>NC_090922.1:637908623-639158623 GCF_040938575.1 Ambystoma mexicanum | reverse complement strand
TTGTTGAGGTAGTGCATGGCACTGTGTTGTCCGTCAGGATCAGGACACTCTTTCCTCGCACAGTCGGCAGAAAAGCCTTCAGGGCTAGCCTGACGGCCCTCAGCTCCAACAGATTGATATGGAGTCTGGACTCCGACGGAGACCAACGACCGCTGACTCTCAGCCCGTTGGCATGAGCTCCCCAACCCGTGAGGGATGCATCCGTCACGATCGTCACCTCCGGCCAGGGAAGCCAAAATGGAGCCCCCTGCATCAAGTTGCCTTCGACGGCCCACCACAGAAGGTCCCGGGCGACCGAGGGCGGCACCTGAACCGGGTCCGACATCCTGCCGGAGGACTGCGACCATTGCGTCTTGAGCGCCCACTGCAAAGATCTCATCCGCAGGCGAGCCTCTGGCACCAGAAGAATGCAGGATGCCATGAGGCCGAGCAACCTCAAGAACTCGAACGCTGGGAGCGTCTGGGCATGCTGAAACTTGTGCACCATCTGCTGAATGTGAAGAGCCCTCACCTGGGGAGGAAAACACTGCCCCAGGGAAGTGTCGAGCACTGCTCCGATGTACTGGAGCCGCTGTGTTGGCGTCAAATGGGACTTCTTTAAATTGAGGGAGAAGCCCAGCCTGTGAAGGGAGTGGCAGGTGACGGACAGAAGATCCAGGACTTGCTCGGGAGAGCTCCCCCTGATCAACCAATCGTCCAGGTAGGGGTAGACGTGAATCCCCCCTTGCCTGAGATGCGCTGCCACCACCACCATGAGCTTAGTGAAAACCCTTGGGGTGGAGGTCAATCCAAACGGCAGGACCCGAAACTGAAAGTGCGAGTCGCCAACCGCGAACCTCAGGTACTTCTTGTGCTTGGGATGGATCGGCACATGGAAGTAAGCATCCTTGAGGTCGAGTGACACCAACCAGTCCTGAAGCTGAAGGCCTGGAGGACTTGAGAGAGAGTAACCATCTTGAACTTGTCCTTCCTGAGGAGTTTGTTCAAACCGCGCAAGTCCATGATGGGTCTCAATCCCCCGTCTTTCTTCGAAATCAAAAAATAAGGGGAATACCATCCCTTGTTCCTCTCCGCTACAGGCACCAGTTCTATGGCGCCTTTCTCCAGCAGGGCTTGAATTTCCTGCGCAAGGAGCGGATCCGGACTCTGCAAAGAGAGGTTCCCCGGTGGATTGTCGCGAGGCCTGTGCCGAAAGTGAAGACAGTAGCGTTGGTTATGATCTCCAGAACCCACACATCTGAAGTAATGGCTTGCCACTCTACAAGATGCTGCGCCAGCCTTCCCCCAACCGGCGAACCATGGGACATGGCCTTATGACTGAATGGGAGCGGCTGCGGCGTTACCTGAGGGCAAAGAGGCAACTGCCCGAGCGGCCTTGGCACCACGGGTACCCTGTTGTCCACCTCTGGTACCCCTGCGTTGGCCTCTTTGACTGCCAGCTCCTCTCGCTTTACCTAAGGAGTAATAGCGAAAGGAACCACCCCTCCACTGCTGTCCCCTAGGACGAAAAGGCGGAGGTTGGCGAACTGCAGCTCCCAACGACTTCGCTGCAGCTTTTGAGGTCTGCAACCTCTCAAGGCTCTCGTCAGCCTTGCTGCCAAAAAGGTGTTCACCGTCAAAGGGCATGTTGAGGTGCCGGGACTGCACATCAGGAGCAAACCCCGACTTCCGCAACCAGGCAAACCTGCGTATTACGGTGCTCGCCGCCATGGACCTACTGACGCATTCAGCTAAGTCCAAACCCGACTGAACGGACTCACACATGGCATCCTTACCATCCTGGACCATAGCAAGAAAACCATCCCGTTCGTCCCCTTCGGGAATATGTTCAGCCGCTAATGCAACACAGTTCCACAGAGTGTGTGTGAAACGAGACAAGGCACAAATGGAGTTGGCCGCCTGAAGCGTCATACCACCAGAAGAAAACACTTTCTTCGCCCAGCCATCAAAACGTTTGTCGTCCCTATCAGGAGGGATGGTAGGGTACGACGCCTGCTTTGCCGGGGCCGTGGCCGCCTGCACCACCAAACTCTCCGAAGTGGGGTGCCTGGTCAAGTAGCAGGGGTCGCTACTGGCTGGACGGTATTTTCGCGACAAGGATCTGCCCACCGCCGGGAGACTCTCCGGAGCAGTCCAAGCCGCCGCCACCCTTCTCTGTAAAGCCATATGGAACAGCAGTACCGGATCAGTTGGGGGACCAACATCAAGGATGTCCGTCAGATCATCCTGCACAAACTCCCCTGGGGGAGCAGACCATCCCAAGTACTCAGAAACCCTAGCCATAAGGCGCCGGTACGAGGAATCGGCATGAGAGCCAGGCTCAGGCCTACAAAACTCCACCTCCAGAGAGGTGTCCAGTCCACTGGCATCATGCAGTGACTGTCTCAAATCGTCAAACTGACTATGGCCCGAGACAATTTCATCTGGAACCTGACTAGCAACCAGGCCATCAGAATCCTCATCCGCCTCTGAAATATAGTCCAGGTGGCGAAAAGGAGGCACCCGAGAGTGCTTGCTCTTAACCAGAGCCTTCCTAGGGGGTTCTCCCGCGCCACGGGGTACCTTCGACACGAAAGGCGTCGATGGCGTCGAGCAAATCGGCGCCGGCGTCGAGAGAACCGGCATCGGCGCCGAGAGGATCGGCGTCGACGTCGAGGAAATCGGCGTCGACGTCAGATGCAGCGCCTCCAGCATCGGCGGCGTCGACACAGCCCTCGAGGCCGGAGCCCCGAGCGTGTCCCTCGACGACCTGAGCGTCGACGGCTTCGACGACTTCCTCGGAGCCGGAGCCTCGAGAAAGCCTGTCGACGCCCTCGACGCCTCAGACGTCAATGTCTTCCTCGAAGACCTCACAGGTGCACACGGTCTCGAACGCGTCGAGGACCGGGACCTGGAACGGGTACGTCGAGAACGAGTCTCCTTTTCCGAACGGGACCTCTCCCGTGACTCGTGCCGACCACTCTTGCGAGCGGTGTCTCTCAACCTCTCACGACCGACCCCACTCGGGGGCGCGGACGGCTTAGTACCCTGTGACTCAAGAATCGCCAGCATTTTCTTCCCGAAGGAAGCCCATTCCTCCGGCGTCACACGGCTGGTGGGGTAAGCGACGTGCCGGGCAGAGTCCTCCGAAGAGGACCTGGAAGACGACCGGTGTCCGCGCTTCCGAGAATGCCTCGAAGAGGCTGAGGAGTGGCGAGACCCACTCCTAGAAGGAGACCCACGAGACTTCCGACGATGACGCGGTGAGTCACCCCTCGAATCATCCGTCGAAAGCCCCGCAGACTTCGACTTCCTGGGCTTGGACACCCGACCTACCGACAACTTCTTCTTACGTTCGCGTAAGGCTTTGGACGTGAGCGACTGGCAGTCGATACAGTCATCCGTGTCGTGGGCCTCCCCGAGGCACCAGAGGCAGGCGTCGTGCGAGTCCGTCACCGACATCTTGGACCCACACTCCCCGCACTTCTTGAAACCCGGACGCGGGGTCGAAGACGAAGTAGAAGACATCTTCACACGAAGGATATTCACAAAACTAACAGGTTCGAAGAACCGAGAAGAACAGAACTCCAAAGAGTCAAGGCGTTAACCGAGATTCACGAAGCAACACGTTCGCGGAAAAAACAGAACTGAGGCTACGGGCGTCGTACGTCCTACTTATCACATCGGATGACGTCGGAGGAGGCCCTCGACGACGGCACATCGACGTCATTGACGCAGGACGCAGACGCCGAAAAAAGTTTCCGAAGCAGCACAGCTGTGGTGATTACATGTCATAGATATGGAATACGTCGGAGGACCCAATCCCCTCGAACCTTTGTGCGAGATCGCCCTTTACATATATGGCCTTACAAGCACTGTTCGCAGAGTTCACTTCTTCTGGTGCAGACACTGGACTCCCAAAAGAGTCAGATTGTTTTGTGTGTTTTTTCCTAAAAGAATAGGCAACCTGCCATGTCAGGGTTTAAGCTCTGCAGGGAATGTGGAAAGTATATCTTTCTCAGGTCACATAGGTACTGTGTTTGGTGTCTCGGTTCAATACAGAGGATTGTAGTTTATTCCCTTCAATGCACCACAAATCCTTGCTGCAATGTCTGGCTAAGGTGTTTCTAGCTGAGTAAGCAGGGCTTGGTGCAATCCACTGCCTCTAGGCGGGCTTCACTGTATAGAGCCCATGACTATAGTGCCCAGTGGGTGAAAAGAAGGAATGAGAGGTGGAGGGGCAGGTGGACAAACCACACAACACAATAAAGAAACAGAAATGTGCCACAGGTTGCAGAGTAAATTCATCTTCAAAAAGATCTTGGTGGCAGGTGACACATCTTCGACCTCGGAATCTGTTGGGGGGGGGGGCATGCCTAGACTTTATGGGTATGGAACTGCGCCCAACTCAGTCATGTATCCCACAGGCATGGGAAGCCTTCCTAAAGGTAATGCTTTCTTTCAAGCAGGTTCCCAAGGTACCTGCTCAAACTGCTGCCACTTCATTGCGGTTGAGCCCAAAAAGCAGATGGCCACCACATGTCTTGGAGCTCAGTGCCATAACCATTCACTATGGCACTGCAGGGAATATGGACAGTTTTACTCCTTTGATTTGTACATGTGCCACCCAAAATCAGAAATGAGTCAAGACATAAAGGGGGACCAGAGTTAAAGTAAGTTTAGATCTCTCTGGACATCTTACTATCTGGATCCCTGATTTACAAAGGGGAGCAGGGTTCTATGCTTACCCCCACCTTATTTAATTCAGATCTGGCTGACCAGCAATCTGCTTTAAGAAACAACCTTTTCCATCCTCCCAAACTAGGCACCACTTTAATCTACTGGATGGAATATACAGATAATCTATACCATGGACTACACCCCAAAGGGACCCCAAGCCCAATTGAATGCTTTGAGCTCCTATGCAACACTCAGTGGACTTAAGATCAACAAAACTAAAATTATGGCCTTGCTCCGGGTCACACTACACCCAAACCATACACCTGGTACTTAAACAGTTCCAAAGTCGAGAAAGTGTCCAAATACAAATATCTTGGCATTCTGGTAGATGACAAACTCACAGACTGCGCAGTTGGACTCTGTCTGCACTAAGACCTCTCAACAGCTTAGTGCTCGCTTTTTGCAGAAGCACAGAGGACACACCATCAATACAATTTTCAAGATCGAGCAAAAATACTTCCAATTATTACATATGGGGCAGAAATATGGGCAAACAAGCACATACATGCTCTAGGGCAATTGCAAAGAAAGTCGTTGAACTCTAGTTAGCCCCCCCCCTCGACTTCCCAAATTCAAGATAAACCTATTTGACGGACTGAAAGAGTCTCCACTAATTAGAAAGCTGCTATTGCTACATTGCAAATGTAGCAACTCCACCACTGGTACCCTTTTATGAACACTTGCATCTGGCCTATAATCACCTTACTCCATTTCTAGGCAATAGTTGTCTAGACCACAATCGTGCAGTTATATAAATATGATCTAAATCACAGGAGAGGCACTTGGTTTCACCTTTCCCCACTACACAACTCTAGTCAAAAAGACAAATTGACCATATGAACCCGAGCGTGCCATCCTTAATTTGGCCTGCAAAACCAACAGGGGTCCCTACATCGCACACTTACAGCTACTAATCCTCCTGCCTATTACAACGCTTATTCTAATAGCTTCACAGTATGAAACTATCCCAAAATGAAATGTAATCTAGTTGAATGTCCAAGTCTTAATACTATACTGACCACCTTGTTTGGGGCATATATTAATGATACTAACTTTTCCCCTCAGTGACACTTTGGGAGTGCTACATGCATGGACATGACATTAATCTGATTAACTAAATGTCATGACAAAGTGATAGAGATTTTAGCTAAATTATATATTTTTGCTGTTTTAGGCCATTGCTGCTTTTCATCCCTTTTCTTTGCATCTTATCTTCTTACTTCCTTTGTCTTGAGATAACTTATTCAACTTGCATAAAGTAGTTATTTATTCCTTTGCTGTGAAACAGCTTTTTTCATTTTGTTTTCAATGTGTATATAAAGTCACGTTTGTGGACTAATGTATACAATAAAGGGGGGGGTTGAGAGACATTAGTCTTCCTGGAATATAGTCTTTAATGCATTCCGAATAAAAGTTCAGGCGTTCGCTCTGATACTGGTAAGTACGTACCCTAACAACAGAAGTTGCAAAGACATTGGGCCTCATTATCAGTTGGCCGGTATACAGTAATATTGCCAGTAACACTGTTTACCAGCACTTTTACCGGTCTGGCCAAGTACGAGTTCGCCGGAACACAGTTGCCGGAATTACCGGCGCGGGTTATCACCTCATCTGGAATTACCAGCGCAGGTAATACCAGCACGGAACATACCAGGTGGGCCGGTTATACCGGCAAAAGCAAGGCATAGATCCCTACACCTGAAAAAAGGCAGTAAATGCATACAGGTGTGGGAAATGAGGCCACAGGTGCACCCAATTCACCCTGGAAGATTAAAAAATTACCTTCCCCAAACACTTCCCCTACACCACCATGCTGCCGCTCAGCATTGACATGCTGCTGCTCCAGGACAACATGGAGCTGCAGGGGCTAGAGGACCACAAGAGGCAGAGGAGAGTAGGATTATGAGGAGATAACACTCAAGGCATGCACCCATACCCAGTGTAAGGGCCACACCATAGACCCGCATTAACATGCAAATTCACACCCTGTACCGCCTCAACAGGGAGAGCATTGCAGATCTCCTCAACCTGATCAAGGAGCTCGCAGGGAGAAGGATCGGCATCGGGACAGCTATGCCATCGCTGATAAAGCTGGTGTTGGTCCTGCACTTCCTTGACACAAGCAATTCGCAACACACAATGAGCCAGCTGCATGGCATTTCGCAGACTGCGTTCTCCAGAGTGCGGGGTCAGGTACTGGACACAATCCTGCACCATGTGGGACAGCACTCCCCACCACCCTGGCACAGGTAAATGCCACGAAGGCAAGGTTTTATGCCACTGCTCGCATGTCCAATTTGGTGGCATCCCTGGAATGCACATGTAGAACTGGTGGCACCCCGGGCCTCTGAGAAAGTCTACAGGAACAGAAAGCAGTTCCATACACTAAATGTAAAGGTCACCTGTGATGCTGACCTCATGATCACCCACTGCTGTCCCCGGTTCCCTGGCCATGATGCCATGGTCCTGCAGAACAGCATGCTGCCAGCGTACATAGAGGGCCATACAGGCCAACGTACCTGGATATTGGGCGAGTACATGTACCATCACCCTAACCTTGCTGTACAGGTGATATGCAATTTGGGGCAGGGGGGGGCACACACAGATTGCATGCCCCAACAATGCCCCATAAATGCAGGACCCATACGCACACCCGAGACATGACAGGCAGCAACCGACAGGAGTAGGACATGACCTAGAATTCATCAGTGAATGGCCAAGACATGCTTCCCAACAGGCCACCCCACACAATGTACTACAGGTACCAGAATGCAACACCACACATCCCACTACATGCTTGGACTGCCAATTGAGATGTTGTTACAGGCAATGCTTCCACAGATCACAATGAAGTACACCTACGTCCATCTCCCTTGCAGGCGACTCTGGATATGTTAGATTATAATAATAATATGCATCTTTCTTAGCCCTAGGCTAATACCTTTTTTGCGATCCAACTCCCTTTCTTTTAATAATATTCAAACTGTCAGTCATTGATTAGAAACAAAATAGACGTGCTCATTACTTCCTCGGTCAGTCATTTCAAGAAAAGGCTGGGTCCGTGCAGAGTGCATGTATCGGTCGCTTGGCCTTCACCGATAAACCTAGGTTAAATAAAATTAAGGACAAGTCCTCCTCCTCTTCCACTAAGTAGGTAAGGCTGTTCCAATATGGCTCTATTCTCTTAACTAAATGTTATGTAAAGACTGGCCGCACTAAGCAGAGGTTAGTTACACCACGAGCCAGTGTTCAGCCCTTCCACTTTGTTAAACGCACGAAAGATAGCTATTAAAGGTTGTGCAAATAGGATGACCACTCTTGGAACAGAAGGCAAATGGATTCTGTGTTTAAGACCTCAACATAAGTCACCATTCGTGAACTGGCGGAAAGAGCCTGTAATTAAAGCCATAAGCAAAGTGAAGACTTTTGACATAACAATAACATCTTTTGATTATGCAATTTGTTCTGCCTTCTGGGTATTAGGCTATTACTGTATGTAGTCTGAACATAGTTGTGTTATCTCTTGCAAATGAATGACAAATGACCTATGCTGATGCAGGCTTCATTTTTTGTATAAAAGGAGATGCTGTGTACTATTCAGGCACGTCACTTCTCCACTCTCGATGAAATACTGGTCATGGTTGAACCTGAAGTCCGCTCGAGTGTATGATATGTGCAAAATAAATCTTACCTTGCCATTTTTAAACTCATCTCTGATACTATACTGTGTTTGAAGTATAGAGCTTAGAAGTCTCAAAATGGTGCCCAACGTGCGGCCCCACCGAGGATGAGGGCACCTTGGCTAAACGTGACTGAGAGGAACCCACCAAATGGACTGCTTGGTTTCGGGGATCCCTGCCATCATAGAGCGTTGAAAACTTGAAACTGACACCAGCCTCCATCGGCGGACTTCTCTCCATAGACGCAATCTCCCTGCGGGGGCCCCTCAAATTGCATGCCATATTTCACCAGAGCAACTGAGAGAGAACTTTGTCAGTATGTATAGCTGTTTGGCAGGTAAGACTTGGTTGGTGCGGTTAAACCGAGGATATTTGCAAATACCTTCTTTTGCCAGGGAAAATCAGAAAGTTTTGATGCCTGGTCCCAGTAAACTTCGTAAATGTTGGTCCGGACTTTGTTGCATTCGCTCTACGCACGACTTAGAATTTGGTCATTCTGCACCCCCAGAATGTACCCCAGCATACGAGATGTATGTCAAATATGTGTTAGGAGCGATTGTATTTAACAGTTCATGGCACAAACAGACTAAAGATATTCCTAGCTTACGATGGCCAGAAAATGGCTCTTTGATGTATCCATAATTCAGCATTTAGAAACCGTTAAAAAAAAAAAAGGCTATACCCTCTGCCTTTGAGGTTATCCGTGATTGGCGCAAGGAAGCCACACAGAAGATCAAACGCGAACAGAAATGTGCTCGAAGACATAGTTCACAGGCTGATAAAGCTCTGGTGCATGATCAACAAAAATATCAGCAAAATAAAAGAGATGGACAGAGATTGTTAGCTACAAAGAACAGGAATGTACCCTGTTATACCTACTACTAGCCAAGATCCTATAATAGAACAGATCCTTAATACTCTCGCCAACATCTCCTTCCTTCTGCACCTCCTCCTCCGCATGGTCCACCAGAGAGTCCATTAGTAGTGGGGCTCCCGGGCCATACACTTCCACCCACTCTCCCTGATCCCCAAGGTTTGCCCCCCCTCAATAGATGATGTATCAGATGCCAGCCTAGATCCTCCCAGTGAAAATATACATGGCCCGTTGCCTAAAGAAAAGGCACGGAAATTAGAACCTTTTATTAGGAATACACGAGCTGCTTTAATGCCTACCCAACGCAGGACATTGAGGGAGCAGGGTATTCGCCTAGTATCGAGTGGAGTCAGACAGAATGTGGTTGAGGAAGTACTTGAAACCCAAGGTCCTGAGCGATTAATTTTGTTAGAATGTCTGGGTGATGAGATTTGAATCCCATGGGAACAAAAATTTACTTTGGCAGTTCCTAGGGAATTACAAGATTTGAATTTAGCTACCGTTTCTTGTCATACAGAGAAGGATGCCTGTTCGCATGTTAAAAGGACTTGGGGAGATATTTAATGAAATAAAGGGACTAGAGAAAGCCATATTGGAATTAGAAACTGAAACGAATACTTCTGGATATGTCAAACAACCTGTTATCGTTACAGCATGTAAAGAATCTTGTGTGTCAGATGAAGAATTACAGTTAAAACGTATCGCTCTTCAATGGGCCACCACTTTCACCCCTCTTTCAGTCATTTTCCATACTTTTTGTTAGTATGTCCCTCAGATGCAGATGCATGCTATGAAAGTAATGTTGGATGCAATTATGCAATAGAATGAGGAAGGCGAATTAGAGAATCCTGCGGAGTTGTAACACTTGAAACCTAGAATAGATAATGCATCCATAATGAATATCCCAGAACATCTCATTCACTTAACGGCACTTTTAAAATTACAAAAACTGGCTAGTTGCAGTTTGCATACCTACTTTGTTTGAATTATAGTGCTTAGAAGTCTCCTCTGAGGACTTCCTTGACGGCACAGGAGGTGGTGTAAAACCGGGCCCATTTCCGCACCATGGTGTCAGTTAAGCACACTTTTGGGCTGTGGAATGCCTGCTTCCGATGTCTATTTCAGACTGGGGGTGCACTCATGTGTAGGCTGGCAAGGGGGCCAGATAGTGCTGGCATGTGCTATGTTGCACAACATATGCATTCAACGCAACATTCTCGTGCCCCAGGATATGGACATGCCACCTCCTTAGGAGGATGCTGTAGTGGCTGCGGGGGTCACACATGCATGCACTTAACATGTAGAGGCCAGGCTCGGGCAACTGGTTCCCCAGGAACCTATTGACAACTTCTTTGGATGAAGCAAACAAATTACACTCCCCATGCACCTTTGTAAAGTAAAAATGTTATGCGCACATTAACCACTTGCAATCAATAAGGAATGTCCAGTCATTGCTTCAAGTGAACAAATGTGTAACTAACATCCCCACAGCAGTAAATCACCCACCCTCTTGGCCTTGGGGCCTGCTTGTGGGCAGTGAGGTGGCGCAGTGAATTGCGCCTCAGGGTCCTGGGAAGGGAGTCCTATGTGAGGGTGGAGTGGATATCTGAGAGCCGTGGGCCCGGATATATTGCAAGGTTTCTACAAAATGGCTTTATGCCCAATGCAAGTGAATGGGTCCATAAATAGATTAGGTGTTTTGACCCCTGCAGTCTGATTGGCAACATCTCGTGACAGGAACATAATGGGTGACAAATCCCACTGTAAACTTGACTAGAGACCCTAGGGAAGGAGGAAGCTGGCCCAAATTCGGTCCCAGCAACAGGCCCCCTCATAAGCAGCAGCCAGAAGAACAAGTTACTTTCTTACCTGGTAACGTTCTTTCGATGGGATGGTCCGACGACGTATTCCATATCTATGACAGGTAATCACCACAGCTGTGCTGCTTCGGAAACTTTTCCGGCGTCTGCGTCCTGCGTCGATGACGTCGATACGCCGACGTCTAGGACCTCCTCCGACGTCCGACGTCATCCGATGTGATAAGTAGGACGCACGACGCCTGTAGCCTCAGTTGTAGTTTTTTCCCCCAGAACGTGTGACAGAAGTCAACTGCCAGTCAGACACAAAGCCTTGCGGAACGTAAGCTGCAATCGCAAAAGAAATTCTGCAGCGGGGAAGGCAGGGCGGGAGCGATATGGAATACGTCGTCGGACCATCCCATCGAAAGAACGTTACCAGGTAAGAAAGTAACTTGTTCTTCGAGGGGATTGGGTCCTCCGACGTATTCCATATCTATGACAGACTCCCAAAGCAGTACCAGAGCAAGGAGGAGGGAAAGAATTTATAAACAAAATTAGAATAGCCAATCAAATAGCAGAGCAAAGGACCGCCTTGCCAAAGGCCAGATCCTGCCCTCTGATGGAATCGAGGGAATAATGCCGTACAAATGTATGTACTGAAGCCCAGGTGGCTGCATCACAGATGTTGCGAATAGGAACACCCCTCTGCAGGGCAGTAGATGCAGCCATGCCCCTGGTAGAATGGGCCCGCAAGCCAGCCGGTGGGTCCTTACCCGCCAAGCGGTAACATTCCGAGATGGCCAAAACAATCCAGCGGGACAAAGTCTGTTTCGTCACAGCTTGCCCCAAACGCTTACCAGCGTAACCAATAAAGAGTTGATCGTCCACTCTGACCCGGGACATGCGTGAAACATAAAAGCTTAAAGCTCTCCTAGGATCAAGCCTATGGAGCCTCTCCTCTTCCTTACCAGGATGCGGAGGAGGATAGAATGCCGGAAGAACAACCTTCTGGGCTAAATGAAATTCCGTCACTACCTTCGGAAGAAAAGAAGGACAAACTCGAAGGACAACCCTGTCCTTGTGAAATACAGTGAAGGGTGGCTTAACTGAAAGTGCCTGCAACTCACTCACTCTGCGAGCGGAAGTAACCGCAACTAAAAACACAGTTTTCAGAGTTAACAGCCTCAAAGGGCAAGAATGTAAAGGCTCAAACGGAGCACCCATAAGAAACCTAAGAACAAGGTTTAAATCCCAACCGGGCACCAGGAAAGGTGACGGAGGGAACACATTAGTGAGCCCTTTCAGAAACTGTGAAATTAAAGGGATCTTAAAGTAAGAACACTCATCAGACGAGCGCTTAAAGATGGACAGCGCTGCCAGGTAACCTTTAATGGTACCCACTTGCAAGCCCCTGTGGGCCAAAGAAAGCAAAAAGGACAGAACCATGGGGATGTCACATGCAAAAGGATCCACATTCCGAACTCTGCACCAGTCGCAGAACTTACGCCAACGGCAACGGTACAGAGACTTAGTTGCTGGCCTTCGGGCCGAAAGCAACACCTCCATCACGTCTTCAGGGAGGTCCCAATCCCTATACCTCAACCTTTCAGAAGCCAAGCGTGAAGGTTGAGGGATCTGACCTCTGGATGGAGAACCAGACCCCCCTCCCGTGAGAGCAGATCGTCTCGGTAGGGAAGACGACGTGGAGGGCAGATGGACAAGTCGAGAAGGTCCGGGTCCCACGTCCTCCGAGCCCACGCCGGAGCAATGAGGATCATCCGGGAACCGAACTTCCGCAACCTCCGCAGCACTTGCGGGATGACGGGGACTGGAGGAAACGCGTACAGCAGCGGGAACGACCAATCCACCACGAACGCGTCTCCTAAGGCCCCTCTTGGAGGAAATTCCCGCGAGCAGAACCTCCCGCACTTCCGGTTGACACTGGAGGCGAAGAGATCCACTTGAGGGGTCCCCCAAAGGGCGAAGATCTCCAGGAGAATCTCCTGAGCCAACTCCCACTCGTGAGAGATCGCGCTCTGCCTGCTCAGAGCGTCCGCCGTCACGTTTTCGACTCCGGCCAGATGAACTGCCGAGACCGAAACTTCCTGCTGGATGGCCCAGAACTCGAGCTGCATCGCCTCCCTGCACAGAGGAAGTGACCCTGCCCCCCCCTTTTTGTTGAGGTAGTGCATGGCCACCGTGTTGTCCGTCAGGATCAGGACATTCCTTCCTCGCACAGTCGGCAGAAAAGCCTTCAGGGCTAGCCTGACGGCCCTCAGCTCCAACAGATTGATATGGAGTCTGGACTCCGACGGAGACCAACGACCGCTGACTGTCAGCTCGTTGGCATGAGCTCCCCATCCCGTGAGGGATGCATCCGTCACGATCGTCACCTCCGGCCAGGGAAGCCAAAATGGAGCCCCCTTCATCAAGTTGCCTTCGACGGCCCACCACAGAAGGTCCTGGGCGACCGAGGGCGGCACCTGAATCGGGTCCGACATCCTGCCGGAGGACTGCGACCATTGCATCTTGAGTGCCCACTGCAAAGATCTCATGCGCAGGCGAGCCTCTGGCACCAGAAGAATGCAGGATGCCATGAGGCCGAGCAACCTCAAGAACTCGAACGCAGGGAGCGTCTGGGCATGCAGAAACTTGTGCACCATCTGCTGAATGTGAAGAGCCCTCACCTGGGGAGGAAAACACTGCCCCAGGGAAGTGTCGAGCACTGCTCCGATGTACTGGAGCCTCTGCGTTGGCGTCAAATGGGACTTCTTTAAATTGAGGGAGAAGCCCAGCCTGTGGAGGGAGTGGCAGGTGACGGACAGATGATCCAGGACTTGCTCGGGAGAGCTCCCCCTGATCAACCAATCGTCCAGGTAGGGGTAGACGTGAATCCCCCCTTGCCTGAGATGCGCTGCCACCACCACCATGAGCTTGGTGAAAACCCTCGGGGCGGAGGTCAATCCGAACGGCAGGACCCGAAACTGAAAGTGCGAGTCGCCAACCGCGAACCTCAGGTACTTCTTGTGCTTGGGATGGATCGGCACATGGAAGTAAGCATCCTTGAGGTCGAGTGACACCAACCAGTCCTGAAGCTGAAGGGCCTGGAGGACTTGAGAGAGAGTAACCATCTTGAACTTGTCCTTCCTGAGAAGTTTGTTCAAACCGCGCAAGTCCATGATGGGTCTCAATCCCCCGTCTTTCTTGGAAATCAAAAAATAAGGGGAATACCATCCCTTGTTCCTCTCCGCTACAGGCACCAGTTCTATAGCGCCTTTCTCCAGCAGGGCTTGAATTTCCTGCGCAAGGAGCGGATCCGGACACTTCAAAGAGAGGTTCCCCGGTGGATTGTCGCGAGGCCTGTGCCGAAAGGGAAGACAGTAGCCGTGGGCTATGATCTCCAGAACCCACACATCTGAAGTAATGGCTTGCCACTCTACAAGATGCTGCGCCAGCCTTCCCCCAACCGGCGAACCATGGGACATGGCCTCATGACTGAGTAGGAGCGGCTGCGGCGTTACCCGAGGGCAAAGAGGTAACTGCCCAAGCGGCCTTGGCACCACGGGTACCCTGTCGTCCACCTCTGGTACCCCTGCGTTGGCCTCTTTGACTGCCAGCTCCTCTCGCTCTACTGAAGGATGAGTAATAGCGAAAGGAACCACCCCTCCACTGCTGTCCCCTAGGACGAAAAGGCGGAGGTTGGCGAACTGCAGCGCCCAACGACTTCGCTGCAGCTTTTGAGGTCTGCAACCTCTCAAGGCTCTCGTCAGCCTTGCTGCCAAAAAGGCGTTCACCATCAAAGGGCATGTTGAGGAGCCGGGACTGCACATCAGGAGCAAACCCCGACTTCCGCAACCACGCAAACCTGCGTATCACGGTGCTCGCCGCCATGGACCCACTGACGCAATCAGCCAAGTCCAGACCCGACTGAACGGACTCACACATGGCATCCTTACCATCCTGGACCATAGCAAGGAAACCCTCCCGTTCAACCCCTTCGGGAATATGTTCAGCCGCTAACGCAACACAGTTCCACAGAGTGTGCGTGAAACGTGACAAGGCACAAATGGAGTTGGCCGCCTGAAGCGCCATACCACCAGAAGAAAACACTTTCTTCGCCCAGCCATCAAAACGTTTGTCGTCCCTATCAGGAGGGATGGTAGGGTACGACGCCTGCTTTGCCGGGGCCGTGGCCGCCTGCACCACCAAACTCTCCGGAGTGGGGTGCCTGGTCAAGTAGCAGGGGTCGCTACTGGCTGGACGGTATTTACGCGACAAGGATCTGCCCACCGCCGGGAGACTCTCCGGAGCAGTCCAAGCCGCCGCCACCCTTCTCTGTAAAGCCATATGGAACGGCAGAACCGGGTCAGTTGGGGGACCAACATCAAGGATGTCCGTCAGACCATCCTGCACAAACTCCCCTGGGGGAGCAGACCATCCCAAATACTCAGACACCCTAGCCATAAGGCGCCGGTACGAGGAATCGGCATGGGAGCCAGGCTCAGGCCTACAAAAGTCCACCTCCGGGGAGGTGTCCAGTCCACTGGCATCATGCAGTGACTGCCTCAAATCGTCAAACTGACTATGGCCCGAGACAATTTCATCAGGCACCAGACTAGGAACCAGGCCATCAGAATCCTCATCCACCTCCGAAATAAATTCCAGGTGGCGAAAAGGCACCCGAGAGTGCTTGCTCTTAACCAGAGCCTTCCTAGGGGGTACACCCGTGACACGGGGCACCTCCGACACGAAAGGCGTCGATGGCGTCGAGCGAACCGGCGCCGACGCCGAGAAAACCGGCAACGGCGCCGAGAGGATCGGCGTCGACGTCGAGGAAATCGGCGTCGACGTCAGATGCAGCGCCTCCAGTATCGGCGGCGTCGACACAGCCCTCGAGGCCGGAGCCCCGAGCGTGTCCCTCGACGACCTGAACGTCGACGGCCTCGACGACGTCCTCGAAGCCGGAGCCTCGAGAAAGCCTGTCGACGCCCTCGACGCCTCAGACGTCGACGTCTTCCTCGAAGACTTCACAGGAGCACACGGTCTCGAACGCGTCGAGGACCGGGACCTGGAACGGGTACGGCGAGAACGAGCCTCCTTGTCCGAACGGGACCGCTCCCGTGACTCGTGCCGACCACTCTTGCGAGCGGTGTCTCTCGACCTCACACGGCCGACCCCACTCGGGGACGCGGACGGCTGAGTACCCTGCGACTCAAGAATCGCCAACATTTCTTCCCGAAGGAAGCCCATTCCTCCGGCGTCGCACGGCTGGTGGGGTAACCGACGTGCCGGGCAGAATCCTCGGAAGAGGACCTGGAAGGCGACCGGTGACGGCGCTTCCGAGAATGCCTCGAAGAGGCTGAGGAGTGGCGAGACCCACTCCTAGAAGAAGACCGACGAGACTTCCGACGATGACGCGGAGAGTCACCCCTCGAATCATCCGTCGAAAGCCCCGCCGACTTCGACTTCCGGGGCTTGGACACCCGACCTACTGACAACTTCTTCTTACGTTCGCGTAAGGCTTTGGACGTGAGCGACAGGCAGTCAACACAGTCATCCGTGTCGTGGGCCTCCCCGAGGCACCAGAGGCAGGCGTCGTGCGAGTCAGTCACCGACATCTTGGACCCACACTCCCCGCACTTCTTAAAGCCCGGACGCGGGGTTGAAGACGAAGTAGAAGACATCGCCGAAATTCACAAACGAACAGGTTCGAAGAACCAGAAAGAACAGAACACCAAAGAGACGAGGCTTAGAACCGAGAAACACGAAGCAACACGTTCGCGGAAAAAACGGAACTGAGGCTACAGGCGTCGTGCGTCCTACTTATCACATTGGATGACGTCTGACGTCGGAGGAGGTCCTAGACGTCGGCGTATCGACGTCATCGACGCAGGACGCAGACGCCGGAAAAGTTTCCGAAGCAGCACAGCTGTGGTGATTACCTGTCATAGATATGGAATACGTCGGAGGACCCAATCCCCTCGAAGTGGAAATTGGTATGGCCCAGGACAGGGTAGAGAGGCCCTCAAGTCAGTTTCTGGGTTCCAGCTGCAGAGTGTTGCCAAGTCCCAGATAGGAACCTAAGGAACAAGTTACTTCCCTGTAACTGTTTTCCAACATGGATTCACATGCTCATGAATATTCCCTGGCGTCAGGCCGGGAATCCTCAGTAAAAAACAAAAAAAAAAGTTTCACTTACAAACTGTCTTCTCCTATATAAACCAATCACTGAGCTCTGGGTCATACTGCCCCAGCCAATGACTGCCCTCTCCCCAAGACTCTCCTCTGGCAGCCATCTTCAGATTTGGTAGCACGTTAAGTGGCAGTATGACCAAGAAGAGCCGCAGAGGGGCAGGAGGGGGAGTTCGCATGTGAATCCATGTCAGACCCATGCTGGAGAACAACAGTTACAGGTAAGTAACTTGTTCCTTCTTCGAGATGGGGTCTGGCATGGATTCACATGCTCATGAATAAGAATACGTAGCAGTACATACACAACCACGGGAGGTGGCAAGGCTCAAAGAAGCAATTGCGCTTACCTCCGGACCAGGCTCACCTTCAAGCGAACACGTTGCGCAGCACTGCTTCGCCGACCCTGGGACTCCTCTCTGGAATCCCTGTCGACGCAGTAGAATCTCGCGAAGGTGTGTGTGGACTTCCACGTAGCAGCACAGCAGATGTCCAGCAGGGGCACACCAGACAAGAACACTGTTGTCGCAGCGATCGCTCTGGAGGAATGTGCTCTCGGACGGCCGGGCAGTGCCCGTTATGCCAACTGGTGACACCGAGTGATACAGCCGGAGAGCCACCTGGAGGTGGAAGCCTTAGACAAAGCTTTCACATGGTTCACAAGACCAGTTCACGAAAAGTTGTGACGTCTTCCGGAAATTCTTTATGCATGCCACATAGAACTTCAGCACTCAAGCCACATCCAGCGAGTGCAAAGTTCTTTCAGCCGGCGACGAAGATGTTGGAAAAAACACATGCAACACCAAAGGTTAGCTGATATGGAATTCCGGCGAGACCTTTGGCATGAAGGAGGGGTGCATCCACAGCACCACCCTCGTCTCATGGAAAGTCAGATAAGGCTGCTTGCAGGACAGGGCCTGGATCTCACCTACCCTCCTGGCAGAGGTGATGGCCATGAGAAAAGCTGTCTTACACGAAAGGAACTTGAGAGGAGCTTGATGCATAGGCTCAAAGGGAGCCCGCATGAGCATCATCAGCACCATGTTGAGTTCCCACGCCGACGGGAACGATCAAAACAGTCCTTTGAGGAACTCCTTGACTAGACGGTGTGACCAAAGAAAAGACCAGTCCAGAGACCTGGTGTAGGCAGAGATAGCCGCCAGACGCACCTCGGTGGAGGCGTGCGCCAGTCCCGCCTTAGAGAACAACAACAAATACGGAAGGATCTGAAGGGCCGTGGGCCTCAGAGGGCTGATCCTCAGCGACCGGCACCAAGTCGCTAACCACTTCCACTTGTGCCCGTAGCACTTAAGAGTCCACAATGCCCTGGCCCTAGCAAGGACCTCCCTGTAGTCCGCGGGTGGCTCGGACCCACTGAACTCTAAGGCTGCAGGAGCCAGGCCTTCAGGTTCAGCGATCCTGGGTCGTAGTGCAGGATTGCGCCTCCTTCTCTGGCGAGCAGATCCGCAACCACTGGCAGCTTGGCTGGATGTGACGTCGACAGGCTGAGAAGGTCCGGGTACTAGATTTGCCTCAGCCACACCATGGCCACGAGAATCACCCTGCACCAGCGCAGTTAGAGTTGACTGATGACTCTTAGTTGTAGAGGCAACAGTGGGAACCCATACAGGAACAAGCCTTCCCACTGGATGGAGAACGCGTCCCACATGAACCACCCTCCCACCCCCCTTGGCTGGTAGAACCTGCTAGCGAACCTTTGGCACTTGGTGTTCGTCGCTGTCGCAAACAGATCGATCTGGGGTCTGCCCCACCCGAGGAAGAGATTGTCCACTTGACCCTGCCGAAGCTCCCACTCGTGTCAACAGCATAGCTCCCTGCTGAGAGAGTCAGCGACGGTGTTCTTGACTCCCACCAGGTGAAAAGGAATGAGTAACATCCCCGGGTGACGGCCTAGTGCCACAAGTCCTGCGCCTCTCTGTAGAGCGCTGGGATCTGGTGCCCCCCTGCTTCCTGAGGCAGAACATTGTGGTGGTATTGTCCGTGAAGACCCTCACCACCTTGGCCTTGAGGGACGGAAGGAACGACTCGAGGGACGAGAACACTGTCCGCAGTTCCAGGACATCGATATGGAGATCCCTCTCCTCCGGTAGCCACAGGCCTCTAACGTGGAGACATCCGGTGAGGGCTCCCCAGCCCTCCAGGGAAGTATCCTTGGTGACAGTATCTCCTGGTAAAGGGGGCTCTGGAAGTCTGTACCCCCGGTGATGTTGGTGCACAAGTCCCACCATCTCATCACTCGGCGGAACTCGGCCGAGAACAATCCAGTCTCTGAAGCTTCTGGACACCTGGATCCACCGGGCGTCTAGGAATTCCTGGAGGGGGAGGGGGCGGGTTGCATCCGCAACCTGCAGAGCCCGATCAGGTAGATACAGGACGACATCATGTAGAGCACTGACTTGATGGCTCGCACTGTGGTCATCTTCAGCGTCAATAGCTGTTGTACCTTGCCCAAAATGGCCGCAATCCTTTCTTCTGAGGGGGTCGCCAGGCAGGAGACTGTTGAGCCTGGCCCCCAGGACAGAGCGTCCTGCGATGGAATCAAGCAGGACTTTTGATAATTCACAGAGAATTCCAGAACCGTCAGCAGCCGGATGGTCCTGTTCATGCAGTCGACAACGATTTCCCTTGACTTGGCCCGGATGAGCCAGTCATCATGGTACAAGTACACATGTATCCCTTGCAGATGTAGATGGGCCGCTACTGGTGCCAGGCAGTTTGTAAACACACTGGGTGCTGATTTCAGTCCGAAGGGAAGGGCCATGAATTGGTAATGCTTTCCCTGTACGACGAAGTGCAGGATTTGCCGATGCTTCTCGTGAATGGGGACGTGGAAGTAAGCGTCCTACAGATTAAGCAACGTTAGGGAGCCCCCTTCCTCCAGTTGGCCGAGCATGTGTTATAACGTGACCATCATGAATTTGTGGTACTTGAGGAACTTGTTTAGTTGCCGCATGTCAAGAATGGGCCTCCAGCCCCGGTCTTCTTTCTTACTAAGAAGTATCTGGAGTAAACTGGCACCCCAGAGTTACTGTGGAACGCACTCCATCGCCACTTTTCATAGCACTGCCCATACTTCCTGCAGGAGCCCAGGAATATGCTGATCCTGCCGGGCCACTGGTGATATCCGTGGACACTTCGGCTGGAATTCTAGAGTGTGTCCATGGGCGAGATTGTCCAGCACCCATCGGTCTGTGGAGACCTTCTTCCACTCGCCAACGAAGCCCGCCAGCTGGCCTCCCACCGGGGTGCATGGGTGGGGGCCAATACGTCCTGGCCGGTTCAGTCCTGCTTCCGGGACTGCGCGCCGCCTTGAAGTGACGGCAGCCACCACTGCAAGCCTTGGAACGACCCCTGTAGGCCTCCTGCGTCGTGGAACTGGAGGGTTGATGGTAAAAGGATGCTCTGCCGCCGAAACCCTTTGGCGATCTTGCAGATTTGGCTCCTGAAGCACAAAAGGAAGGACAGGGTTTCTGAAGCGTGCCTAGGGCCTTGGCCGTCTGTGTCGGTCTTGATGGCTTGCAACGAGTGATTGACAGCCTTCCCAAGTAAATTATCTCTAATGAACGGCATGTCCAGGACCCTAATCTGAGCTTCCTGCCAAAAGTTGGTGGCTTTCAAACAACCACGACGATGGAGGGAGACACTGTTCCCCATCTGTCCGCAATGTCCAGGGCCACAGTGATGGCATGGTCTGATGGCACGTCGCCCTCCGGGAGGATCTCCAGAGCCTCCACCCGTTTGTCATCAGGGAGGAATTCCAGCAACAGGGCCATCTTGTACCAAAGCTCCCTTTCGTACCTGGCCAGATTTGCAAGAGCATTTGCTGCCTTGACCTTCACTGCCGCCAGGTAGATCACCTTCCGGCCCATTGCATCCAGCTTCTTCCCCTCGCTGTCCGGGGGAACGGAGGCCGACAATGGTTTTGAGGACTTCTTCCATGCAGCCACCGAGACGACACAGTATGAGGAAGGCTACGATCACAGGCACTTGGGTGCAGACTCGGCACCTGGTACTTCTTCTCCAACCGGTCTCTTTTCGCTCGGGCTGAGGATGGCTTCATCTGGGACAGGCCCTCATCCCAAACGTCGTCCAGGAGAGGACCTGTCAGAATGGTCTTACTTTTAGCCTCTCGGTGCTGGTACAGGAACCCTTCCTTTTTGGTCACTTCTGGCGCGGGAGACCACAGAGTGGAATGAACACACTTCCTGGCCTGGTGCTATCGGGGCCGGGGGTGCCACCAGCAGCCTCCTCTGTATCTCTGACACCAGCGTGTGGAGAGTGGACAGGATGTCCAGAGACACATCTCTGGGAGGTGGAGGAGGAGTAGGCTTGCTGGGGCAGTCATCATCGGCTCCGCCGTCGATATTGTCATCGTCCCACTCGACGATTTCACAATTGTTGTCCTTCTCAGCGTTTCTGCCGTCGTCGTTCCCCACGTCCTCCATGACCGTGTGAACTGACACCATGTCTTTGTCGTCCGGTGAAGAAATATCCATGCCTTGGAGCATCGTAGAGGCCTCCATTGCCCCCCTCCCCCCCTTCTTTGCATCTTGAGGGGTCGGAGCTGGGCTCAGGGCTGGCATCTTTTCTGGTGTTTTCTCCACTGGCTTGGTCAAAGCCTCCCGCCTGGGAGGAAGGGCCACTCTGGGTGCAGCTGCGGCACACTGGACCGGGTCAGCCCTCTCGCCTTCGAGAGGGCAGCCGCCACCAGCTCGATTGATGAAGATAACTTATCCTGGACCGCATGGGCCTTCAGGGGCAGGTCGGTCACCTTACTTGGCCTTCTCTGGCCTTGACGTTGAGCCACGCTGCCAATCTGCTGTGCCGATCCTTCATGGTGCGTTTGGTGAATCCCAGGCAAATTTCGCAATCTGCCTCCTTGTGATACGTATGGAGACAGTGGAGGCAGTGGGAGCGTTTGTCCTCCACAAACACATTCCTCAATCCGCAGCTGGAGCAGAACGTGAAAAGAGAACCTCCATCCTTTTCCTCCGACATGGTCTGGGGTGCGGTGTAGACCCGATGGCCTTCAATGCAAACTCGACGATACTTGCCCCTGAGGGGCGACGAAAGACGCCGACAAATGGATCCCTGCTTGCTCGTCAAATGAACGAAAGAGCACACAGGCTCTATTTGACAAAAACTTTTACTGAAAAATTAGAAAACACGAGGACTCCCAACACTTGAACGTGTGGTAAAAATCTGAAGATGGCTGCCAGAGGAGGGGATTAGGGAGAGAGCAGTCATTGGCTTGGGGCAGTATGACCCAGAGCTCAGGGATTGGTTTATAGGATAAAGGCAGTTTGTAAGTGAAAGTGAACCTTTCTTTTACTGAGGATTCCCGGACTGACAACTGGGAATATTCATGAGCATGTGAATCCATGCCAGACCCCATGCTGGAGAAGCAACGTTTCCAGTAACAGGGAAGGAAGTAGCCTGTCCAAAGCTGCAGTGCGATTTCAGGCAGGTGCATGCCAAAATGTAGCACTGTAGAAGACTCAGACCTTGATGCAGATCAGGGCTTCAGGTTAGTTGGTCCCACCAGCTCAGAGGAGGAATGCATGAGATTCAGGTCTTCCCAGACGATTTGAAGGCAGCTGTGCAAAACCCAGTGCTTGGTTTGCCAAATGCTGGTCGCAGCAGCAGTCCAGCAGATCTCTGGTGGTCCTTTGGCTTCAGAGGTTTGGAATTTGTGTGTCAATTTCGATTGGTTCCAGGTCCTTGCCTTTTATCAGGAAAGGATACCTCCACCCACCTATGAAAGGTACCTACAACATTCAGGAGGTGCCCCACTTAGGGACATCCGGACAAATTACATTCTGCCCAGCAAGGGGACATACTGGAACTGGACCACAGTGAATGCGCATACCTTTATTTGGCAATTCCAGACCACGAAAACAAAGAATATGGAACAAAGAACAAGAGGAAACAGGTAGTTTGAGTAGATTACCTAAACAGGTATTACTGCAGTACTAACATTTTTTAGAACATTTTCTTTTGTATATAACAGTGGTACATGGATGTGCATCGAAGGTTGGATGGGGGTGTCTTTTGCTGCCTCCAGCCTGTTCAGTACACCACACATAAAACTGTGATGTTACTCGAAGGACAATTAAAAAGGACATAAAACATCCCTTTAACACTCCACTTAAGATACCTTGTACTACACTGTAAAATTAAAGGGGAAAACAAGAAGGGGTACAGTCCTTGCTCACTGGGACAGCCCCATTCCACTCGAATTGAAAGGGGATGCAGCGGGTCAACAAAGCAAAATAGCACCATTATTCAAAAAAACAAAAAACAAAAAAACAAAACAAAAATCACATCTTCTGGAAGACTCCTTTTGGACAGTTGAGGAAAGTTGAAAACAAAAGGGTTTCCCCCAACAGCCCGAAATGATCGTCTATCCTCTCTGCTCACGGCACAAAGGTATTAATTCCCAGTATTTCTTCTGTGCACACATCAGCAATAGGATTACCAAGGGTATTAAAGACACTGGTAGTCTAAATTGTAACAGAATAAAATATATATAAATAAATAAAACCCACAGAAGCTGGGACACAACAAAAACGTAGGGGATAGTACAAGATGGGTATTATACAATCCTCCTGAGTGACCAATGGGAACAGCAGGCTACTGGCCTTAGAACTACTTTTTGGAACAGAATGTCCAAAACTGGTGAGGTTCGAGCCTCTCCCCAGTGTTTACACGAAGGCAAGGCATACATTCGTTTTCAAAAATTGATTATCAGATTTTGCCAAATAAAGTTTTCTTGATTAGCAAACAAAGTTATTTGATTAGCAATTTTGTACTGACATTTTTTTTTAATGTTACCAGACTATCTGTATTAAAGGCACGCCCGCCAAAAAGGCCAAGAGATTCTTGCAAGGATAACAAGTTTTAATCACATCAAAAAATAAGTATGCCAGCAAAGAACTCTGCTGCTCAAGAAGGTTGTGCTGAAAAGTCAAACAAGCAGAATGTTACAAGGAAGAACATTGTCATCTGTGGTTGTGCTGAAAAGTGAAACAAGCAGAATGTTACAAGGAAGAACATTGTCATCTCTGACGCACACATATACAATATGAAACCTCTGTGGCTGGTTGGTGAGACCCTATACATGGATGGCCTGCTCCATCGGGGATACCAGGCTGCTATTGGTCTCAGCCCCGTCCGTCTGTCCATCCATCCATCCATCCATCCATCCATCCATCCATCCATCCACCCATCCACCCATCCACCCATCCAATGCGGTCTGCTGGGCTCATCTCCAGATAACCAAGGTCGGGTTTGCAATTAATGACTTACAAGACAATGCTACTATATCATTATGACGTGCACCTGGGAGGCTCAGGGACTGGCACAAGGGGGGGGTCTTAAGTTCGCGCTGACCAACACATTCCTCACTCATTCAGTTATCACTCTCTGCACCAAAGGCTTTCACCATTGCTTTGGACTATCATTTATTCCACCCTGTACCTTGTATTACAAAGTTTCTCATTATGAAATAAGGTGGAATGGTCGTGCTTTTTTAGATCTTTTATGACCATTGGGTTTATGGTTGGTGGTCACATACTATTGCGGAATCCAGGGGTCTTGGACTACCAGTTGTGGGTGTCATAACTCATGTTGGGCTGGGTGTAGGTTGGAGGTCTGCTTTTGGCCTGGCTGCGATAACGTGCACTGTGAAGGGCCAGAAACTGCCTTGTGGCCTTGCAGGTAATATTCCTTCTTGGGATAACACGTATTAGCAACAGCTATGAAACAAAGCAAGGTTTCTGTGGGAGCTAGGAGCCTGTCTATCATCAGTCTTTGAGCCTATTCAGGTAGTTTGGGCCTATTCAGGTTTCCACGTTGGGTCGGGTTACCGCGCAGCCATGCAAGGCCGAATGTTTCTACCATAGCTACAAAAATGGCGCTCACTTATATGCCCGCACCAAATCTAAGCATCTACATTTTGTTTAATATTTTGTTTGTGCAGGGTCTCTTAGCACCCCCTCCTACCGCATGGTACATCGCAAGTGTAATTGTGGGATTCCCCTTACTTAAAAGTGCTTAAGGGGGTGGGAGAGTTTCATTTCCTTCCCAACATTCCCCCGTTTCATTACTACAGTAACACATTTCTCTGCATACTTGTGGTCATTTTCCCTTCTCACTGTGGCCTCATAAGGTGGAGTTCCTTTTATTGGCATCCAAGCTCTGCATACTGATCGCAAACTTTCTCCTGCTTGTGCATACTCTTCGGGTGTGCATGACATATTCCCCCATCCCCAGCCAGATCTACCCAAACTTAAATTATAATTTTCAGGGTTCGGTGGTGGGACAATGATGGTGTCATATAGGCAATCTACTTAATCTCCATAGTAAATAGGCAGCATTTGGGGAATGTCATGATCAGTTTGTACTTCAGTTTCTTTTGTAATAAGAGGTACTTCTGAAACACCAATTGATACCATCATCACTGCGCTATTAGGCACTGCTTCGGCACAACATCGGAGTCCCATTTGGCACATGCAGAAGATGACCAGGATGAACACGATAACTGGTGCCAGTGTCTTCACGATTGCTCCTAGTCAGGACGGAGCCCAGTCGAAAACAAGGTTAAGCCAGTCTCCCCTTGCATTGCTGCTTTTTCATGCAAACAGACCAGGTTAAGCCAGTCCCCCCTTGCATTCCTACTTTTTCATGCAAACCAATAGTCATTGTACTGCTGCGATGATTTGAGCTAGTGACCCGCTCTCTGCATCTTCTGGGGAGTTGGATGCTGCCTGTACAGCGGGTAGCAGTAAGGAAGCAAAAAATGCCTCAGCTGAACTGAAAGTCTATTCATCTGGGATTTCAGCAAGCAGTGCGGATGAGTCTATTGATGAATAGTCAACCTCTCTTTTCAGTTTTTTGTACTTCCCCCGACAACTCCCAGGGAAAGATGCGGAATTCAGGTGATGGTAGTGGATTTTGTTTTTCAAATGTTGAAGGAACTGTTGGGGCGGTATCTGCGATCAGCCACATTTTCAGGTGTTCTTCTGGGACTACTAATAGTGCTGAGTGCAGCATGGCCAGCGAAGCGTAGCCCCTCCATGATGGTGGGAGGTGCAAGTACGCTTGTTGGCCACAGACCCAGTAGT
This sequence comes from Ambystoma mexicanum, assembly GCF_040938575.1. Taxonomy (NCBI): domain Eukaryota; kingdom Metazoa; phylum Chordata; class Amphibia; order Caudata; family Ambystomatidae; genus Ambystoma; species Ambystoma mexicanum. Next base: position 639,132,216 of record NC_090922.1, on the reverse strand, counting down.
AATACATCACTGCCGCCATGCACCTTTTCAAGTCTGGAATCACCAATGTTCTGTTACATTGCTTGTTGGAGCCGATAGACAGTTCATTCACTGTGGAAGCATAGTTCATAGCTCTCCTCTCTGTGCACCTTCACTGGCTTTTCCATTGCTGCAATCCGTGCCAATTTTGTGATGTGCTACGTCCATATTTGCACACAGGTTCTTTCCACTTGCCACCTGCTGTTTACGTACTTTAGTCCATCAATCACTAAATATGGTTTATGTAAGCAATTGAGTTTTTTTGGGTTGTTGCATTGCAGGGTGTCTGGATCCACAAGCTCTAGTTGCACAGTGTGCACCTGGAAGGTGTCTTTTGTCCTACATAGCGCAAGATGAACCAGACATTGGGCCTCATTACACGGTAGGCGCTAAAAAATGTGATTTACCGTCATGGCGCTATTAGCGTGTCCGCCATCGCATGAGACCGCTAATAGCGTCCCATTACGAGTTAGCGGACACGCGCATAGGGCCATGCCGGTAAATGACCCTACCGCCATGGCAGAAAAGCACCTTACCGGCTCCGACCAAAGTGCTGATAGCACCTCCGCCCTCATGCTGCACGCTATTAGCGGTCACCGCTGTTAGCGGTCACTGCTATTAGCGGTCACCGTAAAACACCGGAACCGGAAATAGCGTCATCGCACCGGAACGGGAAAGAGCCCGGCGGCCATCCTTAAAAACACAATCCATTGCCAACCCCTGCACTCAGGACCTGCAGCAACACCACGACTGGCAAAACCACATCCCAGAAGAACAAACAATGCCCAAGGCCCTAAAGAAAGCCGATGCGCGCCAGCGCAAAGAACGCTTCTCAAACGAGGAATTGAAAATGCTGGCAGACACCCTGGCTGCAAATGCAGACGTAGTGTTCGCTAGCGACATGCGGCGCCCGGCACTCCTGAGAAAAAAGGAAATCTGGGCTGAGGTGGCGCAGAAAGTCAGTGCGGTGGGCTCCACCCCCCGCACCGTAAAGGACGTGCGCAAGCGGTGGGATGATCTGCGCCTCCGTGTACGCAGCATTTTATCGGCCAACAGGAATCTGGCCATGGGCACAGGAGGCGGAGGTGGATCCCCGATGAAGATGCAGGAGTGGGAGGAGACATGTGCCAGCACCATTGGCATAGAATCCATCGAGGGAGTGGGCCGAATGGAGTGTGGTGTGGCAACAACGTCAGACGGAGGTGAGTGACCACGCAAGACACAGCAATGCCAAGCATGAGTCCCTCCCCCAAATGTGAATTGGGAATCAGCTAATGGATGGGGTCATCACACACCCATGTACACAACCCTGCATATATGCCCTGCACATCCCCACACAACCACATGCATGCAGCACCTCACACACTTGTCACCCTGACACATGTCCGGATGACCCACCCATCTGGCCAACAACCTGCAGGCCCAAAGTAGATGTCCAAATCCAAAGAACTGCAGCAACAACAACATATGCATGATGCACGTTGACCCATCACTGATGTTATCCCTGTCTTGCTCCCCCACAGGGTCACAATCTGACAGTGAGGAGCTGGACTCTGCAACGCAGGCCCCACCACCCAAAAAGCAGGCCAAGGGAAAGGATGCAGGCACCAGGCCCAGTACATCGAGGGGCACTGGGATATCTGGAGTGGGCCAGCGTTCAAAAGCCACCCACGCAACGACCACACCAAGGGTCGAAATGCCATCCGACACTGTGGCAGCACCCCCACCACCCACCCCCACCACTCAGGAGCCAGTGCCAGAAGGCACGCCGTCCGCAGCCAATAGCTCCGTTGGGGAAGCAGCAGCCACGGCACCTATGAGTGATGTGGACGACCCATGTCCGACACCGGAAGGGCAGCGTACACCCAGCCCCCAGCTGTCCCCACTCCACAGCCCATGCAACACATCCAATGGCAGCATCCATGAGGTGCATGCCGGAGATGCAATGGATGGGTCATTCAGTCCCGTGGCGAGCTCACCTGATGTCGGCCACATGCAGCAAGCTGCGCCGAGGAGTAACAGGGGCAGGGCCGCAGACGACACCATGAGCCTGATACGCCAGCGCCAGGAGGAGCTCAATGCCCTGGTTGCCCGGCAAGTGAGCGAGGCTGCCTCGACCAGGGAGGAGATCCGGGTGTTGTCAAGGGACATGAAAGCTGCCATGGACAGCAACACGACGTGCCTATGTGACGAGATGGCCGCTGTGAGGCAGGTCCTAACGCGCATTGCTGAGGCGATGGAGAGCATGCGTCACTCACAGGGAGCAGATCAACCAGCCACGCCCTCGTCTACTAGCTCCGACCAGACAACCATCCTGCGCAGGTCCAGCCGGTCCTTGCGGCGGTCAGACTCACAACCCCCCAATGGTGGTAGTGGAGGAGGGAAGTAGGGCCAGCCTGTCCCTGTTGACACTTGGGAACTAATGCAGCACTGATGTGCACACCATGTTCGGTGGAGTTGTGGGGGGAGGGGGGTGAGGGTGTTCGGTGGAGTTGTGGGGGGAGGGGGGTGAGGGTGTTTGGGGGAGTTGTGGGGGGAGGGGGGGGGAGGGTTGTTGGGGTGGAGGGTACATGCGCGTTTGAATGTCATAATGCTCAATACACACGTAATGGCATGGATAATCACATGACTGGACATTGATAATTGTGTATGTGTGCTTTATTGTTGAAGGGTGCACTGTGATTATGTCCTCCATACACCCCGTGCCCTGAGCTGAACACCAATTGCACCCTCCTAATCCATGTGCATCAGAAACAATGGTCTATCAGGTGCTGCCGCACAGCACGTCCCTCATGGGCATCGCCACCTGCATGACCTGCAGCCCCCTCTCCTCCATCCTCATCCCCGTCATCATCCTCAGACGGTGGTCGCAGTTCTATGTCAGGGGGCATTGGCACATTCCGTCTGATACACATATTGTGAAGCATGACACATGCCATGGTGATCTTGGCCACCTTCTCATGCCCGTACAGGAGTGCCCCGCCTGACCTGCTGAGGCACCGGAAGCGTTCCTTCAATAGGCGGAATGTCTGCTCGATCACCACGCGGGTACGGGTGTGTGCATGATTGTAGTCCTCTTCGTGCCTGTTCTGTGGGTTCCGCACAGGGGTAAGGAGCCACCTCTTCAGGGGATAACCTGCATCACCTGCATGGGTGCAACAATGGGTATGTGTAAGTGTCTACATAATGTGGAGCGTGCACATATCACACAAACAAACATTGCATATTCAACGACATCCACTGATCCAAGCACGCATGGCAATCAGGGTAACTGCAATGTGGGAAGGTGAGGTGGTCCTTGCAAGTGGACATGCACCATGCATGCATACAGCAGGGATTGCCATGTCCCGCCAGAGTTTAAGTGATTTGTGTTTCCTGGCCCTGGCAATGTTAGTGCCACACTGCTAGTACACTGCCATTCCTTAGTTGATGTCCCCATGCTGTTTGATGGCAATTCTGTGGTGGGGTACGGGTGTGCCTCACCACAATGGCTACAGGGGATCCATTTGTATGCACTCATGTGCGCGGACCATTTCTGATGTTGTTCAGCGTACATTTCAGTTGTGATTTTGATATGCATGTTGCCGATTTGTGTAATGGGGGAATGGTGTGTTGTGCGGTGTGCATGTTGTTTGGAATGGCCTGTTTGGCGTAATGGATTGATATGTTTGCCGTGGCACTCACTTCCGGCATGTGGTCTTGTCTCTGGTCCATTGTGGGCTGCCTCACTGTACAGTGATGCAAATATGTATGTCCATTCTTCTCATGACACAAGTTCACGCCCAGTTGGAGTATGCATCTCCCCCCCCCCATTCACGGCCAGTTGGAGTATGCATCTCCCCCCCCCATTCACGGCCAGTTGGAGTATGCATCTCCCCCCCCCATTCACGCACAGTTGGAGTATGCATCACCCGCCCCCACTCACAATCCACATCACACTGACATGTGGTCGGCCTGCTACTCACCAAGTAGCCACGAACGTTGTCCAGCATGTCGCTCCATGTATCGTGGTATTGTCGAGTTCCGCAGGACCATTGCATCATGGGTTGAACCGGGATATCGGGCACAGCAATGTGTGATGATCTTATTGGAGTCACATACCATTTGGACGTTGATGGAGTGGTATTGCTTTCTGTTACGGTACACTACCTCATTGGCATGTGGGACCAGCAGTTCTACATGGGTACAGTCGATGGCCCCGATGCAACTTGGGATGCCTGCCAGTGAATGGAAGCCAACTTTGGTGTTGGAGATCTCCTGGGCAGTCCGTGGCATGTATATGTGTTGACTTGTGTGCTGCAGGAGGGCATCGAGCACCTGGTTCAGTGTGCGTGAGAATACTGGTTGTGATATGCCATGCATCTGACCTACCGTATGCTGGTAGGTGCCTGTGGCCAAGAAGTGGAGCACTGTTACTACCTTCAGTAGAGGGGGGATGGCAGTACGGATGTCAATGAGACTCACAATGTCGTTGTATATCATGTCTACTATGGTGGTGATGGTATCCCAGTCCAGACGGTACAGGGTGTGTATCTGCTCAGGGGTTAGGTTGACTGGACTGGCTCTGATCCTGGGTATTGGTGGCTGCCTCTGTGGTATCACTAGGTGCACTGGTGGTGCTTGCTGCGCCTGTCTTGCCCTCCTCCTCCTCCTCCTGCGTCTCCTCTGTGCTGCCAGTTGTTGTAGCTGCTGCACAGCAATCATGTCCTCTAGCCCATGTAATGCTGCTAGTATTGCATCCATCTTGGTGTGGGAATGGGTGTGGGGAGGGGTGTGGTGTGCTCATTTGTGCTGCCAGTCTCCATTGCCTCCACCTGTGCTGATTTTGTCCACCTGTGGCAGGTGGGAACTCTGCTGTGCTCTTTTAACGTGTGGTTCGCGATGCCGGTATTAGCGCCTTGCCGGTAAGGGTTCTTTGGGTCTACTATATGCCGGTATTGCCATGTACGCATGGCTCGTGATGCCGTGATATTAGCGCTATGCCGCTATTTCCGGTCTGAGGGGCTGCGCGCTCACAGACTTGCCGCTAATAGTGCCACCGTACTTTGCGGTGCCGCTAATGGCGGTATGTCTGGTTCGTGATTGGGGAGGGGATTTACCGATACCGGTAATCCCTTACCGGTAACGGTATGTCCCTACCGCCTACCGTGTAATGAGGCCCATTGTTTCTCTATAATTGGAACTTCTGTGGTATTAAAACCTTGGGTGTCCCGGATGTGTGTGGTATTAATGAGCATATATAGCAGCTGTTGTTGGTCTGCCCACTGCACTCATGTCGGTGTACTAGCTGTGCTCGGGATGTCGAATATCTTCAATAGCATCCAGGCCATATTTGGCTCTACGCGCTTGCTTTCTCATTCTATCATGCTGTGATATACATCTCTTTGTTAGTGTACTACTGCTAACACTGCTACTAGTATTTGTGTTACAAAAAATGTTTATAAAAATGGTAGGAAATACGTTTTCTAACATTTTGCTCATGCTCGCACTCATTCGGCCAGGTATATTTGTTTGTGTGTTGACACCGTTATTGCTAGTCTGGGAAATATACATATGTACAGTGGCATTACTGGCTCTATTTAGCCCTTTATGTTCCATCTCCCCCCTCTTTTAGATGGCTTGCACAGATAAAAGATGTACCCCAATAAATCCCCAACAGACATCAATATAGTGATCAGGAGAGCACTAAAGTGTAGCCCATGGGTGTAGGAATATAACCAACTTGAACTAACATTATATTTATCTACTTGCTTAACATACAATGAATCATTTGACATTTAGGGTTCCATTTTGTACGCTCCTGTAGAGGAAACAAAAAAGAGAGCAAGGGGAGTAGAAAGAGAGAGAGATTGAGATTCTTTAGGGTACTGGTGAGGTATTTGGGGGTGCCCTACGAACATCAGGGAGGTGAATCCAATACTGAAGCCCCTACCCTTTTACTTCGAGAGGGGTGGAAACCACCACTTCATAGGGACCTTGGAATCTAGGGTTGTTCCACTTACGCAAAAAGCTGTGGACACATATTGGCAGCAGCAGTTGGGTGGGCGTGGTGTCTGTGGTGAGTTGCTCTGCAGTGTCCTGTGTACCCTCTGGGCGGGGTGGTGCAATATGTCAGGAGACATATTTAATTGCATGTGTCAGGTTCATGAAGTAATCTTTCACCCAAAACTGCTGCAGCCCTATGGGCATCGGATGACCTCCTTATTGGGGAGATGGGTGTATGCATGCGTCTGCCAGTTACTATTTCGTGGGGCTAAAGGTGATGGTCTTTACTTGGTTGAGTGAGTGTGTACGCTGAACAGAGCCAGGGGCACACAAACCATGTACCCAGTTCTTTAAAGTGATGCAGAAGTTGGAGAGTTTACCATTAAGGAGGCAGTTCATCCTCTCAACAACGCGATTTGCTTGGGGTGGTAAATTGTGCACATAAGGTGTGCTGTGATCTCTGAAGAGTTCATTGAAGAAGTGGCTGCTGCTGTCAGATTTCATTACATTGCGCATGCTCCATCGAGGGAACACCTCACGCATAAAATATTTAGCAGTGCATTTGGCATTCAGATGTGCACATGGTCCAGCTTCAACCCTCTGCAAAAAAGGGCACCCTACAACTATTAAAGATCAGGAACCATTGCATCTTTTCCCCATGTCTGCGCAGTCTATGTGTAGCTCACGGAACAGCACAATGGGGCGAGATATAGTTCCTCGTAATGTCACACCAGTCCTGAGGCAGGTGGTGCCGTGTAAGATCAGGTTTATGAGGTGATCTTGAGGTTTGGTATAAACCAATCTTCTTGTATATCTGATGCAATGTGGAGTTTGGAACTATCAGACGGTTGGTGCAATTGGTTGAATGCTATTGCCAAGAGCTAAAGTAAGTCTGTAAGGGACTGTTTGCTCCCTCTCTTAATCCATAGTTCTGTTTCTTCGTTTGGTGACTTGCTTTGTAGCTCAATGAGCTGTGTAATGGGCAGTGCTGTGTATGGAGTGTTGTGTTGATCCTGTGATGGTGTAGTTAGGACGTATTCTGCAATTATTGGGACAGGGAGCTAGGCCGCCATCTTTGCTGCAGCATCCACTGCAGCGTTTCTTAATGATATTTTGTCAGTGTTGTCGGTGTGGGCGGCGCATTTAACAACCACTACCAGCAGGCTGTGACAATGCGGAAATTAGTGATCGAGTAGTGTAGCACTGGGAAACAGTCTGCTCTACGAACCCTACCAGTTTCCATGGTGACAACCCGGCATGCACTGTTGTAGTGATGTATGCTGAGTCTGAATAAATGGTCACAAGGCATCCTTGTGATGCATGTAGCACCTCGATGAGTGCCACGAGCTCCGCCGCTTGTGCTGAATAGTGCATGGGTAGTCTCTTCACTAATAGCTCATATTTTCCTCCCTCAAGGTGCGCAACGGCCACACCTGCATGTCTGTCCTGTGCCCTGGTCAAATGTTGCTGAACCGTCAGAGTATTCACCCTTCCTGTAATAGGCTGTCTTTTGCCTTGGGCATGTCATCCTCCTCCCCCTCATTACTTGTGGCAGTTGTGTTGTTGCAAGTCGTCTGTACATAACTCTGTTTGGAACGTGGCAGGATTTACTGTTTTGCATCGTACAACATGAATGTTTGGGCTTGAGATGATAATTGCATATGCCGATGCTCTGTGTGGTCATTCGATCATTCTAAAATGGCAAATACTGAATGCTCCACGTACACCGAGCATCCAGTTACAATTGTGGAGCTTTTTTCAATGTCGAAGGCAGCTGCAGCAAGCGCTTGTTCACGTGCAAATTGCCCTTGCATGACTGAGTAGAGCGTTCTGCTGCAATAGGTCAATAGATTGTGGCCCATCATACTTTTCTGGGTTAATACGGCGGTCATAAGTGTCATTTGAATGCGAAAATATATAGAATTATTGTGTGTAATCTGGGGTGGCGAGAACTGGGGCTGTGGAAATCAATTCTTTCAAATCATTGAAATTGTGTACAATTTCTGTTGTCTATTCGAGTTTGCGGTTTCTTTTCTGTGCTTCCTTGAGACCCTGTAGAAGTGGCCTTCTGTATGCTGCATAGTCTAGAATCCATGCTCTGCAGTATTTACACAAACCTAGGAATTTTTGCATGTTTTTTACTGTAACAGGATTGGGCATGGCGCGCGGATGCTTTTCTGTCTGGTATTATTCTCTTGCTGTTTGCTGATAAACTGGCACAAGTAAAGTACTTCCAGTTGGCAATATTGGAGTTTGGCTTTGTCAACCTTGTACCCCTTGCGGGCCAAGAGGTGTGGGGGAGTAATGGAGTCTCTACGACAGTCCTGCTCACTGCCACTGCAAACTAGCCATCTCCAACCACTGAAGTGGGTTGCTTCTTTAGGGATGCTACATAAAATGGTGGCAGGGTTCGGAACAGGAAATTCTTGATGTATTACATCATTTAGAAGGCGTAGATGATGGATAATTCTCCAGTTGCTTGCTGTGGCCTTTTTGATTGACAGGGTAGACGGCAGTATTGCATGCTGAGGTGGAGGGCACTATTATTCCTTGGTGAAGTAGGGCCTGTATTGTGTCTTTTATTCCCTCTTCTGCCTCCCTTGATAATGGGTATTGTTTTCTCTGGGTAATACTGCTCCAAGCTTTAGTGTAATATGTACTGGGGTGACTTCCTTTAGGAGCCCTACGTCATGCGGGTTGGTTATCCACAATCGTGCGGACACATACTCTAAGACACCCTTGATGAAGGGAGGTGGTGCGACAACAGCCATTAGGGGGCACTGCACTCTTCTGTACTTCACCATGATCTCGCAGGGGATGCACATTTCTAGTATTATTTCCCCATCATTGAAATGTTCTGCATCTGTAACTTTTATGAGGGGTATGGTGGGATCAATGCACAGTACAGTACACCACTGGTACCCGTGCCTGTCTGTTCCGAGGACAACCACTCTCTTCGCAGATACTAGCAACCCTTGTAAGTCTGGGGACAATATTGTACCTGCTACCAATTCTGGGGACCCCACAGGGCGGAAAATGAAAACCGTTGGCACTCTCCAGCAGGCTTTGGCAATTTGTGGCACTGCTTTTACGAGCACTGTTGTGCTGTATATGAACATGTCTGGGTCAACAGGTATGCCTCCCACGACTACTTCACGTACCATGGCGTGTATTATGACCATTGCTCTCATTGTGCACATTCCTGGTGTTGGCAGACAATGCCATGACCAGTAAATTATATCGTCATGTTCAACTTGCTAAGCAGATCCCTGCTGAGCAAGTTCACAGAGGATCTCTCAGAATACAATAGAGGAGCGCGCACAACCTTTCCCCCTACTTTTGCATCAAAATCTGTAGTATATGGAACTGTAGAAATAGCCCAAGAGAATCCTACGTGTTGAGAGTTTTGCCAGATAATGGAAGTCCCCTTCACTAATGCATGCTTTCTCAGTGCCCGAATCAACCATAAAAATGAATTGCTTGTTTCCCATCTCTGTCCCCACCAAGGGTTCCTCCTCTGGGTTGAGGGTCATCGGCAGGACCAGACACACAAGTGCTCTGTGTGGGCTGTCCTAGACAGGGTATTCATTTGTCCCTGGAAATGAGAAGGGGTTTCCCCCACCACGCTTGCGCCTTGGAATGGGGAAACTGTACTACTGGGTGCTCTATTAAAGGGGCTCATGTTTCCGGTCTGTTGGAAGTTGTGGGGCATATACTGTTGCATTGTTTGCTGTTGTTGCTGTGAGCGACAGCCTGGTATCTGCGGGGGCAAATGCGTGTATGCAGTGTGTATTTTGTGTGGTACAGAGGTAATTCTGGGAGTTGGCCCTTGACGGGCTCCTAGAGGTTGGGTACCCCATTCCCCTTCTGCTTTTACACTCTTGAAAATTGTCCCCATTTTCCACAGTTCCAACATTGTGACTGCCCCATTCTCCCCTTCCCCCCCTTAGCCCCATTCCTCCAGATCCTCCTCCGAATACCCCTTCCCTTGATCCTCGGAACCCACCTCTTCCTCACCGTTGTCCTCCTTGCCCCACAGTGCTTGTCCTCCGTCTGACCACACTGCGGCTATTCTGGTGTTCCCGAAACTGGGGGGTGTACCCTGTTACGTCTGTCTGTGCTGGTGTCGATACGGACGCCTCCAGAGCTACCTTAGCTAATTTATTTTGTACTAGTTTTGCTTGCTCTACTTGTCTTTTCCTTGTGGCGCTCCTTTGTACTATTATGCTTTGTATTTCAGGCCACCTCTTTGCCTAAAGCCCCACAATTTTATCTAGTGCTTTCTGCACCTCTTTGGGCAGGCCCTGTTTGACGATAAAGTAGAAAAAGGGTATTGATTGATCCCATACATTACCTCTTTCTGCTCTTCACATCTCCTGAACCTTAAGAACGAATTGAGCAGTGTCCTCGTCGTCACCCATAGTACATTACATTATGGACTGTAAGTCAGGTGTATCAGGAAATGCTTGTCGTAATGCATCCCATATTTTTGCTCCAATCTTCTTGAAAGATGCTCCATTGTGTTTGTTGTTTCCCAAAGTCACTCCCGGGTACCCCACTTTTACCCACACATCGGCAGCCTGGTCTCAGATAGTAGCTACCACCAGGCTTTTGATGTCTCCTACTGCTAGGGGCACTCCTGCCGTCTGCTTTTTGAATGCATATATCCATTTCCCCGTGCCTGGTGGGTGCGCTTTTATTAGATTGCTTTGGTCCATCTGTGCCCATGGCACATGAGGCCTGCCGGCATCCTTATATATGAGATGAATTTGCAGTCATGATTTGTTCCCCTCAGTCTTCTTCCCACTACCCTTTCTCCTTGCTGCTGCCATCTGGCCAAACCTGCTCCTTAACCTCCCATCCCATACACTTCCCACCCTAGGGGTTCGTTCGGGTGCCTGTTCTGCCTCCTCATCCTAGTCACCCTCAAACTCATGAAATGTACTCCACCCGTCAGCATTGTCATATCCTAGGGTGTCCGCCCATTCACTTCCTCCTTTTCCACATGCATGTTTATGGGTGTATCATCTACCCTTAATAGAAAATCTGATTTCCATCCATCTGATGCCTGCTCTACCTACCCGCCCGTTTTCACTTCATTTTGTGCTGTTCACAGTCTATTTAATTCTGCTCTTGCCGAGGCTAATGCCACCTCTAAGTCTCATTTGTTGACATTGGCATGACCTGGGACATCCGGGGGGGGCACGTATGGGATTGGTGGGGCCGTCGCTGCTGTGGACACCTATCTAGGGTTAGTATAACCTACTGCATTGCGGGCCATCAACGGGTATATCCCTCTGTGCTCTGTCGCCGCCCATCCTCTTGTCCTGGCAAATCGCCCTGGCTACCATCCTGTCCATCCTCCCCCTTATACTCTTCTGCGTCTTCCAACATCTTCCAAAGGTCTAGGATCTCCTCCCTCTTTTGTAACTACTTTCCTTTACATTTGGCTGTTAGAAATGTAGACATATGTTCTAACATACCCGTATTGTGGGAGTCCTGCTCTGCTCACGAGCGGGGCATACCCTCTCCTCTGGCCTCTGTCACCCATTGCTTAGGATACTTCTCAAGTCTGCCTCGATATAGCGGTAGGGCCTTACACATATACTCTATTGGGGTTTCTCCTCCAATGGTGGTGATCGCACCCTTATTGCCCATATGTCTGTACTGATGCGCTACAGACAATGTTAAAGTTAAGTCAAAAAAGGCCCCCTACCTCCTGTCAGAAAACTCCAAAAGTACCCCCCCCCCTTTTTTCTCTCCACACTGTCGCTCACACACTCAAATATACCACAAATCACACAGTGCCCTTCCTGGGCCTCCACCCATAAAAACGTGAATAGAGCAAGCTAAAATAACAAGCTAAAGTAACAACAACTATTATTCCCGAGACCTCTAATTATGCAGGGCTCGAATATATTTCCTTTTCCTCCGTTCTACAGAATGAGTGACGCCACCTTCTCCCCTCACTCGGGGAAGCTCCCTACCATTGCATTTTCCTTTTCTTTAATATTCTCCTCAAAAATGTATAATACCAAAAAACAAAACAATTCACATGCATACCACACCTACATTTTCAATACCTGTGTGTTCACACACCCCCTTACATCTATCCCCTACTTATTATCCCTTGCAAGGCTATACTCACGTGCGCGTGTTCACCCGAACTCCTCTGCCACATGGTTCCAACAACACTGGCCTGCACTTCTCGGAGCCGCGCCCCGCTCCAAAAAGCAGACATGAATTCTGCAAAGCCGGCGCCTGTACGGCCACTGGGAAAAGCACATTTTTTGGGACTGGTGGCTGTAGGTGGGCACAGCCCCTTCGGAATACTATACTAACCCTACATAGGTGTCACAGGCTTTGACACCTCCGCAGGTACAGGGGCACTGGGATCACGTCCGGGTCACCAAATGGAGCACACCACGGCATGATTGGCAGACACCCAGATAAAGCAGCAAAAAATAATAAATTGCACTTTATTATTTTCTTTAAGTATGCACATGAAGGGGGCATCAAATTGTCAATGGTTGTGACACGTGTTTGTTCCTTTTTTCAGGTCATGGTCAATTAATGGAGACATGACCTCTATCCAAAAATATGTGCATTGTCCCAAAGAGAGCGGGTTGCCACATTTGCCAGAGACCCATGGTAGCCTGAAACTCGAGTCAGCAGTTATTAAAGAGACTTTATAAAGTTTGGGAATTAAATTTGGGACTTGTATGTGTCTTTAAATAATTCAAATCACTACACCAGTCAATGCTGTTTATTTCCTGGAAATTGTATATGAGGCACAGGCAGCTGGTAGATAGAAAACAGGTTTCAGATATTCTTGGCACATTGGAGCAGTGCTGGAAACCGACTTAAGTTTTAGATCTTCAGACTTGCATAGTTTTTTGAATTTTTGGATGTATTGGTATGAATGCAGTTTATGAGATGTGATGTATGCATGTGGAATTGGTGGATTTGTGCTTTGTATAATTGGAAGTGTGTCCAAGGGTATCCCTACAAAATATCCCCACCAAAAATATCGACATACATATGGCCGTTTGTCTCGACATAGGCAATATTTTTGGGGAGGATATTTTGTGTGAGCGGGGGTGTCCCCGCACATTTTAAAATAATGCAGGTGTGTCCCCCGCAGGGTCCATGGGTCAATATTGCTGCAGAAATATGGCGATATTTTTGTATCACGATATTTTTGCGGGGAAATCGTGTCCAAGTAAGAGGCAATTGCTCTTACAACGTAGAGAAATCGTTACATATTTTTGTACATTGAAGCATTCATGTCACAATGTTTGTGAAACTTTGATTATGGTGTTTTATTTTCTAATATGAATACATTAAACATTGTCATTATGAATAGGAGGTTGTTCAAATTGCTTTAGCTCTATATTGACTACAATTTAAATGATGTAAAGTTGAGGTTGCGGTATATGTAATGTCTTTGGGGTCACCAAATGAAGGCACGCCCACAAACACAGCAGAAAAAAAATACAGCTCGCTAGGGAAAAAAGGCCAAGAGGTTCTTGCAAGGATAACAAGTTTTAATCACACAGAAAAAGAAGTATGCCAGGAAAGAACTCTGCTGCTCAAGAACGTTCTGCCGAAAAATGATACAAGCAGAATGTTATATGAAAGAACATCATCATCTCTGATGCACAAATATACAGTACAAAACCTGCATGGCTTGTTGGTGAGACACTATACATGGGCGGCCTGCCCCATAGGGGATACCAGGCTGCTATTGGTCCCAGCCTCATCCGTCCATCAAGTCTTCCATCACATTGAGTATGCTGGGCTCATCTCCAGGGAACCAAGGTGGAGTTCGCAATTAGTTACTTATCAAGACAATGCTACTCTTATTATGGCATGTACCTGGGAGGCTCAGGGACCAGAACAAGGGGGGGGGGGGCTAAAGATCACGCTGACCCACACATGCCTCACTCATTAAGTTATCGTATACTCCGCACCCAAGGCTTCCACCCTCGCTTTGGACTCATTTATTCCACCCTGTACCTCGCATTACAAAGTTTGTCATTATGAAATAAGGGGGAATGGTTGTGTTCTGTTAGATCTTTTATGACCATTGGGTTTATAGTTGGTGGTCTGTGGTCGCATATCGCAGAATTCAGAGCTCTTGGACTGGGACAGTTGTGGGCGTCATAACTCATGGTGGGCTGGGTGGGGGTTGGAGTTGGGCTTTCAGCCTGGCTGCGATACCATGCACTGTGAGGCGCCCGATACTGTCTTGCGGCTTGCCGGGCATTCCTTCTTGGGATAACATGCATTAGCAACAGTTATGGAACATAGGAAAGTTTCCTTGGAAGATAGCAGCGTGGGCCTCTCTATCATCAGGGCTTGGGCCTATTCAGGTTTCTATGTTGGGTCTGTGTTTACTGCGCAGCCATGCAAGGCCGAATGTTTCTACCATAGCTACAAAAATGGTGCTTACTTATATACGCGCACCAAGTCTAAGCATCTATATTTTGTGTAATATTTTGTTTGGGCTGGGTCTCTTAGCACACCCCCTTGCCCCTTGTACATCTCAAGTGAAGTTATGGGATTTGGTTAACTGTAAAGTGCTGAGGGGGGTGGGAGAGGTTTATTTCCTGCCTAACAGTACCCAAGACAGAAGACGATTTGTGTACCGCTGGAGTAATACATTAGTGAGATGAGTGTCTGTAAAATGTAAAGGTTAGCTGCATGAATGGACACAAATAATAAAAAGGCTCTGAAGTTTTAAGTGCAAGGCTCTAAGCAAATGAGTGCAGTCGGTATTGCACAGGGCAGGGTCCCATGTATTGTATGCTTGACCCATCATCTGCTGTGTAAGGAGAAGTTCAGAAGTTTCTTAAATAAAGTTCACGATGTTATAGGAATGTCATAGCATGAGTATGGTGTTGCGGCAGGTAAAGTAATTGTCAATTTCAGGTGGCCAAGACGGCTCTTGCCCGTCATTGACAAACTGTTTTCAATATAGCATTAAATATCACTTTTGGGGAGGGCAGGGCCTCTAAAGGTCTTCACACCCAAGCCAAGTAGCCCCAAGCACAGACTTACAGCCCTGTGCACCCATGAAAGCAGTATGTATAGCCATTAGCACTCTGAGCCCCATCTGGGGTGCTGATAGTTTTAGATTTTGAGGGGAGCCAGGCTTTGCTCACGTGATGCTTTCCTTACAAAGAAATTACACATATGTCTGTGATTGGAAATAAATATTCCCAGGAGTTGGATGTGAGCCAGAAGGTTTGCAGGTGAGTGGGCAGGGGTGGGGTTTGAGGTGTGGCACGCCAGTGGAGACTTCTACTACTTGCAGATTCTGCTTCTGTTCCCAGCCTCTCCAAGCAGGTGGTAATGCATAATGTAATCATAGTCTTAGAGCAAAACAAGTTCTGGGGACCAACTACAGTGCATGGTATTACAGTACATCTGTCGATGGACAGACTGGATGGAACTATTGATCATTACTTTCCATAAACCTCTAGCTTGTCTTGTATATTCATTATGTAAGAGGAAAGAAAAAGTCTAATCAGAGTGGTTCGCGTAGCAGGCAGGAAACTGAACAAAGGAGGTGTAATATGGTAGTTTTTGGCCATCTCACTTAGAGGATTGCTGGTATAAAGCAACAGGTGATCAAATAGAATGTCAAGGAGTTTGGGATCAGCTCATGGGTTGAGTACCTGATGCACACTTGAATGCAGCCATCCGGTAACAGAACTAAGATTGCCTTCAAAAGCATTGGGCAGTATGAACATGTACATTTTCAAAAGTGTTTACACGTCAATATGATGTACCTTCCCCAACAACATGACATGGGTCAGTATGAGATACTAACCTAGACTTTACTGAAAAACAGACAATACATTGTTTTACAGTATCAATACTGTAATTATTCATCATGTATCAACTTACATTTTTAGAAATTGAATTTGAAGGAGCGCCTTAAAAAAATAAAGTCAACACATACTGGTCTTTGCAAAACAGTATACAGTTGGCTTAAAGGTTATCATCCTGATTACTTCTGGTTTGTAATTATTTGAAAAACAACACTTTCTTGCCTAGCACTCCCACACAGGCCTTTGGCACTTTTAAGAGAGGATGAGATTGTTTCTGCTGCATTCTTTTCCCGTTATACCCTGTGAACTTTAGTGAGTTGAGAAAGGAGGGTGGAGAGAACGCTGAAGGTAAGAGGCATGCAGGGTAAGTTGTGCCTTCATTGAACAGGGTAATTTAAATAGCTAGATATGCTACACAAGTGTCCATTTAATTAGCAAACCTACAAAATTGCTTATTTTATGCCTTGTAAAGGGGATGACAAAGGGTGAGAGTGGCTTGCACCTATGCATGTGACTTGGTTAACAGACTGAAAGGGGAGGGCGACATTTGTGCTGTGTTAAAAGTACTCTGTTTGAAATTAACGTTACAAAAAAAACAAAAACACATCTTTCACTACTCATTTGAATGTACATATTTTTACACCTTGAAAAGCATCTGAGTGGAAATATACTGATCTAAGAAAAAAAAAGTGATCACAAATTGCATACCTGAAAGAAAAACCTACTGGTTTGGGTTGTGATAGGTGACATGCCAGCGGGGTATACAATTAAGATCGTCCATTTGAGCAAAGTCACACATTCCACAATGCCACCTAGCAGACATCGCTCGAAGTTCACCTCCATTTGCAAGCCACATTAGCAAGGCATGTGGGTATGCAAATTAGCCCAAATGCAAAACTTTTTCCTCTGGGAAATTGTCTTTGTCTTAGAGGGCAGTGCTGCTTTATGCATAGCTTAATCAACCCAAAACAGGCATTTTTCAAGGCTGTCAGCATACATTGTTTAGACCTTATTAGGGATCATCAGTGCAGTCTAGTCCCGACAACCCTGTGGTTGGAGTATTGGGCCATGTATACAATACACCAAGAAAGTTATGGTGGGTTTAAAAGGTCTTTGGGGAGGGGGGGAACGTTTACCCGAAATGTGAAAGTAAGATAGTCCATTTGAACCAAGTCACATTCCACAACGCCACCCAGTAGCCATCGATGGAAGTTCACCTCCAGTTCCAAGCCACATCAGCAAGGCATTGTAGTTATGCGACTGAGCCCAAATGCTATATAAATACAATTCTAGAATATTTAATAATTTTTGGAACTATACTGAAAATTTAAATTAAGGCCAGTACAGGGGAGGTCACAATCCCCAAGGAGTTTGAGACTGACACTTCACAATCCAGTGCTGTTGGACTGAGCGGTCTAGACACATCCCCAATATTGTTCCTATGCCTCTACCATATGAGATATATAGGAGTGTGGGATGTTGGGTGGCATCTAATAAGTAATTCAATTGTAATTCAATTGCCAACACATTGAAAGTGAAGTACATGACCAGAAAAGGAAGGTCAGTCAGCACCACGTTTTCAACCTGAAGCCCTCATCCTAGCAGTATCAGATCAAGACCAAAAAAAATCACAGGGTACCCCGATAGGTCTGGCCACATTGCAAGGAAGACTTTTCATAAGACCTTTGGTCAGGGTCTTCAGTTGGTCTTGAACTAGTGGTAGTGTGCCAGAAAGCGCAAACCGAATTCTCTGGCAGTGGGGTTGGCTGGTTAAAAGGCACAGTACTTGCATCAAAAATCCCAAATGATAGAATGTCCAAACACTATATTTTATGTAGATATAATCTACAAGAAAAGTCAAGGGATAAAACAGAGCACTAGCAATTAAGTAAACTTAATAATAATTCCAACACCGACTGGCTATTGAAAAGGTTTGAAAAGAAGCTGGAGTTCAATAAACCATTTTCTAGAAGGGGAAATGCAAGCACAGGCAAGTAGAACACTTTCTATCTGGGCAGGACATTTTCAGAAAAAACTATATGAGACCAGTTGGGAAGATTTACGCAGGATTTTGCAAAAACCAATTACCTTCTGTGAAAAGGTCCAAAGGATCACTTCTAGAGTTCTAGCCACAGAAGACCCTTGGTGATGAAGAAGAGTCTCAGATTAGATCCAAGTCTAGAAAAGGACTCACCCCAGCACCAGAGCCAAGAGCGAAATACCCAGAATCCAAAAAGCTGTTCTGCAGTAGGCAGTTTTGTGGTTTCCAGAGGCGGTCACTGTGCACATTGTTTGGTGACCACTGCAGGTTCCAGGGACGCCACTGGTGCAGTAGAGACTCTCAAAACCCTTGGGAGGGTCGGTGAGATTGGGCGGTTCCTGGGTCAAGGGTTCAAGCTGAAAGGCAGAGATTCTGCACTAGGCTGATGCAAGGTTCACCTGTCAAACTCAGGCAGAGGATTGAGATCAAGTGGATGGGTTGGCTTGAGAAGAACGATTACTGAAAATACTCTTGCAAAGGTCACAATGGAGAGGACCCAGGCATGGAAGGACCAGGTGGAGAGTTTGGCTGTGTGGTTGAAGGACATAAAGGCAGCACAGGCCTCCGCAGCAACTCAGATGTGGGAGATGGAAGCAGAATGCGTGCCTGATCCAAATGGTGATCTCTTTAAGGTTTTGACAGCAAAGTGGCTCACACGTCTGAATCCGGCAATGCAGGCATGGCCTGGATCTTCAGAGAGACTAGGCCTTCAAGCAGGAGATGTGATACCGATGTTCCCATTCAATAGGGGGAAGGATGGGGGTGCACTACAGTCTGTTCCAGCTGGTGAGGCAGAGCTTCACAAGTGGATTGGGTGGAGCAAAGCAAAGGCCTTTCAGCTTTCAGAAGTACAGGTACAGACAAAGTGAGTGGGTAAAATTGATCCTTTATCATCTTTGGAGGGCAGCAGACAATCACACGTCAAGTATCATTCAAACAGAGGAGTGGTGGTCAGTCAATAGCAGACAGTGGTCACCAAACACCCAGACCCGGACTGCTTTGTCTGTTCAAGCAGCATGTGAATATATGAAAGATCCAATGCTGTGGAAGACGGACATTGCTGACCTGTAACTCCTGTTCTCCAGCATTGGTATTGAAGGAGAAAGAAACAAAAAAGGGCACCAGGCTAGGCCCTGATATGTCCAGGAGGGTACTTCATAATATTTAACAAATAATCAGGGTGCGAGATCACATATATGGTTCTATGTTATACTATCACACACTTCTAGACTAAATAACAACTGTACTGGATCTGTTGAAACAACCAGATAGTGGTCACTTAGTTATTTGTGTACAGTAATTACTTCATTCTTTATGCATTTTGCAAAACAGACAGACATTTCTTACAATATTGACAATGTGGTAATACCACTGTGTACCATCCAATTCACTCCAAAGGATTAGACTCAACAACAGTGCACATGTTCAATCATTAGTAGTGACCCAATGTTGACAAATGAACGTGTGCTCTCCAGGGAAAAATGCGTCACTGGAGTAACAAATAATGTACAATGTGACATAATACAGAACATCAAAACATAAAAGTCAACATTATAATGTTTCGGCCAAGTGTAGCTATTTCTTGAAACTTTTAGTAGGGATGGCCTTCTTCAGGACAGAGGAGAAGTGTTCGAGATCCGTGGGGTATCTGTCGAGGGACAATGACAGAGGGGAGTGTGGGTTAGAACCGAGTGTGACCTCAGGGATAAACTATTTACATGACTTAAAATCCTATTAGGATCTTTTAATGAGTAAAAACACAGTCCGAGGGGACGCTGGTCGACAGCTTACCGTCATATGCATCTGCTGAGGCAAGTGTACGTGAAGTGGTCCCTCTGTAATTAGTTAGGGCTGTATTCACATTCAAGCTCCAAGTCCGAGTAATGGATGTTTGACTAATCCTCTTTCTGTCTGTATGTTCAGAAAAATAAATGTAGAAAGAGGGGCTGGACCCTTGTCAGGGTGTACGTTGGAGACGTGCAGTATAAAATCTGACTATTATTGGAGAGGAGTCTTACCTCCAATGCATGTCACTATGCACTTCCGATGTGCAGTCAAGTTGACTGTCTGGGCGTTTGTAATTCGCAGTTAGTACTGTATTCTGTAAGGGCAAAACACATGAGTTACCATTGTCACTGAGAACTCTCCACATTGATGTCTAACATTATATGTGGGTGACAAATGCTCCACGTGAATAAAAGTTGTTCTGTTAGTGCCAAGTGGGATAAGTGGCCCAGCGTGCTTTAATTAAAGACTCAGTGAGCTACTCCCTACCAGTGGTGTGATGGAAATGGCTGTTCTCCTGTGCAACACCATGTGAAAGCAGCCTCGACTAGTGTATAGGTGGATTGTTAGGTTTACAGCTGCTGCCGGATGACCGTGATACCTCAAGTGCTGGAGGGTCGTGAAGCGAATAAAAGGCAAAAGGCCGTCTAATCGGCACAATAACTTACCTGTTTGGAGCCGGTGTGAATCATGCAGTTGTGCGAGGCACTGCTGCAGGCGTGTTGCCTAGGAAAACGCTAGATGAAAGGAGCCGGGAAAGAGAAACTGCCTACGTCTTACAGTGGTTCCGCCCTCGCATCCAACCCGCAGTGACCACAATGGCCAATGCGGGGTGGGGGTGTACGTGGCTAGGTTGTCATTGGTTGTATCTGAGCGCTGGAAGACAGGGCAGGTCGTGAGTACTGTACGGGGTGCTACGTGAACCTAGAGTGCGGGTCTGATGACAGACTTACTATAGTATTGTCATGCGCTGTCTGGTAGCTGTGTCATCAGTGTATCTGTGGTACAAATCGTGCTACATTCAATTCGCTCTTCTCTCAACGACAGAGTGTACAAATTCAATGGGTATCTACTTCATTTCACAGTAACAGTGGATAGGGGAAACATTTTAAACCGCCCATGGAATACTAATTCATCACAAATACAACATCTTTATATATAAAAAGCTGAGTGTGCAAATCCAGTCCATTCATATTTAATTTCGTAGTCAACATATCTCGGAGAGAATAAAGACATTTTTTTGGGGACTCATGGAAAATCGGGACTGCCAACCCAACATTAATCATTGCAATGAGTGTCTGGCATGGTTCTGTGTTCTCACCTTGCATTGGATGTGGGCGTACGCTACTGGGTGTGGATCACCTATGGAACCCTAGGATCCACCCCAGAATCGCCAACATCTGTCCATACTTGTTATGCAACATTCTCAGTAAAGGGTGCCTGGGGGGAAATCACTACATACTTCAGTACCATGAGTGCCAATTATATCAATAGCCCACTTTCCTGATCCAGGGATGTTGTGTTGGTGGCAAAAATCCCATGAGCTTATCATGACCCATTTGAATGGCGATTGGCTGGGATTCTGCGGTACAAGTCTAATGACGGTGTGTTGGTGACTGGGGTTGCTTCTGCCTCCAGTGAAGCGATCCAGCCCTGCTTATTAGTTCCAGAAATGCTTCCATTCGACTGTGATGTTTAGTCCATTCTACACAGTGTCCAGTCTGTGTACCCACTGCTGTTCCAGTTTAGTGAGGGATAAGTTGATAGCACATCCTCTTTTTTGTGGGGTCAACTGTTGTACGATGGTCCAAGTAAGATCCTCATTTGTGTGTCCCAATTTAGAAAAGTGATCGACCAGTGGCTTATCTATAACCTTGTTTTTAATGCATGATCTGTGCTCACCTATCAGTTGTTTAATGGGTCTGATGGTTTTGCCGATGTATATGAGATCGCAGGGGCATCTGATGACATAGATGACAAATTTGCTTTCACAATTCGTGTGGCTTTTTAGTGTCCAGTGGAAGTCTTTGTATGTGAACATTTTGCTTCATTTGGTGTATTTGAATGCCACACATTGGCCACAGCTGAAATGGCCCACAACCGGTAGCAGACTCCATAACGTGTTCTCTACTTTGTCGGGTTGTGTGCACCAGTGTATTCCTCAGGTTTTTATTTTTCTTAAAAGCAAAAATTGGTTTTCTGTCCAACGATCCTTCGTTCTTAATGAGGTACCAGTATTTGTTGATGGATGCCTTGGTAAGGTTGATGAGGGGATTGTATGTTGTTACGCATACTGTCTGATTGATTGGATTCTTCACTTTGGTGGTGAGGCATATCTATCGGTCTGTGTTCGCAGCTCTCTTCTTGGCCATCTTAATGGATTTCTTGGGGTAAACTCTCGGTGAGACGAGTTTGTAATTGCTTGGCATGTAGTTCATATTTGTCTCTTTCTGTGCAATTCCTTCAGATGCGAAGAAATTGACCATACAGTAAATTATATTTTAGTCCTTCCGTGTGGTAGCTGGAAAAATGTCGGAGACTATTCCTGTCCATAGGTTTTCTGAAAAGTTTGGTTTTAAGATTGTTCCTGTACCGGTAAATATAAGTCTAGAAAATCTATTGTTTGGTAATCCCATTCTATGGTGAATCTTATGTGATCATTACACTTGTTGAGCCATTCGTAGAAGGCTAGTAGATCTTGCTTCGTGCCTTCCCAGATGAAGAGCACGTAATCTATGTAACGTCGCCATAGTTTGATATTTTGTTTGTAGGGGTTGTTGGCACTGTAGACATGGTCATCTTCATATTGAGCCATATAAAGATTCGCTACGTCTGGGGCAAAGGTGGCGCCCATACTTACTCCCTTGATTTGCTGGTAAATTTGTTTCTCAAACAGGAAGAAATGCTCGGACACGGTCACGCGGATACATTCTAAGATGAAATTGGTTGGAGTGGTTATGGTGTCACTTCTTTTGTTGAGGCATGCAGTCAGTGCTTGTAGGCTTTCTCGTTGGGGAATGCAGGTATAGAAAGACTCCACATCCATGGTAACCAGAATGCAATTGGATGTGAGAATCACTGATTGTAGTGTCTTAATGGCATCGGTCGTGTCTTTTATGTAGGAACTCATCTTACCCACAAATGGTTTTAAGAAATAGTCTGTATAGCGATAATCCCAGCCAATCGCCATTCATATGGGTCATAAACTCATGGGATTTTTGCCACCAACACAACATCCCTGGATCAGGAAACATAACAATCCACTTATACACTAGTCGAGGCTGCTTTCACATGGTGTTGCACAGGAGAACAGCCATTTCCATCACGCCACTAGTAGGGAGTAGCTCACGGAGTCTTTGAGGCACGTCCGTGCCATTTCTTGGCACCGACAGTGCAACTATTGTATTCACGTGGAGCATTTGTCGCCCACAGGTAATGTTAGACATCAACATGGAGGGTTCTCAGTGACAATGTTATCTCATGTGTTTTGCCCTTACAGAACACAGTACTAACTGCAAATTACATACGCCCAGTCAACTTGACTGCACGTCGGAAGTGCATAGTGACATGCATTGGAGGTAAGACTCCTCTCCAATAATAGTCAGATTTTATACTGCACGTCTCCAACGTACACCCTGACAGGGGTCCACCCCCTCTTTCTACATTTATTTTTCTGAACCTACAGACAGAAAGAGGATTAGTCAAACATCCATTACTCGGACTTGGAGCTTGAATGTGAATACAGCCCACACTAATTGCAGAGGGACCACTTCACGCACACTTACCTCAGCAGATGCGTATGACGGTAAGCTGTCAACCAGCGTCCCCTCTGGGACGGTGTTTTTACTCATTAGAAGATCCGAATAGGATTTTAAGTTATGTAAATAGTTTATCCCCAAGGTCACACTCGGTTCTAACCCACACTCCCCTCTGTAATTGTCCCTTGAGAGATACCCCACGGACCTCGAGAACACTTCTCCCCCATCCTGAAGAAGGGCATCCCTACTAGACCATCCCTTGGTCTCAGCGACCCCTCTGATGCCAATGCCACTCTAATAAAGAACACCTTAGAGGGATTAGGTTGTATCCAGAAGATTTCAGAACCCACTCATATCAAAGGGAGAACACTAGAATGGCTAGTCTCTTCTATAATGCCACAGCCCTGGACTGACCACTACTTGATCACATTCTCATTAGAGGCTATATCCTCGCAACCTGACAGCATAGCTCCAGCTGTCCAGAACAGAAACAAAAGAAACATTACTCTTGAGGATCTTATCCCCCTAATCTTACCCACCCTTAATGCCATTCCGGACCGCACAGATCCTTCCACCATGGTAGACCTGTAAAACAATGTAATGCTATCCTCTCTTGATATTATAGCACCTCTGAAGTTGAGAAAGAGCAAACCTCGCAAACATGTGAATACGTGGTTCTCTCCACATCTTAAGATTCTCAGAAAGGAGAAATGATGCTGCGAAGAAATTTGGAGATCAGTTCCCTCAGAAGATAACAAGGAAAACCTGAGAAAATTAGCCTCCCAGTACAAAAAAAAATGATCTTGGCTAAACAATCTTCATACAATCTCCGAATCTCCCAAGCCAAATCTAATACCAAAGAGCTATTTGCAATTCGGAAAGAGGTAGAATCCCCTGTACAGACGCCCGACTCCTGCCTCAAGGATAAAAATTGGTGCACGGCCCTAGCCAATAAAATCACCTCCTTGCAAACGAAGATTAGCATCAAAAAAGATTCCCTTCTCTCCACCAAACCTAGCACCACTAGCTCTTCAATGTCACACTCCACCTGGACGCCGCCTCCTGCGCCAATTCCATACTTCGACGTCCGCAAAGTATCCACCAAAGAGGTTGAAAATGTTATTCTCATGCTCAAATCCTCGAATTGCCATGGGGATTTATGACCTGCACAATTGATAAAAGATGCAGCTCGTGAACTTGCACCATTTATCACAAAACTAATAAATGCATCCTTCACATCAGGCACCATACCTAATAACTTGAAACAATCTTGGGTTCTCCCTCTCCTTAAAAAACCCAACCTAGATCCTTCCTCTCCAACTAACTAACGTCCCATCACCACAGTACCGTTCCTACTCAAAATCCTTGATAAAATAGCGTATCAACAAATCCAACACTACCTTGAACACTACCACGTTCTAGGAGTCCGACAGTCAGGCTTCAGACCACAGCACGGAACTGAGACTGCACTGATAGACCTTAAGGCACAGATAGATGAGCTGAGAGATGAGGGTAGACTGCACTACTGCTATTTCTCTATCTCTCAGCAGCATTCGATCTGGTTGACCATAAGATCCTCTGCAATCATCTACAATCGGCAGCCCACTTTTCTCAAGAGGCAACCGACTGGATCCAATCTCAACAACCGTACTATGCAAGTCTTCTCCCCGCTAGCAGCCGCTACCCGACGCCCATTAACTGTGGCGTACCTCAGGGCTCTTGTGTCTCCCCTACCTTGTACAACATTTTCACAAAGCCCCTTTTCGATGATCTAGATGGTCTGGGTATCACCTACACTAACTATGCGGATGATACCCAGATCCTCATCCTGTTGACGGGGGATTATGACAAGGATTTGGCCTTAGCGAACCTCATCATCCAGGCATGGATGGCCTCACACGGTCTACACCTGAATGATGACCAAACAGAACTCCTCATCCTAGGCTCCACACCTAACCTTAACAAACTAGGCCAAAACTACTCCTCCTTTGTAATTGACAATAACAATATCACTGTAGCCAAAGAGGTCAAAACCCTCGGCTTCTACCTTGACTCTACACTTACCTTCAAAAAACAAGTTAATGCTATGGCATCCGCTTATACATGCAAACTCATTAGAGCAGCTAAACCATTCCCCTCACCATTCAACTGTATCACCCTAGCTAGAGCTCTAATCCTGTCCAAGTTGGATTATTGTAATGCTCTTTATGTAGGCTAATGCTCTTTATGTAGGCAGTAACAAATATATCACGAACAAAATTCAAATTCTTCCAAATAATGCTTTAAGAGCTGCCCTAAGCCTCTCAAAGAAAGCTCACATTTCAGAGACTAGAAGATCTGTTAATTGGCTTTCAACGAAAGACAAAATCTTCCTTAAATCCGTCTCTGACTCATAAATGCCTACACCAAGCTGTCCCTCATTACTTGATATCAAGATTCACTAGACCAGTATCCTGTCGCCCTTCTAGAAAGGCTAACTCTAATCTCCTGACAGTGCCAAGATTCAAACGTACTATATCTGGAGGGAACAGCTTTCCTGTTAAAGAGGCACAATTTTGAAATTCCTTACCACCAGCCATCAGGGAAGACCTCCCTTACCTACAATTCAGATCCAATACCATCCACTGCCTCAAGGAACAGGATACCCAACGTTTCCTGCTGCACAACACTATAATTATTGCAAATTGTATATAACCATGTATATTTACTGATCCTCTATGTTTCGTCACATTATATATTTCGTAAATATTGCAAATCTGTTGTAACTATAATTTGATGTATCTGCTCTCATTGTTTCTGATGCTTCCAACAATGTAACCTCAGTTGGACATTTATGGCGCTACTGTAACTAAGGCTTACAATCCTCATGCTGCTTCTGCACCTTGCTACCCTTGGGTTAGGTGCGCATTACAAATAAACAAACAAACTAAAAGCTTAAAGAAATAGCTACAATTGGCCGAAACATTATAATGTCGACTTTTATGTTTTGATGTTCTGTATTATATGTCACATTGTACATTATGTGTTACTCCAGTGCCACTTTTTTCCCTGGAGAGCACACATTCATTTGTCAACATTGGGTCACTAATGATTGAACATGTGCACGGTTGTTGAGTCTAATCCTTTGGAGTGAATTGGATGGTACACAGTGGTATTACCACATTACAAATATCTGTTTGTTTTGGGTCTGTTTTGCAAAATGCATAAAGAATGAAGTAATTACTATACACAATAACTAAGTGACAACTATCTGGTTGTTTCAACAGATCCAGTACAGTTGTTATTTAGTCTAGTAGTGTGTAATAGTATAACACAGAACCATATGTGTGATCTCTCACCCTGATTATTTGTTAAATATTGGTATTGATAGATTCACATGCGAACCTCCCAAATAGGCCACTATGGCTTTTCTTGGCTCATCTTGCCACTTTCACATGTGCTGTGCTACTCTGAAGATGGCCACCAAGTGTGGAGCTTAGGGAGACATTGGCTATGGGCCAAGATGACCCAAAATGATTCTAAGGGAACACTGAAGTGACTAGTTTTTCACAGGATAACTGCTTTTATGTGAGGATTCCCAGCCTGACTCAGGAATATTCAAACCGCATGTGAATATACGAACGCTGCCAATGCTGGAGAACGGGAGTTGCAGGTTAGTAACTTATTCTTCTATGTATCATAATTGGCTTGGCCAATGCTGGTTTTGTTAGACTGAAAAATGAGCTTGTTGTCCTGTTTAACTGGTGCGCTAAGCCCTGTGTACATGGCTGATTGGGGGATAGGATTATTGAAATGAGCTATGCCATCAGAAGAAGACCTGCATACTTAGTAATCAAAGAAACACCTTAAAGTTCCATGAGAAAGACCATATGTTCAAGGCCCCTGGTTAATGAGTTGCCTCCCACTCATATGGTCTCCTCTCAAGGGACACATGTTTAAGGAAAAATAAATTAAATATTTCAACAGGGCTGAATCTAGTCTTACGCAAAGATGCAATCTTGGCTAAACACAGGGTGGGGGCATGTTTTCCAAACTCCCACCTTCGTACATTTTTGACATCTGCCAAGTAATAAATGGACCAGATGCCTACTAATGGGGGGTCAGACAAAGGGACCTGTGACAACTGCTACATTAATGCCAGCGCAAGAGTTTCATAATTTAAGAACATTAAACCTACGCTGTAATAACCCTGAAATGCATTTTAAAACTAATTTTGGCCCTAAAACTACCAACTGTATAACATAGTATCAAAAGCAGGTTTTACGACCGCAAGGTACTTCCCTACAAAATTAGTCTCAACACAATCTTTGTAGGCTAATTAAAAAAATGGGAAACCATAACTGGTGTATTTCTGTGATTTCGATTTGTGCTGGAACTATGACTTTTCAACTGACGTAAACACAGTAAGTATTTTGACTGTTCTACTGCCATGGTAACTGGTTACATGTTGCTTTACATGAAACACTTTCCTTTTAGATTTGACCTAGTCTTGAAGGTTTTCTAGATTTGGGAAGGCGTTGATCTGGCCCAATTTAAAAACACCAGCCAACCTTGTTTAATTTCGTATGACATGTAGTGTGTGTATGTATTTGGCACACACCTAGCCCTTTCCTTGAATAGGTACCTGCTGCAAACTAATCATTGGGTCTGCCATACTCCAATATTCATCTTCAAAGTGTTTAAAATCTCTAATCCTAACCTGCATATTCGAGTTAGTACCTTCACACACTAGCCCCAGCATGTTCGGAATAAGCTTTTGTAACCAATATTTGCCTGGATGACTGTTCATAATTAAAAGCAAAAACATGTGAGGAATAAATGTATGCACCCACAATTGAGATACAGAATATTGGAGAGCAAGTATCTTCTGTTGACCATAAAGACTTGTAGATCTGGCGAGCAGGCATGTTAGACACGTTGAAAGGTCTTGTGCTGCAAAACATGTAGGGTGGCCAAGACTCCTCCTTTATTTCTGCTGAGCACACATCTGGGGTATAATAGGTAATAGTTTGATTTGCATAGTACATAATCCCAAACAAGTCAGGGGCTGAGTAAGAAAGCATGAAATCTGACAAAATGACTGGTTGGTCCACAAGACGGGGGCCGGTTTGCTGGTCAACTAACTACATAATGTACATATGTCCCATCCTGGCCTATAGGGATCGTAGGAAGCCTAGTGAGGTGTTCTCTCAGTACTGGTCCTCTTTTCACTGCGCTTGGTGTAGACTCGGGGCATTCGGGTTGGGGAAGCTGCCCTGCTCTTGATGGGGCTGCGGGGGTGGCGGTTAGTTGCACTATGGTCTTATATGGGCACTCATTCTTCCAGTGTCCCACCTGCTTGCAATAGTTGTAGGCTATGGGGCCCATTTATTCCTCCATCTGCCCTCACTTGGTGCTCCTCTTTCTCTCCCTTACCACTCCCCACTGCGCCAAATCCTCTTTAAGTCACCTCTGTAGGTGTTTAATGGGGCCCAGTCATTTTGATCCCTGGAGTGTGTAGAGACTCCAATCAAGGTAACTTATCAAAATACAGGGCCCTTAGAATGTTGAGAGATTGATAAACTCTGAAATGACTCCATCTGATGATGGTACAAGTGACAATAGCCAAATTGTGTTATGCTCAGCTGGCATCCACGGGGACGCCACCCAGCCCTGGTTGGATGACTTGCACTCTCAAACACTCTCCCGGTCCCTTGGTAAGGCCTCTGTTTAAAGATGGGTCTGCAAGATAGGAGAGCTGGATTCAATACCAGATTGTCCTTATGTTTTCCCACCTCCCTTGCCCTCAACTCCTTCCTCCACCTTGGGCCTTCTCCTCACCTTAATATTGTAAAAGGTGGATTATCCGTCCTGCTCCTTGTGGCAGGGTCGCATAGATGTGGGGGGCGAGCTGCGACCAAGTTACTTCACTGGTGCAATCCCCCTGTGGGAATCAAGGCCTGCTGCGACTCTGTAGGTTTGCTGCTTTAGAGTCTTTATATGAAGTTCTTATGTTACTCTTAGTTCAAATAATAATGTCTTGCTTCTTTCCTTTTAGGTATGGAAAGGTATTTTGGTGTTGTCATACAGTTTGAAGATGAAAGCGCGGTGCGCGCGATGCTGTCCGGTGAGTAATGCGCGATGCGCGGCGCTGTTTCGCCTTTTATATTGCTAATCTGTGTCTTTTCTCTCCTTGCAGGTCGCGATGTTCCTCGCCGAGCGCCGTGTTGTTCCAGCAATGATACTGACCAGGAGATGACTACCCAGGTAAGAATCGTGTGGCTTTCTTCATTCGGGAGGAAACGTGAGTCAACGCTTATTAATGCTGTCTTTCTTCCTCCTCTTTCCAGGTTACGGTATTCCAGGATGCATGCAGTGCCGGATGATGGATTTCGTACCTTCAGGTGAGTGGAACTGAAGTCGGCGATGGATTGAAGACAGGATACTATTCCAGGTAGGTTTCGTAGTGTTCTTTCTCTCTCTGCAGGTCCTTGGTTTCAGGTAAGCTGGCATCAAGAACTGGACACGGTGAGCGTTACGCTGCCCACAGCAGAATAACACAAAGCGTGTTCTGCTGTTTGGGTGTGGTTTAAATAGTCTCAGGTAAAGTAGTCCAGGTAAAATAGTCCCAGGTCTGCCATACCCAAAGTAGTCCAGGGAAAGTAGTCCCAGGCCTGCCACACCCAAAAGACTAGAGTGCATAGCTCAGTTCCCTGTAACTGAGCTATGTGTGTGCCTCCATGTTGGCTGAACCCACCCCCCCCGCCCCCCAAGTTAAATAGTCCCAAGTAAATAGTCCCATTCTAATGTTGGTCTTCATGATGGTTATGAGCCTGACGTCAAAGGCGCCAGGACTGACTCCAAGAGAGTCTTGGATAAGGTTTTAAGGCCTTTGACCTGGCCCTAACTGGAAGGCTGACTTGCCAGTGAGGGCAAGGGTTAAGGGTCATGACAATTGGTCACGCTCCCCAGGCTGTTACACATGTTTGATAAGTTCCTGGTTAAGCTACTTTGTAAGAATGGATTTTAAATTTGGGAGAGAAACCCAGGGATTTAGGTATGAACCATGTCTTCTGTAGAATGAGAAGCAGATTATCTTTCCAAAGGCCATTGTAGACTTGAGGGAAGACTTGAACACCTTTTCCCCTCTGCTCCAGTCTTTATACTATCTGCCAATGTCAATCCGAAGTGTAGCGCCGTGTATGGATAGTAATGTTGCCCACAACAAATTTCAGAAAGCTGCAGTGTTTGCTGTGGAGGGGGGGGGGGCGCAGAGGTAGTTGTCCTGGAGGTCCAAACAATCCTCCAAGGCATTATGAATTTGTCCATCCTGGTGCTTAACAGCCTCCTCAAAGATGACCAAATTCATAGGTCTGGGTAAAACTTACCAGCCCTTTGGACACTACGGGTGACCTCCAGCAAGAGAGGGACCAGATGTTACCTATGAGGTTGAGACAGATTCTTGAGTGAGGGAAGGGGAGAGACTGCAGGAAAGGGAGATTGAACTTTAAAAATGATCCAAAGATCTCATTGGTACAAGGTAATTCTCAATCTGCAGGAACCGCTAACTAATGCCTTCTAGGTGCCTGAAGGTCCAAGACATGCAAATTAATGGCACTTTGTGGCAGTTAAGGGACCTATGGACTTGAGCCCTTTCAATTGTAGGGGTGACAACCATGCCTCTGCTATAGATGTAGAATTAAAGATTCCAAAGGGCAAATTTGGATGTCTCGATTAAGTTATGACAAAGGTCCTATACCTTATGACTAAGATAATGATGGGGCATAGTTCAATCAACTTGGTTGTGGCCCTGGGTGCAGACTTTCATGCGGCCCAACAGGTTTCATCCGTAAACTGGCATACCCAGCAATTTGGCTTTCCCCTTCTACGGAAACCCAATGGTCTCCTCCATGAGCACTTTAGTCCTGCAGCTTTAGTGGCCATTAACTTTGCTACAAAGCGTAAGCCTGTTTTCATGATGTTTTGCAGTTTCCTTCCTGTCCGATCTTGTTTGCTCAGGTTTTGAATGTCCGGGGAAAAGTGTCCAGTTATCTACAATGTCCAAGAGAGTGGGCAACGCATGTTAGAGCACAAGTGACGATTGCAGACTACGATTCAAGGCTACCTAAGGAAAAAAAAACACTTCACTTCAGAAGGAAAGGACATACAACCCGCTTAGGCCCAGTCAATGAAACACCACCACCAGACTCTGTGGGGCAGAACTCAACTGTTGTTTTTTTTTCTAATGGAGGTAAGCCTCCACATTTTGCTAGAATAACTGGTTTTGACTTTCTTCCAACCATGCTTAATCCAGACAAGCTTGCTCTATTTTTTGTGCTCTTCCATTACATTCATACCGACTCCAAAGGCAGGAGTACCCCATAGTGTCCCAGAGAGGATACCCCTTCTAGATTAGTAATGTGGCTAGGGTGATGGAGGCTTCTTTGTCTGTGTTAAGTTTCTCCACTGTGGTAAAACCATTTTACCAGGCCTGGGTCCTTTTTGAGGCTCTCCATTTCAAAAAATGGAGGTTCTTTGTTTCTCTCGAAGACCTTACTGGTCACAGGACTATCCATTTGTCACTGTGTAAGGCGAGGTAGCCATCTCTGGCCACTGGGTGCCAGTATACCAGGGCGGGGTCTGTAACCTGCCTGAAACCATTCTTAAAAGGTTGCTTCTAGAGAATTTACCTATGAACCCCTAAACCATTTGCTTTTGTTTTTCCCCACACAGTCCTGACTTTTTGCCGTGCAGTGAAGCCTTTAGTTTCACTCCAATGTGCTTTTACTCACATGTTATGGGGAAAGCTTTCAGTCTTTTAGTCTTGTTACTTTGTTGCCCGTTTGGGTAACTTTTTAATCATTGCAGAGTGTACATTCCCATGCAGTGCAAAGGGGGGGGGTTATTTTTATGTAACCCTAGACTCCACTCAAGGGATTTATTGGTCATCTAAGATGTGCTAAAGGACGAACTGGTGGCAGTTCCTTTTTTTGTACTTTGATATTTTTGGTAAGCCTCACCGCATTGGACTACCAGCTGTGGCTAGCGTCATACAATAGCCGCACCATGAGGTTTTTGTTTGTACCTTGGCCGTCTTGTATTTTTTCCTTCTTCCTGCCACTTCACGACAGGAAAATCCTTGTTTGGCCATGCACTTGCACGGTAAAACACAAAGGTTTTGTGGGCTAGTGCAGGGCATGTGTGTGAGGAGCCAAACAGTGGACTGGGACTATCTGGTCCTAATGCACAACCTGGCTCCAGAAAGTCTGGTGCGCATACGCGCATGACACTCACAGTGGTCCCTGATTGGACCACTGCTGGTGCGCATGTGTGGGCCAGATCTTGCCATTGGAGGGCTGAGTGTGAGCACTCACCTAACTTGTGATATGGGGCCCTGCAGCCGCTCCAGCAGATCGGAAGAATGAGCCAAGTATCCTGAGAAGCTGAGCAGGATAATCGCAAGACCCACTTGATGAGGCCTGCCAGCCAAATTCTGCTGCTGTCCGCGAGAAGCCCTCCGTGGTGACTGATATCTGAAAGCCTTCATAGGTGCTTCAATCCTTTGGATTGGTGGAATCAACCATTCCAGACCTCTCCTGGTAACCCTGCAAGCGAGCCTGTTCACAAGTGTCCCTGGTCCATCCAATGGACTATCCAGCTCGCGTTTGGGCTATCAGCATAGGAGTGTAATCCAGCGTTTCAACCTGGGGCTTTGGGGATCGTCAGCTCATCCAACAAGACACCCTTCTGCCAATTCATCTTTCCAGCACCTTTGGGTCATGAGATAGAGGGCTGCGTCAGACTGCGATAGCTGAATCCCCTTCATTACCATTCCCCTCATCAATTCCAGTGTCCTGTGAAATGCTGCAGTGGGGTCTTTTGCATTCTTCCTCCGGAACAGAGTGCAGCAGCTCCTGTGACCAGCCGAACCCGTCTCTGCACCCGCAGTGTCTGGACATCTGGGAAATCGAAAGAAAGGCAGGAAAACCAACTCTGATGACCACTTGCAGATCTACCAAGTCTGGACCCAAACTGAAGTAAGGGCGGTGAGCAGCGAGGATACTTACTGATAGCCTTATTTCATCCAAAGGGCTTTCTTACTTTGGGCCAATGTTTTTTATTTTTTTTATTTATTTTTTTACACCATTTGGCTTGGTTAGTACCTGCTGTCTGAAGCTATCCGAAAGCTGGGAACAGTTTCTTCAGCAATAAGCGATACTTCCCTTACTTTTGAATCCTTCCTCACATCTTCATAACGCTTCTAACTTTTTCCAGTCTGAAAATGATTGGAACTTTGTGAACTTTATACATTCCTCTGCTCTTTCACGCACACTTTAAACTATCGGCAAAAAGGCCCCCTTCATCTTCGGACTGGACTTTTAAAGTGAGGATTGAAAACGGACCATCTTCCTTTACAGATAATAGTGAAGTAATTGATTGATATGCAATAACAAATGTGACTGTATATATGTTCTATAGTAGATAGTGTTGAGTGATTTACCTGCAGTTATTCATATTTCATGTGTTGTCCTGGGCCTATAATTAATAGTATATTTTATAACTAACTGCATAAGTATAATTCTTGGTGTTTCACTGTGTGGACTCATTGTGAACCCCTGACCCCACTCACCACTTTTGAGTCCAAGCGCTTGACCACTTCCCACGTTGCTTTGATTGGGGTGGCTTCAGCTCACAGAAGTAATCCCTGTTATCCAACAAGGGTGGCCTCCTAAACATCTGTCCACCAGGCCAGAGTTTAGAAATCCATTTTAACAAGCTGTGTACTCTTACAATGCAAAAATATTACAATGCAAAAATAGGAGAAGGAAAGTCTCACCTTCAGGAAAACATCACATTATGCGAACAGATGACAAAGCACAGCTTGTAGGCCTCTGGGCTCCTCTGTGGAAGGCAGTAGAACTTTGTGAATGTGTGACCAGGCCTCCATGTGGCCTCTCTGCAGATGTTCAAGAGCAGAACATCAGAGAGGAAGGCAGTGGTGGAAACAATGATTATTGTGGAGTGCGCCATAGACCAGGAAGCAGCCAGTTAACCATGTAGTAACAAAGGAGTGTGGGAGCCCTTTACTGAGAACGAACATGGGTCAATGGAATTTCTTCCAGTCAGGAGGGACTGCAATCTAGTTCAGAGGATATTTGCCTAGCATTTCAGTGCTGGACAGCCTTTGTGGGTGGGACAAAGACTTATATGCAAATGGCTATTTCTCCTCTGTGAAGGGTGCAGTGAGCTAAAACGTGTTTGTAGATCCTCCCAAGTGGAAGAAATTCCATAGAACAGGGTATTTGATGCAGGTTTGTTTTTAGTAGAGGGGCTCCCACTCTCCTTAGTTAACATGTAGTGATTAAGAGATGCAAGCAGACAGCCATTGAGAGATGGAGGACTTAGACCGCCCCTTGCCCACAGCCTTGGGGCCAAACAGCACAAACAACTGCAATGATAGGTGGAACTGCTTGGTATGGGCAACATAGTACTAACGCCTACATGAAGTCTAAGGAATGCAGAGAGCTGGAGTAGAAGGAAAGATAAAGGAGAACGGCAGGACCAATGGTTCCTTGAGGAGGACTGACAATACTTTATGGATGAACGTGGGACTAGTTCGTAAAAGGACCTTGGATTTGTGGAACACAAGATAAGCCGGCCAGCAAGATAAAACTTGGATCTCCACCACTCTCCTGGCAAAGGTGAGTTTTCCAAGAAGGTAATCTTCTGTGATACTCGCTTTATGTAAACACTCAAAGGTAGGGCCCATTCATTTGGAAATAATGTTCAACTCCTAAGCAGGAGCCGGTGTCTGCACTGTCAATGGGACCATACGTGGCCGTGGTGGGAGTAAACCGCAAAATATTAGGGAAATGTACGTTAGAGGAATGTGCAAGATCACCACAGACCAATGACAATAGGTAAGGCAGAATTTTGTAAACTGAAGGGAATCGAGATCACTGATAGTACACCAAGCTGTGCAATGCTTCCTTGCTATTCTAGCAAGAAACGTTAGAAGGCGCCTGCACCTAACAAGAATGTCTCTCCTGACCTGGGACATGCCCAAATTCTACGCAAGCAGGAGCCAAGCCACTAGACCGAGGCTGGATCGTGGTGCAGAACTGCATCCTTATGCCTGTAGAGGAGATTGAAGACTAAGGCAATCGAATGGGAGGAGCCGACAAAAGGCAGAGGAGTTTCGGAACCAGAATGTTCTTTGTGAGGCCAGAGCTTGCACTGCTGTTGTCTGAAATTATGCAGAGCCCTTGGGATGAGGGGGAACAAAGGGAATATGTAAAGAAACGTGTTTGTCCACAGAAACGCGACGACATGACCCAGGCTTCTACCTTGAGGAAACCTGCTGGGGAATGCAAAGCATTTCACATTCTCCTTGGTGGCAAAGGGATCCATCTCCGGAAGACCCCAAGTTCGGAACATGTGTAGAACTTGGTCGTGGAGGAGCTCAGTTCCCTGCTGAGGGAGTCTGCCACCGAATTGTGAATGTCCATCAAATGGAAGGGAGATAGGAACATCTAAGTGTGCCAGGGCTCATTTCCAGAGAGAATGGCCTTCTGCTGAGAGGATGGCCGATCAGGTGCCACCTTGTTTCAGTATATAAAAAAGTGGTGGTTGTGTTGGCCCGTGAACACCCACCACCTTCCCCTGGAGATGGATGCAGAAGGATGTCCATGCACAGACAACCACTCAGTTCCAGGACGTTTATGTGCAACAGCCTTTTGTCCTGTGACAAAATGACCCTTGTGTGGCAATTGTGCAGGTGTAGATCTCCAGCCTTCCAAGGACACATCGATTGTAACTGATCTGATGGACTGGCGGTTGCAAGGGCAAAGGAGTGTGGGAGCCCTTTACTGAGAACGAACATGGGTCAATGGAATTTCTTCCAGTCAGGAGGGAGGTTGTTAAACACCGACCACCAGTGCAAGGCGTCGGGATGAGTGTACGAGAAACACCTTGTCCCGTCGCGTCAATGTGTTTGTGGGCCTGTGGAAGGGACAGAGCCCCGACCAACCAATCGTCGAGATATGGGTATACATGGACTCCCGATTGCCAAAGTTGAGCTGCCACTAGAGGTAGTCACTTTGGGAATACCCATGGGGGGGCAGATTTCAGGCCGAAGGGTAGGGCTTTGGACTGATCATGTAGGTCTGCCACAGTAAATCTCAGGAATGTTTTGGTGCAACAACGAATAGGGATGTGGAAGTACGTGCCCTTCAAGTGCAGTGATTTTTTAACAAGTGTTTCTGAAAGGGACATTTACTTTACCAAGTGTAAGGACGCAGTGGAGGGAAAATACTTTTTCTGTTGAAATGAACAGAACTTTTGTGAATCAGAACGTTTCCAAGGGTATTCCTGAATTGGTCCAGGTGGGGAAGGGCACCCAACCCTGGTAACAAGGAGTACTTTCTAAAACCGACACGTTTGAACGTTTACACCATTCTGTTGAATAGAAGACAGCCAACTATTCCTTGTATACTTTTGTTGCATATATTAGTGTGAGGGTCAAAGGCTTTCGGGATACTAGGTCATCTTTCTTTAGTTTTAGTTTGCTGGGTTGGGACATCCTCATTAGGGTAGGGGAAGATATGCGTTTCTCTGACCCCTTTTCATTTTAATAAAATCGCAAACATTGAGTTTGTGTGTGTCTCATTTCTTGACCCCTCACAAGGCATTGGCGCTAGAAGAATAAGATTGTGATAAAAAAGTTGGCCATTTTTCCAGGGCGTCCTGGAAAAATTGGATTTTGCAGCCACTTTTCCTTTGCAGTTGTTGAGCAGGTGCAAATGGATCTAGGTCGTGTGATTCCCCCTCCTCCCCCCAAAACCCACCCACCATTTTAGCCCTGCCTCTTCCTTAAAGCCTAGATCAAGGGAAACTCACCCAGGCGTCCGCAATGAAGCTCAGTTGAAGAAAAAGGCAAAACCTGTTTGGGCCAGAAGGACCGAGAACCCCTTCTCCTCAAATATCAGGTAAATTCCCTTCAATGTTTCACCCTTCTCTCCCATTAGCCCATCACCATCATCACCAACCATGCCTCTCACCAGCATCTTTATGGACACCGCATTGCAGAAGCCTCACCTGCATCACCATACACCCCATTAGCATTCAATCATCCATCAATGCACAAAAACTGTTGCTCGCCAATATCTGCTAAGCATCAACCCTCCAGCAGACAACATTGACCTAAATCACCACACATTACATGGATGCCATCTTTATCACTGAAGCCTGGATGACATTCACCTCCACCCACATCCTAGATTCTTCATCTCCAACGGCTACAGAATTCTACAAACAAGATCAGCAGAGGCCATCATTCACAAGGCATCAGGCCACGCACCCAACTGGACATTACCACCATCGCAAAACCTATCCCGTCACTCGTGCGCTCACCAATGGATAGTCACTTTTCACTTCATCTAGAGACCACCCAAGACTAACACCTACTTCATCTAAGACTTCAAAGATCTGTTTGCCACCATATCTCTCACACATGCCAACATCTTCCTCTGCGACTTCAATATCCCTGGTAACCCAGCAACTAAGTGAATGAAGATCTCCACTACTCTACACTCTGAACCTCACAGCACACAAAAGGTTTTATCCTGGACATCACCGCCCTGCCCACCCTACAGCACAGCCCTTTTATCTGGCTCAACTGGTCAGGATATCTGGCAATTCCCTCTGGGATTAGTGATACCACACCTATCAAGCAAATACACTGGAAACCCAGAAAACAAGCCTTCAGATCATTCAAGAACTTCACAGTGGAGACTTTCACAGAAGACCTCTCCAAACTCCACCTCAAATGGACCTTTGATGAACCAGGACAGCAACTGCTTTGCCAAGAACTCACACCTTCACAATCATCAACCGCAATGCCCCAGTTAAACAAACAATGCACCATGATGCCTAAACATTCTGCACCATAGTACACTTTCAGCACATCTCTGACTGTCTTTCTGCTATCCAGGAATGGTGTGCCGCCAATGACCTCTGCCTTAATGCCAGTAAGAATGAGATTCTACCCATCGGCACACCCATTCCCTCCTTCCCTGCAGCTCTCTGGCCGGCCTCTCTTGGCCCTCCTCCTGCTCCTACCTACAAGGCAAAAAACCTCTGGGCCATCTTCGACGTCAAACTCTCCTTCTCTCCTCACATTTCTGACGTTTCTAAGAAGTCACATTAGCAGCTGCACCTCCTCAGAGGTATCCTTCCTTTCCTCTCCTTCCCCCAGAAGCTCACTGTCTCCAGAGCCCTGGTTCTCGCTAAGCTTGACTACTGTAACAGCCTCTATCTAAATCTGCCTGCCTCTACTCTCCGCCCTCTGCAACTCATCCAGAACAGGACTGCGAGACTTGTCCTTAGCCTCAAGCCAAGGGACCGTATCTCTCCAGGACTGTAATCACTACACTGGCTCCCAGTGGCTGCGAGGATTAAGTTCAAAACCCTCTGCATTGTCCACAAGGCCTTCTGGGGTCTGGGGCCAAAATACCTTCAACCCTCTCTTCCCAAATATATTCCTTCTCGAGCTCTTCGCTCATCCGCCTCCAACTCCCTCAGCGTCAGCCGCTTCTCTAAGCAACGAGTTGGGGGGAGATCTCTCTCCGCAGCAGGGGCCTCCCTCTGGAACAGCCTTCCTGCCTCCCTGAAACTTGAGGAGAACCATCTTCGGTTCCGGAAGCTCCTAAAAACATTCATCTTTGCTTCTGCTTTCTCTCCCCCTCTCCCCTGCTAAGTCACTGAATCTGCAACTGGGCCACTCACCAAGCTCGGTCCGTGGGCCAGCCTCTCTCCCCTGCACTGCCCCCCTGGCAAGCCCTGCACTACGGGACTGTCTCTGCATCCCTAGAGCCCCCCCCCCCTACCCAGCACTTGTCTGCACTTATCTTGCACTTGCCACCAGCTGGCCCTTATTATTTATCTTGTATTTACTAACCATGTACTGCACTTTCCCCTCTCCCTTTCCCCCTTGCACTTCTCCCTTCCCCTCTACCCATGCACTTGCGCGATCTGAATGACACCTGGCCTAGTAGGATCGTTGTCTGTCTCCCCCC
Source organism: Ambystoma mexicanum (assembly GCF_040938575.1). Classification (NCBI taxonomy): domain Eukaryota; kingdom Metazoa; phylum Chordata; class Amphibia; order Caudata; family Ambystomatidae; genus Ambystoma; species Ambystoma mexicanum. Next base: position 639,092,735 of record NC_090922.1, on the reverse strand, counting down.
TGTTCCCCCCTCCCTGCCTCGTCGCGCCTTGAAACACTTCTGTATAGGCACGTTACAAATGCCATATCATATCATCATAACCTCGCACCGCTCAAGGAATTGTGGTACACGCAGACCAATGATCACCACTGCCAAGGCCACCCACTACCAAAACACCATAGTCAAGGCCAACAATTAAAGCAGAGCCCTCAAGCATGGAGCCTGACCCACCCGTACCACAAAATCCACAGCCATCAACTCTCCTTTGTCAACAAGATTAGCATGATTTGCCAACATAGACACCAACACCACAACTGACAGCCCGCTACACATCCCATCTCGCAAAACCACTATCTGGACAACTTTCAAGTCACTAACTATGGACCACCTCACCGTCACCCTAGCATCGCTCAAGGCCACATTGTATCCAGGAGGCAGCCTCCCTGCCGCCGTACTGAAGACCATTCCCAACAAAAAAATGTCTCTTACCTGACAATCATCAACTGCTCCTAACTCAAGGCACCTTCCCCTCGACCCTCAAAACTTGACAAATCCTCCCACCTCAATAAACTAACACTGGACCCCTGGCGGCCTCAGCAACTATCACCCCATCACCCATTTCTCCTCCCTAGGTAAGGTCCTGTGAAAGCAGTAACCCCTGCAACCTTTACAACAAAAAGCCTATAACCTTCTTCAGCTGTACCAATCCAGCTTCAGACCCAGATTCAGTACACAAAGCTGCCTTTAAGGTAATAGACAATGCCCTGAAACTACTCAATGATGGCCAGCCTTGCCTCCTGGGTCGCCTTGACCTGTAAGGAGCATTTGACACAGTCGACCACCAAACACTCACCGACAATCTACATCGTCGCACAGGGATCTAATTCTACCATACTAATCGCCAACAGTTTGTATAAATTGATTCCTTCAGATCACCAACTCTACCAATCACCTGTGAAGTCCTGCAAGGATCCACCCTGTCTCCCGTGATCTTCAATCTACATGGAACCGCTTGGAACCCTCCTTCCTCCTCAACATCCACCAATACGAAGATGACACACAGATCTACCTCAAGATATCCTCCATCGAAGACATGCACAGGCTCAAGGCCTGCCTCGCAATGGTGGTGATATTTATATAAAGCGCTTACACCAAAGCCCTTCACATAGAACATATATATATACACATACAATTTCACCCCACTTAAGTTGATACTCATTTATTGACTGCAGAAGGATGAAAGGCAGAGTTGGCCTTGCAGGGATTCAAACCTGTGACTTGCAGATCACACAGATTGCAGCAGCGAGCACTCAACACGATTAACTATTTTACCGGCTGATCCAGTCAATTGTGGCGTGTTCAGTTGTTACATTGACCCAGTCATGGCTGCCTAGTGTTTACTTGAAGCTCAACCCCTCCAAGACTGAATTCCTACTGCTGACCAACACCAATTACCCCGACATCCAGACCTGGCTCTCTGCTATGAAACTCAAGGGCTTCACACCCCAGCTGCGCACCTGCACCAAGTCCCTGGAGTTCCACAGCGACCTCTCCTTCAAACAGCACATAGCAAGGAAGACACAAACGGCTTGGTACCAACTTTCTCTCCTATGGAAAAATCAAGCCCTTAGTCGCAGAAATGAATTTGGAAGGCTGATCTGGCTCCCGCTACAAGCATGTATCATCTTCAAATCCTGTTGCGTCATCTATAAGGCAGTCACCTTGACGTTCCCAAGCTACCTCACTGAGGAACACTGCATCTCCAGAGGTCTGTGATCCACCAGACATAAGGTCATGTGCAGACTTCAACTCAGTCTGTGCAGGAAGGAAAGAACCAGAAGACAGGCATTCTCTGACTATGCACAAATACGGATGTTGACAGGGAGGAGGTTCCAGACTCACCCCATCGCTTCTACGGTTCAGGAGAGAGCTCAAGACATTCAAGGAATGGCTCCTCCCCAACACCTAGGTCCACACAACCTCCACTCCAAGACTTTGATCTGCTCCTCACAGTTTCCTCCACTAGTTGCTTGTAGATCCCTGGTTGCTATTTGCCCGCCATACCCTGTTAGCTGTCCATTCCCTTTTCTTTGCTTTCCTCACAGTCTTCTTCCTCGTATGAATGTAAAAGGACTCTGTTGCTTCCCGAAGCTAGGTCAGCGCTCAATAAATATAATAAAGAAAAGACTGCTGCCATTGCAGTAAAGTGCTTAAAGTCCGAGCAGTGCCGGGGTTTGTTTTTATGGCCTGGGGGGTAACATCCACCCTCTTTCCGAATAGGTCCTTGCCTTTGAAAGGCAGGCCTACAAACGTTGCCTGAACATCCAGCCTAAAGTTACTGGCTTTGAGCCATCCCCATCGGCACAGAACATTCCATTCCCAAGTTGGCAAAAAAAAGGTGTCCGCGAGGTCAGCAGCCACAGATATAGTGTGATCAAATACAGCTTCTCCATGAATGAGTTGGAAAGCTTCCCCTTTGTCGTCTGGTACACAAATGGGACGCAACCTGGACTTCTTGCCAGAGTTCCCTGCCGTCGTGGGAGAGGATAGGATGGGATTTAGCAGCCTTGCTTGAGGTGGCTGCTGTAGCCAATGTGCTTTCCAAAAGAAAGCAATTGTCTCCCCTCCTTGTGAGTGAGGTACAGTACATGGGTTGGCGGAGTGTTTACGAGCTGCCGCAGAGACCACAGAAGCTGGGCTCAGTGCGCAGGCACTGGGGGCATTGTCCATTCTTCTTTTCAGCCCGGTCCTTAGGAGAAGCCATAAACTGGTTCTTCATGGTCAGGGGACCATCTTACCAGACGTCGTCCAATACTGTAATTGATACAACGGTTTTACAATGCAATGATAAACAAAACCTTTCCTTTGTTCGGTGGGAAGCAAGTGAGGCATTTTGGTGGCCCTGGTCATGATAGAATGAAGTGTCCTAATCTCATCAGGAGATTAGCCCCTGATAGAAGGGTCGCAAGGTTCACCATCCGGCAGAACAGGTCAAACTAATCTGTGGTACCAGTGTGAGTGGAAGCTCCATCCTGAGAAGTGTCATCCTCCGATTCAGTCTCCGAGAGGTGTGTTGGACGAGAAGGAGCCATCGAACGAACACAGCTATGGCCTCTAGGTGGCACAGGAGGCAGTTTAAGAGGTAGATCCTGTGAAGGAGCAATGGCCTAGGGAACTGAGACCTTGTAATGTAACTCTGAAACCAGTGTCTGCAATGTGGACAAAATGTAGTGGGCCTCGGGCGGCTGCGAGCAGGCAAAAGCATAGCAGCTGCACGATTGATTATTTGTATAGCGCCTATACACAATGTGTTTCAAACTGCATGGTAGGAAATGGCTGAGCTGGAGGCAACAATGATAGGTCCTCCTCAGTTTGAATAAACTCCTTTCCATCAATTACGTGTTTCAAAATGTCCTCCAGAGGTAGTTGGGAAGGACCAAGAATAGCAAGAGAAACCAATGTGAACAATGGTTGCTTTAGTCTTGTAGGAGAGCTAGGCATAGAAGATGTAGCCCATGGATGAGCGACAGTACCTGCATACGGTTTGTTGCGGTCAACAAGGTTATCGTCGCTGTAGTCATGAAGTCAACTGAGGAGGTGTTGGCGAATGAGCCGAAGCAGTCGCTGCAGCATTTGTTGGCCCATGCTGCTTAGTTGTATGTACGGCTGCCTTTTCCATGACAGTCAAAGTGTGAGAAGTATGTCCCTACTTCACTCTTCTCCCACATGATGCTTCCTTATGGGATGTTGACCTCTTAGAACAGGGAGCATCCTCTTGGGGTCTGTGGAAGAGTGGAGCATGATTTTGAACAGATGTTTTATCCGAGGTCCCATCATCCAGCCAAGTCACTAAACTTCTGGGTTGGTCCTTGAGCATTTTATTGGAAAACGAGTGGCGGACGGATCCCTAATCAATGTTGTGGTCTGCATACTGGCAACATAGGCATTCTGCAGGTTGGTCTTTAACCCAAGGAAGACTGTGCCTATTGGCTATGGGACACGATGACCCAAAGCAACTTGAAGAGAAGGCAGTTTTTCAAATTCAAATGAAAACTCCTTTAATGTTACCGCAGATAACCAGTCTGATTGCAGGGAATATTCAAACAGCATTTGAATCTATGAAAATTCCAATGCTGGCGAAAGGCAGGTTTACTTCTTTTGGATTAAAAGTGCACAAGACATTCTTCATAAATACCTTACTTGAAATGTCTTGCCTTTGTGTTCAACATTGCCTGAATAAACAGCCAATTGCAATTTATATCATGTTTCCATTTTTTCATACATATATAGACATGTTCCATTTAAAACATCATTTAAGCTTATACAGTGACAAGAGGGCTTTCTTTTACAAGGGCATTTCCAGTATTTTTTCTGTCATTTTAAAAGCATAGTCCATGCAATTTTGCTCACTTTTGGAAAGAATGTCCATAGTATTTTGGGCATTTTTTATAATCAGAACCACAGAACCAGTATGGGTGCTACCTTTGCTCCTGATATAGCAAATCTTTACATGGATCATCTAGAACACTGTCAGTATATAGTGAGAACAACCCCTTCTCTAACATGGATGTTGGTTCTGCTACATCGATGAGGTCTTCATGATACGAGAGGACCGCCTATGTCTAACAGTGTTTTTTTAGTTGGCTTAGTGATCAAGATTAAGTTCAACATGTATTACGATAATACAGCTATGTCCTTTTTGGACTTACACATTTCGAAAACCACCTCAGGGTCTCTGAAAGCCACCCTTTTTATAAAACCCTTGGACAAGAACACCTTATTGGCATATGGGAGTTTTCATTCGTCAGGTTTGAGGGAGAACCTGCCCTATGGACAGTCCTTAAAAATGTGCCGCAGTTGTACCACCACACTGGATTTCGATGACCATTTTAAAGACCTTACTAAAAGACAGACGATGGGGATACTCTAGACAGGTTATCCGTCAGGCCAGAAAGAGGGTACCCAACATGTTAAGAAACAGATGCCCAACTAAACAAAAAACTATGGTTGAAAAAAAAAGAAAAAAAAAAACACACATTACATCATTTAGCCCGATAAGCCATGCTCTCAGAAAGCACATTCTTAAAAACTGAAACACTGACAACAGATGATTTTAAACCAGATCAACCTCGTTTTGCCTTTAAACTACCTTGGAATTTAAATGACAGATTGGTGCACACTTATGAACAACAAAAAGTGCAGACATCCACCAGTAGTGGGACATTTCAGATGTGGTAGATGCTCGGGCTGTTCCCAGACTAAAGACATAAAAGAGATCTGTATGGTCTAAAATGGAAATAATAATATTATTATATAACACTCCTTCACAAATTGTGCGACCAAATGGGCCATTTACGGCATAAAATGTCCCTGCGGGCTGATCTATGTTAGGAAGACCAAGGGAGAGATCAGGCAGCAGATTTGTGAACACCTCTCCTGCCTTATAAACATGGTACCTGAGAAACCCATGGTTGCCAATTTCAAGGATAAACAAACAGATACTTTCTGGTTTATTATCCAGACCATCAAGGACCCCCCGACCCCCCATGAGGAGGTGATCAAGATTAAGCTTTGAGACAAGTGGAACAAAAATGGATCTAAAAATTGGACTTGGTTAATAAAGGTCTCAACACACCAATTGAAGGGGCACTTTTTATGCATGGATGCATGATCGTGCTGGCACTGGCGCTCACTATATTTCAGCCTGCCGGGAGTAAAGGATGACCAGGATTTTCATTTGTGCTGTCTCTGGACACCAGGGGAGCCCTATATTCTGAGTGAAGTTGCCCGAGTCCCGTTTTTGAGAGAGATAGAGCCCCATTAAGTGTTTCTAATCCAAAAAATAAAAGGTACCTCCAACTTTTGCAATATGAACAGATAGTATATGTATCTAGGACGTGAATTTTAGTCCATTTGGTTCTGCAACCACGTGTCTGGCGTAGCTCATTAATATCACGGTTGGCACCTGAGGTCCTATAAATAGAAAGAAAAAATTGAACATCGGTCTGGTCCGACATGGTGAACCATAGTGTATAAGTTAGCTTCAATGCCGACATTAGGGAGGCAATATCCATACGACACATGGACTATCATTTATATCTCCTTAACACTGAGGGAGGAAGCGAGCCCCCCTCCAAGATGGCAGTGATAGCGCAACATTAGTTATTGTTACACTCACCTGGTCTCTGTGGGGACGTTGGGGCACGGTTGGAGACCTCCCAGGACCCGGCTCCCTTGGATCGACTTTCTCCCCCAGCCGCTGCGTTATCGAGGACCCATGATGCTGACACTGTTCCTGAGAGAAGGTGAGAGAAGGTGAGAGACTGAGAATGGCGTGGTGGCATCGGGATTCCCCTCAACCCTTTCGTGCAAGCAAGCTCACCTGTTTTGATGCAAGGATGAGCTCTCCGTCCTGATTTCTTCAGCTTGGGCACTGTGGATGGACCTAGTTGCGTCACTGGTCCTTAACGTGGAGGTCCAGACCGGCTGCAACAATTCCGTCTTGAAGGTGGGTTTTTATAACTATGATTATTGTCCGTATTCTTCGTGATAATTTTCCCCAATGATTATTGTCCGTAACCTTATATTGTCCTTTCTCTCTCTCTCAGGTATGAAGATGACCCTTGAGCGTGTGATGATGAAAAAAGTCTATTCTGGAGGACCTACTAGTGGTAAGTAGACTTTCCAGAAGTTACACCCCCGTTTGCGAGTTGCGCTGCTTAGCGTGTTAAAGTCTATGCAATTGCTAACCTTGTGTTTGCCTTTCCCTTTGGAGGTGCAGCTGGTCGTTTGCTGGTGAGCGGTTTCCGAACTCCTGCAGGCTGCCGGAGATGAAGATCCACGAGGATGCTGCCTTGGAAGAAGGTCACATGTAGATGGGAGTTCGGGACTGGTAAGGATGCCAGGTGGGACCCGAGGAGACAGGTAAGATGCGTGCGGCTGCTGCAGGGTCGGAAGCGAATAGCAGTTCAAGCGATGGCATGGCTGACTCAGGTAAGATGCGCGCGTAGACTTCAGAGTCAGAAGCAGGTAGCTGAACTTCCAGCGATGGTGTGGCTAACCTCAAGGTAAGATGCGCGCGGTAGCTGCAGGGTCGGAAGCGAATATCAGTTCTTCAAGTGATGGCGTGGCTGAATTCAGGTAAGGTGCTGGAGGGTTCCGGAGACTGCAGATGCTCGGGCTGAATCAGGTAAGGGTCTTTTGAACAGAGGTAAGCGTTACGCTGCTCTAGCAGACTAACACTAAGCGGCAGCATGCGGGTGGTGCTGGCTTATATAGCCTGGCCCCAGCCACTCCCTTAGGCCCCGCCTTGTGGCCCCATCTTGCCACTCCTCCTGTCTTCTGCACGTGCCTTCCATGCATTGGTAGGGCCCCGCCCAGGCTAGATGCATGTGCCTTCCCTATTCTGTGTGCAGAGCACACTTTGTAATGAGCTTGGTGCCATAGGCGCCAAGACTGGGTCCATTGGGACCCTGCAGGATGTGAAGTAACTGGCCCATGACTAGTGGCCATGACAGCACTCCCCCACAAGGCCCCTCTCACGGTTGTCCTTCCCTCTGACAGCTATAGCCCCACCTGCGAACACGCATTGATAAAGAGGAGGGACCAGTCCATTTCCCAGACAGTTTGGCTATTCGACAAGTTCGGAAGGTTCGTGCAGGAGGGGAGCTATTTTATGTGAGTAACAGCCTAAATGAATCAACATTTGCAGCACAGGTTTATGGTTTGTACAAAAGTGAATGAGCAGGGAAGAAATTGAGACGAGTCCTCCGAGACATCTCTCTGGGATCAAGGAATTGACGGTACATGAAACCTTTGTGTTTTGAGTGTTAATCACAGTTGGCAGGACGGTACTAGAAAATCTTTACAATTTCTGCTTTGACTGGCTGGACGTAGAGAATATATTTGACAGCGCAATGAACTGCGGTGTAATTGAGTGAGGGTTTACACGATTAGCAAGCCAGCCACCCTCCGGCGTAGGTTCGTCTTTCTAATGAAAGCATATACCACAATGGTCAATGAGAGACTAGGCGAGTAGTAGATCTACACCATACCACCAGACGTAAACGCAACGGCACACAACAGTAAATCGGTGTTTTTCTGTTGGCATTATAAGTAAGGTGGCAGCATCCTCCCGTCCTACTTATGTGCTCTTCTTGTCTAGACACTGAAATAAGAAAAGTAAAATAAGAGGCCACTGGGCTCCAGGATCCTGCGTTGACTTAGATGCATTGGACATTGCAAATTTAAGGTAACGTTTGCATCCTAGTTGGATGTGAGGTTGTGTAAAATTGAAGGTAACTTTATAATAATGGTAGAAATTAGTTTTTTGAAGGAGTACTTGAAGATGATGAATTTCAACCCGTCCATTGAAAAAGAGATGTGGCCCTCAACACGTAGAATTGAATAAAGAAATAAAAAAGGTCAGTGGTCCAGTTCTGTGTGTCTAGCTTACAAGAGGAGTATTGCTTTTATGTCAGAGATGTGTTTTTAAATAGGATTTATGGGATTTTGTTTTTCTAGATTTCTGTAGATGCGAAAAAGATTCTGAGAATCAACATGAATAGAAAAGGTGGTTCTTCGTCCTGATGAAGTCCCTTTTGGCAAGCAGTTGGGATTGTCCAGAATAGGCAGGTCGCTTATGAGGCACCAGAAACACAATGGGCCTCATTCCGAGATTGGAGGTAGCCATGGCGCTATTTGCGCCATGGCTGCCTCCAATACCGGGTCCGGCACCGGTCTGGTTGAATGGGGACTTACCGGGACATTCCGACCTGTGTGGACCCGGTAAGTCCCCATTAAACCAACCATTCCCCATTCCCATTGAGTCCCTATAGGGCTCAATGGGAATGGGGAAGGCGCTAATAACGGGCCCACGAATAGCAGGCCTGTTATTAGCGCCCTGGTCCCTTAGCGGGACCCGTAAAGGACATGTGGTCAGATCACACGTCCTTTACGGTTGCCGCTAAGGGACCCTGGAATTGGGCGGTAAGGGATTACCGGCACCGGTCTCCTTACCAGTGCCCGGTATTCCTTACCGCCCAACTCATAATGACCCCCAATGTGTTGACCCTTAGTATGACTCACTAAATATATATAAGCCTGATCTGTCATTGATTAGTTCCTTTGTTTTTCACCACTGGATATTTTTCCTGTAACAAAATAGAGGACTAGGTAGATTAAAAGTATAGTGGCATGACAGCAATTAGAGTGCCTGTCATCAATATACAAAGTGCCAATCAACTAGGACTATAGACATTGTTTTTTAAGTACAGGCAACATACCATGTGGGCTGTGTGCTTAGGTGACGAGCTCATTTCCACTGAGTCGTTAGTTGAATGTTGATGCGGTAACAGCGATAGTGTCACAATTATATACTAACTCCACAATAGGATAAATATGTGATATATATATGTAGATAAAGATATATGTGGAACCTCAATGTTTCAGTAGGGATGACGTTCTACATTGTTGTCTGTAGTGTTTTTATGCTTTAATTGTTTTTCTACTATGACTTACAGTCTATTAAATCTTTTTTTTTTAAATATATCTCCGACATATGTGCACTGGATTTTGTTAACCTGAGCACACACCAAACCTTAGGGCCATCGACCCATGCTGGTTAGGGAGGGGTAGCCGGTTCTCTTACTTTGAGAGTTTATTGTTCCTTCCCAGATGGAATAGGCCAGGCCCTGGGTAACAAAAAAGTGTGTACCCTCGTACGTTTTCAACATAGTATTTTGGTTCATGAAATTGGAGAGGAAAAGAAAGAACCTACATTCCACCCTTCACAACGAACACAAATATCAACTGCATTGTACCACAAGCATCAAGCCTCTCCCAACTCTCTTCAACATCTATAGGACCCCCCCCCCCTTAATGAAACTTATTCAAACGCATGGACTGACAGCCTACAACTACGCAGACACCAAACTCATCTTCAAGATAACACACGTCTCCCTCACATAACACCTGGATGGGAAACAAGCTCAAACTAAACCCAACCAAAACAGAAAAATGAATCACCCCACAAGAAGACAGTCCAACTCAGACATCAGTCACGTGGATCCAGACCATGGGAACCCAACCGGAAAAGTCTGTGAAAAAGTGTGGGAATCCTCAAGGACAACAGCCTCACCTTGGAACCACATGTCAAGGCAATAGCTAAAAATGCCTCTACCTCCTGGGACTAATAAGATTAATCACGAGGGATCCTCCTTTACCTCAACTTCGCACAAAGCACCCTCGCAATCATCTCCTTGCATTATGAAGGATAGACTATGCAACTAGTCATACCTGGCAATGCCAAATGCCTCACCAAAAAACTGCAATGCATACAAAATACTGCAGCAAGAGTGCTGCAGAGAGTAAATGGAAGAAACCACATCACACCAGCCCCAAGAAGTCTATACTGGCTATCAGTAAAGAACATCAAATTCAGAGCCCTCTGCATTGTCCATAAATCAAATCACGGACAAGGAGCTAAATTCATCCAAACAAAAATCACCCAATATCAGCTTAGAAGAGAAGATCTTAGCATGGACCTCAAGATACAAACAAGACCCTGAACAATTCAGAGGAACCTCCTCTTCCTAGCCAATAGCCAAACTACAGAACTCGATTCCTATGGAATTAAGAACGACAGGAGACACCCAACTTTCAGGAAACTGTTAAAAACCTGGCTGTTCAACTCGCTGAGGTAGACAATGACCAACCATTTAACCACTGCATGAACGCCGGCCTGCCCAACCCATTAAATCCTTGCTTCTACAAACCATAAACAGGGAACAAGAAAAACAAGGGATGATTTCAGAATGGAAAACAATAACTACAAATACACAGATCACCCAAAACCCACTAAAGACTTCTCTCCCACAATCACCTACAGAACATGCCCAGAGGGCTAGTGAATAAACCCACAAATAAAATGCACATCACTCTAACAAGCTACAAACCCAATCACTTCAGACTACAAACAAATCAAACACTGGACGCCACCCATCCGGACACAAGCACAGTGCATAGAGCAAATCCAGAAAGCTCGCACTGACAGTTGACTCTGGTTCTGCATGCATCAACAGATGTGCACATCATCTAGCCCGTCGCTCTCTCCCTCACTAAAACAACCCAACCCAGGTTTCCTTACAGAGACACGTGAGAGCCTGGAGACCATGAAAATGGCAGCTGTGCGCGCTATAAATCAACATAACAAGAATACATTGGCTGGTGTGGTTTTGAAACTGGAAATTTGATTAGATTATTGAGCTCTCTTCATAGGCTTGGTGCTAGTCCTTTTGCTTTCAGTACATTGTTCCAATCTATCAAAGCACCATTTTAGATGGTTGCAGTAGTTTTATTTTACAGTAAAGGATTTTTCATTATTTCTTGCTGAGACTGTTTGTTACTAACCAGTCCTTGGGCAAGTTCAAAGGAATGTACCTGGTGTGTGGCAAAATCTGCATAGTATGTCAGATGATATCCTCAGGTCGGAATGTCCCGGTAAGTCCCCATTCAACCTTTTTGTGTTAGCTGATGAAAAACACAAGTCATGAATAAAGCCAGGCATTAATCCGGAACCTCTGCACTTGAGTCAGGTAGTCTTCATTTTCCTTTTCATTCTCCCCTGCAGCTCTGTGTCCTCTGTGGGTATATGCATGTGATCTGAAGTGTGGGTTGCATGGCATTTGCTTTCGAAACAATAATTGCAGAGCTCTGATTTTAATGTTTTGAGTTGCAGCTATAGTGTCCCTTAAACTAAAGTTCAGTGAATTTCTATGAGTGTTAAAGTAGATGAGCCATAACTGTACTTAATGTATATCACGCAAAAACACTAATTAACTGAAAAAACGAACACACCCACAGTGCCTGCAGCCTTGCCCTGTGGGCACTGTGTTTGAGGCGTCCTATCCCAGGTTCCTCCAAACCCCACGCAGAAAATACTCACTACGGGTACACTGGAGCCATGCAGAGTGCCCCCTAAGCCTGGGAAAGGGATTTCAACCTTGCCGGTCACTTCAAAGAAACAACACTTATTTACCAGAGCTGACCTGACAGTGTGCAGGGGATGGCTTTCAGCCATGCTGGGCCACAGCCCCCAAGCTAGATCTGCAGACCATGTTATGCACCTGCTGGCTCCACAGGCCAACACAGCCCCAGTATAGTCTCGGCTGACCCACAGATCTGGATTGGGACTCTGTCCTATCGACTAAGAGCAGGGTGCATGGGGGGTTGACAGGTGGTGTCCGGGGTCCTGGAGCTGGTTCTGTCTTTCAGAAAAAATATATCCTTTTTGGGCAGATTCCACACCTCAGACCCCGCCCCCCCTTACTCCTGCCAAGCATTTTCATCACAGAAAACACTCACCCACTGCATAATCATGGACCACAATTGCAGGTGTTCAACTTGAAAGAGCATTCTGACTGGCTGTGAATCAAGAAGATATTCAAAGTGCCTTTTAGTAAAGTCCATGGACCAGAAGTCCATGGACCAGGCAGACCAATTCAGAGCACCAGAAAAAAACATATTCTGGCCAGGAAACTCAAAGACTGATTTTCCCCAGACTGAGTGAAGATCATGCTGGAGACGAAATGCCAGCCTCAAGTCAGTTTGGCGTTTCTCCAAGTGTGCAAGAGCAAACATTCATTACAGGCATTTAAACCTCTCAAAAACATGCACTCAGTCTAAGCATCTAAAAAAGTTAACAATTACTATACAATTGCCATCTAGGGCTTGAATCTGCACTCTGGCATTACTGTTAATTCCCTTGGACTACCCGAAACATTTCCTTCCGTCTTGCTCACCATCAGTTTCTTGTGTGGTTATACTATTTGCCGGTTATTTAGCTTCATCTTTCAGTTTCTATTGCTTTTTCATTCATGGCATCATCCTTTGCTTGTCACCTGAATAAGACTACTGTATGCGATATGTTGACTAAGCTTGGGGGTGGGGGTGTGTGACATGAATGAGGATTCTTGACTGGGGTTGGATATTGGTAGAATGAACACAAAGGGCCTCATCACGACTTGGGCGGTAACGGTAACGCTATTAGCGCGGGCGGTATTAGCCCTACCGCCGAACTCCCCGGCGCTAATAGCGCCGGATCACGAGTTCGGCGGTAATGTCAATCCCCATTCCCCATTGAGCCCATTCGGGAATGCCCCATTCCCCATTGGGCTCAATGGGGAAATTTCGCGCTAATACCGCCGGCGGATTTCAGAAATCCGCCGAAGTCCTGCTTTGGTGGACCCTTAAATCCGGCGGTAATAGCGCTACTGCCGGATTTAAGGGTTACCGCCGAAGTCGTGATGAGGCCCAAAGACTAAGAGGGGAGGGTGGGCAACTATGCCCGATGGGGGAAATTGTGCTCGAGGAGAGATTGGACTTGTTGGAAGAGCTAACTAGAGCTCCTGGGAAGACAGATAGGATGCCTGTTCCGGACAGAGACAAATCCTGAACAATTGTGAGCATACACCTGATGGGAGGGGACTGTGCCCTATTTGGAGAAGGAGTTCAACACCATTTCACAATACTGCCAACGGTGGTAACTGTTCCTAACGGGCCACAGAGAGGGGGCTAGGGATGGGCTTAATCGGTCTTATGGCACGAGTATTCTATACATCAATCGCCCATTATAGCACTAGACATAGAGAAGTATGTGGATGCTGGGCAATCCTGTAAAACCACCCTTTTCTGCTTTTTTCGAAATGTTTTCTTGCTTACTCACCCCTATGGAAAGTACCCGTACTGACCTCCCCTCTCATCCAAATTTTAAGCACGGACCACAGGTTTGCCTACTGCTCAACAATATACACACCTTTCCGACTAGTAATTATTAACATTTAAAAAGGCACAGATGGTCTTACCAGACACTCTCATTTCTTCCCTTTCTTCAGGGTTTATGGTTTCTGTTGCTTGGACCACACTACATTCCAAGATAGATGGAGATTCCTAGAAAACACAAATTGACTCATTTACTGAGAAATGTAAATGCCAAATTTTAGATCACATGAAATCAAGCCACATCGCTGCCCCATACTGGTATTTGATATTTTTACCATATATTTTACCTAGGATGTTTCATGCCCAGGTACGCTCTCACATGTTTCAATACAATACTTACATGCCAAGTATATGTGAACAGTGGATGGTGTCTCACTAGCAAAATTAAATATATTAAGCATAAACACACTTAGTCACAGAACATACATCATAACGAGCAAGCCGACAGCGAACCCAGAAAGAAATCAGATAAATCACAATAAAAGTGTTTAATACAAATTGCTAAGTAAACCACCAAGGCCTCCAGAATAAAAAAAGGATAAGTCAATAAACGCCTATGGACAAAAATTGAAAAATACAAAGATCAAAGATACTAAACGATTTGTGGCACCCTGTCTACATAAATATGAGACATTTCAACTCTTTTATATACCATAATGAATATAAAAATTATCACATGGGACCATACACTACCCGCACTGTCTAATGGCAGACCATTTGTAGTGGCAGATGGTCAACTAGAGGGTGATAGGAGCAAACACATATAAATTGGATTCCCCAAGAATTAATGATATCTTCCCTATTGCTAGAACAAACAGACCATTTACAGCAACAAACAGTCTTTGTCAGGACCTAATGAGCCAGACTAGCACCTCCCTATGTGTCTCCAACAACGGTGGGTACCTCCGGTGGGTTTATTTTCTCCTGAGTGGCTCTTTATTCAGGGATAAGGTAATGCATTGACTCCCCTTGTGTGCCTTCTCACATATTCCTCACCGACTCTCAGTTCACAAAGAGGATAATGTTGAAATTACAGACTGTTTTCTTCTTGTGCTTCCGTTTGATAATACAGGACCTAAAAGTTCCTGTTCATAACTGCAATCCCATCCGCATCAGTGGATGGAATAGAAGTGAAATGGCTTCAAACAAAACGCCTGGAAACTGTCTTAAAAAGTAAATGTTCACCATTCAGTGGCATCGCATCAGAAAAAAATAAATAAAAACACTGATGCTACAGTTTTGCCAGAAGTCAGAGTCTCGACAAGGGTATAGACTCATGCCTAGATACACGCTAAATATGCTAGACACAGTCTTATATCCATTACCTCATGACAAGATTCTACCAGTATATACCAGGTGGTGCCCAACTAAACATGGTACTCAAATGCAGAGGTGCAGCCCTCGTTGCCCAGGTTGACACCATATGAAATCGTATGTCCAGCAACAGCCATCATGTCGGGTGCTGCAAGGTAAAACACCCTTTTCTGTATCACAGGTGGCAAGCAGGAATCAGGTAGGGGAATCTCACTTCCAACACAGGGGCCTGCGTCCCTGGCGCCACCTACTGCGCTCTGGATGGTAGAGTGCCAGCAAGAGCAGTGTAGCTTCCAAAAGGAGGCAGCTCTTCTGCTTTATATGGAGGTGCAAAGAGACACACCAGGGAAAAGAGCTAGACTACTAGGATCACCGATCCTGTGCCATAGGAAGGCAACGGACCAATGCTCCCTCCGGGTACTGAGATTTAGCCCAACACTGAAGGTGCATACAGGAGGGACACCAAAGAACCTTGCTGGTCAGAAAAGCTGATAGTCTAGCTGCTGTTTAACTGAAATGTAAAAGCTTATATAAAATCCAGTGTCAAGCAGAAATCGTGATCCTATTTCTCATATACACTGCCGATGACAAACAGGCCACAAAGACACACCTTAACTAGGACAGACAATTTCAAAACCAGAACAGCCTACACAGGAAAATGGATTACAGAGTCAGGGTCCCAGTGAGAAATCCATCTTCAGAATGAACACTTTCAAACACAATGACTGACAGAAAGAGCAGTGTCTGCTACACAGGTAAAAAAGGGACTTCACCATTAGTCGAATGTTGAACACTGAATCACAAACCAAATCTGTTAACCACTTATAAAATACTTTAACATAACGTTGGGCACTGAATGATCCTTACTGCACTTGGTGCAGGTGCAGTGGATCTAGGTCATGTGGCCGAAGCCTCACTCACCCACCTTCGTAGCCCTGACTCTCCCTTTTCTGTTCTCAACTTTTAGATCAAGGGCGTCTCCCACCCGGGCTTCCGAAGTGAAGGGCAGGCAAAGAAAAGGGCAATTACAGTTTGGACCAGCATGGACCAGAAGGACCCAAAGCCTGTACCTCTGTGCAGACAACAGGTAAGCATGCACAGACATGTTCTCCCTTTGTCCCCCACAGGCCACCCCTACCATCAACAGGCAGAGCCAACATCAACAACATCACCTCTCCTCTATGGCATGGATTTCACAATGCAGCAACCTCCTCCAAATCAGCCTGAAGCTCATTGGCACCCCCTCACATCTACAACACAGAAGTTAATGCTCACCAACATCCACTCAGCTATCATCCATGCAGCAGACATCACCAAACACATCACTACACACAACCTTGATGCCCTCTTCATCACTGAGACATGGCTGACACCCACCTCCACTCACATCCTAGACGTATTGCTACAGCATCCAACACTGACTGGCAGAACAAGACAGGCGGAGGCCTTGCAGTCATCCACAAGACCTCATGGCCCTGCACCAGACATGACAGCGACAACATTGGCTCCTTCAAAGTCCTCTCCTGCCACTTCCCCGCTCTCCCTGAGAACAGTCACCCTCCATCGCATCTACAGACCACCCAAACCCAACAACGCCTTCCTTGGTGACTTCAACCTCCCAGGCAACAAGGCCACCAAACCGATGAAAGAAGCTCTCTTCGGCCTTCGACACCCTCAGCCTCACACAGCACACAAAAGACCCAACGCACGAGAAGACCAGGTTACTTACCCCATGTAACGTTCTTTCGAACAGATGTTCCTCCCACATATTCCTCATCTCATACTACTACTCATACTACTCATCAGGTTTGACCGTAGTATTGCTTTGATGGAGCGAAAGCTTTAATAGGATGGGAAATCCTACTGCGGCGGAGGCTGGGAGGGCGATTAATACGTGGGAGAACATCCAGTCGAATGAAGGTTACTAGGGGTAAGTAACTTGTTTTTCGAACGGATTGTGTCCCCCCCATGTATTCCTCATCTTTAATAGACTTCCAAAGCAATGTTGGTTTTGGTAGGGAAGAGTAAGAATTTAGCAATCAATGGTTTCCATGAGCCGAATAGAGGACAGCCTTTCAAAAGCTTCCATCCTGACTGAAGAAAGACTCAAGGCAGTAATGCTTTGTGAACGTGTGTAGAGTAGACCAGGCAGCAGTCTCACAAATGTTTTGATCAGGAAACCCCTTTGCAAGGCCGAAGAGGTAGCCATGCCCCGGGTGGAATGGGCCCTTAAGCCTTCTGGAGGATCCTTGCGCGCCAGCTTGTAGTATTCTGAACTTGCCAGAATGATCCATCTGGATAGGTCTGTTTAGTCGCAGCCTGATCCAGTTTGTGACCTGTATAGCCTATAAAAAGCTGATCATCAATACGAAGCTTGGATAATCTAGATATGTAGAAGCTTCGAGCTCTACGTGGATCCAATCTGTGTAACCTTTCCTCCTCTTTGCCAGGATGAGGTGGTGGAGGATAGAAAGTGGGCAATACAAATTTGTTGTCCTACATGAAAATCTGAAATGATTTTAGGTCAAAATTAATGCTCATCTCTCAGGACCATCTTATCCTTGCGGAAAATAACAAAGGGTGGCTTGGATGATGGTGCCTGCAATTCACTTGCTCTACAGGCTGAAGTTAATGCTACCAAGAGAATAGTTTTAAATGTTAGCAACCTTCAAACCTTAATGAACATGAATATAGAGGTTCAAAGGGTGAAAACATAAGAAATGTTAATACCAGATTAAGGTCCCAAACTGGATCCTGGAAAGGAGATGGGGGAACACATTGTTTGAGTCCCTTTAGAAATTGTGTCAGCAGTGGGATCTTGAAATTGATTCTTCCCACAAGCGCTTAAAGATGGATAGCGCCACCAAATAGCCCTTAATTGTTCCAACATGGAGCCCCAGATTGGCTAGGTATAGTAGAAAATATAACACTTCTGGTGTTTTGCATAGGGTCTACATTCTTGTCCTTGCACCAGTTGCAGAATTTGTTCCAACGGTACAATGACTTTGTTGCTGGCCTTCTCGCCGAAAGCACAATCTCCATTACATCATCCGGGAGGTCCCAATCCTTGTATCTCAGCCTCTCAGAAACCATGCATGAAGGCCGAGTGTCTTGAGCTCTGGATGGAGAACCCGGCCCCCCTCTCGCAAGAGAAGGTCCTCTCTTAGTGGAAGACGTATTGGAGGTTAGATGGACATGTCCAGAAGGTTTGGGTACCATGCCCTCCTGGCCAAATCCGAGGC
Source organism: Ambystoma mexicanum (assembly GCF_040938575.1). Lineage (NCBI taxonomy): Eukaryota > Metazoa > Chordata > Amphibia > Caudata > Ambystomatidae > Ambystoma > Ambystoma mexicanum. The sequence continues at coordinate 639,074,421 of NC_090922.1, read as the reverse complement.
AATTACGATCATGCGTTTCCAGAACTTTCTCAACCTCCTGATCACGTGAGGAATGACAGGGACTGAAGGAAATGCGTACATGATTGGCAATTCCCAGTCCACCGCGAACGTGTCTCCTAGACCTCCTCTTGGAGGAAATTCCTTGGAGCAGTACAGTTTGCACTTTCGGTTGACAATTGTCACGAACGGGATCCACTTGAGGGGTTCCCCCAAAGGGTGAAGATCTCTTCAAGGACTTCCTGAGCTAGTTCCCACTTGTGGGAGACTGCATTGCCTGTTCAGAGCATTTGCCGCCGAGTTCTCCTCTCCGGCTAGGTGAACTGCTGAGAGATTCCTTCCTGAATTGCCCAGTACCAGAGCTGCATTGCACAGTGGTAGTGACCCTACACCTCCTCTCTTGTTGAGGTAGTACATGGCCACTGTTTTGTCTGTCATTATCAGGACATTCTTCCCCCATGCATAGGGCAGAAAGGCCTTCAGCAGGAGACCACCAGAGGGCGCTGAGATGTGCTAACACATCTCCGTTAGTCTCCTCCACTGGGCCCGCGTAAAGGGGATTAAGCCCCCCCCCCCCAACCGCCCCTGCTTCAACTCACCCACAGTCCGGAGCTACAGACCGATGAAAGTGGGGGCGGGGCGCCTGAACTTCCCTCCCACCCCCGAGGCCCGAGGCGACCTGCCTCGCACTGCGCCAACTGGGAGGCCCACCTGACTCACTTGCCTGGGCACTATATGACACCTCTCCCCGAGCAGCCCAGCGAACCGAGGTAGGAGCCCCGGTACTCTCGTAAAGGCGGACCCCGGCGAAGGAGGCGCCACCAAGCCAATCCGAGTGCCTATCCCTGAGGACAAGACTAACTTTCTCATGCCCAGCAGCACCCCACCAGAGGAGCACGACAGCAGGGCACAGCGGGTGGGATCATCAAGGAACCCGGGAGAGCTCCCAGCTACCCTCCGCTTCTCCAGAAGGACCTCAACGGAGCTTCCCTCCAAGGCAGATACCGAAGGTGAGAGGGGGACAGCCGCCGCGCCACAACGCTGCCTGCTAGCCAATGCGTCTCGCCGCACGGCCAGAGATAGGCGCCGGGAGCATGGGGAGTGCCGTGAGGCGGGCTGGGGGAATGAACCCCATCCTGATTAGAACTTTTACTGACGGCGCATTCTGGATAGCGGATCCCGAAACGGCCCTCTGCCATCAGCCATATCCAGACCTGCCCACTCCTCTGGGCCCTGCTGCGACCCCCTCCTGCAGGAGCACACCGCTCCGCTTAACCTGGGACTCGTCCTCTGCCTCTCCCTTTTCACTGTCCCCTGCACCAGTCACCTATTGCCGGATTGTGCTCTGTGGGGGTCATGCCCCCCCTCTCCAACCTGGACCTGTTGGGCCGGTGATGCTGCGGCGAGGACCCCACAGCGTTGAAGCATCTGGGGTGGCGGAGCGACTTGCCCTGGCTTTTCGCGAGGAACCCATCAATACCCCCACCATCGTGGCCTCCAGCAACGGTATACAGCTCAGGGTAGATCACTGAAGAGACTGCCCTGCGCCACCTGCGCACCGAAGCACTCTCCCACCCCTGCCCCCGGCACGGACACCAGGGGCGAGGGGGAAGCCGATGACAACACTGACAACCCGAGCCATACTGTAGTGGGGAGCCCACCGACCAGCCTGTCCCTCTGCGTACCCCGAGGGCCCCCGGTGCCCCGAAACCTCCATCCGGGGGCCAGAGGAAAAGGCAGTAATTGACCAGGAGGGGGCCTTCCCGACCCGGAGAACACCGTAGGGATCATCCCATTGACATCATGCACCCGCTGCCTCACTCCCCTGAGCCTCCTTGCCACACAACAGCCTACCCGCAAGGTGATCCCAGCCCTCCACCCCCTGTACCATTCGGAAGGGGAAACAAAGCAGAGCATAGCATCCCTTGGTGGGCAGTCGGCACACAGAAGGAAACTCCTCACCCACCCGTCCACCCCCCCCGGACAGAGTACGTAGGAAAAACAGCATCCAGGAGACAAGCATCTGATGAGCTGGGGGCCCGCTACTCTCCCCCCCAGTGGGCCAAACGAGGACGGGCTGACTTTGCCTGGGGTACCGGCCCTACCCACGCAAATCTCTAACAGCGACCCAGACAGCCCTGGGGACCTTAGAGACTGATCTAGAGGATAGGGGCGACTCCTGCACGAGCCCTTGATATATCTCCAGTCGCACCACCCCTAGGTTCTGCAAAGGCCCGTCTCCCCCCTGAAGCCCCTGGCTCCTAGCCAGGACACCTTGGGAGTCCCCCTCTGGACCCTCCCCACCCTGCGGACCCCATCATCCTCAAGGGACCCACCTTCCAGGTTTCCCGCCAATGGAAGGGCTCCAGTCGCTGCAAATGTTTCGCCACTCCCGACGAAAGAAATGGACACAGCCAGTAAACCCGATGATGTGCAATCAGAGGCAATGGACGCCTACACAGTGAACAAAAATATGACGGCCCTCTTAGAGGAGATCCGAGGCATTAGAGCAGACGTGAGCAAAAGACTCGACTCCCTGGATAAAAAAGGTAGACTCTGGAGGACTACGTCCAGGCCCTTGAGACTAACCAGACGTCAGTTGACATCTTAGAGACCCAAATAGACATGCGCCTGGCGGAGCTGGAGAGAAGGGAGGAGAAATTCACGCTAAAACTTGACAAGCTGGAAAATAGGGAGCACCGTGGAAACGTGTGGTTCCTAGGGATCCCGGAGCAAGAGGGTGAAACGCAGTCGGACATTGAAAGAGTCGTCAAGGAGATGATCAGTAAACTGTTTGATGACACCAACACCACCGAACCAACGATTGACTGGGCACACAGAGCTGGAGCTGCTACCAGGTGCCCCAGGTTAATCCTGGTCCGGTTCCATTATTACTCGGAAAAGAACAAGATGCTGGAGCTAGCACACAGGAGGGGCCCGATCGAGTGGGAAGACATAAGGGTCACAATCTACCAGGACCTCTCGGCTCTTATCCTGGCAAGGAGACGCCTATGTGGTCCACTTACAAAATGGCTCCAACCTAAAAATACAAAGCAGAGGTGGAGCGACAATTAAGTGACCAGGACACATACTTGGAAGTATTTAATGACCCGACTGAAAAAATACGGGAAATAATAAAAAAAACTCTTGAAGAAGCAGAGGCAGACGACCTCATTACTAACAAGACTAAGATGTTTTTAATGAGGACTTATCCAATTATGCCAGTCATATACATACTGCCTAAAATTCATAAGAACCTCCAACAACCACCGGGACGACCTATTATTGCAGCAAAGAATAGTCTACTAGAGCCATTGGCACAATATGTTGATAAGGTAATCCAACCCTTGACACAAAAATCAACGACATATATCAAGGATACAAACCATTTTTTGACAATACTGGAATCCATTAAATTTGAGGAAGAAACAGACATGTTCACGATGGACGTGACGTGTCTCTACACTAACATTAATCATCAGGAGGGATTAGAAGCAATGGAATGGCTTCTATTAAATACAAGAGAAACAGTCATGAGTGATCGCTTGTTTATACTTAAGTTACTCACTGTTATATTGAACAACTATTTTATGTTTGAGAATCGTTACTTCATCCAGATCTCGGAAATATCCATGGGAGCGGCTATGGCTCCCAGTTATGCTAACACTTACATGACATACTTGGAAGAAAAACATGTACTACAGAACCCGAGATGGAAAAATAAATTGAAATGCTTCGTGAGGTTCATAGACGATTTGTTTGGAATATGGAATGGAACAGTGGAAGACTTGAATTAATTCTTTATGTTCATGAACACGATTACACCAAGAATCAAATTCACACATAAATTAAGTAAAACGTCCATAGAATTTTTGGACGTGAAAGTTTACCTGAAAGAGAACAAACTGGAGACGACAATTTTCACGAAAACAACGGACAGAAATAGTTTGTTGTTAGCATCAAGCTTTCACCCCAAGAAAACTATAGAAAGTATTCCCTTGAGCCAATTTTTGAGATATAGGAGGATTATATCCAAAGAGGAAGAGTACGATATCAAAGCAAGGGATTTAACCAAGACATTTTTGGAAAGAGGATACAGTGCGGAGACAGTATCACAACATTCAGCGAAAGTAAAAGGAATGGCAAGGACAGAGGCAATGACACCGAGAACAAAAACAACAGCAACTGAAATGGTCTATGTAACTACTTACTCACAACAGAGCAATGTGATCAGAAAAATAATCAAAAAGAATTGGAAATTATTAGAATTGGATCCAACCCTAACAGCTCTATTTCCGAATCCACCATTATTTGCCTACGCCAAAAGCCCATCTATACGAGATCATTTAATGAAATCAGATATTGGACATGAAAAGAAAAAAAGAGACAACATATAAAGGAACTATTCCATGTAACAATTGCAATTGTTGTCACAATCTAATTAAAGGAAATGTGATATATCATCCACATAATGGAAATAGAATCCACTCAAACACACCTCAACGTGTGATACCTGTAATGTAATTTATGGAATAAAATGTCCATGCAGACTTATTACGTAGGACTGACAGGACGAAAAGTAAAAACAAGATGGTGTGAACACAAATCAAACATAAGACAGAACTCAGAAAAATCTCCGGTGGCTCAACACTTTGTGAAAGAAAAACACACGATCGCACAAATTAAATTTGTGATTCTGGAACACGTTACCCTACCCAGGAGAGGGGGGAACTTGAACAAATTCTTGCAGCAGAGAGAGATTTTTTGGATAGAGAAATTGGACAGTATGTACCCGAGGTGCATGAATATAGAATGGGATTTAAATTACTTTTTGTAAATTTGAACTAAGGTGTTTCCACTCCCTTATACCCCCCTAAGAACCAGCACTGAGTATAGAGGTGACCAACTAACTCACATCCAATCAATGAAATGCTTTGTTGATGTATATACCAACCCACTAAAATTATGCTATGTCAGACTGGTTTATGTGAATGAAATATTGAGAAATTGTGGACTATGAGTCATCTGTGATAGTAGGGAAATGTGTATATGTGATATCATGGATTTAGATATGATTATATCCCCCAAAATGTTCATTATTCACTATTTTGTTGGAGGACTTTCAAGCACTAATTCATTGAGAACAATATTCGCAAATGTAATATACACCAACTGTTTTTCTTTCTTTCTCAAAGTGCGTTTTAATGTATTATACTGTACTGTTGAAAATTCACCATTATTGTAAATAATTTAACAGTCAGCATTAACAAACATGATCAGCAATACACGATCTAATCTGCACATTTTAGATTACATCCTCAACCAACATGGCGCCCATCAAAAGGTGTGCCTGTACTGGAACAGGCAAGGGAATAGACAGAAAAGTGGAGAGCGGTTGCGTGGCAACCTGATGATACAGGACCCAGAACTCAGTACCGTGACGGTAGCGACCAGTGTAGCTAAGGAATTGACTAAGGGTTGAAAGATTGAAAGAGTTTTCTAGGCATAACAACCACGCGAGATTTAATTACAGCAACACGCTTTACATCCTTTCGAAAAGTACAGGACACGGAGATGCTGCACCGCGAGGGAGGGCCTGTGTGGTACGGACACCACGGCAGGACGCGGAGCCCCGTCCAGGATATTAAAAAAAAGGCTGTACACGGCCCTTTTCTCAACTAAGACACAGAATGGTCAATGGACTCAGCGCCGAAACTAAGATCTAGAAGGGGACTGAGTCATCAGTAATGGGTGAGTCCAACAAGAATTGAAAATCGACTTTTCTTAATATGTGATCACAGGGTGGGAACCAGCGCTGTTTTTAGCGACTGGTCCCACTCGTGATCACTCCACATTTACCTATTTCTGACAAAGCAGTGTGAGTCTCTATACACATGGAATAGAGTAGTGACTTCTGGTATTTTGATTTATGTTTTATCTCTATAGTTTGATGAATCCCAGCAATTATACTAACAGCCATATGCAGATACAAGCAGCCATCATATAGCAGCGGGCAAAGTATTACCGCACAACGGTTTACCTGGACAGAGGTTAGTGAAGTGTAAATAGTCCTCAATAATGTGTTTAAATAGATTTTTTAACAGAAAAGGATATTAATTGAGCTCCCTCTCTACATTTAATTTTGTAGAAAAAAGACAGAGAAACCTGATATTCCCACCTGAAGAAGGTCTTATTAATTGCCCGAAACGCGTAGTGGAAATCCCAGAAGCCCGTCATTAGGGCTGTCATACTGGAACAACAGATACAGGATATCAGAAATACTTTATTTGAACATTATATTGCATTTAAGTGGAATTGAATTTTGTTTATAGTTTAAAAAAATATTGTTGTCACACATTATGTGATATGTGTTAGGAAGGTGAAAAAAAATTATGTATATCATGACACGAAATTTTGTTGAAGGTCTAAATGAGTGAGTTATAAACTTGTTGAGAACTCTGTGTTAAAGAGAAAAAATGGAAAAATAAAGATACACATATATTTATACTTTTGTACTTTTTACAACAAAAGAATTTCAGTTTACACGTTAAGTTTAAGGAAATAGCTTGGCTGAGTGTCAGCGCAAAAGTGTGCATCTGTAATGTTTGCCGTTGTTGACGGCTGACCCTTTCTTTCTATATACTTTTCTGGTCTGGTAGCACATACTCTATACAGATTGCACCTAAACTACCACAAGTGAGTTAAGCAAATAAAATTACAACAATCCATGAGTGCACCTCCCCATCCAAATCTTCTAATCCAACCTAAAGGTGTCAGGTCTAGAAGGGGACACCCTTTCTCCATTTTATTTGAGTATGAAGGCTACAAGTACCGCTTGGTGACGGAGGACGATATACAAAGGGTGACCCAGGAGCACCTAGGTGAACTTCCCCCTGCGGCACCCCAGGAGGAGAAAGAGGAGAAGGGGCAGCGAGTTCACGAAAGGCCAATGCCTTGACCAACGGTTTCCCTGAGAGGCGGCGAGTCCGAGGCAATAGAAAATTCAGGCGGGTGGTCCCGGCCTCCCCCAGATCCCCTAACGACTAACAGCAACTCATCCTCATATCATGTTGTGAGAACAAGGGGGCGGTCATCGCTCCCAACAGCTGCCCTGGAAAAATCGAGATGGATAGCTTTCTGGGGTTCAGAGGTAGCTCTTCTTACTAGCCGGTTTACCCAGCCCAGGGGGTGCCTGGGGAGAAGGGGAAGTTCTGTTGACGTTGGACCCAGTGGTTGAGGAATAGGGGGGCTCAGTATTTGTTTACCGTTGCTAAACAGCCTAGTGGAGGCCGCCGCTGGTAGTCTGGTTTTGGCGGCATCTCCCATGTCGCAGGCAGTCCAGGCATCCAGAGTGGGGGAGGGGGGTCAATTGGGGGATGAGACGAACTTGTTTGGGGTTTATTGTTGCCTGAATTTACTGAATGGGAACTTGAACTCACAGGGGAACGCTCCTTTTAAGGAGTACCTGCAACGGCCAAATGAAAAAGGGAGGCGGGTTACATGTGCACCCCTAGAGGGTCCTTGGGATCCATATACCTTTCTAATGGCTAATGCAATTCTCTCCCCGCACTGGGTTCGCTGAACACCAGAGGCCTAAATACTCAGAATAAGAGATCATTAGTGGTGAAGGAAGTCCATAAGCTTAAACTACACATCTTGTTCGTACAGGAAACCCACTGGGCAAGGGGTAGGGAAATGGCGTTTGATCCAGATCCATACAGGATGTATTTCACGCCTCATTCCCAACAAACAAAAAAAGAGGGGTTGCGATCGTCTCTCCCAGAGCACACTTTGTAGCAGGAGCTCAGCGCACTGACCCAGATGGCCGCTATGTAATGGTAAAAGGGGAAATCGTGGGTAATAAGGTGACTCTGGTATCGGTTTATGCCCCTAACGAAGCGCAGGACCAATTTTGGGCAGGGATGGTACCAAAAATCATGGCGTTCACTGAGGGGATCCTTCTGGTAGCTGGCGACCTCAACATGGGCCTCCATCCTGAGCATGATAGAAAGTCTGAGAAACCTTACACAGATGTGCAGTCACAATGAAGGATAGCTCTCTCCTTTCACAACACCAACGACCAGCTCGGCCTCCTAGACTCTCACTCGACACGCCAGGGATGTAACCCCCTCTTTACTTTCTTTTCTAGTCCACACTCGGTCAGACCACAACCTAGTTTCGTTCCAGGTGGGGATCCCTGGGCCCCCCCCGAGATGGACCTGCAACAATCTCTTGTTAAAGGACAAAGAATCGTCCCAATCACTCCTCACGGCAACCAAGCAATATTTTGAGATTATCGACAATGGGGAGGTGGGGGAGGCGGGACTGTGGGAGGCCTTTAAGGCCACTATCCGAGGGGTCCTAACTGGAATGGGTCAGCAAGGAAGCAGGTAAAGGCTAGAGAGGTCCTTAGGGACAAAATAGAGGCGATTCAGCCAGGGGGCAAACTCTGATCCCAAATGTTTCCGGGTAAGTGGGCAGAGCTTCAACGACTTAAGGCGAAACTTGCCACACTCCTGATTGGGTGGACCGAAAGAAAATTGTCCTTTCTAAAACAAAAAGGTATATCTTTTTTTTTCATTGTTGCATTTACAGTTTACAAAAAACCATACACAACAACATTACCAGAAATAAGAAGGGTAAGAAAATAAAATTACAAATCATCAGAAAAAGAAAACTTCTAAGAAAAAGAAAAAGAAGCATTAAAATACAAACATCAGTTTAAAAAAGTTTTGCTTCCAAAGCTAAATTTTTCTTATTCAACTCAGAAATTAAAAATTTAAGAAAAAGATTCAAAGCTAAAAATCAAAGAAATGGCGGTGCCCCAAATAAGACACCAAAACAGATTTCTCGTCCCCTCTGAGCTGCCAATTGTATTATCCTTGAGGAACCTGGTTTGTTCCTTATCAAAGAACGTACACACAACTACCAGATGTTTCAGGGTTTCACAAGAATTGCTTACCCCACAGAACCTACAGTCCTTCTCTAGATATAGATAAGGTATATAGAGAAGGGGGGAGAAGGCGGATAGGATCCCAGCTTGGAGACTACAGGAACTCGGAAACAGCAGAAGGGTTAACGCAATTCGATCTGGAGAATCTACTTGCCTAGACGTTCCAGGGATAGCGGAGCAATGCCGCCAATATTATGAGCGACTCTATACATCAGAATACGCAGGAGACGGATCAGAAGTGGACAACTTGCTGGACTCCCTCCCAACCCCCCCGCCTCCCTCCGGAGAAAGCAGACCCCCTAGAAAGCACCATCACACCTCAAGAGGTTGTGGATACTATTGCCAGTATAGAGGGGCACCACACCAGGTGACAATGGCTTCACGGTTCTCTTTTTGTCCTTCCGCTCCACTCTAGCTCTGTTTCTCTCAAGACTATTTAACGCAACCCTTGAATCGGGGACCCTCCCACAGTCCATGCTATCAGCCCGAATTATGGTCCTTCCAAAAGAGGGAAAGGATCTGTTGATTTGCCAATCCTATAGGCCTATCCCGCTACTCACAGACGTGAAGGTCTTAGCCAAGCTTCTTGCCAATAAGACTGGCTCAGCACCTCCTGTCCCTGATCCACAGAGACCAATTGGGCTTCGTCCCGGGTAGGCAGGGATCCGACAACATCAGGAAAACCCTGGACATAATGTATGAGGCCGCCAGTAACAGAGGCTTACCTACTCCCACTGGATTCTGAAAACGCCTTTGACCGTGTCGATTGGTCCTATATGGGTAAGGTACTGCAAAGGATGGGACTAGGGGTGAGATTCAGTGGGTGGATTGCCTCCTTGTATAATGGCCCCTCTGCTAGGGTGACGGTTAATGTTATCGTCTCGGCTCCTTTCCCCCTCTCGAGGGGGATGCGCCAAGGTTGCATCATCTCCCCCCTCCTATATGCTGTCACAAAGGAGCCCCTCACCATAGCCATAAAACAGCACCAGGAGATCAAAGAGATTCGTTGTGGGGATCTCGATTTCAAACTTCACTCTTTGCAGACGATATCATTGATTACTTGACCAACTTAAACGTCTCGCTCCCGCGGCTCATATACCTGATCCACACGTTTGTGGTCTTCTCTGGGTTGAAAGTTAATCCGTCAAAATCATGCCTCATGCCAAAGGGGAATGGGAATGGGGGACAGAGACACTGAGGCGAGAGAATCAGTGAGGGGTATAAGAATAGAGAGAACGGCCACTCCGTACCTGGGGATCCTTCTCCCAAGGGACCTGGGAAACCTCTGAGCTGAATTTCCCCCCATCCTTTCCAAGTTAAAATCGAACCTCCAACGGTGGGCCCCATTGACCTTCTCTTGGTTTGGGTGTATGGTATCCATCAAAATGAACATTCATCCTCCACTTCTTTATCTCTTCACTTCTCTACCGACAAGAATACCAGAAGCATTCTTCAAATCCCTAAAATCCATGACCCAAAGATTTATCTGGAATAATAGACCAAGAATCAAATGCACTACCCTGACTCTCCCGAGGTCTCAGGAGGGGGATGGGGGGGTTTGGTCTCCCTGATTTCCAGCAGTAATATAAGGCGGCCCAGCTTAGGGTAATGCTGGAACACATGAAAGATGAAATGTAAACCTTTTGGTCCTACTTAGAAGACACCCATACACACCCCAGGAAAGTAAGAGACCTCCTGTGGGGTTCGGCCAGAGTTCTTCCCGACTCCTTTAGGAACCACCTGACACCATCAATCCTGTGGGCCTTGTGGAAACACAACAAATCAAATGCAGCTCTCTCTTCCTGGCCCTCCCCCTTGTCCTCCTTGTGCCCCCCCCCCTTGAAATGGGCAAGAGAGGCTTTTAAGATGCCCAAAACTGGTCTGATATGGGACTGGAACGAGCTGCCCAGTTATTTCAACATAACACCTTTATCGAGTATGACAAATTAGTGGAAGCCATGGGGGACCGCCCGATGTCAATCTTCGACTACCTACGAGTGAAAAGGATTCTGACCAGCCCCAAATGGGGTGATTCCCTCGCCCGCCCTCTCAAACCCCTGGAGAGAGTAATCATAGAATCCGCCTCGAGAAGGGGATCTCTGTCCAGGATTTATAAGGTCTTGATTATATCCCAGCTTGAAGGCAGACAGCGGTTCAAGCGTTTCTGGGAGGAAAAACTAGGAGAGGCACTCGAAGTAAGGACCTGGTCTAAACTCTTTGGGCGCTTTTCTCTGGTTCCCTCTACACCACGGCCATGGAGCACAACTTCAAACTCCTCCACATGTGGCACCTCCCCCCTGATAGGTTGTCTAAGATGTTCTCTGGTGTCTCCCCCCCTCTGTCCTAGGGAGTGTGGCCAACAGGGAACCTGGTGTCACCTGTCGTGGGATTGCCCCTCCATTCAGATTTACTGGACGGAGCTCCTGAGCTGGATCAAAGATATAGTGGGCCTCTCTCTCCCCCTACACCCTATTGAACTTGTGGTTGGCATCCCCTCCCTAGATTCAGAAGCGAGTAATATTCCCAAGGTGGTCCAGGCCATGTTGAGAGCTGGGAGACTTGCCCTGGCTCAGAAGTGGAAGAATATTTCAGTCCCCACCAAAGCAGAGTGGCTTGCCAAACTCTGCGCCATTTTCACCTATGAGAAACTAGCAGCACTGACCCATGATACAATGAACGCCTACGTGCAGGAATGGACAGTGGTGCTCCTTCATGAAGACTGTGGTACTATGCGACTCTAAGAGCTCCCGCCCCGAAATGACTTATTCCACTGCCTCATCGCAAACCATTCAATAATGCCCACATTGTTCTTATTGCATTCAGTGAACCCTACTTGTCAGCCTACCTATGGCTAATGGTCCCACAGAAGTGCTTTTCAAAACCCCAACCAAAGACCCACGATTGCCAGATCGTTGGCGTGGGCTCCCCACCCTGTGTGTGAGGCGTCCGTCACTACTGTTATCATCGTCCGTCACTACTGTTATCTCCGGACAATGGTTGCCAAAAAGGTTCTCCCTTCAGAATGTTGTCCTCTGAGGCCCACCACAGGAGATCCTGTGCGACCCTGCTTGGAACCTGAAGTAGGTCTGACATGTTTACCGATAATTGGGACCATTGTGTTCCGAGAGCCCACTGAACGGATCTCATTCTCAGGGGAGCCTCTGGCACAAGAAAAATTCAGGATGCCATGAGGCAGAGCACCCTAAATAAATACATTTTAAAAAAATACGAAGGCTGGGAGACGCTGGGCAATCTGAAATTTGGAGACCATCTGTCTTGAGCCCTCACCTTGGTTGGCGAGCGCTTTCCCAAAGATGTATCCAGTTCAGCTCTGATGAACTGAACTTCTTGTAATTGAGAGATAAGCCCAGTCTGTGAAGAGAGTGGCAGGTGACGTTGAGATGATCCAGGAGAACGTGCCCTGATCTGCCAATTGTCCAGGTAGGGGTAGACGTGAATCTCCTCTCCTGAGACTCGCTACCACCACCGCCATTAACTTGGTGAAAACCCTCAGGGCGAAGGTCAGCCCGAAAGGCAGAACTCAAAACTGATAATGAGAACCGCCAACGGCGAACCTCAGGTACTTTCTGTGCTTCAGATGTATCGGCTCACGAAAGTAAGCATCCTGAAGGTCCAAGGACACTATCCAATCCTGTAGTTGGAGGGCCTGAAGGATCTGAGAAGTGTGACCATCTTGAATTTGTCCTTCCTGAGGAACTTGTTCAAGTATCTCAAGTCCAAGATGCGTCTCAGTCCTCCGTCCTTCTTGGGCATAAGGACATATGTAGAGTACCATCCCTTGTTCCTCTCCGCTACAGGTACCGGTTCTATATCGCCTTTCTCTAGCAGGGTCAACATTTCCTGCACAAGGAGCGGATCTGGAACTCTCAAAGAGTGGCTCCCCAGTGGATGGTTCTGAGGTCTTTGAATGAAGGGAAGGCAATATTTATTTAAAATACACACACACACAAAACAGCGCATTACAGGAGATTGGTGAATCTGAAGGCCAGTAGAGAGGGGAGAGAAAACTAGAGAAATTAGTCAGGCGGTAGGTTAAAAATAAGTGTTTTCAGCTTTTTCTTAAACTCTACCGTTGTCGGGATGGCTAAGGCAATATGACAGCAGATTCCAAGCATTGGGACTCTGAACATTAAAGCTGCGTCGACCCGCCTCAGCAAGTTTAAATCTCGGCCGTGCAAGTTTAAACTGGTTCTGTGACCTGAGGGTACAGACCGGAGCATATGGTTGTAGACGGACAAGATATCTGGGAGCCAGAATGAGGTGACATTTGTGGGTTAGAGTAAGAATTTTGTGTGTTATTCTGAGCTTCACTGGTAACCAATGCGAGTCCTGCCTGGACACAGTAATATGAGCTCATCTTGGCAGACCAAGGACAGCACGAACTGCTCCATTCTCCGCAACCTGGCGAGAGGATATATTAGACTGCGAACAACCACTCAGGAGGCTGTTAGAGTAGTCCAGACGAGAATTAATGAGGACTGTGGCAAGTGTCGCTGCATTTTCATGGGACAAAAATAAAGTTGAATGTTGCATAAAAGTTTATTAATCAGGCCACAAGAGGATCTGGTCTGGGCGACATGCTGATTCATAGTGAGCTCAGCATCCAAGACATCTATGTAACCTTGGGCTATGGTTTCCAATGCCCAAGCATCCGAAGTAATGTCTCGCCATTCTTTCCAATGCTGAAACAGCCTTCCCCACCCATTGGTGTTTCGTGACTCAAGGTCTCAGAGGTTTTGATGCAGCTGATGCAGTGGCTGTTGGTAAGGATGCCCCTGCTTGAGCAGGCTTGGCACCTCTCCCTCGTCCACCACGAGGGAATCTTCTTTGGCCTCTTTGACCAGCCATTCCTCTCGCTCTTCCAACTGAGGAGTAGTAGTGAAAAGATCTACCCCTCCAAGGCTGTCCAATGGGACAAAAGGGCTGAGGCTGCCTAATAGCGGCATCTAAGGATTTGGCTGCTGCCTTCGAGATCTGCAACCTCAAGGCTTTCAGCCTTGTTGCCAAAAAGGTGAGGCCCGTCGAAAGGAATGCTAAGGAGAATGGACTGTGTAACAATGATGACCGCCAGTACTCCAGGTAAGTTCTCAGCGTCTTTGTCCTTGTCCTGTACTCCTCCACAACACTAAGGGATGGTAGGGGACACAAGATGACAAGGGAAACGCCGGGCTCACCCCCACACCCATCTTCTCTGCTCACAGCTCTCTCTCTCTCTGACCAACCGTCACCCAGCAGAACACTTCCACCACAACATTCCACAAGCAGATGACCTCACAGACACTGCTACTCAGCAAGCCACATTACTACAGACTGCACATCCGGCGCAAATCCAGACTTCCTCAACTACGCAAATCTGCGTATTACGGTGGTAGTTGCCATGGCTCTGCTGATGCGATCAGCAGAATCCAGACCTGACTGAAGAGACTTGCATATGGCCTCTTTGCCGTCTCTAACAATTGCTGAAAATCCGTCTCTTTCCTCCCCTGGGGAATGTGCTCCGCCGCCATGGAAATACAGCCCCAAAGAGTGAATGAGAATTTTGCTAAGGGACACGTGGAGTTGGCTGATTTAAGAGCGATGCTCCCTGAAGAAAATACTTTACTTGCCCATGCACCGTCATTCCTATCTGGAGGGACGGTAGGATAAGCAGCCTGCTTTGAAGTTGCCATAGCTGCCTGTACCACCATACTTTCTGGAGTGGGGTGTTTTCATAGGTAGGTGGAGTCACTACTAGATGGGCAGTACTTTCTAGTCAGGTTTTAGTTTACTGCCGGATTAGACTCTGGTGTTGCCCAATGTGCCACCACCCCTTTTGGGAGAGTGATGTGAAATGGTAAAATGGGATCCATTTGCGGACCCTTATAAAGGACGTCCGTCAGATCTTCTTGCTCGAAGGGGAGAGTAGGCCTACTCCACTCCAAGTAGTCTACAACCTTAGACATCAACTGTCTATATGAAGCATCTGCATGCTCACCAGCAGCAGTCTACCAAATCCAAACTCTAGTGAAATATCTACCCCACTAGTTGTTTGCAGGTTGTAATAAAGATCTTTTAATCTTGTTTCTTCCGAAATAAAACTCTCAGGCACATTTGGTGTACCATATTGAAGCCCAAAAGGTGCATCAGTATCTAATGGCTCACTTTCCTCATAAATTGAGCTTAGGGATTTGAAGTAATCTTTCCTTGGTAAAGGAATATATGTCTTATCTGGAAAGGGCATTGCAGGTTTCAGAAAATTAGAACTCTACTCAAGGAGTCGTCGATATGTTTACTGAAGTCGACTTCGCAGGCTTCAATGGTGTCGAAGGTGCCATAGGTGTAGAAGGCGCTGCTGGCATCGATGGCTCAGCTGGCGTTGATGGCGGATGTCGAGGGCGCAGATGTCCCCAATGGCATGGACGACCTTCGAGCTCGACTTACGGCTCGAAGGATTCTTCGATGATTTCTAATCGAGTTGAGGCCTCGACAGCTCTCAATGGGGATCTGGGCTTCATCCCAGGCTCGAGGGCACCAGAGATTTGGTTCGAGCCCCTTCCTTACCGACTTCTTTGGAAGGCGCAGTTGGAGCACAGCTTGCTGAGGGTGTTTGCCTCAAATATTTTTTGCATTCCTGACCTAAATGCTTGCCATTTGGCTGGTGTGGAGGCCTTTGTGGGACAAGATACCCTCTGTGGGGAGGTTTCTGACGACCAAGTCGAAGAAGGCGACCTATGGTCACTCTTTCGATTTCCTCAACGACGATGAGTGGTGGGAGCCACTCCTCGATCTGGATATTTTAACCTTCTTCCTATGAGGAGAGTCACCTCTCGGCTCGTCCGAAGTTTTTTTCAACAGGGTAGTCTATGGGGATTTTTTGGGGGTTTTACCTACCGCCAATTTCCCCTTTCGCTTCTTCAGAGCCTTTCCGGTCATAGACTGGCACTTGGAGCAGGCCGAGGTCTTGTGCTCTACACAGACACCACGGACATGCATGATGTGGTTCCGTTATCGACATCTTGGAGTCACAGTCCTGACACTTCTTGAACCTGGTCTTCGGGGTAGTGGGTGTCGAAGGAAGACATTTTCGCGAAAGGAACCAAAGAAGTGTGCCGTAGCTACTTGAAACGTAATCTTATGCGATAAAACTGAACTGAAGCCAACAGGTGCTGTGTGTGCTATATAATCCTTCGATAGCATCCTCGAGACGGAGGCATTCGAGGGACATCGAGCCGGATGCACTGACACACAGTGCCCTCTGCCGAATATTTTTTTTAAGCATCTAAAGCTGGACATCGAATATCAAAGATTAGGAATACATGGGAGGACACAATCTATTTGAAAGGTAACATCCTTGACCTAATCATCACTGCACTGCCTTGCCTCCACTACAGCGCTCCTCTTGCACTTGACTGGTCGCACCACATGGCCCTACCTTTCAACGTCCTGCACACCACCCCAGTCAAGCACTCCCAGCAGAAACCCATTAGATGAACCTTCAGGTCCTTCAAGACTTTCCCGGTGGAAGCCCTCACTTAAGACCTCACCAACCTAGACCTCAAACGGACTGGACACCCCCAACCGATCAGTGACTATATTGGAAGCACTCAATGCCACGCTCTCAGCCTTCGACTAACGCGCACCTCTGAAACAATGCATCTGCAAACCAAAACCGTCAGGACCCTGGCACACGCAAGAACTCCACCTCAGCAAAAGAGCCATCGGAAACAAAAGCAAACCTGGCACCGCTCCAGGACCGCATCCGACCTGGCGCACCTCAAGGCATCTGAGCAATCCGCCGACAACTAATCAACAAACCCAAGCCTCCTACTATCAGAAAACTCTAGCAAAAGAAGAAAACAAAAATAGAGCCATCTTCAAAGCGGTCAATCACTGCATCAACGTGCTACCCGACGCTGCCACACCACCAAATCTACCGCCAACATCAGCTTCAGTGACAAAATCGGCAAGATTCACCAGCACATAGACACCAGCTCTGCATCCAGAGAGCATCCACAGACACACCTCATGTCCAGGGTGTAGAGTTTTGCGAGTATGGACAGCATTAGAGACACTCTAAAGAGGAGCCGACAGAAACACTGGCCGCCCTCAAAACCACATCATATACAGGCGATATCCTCTCAGCATCCATCCTCAAGAACCTCCCTCCCTGCAGAAGTTCTCCTCCCCTACCTGGAGATCATCAACAGCTCCCTAACTCAAGGCACCTTCCCATCAGGACACATCCTCCCCTTTAGTATCGAAACACAATCTGGAACTCGACAACCTAAATAACTACAGCCCCATCACCCAACTTGCCTCCCTAGACAGCACTAGCCGTGCAACACAGAGATACCAACAATCGCCTCCAAACCTACCAATCCGGGTTCAGACCCAGATGCAGCACGGAGACGGAAACCATACGGGTGGTCGGCATAGTAGACTACCAGGCGCTCATGGACACAGCTCATGATCTGTTGCCCAAATTGGCATGTTTCATGTGGCTGCCGTAAGGGCAGAAACGGTCTCCCTCACCAGCCTAGAGCCAATTTGTGCCCTCTTCCTGAGTTTTCCAACTGTTTACCGCACATGTTTTGCATCTGGAAGCTGTGTTGCCCAAACCCTCCACACCCGCCCCCAACTTCCTCTACACAGTATCCCAGGATTACAGGGTCACTGTACTCCTGTATCTCCAAAAGCTAAGCACTGCCTTTTCTGCTGGAAGGTCTTCCACATTTCTCTACATAGGCTATCTCCTTAATGGTACGAGAGGCTATAGTTGTTTTCCAGCTCAATGCAAAACTGCACATCTATTTTCATAATCGCGTTCAGTCAGCTATTCTTTCAGATTTTATGGAGACCGGCCTATACATTTCGTTTGGAGGTACGACTCTAGAAGGTCACAGGAGAAATGGTGACACTGTCGGTAGAAGGTAACTGCCCTGATGCAGTTGGGGTAGCAATAAGAAGCTAGATTTAAAAAATGAGGAAAAGCTTCTTTAGCAAACCACACTTCCAATTTCTACAATGGAATATCTGTGAGACAAGATGCAGAGCCCAATGAAGCTCTCCAGTCAATTCAGACTACCAAAGAGGCTCAGTTAAACAGGGAGCCAGATCACTTGAAGTTGGGGTTGGATGGATGTGCACCACAAACAATTTGAAAGGAAGGCACAAACCCTCTGGATGATAAAGTGACATCTGGTAGTCATGGAGAGGCATCAGGTCCAATTGGTTTAAACATGGTGAAGTTCGCATTCTTGTCTCCATTGCTGTAGAATACACTGGGCCAATCAATGTATAGTTCAGCATGGTGACCCGTCTCAGGTTTTCAAAATTAGCAGTTTAACAGAAAGGATAGAGCTGCACTCACCAACTGCCCTGCTTGTTCAGGTAGAACTGTACTAACTGCCTCAACCCTTGAAAGAGGAGAAACGACTTGACGGCTGCAAACATTACATTTACCAAGATCAGGCTGGCCAGTTTCTCTGCTTCCAAGTGCTTATATGAGAAAATTAAATACTGTCAAATTCCATTTCGTTTTGGAAGATCTAGTGGTAGTCTATCCTTGGCTGCAAAATACTAAAGAGGGAAGCAGCTTAAGAGGCAGTGCTTCTGCTTAGTCCTCGTGGACCCTAAGACCTTTTGTTTGGGAAGATTTTTGGAACTTTAAAAGCTTGTTTAGTCAGAGAACAAGGAGACAAAAAAAGTTGCTGGGATGTTTAATTGCCATTGCGTTATAAATAACCTATCACATCACATCACATCACATGTTGTGCCCATTGTCCCCCCCCCCACAATTCTGCAATGTTTGTAGGTGCATACGTTTATTCCTCAAGAGTGTTTGTGTCCATTTGGATTGCTCATTATCCAGGAAGATGGTGGGTTCAAAAGCTTACTTCATTCATGTTGAGTATAGTATGCGACGTAGTAACTCAAATACGCAGCTCAGAATTAGATAATTTATAGATTAATATTGGAATTTGGCACTTCTAATAATCGAACAATGACAATGAGGGTCTTTCAAAATATGAAAAGCTTGCTGTTTCGCTGTTGTAAAGCCCAACAGCAAATGCTCAGAGCAAACAAGCCCAAAGCACTACTCTGCATGCATGCCCCAGTCAAAAGATGCTCATCAAGTCTGCTCCCCCACCCTTTTGCATTCTGACCTGTAGTCCTAGAACCATAGGAGGGGAGGTTGGTGGGTGTGAAAAGAAGGACTAAAAGTGCCAGAAAGCAAGAAAAACAAATGCGCAGTTGGTAAAGCATCACGATTGTAATAGCTTGTGTATGCTACGTGATCTGCCTAACCACTCAGAGCTTTCACCATTATGGATACACAAATGGCGCAGCCAATGTCTTCTTTTAGTCTCACCCACTTTTGCAGGACTGGGCAGCGGTGGGATAAACAGGGCAATGACAGGAAGCTAATAAGGGAACGGTCATAGAATGGGAACCTTGCACAGAGAGTGAGGATTCGGTACACCCAGACCTGGTGAATAGGATTGCAATTGGACCACCAAAACCAGAGGATGAAATGCATTTTTATATTTGCAACTTGTACCTGCCCACATAAATACTGCGTTTTTTGCACTTCGCAATAATCTAAAACAGGCTCAACAAAATGAATGTACATGCAATTAGCCAAAACAATGTTGGTACTAGCCAATGGATGGGGTTTGGTGATAGGCAGCGTGTGATGCGAAATACAGTCTGGGCAGTGTTTTCAGCGATCACCTAACCCATTGAGTTGCAATGTGTAGACGTAGCTTGCTAATGACCAATAACCTGTGCCAGATTACAGTAGACAGGGACAACATGGATACCGTAGCTATGCCTATGGTATCCAGTCCTTTAATACGACAGATACTGTGGTGCTCCCAATTTTCATGACTGCAGTTTCCACGGCCGAGGGAATGGACAAGTGGTTATAGGACTGCGGGAGGGTAAGGTAGAACTAGAGAGGGGAAACAAAAAAAAACAGGAATTCGTAATGAAGTGTAGTAGGGGGGCTTCGAGCACATGCATGCATTATCGGCCACCAATTATTTTGATAGAATAGTAGAACCTGCACACCGAAGCATGATCTACTAAATGGATTGGGGTGGCAAAAGTGGATGTGCCCAGGGAATGGCACATCTGTATTGAGGAAGGTAGCCAACAGCACCAAGAAAAGAGTTTTTAGGGCAGAAACAGGATGGACGGACTGGGACGAACGGTTTTGGTCATCTGGTACAGCATACAAGTAATTTGCATTACACTTTTGCGTCTGGTTGTATGCACACAAAAAAAATAATTCCCAAATTCATTATTTAAGGTTCATAAAACCATAACTCAGCCTCCACTGTACAGTGCTCATGATCGTCTTATATTGCTTGCCATGTACTAGTGGTCTTTAAAATATATTTTTAGAGTTCTTGCGCTTTTTTGCGTTTGCCCACAACTTAATAAAAATGGTTCTAAACAGCGTGGGGGGGGGGTGGGTTACAGATTTTCTAAGTGGTTTTTGTGCCATGCTTTTCATTTGTTTTGGAGTATGTGGAGTGATGAGTAATAGTGGTAGTCAGCCTAGTTCTGGTTGCTTTAGGCACATACGTTAGGGAGATTTATCATTTTTATGCTTCATGCCCTCTCCTAGTGAGACCCCCAGCACTTCTTTCTGGACGTTTGGACCTCTTCCTTTCAATCCTGAATAAGTGGAGCTGTTTTCCGCTCATTCATTCTTGTGTGCTCTGTCTTTTGGAACTCTTCTTTGTAATCTACCTGTACTATGGTGTCTGTCTGCTCCATAGCTCTTAAAGGCATCTGTGGTTTACTACTGCAGCACACAGCTCCTTATGGGCAGTGTTGCTGGGGACCTTTAGTGTCCTCCTTTAAGATTTGTTCTATATCCTCAAGTAACTACAGTTCATATCTCTCCACAAACCTCTACAGTCTGAGAGATTGGCACTCACCGCCTTCAGGAGTGCCAAAGGGATACTTGGTATTCCCCTACTCTCTGCTCCTGTTTTTAGTCATATAGCCAATCACCTAGTTATGGCTAGTGGCAGTGGATGTGTTCTACCAACTATTGCATATGTCCATAGCCTCGAAAGTGCACAATAGGGGCACCCAAGTACCAACTTGGGGCCTCTTTTGTTTGCCATTACTAGCGTGGTTGTTCTTTGTTAGCCCGTCTACCATTCTGGGAGCGCTGTGTGTGTGTGTTTTGTCTTTGGCAGGATCCCATGGCATCCCCGCCTAGGCTCCAGCGTGTCTGGGCAGGCAGGAAGTGGGGGAGGAGAATTCCACCCCCCCTGTCCTTTGTCTGCCAGAGTGCCTGAATAGGTCCATCTCCCAAAGGGGGTCTGGCTGTCCCGATTGGCCAGCCAAAAGCCCCTTCCCGTAAAATGCTAAGAGATTGCTAAGAGATTGCAGAGACGTGGGTGCTGGAACTGTATAAAAAGGTGAGGCTTCTGGAGTGTAAAGCAAGTTGACCACAGGAAACAGAAGTAAGCGAAGAAGATGACGACCAGACGGCTGCAGACCCTTAGCAAGACTGAAGCGACCACTGCTGTCCTCAGTTTTCTATGCAACAGGATCTCTTCCCTTTGGCTGGTGGGAACAGCCAGTCCCAAGACAAACTTTGAAACAAGCCATCTCCTGAGGTCCTAGGAGCTTCCAGAGCTGCGGAACCCCAATACCAGGAGACCTGCTGCCTATTTCGAGTGCATCATCGTGGAAAGCCCGAATCCGTCAAAATCTTTGCTGAACCCGTAAGGACACTCCAGAGATCTGATCCAACTCGCCCAGACCACCTCACCAGAGTGAGGAATTGCAGGTAGAGAAGAAGATTGGTCGGGCGATCTGTGTCCTTTGTTGGTGCTGCTGAAAAGGCGTCAAAACCGCATTGTGAACCAAAAGTGGCTGACAGTCGTGCTACAATCCTCCCTCAAGGCTGCTGCTGAAAGACACCGTCCATTGTCCTGCCTTTCGTCACCAGACACAGGAATCTGGAGGTCGGGTCCAGAGCTACCACATCGTGGAGAAATTAACACACTTTCTTCAAACCAAAGGTACTGTGGGGAAAAGGGTATTGTTTACCTCATTCCAAGAAGCCGCTCCAGAGCGTTGACGTGCACGTAGAGGTGTCCAGGGCAACCCCCTCTTACCTCTGACCCAAGCTGCTGCTTGTGTCCCCTTCTCGAGTCCATTTTAAGGTCTCCTTTGTTAGTTTCTAAACTTCCTGCTTCAATAACTTTAGACACTGGAAGAAATCCACAGGAACTATTCATAATCGCTGTTTGCCAAGACTTTAATCCTCTCCGAGCTGCCTCTAGCTAGGGCTGTGTTTTTGGACTTAAAGACTTATCAGGCGAAGAAACCGTCTCTAGAACCTTGAACCAAGCTCATGTTGCACTAATCACTTATTTTCCTCTGTAAGTGACTTTTCTGTAGGTGTTTGCAAAGTAAATGCATTACCGTATAACCAATTGAAAACTACATGAGTGCGCAATTACCGATAATATGATAACCTTCACGTATAACCGCGAACAAACACAAAAGTGAAAGTGCCCTTTGAATTGTATTATCTAGTATTCCTAAGTGTACTACCGTGAACGTCTGAAGTATTTAAAGTGATTCTGGTGTAAATTTAATAAATATATATGTGTGTAAGTGCTTCTTTGTTGTGCCGGTCTGGCTTAGATTCAGTGTGTACTTACCTACAGCTAACATCTTCCTCTTAAAATAAGCCCGACTGCTCTGCCACACTACCAAGGTCCTGAGCTAGTACAGGCTAATACTAAGAGTTGGGGATCTACAAATAACTGGGATAGCTTACTAAAGTCTTACTGCCAGTAGGACTTTAGGAAAACTCCCCGAATCGCATAACAGGTGAATGTTTAAAAAATAATAATAAATAAAACTCATGTGTTTAGTACTCGGCATCGCAGACAATAGGCACATCATACAGGTTTTGAAATATACAATACAGTAATGTTCGGAATATAGCTTAATATCACAGTTTCAAGGAGAGGGGCAAGAGTCACCAGTACATTTCACTCATCAGTCGGGGTAGCCCTGCAAGTAACAGTTGGGAGTTGTTAAGTACAATTTGAAATCGGGCCAAATGTCCATGGGTCTATTCTTTAGAGGGGTAAGGGACATCTAGGATTCTTCCATGTTCTTGGACCATATTACGTCATATAACCAAAGCTCTTTATTAGGAGCTCCTTGGCGAGTACAGTGCAATGAAATGCATCTTTTTGCTTTTTCTAACCTGAAACAGATTCAGCAGCTTGCACGTTCGCCAGGAAGTCTGTTCATATTGGCCAAACATACATGTAATTGGCGTGAGCAGTAGGTGAACACTAGTAGCATAGTACAAACATCTTCCCAGTATGTGGCCAGATTGGGACAGGACCATAACATATCTCTGTAGGTAGCTTCATCCGCCCCAGATCTAGCCCCCCTCACAATTAGGGGAGGAAAGATAGCTCAGGGGCAACACATTTGTCTTGGAAGCAGACAATGCAGCATAACACAAGTTTAAATCCCGATCCCACACTTAGAAACCACTAATTGGCATGAAGCGTGTTTTAAAATATTCAAAACACAACTATTAAAAGAACAATGCTGATGAAATAGTACCATATATTCAGTATTTTAAACTGGATGAGTTGGATGCAGGCGTTTAGAGACACCTCCCTCGTCAGATCACACAGACTGCCACATACACATAATGTCAACGTTAAGGTCCCTGGCCCATTTGGTCTAAGTATTACTAAGACTAGCAGGAGTCAAAGCAAAAATGACTTTATATAGAGCGGACACATGTCAACAGCTCCCTGCGCTCGTTATATAAGCAAAGGATAATTGACTGGTTCTTTAGGGAAGTTTGGCCATTTATATTGGAAGAATTCATGTACCCTACAATACTGCAGCAACCGCAGGTGGTTCCGACGCACATCAAATATGTCCTCTGCAATGGTAAGGAAATGACAATCCACATACAGATCTCCCAATGTAATGAAATTGCAGTCTGGCCCGAATTTTTGGGAGCCCTGCTTCCTATGGGTGGGAGAGCCTGATAATCCCACAGTGGTATGTCCCTTCAGTACGAATGTTGTACATCCATGATATGAAATATCTTTCCAGTCCCCGACCATAGCGTGCACCGGGCCGAACCGACCATGTATTCAGTTAAGAGCATTAAGTAGTGGACATCCCAGGGGCCACCAACCTATCCCCCTCCATGAGCACATGCAGGCTAGTGGGGTCTGACGCATACTACTGGGCTGCATGTTGCCCTTGTGCTACAATACAGTACAAAATAAAATCCAGAGCCATCAATCCCCCATCGTCATATGGTTTAGTCCTCGCCATCCACACACATACATTTCAAAATTAGCTAATCCAATTATTATTTATATAATATAGACGTTTTGGGAGTACAATCATTTTCGGCACAGAGATATTGCCTGCTATAGTGGGTGGTATGGCAAGCCACTGCCACGCTTTCTTCGCCAGTTGAGCCAGGTATTTCCCATGGTTCTGCTCATACAGGTACTCCCTCGTGTTAGAGATCTCAACACCCGCCCCTATCACCTTCCCAGTATGACGAGGCAATCGGGGTGCAGGCAAAATCACCAGTACCAGTCGGTCCAATTGCTCCCTGTCCATCGAGCTGCATGGAGCTGGCAGCACGTTACTTCTATCTGCCTCCTACTTCTTCCTGACTCGCCCAATGCCATCTCCACACTGCCTACAATCTTTATGGAGGTAATCTACAATTGTAATGCAGTCCAGGGACCTCGTTGCTCAATTTCCTGAAAGAGAAGATTTTCGATCTATGTTACGTGCCTAGCGAACTTGGACCTTAGTTACTTGCCCATGCCTTACTGGTCTCACTTAATGGGCACTTCATACATCTTTTAAAAGAAAGTCCAGTAGGGCTAATGGGTCTTGGCTGCCTCATTCCACTTTCAAGGTGGCTGCCGCGTTTTTCGTTTGCTGAAATCCTTTTTTCATGAGCCCAGGAGCCCACATCACACTCCATTTGCGGGCTTCTGCATTTATTTTCACCAATTAGGGGAGCTGGCAGACGAAGCTAGCCCCCTCTCAAAGGCCCATGGTTCTTCCTGTCTGGCCGTGGCCGCACCACCCTGCCTGGCGACTTCTCCTTCCATCCAGCTGCCTCAGACTTACTCTGGTAGCCTGCTCCTACCTCTCCCTTGCATCCTCCACGTTGCGCTCATGCCCGAAATTAAACCACCAACTTCTGCATTCCTCATCCTATTTTTCCTTCAACCCTGGACACAGTTACTGTTTCCTACCCATCCTAATTGTGCTACTAGCATCCACTGTTACTTTGCCGCTCATCACCTCCGCTCCTAGTTATTTAGCTGACTCGCGCTGCATCCGCTAGATGTATTCAAATGCTGTTTGTTAGGGAGAATTCTCATTCTATGGCTAATTTCCCTCACCTATAGAATCCTCACGCAGCTTTGCTGGATTTGAAGTGTTTGTTTCCTTTCTCCTGCTAAGAGTGAGACTCTTTTTCCCACTCTTAGGCATTTTTGCTAAGTGTGCTCTAGGCTATTTTTGTGTTTAATGTCTATGGGATTTTTCTCAACCCCATAGGAACCATCTTTATTCACATGTGTTACACAGCATGCAGTGACACAGGGGTGTTGTAGCGACCCCCAAACAGACTACATACCCTGGGACTGACTACTGTCTCCCAGGGCATGTAAAGTCCCAAGTGACTTTACTAGTCAATTTTTATGAACTAAACCAGTACAACCCATCTTACTATGGAGGTACTGGAAAGGGTTAATAGTTTTTCCCCTTATGTTCATTTTCGAGACGGTACCATATAGTCCCTCTCTCCAAGTTTCTGGCTGGTGGCAGTGGTGGTTTATAGTCATAATGTCGACAACAAAAATGTCGACAGTCAAAAAGTCGAAAAAAAAATGTCGAAAAAAAAAATGTCGACTTTTTTTTTCAATGCATTTTTTTTTCGAAATGGGGGGGGTTCCCCCCCCAGCCCCCCTTTTTTTTTTTTTTTATTTTTCCCTTTTTTTTTACTCACTAACCCCTAAAATAAATATATAATTAAAAAAAACGAAAGTCGACATTTTTTTTTTCGACATTATTTTGTCGACATTTTTGTCTGTCGACATTTATTTTTCGACATTATGACTCCCCACCGGCAGTGGTTACTACCGTAAATATTCAACCGCGAATATTTCCCTATGGGATTTTCCCATTGTTCGAGGCTACCACATTTTCTGACAGCCTCTAACATACTGCTGGTTTATTTTTATACTAACTTTACTATGGTAGGTTTTATTTGCCAGAACTTCAATATAAAATTATTTCCCGTGTCTTTCTCTAAACTCCTAACCCAGGTCAGGGATCCTTTGTTCGTCCTTTTGGCAGGCTTCTGCCCAAAAGCCCTCCTTTCAGCGCCACTGAGTCTGGGGTGGGTCCATTGTGTGGGAGGGGGGGGGGGAGTAGGACCCCTGGACAGGGTTGCCTCA
Source organism: Ambystoma mexicanum (assembly GCF_040938575.1). NCBI lineage: Eukaryota > Metazoa > Chordata > Amphibia > Caudata > Ambystomatidae > Ambystoma > Ambystoma mexicanum. The sequence goes on along the minus strand of NC_090922.1, from coordinate 639,047,949 downwards.
GCAACCCATGTCGCACTCTATCCCGATAGGCTGGAGGGTCTCCCGCCAAGGATGACCACTCCACTGTTTGAGTGACAGCTAGGCTGTATGAATGGGGCTCTTTTTGCATAAAATCAGGGTCCTGAGGACTGGAAGAGCAAGACGTTGCCACTGGAACTAAGAAGCCGAAGAGGAGAGAAGCCAAAGACATCTGCAACGACTGAACCACCGGTGAAGCCCTGCTACACCGTCTCACCACTTTTTTTCCACACGACGAGAGAAGATCTTCATCTGCAAGAGCCTTCTTTCCTTGAGCTGTTGGGGCCAACCAGTTTGCCAATCGCCTTCCTGGACCTGCCTTGGTCGAATCGCCAGTATCTTGTACTCGGAGGCCGGATAGCCAGGCACCAGCCCACCCGGACCGCGATTTAAAGGAGCGTACCTTTTATTCGTCGGGCAGCACCGTGGCTGGTTACATCCCTGGGTAGTGCAGTAACTCAAACCTTCCTCCACGACGAGAGCCTCTCTTCCTCTGCTGGATCCCCTGAACTGCAGTAACTACCAGGAACAACCGCCACCGCAGGAGCCACTTCTTCATTTTAAAGTTACATTGTTCCGCCAGGCCGCCCTTTCTTCGCGGTAGAGCTAAGGGTGTTTTAAATCCTTTACCTACCTGTTGGGTTGGCCGCCCCCCTCTTAACATTGTCTTTCACCTTCTGCATCCACCTTTTCAACATCGTTAACCAAAGACTTGACTGCAGCTACAAGAACATTTTGCTCCTGGGCCCTTGCCCTGTACCACTGACTCTGGCACAGGCCTTTTGACTCTGGCTACATTTGTTAGAACTGCCTTCTTTAGATTGCTTCTCAACTAGAACTGTGTTGGTGCACCTACTTCTTATAACCACCTTTTCCTTCCCTGTTTTAAAACTTGTGAAGTGCCATTTTGCTCAGTTTTCATTAAAGTATTTTCTATACTGATGCACTGTCTTGCTTAAGCTGGTTCACAAACTTATGGGAAGTGTTGCTATGGTGTGTAAGAAGATATTTCTATATAACTTGTGCTTTCCCTCCCTTGTGAGAAATTGCTAGAGTATCCCTTGTGTGTGGTTTTCACTGTGCCGTTTTGCTCAGTTTTCACTCTGGTTCATTTGGTCTACAATTTAACTAGAGTGTGTATATTTTTCTTTGACTTATTTTAACTTGCTTGATGACTGTGATAAATGTGTTTTACTAGAAGTGTATAAAATAAATATATATATACTTTTTAATACAAAGCTTTGGTCAGTGTTTGCTTGTGCCATAGTACTGTAGGCCTATTGTGTAAACCCTGAATACTGCTCATCTCCCTCTTGAGATAAGTCTGACTGCTCAGCCACAGCTACCAACTAAATCTTTGTGGTACAGACTGATACCAAAGGGGATTTTTTGCTCTCACCTGTAGTCCTAATCTTCTGTAGTGCTCCCTAATGGAGCACTAACTACACAGGATTCTGCCTAACACTGGTGTACAGCGGTGAGGATAAAAGTATTGTATTTACATTTTAGAGTTCTGCTAGTACCTTGGTTCAAATAACCACAAAGCTAACCATCACAAAAAGTTTATTTTAAAACAAAGTCAAAAATATGGAAAGGTACAGCCAGGCGACCCTCCTTACTAATACTGCTGATTATTTAAGGGATCTGTGTAGACAGAAAGGTCTTCCTGTCAAAGGCAAGAAATTAGAAATGATTGATAGACTGTTAGAGAAACAAAGTCTGGATAGTGGTGCTGTAGTGGCCACTATCCCAGCAAATGTAGCAAACCTTGAGGAGGATAATGTTGAAGATGTTATTATTGAAGCAGAGGAAGAGGAGGAGAACAGTGTCACCCCCTCTGGCCCTCTGCCTGCTCAAAGGCCTCAACCTATGGATACTGGACCCTTACCAGGTCCCACATTAAGTCCTGAATTTATATCACTAGAAAAAATGTGACGAACTAGAATTCAAAAGAATTAGTGCCCAAACTGAACAGAGACATCAAGAACTAAGGCTGAAAGAAATGGAGCTCAATCATGAGCTTGAGATGAAGAAATTGTCTTCGGAAAATGCTTCTCTCCCCGAATCCTCTAGATCTTCCAGTCCAAAAAGACCCCGGATGCCTAAAGAGATTGTGGGTATGTATGAACCCAAGTTGGATGTATTAGATTGGCTAGCTATGTTTGAATACAATCATGGGCTCCAGGATATCACAGGGGATCAGTTGATCCCCAGGTTATTCTCTAGGCTCCCCTCTGTTGCATCTGATGTGGTAATGGAGTTGGGGGAGGTGGATAGGATGGATTATGAATGTGTAAAGCTAGCTTTGATAGCTAGATTTGGGAAAACTCCTTCCCAGTACCTTAAGAGGTTTAGGACCCTCAAAAAGCAGGATAGTACCCCTTGGGCTACTTGGGTGAATGAATGTTTGAAGAACTTAAGAGGGATGGATTAAGGGTTATAGAGTTAACACTTATGAAGGAAACAGAAATCTTGTAATGATGGAGTCCATCTATGAAGCCTGCTCTCCTGAGCTCAGACAGCACTTGGCTGATTCAAAGGAACTAGATTCTAAAAAACTAGGTAAGACTGCTGACTTGCAGGTTGCCAACAGGGCTACTCACAAGGATAGAGGGGTAACTCAGAAAAAGGAGGAGGGAAAGCAGCATAAGAAAGACAACAAAGAGAATTCAAATAATTCCAATTCCAAAGAGGGCCCCAAACCAAATTCTAAGGGTAAGCCACAAGGGAAACCTAATCAGGCTAGTGCACCTTCTGGTCCCAGACCAGAAGGAGGTCAGAACAAGCCACCATTCATAAAGACATTTGGAAAATGTTATGTTTGTGGCTCTACTGATCATGTGAAAGGGGATCCCAGATGTAAGGGTAAACCTTCAGGGATCCACACTGTCTCCTTAGCCTTCGCTCCAGAGGAGGAAGTACATATGGCCAGTGGAAACTTTCAACTACTAGCTGAAGACCCCATTGGAGTCTCAGCTACTGTAGCTTTAGCATCCCTAGGGTTGTGGGAACAACATAATTTAGATTTGTATAATTCTATCCCTCCTAATACTAAAGAGTATTATAAAGACAGTGTCCTAGTCAATGGTCAGGAGACTCCTGCCATTAGAGACACTGGGGCCAGCATAACTGTGGTGGACAAATCTTTTTACAAGGTGGAGGATGTTGCTAAGGCACCCAAACGCCTCACCAAGTTAGCTGGAGGGCCTTGCAGATGCTTCCCCAATTACCAGCTCTCATCCAATGCAATGAAATGACTGTCAGGATACCTGTGAGTGTACAATCTGAAGTACCAGGAAGGGTGCTGTTGGGTGATGATCTGAAAGACTTGGGAGTAGTGTCAAGTACTCCCAGACCTCCTAGTAAGAGATTACAGGAGCTTACCAGACCCGCAAGGAAGAGGACCTTGAGGGGCTCTCCTGAGGAGATGATAGAAAAAGAAATCACTCCTACTCCACTGGAGTTGCTAACTGCTATTTCAAAGCAACCAGAAGCAAAGGGGAAACCCAAGACTTCAAAGAAGAAACCAGCAGAAAGCACTCCAGTAATGCCAACCAGGAAATCTCCTAGGTTGTCAAAAATCACACCTGTGATTCCTCCTCCAGCTGAGGCTGAGAGTGAGACACAACCCTGTGTGGTTGAACTAGAGCCTGAAGATTCAGATCTAGTAGGAGGCCAGGAACTCATTGGAGATCTTGACCCTGTGGACCACCATGAGCTGCAGTCTTTACTGGCAGAAGGTGGCCCCAACAGGGCAGACTTCAGTAGGGGACAAAGAGAATGTCCAACTCTGGAAGGTCTACGCCACCGGCAAGTTTCTCAGCCTGAAGGGAAAGAGCCTGGGAAGTATAGGTTACACTGGGAAGATGGCCTCTTCTATAGTGAACCGACAGAGTCAATCCCTGGAGACTACAAAAGACTCATAGTGCCCCAAGAGAACAGACTTCAATTCTTGCAACTAGCCCATGAGATACCTTTGGCTGGTCACTTGAGTTTCAAGAAGACCAAGGAAAGGCTTTCTGTCTGCTTTTATTGGTCTAAAATGGGGGCTGAGTTAGACAAGTATTGCAAGAGTTGCCACACTTGCCAAACTTCTGGTAAAAGTGGCTCCAAGAACGTGGCACCTTTAGTGCCTCTCCCTGTGGTGGGAGTATCATTTGAGAGGGTTGGAATCGACATTGTTGGTCCCCTTGATCCTCTAACTTCTTAAGGCAACAGGTTTATACTTGGTGTAGTACACCATGCTATTAGGTACCCTGAAGCAATTCCTACGAGGATGGTTACAGCTCAGGCTGTGGCTAAGGCCCTCCTTGGTATTTCTACGAGGGTTAGGTTTCCTAAGGAGGTAATATCCGACAGGGGGTCAAATTCTATGTCCCACTACATGAGGCCATGTGGAAAAACTCTGGATTACCTACAAGTTCTCAACAGCCTACCACCCTCAGACAAATGGGTTGGTAGAAAGGTTCAACAGAACCATGAAGAGCATGATAGGAGCTTTAGAGGACCCCCCTTAAGCAAAAGTGGGATCTACTGCCATGCCTTCTCTTTGCATATAGAGAAGTCCCTCAGGAGGGAGTGGGTTACAGTCCCTTTGAACTTCTCTATGGCCATCCGGTCAGAGGTCCATTGGCCCTGATCGAGGAGGGGTTGGAGAGTGCTCCTTCCCCCACGCCAGTCAGAGTCACCGACTATGTGATAGGACTCCGGAGGAGAATGTCACATGATGGCTGAGGCAAGTGATAACTTGAAAGCAGGTCAGGCTCTGGTCAAGCATTGGCATGACCAGAAGGCCAACATGGTTCAGTTCGCTCAAGACCAGCTAGTTCTCGTTATGGTCCCAACAAGGCAGAGGGCCTTGCAGGACAAATGGATGGGACCCTTCAAGGTTGTGGGAAAACTTGGAGAGGTGAACTATCTGGTGGACTTATCCTAAGGAGGCTCCTTGAGTCTTTCACACCAACCGTCTAAAAGCTTATGTCTCGAGACCAGAACTGGGAGCTTTGCTTCTAGCTTCAGCTCAAGAGGAGGAGGAGAGTGAACCTCTACCTGACCTCCTCAGAGGCAAACCTTTAGATGAGAAAAAAGAAGGAGTTAATCTCTCTTCTAATCTGACACATGAGCAACAGGAGGAGTGCAGGAGGAGTGCAAGCGTTTTGTTAAATCAATTTGCCCCTCCGTTTTGTCTAGCACCAGGCTTGACTCCTTGGGGCCACTCTGATATCCATACTGGTGACTGTTTACCTGTCAAAAGCAGAGGCTACAGGATGTCAGGAAATTTAAGAACCTACATCAAAGGAGAGGCCAACAAGATGCTTGATCTCGGGGTAATAGAGCCCTCTACTAGTCCATGGTTTAGCCCAGTTGTGTTAGTACCAAAGGCAGGATCCAAGGAGTTGATCTGTGTGGACTATAGAGCCCTAAATGCAGTCACCAAGACCAATGCCCATCCTTTGCCAAGGACAGATGAGCTGGTGGATAGACTTGGTTCAGCCAAGTTCCTCAGCACATTTGACCTCACGTCAGGCTATTGGCAAATAGCCCTGACTGACCATGCCAAGGAGAAAACTGCATTCTCCACCCCAGTTGGCTTATACCAGTTTAAGGCTATGCCTTTTGGATTAAAGAATGCACCTGCTACATTCCAAAGGATGGTTAATCAGGTTCTGAATGGGATGGAGGACTTCTGCATGGCATACCTGGATGACATTACAGTGTTCAGCCCTACTTGGAAAGAACATGTTGACCACCTAGGATATGTTTTGCAGGCTCTTGAACAGGCCCATCTGACCATGAAGGCAAGTAAATGCCATATTGGTCAGAGTAAAGTGGTCTACCTTGGGCATGAGGTAGGAGGTGGTGAAATAAGGCCTTTGAATTGGACAACCCCTTCTACTCAAACCCAGGTGAGAGCCTTCCTAGGCCTCACTGGGTATTGCAGGAATTTCATTGAGAACTATGGGTCCATAGCTTCTCCACTGAATATCATCTCTTCTCCTAAGTTCCCTAAAAAGATCAAATGGAATGAAGAGTGCAGTCAGGTCTTTGAAAGTCTGAAGAAAGCCCTTTGTCAAGCTCCAGTTCCCAGAGCTCCTGACTACCACCAACCCTTAATTGTACAAACAGATGCTTCCAATATAGGTATAGGTGCAGTACTCAGTCAACTGGATGAGAAAGGTAGGGAGCACCCAATTTGCTTCATCAGTAGGAAACTGAAGGAACCTGAAACAAGGTGGGCAACTATTGAGAGAGAATGTTTTTCCATTGTGTGGGCTTTGAAGAAGTTTAGGCCATACTTGTATGGATCTACTTTCATCATACCTACCGGAGTAAAGTTAGTATAAAAATAAACCGGCGGTATGTTAGAGGCTGTCAGAAAATGTGGTAGCCTCGAACAATGGGAAAATCCCATAGGGAAATATTTGCGGTCGAATATTTACGGTAGTAACCACTGCCACCAGCCAGAAACTTTAGAGAGGGGGACTATACGGTACCCTCTCGAAAATGAACATAAAACTATTAACCCTTTCCAGTACCTCAATAGTAAGATGGGTTGCACTGGTTTATTTAATAAAAATTAACAAAAATTTGAAGATTTCATCCTCCTGATTAACAAACTCAATACTTCTAGAGCACCAGGCCCAGATGGACTATCCAATGCCATAATCAAAGAAGATCCTAACGCTTGGGCAAGCCTCCTATGCCACATCACAAAACTGATCAATAAACTGCACAGAATACCAAACTCCTGGAGAACAGCAGTAATTGTACCAATCCACAAACAAGGCCCTAGAGAAGACCCCCAAATTTTCCGACCGATCGCTCTGCTCGATCCGCTAGGAAAACTATTCGCAGCAGTACTTCTAAACCAACTCACCGCGTGGGCCATAAAAAACAATAAATTCTCGACCAGACAAACAGGATTCACGGCCAATGTTGGAACAAACCTCAACCTGATATTACTACAAGTAATTAAACATGAAGCTATCAACTCCAACTCGACAATCTACGCAGCATTTATTGACCTAAAAATGGCTTTTGACGCAATCTCACGCGAAAAACTATGGTCGAAACTTAGAACATGAAACTGTCCACCTGATATCCTAGAACCGATTATTCTGCTGTATTCAAAAACCACGATAAAAGTTAGATTGTCGAGACAAGGAGCTACAACATCTGCCATACCAACAGAAAATGGACTCAAACAAGGCTGTCCTCTCGCAGCGACACTCTACAACTTGTTCACTGCTGATATCGAAGAACATCTAAAATCACATAAAACCAATCCCCCCAAAATCAACTCGATCCCAGTCCCAGTCATGGCATACGCCGATGACATTGTGTTACTAGACAAAACACTGACTGGGTTACAAACGACACTGGCAGACCTAAGCCATTACATGAAAAAAAACGAACTAACGATCAATACGGAAAAAACAAAGACAATGGACATCATTACACGGACGGCGGTAAGGGTTAACGGTCACCGTTAATGGCAACGGTGACCGTTAACCCTTACCGCCGTACTACGAGGTCCCTTTGCGGGTTGGAGGATTTAACGCCTGCTTCTTGCAGGCGTTAAAATCCAACCCGCTAAGGGACCTCGGAGCTTATTACGGCACCGCAAAATTGCGGTGCCGTAATTAGCGCCTTCCCCATTTCCATAGAGCCCTATGGGGCAGAAATGGGAATGGGGAAGGGCAATGGCGGAAAGGGGATTTACCGCCCCTCCAACCTTGGAATGGGGCGGTAAATCCCCTTTCCGCCAAGGCGGTGCCGGTATTTTACCGGCATGAGCCATGGCGCTAATAGCGCCATGGCTCACCGCCTACCGTGTAATGAGGCCCAATGACTCTCACCAAACCACTAAAAAAAAGAACAAACCAGCGTATCTTTACGATCAACAATGTCGAAATAGAAAATGTTACTTCGTTCAAATGCCTAGGGATCACAATAAACCAGTCAAAATCAGAAGAGCAGTGGATAGACAAAATCGAACAAACATCTCAAATGCTATCAAGACAAGGCTGCCTCCTTCACAGAAAATACGGCAAGTTCTCCTTCAAGCCAATTATCTCCTACTACAGACACAAGTACATTCCGATTCTGACCTACGGTACTGAAGCAATGTTGAACGCTCAGAGAGTCAACTGGACAAAATATGAAGCGGCTTTCTGGCGCAAAGTCCTTCGACTCCCGCAAACATTTCCAATGCCAAGAATACGCTATGAATTGGCAACTCAATCAATTGAATCAGTCGTACAATGGAAAAGACTAGATATTTTTCGCAAAATACTGACAGATGGGAAAACTCCAGCAATTCAAATACTGCGACATAAAGAAAACACCTTCAATACGACAATATTGCAAAAATGGAAAGATACAATGAGAAAAGAAATGGATAGTGAAAATATCACAGAAGAACTGCTTATACTTCGTCCACAACACGCAAAAACGAAACTGCTGCACAACGACTGGATAAAGACCATCCAACAAAAAAATACCTACAAACAGAATCTACATTGCACAAAAGACAATAGGAGAATCCACGAACCACCAGCCTACCTGCAAACCTTCCCAGACCAAACCATTCGAACAACATTTCTAAAAATTCGCCTAAACATTCTTCCTACAAAAGCATACCTATCTACAAAAAGACAGATCAAGCACGAAGACAACTACTGCAGGTTCTGCAAAGACCAAAAAATCGAGGAAACCATATTCCACCTCGTCATGGAATGTAATGAACTCGCCTCACAACGCAAAGAATTCGGTGCTTTTTTGTGTACGCAAGAAAGATGGACCGCTCTCCTCAGCGGCCACAACAACAAGTACACTTACACAATTGCTCTCTTCCTATCTTCTATACTCGAACTAAACAAACAAAATTAAAAAAGCCAATCCAACTCAAGCAAATGATGAAAGTTTTCAAATAAACTACAGCATCAAAAAAAAAAAAAAAAAAAAAAAAAAAAAATTTGACTAGTAAAGTCACTTGGGACTTTACATGCCCTGGGAGACAGTAGTCAGTCCCAGGGTATGGAGTTTATGTTTGGGGGTCGCTACGACACCCCTGTGTCACTGCACGGAGGGTGCTGTGTAACACATGTGAATAAAGATGGTTCCTATGGGGTTGAGAAAAATCCCATAGACATTAAACACAAAAATAGCCTAGAACAAACATAGCAAAAATGCCTAAGAGTGGGAAAAAGAGTCTCACTCTTAGCAGGAGAAAAGAAACAAAACCTTCAAATCCAGCAAAGCTACTGGGGGACTCTATAGGTAAGGGAAATTAGCCATAGAATGAGAATTTTCCCCAACACTATTCTTATCTGGAGCGGCAACATGGACTCTGCCTTTTCTAAATCTGATTGTCAATTTTTAACTGATTTTCCTAAAATCAAATCTGGCTGTTGCTAAATATTGCTTTGCATTAAAATGTTGCAATTATTTTAATGATTTTCCTAAACTTTGATTCACATCAACACACGTGTTGAACCCCAAATCTGGGTATTTTAAAATCTGCTGCCCTGGTTTCAACATGCCTTAAGCATCTGCTTCTTCTGTGCCTGCTTGGCTGCTTGGCCGCCTGGTGAGTTGTGTGCACTGTGCAGCACCCAATCTTCCTCCTTCCCTGTGCGTCCATAAATTCATCCCCGCTCTCTATGGTGCACTCCGTCTCCCCTAAATATTCAAACATTACCTATCCTCCCTCCCTCTTGAAGTCTGGAAGGAAAAAGTTTAAGGAGGGTCTCCTGACCTTCAACTCAGGCCTGCCGATTGCAGACACCTACGGAAATGCTTCCTCCAGGCAGACTCACTGACATCCTCTTTATCACTCCTTCTCCTGACCTATGAACTCCCCATATGGTTTCTGTCCCTTCCTCTTGCTCTTCTTCGCCCATTAAAGGCGGCACAAGATGGGAAGTACTCTTGGCTTACTTCTCATCCTCCAGGTGCATCATTAAGTTCTATCAGAAAGATACTGTCATGGCACAGGGCTCCCAGCCCAACCTCCTCCTTGATAGGGGTCTCCCATCTCTGATTAACTTTCTCCCTTCTTTTGCCACCTCTCCCTCTGGCTTCTCTGCCCCTCTCTGAGGGCCGTACCCCACCACCGCACCCCCCCAGGAAGATCTTCAAGGGGGGGGGGGTCAATCGGCTTTACCCGGCAACACAACTCACGCTTCGAAACACTCCTCTGATATCGGTCACCTTCTCGAAGAGCTTGAAGTCCTGGCTCTCGCTGAGACATGGTTCAAGACAAGCTTGGTCACTGCTATCGACACTCTTCTCCCTGATGGCCACAAGATCCTCTCCAATCCCAGACCTAGCCAGGCTGGGGGCGGCATGGCCTCGATCTTTCCTGAATGTGCCCCAGTCATTATCATTCCCACTCAATCCTACTCTTCCTTTGAGAGCCTTGTCTGTAGGCTGGATGTCTCTCCCACCATCTCCTTCACTCTCACCACTATCTATAGGCCCCCTGGACCTACTCCCCTCTTCCTCTCTGAATGGGCTGACTTCTTCCCTCTCCTGAACTCCTCCACAAAACCTCTCTTCCTTGGAGACTTTAACATGCATCTTGACTCTCCTGATTTGACCACTGTACTCTGCGAGACTCTCTCCCTCACAATACATCCCTCCAGTCCGACCCACTCTGCCGGACACCTCTTGGATGCGCTCATCTCCACTATTGGCATCCCTCTATCCAAATCTAGAACTACTGATCTCTCCTAGCTCTCCTAGTCTGCCCACTCTCTCCTCCCATCTGGAGCTCCCAGACACCCCCCCCCACACCCCCCACCCGCCTACTCCTCCTCCTCCCTCCTTCCCCCCAGCGATGCCTCTACCAGCATTCCCAACCTCATTCTCAATCAATACACCGATGAACTGTGCGTCAGTCGCTGCATTTACTGCCACCTTTATTCTTCCTCCTCCCACCCCTTCAATTGACTCTCAAACTGACTCAGCACTTGCTAACCTCCATCTCTCCATGTCCAACAAGCTGGACATCCTTGCCCTGTTATGAGGATCCGCATGAAGCCTGCCTCCAAATGCAACTCTAGGTATGACTCTCACTTGGCTGCTCTAAAACGCAACTGCAGACCTGCTGAACGGAAATGGCAGGCCTCAAGCACATTCTCTGACAAACTGGCCTGCCGCCTGTGCCAAAGGCAATATCGACTCTCCATCCGCTCTAAACAGAGGGCTCATTTCCAAGCCCGCATCTCTGGGGCCGCCAACAACATGGCTGAACTTTTCAAAATCTCCAAGGTACTTGCCAATCCTACTGCAGTCTCCTCTTTTCCATCTCAGGCCCTCTGCACTGCACTGGCCTCACACTTCGCCACCAAAATTCAAGACATCCTGTCCTCATTCTCCTCTACTCCCCCTCCACCCTCCCTACTCGCTTGCCTCCCTTGGCCCCTTCTTCCTCTCCTTCTCTCCCATTGCACCGGAGGAGGTCTTTAAAGTAGTCAGCTCTATGCAAGTCTCCTCCAAATAAGTGCTCCCCTGCTCTTTCAGAACTAATCAAGGACAACATCGCCTATCTCGCCCCTGCCTTTGCTGACTTCTGTAACCATTCCTTTGCCACTGGCTCTTTCCCACAACCCCTCACTTGTGCACCCTCTCCTAAAAGGCCGTCTGCAGACCCTTCCTGCCCAGCTAACGATCACCCCTTTCCTGGGAAAACTCCTGGAGAAGTTTGTCATCCCCCAACTGACCCACCACACCAAATCTGCTGGCTGTCTCCAGAGCATCCAGCGGCACGGAAACTGCTCTCCTGAACACCTGTGATGACCTGTTCGCAAACCTAGATTCCAAGTCTCCCTCTGTTCTGATCCTTCTCGATCTTTCCTCTGCCTTTGACACAGCCAATCATACCATCCTCAAATCGGCTCTGTGATACCCTTGGCATCACGGACCGGCACTGGCATGGCTGAATCCTTCCTCTCTAACCTACTCTCTCCATGCAGCATCCCTCAGGGCTCTGTCCTATAGCCATGACTCTTCAATATCTACATTGTCCCTGTGGCACACTCGATGTCCACCTGCTCTCCTCACTTCCAGTGCTTTGCTGATGACACCGCTCTCCTTGAAGCTTCCCTCTTTTACCTTCTCTCCATACCCGAAATGCATGACTGCTATTCAAGCTTGGTGTTCTCTTAATGATCTCTACCTTAATGCCATCAAGACCGAGATCCTTATCATTGGGAAGCCTGCTCCCAGCATCCCTCCCACTCTCCCCCTCACCCCATCCTAGCCCTCTTGCGAAGCAAAAAAAAAAAAAAAAAAAAAAAGAAAAGTCAGAATTTCGGCCGTCTGAATAATGAGGGTGACATTTTGGGCCATTACCCAAAAAATCTCGGGGTGATCTTCAACTCCCCTATCTTTCTCCCCTCACATCACAGACTTGGCCAAGAATCTGACTTTCTACTCCACCTTCTCAGAGGTATTCTACCTTTTCTCACCTTCCCCCAGAAGCTCAATGTCTCCAGAGCTATTGTTCTCTCTAGGCTGGGCTACTGCAACAGCCTCTTCCTCAATCTGTCCCTTTGCTCCCTTTGCCCTCTTCAACTAATCTAGAATAGGGCTGTAAGACGTATCCTAAATTCCAAACTCTCCAAAATAACGCTATTAGAGTAGCTTTAAATATTCCTAATAGAGCTCATATCTCCACCTCGAGGAAAAATATCCACTGGCTAAAAATCAAAGACAGGATTGCCCTCAAAATACTCTCCCTCACCTCCAAATGTCTTAACAACATAGCTCCCCCTTACCTGGCAAACAGAGTCAACAAGAGAACCTCAAACCGTCCCACTAGAATGACTAATGCCTATACCTTAGTGGTGCCTAGATACAAAAAGAGTACAGCTGGCGGTTCCAGTTTTCCGGTCATAGCTGCGCAAACTTGGAACAAACTCCCTCTGTATCTCAGAATGGACCAACCTTACCCTAGCTTCAGGCGGAAAGTCCTCACCTGGATACGCTCCAATGACACTTAGCTTGACCGTCCCACTGCCACCTGCTCTAGAGACCATAGATGACTGTAACTAGATAAATTGATTTCTGGTTAACTAGCTTGAACTGTAGTGCCGCATTTTCCTGTACATGCACCTTGTTACTAATGTGAACTGTATAACTGTATTTTTCCTGTAACCAAGTTCTCAAGTATCCTTGTATTGTCTGCGCCCAGCTACCCCTTCGGGTTTGGTCTGCGCTATACCAAATAAATAAACAAACAAACAAACAATCCTTGGCCTCAAGCCAATTGACCGCATCGTTTCAGCCCTGAAATCTCTCCATAGATCCCGGTGACTTCAAGGATCAAATTCAAGACCCTCTGCATCATCCACAAGGGTTTATGGGGCCTGGGGCCCTGCTACATCCAGCTTTCTCTAGCTAAATACCTCCCAGCTGGAGTCCTTTGGTCTTCTAGCTCTAACTCTCTGCTGATCAGACATTTTGCCAAGCAGAGAGGGTAGGGGAGGGAGGTAGAACTCTTTCTTCGGCAGAAGCATCCCTCTGGAACGGCCTCCCTGGCCCTCAGACATTTTTTTTATATATATTTGTATAGCGCTGCAGCCCGCAGGCATCAGAGCGCTTCACAAAAAGACAGACTAGAGTATAGAAACGGGACGGGCCAAAGGCCACATGTAACAAGACATATGGAACAGAGTTGGGCTAGCTGGCTAGCGGAAGTAGGGATCTTTATTTAAAGAGAAGTGTCTTGAGTTGCTTACTGAAGAGTAGATGGTTAGTTTCCAATCTCAGCACAGGAGGGAGTTTATTCCATATGAGGACTGCCTTGGTCGTGAATGCCCTACCTAATCCTTTAGCTTTTTTAGTAGGAATAACTTGCAGGAGGCCAGATTTGTTAGACCTCAAGTTGCAATGTGATTCGTACCACACGAATTGCTTTTTTAGGTAAATCGGTGCTTTTCCATATAAGCATCGGTGTACTAGGGTAATGGCTTTAAATGTGATGCGATCCTCGATCGCCAGCCAATGTAAGTCCTTTCTGTCTTTTGTGATGTGTTCTCTCTTGGGTTTATTGGTGATTGTTCTAACTCCGTTATTTTGCACCACTTGGCATTGTTTTAAACATTTACTGCTTGCGCCTAGGAGTAAGGAATTTCCGTAATCCAACCGGGAGAGAATTGTGGCTCTTGCTATTGTAGTACTGTTTTGTGGGCTCAGCAGGGGTCTAATTTTTTTCAATAGTTTCTGATAATATTGACAGGCAGTGTGGGCTTCTGCTCCTAAGGATGCCTGAAGATAGACGCCTAGTGTTTTAACTTTTTCTGCTATAGCTTTGTCTCTTTGATCTTGAATTCGGTGTATTGTGGACTACGTTTTTTCCTAGCATAAGGAGAACCGAAGATCATAAGTTCCGTCTTGGCGGCATTTAAGCACATCCAATTGTCCTTCATCCAACTCTCGATGATATTATAGATTCTCGAGAGTTTTTCGCTGTCCTGTTCGTAGTTACCATTAAGTTCGAACACTAATTGGGTGTCGTCGGCAAAGTTGGTGAAAAAGATACCGAGTTGGGACAGAAGTGAGCATAGGCATCGCATGTATAAATTAAACAGTAGAGGGGAGAAGCTTGCGCCCTGTGGGACTCCACAATTAACTGGTTTTGGTTTAGAAGAGTGTTTGCCCCAGACGATCTTAGATTGCCTATCCTGCAGAAATGATGACACCCAGTCTAAGGCCTCATCAGAGCAGTTTCCTGATTGATCTAGGGCCTCTCGGAGCCTCCGGTGATCCAACAGATCGAAGGCTGTGAAGAGGTCCAGTAGGATCAGCAAACCAGATTTACCTTGGTCGAGGATGCTTAGCATTTCTGTCTGCAGGTCTAAAAGCGCAGATTCTGTGCTATGGGCTGTCCTAAAGCCCGATTGTTGTGGATGGAGTAGGTTGTTGTCATCCACAAATTCCTGGAGTTGTTCGGTGGCAATCCTGTCAAGTATTTTTAGTAAAAAGTTGCAGTTGGTAATTGGCCTTAGATTTGCGGGGTCTTGTTGGTTAAGTTCAGGTTTTTTTGGTAGTGGTGTTACCGTGACCGTTTTGATAGCGGCTGGAACGTTACCATATCTAAATGACGCTTTTACCATGCTTGTCAAAAATGGTGCAAAAATAGCAGTGTTGTCAAGGATTAGTTTTGGGGGCAGTACATTTTCAGTGCATGATACTTGAGAGGGTTTTATTCATACCTTCCAGTGATATGGTTTTGAAATGGAATTTTGGGCTTTGTGAGTCGATCTTATCTGTCCCTGTGTTGTCTGGAATAGTGATATTAGTTACCTTACAATTGGAGATTATTTCTCTTGACTTGATGATTTTATTGTGAAACGCAGTTTGAACTGGTTCAGTCTTTTTGAGTGGGTTGAAATGGGGGAGATAGTGCTAAAGGTTTTTCAATATTTTTAAGTATCTGGAAAAGTTTCCCAGTTGAATTGGATGCAGTAGCAATTTGTTCATTATAGTGATTTTTCTTTAAATTAGTTATTTTAGTCCTGTATGTTATGCCAGCGGTTTGCCAGGTTTTTTTTGTTGTTTTCTGTAGGGTCTTTTAGCCATATTCTTTATAGTTTCCGCTTTTCCTTTTTGAGGTTCAAAGCTTCAGAATTAAACCATTTCTGGTGGTTAATATTAGGTCGGACTTGCTTGTTTTTTAGGGGAGCATGTTTGTTTAATATGTCATTCATGTGTTTGTTATACGTGGAGATAATATCCTCACATGAATCTGCGTCCTTAGTATCAAGCATGATTTGCGTAATGCCTTCCGAAAGGATGCTTGGCGTGATTTTTTTTAGATTTCTATCTAATACCATTTTTGGAGAATTGTTAGGTTTAGCTGCTTTTGGTTTGAGCACTAACTTAGATTCAATTTTATAGTGGTCTGACCATATGCAGGGATATGTACCTAGCATCGTCATGTCTGTGTTATTAGTAACTATCCAGTCTAGCTGGTTACCTGTGACGGCTGTGGGATCTTTATTTATTATGGTGTAGGAGCAGTTCGATAGATCTTCCTCTAGGCTTATGGCATCAGGATCTTTGGTATTACCCCTCCATCGATTTAAGTCTCCTAACAGTATTGTCCCTGAATTAGATGTTTTCAGATTGTTCAATAGTTGGGTTAATTCATCATTGAAATCTGATGCAAGGGAAGGGGGTCTGTAAATGACTATCAGGTTGATACAATCATTTGGAGTGTGTGTCAGTTTGAGGTGCAGGATCTCGCAACCTGTACATTGTATAGGAGCAGGGACGAAATTAAGGTCTTGTTTGGCGATTATGGCTACTCCACCGCCTTTTCCTGTCGCTCTATTATTGGTATAGATGGTATAATTCCTGGGCACGGCGATGTCAACCGTGGGCCCTATTGGTTCCTGAAGCCAAGTCTCAGTGAGACACAGGACATCAATGTCATCTTCCAGGATATAATCATGTCCTGTGCATATTTGTTTAGGGATCTGGTATTCAACAGGGCTATTTTGATGACACGAGTTGCGGTTTCAATTGAGGCGAGTTCTTTCTTGTCGGAATTTTTATGTGGGACTTCAGTGTGGCTGATACAGGTCCTTTTCGGGGCGTGGATAGATTCTAATCTACTGTTTACAAATGTTTGCACTAGGTTTTGGTTCTGTAATATAGTAGATTTGGCTAGTAAGTCGCATAGGTCTGGGTAGCCCATACCTGCTTAACCGGATCAGATCTTTTCCTGGAGGAATTTGAGCAGAGTTTAGGGCTGTGTGCCGTTGGACGCCGTGGACCGGCGTAGACCGGCTTCGTTGCAGAAGTGCCGGTGCTGAAGCACCTGATGTTTCTTGAAATGGACGTGAAGGCACTCTGGGAACTGTAGTTCCTGACTGTGCAAGTTTGCATACCTGCGGCGGCAAAGAATGCCTGAAAAGCACTACTGGTACAAAGGTGAGTTCTGGGACTCAGAGTGCTGTTACAGAAAAAAAAAAAAAACTGTCAGTCTATTCCCATGTAACAAATGCAGTCTCCGTTTTTCAAAATAAAATGCTAATGTGCATTTAACTTTCAAAGGTTGCCTTAAGTCAGTGCTTCCCGTTTTGCAATCAATATAAAAGTACTTAGGATAAAGTTGCTTCAGCTGACTACAGACTTGAGCTGTATCTCCTTAAGTTCCGGAAGCTTCTCAAGACTTTCCTTTCCTCGTCCTCCTCCTCCTCCTCCTCCTCCAGCTCCTCCTCCTGCCCTCCCTCTCCCCCTCCTGTGCCAATGTTCCCCACGTCAATGCAAATGGTGCCTGGTCCCTTACGAGTCTTACTGGGGCCAAGCCCTCCTCAACCAGCCTACCCCAGCACACCAATTCAGCACTTGCTATCTGGCACCCTGCCCAGACCAGCCTGATCCACCCCGTCCCAACACTTCCCGTCCCATTCCCCTGGTTTCCCCTCAGCACTTTGTAACTGCTGCGCCCTGTTACCCCCAGGTATGATGCGCATTATAAATAATAAACAAACAAGCACTTGCCAAGCCGCTGGGGCCCCTCCTTCTTGCACTTCCTCACCCCACTCCCTTCTCCAGCCCTTCCGCCGGTTCCCCCTCCCCACCCCTGCACTTATTGTCGAGTCACTTGCATGGTCCGAATGTCACAAGGCCATGTAGGACTGTACTGTTTCTTCACTCTGGCCCCCCCACATCCCTCCTGTCGTCTTGTGGTGCATGGAAATACTTGTGTATAGGCGCCATACAAATGACCAATAAATAGTGGACAGCGTTAATGGGAACAGTTCCGATTTAGATAGATTTACCCACGGGCCCAAGTATGTATCAAACACAGTCACATCCCACATGATAGTTTCAAGATTAGAGCTCGGGTCGCAAATATACATTAAGACATCATTGGTACATCCGTCACTCCACCAATTCTGACCCCCTTGCATGCTTCAATCGAACCATGTCTGCCAGAGGCTCGATGAGAATTACAAATAAGGGAGACAGCAGGCATCCCGGTCGAGTGCCTCTCCCTATCCGTATTGGAATAGATGTTACGGCATTGATAAGGACCAAAGCTCTGTGTATTGAAGGCAAACATAGGATACAAACCGAGGGCCGAATACACAGTGCTGTAGCACACCATACAGATATTGCCACAATACCGAATTGAACGCTTTTTGAGCATGAAGAGTGGCTAAAACAGCTAGCTTGTATGTGGGGGTCAATCTGCGACATTACAATGAAACAGCCTGCGTATTTTCAAGCTAGTTGACCACCAAGGAATTAATCCAGACTGATTGGGGTGTACAGTATAGTGCATTTATGGTAGCAGCCTATTAGCCAATACCGTGGCAAATATCTAAATTTATCAGCAATAACTACCTGTAGGAGCCACAGTTGTTAGCTGGCATGCAAAGTTTCAGTAGTACAGGAATGGCCGCGTCCCTCATAGTAGAAGGGTGAAGTTGCCTCGTAAGAACCTCATTCCATACTTCTAGAAGATGCTTACTAAGCATGGGTTTGTAAAAGCCTGCGAGGAGGACATCTGGGCCAGGGGGAGGTCATCGATATTTCATTTAAGGTCATTGGAAGCTTCTCTAGCATCACCAGATAATTGCGTTAGTAGCAGGCTGTCAAGAAAGTAATCTCAGATTTAGTACAGGTGTCCTGTTGAGTGTACAGTGTAGTGTAGAATTTCTCAACACTTTATTGATCTCTGAGCTCGTGTACACCATTTTAACATCTGGGCTCTTGACAAAAGGAATCAATTAATAAAAAGGTGACCAACAATAGACATAGGAGGAAAACAGTTGGTTAGAACAATTGGCAGAATACTGGCCTCTACCACTAGACACAGTTCTGTGTGGAGATTCCCCCCACCTGGGCAACCTGTAAAATAAAGATATACTACACGCCCAGTCCATATATTGTTCAATGAGTCTTATTTCCTTCTAAAGTGTTTCTACCACCCCAATGTACCTGGAATAGCAGAGTGCTTCGAAGAGGCGTTGATGGATCCTTCTTGATTGACTCTGTTTCAAGCGGTAGTCACGGATCGTCGACGGGCCTTCAAGAAAGTGAACTTGGCGTTGATGATAGTCGACGGAAAGTTCAGCAGCGTCGAGGCAGCAGCTTCGATCCCGACGGTGCTCTTCGACGAGTCTAAGACGTCCTGCAAGGATGAGGCATGCGGGGCACCTCGACGTCAATAGATCAGGACCGCAAAGAGTTTGTGAAGA
This sequence comes from Ambystoma mexicanum, assembly GCF_040938575.1. Taxonomy (NCBI): domain Eukaryota; kingdom Metazoa; phylum Chordata; class Amphibia; order Caudata; family Ambystomatidae; genus Ambystoma; species Ambystoma mexicanum. The sequence continues at coordinate 639,028,705 of NC_090922.1, read as the reverse complement.
ACTGTGGGCCAGCAAGGGCGTCGAGTCGTCCGGCGTCACTATGGTTTTTGGGTGGTGGGAAACCCACCGGCGGATGCTCCTCGGCACGTCGACGGCCTGGCCTTCTCTGGCGGGATAAGGCAGTCGGCGGTGCGGACAAGCGCGTCCATCAATCAAATGTCTTAGGCAAAGGAGCGTCAAGCAGTCCCCACTTCTGGGAAACTCACTTCGACGGGCCTCCAGCGGTTATAGCAAACCTGCAAACCCTGATCGACGACAGTCCGGTGCTTCTCTTCGTTTCTCATCAGCGGTCCCCATCTCCGGCTGACAGTCTTTCGTATGCTGACTTCCAGGGCGCTTCAGCGAAGGTTAGCAGTGCACGATGGTCCCACGTAGCTCGGGAAGAGGGCACCTAACCAGGTCCTCTCTGGATCAGTTCTTGAAGACACAACAGCTTTCAGATGAATGAAGTAGAGCAACGGCAATACTCTTGCAGCTGGGCAATACTCTTCCAGCTGGGTTTCAAGGTTAAGCTTTCAATGTCAGTTTCAACTGCAGCTTCTGAACGAATTCTAGCAGTGAGAGGGCCCCAGATATACTGTTGATCTCCCATTCACTCTGCTGGGTCACACTCAGGCAACCGATCACTCAGAAGGGCATTCAGGCAGTCAGCCAATCAGGCGCACCGTGCATTCAGGCCATTCCTCTCCATCCAGCAACTCACAACACAGATTGTGGATTTGGACAAATACCACGTCATTCAATGCTACACACTGCATTCATACCAGTTTCGGGTAGGGCTGTCTCAGTCATTGTGTCAAACACCAGATACCAGACACCCATAACATAGAATGCGTATTCGTCACACACTCCATTCACCCAGGTCCCACCCACAGGCGTACCCACAACATACTGTCGTTGGGAAGGCTCCAGCCAGTCTGGTCACCACTTCCCCACACTACCATATATGGAACTTCCACCCAACAGCCAGTCAGGGGGAAGGGACAGAGTCAGGGTTTCCCAGGACTTCGGGAAAATCAAGTTAACAGGCGATGGAAGGCAAGAGGCCATGGGGGCCATCTTGTTTCCATCAGGAACCTACTGATTCCAATGACAGGGCCTGGGCATCCCAAAATGGAGGACACTCAGGGCACCTGTCAATTCAGCACAGAGCTGCCACCAGCCCATACCCTGCTCTGTGGGCCACACACACACACACACACACGTGCCCAAAAAACATACACTAGGGGCACAGGGTTATACCCCCACCCATGGGTGCCATGGGTATCCCATCGGTCTGTACACCAAACCAAAAGAGAGCTGCACCGCCAGGTGTCCCACATGAACTCCTGTCGTTTTTTCCATGCAGAACACACAATAAAAAAACAGTAAAGGACAAGGATACGGAGGCCCTGTCCCTCCGATGCATTTCCAGCATCACATTGCCCCCCCCCCACCCCAGAATGAGGTTAGGGTGCCTAATCTCCCACGAGATAGACACCCTCATCCAGACGGTCAACATACCTTCTGAAAAGGCCATCTGCATTATCGTGACTCTTCCCTGGTCTATGCTGTATGGTGAAGTCTAGCCCTTGCAGGCTAATGGACCACCTGAGCAGCTTCGGGTTCTCACCCTTCATCTGCATAAGCCACTTCAGGGGCTAATGATCTGTTTGGACCTTGAAGGTAAACCTCCTAAGGAAGGGCCTAAAACCCCTAAGGCGCCAAATTATGCTATGCTATTCAACAGTAGCCCACCCAAGTTCTCTACCCTTGAGATGTCTACTGATGAATATGATAGGATGTTCCTTCCCTTTGTCATCTAACTGGGACAAGACAGCTCCAATTCCGGTGTCGCAGGCATCCGTCTGGACGATAAAGGGTCTGCTGTAGTCAGGCGCACACAACACAGGTGCCCTACACAGACTTTCTTTCAAGCCATCAAAGGCCCTCTGACAGTCTTCGGTCCAATTAACCTTCCTAGGTTGTTTGGGTGAAGTCAGAGCTGTCAGAGGGGAAGCTATGGTTCCATAGTCCTCCATGAAATTGCGATAATACCTAGTGAGGCCCAAAAAGGCTCTCACCTGGGTTTGAGTAGTGGGAGTCTCCCAGTCATGTACATCCTGTACTTTACTGGGGAGAGGTTGGATTTGACCCCCTCCTACCTCATGACCAAGATACGTGATTTTCCCCTGAGTTATCTGGCACTTGGTGGCCTCAATAATGAGGTTTGCCCTTTTCAAGACCTGCAACACTTTATCTAGATGTGTCAAATGCTCTTCCCAGGTGGAACTGTAGATGGCAATGTCGTCTAAGTAGGCCACACAAAAGGCCTCCAGCCCACTGAGCGCATGACTGACCAATATCTGGAAGGTGGCAAGGGCAATCTTCAACCCAAAAGGCATGACCCTAAACTGGTAGAGTCCCTCAGGTGTTGAGAACGCTGTCTTTTCCTTGGCATGGTCCGTCAGGGCTACTTGCAAATTGGGTAGCACCTATGGTGTCCACGAGCTCATCGGGGCAATGGATGTGCGTCAGTGTTGGTGATGTCATTGACTCCTCGGTAGTCCACACAGAACCTCCAATCCTTGGTACCTGCCTGGGAACTTGCCTTGGGGTTAAGGAGCACTGGACTGGACCAGGGACTGGTTAAGGGTTCAATAACACCCAGATCCAACATCTTGGCGACCTCAGCATGGATGTGGTTCTTAACGGGATCTGACATACGGTAGCACCTGCTTTTGAACGGCACACTGTCACCAGTGCAGGGTTGCAGAGAGGAAATGGCGTGCTTCATGTTCATCCTCAGACAAACTGGCCTGCCGCCTGCTCCAAAGGCAGTATCGGCTCTCCGTTCTCACTAAGAAGAGAGCCCTTATCCAAGCCCGCATCTCTGCGGCATCTAACAACTCCACCGAACTCTTTAAAATCTGCAAGGAGCTGGCCAACCCTTCTGCAGTCTCTACCTCTCCTGTCCCCTCCCAGGCCCTCTGCACTGCATTGGCCTCTCACTTCATCTCTAAAACTCAGGACATCCTGTCCTCGCTCTCCTCCTTTCACCTCCCTCCCTCCCTTCCCGGCTCTTCCTCTGGCCCTTCTGCAGTCACCCCTCCTCCCTCTTTCTCTGCCTTTCCACTTTTCTCTGCTGACGAGGTTTCCAGACAAGTCCGATCTATGAAAGTCTCGTCTAAACAGGTTCACCCCTGTTCCTCCAAAACTATCAAGGACCACATCGACTCCCTGGCTCCTGCCCTGGCTGACTTTTGCAACCACTCCTTCGCCTCTGGAGTCTTCCCTTCCTCCCTCAAGCACTCCCTTGTGCACCCTCTTCTCAAGAAACCCTCTTCCGACCCCTCCTGCCCGGCTAACTATCGCCCTATCTCCATCACTCCCTTCCTGGGCAAGCTCCTGGAGAAACTGGCCATCTCCCAGCTTAAGCTCCATGCTGAATCTGTTGGTAGTCTTCATGACCATCAATCTGGTTTCAGAGCTGCCAGAAGCACGGAAACTGCTCTCCTGAACATCCGTGAAGACCTACTCTTGAACCTTGATTCCAACACTCCGTGTGTTCTCATTCTGCTCGATCTCTCCTCTGCCTTTGACACTGTCAACCATGCCATCCTGCTCAACCGTCTCCGTGAAAACCTGGGTATCACTGGTCAGGCTCTGGCGTGGCTGACCTCTTTCCTTTCAAATCGACCCTCCCAGGTCCAACTGGGGTCCTTCCTCTCCGACATCTTTTTCTCCACCTGTGGTGTCCCCCAGGGATCTAACCTCTCTCCCTGGCTGTTCAACCAGTATCTGGCACTCCTTGCCCACCGCATCGCCGCTCTCTGCCCTAATTTCCAGTGCTATGCGGACGATACCCAGCTCATTTTCAGGCTACCCTCAGCCTCCCCCTCTCCTTCCCTCATCCCTGACTGTCTGTCTGCTATCCAGGAATGGTGTGCCGCCAATGACCTCTGCCTTAATGCCAGTAAGACTGAGATTCTACTCATCGGTACACCCACTCCCTCCTTCCCTGCAGCTCTCTGGCCTGCCTCCCTTGGCCCCCTCCCTGCTCCTACCTGCAATGCAAAAAACCTTGGGGTCATCTTCGACTCCACACTCTCCTTCTCTCCTCATATTTCTGACGTCGCTAAGAAGTCACACTATCAGCTGCACCTCCTCAGAGGTATTCTTCCCTTCCTCTCCTTCCCCCAGAAGCTCACTGTCTCCCAAGCCCTGGTTCTCTCGAAGCTGGATTACTGTAACAGCCTCTATCTTAATCTGCCTGCCTCCACTCTCCGCCCTCTGCAACTCATCCAGAACAGAACTGCGAGACTTGTCCTTGGCCTCAAGCCCAGGGACCGTATCTCTCCAGGACTGAAATCTCTACACTGGCTCCCAGTGGCTGCGAGGATAAAGTTCAAAACCCCCTGCATTGTCCACAAGGCCTTCTGGGGCCTTGGTCCTAAATACCTTGAACTCTCTCTTCCCAAATATCTTCCTTCCCGAGCCCTTCGCTCATCCGCCTCCAACTCCCTCAGGGTCAGCCGCTTCTCGAAGCAACGAGCTGGGGGTAGATCTCTCTCCACGGCAGGGGCCTCCCTCTGGAACAGCCTTCCTGCCTCCCTGAAACTTGAGGAGAACCATCTCCGGTTCCGGAAGCACCTCAAAACCTTCCTCTTTGCTTCTGCTTTCTCTCTCCCTCTCCCCTGCTGAACAGCTAATATTCTTTCACTGAAACTGCACTGATTCTGCAACTGGACCACTCTTAACGGCCTCGGTCCTGGGCCCAGCCACTCTCCACTTGCACTGATGCCCTGGAATCCCCTCTGCACTGCGGGACTGTCTCTGTATCCCTACAGCCCCCCCCCCTTTCCAGCACTTGTTCTGCACTTACCTTGCACTTGCCACCAGCTGGCCCTATTTATTTATTACTTTATGCCACTTACCTTGTACTGCACTTCCACCCCTCCCCTTCCCCTTGCACTTTTCCCCCTCCCCCACCCCTGCACTTGCGTGATCTGAATGACACCTGGCCTAGTAGGATCGTTGTCTGTCTCCCCTTGTTCCTCCCCTCCCTGCCTCGTCGCGCCTTGAAAAACCTGTGTATAGGCGCGTTATAAATGCCATATCATATCATATCAGTGTCAATTTCATGCCTACACCACGGTGTAAGGTCTGGTGTCAGTGAGAACATAGAGGCATACTGCCGGAGCAAAGCCGTGCAGGCCCTCTGCTGCTCTGTCAGATCTGGAGAGAGATGTACTCCCTCCACTGAGCCATCCTGAGGGTTACTATGCAGCAAATCAGGAAGGGGCTCACTCTCATCCTCTTCTTGCTCTGAAGCTAGCAAGAGACATGATACCTCCACTCGCCCATGGAAAGGCTTGAGCCGTTTGACATGGAAAACCCGAGGGGCTACCCCAGAGACTCCCATGTCAACCAGATAATTGACTTCGCCCATCTTGGAGATTATCCTGAAGGGTCCAGTCCATTTGTCTGCCAAAGCTCGAGGCTTGGTAGGCTCCATCACAAGGATCTCCTGGCCTGGAGTCCAATCCACTTGTAAGGCTTTAAGGTCATGCCAGTACTTATTCAATTCCTGGCTGGCCTTGAGATTCGCTGTAGCCTGACCCATCATCTGTGTTATCCTCCGTCTGAGGCCTAACACATAGTCCCCCACTTGCTTGGCAGGACCTGTAGGGGTGGCTTCCAAACTTTCTCTGATCAAGGCAAGGGGCCCCCCTCACGGGATGTCCAAAGAGTAACTCAAAGGGGCTGAAACCAACACCCTCTTGAAGTACCTCTCTGTAAGCGAACAGTAGGCATGGCAGGAGGCGATCCCATTACCTCCTTAGGGGCTTAGGGGCTCTTCCAAAGCGCCAAGCATGCCCTTGAGAGTTTTGTTAAATTTCTCGACCAGACCATTGGTCTGGGGATAGTAAGAGGTGGAGAACTTGTAGGTTACCCCGCACACTTTCCACATGGTTTTAATGTAACTAGACATGAAGTTGGATCCTCTGTCAGAGACAGCCTCCTTAGGGAATCCAACATGGGTGAAAATGCTCAGGAGAGCCCTGGCAACCACCTTGGCAGTAACAGTCCGAAGGGGTATAGCCTCAGGGTACCTGGTGGCATGATCAACCAAGACCAGGATGAACCGATGTCCACCTGAAGTGGGAGGGTCAAGGGGACCGACAATGTCGATGGCCACCCTCTCAAATGGTGTGCCAACCACTGGCAATGGCTGCAGTGCGGCAATGACACTGCCTCCAGTCTTGCCAGACAACTGACAAGTTGGGCAGGTCCTGCAGTGGGACTCCACTTCTACTCCCATCCGAGGCCAGTAGAAATGGGCAGAGAGCCTCTGCTTAGTCTTCTCGGTACCAAGATGGCCAGCTAAGGGCACCTCATGCGCCAACTGCAGTAGGAAGGGCTTGTAAACCCGGGGCACCACCAACCTCATGAGGGCACCAGGTTCAGGCTTAGTGGGCTCACAAACAAGGAGCTCACCCTCCCAATAGATCCGGAAGGTCCTAGGCACTTCTCCTTGTGCCTGGGACAGGGCCTGTTTCCTCAGTCCCTCGAGAGAGTGGCACTCTGTCCCTTACAGAAGTCTGCCCGGGAGGGTCCCCCTTAAGCCAGCAGGCATTAAAGGTCGGGGTGTTCCTCCGGGTTGAGTACCTCTCCCACAGGAGGGCCTTCTGCCTCTTCTCCCTCAGGAGTTGAGTTTGGGTTTTCCACTGGACCCAGCCCGTCCGGAGCATGGATCCCAATGGGTGCTGTAGAACAGCAGGAAGAGAAGGAGCCCCCTTCACAGAGGTTGTTTTCCTTTTCTTCCATCTTCTTGCCTTAGGCCTCGTCTTTGGCTCGGGTACCTGACTCACAGCCATACCCGGTGTTTCCTGTGACCTAGTGACTGCAGCAGCAGTCATGGGTAGACCATCCGAGATTAACCCCAACTCTACTAGATCATTTCCTAACAGAATGTTAGCAGGAACATTATCCTGAACCAGGACAGGAAGCTTTGCTGTATTGTCTCCAATCCTGAGTGTGACTAAAGCTACAGGTGATAATTTCGGAGGCCCATCAGCTAACCTGGTGGTTCTCAGAGGAGCACCTACATAGTCCTCTGGCTTGAGCAGGGTCCGGTCCACCACTGTCATGCTTGCCCTAGTGTCTCTCAAACCAGTAGAAGGCTGGCCATTCAAGAGTACACGTCTCAAAAACCTATGGGTGTTCTGTGGGATTGTCGCCAGTACTTCTGCGTACTGGTCCCAGGCCCCAAGGGACACTAGAGAAATCTCTACAGGAGAACCAAATGTGATCCCTGTACAGGAGGGTAGGACAGTGGCCTCCACCTCAGGCCTAGGGTACGGGTAGCTCAGGCTGACAGCCTGGACTCCAAGTGCCTTACCTTTACAGTTGGGGCCACCCTTCTTGTGATCCAGAGCCCCACAGTCCCAACAAGTGTGGGGTACACTACTGGAACCACTGGGAGCCGGCTTTGCAGCAGGTGGACCACTACTCTTATTCCCACCCACAGATGACTTATCCCCACTAGATTTTTGGGTCTTAGGAGAGGAAGGTTTTGGTTTACCCGACTGCGATTGCTTCTGGGACTCCTCAGCTTTCTGAGAGGTCCCCTTTTCTTTGTCCTTGTCCTTCCCACTGGAGTCCTTAGGGGACACCCGGTGGGAGACCCACTTGTCAGCCAGCCTGGCCAGCTTAAAGGGATCCAGTATGGTCTTGTCAGCAAAATACTGACGCAGCTGTGGTGAACAGGCTTCCGAAAAATGCTCAAAAAACAAAAAGGTGGGACAATTCAACAAATGTTTTCACCTTGTATCCATCAACCCACCCCATCATGTTCATATGTGCAACACTCACACAGTCAATCTAAGACACATTCTCTCTTTTCTTAAAATCTCTGAACCTTTTAAAGGTATTGGGTAGGTGTCTTGCCAAACTTGGCAATCAGAGCAGACTTCATGCACTCATTCTGACCCCTTTCTTCCACACTCACTTTCAGAATACAGTCATACCCAGTCTGAGGCACTCTGCTTAACAAACACTTAGCCCAATCTCTCTTATCAAGATCATGAATTCCACAAGCCATGTCAAACGCTTCAATCCACTGGAGGATATCAGAACCCTCCACATACACACCAACCAAATCTTTCATAAACTTGGTGGCTGGGGAACTGACACTCTCAATTGGTTTAGCTGAAGTCTCCATTCTAACTTTCACTAGCTGGATTTTCTGACACTCAGTGTCCCTGTTCTTAAGTTCCAAGTCCTTATCCTTTAGTTCCAGATCCCTGGCTTTAAGGATCATTTGTTGTGCCAACTGCTCTTTCTTAAATTCAGCTTCTATTTCCAACTTTTTGTATTCAAAGGCTAACTTCATCCGAATAATCCAAGTTCCACGGAATTGCTGGAATTGCTGGAGGTAGGCAGGAATGGTGGCATTCCCAGAAACAGATTCAACAATAACCCTAGGGGTAGGGCCTCAATGGTTACATCCTCCCCTTTAAGAGTTTCACCATCAGTCTGGTAGTCAGTCTGGTAGTCCACCAGGGCAGGGCCGCTATCAGCTCAGCCCTAGACTTATCCTCAAAGTCAAATTCCTTGGCTTCACAAGCACCTTGGAGAGCCTCGAAGCTCATCCGAGTCAATTTAACATTCGCAATAGATTCCCTTGCTTGTAATTAGGGAGTCAGTTTTTCGGGGATTACCAATTTTCCCCGATATCTAGACCCCATTGATCTTTATTTATTACTCGAGTGACTCCAATAAACCCTGGTAAGTGCAGGGAGTGGGATTTGAAGCTGTGATGTCTTGGATGCAAGACAGAAGCGTTGCCAATGAGCTATCCTGGCAGCTCTATGAAAGAGTTGTATTTAATGCCCTAAATGATTATGCACCATTGCCACCTTGTGGCCGAATGGTGAATTGACTGCATTTTGCAAACTGCTTTTTTTTCTTCTGTCAATTAGTCCCTTATTATTGCACTTATTTCATCATAAGCACAACAATAAGGGCACTTCAGTTCCCACTGCAGCTAATACCAGCCCCTCCCATCACAATGCTGGCAGGAAACAGCTAATGATGGGCCATTAGTCACTGAATGGTTTTGTGCCAGCATTGTAATGGGAGGGGAGGTGCAGTGGCCTGTGGGGAGTGGGCGTGCATTGTAGGCAGCTTTGCCTCTCTGCAGGTGTGTAAGTGGCATGCCGTGGCCAGAGGCAGTAACATGCCTCAGCCACGGCCTTGTTTATTTATTTATTTGGACAATGTTTGTTGGGTCCGCAGATCCGATTAATTTATTTGTTTCTGCAATGGTGGTCCCGACCAACATCGAGGAAATAAATTAATCGGATCCACGGACCCGACAAACATTGTCCAAATAAATAAACAAGGCCGTGGCAGAGGAGCAGGACGTGGGCAGGACTGTTACTGCGGGTCCACTGACCCGAAAAAAACATTGTCCAAATAAATAAACAAGGCCGTGGCAGAGGAGCAGGACGTGGGCCAGACTGTTACTGGCTCTAGTGCCCCATGCAAGGACTGGATTACCTGCACAATTTGGGGTACTGGGAGCCATGCACAGGCAAGGACTTGGAGAGCTGCACATGCTAGAATTGGGAGAGCTGCATGTGCAAGGACTGGATGATGTGCACAGTTACAGGGGCTGTTCGAGCTGCACATGCAAGGAGAGGGAGAGCTGCGCAAGTTGTGGTTCTGGACTGGGAAAGCCTGCCATGCTAGAATTGGGGTAGCTGCACATGCAATGACTTGGAGACCCTCACATGCTAGATTTGGGAGAGCTGCATTTGAAAGGACTGGGTGATCTACATCGTTAGTGGGGCTGTAAGAGTTGCACATGCAAGGAGAGGGAGAGGTGCACATGCAAGGACTGGATGAGCTGCACAGTTGGAGGGGCATGAAGAGCTGCACATGAAATGTTCTTGTGCCTTTGAAATGTGCTGGGCTTGCATTTCATTACGAGAGGCCAAAGAATACCTTTTGCATGTGTGTATATACACACACATCGAGGTGCAGGCGCGCAACACCATTGGGCTAACTGTGCTTCAGTGCCCATCCCCACCACCCCCTCCTTGAAATATAACTTGATGGGCGGGACATCCGCACTTGCTTTTGTTAGGCAGTGACAAAAGCCTTTCCTGAAACAGGTGGCGTAAAGTTTTACTGTGTTCTTGCAGAAAAATGTATTTGCACAAAGACAGTCCAACTTTAAACCTGCTAGTTTTAAGAAAGGCTTCCATTACCTCTCTGCCTTTGAAAAATAAAATGCACACTTCAGCCCCCTTCCCGCGTATACGAGCTAACATATAACAATGTTATTTATTTATTAATATTTATATACCGCGCAGCAGCCCAGAGGCATCATGGCAGGCACTGTAACATATAGAGTCAAAGCTGGTTACAGAAGAATGCATACTTGGTTACATGACAGTGTGTTAGGAAATACAGCTCCTACATATGCACGCAATGAAGCAATAAAAGAACATTTCTGTGTTTCCACCGGGAAAAACAGTCATCCATGATTTTTTGAAAGGGGCATACGGGAAAACACTGATAAACACAGATTCTGCACATTTTTGAAAAAACTGGAAAACCACCCCCGGAAGTAAAAAAAAAAAAACTAAAACAGAAAACCCTACTTGTAATGCAGTTATCTTGTACACAACTAAACCTCAATTTAACTAAGTGCAGATATTTTGTAAGTGGCACGGTTATACACCGATTATTAAAACCAAAAGCATCCCAACGCTGCCACCAGTGTAAAGACTTGAGGGGGGTGTCTGTACTCCTGCTCTCTATATGGTAGAGGAGAGGCACAGAGGACCCCAGCCAAGATTCTCTATTTGGTAAACGTGGGCGAGCAATCAAGGCCTAGCTTCTCAGGAGGTGATGCAGGCTGGGTCTTAAGTACAGTGTAGTCCCCAAGCACCCACAAAGGAATATCTGCACACTATTAGTTTAAACACAGTCTTTATATAATTAAGGTTCAAGCTATACACAATGGGCCTCATTACAAGTTGGGAGGTAGCCATGCCCTTAATAAGGGCATGGCTACCCCCAAACCCGGGTCCGGGTTCCCTGAATGGGGAAATACCGGGCCATTCCGACCTTGGAGGGCCCGGTATTTCCCTATTCAGGGAACCCAGACCATCCCCATTCCCATTTGAGCCCCCATAGGGCTCAATGGGAATGGGGAGCATGCTAACAACGGACCCCTTTATGACGGGCCTGTTAGCATGCAGGGCCGCTCGCGGGACCCGCTTAGGACTTCTGGTAAAACCAGCCGTCCTGAGCGGGTCCCGCGAGCGGACCTCGTAATGGGGCGGTAAGGGGTTAACGGCTCCGGCACATTTACCGGCGCCGTTAACCGCTTACCGCCCTCCTCGTAATGAGGCCCAATAACTCACTTTGTGCTCAGTTAATCCACAATGGCAAATATATACAGTTCTAAGTGGTACCACAATTATTAGATTTCATTAAAGTGCATCAACTGTATGCAGGTCAAATATCACACTAATCAATTAATAAAGGTAACCAACAATAGACATAGAAGGAAAGCAGTTGTTAGAACAATTGGCATAATACTGGCCCCTACCACTAGACACAGTTGTGTGTGGAGATCCCCCCCACAAGGGCAACCTGTAAAATAAAGATACACTACACGCCCAGTCCAGATATTGTTCAATGAGTCTTATTTCCTTGTAAAGTGTTTCTATCACCCCAATGTACCTGGAATAGCAGAGTTCCTCGAGGAGGCATCAATGGATCCTCCTTGAGTGACTCCCTTTAAAGCAGGAGCCACGGATCGTTGACGGACCTTGAAGAAAGTGAACTTGGAGTTGATGATAGTCGATGGAAAGTTCGGTGGCGCGGAGCAGCAGCTTCGATCCGGACGGTGCTCGTTGACGACGTCCTGCAAAGATGAGGCATGCGGGGCACCTCGATGTCAATAGTTCAGGACTGCAAAGAGTTTGTGAAGAACTGTGAGCCAGCAAGGGCATCGAGTCGTCCAGCGTCTCTATGGTCTTTGGGTGGCGGGAAACCCACCTACGGATGCTCCTCGGCACGTCGACAGCCTGGCCTTCTCCGGCGGGAGGAGCGTACCCGTGAATCAAATGTCTTCGGCAAAGGAGCGTTGCGCCTCTAGTCGTCAACGTCACAGCGTCAAGCAGTCCCCACTTCTGGGCAACTAACTTCAACGGACCGCCAGCGGTTATAGCAAACCTGCAAACTCTGGTCGACGACGGTGGACGGCAGTCCGGTGCTTCTCTTAGTTTCTCGTCGGTGGTCCCCGTCTCTGGCTGACAGTCTTTCGTAGGCTGACTTCCAGGGCGCTTCGGCAAAAGTTAGCAGTGCACGATGGTCCCTCGTAGCTCAGGAAGAGGGTGCCTAACCAGGTCCTCTCTGGATCAGTTCTTGAAGACACAGCAGCTTTCAGATCGATGAAGTAGAGCAACAGCAATACTTCTCTTCCAGAGGGGCTTCAAGGCTAAGCTTCAGTTTCAACGTCAGTTTCAACTCCAGCTTCTGAACGAATTCTAGCAGTGAGAGGCTCCCAGATATACTGTTGATCTCCCATTCACTCTGTTGGGTCACACTCCGGCAACCAATCATTCAGAAGGGCATTGAGGCAGTCAGCCAATCAGGTGCACCGTGCATTCAGGCCCTTCTTCTCCATCCAGACACTCATAACATAGAATATGGATTCGGACAAGTACCACGCCATTCAACACTACACTACATTCATGCCAGTTTCGGGTAGGCCTGTCTCAGTCATTGTGTCAAACACCAGATACTAGACAGCCACAACATAGAATGCATATTCGTCACACACTCCATTCACCCAGGTCCCACCCACAGGTGTACCGACAACATACTGTCGTTGGGAAGGCTCCAGCCAGTCTGGTCGGCACTTCTCCACACTACCATATATGGAACTTCCACCCAACAGCCAGTCAGGGGGAAGGGACAGAGTCAGGGCTTCCCGGGACTTCGGGAAAACCAAGGTAACAGGCGGTGGAAGACAAGAGGCCACGGGGGCCATCTTGTTTCCATCCGGAATCTACTGATTTCAATGACAAGGCCTGGGCATCCCAAAATGGAGGACGCTCAGGGCACCTGTCAATTCAGTACGGAGCTGCTACCAGCTCATACCCTGCTCTGTGGGCCACACACAGGTGCCCAAAAACATACACTAGGGGCACAGGGTTGGACCCCCACCCTTGGGTGCCCTAAGGTTATCCCATGGGTCTGTACAACAAACCAAAAGAGCTGCACTGCCATGAACACCCGCGCGGAAAGCACTGACAGAACACACGATAAAAAAAAACAGTAAAGGACAAGGATACGGAGGTCCCCTTCACCATACCTGTGAGCTGCTGCCAGTGTCCCCAAATATTTGAGTCCCCCATCAGCGTAAACATGGAATGTCTCTAGCGCCTCCCCAATGAGATGTAGCTTGCCAGAGGTGGGGACGGGGGTCAGTGGAGTAGTCAGCAGACATCACAATACCCCTAAAGAACACTTTAAAAGCTTGCCATAGGGTGCCAACCTCCCACACTGTACCCATATTGATCTTGAAAAACATCTGTATATTGTCATGGACAGAAGTGACAAAGACGACATCCTGTGATGCCAGTGATTTAAACCTCCAGTTACACCGCAGGGTAAGGACCAAGCTGACCAATATGGGAGCGTAATTAGAATAGGTCCATGGTAGTTTACTAGCCGATATGATGGCTCTCCTGAGTGGGGGAGATAGAAGGCACAGGTCAATTCTAGAGGATGAGTAATGGACTGAAGTAATGTGGATTCACGCTTCCCTAGATGTTGTGCGCACCATAAACCATCAGGTGTAGGTCGGACATAACTCCCTCTCCAACTGTACCCGGGCGACTCATACCTGGCCCCATGGAGATGACCCAGAGCGATCCCATACATATTTCAAGATCATACTGAAGTCACCCCCCCCCCATAATATCGGTATCTGCGGGAACGAGTAGCATTCCAAGGGTAGGTCTCTGTAAAATTGTGTGTGTGGGGGAGGGGGGTTGGTCATCAATATTAGGCCCGTAGGTATTGATCATCAGAATCTCCCTGCCCTCGATTCTACCATATACCATCACATAGCAGCCTTGAGGGTTTGCAATAGTTTTAATGTGCACAAACAGAAGGTGCCTATGTATCAAGATCAGCACCCCCTGGACTGCGTGGAATAAGATGTGTAGTACCTATGCCCCCCTAACCCACTCTCCTTATGTAAGTGCGAAGCAGGCGTTCATCATATCTGTAGCATGAATTTCCTGAAGGAACAGGATCCCTACTTTATGATGCTCAATGTACGCCACTAGCTTCCGCATTAGCTTCTGCAGTTTTACAACGTTGCCCATTCCATGAACCTTCCATTCTTCAGTCACTTAATACACAGGTGCCATTGATTTGTAGGATTCACCAGTTGCCATAGTAACACAATATGTAGATACCTTCCCAACTGCAACCCCCCGAATTTGATTTAGCTCCATAACTTCCCATAAATACCCCCATACCCCCACCCTCACCACCATAACAATTCCAGCAGTGTCAACACCCCCAACAACATTGGCCATTAGCAAACTAACTTGGGGTAAATTGTAGGAGGCATATGCGCCGCCACCTGAACTCCAATCAAGCAAAATATTACCACCAAGTATGTCAACCAATGCACCTTACAGAATTTGCTACACTATTCTCAGTAGCTCACTTCCAGTCTCCGTTCAGCAGACCAGGATGTTTCCAATGAAGGAGGTAGCCTCTTAAAGTTAAGAAGTAGGTTTTTTTATGAAATGCAAAAGGCAACAACATCACTGAATATTGGATAGAACTGTCTCTTAGAAGCTTCACCATGAGAAATGTCTTGAGTTTCTGAAGGACGGCAACTGAAAATTCGGGATATAGCTAGAAACTGGGATTCCCGCTGTAGTTCGCCCTGGTCTCTAGCTGCCCACATGATAGCCACTATGTAGTTTCGGATCCAGGCAATAATGGGACTGGGTGCCGCACCCAGCTTAGAAGAGGCTGCAAGTAACCTGTGGGCTTGCTCCACTTGAAAGAAAGGAGACATGTGGGGTTGATCAAGTATATCCAATAGGGTCTTCTCAACAGACTCTTCCATGATACCTCCCACTGGGCCCTCAGGAGCAGGGGTATATTATTATGGTGAGACAGTGATTGCAGGTACTCACACTTTGTGTGGCCTTAACCGCCTTATTTTGTGTGTACAGTTCATGCTTCATTGTTGCCATATCGTTCTCAATCAACCCCACTCTTGTTTCAGCACTAGTAATTTGCTTTTCCAGCTTGTTACCAAGGGTATGAATATTCATGTTGCTATCGTTCAATTTGGTGTTGACAGTGGAGAAGCCCCCATCATAATGGAGAGGATTTTCTATAGGTCCAGGGACTGGTTGGTGTCGGGCGGGTGGAAGGATTCCAGGGTGGCCCCCTGATCAGGAGCCCTCGGTGCCACCCTGGTGTAGATCTCCATAATGGTCTGCTTTTTGACAGTTTTCTTATCTCCAGACATGTGGGCTCTGCACAAGGAGGCTGTTCGGGTGAGGAGGGGGCTCAGCAGCAGGGCAGCCCGCCCAGGGGAGGTTGCACAATAGTCCCCACAGTGGGGTCCCAGGCAGCAGCTAGCCGGGTGGAGGAAAAAGCCCCAGGGAGGGGAGAGGAGCAAGATGATTCAGAAGGACGCAACCTCCAGAGTCAGGAGAGGCTGAAGACAGACAGCTCCCCAGTTAGGAGCAGGATACTCCTCCTCCAAGCCCTCCTCAGCCTCACACAGTCACAGGGACTCACGCCTTATCAGGACATGGCTGTAGCCCATGAGAAGGAGCACGGCTGGCTCCATCGTCCCTGCGCTCCAATACCCAGTGTGGCCTCAGAGGATAAAAGAGGGGCTCTCCCTCTTCGCTGTGCCTCAACGCGATGGGCAGCACACCAGCGGACAGCAGAGGCCAGAAGACCCGCTCCACTCCGATCCGGCACCCATAGTCACGCTACGGAGACACAACGTCAAGGATCCAAGAGAGGAATTCAGCTAGCCGAAAAAGCAGTATTTAACAGGTGCAGACAGAGTTCAGGTGGCTCAGGGCTTCAGATGGATGCAGCCATCTTCTTCGATGAGCAACGTGCCCACTACATTTCATTGTTTGGACCTAAAACCATAATGCCCCTCAACCAACAGTTTGAATCCAGAGCAAAAGAGAGCGCAAGCACCAATGGGATGGGCTCTCGGCCAGCAGTGTTGGTTCACGGTCGCCCTCAGATGTTGGCTGACTGGAGAGATCTACGTTTGAGGCAGTGGGTGAGAGGCAGTGAAAGCACAAGCAGGTCAATGGTGCTCAAATAGTTACCAGTAATTGAGAGAGTAAGCTGAAACGGAATAACTTGGCAGCAGTCAGTCCGGTTTTCATTATTGGTTAGGGGCGTTAAAAGGAGGTGGGATGAAGGAGTGGATTAGAGACAGAGAAAAGAGTAAATGAGTCAACCTAGGGAGCAGATGAAATGAGTATGGAGGAGACAATGGTGATGGAAGGAGTTGCTACAAATTTGGTTCATCAGGTTATGGAAGGCAACCACAAATTGTCAAGCGTGTAGAACAGCTAGTTTGTGAACCTTGGTTATGTAGGTGGTTGAAGTCCCCCATGATTACAACTGGAACATCAATTGCTAGATATTGGAGGAGAATGTCAAGAGCAGGACTTTGCCACCCTTTAACCGCTTAGGATTATCAAAAGCATTACAGTACAAAAAAAAAAAAAAAAACACACACACTATACTTACTTATTGGGCACCAACTGTGGCTCAGTCTGGTTAAATGGAAAAGGAAGACAAGAGAAAGCGCACGTTTGTAATATGTTTAATTTCACAATGCTTGTGGGTAGTTTTTAATGGCTCTGGCAGTTCAAGTTGAGGCAGTTTAATTTTCCCGGCCGCGCAATACTTTCCTTTCGTTCCTCCATCAAATTTCAGAGCCTTCCAATAAGGACACACTTCAGTCATGGTGCCGATGAGAACATGCCGGCTCAAACTATAATCATCAGCTGCGTTGTACCAGAATGCAAGGCAATTGTAATCGTGTGATTGCTGAGCACGGAGTCATGTTTGACGCTGATCTGCTCAGCCACTCTCAGCCTGTCGCGTTCGAAGCAGATCTGAAACTGCAGAACGCGATCGCTGTGCTCGCAACCGTGCATCCTAAAGTCTGGCTGCACGTCGCTCTGCTGCTTCCTCTGCATGTATTTGAGCCAGCGTGTGTTGCTTTTAAGTCCAACAGATGGCGCTGTTTTTCTTTTTCAGAAAAAGCATGTTTTTACCTGTCACAGGTGTGACATCCATGTATAGCAGGTATATAAAAACGTGCGCCTATTCGAATGCAATTTTGTGTCAAAATTTCAAAGCAATCGGTGAAGAACTTTCGGACATTTAAGGTTTTGAACAAAGGAACATTTACTTTTTTATTTATTTATATAGATAGATATTACATGTATTGGCTGGAGGTGACATTTTAGTTTATTAAATGTACACTAAAAACAGGATATTATCCAACTAGCCCATGGTTCATTTAAGAAAAAGATAGTATGACAAAAGGTACAAAAGCTTGCATTAAACGCCAATATTTAAAAAGCTAACATTGAGGGTGTGAGGCACACAGAGGGGTATTCTCCCACAACAGAACAAGAACACCCCCCAGGAGAGCGCCTTGAACTTAACCAAATGTGCATTGCAAACAGAAACACTGAACAGCTTCGGTACACTTTGGAAGCCAACCTTTCAGATTTTAAACTGATGTTCCTCACCTGCAGGAGCTCTGGGTTGATCTTTAAGTTCCACTCATTCAGAGTTGTTCGAATGCAGTCCCAGAGCTGCAAATAAGCATACATGTTCACATTACAACCAAATGCCCATTTACACAGTTATTACAGAAGAATAAAAATAAAAAACACGATCTGCAGCGCACTTGCCCAAATAACTACCTGGTTCCAAGTTTATTCGTAGACACTTTTTTGTTACGGTTTACATTTCTGGTCGACCCTTTTCTTTATTATTATTTCTTTTTAAAGATGGGGGTTCGTGGTCTCTCACATTCCCCCTTCTAGCACACACCCCCAGCACCCCACCACTACATGAATGTAGGTCCTTGGTAGATTTGAACTTAAGTGCATACGTTTAAACAGTTGTCTACAAATACACGTTACACTTAACTAGAACTCTAGCCATCCTGTCTCTTGTGTACTGACAAACAAAAACGAACTCATACCTTCATTTTGATTTCTGACCAGTTAACCTTTCACATCGATTGGCCATCCCTACTGCACCCCTCTGCCCCTGCATCACTCGCAGGCACTGGCAGGACCTTTAAGTAGCAGACTAAAATGTCCGGGGACCGTCATCCTTCGTTTCCCTCAATTTGGTTAGGTAACACTGGAGACATGAGCGGCCTCCAAGTACACAGAAAATGGAGAGAAAGAGGGAGTGTCCATTCCCACCTATCTTAAGGCAGATATTGGGTACGAGAGTAATAAAACAGGAAGGGCCCAGGGATGGTTCATTCAGTCAGGTCAGTTTCCTTGCCGTAGTTCAAAGAACCTGTTCATATTATACACAAGTACTACTTCTAGATTCCTTCACTTCTAAACGATTACCACAAGTCAAGACTTAAGGACATTTTTGTCATTCAAATTAACAAACGAGACAGCAGTTTGGCAGTGAGAATGAGAAATTGGTGAGATGATTTTTTCCACCCACCTTTATTATGTGAAGAGTTTTAGTCGACGATAAATAAAACTACGAATGGCAAAAGCATATACTGCTGTTTTATCAAAGTGAATTACTTCATGTAATTCACTGCGACAAAATAACTTTGTGGTGCAGGAAAGATATGGTAATGTTAACGCTATTTGTACCGGACACTGTTACCAACGGAAGTGGTCCCCAGGTGCTCTGGAGGATCTGGAAAAGGGGGGGGGGAGGCAGTTGGTAGGGTCTAGTGGGAATAGGACAGTGAGAATTGTGATGTCCTGTTGGCAGCTTCAGTTCGGTTTGCACTGTTGGCTGAGCTGCAGTGTGATTTTTCGGTCAGTGCCAAGTCCCATGTGCTGTTTTGTCAGGTTATGTGTTGTTTGTCTGTTGTTGCCATGTTGTGAAGTACGTTCGGACTACTGTGCAGAGAAGTAGTCATGTAGGTTTTTGTATGAAAGGGGTATGCGGAAAGTTGAGGGTGTCATGCCCACGAAAGTGAATGTATATAAAAAGATATAAACATGTATGCATTGAGGGGTTAGAGATTGGAATGGTGGGTGGGGGGGGCTCGGAGGTTAGGAGAGAGAAGGGAACCCCCAAAAAAGAAAAGAAAAAAGTTATTTTGTCAAAGAGAATTACCATGAAGCACTTCACTTCGATAAAACAATGTAGAAGCCTACAGGAGAAAGTTAAACAGGGTATGATATACATAAGCTCCTTCAGAGGTGTACATGGATATAGTGTCAAGTCACTGATTCTTTTCTTCACCTATTTTAAGTTACCCTTCGTGTAACTGCTTGCCCTCCAACATTCTATCTATTCCCTCATATGATGACTCGCCCTAGATGAAGCTGGCGAGTCGCCCAACTTAAAATTGATGAAGAAAAGAATCAGTGACTTGACACTTTTTGTGTGAAAAAAATAGGGTGGTGTCAGGGATAACACCCATCACTAGTCCCCACTTGTGTGTTTACGGTACATGGATATTGGCCAGGTCTTGTGACCTTGCACCCTGAGCGGTCTCCGCCAAAGTGGGAGGTGTCCAGTCTTTGACTAGTTCCATCGCATTGAAAAGAAAAATGACTTGACACCGTCGGCTTCTTCAGCTAGTCTCAGAATGAAATTTCAGTTACACCCGACTGCTCAAAACAGACAAACTTGCTCACACTGGCCCTAGGATTGTCAGCAGTTGGAGACGGCTTCAGAAGCTGCACACTGTTGAAAGTGGGGCAAATAACATTTTGTATAAATACAAAAACTCAACACAATAGCTGAAAACTCGCCATGGCAGAAGGAGCAAATACAGGAAAGGTTCTTGGGGCATTTGGAATGATTGGAGTGCTGATGCAATCTAATTCAGAACAGCAGAAGCTTACAGCCTCAGAAAAAAGGGGAATAGGTGCAAGATTTGCGGGTGGCAGAGAAATGGAGGTAGCAGATGAATAGGAGGGTCCTCTTGTGTGCTCTCCTTCCCTCACAATTACAGCTGCACAAGCCTCAAGCTCCAAAGGGATGGTTTTGTGAAGGTGCTTGAAAATGGTTCCCATTCAGTCATAGACAAAGTGAAGATGATGCAATTTATCTCAATAAAACCTATGAAATTCAGCAAGTCTGGGAAGTGATGATTGTCTTAACTCAAAGTCCCCAAGTCAATGTCCCCAACAATGGCACTTTAATTTCCCTGCTGGGATGTCATGTAAGTGTTCATGGGCTGAGTAATGGGGAGGGGAAGGGATAGAAGGGAAACGCTTTACAACATTTAAAAAAAAGAAAATTAAAAAAGTATGCCCAACTGAATTTTGGGAAAATTGTATCGTTAAGACAGGGGGTATGGGGGCAGCGTGGAGCCAAATGAAGAGAGAGAATCCTATAATCACGAAATTTGCTTTTTCCGTGCAATTCTTATAGGGCAAGCTTTGCTCTTGCTTACAGATTCAAGCAATTTTCACCAAACTACCACAAGGAGCGTGTACCAGGGACTGAAAGTGCTTTACTCGTTTCATGTACGACCACCCAGCAATTTTTAGTCTTTGGGTTCCCCTGCAATTTTCACGGACCAACAGGGCCATTTTTAGGGTCCAAATTAGGGTTTCAAGAGTCACAGGAAAGAGCAACCAGAGTAGTTTGGGGTCTGTAATTAAAAATTGTCCTGTCCATCCCGGTTACTGCTTGCATACTCTGTGCTGCAGAAATCTAGGAAAGAGCATATCCACCATATGCAAGGTGAGAGGGCAATATGGCACAACAAACGTTTCTATGAAAATATGATAACATGTTTGTGAAAGGTTTAAATGCGTTTTAAAACCAAATCACAAAAAATTTAAAATGAGAAATGAGAAAGAAGGCAGTTTTCTCCCCTGAACGGGCATGCTGACCTGGTGTTTAGACCCCTTGTGTGCTGAGCAGGGTTCTATTTAGTGGGCATTGAGGTTGCTCCTTGACTCAAAAACGTGGCCCCGTTTCAATAAATGGGAACAGGAATGTTACAAAGTTTTGGAGGATAGTGGCATCTCAATGGACATGTTCCGATACTCCCCTTTGAAAACCAGGACAAAATTAAAAGAAAGACTGGATCCCGACAATTAGAAAAGTAAGATCATACAAGCATTTTAAATATATGCTCATTGATGTCAGGAGAAAAAAAAAAAAAAGTAATTGCACTACTAAAAAGCTATGACATTCACTGACAAAAAACGTTTTGAAAAAGGCACGGTATGTTTCAGTTGCCCTAAGAAAAGCCTATCAAATTCAGTGCAACAAGAACTTGAAAGAAATATTATACTTACTTTGTCCAATAACAACCTATCATATTATGGTTAGAAGTAAAACCAAAAAAAAAAAAAACAGGAATTCGCCAGTTATGGTAACCTAAGCAACCATAACTCGCACCACCACTGTGCACTGCTAAGACTAACACCCATGACAAACGTGACATCACAAATTTCATTGATGACATCAATGTCAGACTACCCGATGGCTCGTCCGCCACAGCTTATGCCATAACCACATGAAAAAACAGTTGTGGAAACCTGTAAAATACCTCAGCATTCAGCACAAGCGGCTGAAATTATAGCACTAACTAGAGCATGTGAGCTCAGCTCTGGACCAATGAACATTTACACTGAAAGCCAGTATGCATTTGGGGGTTGCCCATAATTTTGGGAGGCTCTGGATGCAACGCGGCTTTCTTACCTCCCATAGAGCCAAATCAAACATGGCGAACATATTCACAAACTGCTCAATTCATTGGCCTTGCCAAACTGTCTTGTCATTATCAAATGCAGCGCACATATTAACATAACCGACCACATGGTTAAGGGCAATGCATTTGCAGATGCAACTGCAAAACTAATGCCCAAACCCCTTACTCTCACTTATGTTTTCTATCTATGCAGAACAGACCATCTCCCTTTTGAGAATACACATGGGAAATTGATGCAGTTTTTGATATGTACCCATGATGATATCAGTCGCCCATGGAGCGGCTCACATAGTGACGGATGGTAGGATTCATTTATTAACTACACTTGGAGCAACCCAAATATTTGCAAAGCAGCAATAGCGTTCCGTAAAAATTGTATTATTTGTGCCACACACAATGTTGGAAAGGCAGAAAGAGCACCAAGCAGTCATTTGGGTGCTCCAAATTTACCATTCACGGCACTATAAATAGACTTTGTAGAATTGTCTCCTTATCAGAAATACAAATATGTTTTGCTAATCATCTGCATGTTCAGTAAATGGGTAGATAATACCATATACCTGCAAACAAAGGGAATGGCCATGGGTGCTGCGTTTGCACCTAGTCTAGCTATTTTGTTCATGGCCAAATTTGAGAAAGACTTTGTATTCTCCCACCACAACAACTGGCAAACTAACATCAGCCATTGGCACTGCTATAACGACAATGTTATCTTCATCTGGACTGGCAGCCCAGCCGAACTCACCAACTTCTGGAACTGGCTAAATTCCTGCAATTCACATATCCAGTTCACGATTGAACAAAGCAACCATGAAATAAAATTTCTGGACCTATCGATCCGTTTAAAAAATGGAAAGCTAGTATGTGATCTGTATCGAAAAACAACTGCCCGCAACACTCTCCTTCACTACACCAGTAACCACCCGGCACATACCAGAAACAATTTACCATATGGACAGTACCTAAGAATACGCCGGAATTGCTCTTCCCTAGATGACTACAAGAACCATGCTCAGAGCTTGACGACACGCCTCAAAGCGAGGGGCTATCCCAAGAAACAGCTAGATCTAGCTAATAAGAGAGCCCGGAACTGCAACCGTGAAACTCTTCTCCAATTACAACGAGACAACGCAGATCCTGCGGATAAACAGCTAACATGTGTAGTCACCTTTGGAGCCCACACTTCAAAAATCAAACAGATTATCAACAAACATTGGCACATCGCCCGCTTGAACATGCCCGAGGACCCTGTTCCCAGATTTGCATATAAACGAGGAAAAAACCTAAAAGAGCACCTCGTACATTCATTGTTTCAACCGGTTTCAAACACCACCCGCACCCTTCGACCTCTGCAAGGACACCACCCGTGTGGTAACTGTGTTGCCTGTAAATTTACCAAAAAGATGAGTTCCTTCCAAATTGGTACACGCAACTGGATACACCTGACTAACTGCAAGAGCCAAAATGTAGTCTATTGCATAGAGTGCCCATGTGGCCTTCGATATATTGGCCAAACAACACGAGCCATTTCCACTAGAATATCGGAACACAGATCAAAAATTAGGTGCAAAAATATAACTGCACCCCTGGTTGAACATTTTCTGGACTTTAACCATACCCCCAACAACATTCTGTGGTGGGTGATTGAAAAAGTCAAGGGAGGACCTGATATCCACCAGAGCCTCATGAAAAAGGAAACACGATGGATTCACAGGCTGGACACTTATCATCACGGCCTAAATGAAGTCTTCCAACCCATTACCTAACGACTCATAATGCTGCCGGAATACTCTCTCAACCCTATCTAACATGCATAATCGCAATATGTCTTAGGCAATGTGTCTATGGCCCTTCGGGTCGGACATCAGTGATTTAATTTCCTAATTAATTCCCTAACCTGACATACGAATCGAACTGTGAGATGCCTTACATACACACGAGTCATTAAGACTTGCAATTAAGCAAATATTGCTGCACTGAATTATGCGTGTAAGCTTCTCTTATTCTGACCATCCATTTACTTTCCAACACAAACCAAACTTGCGAACACGCATTGATGAAGTATCCGTTTTTGACCTACCACTATAGTGGTTAACAATCGTAAGGAATGTCGAGTATTCGTAACGAAATGGAATTCCCTAGTCAAACGCCAGCAAGTGAGGGGGCATGCGCACCGTGGAAACACTTGCCTTGTCAATACTGACAAAGTTTCTAGTGCGCATGCGCTGGCGTCCCTAGCAACGACTAGTTCGCTTTCCCTGCGGACGGACCTCTCCTTCCGCATTCCTGGCATCACACGTCTCGCCGACTCATCCGCGGCAGAGACCTCGCAGACTGTAGCAGCGACGCAGCATGACTCAGCGCTGGAACAACAAGGTGAGCCTGGGGCCGCTGACTCGTACGCGTTCGCGTGCCTGTCCGACCCTCCAGCTAACGACACGTGTGCGCGCTGACCTAAGAGCGATTCCTAGCACACCGTACTAACTCTTTAGCCCAACATCTAACCATGAACATACCAGCACCAAACTAACATGCGGGCAATATGCCTTGAACTCTAACATGTCGACTCTTCTTATTAAATGCTGGTATATAGGACGCTTTGTTCTTCACCAATCCTTTCACACCGTAATCAGATTTTCTTCATAGGGTCACACAGTCTCCAACTGCTCACAGTTTGCAAGCTGCACCTAAATATACGGGTATGCCACGTGGCACCCGACTTGCAAATAAATAAATAATCCAAAATATTAACATAAAAATAAAAAAGATATGTTTCCAACTGCACCATATCCCATTTGCCGCCTAATTCTAAAGCTTAATAGCGGCTTCTTTGCATGACTCAACCAGTAACCCCTGGAACAGCAACTAAACTGCTGATTTCTCGGATCTACAACGGTGTACCGTACCTGTTCATTTCATACAGCCTTGAGACCACTCGTGAACATTCTGCCATTTCTGGGAAGCTTGCAAATCTGGACCGTGTACCTGCATTCATGGTCCCGGCATAAGACGGTCTCCTCCTTTCCACGAACTGTGGTCACACGAATGCGCTTGAGCAAGCACGCACCGGCAAGTAAGTTTATAAACCGGTCGCCATGAGAACAAACTTAGCTGTAACCTTAGCCCCATTGATTGGGACTCCTCTGGTATTATAGCCACTCTCAACAACACTTATGTCACCCCTTACAGGGTCCCTGATTTTCAGCCCTGATGAAGGCGGACTCTACCTCAACCCACTACCGCCGAAACGTGACAACTACAGGGAACAGTGATATACCTGTACAATAGCCAAGTTGAAACCTCTGCTACAAACCAACTTCTGATCACGTTGGCTAATGATCGGATATCTTGTGTCAAAAGACCCTGCATCATTCATTGACATTTTAATAAGGAAATAACTCTTAATTAAACAACTTTCGAACACTAAATATGGGAACTCATGATGCATTCAAATCACTAGTAAAACTACACATGCATCTATAACTTGTTCCCTACTTGCGGACAAACTTTGAAGCACTACTCCTTGAGAAATATTGGACTTATTATCTCATATTATTTTGTTTGCACATGCTAACTGTTCTTAATTTGTTTTCACATGTTAATTGTTCTCAATTTGCCCTCACAATGTGTTGAATGTCCCTTTTCTCGAATGTAAACATTCAGAACAGATTTATGTTATTGTATTTTCTGTACCTACATATTCTAGCAACTCGCTTCACAAAGCAGTAAAATATATTTTATGTATTGCTCGTACATCTTATTTCTTTACAAATTGTATAAAAGTTTTATTTTGAGATTATGGTAATATATACCTAATGGTTGATTCATTCCGTGATTGCTAAAATTAGGCAACACACGTCTCGTCTTCTTTAAAACAACCCAAGAGAACAGGCCAAACACTCCGGTTGGCCTGTTTCTTTTGAAACTTTGTGGTTACTACAAAAGAGTAAAGGTACACACCCTGTTTCACAGTAAATGGGTAGAGGCATTTCCCCTGAGAGAACACTGCACTAAGTACAGCTAAAACTCTTTAACAAATATTTTCCAAGATATGGTCTGCCCCACTCAATATGGAGCGATAATGGGGTTCATTTTGTGAATACAACGATCGAGTTGGTGCGTCAGGCGTTGGACATAAGGCAAACATTTCATGCAATATATCACCCACAGGCAACAGGTTTATTAAAACATAATGCTACACTTAAGAATACATTATTTTTCTTTGAGAACTGTTGCGCATTTTGGAAGTCATTATAGGCCACCCAGCCAATGCGTGGAGCTTGCCTTACTCAAAGAAACAGTCTGATGTGCACTATCCCATGCTGATTGACTATTGTAAGGCGCTTACTAAAGCATAGTCCATTATTCATAATAAGGTCAAAGACAGTCTAACCCAGCCCTTGGAGGGGCCAGAACACTATGCTGCCTGGTGACTGGGTGGTTACTAAGAACTTTCAAAAGCTGTAACACAGGCCTGCAAGAACTCCAGGACGGTTGAAGGTGATGTCCCCGGCCTTGGGCATCCGTCTCCCATGTGGGTCTGCCATCTCTAAGCACAGCGGTAGTCCCAGGGAGCCCCAGCAGGATCCCGACCTTTCCCAGAGGGAGAAGCTGTAATTCAGGCCAGCCAGATCTCCAGGATAGTCTGGAGTAATGTCGCTGGCCTTGGGCGGCGGTCACCCCTTTTTGGGGCGACCATCCCCAAGAAAAGCGGCTGTCCAGGGAGCCCCGGCAGGGTCCCCTTCACAAAGGGAAATTCTGTAATGCAGCGTAGCCAGCGCTCCAGGGTGGTCGGGGGTGATCTCCCTGGCCTTGAGTGGCTGTCCCTCATGTGGGTTGACCATCCACAAGCCCAGTAGCGGTTCCAGGGAGCCTCGGCAGGGTCCCCGTCCTTTCCCGGAGAGAAAAGCTGTAACGCAGGCCAGCCAGAATTACAGGATGGTCGGAGGTGATGTCTCTGGCATTGGGTACCTGTCTCCCATGTGGGTCCACCGTCCCAAAGTCCTGCAGCAGTTGCCGGGAGCACCGGCAGCGTCCCCATTCTTCCCCGGTGGGAAAAGCTGTAACGCAGCCCAGCCAGAGCTCCAGGCTGGGCTTGCGGATGGTCGACCCACATGGGAGACATGTGCCCAAAGCCTGGGACATCACCCCCTTACCATCCTTGAACTCTGGCTGGGTTGTGTTACACCTTCTCCGTCTGTGAAAGTATGGGGAGCCTGCAGGGCTCCCTGAAACCGCTGCTGGACGTGGACGGTCAACCCACATGAGTGACAGCCACTCAAGGCCAGGGATATCACCCCCAACAACCCCAACCATCGTGAGGCTCTGGCTAGGCAGCAGAACAGAATATCGCACGGGGAACGGCTGGGGACCCTGCCAAGGCTCTCTAGGACTGCTGTTGGACTTGTGGACGGTCGACACTTTTCTGCCCAGGTAGGTGCACCCACACATGTGAGGTACCATTTTCGTCGTGACACCTGGGGAAAGGTGCGAAGGTAGGACATTTGTTGTTTTCTCTTGGTATTCATACATTTGCTACTGCACTTTGTTACACAACCCTTTAATTTCCCAAATGTAACCTACATTTAGTTACAGCTTTAGGCACTGTACTCTTTTGTAACCTACACAAGTCACCTATCCTTCAAAAGGTCTGCCTGTGCTCTTTCAAAACATTTATGCTTACCATTCCTCACCACATTTGTTTTCCTTATTTACACATGCTAACTTAATCTGTTCAGGCCGTCAGCATAGTAATCCTATGTACCATGGCTTTGGCTTGTAGTATTGCCTGTTTTGTGAAAAACAAGGAAAAATTGTGATTTCCTTACTAGAAAAAGCGGGGGAATGTAGCAGTGTATTGCTTCTCTTAATATTCACAAAAGCCATTACATTACAGGTCCAACCATGTCCAGCACATACCTTTTTTTCTGTCATTTTCCCCCAAACTTTGGGAATTTCTGCCTAACTAATTGTTGCCTGACCTGCGCAAATGACCCCTTCCTGAACTTGGAATTTTGTCTACTTTTCAGAAATGTATGCCTTTCTGTCTTCCTATTCAGCTTTCTTACCCTCCTCTTCTATTCCATCCACGCATGTCCTATTGGAAAAAAAGGGTAAAAATTACCTCTCCCAACACTGATGGTAACCTTATACAAATATGTTTTTTTGGTTTCCACTCAACCTGTTTTTGAAAGCCTGGGAAATGGCGAATTCAGAGCAGCAAATCATTTGTTCCTAGCTCTTACAAGGAAAACAAAAATCTACAGGCTTCTTTGTACATCATTGTATTGCCATTTCTTCAAAAAACACAACATTTGCACTCCTTTTGGTTATTTTCTCTCATCCCCATACAGCAAACTAGGATGACAGGCTACACGTGGGGAAAAGGTGCCAAATTTGGCCGCGATATCGCATGTAACAAAAAGGTTACAAGGGATATTGAATGATGACATACCGAAATCACCCAAGAAAGGGCTTGGCACTGGGAGGGAAAAACATTGGTAGTTAAGGGGTTAAAAAATCGACAAATAAAAGATAAAGGCTCCCATTCAGCCTTACAGGTAAGGGGCCAGTTTTACTCCCTAAAACGTGGCAAATACTCCTAAAAAAAAAAGAATACAATGGGGAGTAAAAATACTTCGAACAAAAAAAAAAAAATAATAGGAAAAAGACATGTAGAATCTCGTGCCCCTGCTGTAAGAGGAAAAAACCTGCCTCTTTTCATGTGCATGAATAACTAGGTGCAACAAATATAATGTTACCAAAATATTTCTGTTTCAGTTAAAATATATTTTTTTTACTTGCTTATAAAATACCCTCATTGGGCACTTTAAAGAAGAGGGAGTAAGATACTCCCTCTTCCTAATCTTATCTGGAGCACTGCTGCAATTGTTTAATTTCACAGATTTGTCAAAAATTAGACTTGTTCTTAAAATCTGATACACAGTACTCCGACCCTTAATAAAGTCCACTGCTAAATGGCTCAGTGCTCCATGACCCATCCTTACAATTTAGGTTGAAGGGTTTATGGCATATAGTTTCCAGGATATTTACGATCCCCTTTTATATATGGGGGTTCAATTTCTGCTAGATTCCAGGAAGGGGGTGGGTGGAGGTTTGAGCTAGTACGAGGGATTGCATTAAATAACCTGTGCAAATAAGGCAACCGCATTTCTGGCTTTTCCTGGTAGAGACCAGAGAAATGGATCATACCAGTTTGTTTCTGAAATGGCTACTTGCACAGGAATTTTTGGTGTGCACCACCACCCAATGTCACTATTCTCCAGAATCCCTTCGAGTCTTTATCTAAAAGGGAATTGAAGCCTGGAGATTAGCAAAATATGATTTTTTCTTGTCCAAGATCAATTTATAATCTTTCCTACATTTTGCATTTCTTTTTTCGACCCAGGCTCTATTTGAGTAGCCCTATGAACTTTATTTTAGCCACCCTACATTCCTGGTTGTACCACCCCACTCTACAGGTTTGCAATGCTTGTATTTCTTTAACTGGTTCTGTAAGCCACTTAGAGAAGATGGATGAGATCTTGGCAACAGTGTGAAGTACGGCATTATCGCTCTCGAACCCTGCAAGCCATACTTGTTCAAATTCTGGTAGTGCCCGTTTATAGTGCAAGGACAAGTTGTTAACTAATTCTGATTCGTCCCGTCTAAGTCTATTTGATAGGTGAGCTACCACAGCAGGTTCAACCCTGGCCGGTTGGTAGACAGAAAGGGTCAGGCTATAAAAATAGTTGTCACTTTCCCTTCTGCACTCAAAGGATTTTACTATGCTCCACGTTTCCAAATTCACCATGGCATAGTCAGTGTGGCTACTCTTACCACCACTACTGAATGTACATCCGTCAAAACACGGCCATTACATGCCCGTAATACCAATCTAAAAAAATAGCTTGGCCGTGGAGAGAGCATTTATAAACAGGTTTCTTTATAGGGGCAATACATCCTGGTATTCCACAAATAGTATCTTCTTGCTCCATAAATTCAAGTAACTCATCCCTTGGCTAGAATTGCAGGTTCATATCACCCACCACTATGACCCTTAATTTGCTCCCATGCTCCTGTTCTCCTATCATCAATCCTTCCAGTCTATTCAGGGTAGCCATACCCTTGTTACCATAACACCGATTATAAATGTTAAAGATGAGGATTTTAGTAGTGGGATTTAAAATCAACAATTAGACACTGCAAACCCTGCCAAAATGTCTCCAGAGGGGTGACTTGTGCGTTTAACGCAGTATTTATCCACAAACAGCCCACCACTCGATCGTCGCACCCCACTCTAGGTTTAACAGCAAAAATCAAATGCAGAGTAACCTTCCAGTGTGCAATGTTCTGTGGGCCACGTCTCTTGAAAGCATAATACATCTTAGTCTTATAAATTCTACCTATTCAGGGTCATCCAGATGTCTCACGAGAACCGCAATATTCCACGATGCCACTTTCAACTCCCTTATCACACAATCATTCCTATCTAGGACAGTGACTTCTTTCGAAACCTCAAGGGGGGGGGAGGAGCACAAAAGATACCAGGACGGGTTGGAATACTGCCAGACAGCTAGAGGTAGAATTGGAGATTTCATTCCATTCCTCACGTCCAAACCAGACGATTGTAATGACCTTGCGTCTATTGACAAAAGTCCTAATTTTAAATGCCCATTTACCAGGGTAATTTTGATATAATCAAGTCCCCTTGGTGATTCCTGTGAGTAGCTCCCTACATCAATTAAATCAGATCTAAATCAGAGAGGCACTGATTCTTGTGTCTTATCCAATGTACACATATTGAGGAAACAGTCTTCGTCTTCCCAGCAACCCTGCTGTAGCTTTGGTACATTAGTTAAATATATCTTTTCCATTGGTGCCCTTATAAACTTATCAGGGCAGATAGTCCCAATTGTTTGCCCGTTAGCAATACTGGGGGCACTGGTCTGTTTTTAATAACTTAGGTCCACTCCCTGTATGGTGTTACTTGGGGCTACAGGGATAGCACTGCTGAAAGCGTTGGCCCTACTAGACATTACCACTAGGGAAGGGATGGTTTTTGACAGGTTTCTTATTAACGTCAGGATTTATTCTCAATGGGACTTCCTCCTTATGTCTATTTTGCCTGACAGGCACTTCTGTTTCAACTCCCCCATTTCTGCTTTTAGTTCGAATACCAAGGATTTCAGGGCCGAGAGTTCAAATGTTGGCCATTGACAACCCTGGCATGTACATTCCCCCCCCCCCCATCTTCCATCGTTCTATTCTGAACCGAGGACTACGTCCCAACATTGTCAACGAATTAGTTCCTCACTGGAGAAATTTTATTAGGCCCTACAATGCTATCAGTGTTATTCCCTTGTAATGGTAAAAACCGATAAATTGGAATCGGTTCATTAAATAATGAATCAATGTGGGCCCCAGCATCCCCCCCGACCCCCAGAATGTTACTGCATCCTACCTTAGGCTCAGCAGATATGTGGGCAGGTCCCTCTGTTGTAGGAGGACTTTAATTGGAAACATTTAAATCACACACCCCACCCCTCTCCTTGCGATCAAGATGAGGATCAGCCACAAGCTCACAATCGAAGATTTTTGCATCCACCCTATTCACGGATTAATGTTTAGAGTTTGAAAAGGGCAGTTTACTTTGATATAATTACCCTGTGATGTTTCCCCCCTGCCTCCACTATCCTGCCCCCTTCCCCTCCCCATTACCCAGTTCAGTAGGTCAAAGGTTGTGATCTCCTTGATCGACATCGTCCAGCAATGCCCGTATTTCTTCAATCAGAAAATTAGCTTCCTTAAATCAGGGGAGTCAAGCACCCACTCTTTTTGGGATCCTGACCAGGTGAAACCACCGATGAGTATGATAATTTGAAATGGAGAAAATAAGTTGAAAAAGTTGTATTACAACTAGATCAAATTTTTCTTTTTAGGGAGTATCTTAGAAGACAGTAAAAATGTTTTAACTGGAAAACGGAAATGTTTTTGTAATAATTATTGATTTGCGGCTAGTTATTCATGCGCATTAAAAGAAGTAGTAACTGTAATTTCTCCTGTCAACTATGTGCTCTACTGGTCCAAACATATCCATGGAGAAGTGTGGGGGAACACAGAGGCACAAGGTTTTACGTGTCTGTGTCCTATTTGTTTGTTGGGCGTATTTGTATTGCTCATTTTTAGTTTTGGCCAGTATTTGCCTGTTTTTAGAAGTGGCCGATACACCCCTTATCTCTAGGTCTGAATGTAACTGAAATGGCGAGTGACTATTTATCGATAGTTAGAAGCTTGCAACTTTACATTTTTAGCCCTCGGTACCACATCTTGCTCTGTGCACAACAGTGAAAAGCACAATCATGTAACACATGGTTCTCCCAATGCTAGACATCCCTGCTTACACACCAGTGCCTTGCCAGCGAGAGCTTCCCCTATGCAAGGGATTCAATGCTCATGCTGACATTATGGTGGCCCAAGATGGATGGATCGTTAATTCCGTCCATTACTTCATGCCATATTATGTACATCATCTTTTCACAATTTTGCACGTCTACACCCTCAGCAGTCACCCGCCTCTTTGTCGGAATCGAAACAATATTATGCCTCCTATCACAACAATTGTATGTGTATTGGCCTACGCCAAGTTGTCTAAACATCATATGCAAACAAACTCCACGGCAAGGTCTTGGCGTTAGAGAAAGTAATGCAAGTCGCCATCTTGTTATATGGAAGTCACCCTGAACATGGAGGCCAAATGACATTCCGAGTAAGATTCTGGCCGTTGTGACCTCCGTACACATGAATAATTAATATGCCTGCAGGCCACTTGTCGGGGTCGCGAACTGAGACCTTGTCCTACCGTTGACCTATGTGTAAATGTACAACTATATCAGCGAAACTAATCAAAACGCATAAATTACAGAATTGACCTGGCAAAGAACCCATAGGCCCGGCTCATAGAATGGTTAACCCGCGAGAGGGTTGGCCAAGGGCTGGACAAATTGTATAAAAGACCCAGGTATTTCAATGTGCTCTCTCTCTCACTAACGCATCGAACCTTCGTTGAAGTTCGTTATGTTACTCTGAGAGCCGAATAGCTATCCGTTTGTCTATTGACTTTGGTAACTGTTGTAGCTTTTGAATAAAGCACTTGTATGTTCTTTGTAACCTGTGTTGGTGTGTTTCCTTTTGGGCTTCCCGGCCTCATATTATTTTTCTGTTTCCACAGTTGGCGCCCGAATAGGGACCCTCAAGATTGATGCCGGATCATTGAAGGTTGACGCAGACTATCGAACCGGGATCGGACGGTGTGATACTGCGGGCCCGACCGAACGAGACGCCATAGGCAGCGCTGCACGATCCGATCCTTGGACGATAGTCGTGTGGTCTGACACGGCATCTTGACGAGGGTCCATTTTTGAGGCGGGCAGATTTGTCGAAACCACCAAACACAAGGTAAAATTCGTTAGGTAAGTTCTTTGGTAAACCGTACGGTCCTCCTTAGGTTTGGTCAGGTGCAGTCGTGACCCGGCTCTTAATTTAACCCTGACAATTTGAATTTGGCGTATTGTATCTGCAGACACAATTATTGACCAGGTAACACCCATTTTTTTGTGAAATGCCTGGGAAATTGTCTAGCTGCTTTAGGGCTCTGTTCCACAGCGATCGACAATCTTTGGAATTTAGCCGCCCGGCACCACAGGAGGGGTCGCCGGCATGTACTATAAGTATGGCATTGGAAGTATAGTATTTAATGATATTTGGCACAGACAAACCAGACATGCCTCCGAATTTCAGTGGCCAATCAATGGTAGTTTCGAGATCCCCGTATTGAATACCTAGAATCGGTCTTGCTAAAAAAGAAGGCCAGACCTGCAGCATTTGATGTTTTGCAAAATTGGAAAAAAGAAGCGTTGCAGCAGCTTAAAAGTAGGGATAAACATGCATGCCGAAAAGGCGTTGTTATATGATAAGGAAAAACATTTGGAGTCAGTCAAAAATATGGATAGGGCTTTCTCACTAGGTATCCAGAAAATGTATCCCTCTAAAGATTTCCATGCTTCTGAAGAATTTATTGAAAAATTGTTAAACGAACGCAGGCCTGGTGCCTCTGCACCACCTCCGTATGATCCTCTCCCGGGTGCTCTGCCCATTCCTGCTGTTGTTCCTGCTGTTATTCCTGTTCCCCCTGTACAACCTATTGTTCCTATTCCTCTAGTTATTGTTCCTCCACCTATCCCGCCACCCCTTCCTCTTGCGCCGATAGTTGCACCCCCATTGAATTTGCCCGCACCTCTGCTCCCGAGTGGTCCTGAACTGACTGAAGTTGATAGGGGTGCGGGGTCAAAGATTGTCACTCGAAATACTGTTTCTGCGGACAAGAAACGGGAATTATTTGCATGGGCTAAGCACTGTATGGAGAGAGGTGATCAAGTTAATGTTTTTTCCACATTATCAAATATGGGCAATTTTCCTGAGAAAAATGTTTTTATCGAAGGTTTGGGGACTCATTGCGTGATGTGGAGTAGATTACATAATGCGGATCTCCCACAAGGGGTGAGGGATTTAAATACTTTAGCGCTTTCGAGGGACACAGAGGAGAAAGTACATGGTCATGTTGAGAGATTGAGTATAGGAGGGACTTTGAAAAATTACGGGATGAGGATGGTGAAGACGACAGTATGTATGTACAGAAACGGTTCCTTCCGTGTCGTAGATCGGCATCTGAGGAAGTACGAATTTGTACCAAAGATGCGATTCGATGGATCTCGGATTCATCGATACCGCCGGATGAAGTATATGACACGTATAGTCAGTATACAGTAGAAATGCAGAGGAAGGTGATTCAGGTAATGGTACAGTACCTGCAAAATGAATGTGTAAGGAAGAAGGATAGTTGTCCTATAGAGTTATTGGGTATTTGTAAGAGGGCCTTTTCGCCCGACACTTCTTCAGCTGCCTTAGCGCTCGACCTGGCTCTGTTGCTTAGTAAGCGGTCAGAGTTACCTATATCTCAGTTGCCTATGAGAGAGGTTCCTCCGACATTTGTCCCAAAAGTTGAGATTCCCGCTAACGCTGGGACTGGTGCACCCGCTGTGGACATCCCTGCGCATTATGTATCGCAGTTTGTTCACGTCCCGTTTTCACGACAGGAAGTGAACACTATTAGACAATCAATTCCCGATATCAGGAAAAACCCAACAGGGTTTTACAAAGAGATAGAGTCCGTTTTGCAGTCTTCTGTGTTCACCTTAAGTGACATTGACTTGCTATTCCCTGTACTCCTGCCCGTAGATTTATGGAAGCAGGTTCGAACAATAGACGATGTGCCAGGGTTGGGAGATACGTGGGCTAACATGTCTAGGATTGATGGGGAAAGACCAGCTGGTGAGAAACCACCTCAGGTAATACTTACTTTGCCTGATAGAATTGTCGCGAAATTGAAAACCATAATTCCTAAAAAAAGAATTATTTGGGACAAGCTTACGGCCTGTGTTCAAGGGAAAACTGAAGGTGCCACCGAGTTCTTTAATAGATTCGGTATTTTCTGACTTCAGTGGACAGGACTTGGGCACAGAGTCTGGGAAAAGGTTGTTTGTGGACAAATTTGTACGTGGGTTGTTGCCCGACATCCAGTCACAGATTAGGTCCTCTGAGAGCGCTTGGCAGGCGAAATCCCAATCCGAAGTTTTGCACATGGCTCAGTATTATGAGAACCGTGTTAATAATGAAAAAGGGAAAATAGAGAAGAGGAAAGGAGATTTGAAGACTAAAGTATTGTTACAACAAATTGTTAGAAATCCCAGAGGAGGTACTTCACAGACCAGAGGTCAGTATGTCCCGAAAGGAAACGCTCCTTTGAGTCCTGTGAATGTTAATCAATGTGCCTATTGCCGCCAGGAAGGTCATTGGCGAGCACAGTGCCCCGTCCTTCGCCAAAGGTCAAACAATGCATTTGGGAGTATGGGTAGACGACCTAGAGGTCGCCCCGGAGCGGGGGACCCTGATAGAGGTCAGTTCTCACAAGATCCTCAGCAACCTTTTCCACAGGAAAATCAGATTTCGAGTGTAGACACGAGAAACATATTTGATCACCCTTCTGCTGCCTACCTTTCTGAAGAGCTTCCTTCCGATGACATTTTATTTCGTTAGGACTGCCCGAAGCAGGGTTTGGAACCTTCACCTATTCCCGTTAATCAGAAAGGTCCCTACGTTGAATTGTTAGTGGGGAATAGGAAACATCAGATTTTGATAGACACTGGAGCACAGAAGCGCTCCATTGATCATTCCCGGGTTCCAAACATTCCACTGTCAGGGCAAACAAATGTTTCTGTAGGGTTTTCTGGTATACCAATTGCTTGTCCGGTTTCTTCGCCGGTGTCTGTTACTTTGGGTCCCTTTACGGACCATTGTCCCTTCCTTCTGACTTCGAACTGTGGAGAGAATTTGCTGGGGTTAAATTTGTTGAAGAAATTGAATGCAGTAATTCATTGTTCCTCTGACGGAGTACAACTGACGGTTTCACCACAGCAACTTCCTACTTCCCAGTTTCTGACTCGACCATTGCCTCCTGAGCTTAGCGTTGTTCCGGAATGTTTGTGGGCGGTTGACGACAATGATGTCGGGTGTTACAGATCGAACCCGTTAAAATAGTTTTGAAACATGGAGTTAAACTACCACGCATTCTGCAATATAAAATATCAGTTGAGGGCGAGCGTGCTTTGAAGTGCATTGTCTCCGATTGTGTGCATCGAGGAGTGATTCAAGAGATTGCAGGTAGTTTATGTAACAGCCCGATTTTGCCTGTATACAAGAAAGGCGACAATGCAATCCCATACCGTTTTATAATTGATCTACGTGCTATTAACAAAGTTGTCGCCCCACAATTTCCAATCGTGCCTGATGTAACAACGATACTAACAATGATCCCTGCTACAGCTACGCACTTTAGTGTTGTGGATCTAAAAAATGCTTTCTTTAGTATTCCTATACACAAGGAGAGTAGATATTTGTTCGCGTTCACCTTGGGAGGACGTTCGTTCACATTTACTCGTGCACCTCGAGGGTGTACTGAAAGTCCAAGCATTTATAGTAGAGCTCTGAAAGAGCAGCTTGATACCCTTGAATTGCCACCTACTTGTACACTGCTTCAGTATGTCGATGATTTGCTTTTTGCTGCATATTCTGAAAGTGCTTGTTAAGAAGGCACTGTGTTGTTGCTTATTCATCTGGCTGAAAACGGTCATAAAGCTTCGCTCAAAAAATTTCAATATTGTTGTCAGGAGGTCGCCTATTTAGGCTACCTCCTGTCAAAGGAGGGGAGAAGATTGACACCTGAAAGAATAAAACTCATTTCTGGCATGTCTGTTCCAAATACACAGAAGGAAGTCAGAGCCTTAATAGGTATCGCTTCTTACTGTAGGTTGTGGATCCCAAACTTTTCACTAGTGATAAAACCGATGTTGGCTTTGACAAAGAAGGGCATTTCTCTGCCGCTGCCATGGAAATTGGAACATCAACGATCATTTGAGCTTCTCAAAACCGCGTTATGCTCTGCACCGGTTCTGGGTACTCCAAATTATGACAAGGCCTTTGTGTTGTTTGTGCATGAATGTGATGGATGTGCTTTGGCTGTGTTAACACAGGAAGACGGAGGGAAGTATAGGCCATGCGGCTACTACTCTTCCGCCCTTGACCCTGTCGCATGCGCTTTGCTAAGATGTTTGCGAGCTGTTGCTGCTGCTGCCGCGTCTGTAAAACAGAGTGAGGGAATGGTCCTAGGCCATGATTTAATTTTGATGGTACCTCACTCTGTAGATGTTCTATTGAATAAAACCCAAACGCAACACCTCACCTCTGCACGACTGACGAGGTATGAATTAATTCTGTTTGCCCCTCACATTCAAATTAAGAGGTGTTGTGTTCTTAATCCAGCTGAACTCCTACCTTTCCCGCAAAATACTGTTTGCGGTGACGAAGAATTACATGGCTGCCTGTATACCACTGAACAGGAAACGAAGGGCAGGATAGACCTTATAGATAGTCCTTTGGGCAATGCAGAAGGGGAGCTGTTTTGTGATGGCTCCTGCTTCAAACTCCCCAATGTTGCATCTACTGCTGCTTCCGCAGTTACTACGTTGAGTACGGTTGTTGAAACTAAGAGAATTCCGCATAACTCCACGCAGGCCGCAGAGATTATAGCGTTGACCTGAGCTTGTGAACTCTCCGAAGGGCATATAGTAAACATATATACTGATAGCCAGTACGCCTTTGGGGTGGCTCACAACTTCGGGAGGCTCTGGTCGGAAAGAGGGTTCCTAACCTCACATGGGACCAAGATTCAGCATGGTCCCCTGATAGTGCAATTGCTCTCGGCACTCTCACTCCCTAGTCAGTTAGCGATCATGAAATGTGCAGCACATCTTAAGGTCATAGATGATGTGGGAAAAGGGAACGCTTTTGCTGACCAGATAGCCAGGCAAACGGCTACAGACCTTAGCGCAGACATGTATGCTCTAAGGGAAACAAAAGATGCCTATGTAATGGAAGAGGGTATCGGGTCTGTGCGAGATATCCAAACTGACGCCACAATAGAAGAGTCTAAAAAGTGGGCCGAAGGAATGGGGAAACTAGATGACGATGGGTGTTGGGTGGATACATCTGAAGGGAAATGGTTGCTCCCCGATTCATATGTGCTGGCAATGGTTACGATGGCACACGGTCCTATGCATGTGTGTGCTCAGCAGATCACGAAAATGTTAGAACAAGTCTGGGTGAATGATAACATTTTGAAGATTGCACAGCGACATGTTCAGAATTGTATGATTTGCTTACAGCACAATGTGGGGAAGGGGACAGTAACTCCAAGGGGTAGTTTTGGGCCCCCTTCTGTCCCCTTCGAGGTCATCCACTTTGATTTTGAGATGGAACGGTGTAACAATCTAAAATATGTTCTTGTGATTATTTGTGCTTTTAGTAAATGGGTCGAGGCTTTCCCCGTTAAGGATGCTACTGCCATGACCACTGCAAAGACTATGGTAAAAGAATTCTTTCCACGATTTGGGCTTCCAAGGGTAATTTGGTCGGACAACGGTCCCCATTTTGTTGCAGCAGTAATTTTGCAGATATGCACGGCGTTACACATTGAAAAACGATTTCACTCAGCTAGGCATCCTGAAAGTGCTGGGTTGGTAGAGAGACATAACGGTATCCTAAAGAATAAGCTTGCCAAAACATGTGCCGGCACCAAACTGAAATGGCCAGATGCCTTACCCATTGTATTGTTAGCCATGCGTATCACACCTCAAACTAAGACTGGGCTCTATCCATTTGAGGTAGTGATGGGGAGACCTGCTAACATTTGGGGCCTTCCGAAAAATCTGTATCTCATTTATCATCAGGTCCAATCAGCTTTACCTGTATGGTTTACGGGCCCAGGGCACGATATGTAGCCTGGAAGTTGGGTCCTAGTGAAGGCCTACGAAAGGTCTTCCTGTCTCGCGCCTCGCAGGAGGGGACCCTACCAGGTGCTGTTGGTCACCCAAACAGCAGTGCGGGTGGCTGGAAAGAAGCATTGGATCTACGCGACGCATGTCAAGAAACTTCCTCACCCGACTCCACACGTTACAGAAGAAGCAGAACCCCTCGCTGAGGCTACCATCTCTGATCCTGGAGTAGCAAACAGCGCTGTGAGTGTGTCGGAGAATTTCTCTGAGCCCGTGGAGCTTGGGGAACAGTCCATTTCATCTCCGCACTCTTTGAAAAGGTCACTTCCGGAAAACACTGTTTCAAGTTCTGCGACTTCCGTCGCCTCCGATACGTTGCTTCCCTCAGGAAGTGATGTTACCCTATTTCCGGATCAAACAGTACTGGGTACCACCAGGTACGACCTTCGACGAAGACAATAGAACTACGGCACGGGTCTTTTCTGTGCATCTGGAAAGAAGAAGTGATTGAAAGTTTTCTCTTGTAAAAGAAACTTCCTTTTGAACAAAAGGAAAAAAAAGGGATTCTGCTGGCTATGGTTGGGGAAGGACTAAGAAGTCACGCGACCGTAGTGTCGCCAGCAACGAACATTGGGGTCGTCGATTGAGAAACTACGATGCCTGCCACCTCCACTGCTGCTGCTCGCATTGGACTTGTAAATAAGGGGGTGACCAACTCGGACAACGAAAAATGTGCCTGGGCCCCGAAAACGTATTGCTGTGTTGTGTTAATAGTAATAGGAATTTGTATAATTACCGCTGTGGGACTTTGGTACTTTGAAGAAATGTACCCTCTAAAACGTTTACGGCCAATTGAAATTGTACCTACTGCTTTGACTCCCTCTGTACACCTTCATACTTTGTCACCTAGAGACTCCCAGCATAGACGAAAATATCATAATAACACCTTAATGATAATAATGAATTCAACGCATGCCATTTTTAATAAGAGTAATTGCTGGATTTGCACCCATTTACCGCAACATGGGAACAAGGGGCTAGGATGGTATATTCACCCTTTACCTTTAACGACTGCTTGCTATGCCTCTCTTAGAGCACTATTCTTTGGCCGTTGGAATGATAGCATCTCAGGGAACTTTGATGGAACTAATTTAAATGATTTTGAGAAACGTGAATTGACTCCCCTGGGATGCTCGCTTTTTGCAAATAGAAGTAGACCTAATGTTGCTTCTATTAGGCCATCTGACTATCTCTTCCTTTTCAAACTCTAATTTCCTTTAAAATGGCTCCGATAGGCAATAAGGACGCTGTGCCTCCTTCCTACTCTATTAATCATAGCCCCGATTCAGTCCCCTTTTGTGTACAAAGAAATGGCACTCGGTCAATGGGAGATTTTGAAGGTTGTGTGAACATTGTAAATTTGACCGGGGAGAACAGGCCTCTGTATGTAGGGGGGCCTGTATATTTCGTTTGTGGTAATTTGGCATTTCCCTGGTTGCCCAAGGATTGGCAGGGAACCTGTTATTTAGGAATCCTGTTACCTGGGGTATTCATAGCTAGTACATTGGAAGTCTCTAAGGCTCGCCCACGGCGGGACGAGAACGGAGATACCCCTGGGCAAGTATTGGGAGATATAGCGAAATCAGTCGTGCCATTTTGGGGACAGATAGCAAATTCAGAAAATATTAGGGGACTAGCAAGAGTACTGGAGAGAACCATCAACCGGACCACGGATATACTCTACAATATGACACTAGAACAGAAAGCAATAAGATTGGTAGCACTCCAAAATCGGATGGCATTAGATATCATCCTGGCAGAACATGTGGAGTATGCAAATTAGTGGGGTCCGCTTGCTGTGTTTTCGTACCAGATTCCTCACCGACAATTTTCCAAGCAATACAGAACTTGCACATCCTTAGTTCTGAAGTGCATGTTCCTGTGGGGAATTGGAATATTAGCGCTTGGTTCTGGGATTCTCTACGATCCTGGAGTTGGAAGGTGCTTTCTGTTATACTGGTTATTTTGGGAATCCTGCTATTGCTTTGTTGCCGTTTCCAATGTCTACCTAGTATATGTGCAATGCTAGGGGGATGGTGTGCTCAGGCAGTGAGCACAATAGGGCACAAAATGTATGCCCCAGATACAGCATCTAAAGAGTTTGTGTTACAAGAGGTTCTGATGAACGACCTAATGGCTATAGAAATTACAGACAATGATTCAGGATGTATGGACGACAATGCATGGAGCTATTTACAAAGATATCAGAAATGATATTAGCACTTGGCATAGGCCAAAAGGAGGCTTTGTCGGAATTGAAACAATATTATGCCTCGTATCGCAACAATTGTATGTGTATTGGCCTACGCCAAGTTGTCTAAACATCATATGCGAACAAACTCCACGGCAAGGTCTTGACCTTAGAGAAAGTAATGCAAGTCGCCATCTTGGATTAAGACGCCATTTTAGGTTCTCTTGTTATATGGAAGTCACCCTGAACATCAAAATGGAGGCCAAATGACATTCTGAGTAAGATTCTGGCCGTTGTGACCTCCGTACACATGAATAATTAATATGCCTGCAGGCCACTTGTCGGGGTCGGGAACTGAGACCTTGTCCTACCGTTGACCTATGTGTAAATGTACAACTATATCAGCGAAACTAATCAAAACGCATATATTACAGGATTGACCTGGCAAAGAACCCATAGGCCCGGCTCATAGAATGGTTAACCCGCGAGAGGGTTGGCCAAGGGCTGGACAAATTGTATAAAAGACCCAGGTATTTCAATGTGCTCTCTCTCTCACTAACGCATCGAACCTTCGTTGAAGTTCGTTATGTTACTCTGAGAGCCGAATAGCTATCCGTTTGTCAATTGACTTTGGTAACTGTTGTAGCTTTTGAATAAAGCACTTGTATGTTCTTTGTTAACCTGTGTTGGTGTGTTTCCTTTTGGGCTTCCCGGCCTCATATTATTTTTCTGTTTCCACATCCTGGCATCAGCATGCCAAGACATTAAATCCAGGCTTTTCAAGCCATTTCTAAACCTTCTTGCAATTTATAAGGCCCAAAGCTAGCAATTTTAACAGCATTTTATCTTTCTTCTTCGGCATCAGCCCCAGCAGACCAAGCTTAACCGAGACTTGTAGATCAGCTCATTTAGTTTGGCAATAACTCAGCCACCTCGTATGTATATTATCAGCCGCATTATGTGCCAGCAGTTGGGTGGCAAGTTAAAATTCATCTTAGCCAAAAATCACTGGGATCATGTATGCCCTGGACCATGTATAATGAGCCAGTTTCAGGGTTCGGAATAGTGTGGAGCTGGGAGCCATTTAGCTCCTGCTTGTAGCCTAATAGTGCCGGGTAAACTTGACACCAGCAACTAACAGGAGCCATTTTCGGCTTCCCAAGGCAACTGATTCGAAAATAAAAAAAAAAAAATAATACCTGACATTAATGCGCATTTGGGATGATCTGTAAATGAAAACTAGGTCATTGCTATATGCCATTTAAAGCATAAGGGGCCATAACTAATAGACAAAATGTTACGTTTGCATCTTATTTGGAAGTTAGATTTTTGGAACGCTATATACTAGCTCCTTGTTCCCAGTCGTAGCTCCTGCTCACTGGCTATTGTCGGGTACTCAGGAAATGCTTTTAGCTCTTGCTTATCAAATCTTAATCCACGAAGTTTGAATTTGCCATTGCATGAAACCTGGCTAGTAAAGGATTCATATTGGAAGAAGGCTACACTCACCCACACCCCCCCAGCCTGCCGCTCATTTAGCTCGGATTAAAAAAAATCTGAGCAAAAATCCATGGCAGATTGCTTGGTGTTTTTGTCAATGTGCCTACCAACCTCCAACAAGGATTTAATAACCCTGCTCACTGTATGTTCATATGGTTCCTTATTAAGTCTGGCTATGCTCCCTGAGACCATGCAGGCAGTCAAGTAAATTCATGAACAAGGTGTAACCTTGAATGAAGGATTATTGGAAGATCGACAATAAAAACATTTTTTTTTAAAAAAACACTAGCAGTAACAGACTACGGGGCCTCAATTTTCACTCTCCGCTAGCCCTGGCTAGTAACAATTTACCATTGGCAAGTAAGAAACTGTGTGCTGTATTCATATGAGGAATTGAGGGGGCGAGTCTGCTAGCACTAAAAGCGCAGACTGTGCTAGGAAGGAGTTGGCACCAGTCAGCAGTACAAAATGGACAACGGAAACGTTTGGGATAAAGTTGAGAGTAATCGAAAAAGCAAATAAATTCAAAATATAGGAGAAGGAGCACATGGTCCCCAAGGTTACTTGACAATAAAGGAGGCTTGCAGAAGGATCAAGTTATGTGGCCAGAGGAAGCGCCAGGTAAACGTGACAGCAAAGCTGGACAAGCAGTTCTCACCCTGAAGTAAGACTGCATCTTCCAAAGATATCTGCACACTGTGATGAAATTCTTTCATCTAAAATATAAAAAGTGCGATTTGTGGAGAGGGTGGTTTCTGATTTTAGATCAAAGAACATGCTGTAGGTCACTGTATTGCATCAAATGTAATAAAAACTGATTGCGTTCCTTCAATGTTTAATCGTGTGGGCTTTTTTTTTCCAGCAAAATCTGACACTGTGACCTGGACCGGTTTCCATCCCTCGAGAACAAAACAGCCCTGCGGACTGCTTCCCTTTGAACCTTTTGGCACTTCATCTGTCTGGTAGTTGACCAATCAAAATGTCTAACTAGCGTAATCGGAGGAAGGTGGACCATAAGTGGTGTTCCTCCTTTCAGTATAGACAAGGGACTGCATTTTTGCATGTACTAAGAATGGAGGCAGACTATGGTTGCTAAAGAAGGTGGGGTTACAGGGTCAAGATTGTAAAACATCAGTTATGTAATCTGCGAGGGTGATAACGGATCCTGCCTAGGAAAGAAAATACACATGTTCACAATACCGAATGAGGTAGGGGGTAAACCAATGGGAAGAACAGGAGAAA
Organism: Ambystoma mexicanum; assembly: GCF_040938575.1. Lineage (NCBI taxonomy): Eukaryota > Metazoa > Chordata > Amphibia > Caudata > Ambystomatidae > Ambystoma > Ambystoma mexicanum. Next base: position 638,984,265 of record NC_090922.1, on the reverse strand, counting down.
CCAGAACTATACCAATGGCTGTGTTTGATGAGGTTTTGGTTCTTCGACTACCCTGGCTTCCGGTACACCTAAGGCCTTAAATAGAAGGAGGTCTTGAAAGCAAGAGGTGGGCATAAGGACACAACGACTGAACACCTTTCTTTCAGCCATTTTTGTGGAGACTTCACAAATGAATGATTTCCTCACACCCCTCAGGGGCACTTAACTGTGTTTTCCCTTTCTTAAATACCCAAAGACTTGCAATTTTGGGCTGCAGAAACAGAGTTGGAAGGTGCACAGAGTATTCAAAGAAGGGGCTCTTAAGACAGTGAGTTTTTAGTGCATAGTGCCAGGGCTGGTAGAACTAGCCAAAACAATGGGGACATGTCAGTTGAAAGATGTGCCCACACCAACTAAGGGCACTTCAGCACATGAAATGTGCACTAGGTACAACAGTGGGACAGACAGATTTTTACAAGAATTTCCTGCATAACTAATTCCTGCAAAGGTACATTTAGTAAGACAAGAACCCACATCTAAAGAACTCTCGAATCTTACATTTATCCATAACAATGATGTACATATTCGTATTAGTGGGAGACAGCAAACAGACTTCACACATCTAAATTTGAGACAATGAAATGATTGGGCATGAAAAAACTAAGTTTAGTTACTAATCCGAGATCCCGGGGTACATTGACAGAAGATGTAGAATTGGGATTAGCACAGACAACTCTTTGTCCTGTAGTAATAGAACAAGATACACAGAATGAGGAGACAGCAGTGGCCATATCTGATTATTTTTTAGCAATGTCAGCTATACCTCACAATACACTGCCCCCAGTAAAGTGCCCAGCCCCCACCCCAGCCTGCTAAGCAGCCAACTGTTGCCTCATCACCCTATTGGACATCCACCCTTTGCCCAGAATCTTATCAGTGCTCTGCATCCACTGCAGACCAAACTCTACAGTCGGGTCATCTACCTGTGACAGGCTTTCGAGCCTGTACTCCAAGTGAGATATCTAGGGAGATTACCACCCACACATTCATACAAACATTTCTACTCCGGGGTGGGGGCGGAGTGTCACTAACTACATGAGGGAGGCAGACCCCTCTTAGACAGCTTGCAGGGACCGGAACTTAGTCAAGACTTTTCAAATATTAGAGAAGATCCGCAGGTTTGCATAATGAAAGACAGAAACCACTCAAGAGGTTGTGACAAATGCCTTTGATGGGGGGACATTTTCTAACTGCAACAGCTGAAAGGAATATGCATAAGGTGACTAACAAAAACATTATTGATATTGCTTACCATGGCTAATCACTATCTGGCATGCTAGAAGCAAAGGAAAACACACAAGAAAAGAAAGATCATGGTGTTGCAGCTGCAAAGCCTTAAAGGGTGAAGGAAAGGATTACATTGGGGAGGTAAGAGAGGACCTGCAAGGAGGAATCAGTGCAGAACTTTAGGGGACAGGTTCCGGAAGCCCAAATGCCTGCAATTGTTGCAACAAGGGAGTCACTGAAGAATTACTGCTACAACAGACCAACAAACTTTCCAGCTCCCACTCCCTAACTCAGGCGCACCAGCTATCCTGTCAAATAACAGCCCCTCGATGTACAAATGAAGGCAAAACTTCTTGTGCACACTCATCAGTATATTTTTATATGTTATGGTGATAATGATTACTAATGTTAACTTGAAGGATTGCAACCAATGTTTCACTGTAGGCCCTGCAAAGTGCTTAGCTTCTGCCAAGCTAGGTTTTAGCTAGAAGAATATTAAAGGATGGCCCGAGATACTTAATCATGAGTCGGTCCCCTATAACCTCTTGATCAAGATGGTATTTATGCACAACATGTTATACACCAGCAGTCTCATGTATTGTAGATACCATGGCCAGTAAGTCAACCATAGGACCTGAAAGCTTTCCAACTATCCTCTTTAGACCACCGCTATTAATGCTGTTGGCATTTCTAATACTTGTACCCCATCCTGTCAATAGGCCTGTATCAGTGTCATTAGGTCCTACCACGGACAAGCATGCATTCCTGACGAGTTCCCCCACAGTTAATTTGTTATGGTGGGATATTCTATGCAGGCTCAACTGTACCATACTTTGTACACCTGATGGTGTTCCTTGAAATACCATGATAATAGGGATTCTCTGCTAGCAACACTGCAAGAAATCCAGTCGCCACACTAAAGAGCTTCAACAGGTCCACAGAATGTATCAAATTATGATGCCAGGTTCCCGATTATCTGTTGTCTTCAAAGAACAATACGGTTGGCTAAATTCACAACTGCATGCTGCAAAAACCGAATGGCATCAGATACTATTCTGTCCGCAAAAGAATGAGCATGTACCCCTAATTATGAAGACAATGTTACGGTCATGGTTAGATACATCATGCATATAATGCACTGAAAGAATATTGGCAAGGCATAATATAAGCAGTGTTGCATGGCAATTTGCTATGCAATTCTGTATGTTTGCCAATTAAATCAACACTTGTGTAGCACAACTAGCTATTTAAATTACGCTGTTCAATGAAGGCACAAATTCAACCTGCATGCCTCTCTTACCTTCAGCGTTCTCTCCACCCGCCTTGCTCTGCTTGCTGAAGTTCAAAGAGGAAAGAATGCAGCAGAAATTATCTCCTCCCCTCTTAAAAAAGTGCCAAAGGCCTGTATGGGAGTCCTAGGCAAGAAACGTTTCTTTTTAAAATAATTGCAAACCAGAAGTAATCTGGATAATACTTTTAAGCCAACTGTATCCTGTTTTGCAAAGACCAGTATGTATTGACTATTTTTTCTTTCGAGTGTCCTTCAATACAATTTCTAAAGAATGTAAATTGATACATGATTCATAATTACAGTATTGATACTGTAACACAATGCATTGTCAGTTTTTCAGTAAAGTTTAGGTTAGTGCATCTAAATCTCAAACTGTCAACTATGTCATCTTGTTGGGCAAGGTGCATCATATTGACAAGTGTTTTGAAAAGGTACATGTTCATACTGCCCAATGCTTTTGAAGGCAAATCTAGTTCTGTTACCGGATGGCTGCATTCATCTGTGCAATAGGTGCTCAACCAAAGAGCTGATCAAAAACTCCTTGACATTCTCTTTTATCACCTGTTGCTTTATACCAGCTAACCTGTAAGTGAGATGGCCACAAACTACAATATTCCACCTCCTTTGTTCATTTCCCTGCCTGCTACACCAACCACTCTACTTAGACTCTTATTTTCTTTCCTCTTACCGAATGAATATTCAAGACTAACTAGAGGTGTATGCAAAGTAACAGTTCCATCCAGTCTGTACATCTACAGATTTACTGCAACCCCCAAAGCTTGTTTTGCTCTAAGATTATGATTACATCATGTAGTACCACCTGCTTTGAGAGGCTGGAAACAGAACAGAAGCAGAATCTGCAAGTAGTAGTAGTCTCCATTGGCATGCCGCACCTCAACCCCGGCCCACTCACCTGCACACCACACCTTCTGGCTCATATCCAGCTCCTGAAAATATTATTTCCAATCACAGACATGTGTAATTTCTTTGCAAGGAAAGCATCAAGTGAGCAAAGACTGGCTCCCCTTAAAAACTAAAAAACTACCAGCACCCAGATGGGTCTCAAATAGCGATAAATACTGCTTTCATTGGTGCACAAGGCTGTAATGTTTGTGCTTGGGGCTATTTGGCTCGGGCCTGAAGACCTTTAGAGGCCCTGCCCTCCCCCAAAAGTGATATTTAATGCTATACTGAAAACAATTCATATCAATGACGGGCAAGGGCCATCAAGTTGACAATTATTCTACCCACCGCAACCCCATACTCAGGCTATGACTTTCCTTTAACATTGTGAACTTTATTTACAACACTTCTGAACTTCTCCTTACACAGCAAATGATGGGTCAAGCATACAATATATGGGACGCTGCCCTGTGCAATACCGACTGCACCTAGTTGCACAGAGTATTACACTGAAAACTTTTTGAAGACTTAGGGCCTCATTACACGGTAGGCGGAGAACCATGGCGCAATTAGCGCCATGGTTCATGCCGGTAACATACCGGCACCACCTTGGTGGAAAGGGGAATTACTGCCCCATTCCAAGGTTGGCAGGACGGTAATTCCCCCTTCCACCATTGCCCTTCCCCATTCCCATTTTTGCCCCATAGGGCATAATGGGAAAGGGGAAGGTGTTAATTACGCCACTGCAAATTGCGATACCGTAATTAGCTCCCTGGGTCCCTTTGCGGGTTGGTTTTTAACGCCTGCAAAAAGCAGGCGTTAAATTCCCCAACCCGCAAAGGGACCTCGTAGTAAGGCGGTAAGGATTTACCGGTACCGGTAAAGTACCGGTACCGGTAAACCCTTACCGCCTACCGTGTAATGAGGCCCTTAGTATTATTTATTTGTGTCCATTCATGCAGCTAACCTTTACATTTTGCAGACACTCATCTCACTAATGTATACTTCAGCGGTGCACAAAAATACTGCGTTGTTGCTCATTTCATGTTTTGGGTGCAGATAATGTCTGGTGACATTGAAAAAATAAAAAGCAATCCATACAAAATTACTAATCAAAATAAGTTTGCTAATATAAAACATTTTAATTAGCAAAATCGGCTTATCAATTTTTGTATGCCTTGATTGGAATTCATAGAGCAGGAACTGGACGTAGCTCCAGGGTCTGAGGAGTTACTCATTGTGACCCAGGAGCTATCAAAGTCCAGCCTGTTGAACGGAGTGCCTGAAAGATGGCAGAACTTGATTTTTTCTCCAAACTATGGCATGCAGATTCCCCTTCCTTGAATCCCTCTTTCTATTATAGTGTGGCTATGTCTTGTACTTCATTGCAGACTATTTCTGTTCAATCATCTTACCTTGTTGCTTTACCGCTCTTCACATTTCACGTTCTTTAAGTTACTGTCTCCTATTTATTTTACATTTCTTTTCTGTCAGTTTTTCCATCTTGCTACTTAGTCTCATTTACTCTTTACCATCCTTTGCCGCTACTTAATACCTCTGCCACTGCAACCATTACTGCATTGATATGCATTACTGTCTCGTTACTGTCATAACATTTGTCTCTGCTGCCATCTTTTTCTATGATAGCAACTTGCTAACATTTATTTTGCCGGCTGCACAATGAGGCACTTCTACATAGTATGTGACAAATTTAATAATGAGACGTAACTATTACTTTGTGCCAGAGACACAGAGTACCATTCATGAATTGCAAGTCTTCCAAAGGTTTAAAATTACAGCTTTCATGCAAATTCCCAGACATATTGTTATTGTTAAGTATGGCACAAGTTGGCGTGGGGAGCCAAAGATAGCTGCTGGTGTGGGATGTATTTACCCAGGCATCCGAGCCCTAGCTCAAAACTGTGCAGTACTGACATGGAAAACATCATGATGGCCAGAGCTTCCCAGAAAATGCACAGGGAAATGCATGAAGAATAGGCTGCCACTCATTTTGCGGATGTTATGGGCACAGAAGGGCACTGCCTAAAACCACCATTGGACTACCCGCACAGTAGTCTGAAACCATTGGGAATGGCAATGCTGATTGCCAAAAGCCACCTAGAATTGTGGGGAATTCATTTTTCTTGAATGTCAAATATGGCAAAATCATGGGCACAGAATTACTTTACTTCAGAAACACACCAATGCCATGTCCTGAACATGGACAATATACTCCATGTAATATCACTTGCTGAAATGAATCAATCTAAAAAAAATCCCAAGGAGGGATGCAGTAACCGCAAAATCCTGAGGGTGGCGCTGGCGGTCTAAACTCTGACAGGAGAGCTGTCTTGCAAAACTGTCTAGTGCAAAGAAAGGGGTCTCATTTCATCAAAAGTTCAAAGGGGTTGCCTGTCCTGAGAACTCTTGACACTTCAGAACTCAACACAAGAAGCCAGGAAATCACAGGGTTCTGTTAATTAAATGCAAAGTGGCTCCCTGGCCTCCTGATGTCAGCTTCCCAGAGACCACACAATGGCCCCTCTCCTCTGAAAGGAATATGTTGATTTTTACTGTTTTACTGTCAACAAAGGCCTGCCTGCCAGAAGACATGTGACTGACCCACCCAAGTCTTGGAGGCGGACTCCAACACTCTGAGGACTGAATTGAAAGTAAAATATATATTTTACAAAAACACTGATAACTCTTTGTAATCAAATGACAGAAATGTATAACTTTGAGAGACTTAATTTAAAAAATGTACCTTTAATTCAAGCCCAAACTCCAAATTGTGGGATATTCTGGGACAAAACCCTGCTGTTTATTAATATTACAGACTCCCTGTTTCAGCTAGACAAACGAAAATGCATTGGTATGTGGGTAGATATGTGAGGAACAGTTGTATAAAATTTAATGAAGATCCAATGTTGTTTAGCACATTAAAAAGTGCTAAAAGTTGCCATTTTTGAATGCAAGCTCTTAGAAACAGCAGATTTGGGACAGAGTATACCTCATGTGATATGTGACATGGGTATGTAATTTCAAACAACTGTGTAACTGTGAAATATGTATTTTGATCATATATAGAGTTGGGTGCACAGATGACAGGGGAGTTTTTTTCAAGAGATCATAAATGGCTGACATCACTCTGACACAACTTAGCTCCCCCAATCAGGGGAGAAATGAAAGCTGGACCAATGACAAGTGAGAGGGGCAAGTTTAGTTATGACCAACACACACACCCACTTGCAGAACATATAAATGGACCACTGAAACTTAGGTAGAGACATTCATTTCCATCTGCAGCGGGACGCTCTGCCGGAAAAATCCATACTTACCTCCATCAACCTTCAAGGAGCCAACACTTAGACTCCAAGATAAACAGAGACTACAGAACCTTAACCAAAAAGGCCACTGCCAGCAAGAGTATTTGTCAACAGGCCTGAAAATCTTTTTGCAACTGAACTCTTCAGACAGCCGGCTGACGCCGTCTGAATTTTGCCAAGAACTTTTGCAAGAACCCGGTGACAGAAATATCCAAAGAGAAGGCAGGACCCGACCCAGAGAACCGGTGCCTAGCAGAGACCAGGCCATTGTATCCAGAGTGCTCACCCCGATGCTGTGAGCAGTTCCAGAGGCCAGGCGCTGTGAGCGGAACTCGGGAAGACCTGACCAGACTGAAGTCCGTGACCAAGTCGCTTTCCGGTTCAAAATCTCTTGTGAGTACTCAGCAAAACTCAGAACACATCTCTTAGTTAAAATCATATAATTCAATCCATTTTTAATCTAAGTAGAACTGTCTCCTAACTGTCACCTGTCATTTGTAAAGCTGTCACTTGTCATTTTCTAGTTGCAAGCTGCGCTTGTCTTTTTGAACTTTAAAATTTCAAATCTGAAAAATGACCTTTATTTAATCGCTCATATCTCCGCAACCGTTTGTGCTAGAGACTTGCATCTGGAAGCTGAGATCCTAGGCTTTCATAGGACCCCAAAACGATATTGATAGCCCTTGTAGTTCCTCTGTAATCGCGCCAGACGCATTCGCGAATTTTGCCGCGATTTGAAAATTTCTCCACTTGCAAAAAAGATAGCTGCTTTTGTTTTCCTCTGAAAAAAATTGTTTGCCTCATAAAAACTATCCCTGCATCACTGCTAGAGTGAGCCTAGACTAATATTAACTAGATACCACTCACCCTAAACCTCTAGAGGGAATTAAAAGCATTTTAGCATATTTTTCACGTTATTGCCAGCACATATAAAAGCATTTTGCCTGTGTTTTAAACTTCTGTAGTCTAAGTTGCTGGGTGAACTGAATTACATTTGAATTGCATTTCTGAGAATTGTGTGCCTTCCTTCCATTTCCCTGCATTGCATAAAAGGGGGGGTGAATTGTCCAAGAAAGTGATTACATTGTCTTTTGTTGAAATCCTATCAAGTTATTTTCTGTACTGCATTTCATTCCACATTGCATCCATTGGAAACCATAAAAGTATTGTTGCTATCTTATCCATTTCATGTCAACTCCTTAGTGATTATCAAGAAGTGTGCTAGTGCCAGATTCTCCGTTGTAATCTTTATCATATCAGATTAAGTGTGCTATTCAATTATTAATTTATTCTAAAGTGTGATATATATACCTATTGTTTAAACTATCAATTAAACCTTTTAACTTGCAAAACAGAACTACTTCTTGGCTCAGTGGGGTCAGGAGGATTCCAAGAGAGGGGTGTTATATAGGGGTAGTCATCCAGAACGCATGAATTGGACATAAAGATATATCAATAAGGGTTTTCATTCAGTATTCTAGACTAGGCGTTGACTTAGCTGTAGTGCTGAATTGAATCCTCTTACAAATTGGGGGCTCGTGCCGGACGTTTGGATTAGATCTATCACTTGTGCAGATTAATACAGCGTGCCAGCTGACCAGATACACATATCCGGTCGGAACACACGCTGTGTTACGCTGTAAAGCACTTCTCAAAGGAACGCTCTAAGAAAAAGGTCTGTTTTGCAAAAATAAAATACAAACTTCTGTAAGTCAGGACAGAGACCAATCTCTAGAATGACGACCTTAGTAGACATGAAAATAGCCAGAGAGCACTTCTTACATAAGTTATTTGTGAGAGGTGAGTGGACTCACCAGGACCAAACAGTCTGGTTGCAGGCCATCACACCCTAAATCACGGAAACAGGGTCAGATATATGGAGAGACCAGGGTCCCTTACATGTGGCTTACATGTGGCCCTGAGTGAACTATATATGTCCTCTAAGGCCAAGGATGAGCACAACAAGATTGCCAGGGTAGCGGCATATTTATATTTACATATGGGAGCCATGCAGGACAAATGTGCTGAAGGCCAAGATCTGGCGAGTAGGCAACTGCTGGCATTACAGAAGGCCCATTCTGAGCTGGACTCTTCTGAGCAGAGGCTGCTCAGGAGCCAGGAGTCAGAAAATGACAGTAGGCAGTATATCATTAAAATAAAAGAGGACATGGATATACTGCAACAGGAAAAGGCTGACCAGGATACTAGATTTCTGGCCCTGCAGAAAGAGCACCGAGACAGTTTGGACTCCTTACTGCAGAGCCAGAAAAAGCTGGAGCAACAATTAGACTTTAACAGGGCATGCACGGAGCAGGTAGCCACCCTGCAAAGTCATCTAGATAGAGTGAAGGTAGAGAGCAACAAGCTGATTTCGAAAGACCTGGATACCCAGGCAGAGTTTGATGAAGAACGCCAGAAAGCTGGTGACTTTCAAAGGCAGAGGGACGACCTGGCGGCACAAATGCAGGCTCTTAGTCAGGAAAGAGACGCCTTAGGCCAGGAAGTCTGCCATTTAAAAAGAAAAATGGAAGAAAATCACCTGGCCCACCAGGGACTGGGTGACCTCCAAAAAGAACACCAGAACTTGTTAGAGCACACCAGGAGGGTGGAGGATGCTCTAGCAAGAAAGGAGCAGGCCAATAGGGACACAGCTCAGGAGGTAACCCTCCTGCAGCAAAGACTGGCCCAGTGCTCCAGGACCAATCAGGAAACACAGAGAGAGAATGAGGCTCTCTGCCAACACAATGATAGGCTCCAGCAACAGGTAGCGATGCAGGAGAGACTGATAGAGTCTAGTAAGGCCTTAACTGAGGAACTGAAGGCACAAATGCAGGCTCTTGCATTGCAACAGGGAGCAGGGGCGGATAGAGATGAGGTTCGCTGGGAAAGGGAAGCTCCGGAGCATAACCTCAGGAGCCCTAGTACCAGAGGCCCTCATACCTCTCAGTCACTCGACTCTGCCACCCCCATATTCCCTGGCGCACATGAGCACCGGGCCACAGGGATGGCAGACTACTATCCAGACAAAAGTATGGGGCTCATAGGCCAGTACCACCCAGGTATGGAGGGGCGGGCATCCGGGTATGGGCACCCCAGCACAGTGCAATTTAATGGGGAACCCCAGGAGAGTAGGCCCATTAAGGGCATCCTGAAAACCTCTGCCCAGTTAGGTCAGTGGGGGGGGTACCCATCAAATCCTGGCAGCAAGGAGGAATCTGAAGACTCCTCTGAACTGCGCAGGACACAGGAGACCAGGTCCCCACATTCGGCCAGCCATTCCCAGGCTCGCAGAATCCGGGAAAACCTGGAAGAGCAGACAGGAACCTCTGGGAGCAGTGCCTCTGAGTCAGAGGATGAATGGACAAGGGTTACCCGAACCAAAAAGGCCAATAAGGCAAAAAGGGCCTTGCTTAAGGACCCCTTAAAGCAGATTAAGGCGATCAGGAGCGTCATCACGCCTTACCATAAGAACGCTAAGTATTCTGTTTGGGAGCACTTAGAGTTGTTTGAGCAAATGATGGAGACTTTCCATTTGAAGGACAGCCAAAGCTGTATTCAATATGTAAAGTGGACCTTCTCCCCGGAATACTCCAGTTTCTTTGCGGGGCTGGAGGACCAAAATCATTTAAGATGGTCCACCTATAAGGCGGCCATCTTGAAAAAAATTTCTGTTCACAGAAATCCTCAAGAGGCTCGCAAGGCAGCCTACAATTTGCAATGTGGGGAGGATCAGGCCCCACAAGAATTTGTGCAAGAACTGAAACGTGCTTTTGCGCAGACCACCAGAAGGGTGCGCACAGACAGTAGAGAATTCATTAATACATTTTTTCATGCCTTGCCCAAATACATAATAACCCAGCTCGTGAGGGATTTTCACGAGAAAAGATCTTTAGACTGGGTCATTGAACAGGCTACCCGGATCTATGAGGTGCAGAAACCGGTAGATAGCAAAAGTAATGCCCAGAAAAACCCCAAAGCCAACAGCACCCCTGCTGCTGCCAAGGTGGCAGAGGTAAAGGTCACCCCCGTTTTGGATTTGGAGATGGGGGGGCCTAAAAACCTACCTGCACCTAATAATGCTAGGCCCAGGAGGTCCTCGGGTCAGTCACAGACAGGGAGCCAAGGAGGCAGCCCCACAAATGGGGTCCCTCGCTCTCCTGATTATGTAAGTCCCCGTTACAAGGGAAATCGACCCATCCTGGGTTATGTGTGGACTCCTCCAGCCCAAGGGGGGATCCAGCCAAGCACCTAACCCAGGGAACTTCCCTCCTAACTTCCCACAGGAGGGCAGAAATTCTCCAAACCCTGGGCAGAACTTTTTCCCCAGGTATCCATCCAATTTCCAACCCCAAAATCATCCATCCTTCTTTCCCCAATTCCCTGAGCCCAGACAACCTAATCCGGGAGAGGGGAGGCCAAGGGTGGAGGGGTACCCAAATCTTCCCAACCCGGGGTATTACCAGAGGAGGGACAGCTACCCTTCCCGGGATCAGCCCAGGGGAGAAAACAGGGCCCCGTATCAGCCTGAGCGGGTTTCCCAGTTAGAGCGCCAGGTTCAAAACATGGCGCGGGATCTGGGTCACATACTGAGGGCTCAGCAGAACCCTCAGATCGGCATGCCGGCGCAGAACGCACCCAACTCTGGACCTGGTGCCCCAGAACAATGACGGGGGCAGCACCCCGATAACTCACCGGTTCCCAGGGAGGAGGCACAAAGGGAAGGGGGGTGTAAAGCCTTGGAGGAAGCTTACTTCCTCACTTGTAAACAGCCCCTGGAAACCCAGGAACCGGAAACAAAATCTCTTGCCCCTGAAAGTCTGCCTCCTAAGGAGCAGAGGGGGGGGTAGGAGAAACAAAAGACCCAAACAGACTCAGTTTGAGGAGGAGGTACAGGTCTTCCAATTTGAGGGAGAGGGATCCTCAGAGGATCCTGGGAAAAGGATCTTCTCCTTCAGAGAGGGGGGAACTCCTCCCAAAGAAAAATGGGTCCCTAGGGATGCAAATCCAGACTGGGGAGATGTGGAGACTGAGCTACCGCCGCCCACCATCTCATCCCAGAACCAACAGCAAGAAAATCCCCTGGTTCAAACCCATCCTGGTGACTGCCTCCAAAAAGGGGGGGGCGGCCCGGAACCGGAGCCAGGGGAACCCACAATGGCTCTGATCTCCAGTTGCCAACTTTTTCTTTCAGATTCCCAAGGCTCTCCACAGAATTCTGCCCAAATCTCTTCGCTAGCGATGTCCAAAACCAGAAAGTTAGCCCACCAGTTGTCCAAAAATGTGCATTATCTGTGCCCCCTTGAGGAGAAGGAGGGAAGATACTATGCCCCGGTACAAGTACAGGGGCAGGGTACAATTTTGGCACTGGTGGACACTGGATCTCAAGCCACCCTTCTGTCCAGAAGGGCCTTTAATGAACTGAATGCAGGAAGGGGAGGGAATTACCAAATTCCTCTCACCTCTCTTCCTGGACAACTCCAGAACTTTGACGGGAAGGAAATTCCCGTCGAGGGGACTGCAGATTTGGACATAAAAATTGGGCGACACAAGTTGAAACACCCGGTCATAGTTGTGACTCCAGAGGGCACCCCTTGTTTACTAGGGAATGACCTCCTGAGAAGGTTGTCACCCCTAATAGATTGCGTAAACAAGGTCCTCTGGACCCAGACAAGCCGACCAATAAAATTAAAACGGAGTGTCAACCATGTTAGTTTAAACGGCACCTGCCACATGGTTGAACAAAAATCTGACCAAGTAGAATTTCACTTCCAGAATAGCCAAATTCCAGACGTGACAGTAATAGCAGTAGGACAACAGACTGGTGATGGAGGGTCCTCTCTATTTCTGAAAATCAACCTGCCTTCCAGTCTAAAGTGGTACTCCACGCTGGAAGGAAACACTCAGATTCTATACTAATCCACAATCAGAAACTCCCACTCCAATAGTCCAGAAAGATGTGAAATCAGCTCAGAGCCTGGCTGATATTCAGCAAATTGGAGAGCAGTTGTTCATCCCTGTTCAGTTAAATGATGGGAAGGACTCTGTTCTCGCTCGAGTGTGTGTGAACAACGGTAAGAGCTTCATCAGCGAAGCCATGTTCCGCCAACTCCCAAAAGATCCAGCCATTCCCACATTCAAACTGATAGACAAATGGGAAATGGACCTGGAAGCGCCTAATTCCAAACATCTCCTGCCAAGCAGGTGTATGCTCAAAATCTCCATTGGCAACAAGAGCATAGTCCATAATTGTTGGGTCGTGCAAGACGTCACTGCCGCCTTTTACTTAGGCAGTGACATTCTCAATCGCTTTGCCATTAGTTTGGACCTAATAAACTTCAAAGCTTGGTCCCGATTAGCGGATAATCCCATGGGCTTTGATGATCCAGAAAAAGCATTCAGGTCAGCTCAATTGCTACCTTATGCAGTTGAAATTCAGATCAAAGAGGAAGTCACCATCCCAGAAAGGACCCGACAATTCTCCCTGGAAGTGAAAGTTAAAAGAGGACAATATTTGCAAAACCCTGATGCTTACATACATCTAAACGCTTCTCTCCAACAGCAAGGGTTGGTGGTAAACCCAACTCCATTAGTCAACATAGAACATGACACCATTCTAATAGAGGTGGATAACAGCGACTTAAAGAGTATTACTCTAGCCGCAGGCACCATTATTGGAATGGCGGTTGATGACCGACATTTTTCCATCGACTTAGTAAATGAACTGTTAGGACCAATCCCCAAGGACTGTTTTGACAGTGACAGTGATGACAATACAACACCAGACAGGATTTTTACCCGGCATGGGGGGAACTTCCTGGTGTACACTTCCTGCCCCTATCGTAAGGAAGATGTGACTTGTGACTTCAGGAGGGATGAGGTGATTTCCCAGGTCCATGAGGGCTGCCTTTCCCACCTGAAGCCTCCGGTCCAAATCAGCACTCTGACCAGGGACTTCTCCACCCAGCTGGAGGAGGCCGCGGAGATAGCCAAACCAGAAGTCTTTCCAGGCTTCAGGCAGATGGTGGAAGAGAGAGTCAACCTAGCTGACGCCTGTGTGACTCTGGAACAAAAGCAAAAGTTGAAACAAGTTTTCTTGGATTTCCAAGATCTCTTTGCGGTAGACTCATATGACTGTGGCCGCACCGACATCCACACAACAACAATCCCCACGGACCCTGGCATGACTCCTGTGTTTGTGAAGCAATATCGCTTGCCTCTCGCATCAATGGAGTCCCTTACTGAAATAATTAAGAACCTTGAGTCCCGGGGAATAATCCGTCCAGTCCACAGCACCTTCAATAATCCGGTGCTGGGAATATTGAAGCCAAACGGCCAGTGGAGACTCTGCGCCGACCTCAGGGAGCTCAACAAACGGGTCCATACTTCCCGATGGCCTCTTCCCTACATTGACTAAGGGCTGGCCCAGATCCAGGGGTCACAGGTATTCACTGCAATAGACCTGACCAATGGATACTGGACTGTGCCTGTCAGCAGGGAGGACCAATACAAACTGGCTTTTACCTTTGGGGGCCAGCAGTACACATGGACCCGGACTCCCTTCGGATACCTTAACTCCGGTAATGAGTTCAATATTTTCCTACATAAGGCCATGCCAGACCTGGGTGCGAGGGGTAACCTGGCTTATGTAGATGATGTCCTCATCAAAAGTTCATCTGTGGAGGAACACATAGCGGAGATCCGTTATGTTCTGACGCAGTTGAGGGCCGCCGGAGCAAAACTTTCCTTTCAGAAAGCACAGTGGTGTAGAACCCGTGTTAATTTCTTGGGGCATGAGATTACTGCTCAGGGCCTCTGTCCCCAGGAAAAGAAAGTGGAAGCACTTCAGAAACTGAAAGACCCCACAACTCTGCGGGAACTAAGGAGCCTCCTTGGACTGACTAATTACAGCAGAAAGTTCATTGAGGGCTACGCAGAGATCACCAGACCCCTGATTCATCTCCTGAAGGGGGGGGTCAAGTGGGAATGGGGTCCAGAACAAGCCGAGGCAGTAAGACAACTCAAAAGAAGCCTCTCACAAGCGCCCTGCCTAGCTTACCCTGTCAGAAACAAGGAGTTCTTCCTGGAGACAGGGTTCTCTAATACGTGCTTGACGGCAGTATTATACCAAAAGCATGACAAGGTCAATAAAGTAATCTCCTATGCGAGCAAAACTTTATCCTCTGTGGAGGAAAAATTCAACGATTGTGAGAAGGCACTCCTGGCAACGGTGTGGGCATTGAAGAATTACCGCCCGTTTATCCAGGGGGAACACATCATAGTGGAGACTCCACACCAGCCTCTGCAATATCTCCAAAGTGATAGAATCCGGACCGGAAATGTGAGTAATTCCCGAATTACTTCCTGGATTCTGTCAATGCAAGGCTTTCCTGTGGAGGTCAGATATGGCCAAAACAAGAAGAGTCCCCAGAACCCTCCGCTGGATACAAAATTGGTCCCCGAAGTAGTCAGGTGGCAGAATTGATGGCTGTGCATCAGGCCATCCTCACTGCTGTCCAGCATCAACTCCACGAACTGGTCATAATCACAGATTCGGATTATGTACGGAATGGGTTCGTGGAGCACCTGGTTAATTGGAAAACCAGAGGCATGTTATGTGCGAACAACAAACCCTAGAAACATGGGAAGTTGATCCAAAACATTGATGATCTGGTCACCTCGAATGAGATGACCATCTATTGGAAAAAGATCAAGGGTCATTCCAAAGTAGAGGGACCAGACAAAACTGGAAATGACTTCGCTGATCAGCTGGCCAAAACTGGGGCCATCCAAGGGGATCTAATTGAGATTGAGTCCCTGTTGGGGGAAATCCAGGTCACTGCTATCACTAGGTCCCAGACAAATGCTCACAACGACCTTTCAATTGCACAATGGAGTAAGGAGACCCCTGATGCTGATTTGATTACCGCTCAGAAGGGGGATCCAATTATTGGTAAATTTTACCAGCACCTTGAGGACCCTGAGAACTTTCCCCTGACGGATACCGATTACATTGGGAAAGAGGACCTAAGAGTGTTGATGAAATGTCCAAAAATGTTCCGAATCCAAGACGGTTCGCTGGTAAGGAAATCCAAAGCTGGCCACGATCAGTGGGTGGTTCCTACCTCATTCCGAAGCCTGATGTTAAGTCACGCCCATGATGCGGCCACCGCCGGTCATAGGGGGTTTCACACAACATTGGAAATCTTAAGAGAGGTTGCATACTGGCCACACATGGGGCAGGACCTCGACCAATACTTGAAGGGGTGTCTTGTGTGTGCACAATTTCAGCCATCATCCCTCACGCACCGTGCGCCTCTCCAAAAGAGGGGGATGACACTGCCATGGTCAGATTTACAAATCGACTTTGTAGGCCCTGTGATTCGCTCTGCTAGGGGGAATAAGTACATGTTGACTGTGACATGCTTGTTTACCAAGTGGGTGGAATGTCTCCCAGCCCCAAATTGCAAGGCAGAAACTGCAGCTGCCTTGATGATTAACCACATCTTTTCCCGTTTTGGTCTACCTCAAAGGATTGAGTCAGACAGAGGTAGCCACTTCACCAGTGAAGTAATGACAAAGATGTGGGAGATACTGGGGGTCAAGAGAAAGCTGCATATTGCTTATAGACCAGCTTCTTCTGGGGCAGTAGAGAGATATAACCGAACCATTGTGAGCATATTAAAAAAGTTTGTGGCAGATTCTGGGCCAAGTTGGGATATCCGATTACCTCTGGTCCTAATGGCCATCAGATCTACCCCTTCATCTGCAACCAAAATGTCACCATTTGAGTTGATGACTGGGCGCAAGATGGTGCTTCCGCAGCATTTGCTCTACAGGACCCAAGAGCAGACACTAATAAATGCCTCCACAACTCATGAGTATGTGGAGAATTTAAGGAAACACCTTCAACATGCTTTTGGTTATGCTCAGCGGAATCTAGAAAGATCAGCTGATAGCATGAAGACCCACTATGACCTGAAGACTTCCAGGAAGGAATATCAGGTGGGAGACCGGGTCTATCTATACAACTTCCAAAGGAACCAGGCCAAGCAGCGCAAATTTTTGCCTACATGGAAGGGACCCTTTGAGATCATCGACAAGATCTCCCCTGTGGCCTACAAAATCCACATCCCCAAAGGGGGAAGACAAGTGGGTCCACATAAACCAGTTGAAATGTTGCCATCCCAGGCACGCTCTGCAACAACTGGAGGAATCCTCTGGAATCCTAGCGGGTACTGTCTCAGACTAATTCAGTTCCAACCATAAAACATACCACATCTAGTCTCTAAAATATTGTGATTTGCATGAAACTGTCTCTTAGTTATACTGGTTTTTTTTCAAAATAAGAATGTAATGTTTCGTTATGATGAAATGCATATGCTGCCCCACTATCTCAACAGTGGTGGAAACACGTCTATGAGTAGGTATTGCCGCTCTTCCTTTGTCGTCCTAGGAGAAAGAAAACCTGGAGACGGGCCAAGGACGACGATCCGGAGACCGGGAGCAGAGACGCAACGGGCCCGGGGTACCGCCCAATATTCCCATCAGGACCGGCGAGGAGAACCGATCGATCCGACCGGATGGAGGAAAAGATGCTGAACTGTGCCATCTATTGGAAGAAGATGAGGAAACATCCCAGATCTTGCGAGTCCCATCAGTGAAACGAATGGCCATCGCAAGAGGGGGGCTTGTGGGATGTATTTACCCAGGCATCCGAGCCCTACCTCAAAACTGTGCAGTACTGACATGGAAAACATCATGATGGCCAGAGCTTCCCAGAAAATGCACAGGGAAATGCATGAAGAATAGGCTGCCACTCATTTTGCGGATGTTATGGGCACAGAAGGGCACTGCCTAAAACCACCATTGGACTACCCGCACAGTAGTCTGAAACCATTGGGAATGGCAATGCTGATTGCCAAAAGCCACCTAGAATTGTGGGGAATTCATTTTTCTTGAATGTCAAATATGGCAAAATCATGGGCACAGAATTACTTTACTTCAGAAACACACCAATGCCATGTCCTGAACATGGACAATATACTCCATGTAATATCACTTGCTGAAATGAATCAATCTAAAAAAAATCCCAAGGAGGGATGCAGTAACCGCAAAATCCTGAGGGTGGCGCTGGCGGTCTAAACTCTGACAGGAGAGCTGTCTTGCAAAACTGTCTAGTGCAAAGAAAGGGGTCTCATTTCATCAAAAGTTCAAAGGGGTTGCCTGTCCTGAGAACTCTTGACACTTCAGAACTCAACACAAGAAGCCAGGAAATCACAGGGTTCTGTTAATTAAATGCAAAGTGGCTCCCTGGCCTCCTGATGTCAGCTTCCCAGAGACCACACAATGGCCCCTCTCCTCTGAAAGGAATATGTTGATTTTTACTGTTTTACTGTCAACAAAGGCCTGCCTGCCAGAAGACATGTGACTGACCCACCCAAGTCTTGGAGGCGGACTCCAACACTCTGAGGACTGAATTGAAAGTAAAATATATATTTTACAAAAACACTGATAACTCTTTGTAATCAAATGACAGAAATGTATAACTTTGAGAGACTTAATTTAAAAAATGTACCTTTAATTCAAGCCCAAACTCCAAATTGTGGGATATTCTGGGACAAAACCCTGCTGTTTATTAATATTACAGACTCCCTGTTTCAGCTAGACAAACGAAAATGCATTGGTATGTGGGTAGATATGTGAGGAACAGTTGTATAAAATTTAATGAAGATCCAATGTTGTTTAGCACATTAAAAAGTGCTAAAAGTTGCCATTTTTGAATGCAAGCTCTTAGAAACAGCAGATTTGGGACAGAGTATACCTCATGTGATATGTGACATGGGTATGTAATTTCAAACAACTGTGTAACTGTGAAATATGTATTTTGATCATATATAGAGTTGGGTGCACAGATGACAGGGGAGTTTTTTTCAAGAGATCATAAATGGCTGACATCACTCTGACACAACTTAGCTCCCCCAATCAGGGGAGAAATGAAAGCTGGACCAATGACAAGTGAGAGGGGCAAGTTTAGTTATGACCAACACACACACCCACTTGCAGAACATATAAATGGACCACTGAAACTTAGGTAGAGACATTCATTTCCATCTGCAGCGGGACGCTCTGCCGGAAAAATCCATACTTACCTCCATCAACCTTCAAGGAGCCAACACTTAGACTCCAAGATAAACAGAGACTACAGAACCTTAACCAAAAAGGCCACTGCCAGCAAGAGTATTTGTCAACAGGCCTGAAAATCTTTTTGCAACTGAACTCTTCAGACAGCCGGCTGACGCCGTCTGAATTTTGCCAAGAACTTTTGCAAGAACCCGGTGACAGAAATATCCAAAGAGAAGGCAGGACCCGACCCAGAGAACCGGTGCCTAGCAGAGACCAGGCCATTGTATCCAGAGTGCTGACCCCGATGCTGTGAGCAGTTCCAGAGGCCAGGCGCTGTGAGCGGAACTCGGGAAGACCTGACCAGACTGAAGTCCGTGACCAAGTCGCTTTCCGGTTCAAAATCTCTTGTGAGTACTCAGCAAAACTCAGAACACATCTCTTAGTTAAAATCATATAATTCAATCCATTTTTAATCTAAGTAGAACTGTCTCCTAACTGTCACCTGTCATTTGTAAAGCTGTCACTTGTCATTTTCTAGTTGCAAGCTGCGCTTGTCTTTTTGAACTTTAAAATTTCAAATCTGAAAAACGACCTTTATTTAATCGCTCATATCTCCGCAACCGTTTGTGCTAGAGACTTGCAGTAACTTTCATCTGGAAGCTGAGATCCTAGGCTTTCATAGGACCCCAAAACGATATTGATAGCCCTTGTAGTTCCTCTGTAATCGCGCCAGACGCATTCGCGAATTTTGCTGCGATTTGAAAATTTCTCCACTTGCAAAAAGATAGCTGCTTTTGTTTTCCTCTGAAAAAAATCGTTTGCCTCATAAAAACTATCCCTGCATCACTGCTAGAGTGAGCCTGGACTAATATTAACTAGTAGAGTGAGCCTGGACTAATATTAACTAGATACCACTCACCCTAAACCTCTAGAGGGAATTAAAAGCATTTTAGCATATTTTTCACGTTATTGCCAGCACATATAAAAGCATTTTGCCTGTGTTTTAAACTTCTGTAGTCTAAGTTGCTGGGTGAACTGAATTACATTTGAATTGCATTTCTGAGAATTGTGTGCCTTCCTTCCATTTCCCTGCATTGCATAAAAGGGGGGGTGAATTGTCCAAGAAAGTGATTACATTGTCTTTTGCTGAAATCCTATCAAGTTATTTTCTGTACTGCATTTCATTCCACATTGCATCCATTGGAAACCATAAAAGTATTGTTGCTATCTTATCCATTTCATGTCAACTCCTTAGTGATTATCAAGAAGTGTGCTAGTGCCAGATTCTCCGTTGTAATCTTTATCATATCAGATTAAGTGTGCTATTCAATTATTAATTTATTCTAAAGTGTGATATATATACACCTATTGTTTAAACTATCAATTAAACCTTTTAACTTGCAAAACAGAACTACTTCTTGGCTCAGTGGGGTCAGGAGGATTCCAAGAGAGGGGTGTTATATAGGGGTAGTCATCCAGAACGCATGAATTGGACATAAAGATATATCAATAAGGGTTTTCATTCAGTATTCTAGACTAGGCGTTGACTTAGCTGTAGTGCTGAATTGAATCCTCTTACACCGGTATCAAGATAACCAGGTTCTTCTAGACCCAATCCAGGAGCTAAATAGCTCCCAGCAATTTTGAAACCTTTTCTGAATGCTTCCTTTGGTCCTGGCTAACAAATTTCATTGGCTTGCTAGGTGCGTCCATCCATGACGTCCAAAATATTTTTGGTGTCCATTTGGGAATGGGAATTTACTGTACATATTAAGTAATCAGATGCGTTTTCAATTGTTTAGAAAATAAACTGGACTTCCATGAGAGTACAAGAGCAAATCATGTTAATGAGGGCCAATAAAGAGATGTTTCATCAAGAAGTTGGCTTTTACAGGTGAGAGGAAATAAGCCTTAAAGGGAGGATTCTGTGGAATAAAAAAGGCAGGTATATGTAAATAGTTACCTAAATAATGTCAATGGGAAATTGTTATTGTAAATGAATTTAAAATGAAGAGTGTGCTAAATTAAGAACTAGGCCTTTATATTTAGCACCAGTCCTAGAACAACTTAGAAACAAAGCAATTTTCAATTATAAGCTTGCAGTAAAGATGGAGAAATGAAACATGGCACACAAATTATCCATTTATATGCACGCTTCTATTCCGCTGCTTCAGCGGAATCATTCATAACTTTGCTTACACCACAAACATAACAAGCCACAAACAGAATAATGTGCTTTAAACACACAAGAGAAGAATGTGACTCATTTGTATTAAGTACGCATCTGTGTTGATAGTTCTTGAAGACCCGGCCTTGAGCATCTGGGATTGGCTGGATCTTCATCGAAGACCACTGTACTAATTGAAAGCTGTGAAATCCTCCTTACGGAGCTCCTACAATCTTTTGTTACTGTGTAATGAACACCTATGAGTTGCTGATACAAGGTTCATGGTGTTGCATCAGTAGGGTAATTTGAAACTTCAGATGGACAAGATAGTTCTCGTCAGTAATTGATATTAACTTTAGTCAATCTAGATCAATACTGCTTTAAAGGGTGGTTAGGGATGATAACAGCTCACCAGCCTAACCTTGTAGTCCCCGAGTACCACGTTCGCAGCCCCCAAAAACAGCATTTATCACTACTGCTACCCGGGACACCAACCTGGGTTCCAATATTTCCCACTAGCTCCCATTTTTAAGAGAAGTCGGCTTAGCTTGAGTCACGTGTGCCTACTTCCCAAACTACAGAATATGCCCACAATTGGAAAAAAAGATTTCCAGGACCCAGAGACAGGCACACGTGAGGAAGGCGACAGGAGAGGGCTACAAAATCAGGAGAGGCAATCCAGAAGGGGCAATGAAGAGCTGCATCATGAAGGCAGACATGAGAGAGATGCATAGCAGACATGGAACTGGGAGTTACTTGCAGATGCATCCGAGTTCTCTCCCGTGGGGCTAATTTACAATACATGTATTATGTAAGAGTAAATAGACAACTGGAAATTGAATATAATGTATGGTGTTGTGGTAGATCTGTCGATGTACAAACTGGATGGAACTAATCATCGCTACTTTGCATAGGTATCTAGTTAGCCTTGTGTATTCTGGTCTTTACACTGAATTTTTTACACCTAAAGTATTTTTCATCGAACTTCTTTCACCTAAAACTTATTTACCTAATGTAGATTCACATAACTAAAAAAGTGTTTATCTACCGAAAACCTGCACACCGAAATAAAAAAAAATAAAATGCTTCCCAAAACCCTGTAAACCTGGAAACAGAATTCATTTTTTTTTATTGTATTTTTTTTATTGGTAATCCCCCCAATTCCCCGTTAACCAGTATAACCGAATTCATTTTTTATTGAAAACCCCTGTTTCCGCCCTTATAAACCCCCCAAACATTATTTAACACTTTAAACCACCAAAAAATACATTATAACTTAAAGATTTTTAATGTTACATTGTTATATTTATTAACAACGTAACATTAACAGTTAACATTCGATATTCAAAAATTCAGCAAAAGATTTTTGATGAAAAAGTTTTTCACTAAACATTTTTAGGTGAAAAAGCTCTCGAAAATTTCTGTGAATAGTCTGTATAACGTGTATTCATTATGTAAGAGAAAGCGAGCTAGAAAATAAAACAATGGCACTGTAGTGGATCATGTAGCATGCAGACAACTGGGAAAACTAGGTGGAAAATTGTAGTTTGAGAACTGTCACTTTCAGAGTAGCTGATTTAAAGTGACAGGTTGAGTAGAGAAGGTCAAGGAGTCTGGGTTGAGCACTAGCTCAAAGACATATGTATCCGGCAGGTCACAGAACTAGGTCATCATTCAGATAAATGCTTTTGATGGAAAATGTACATTTTCAAAAGTAACCTCTCATGCTTGTCAATATGATGCAACTTCCCCATCACAATCATAGTACACACTACGAACTGAACACTAGAACTGTGGCAATGATGGATATTCTGGAAGTAAGCTGGAGCGGTCAGCAATCTGTGTCCCTTTCAAGCTCATGGACCCATTGAATAAGTTTGAGCTCCTTCCAGTCAGATGGTGCCCGGTGCAAGGGCAGGACGCCTACGGCACTGCATCATCCACAGATGTGTGGCAGATAGAAATGGCCACAGAATGCTGCAGATTTGTACTTCACGCCCCAGAAATAATACTACATCTACGGCAACGTAAGGTAACTGGCAGTTATAGACCTTGGAGCCTCCCCAACTGCATAATTGGTAAAAGAAAACCAGACCAGGGAGAATGAGATCATTCTGTTAGGAGAGGTAAGGTTATTAGAGGGAAGAGTTTAGTACAAATACCTATTCCATTTGAGTTAGCAATACACCCTCTCATGACATAAACATGGACTAGGCCACACACCATTTAATGGTTGGAATAAGGGAAAATGGTTGGTCAGTTGGCCTGCTAAAGATTCTTTTATAGGCACAACTCTTGCTACACTGTTTCCAGAATGTACCTGACATTATGGCCCAGGTACAGCAGCTATCCGATAAGGGTGGCACTATAGGAACCATACGGACACAGAATTAAGAGCTTTTGAAACAGCATACCAGTCTACAACACCTTGCGCACTGTTTGCCATATACTATGTCTAGCAATAGAAAGAATAACAATGTAATTCTTTAAGATTTACCCTGCTCATAGCAATGTTACTGCGATTCACTGCTGTTGTAGATATGGTCTCAATAAAAGTTTCAGTTCCTATATAGTCTGACTAAACAGCCTGAACAGAACAAATTATTTTATTTCTATCATGAAAAAGTTGATTGAAGAGCTGAAACTTGAAATTAAGCACCAGATGAAAGGAAGAGTATAGTCATTGTATTAAGGGATTAATAAACGTCCATGACTAAACATTTCAAATTGTAATCTAATAACCAGGCATAAAAAAAAGTCACACTTGGCCCCTCAATTCTCCACATACAAACAGCACACCATTCCTTAGCCAAGAGTCAATTATCACTAGCCAATGGCTTGTGGCGAGTGCAAGTTAAGGCCCAATGGACTCAAACTCCCATTAAATAAAACTTGTAGCGGGGCATGAAATGCATAAGCTAGTTTTGAAATAAAATACAGATGGTTGTCCAAGGGGGAGGGAGCGGTAGGATTAGAATGTCATTCCTCTGTTATATTTTGTTTAAGCATCGTCAATATTCATAAGATTTGACATTAGTGATGAGACAATACGACTCCTCTGTATTTGGGGCTGATGCACCAAATGAAAAGTGCTAACTGTTTTAGGACGGCCTTGGCACCGGCCAGCAATACAATATGAAACATTTCTGTGTTTTTGGTATGAAGGCCTGATTGCCAGCTAATAGAAAAATATGAATGCCAAATATTGAAGATGGTGTCAGGTTGCCTACAAGGTAATCTGCCAATGCGGAATGTTTGCATCATGTGACCAGAAGAACTACATGTGTACTGAGCAGCAACGAAAGACCAGCAGGTTCCCAGATGCAAGAGTCTGCATGTTCCTAAGACTAATCACTTCTTCCAAAGCCATATGAGCTCATATTAATAAATTAGCTTATCAGCTTTCAAAACCAGATCCACGAAAACACGCGATTATGGGTAATGGGGTTGGTTGCTGCCGTTAGATCATAAGAGGTAAATCTGCAGTTATCTCACATTGCAATGGAATAAGCTGAACGGCTCTGTTTTTCCAACACAGTAAGCACCACTTGCTGGTACATAATGAATAAGTCCTCCAGGAACAGCTACCCTAGTTTACCATGTCCTTGATCACTGGGTCACTTTTTGCACCCCCCTGGCTCCCACCCAACCCCTGCACCCAATCCTCCCCTGCCACCACCCTAATAGAGCATTCAACTCCTGGAAGTACTTTACAGGAATCTATTAGCATCACTTGGTACACATAAAACAGCCTAGGAAGCTCTCCTAGGAGGCTCTCCTG
Organism: Ambystoma mexicanum; assembly: GCF_040938575.1. NCBI lineage: Eukaryota > Metazoa > Chordata > Amphibia > Caudata > Ambystomatidae > Ambystoma > Ambystoma mexicanum. The sequence goes on along the minus strand of NC_090922.1, from coordinate 638,959,408 downwards.
CCAGGAAGGAATGTAGAAAACGAAACCAGAAGTTTACCACCTTTCAGAGCGATTCCAACATTATTTCTATTTTGAGGATATACCCATTTACAATGTGCACTTCCTTCAACAACCAGGTATGACAACCCTTGGTGAAGACAGTCAATGAAAAGGACCACGTCTGGCCCCAACCTTAACAGGAATGGTTTATATTGTGGAATTAACATGGTTCCAGGCCTGAAAATAGGCCAAATTAATCCACTGTTTCTATTGCTCAATCCAGAATCTCATGTGGCTACAAACCAGGAGAACATCTGTCTAAGAGATACACGATGTATAGTCCGAATTTGCAAACTATTATCTTTGGACCTCTGCATTATAGCACGAGTCAGCAGCTCCATCACCAATGCAAATATCAAAAGTTGACCGTGGACTCCCTTTGTCTGGTACCCACCTGTACTATCCACTCCCTGAGATTACAACCTTAGCATTAACGCTAGCATTCAGGACTTTATAGAGGGGCCACCCATTTCAGAAATTCACACCCCATTCCCAGGAACTCCCTCATATTGTCAATCAACTGTATCAAATGCCTTATGTGTGCTTAGGCTGGCAAACACTGGCTTCACTGATCGTACCAATCTAGTAATAATGCCTCCTGAGATTACGCGAGTTGTTCTGGTTCTGAACAGGGATCAAAACCAGCTTGGTCGCTATGAATCAGCATTGAGAGCATCCTCTGTAGTCTCCCTACCAGCACTAAAAGAATTTTGAGATCCACATACATACGCACAAGGGGTCAGTAATAAAAAATCCTTTCCATCCTCCCCTGGCTTGGGGAAAGAGAACCAAGGACACTTACCTTCACTGATCTCAGAAAGTGTACCCAACCCCATCACCTCATAGTAGCTCAACTTGGGGGCAACTGCTCCCTGTATTCTTAAAAAAAAAATGTATAATAATAATTACCCACTCAGACGGTCAAATATATTCCGCCCCAACTAATCTACTGCCCATAGCTTCCCCTACCACGATGGGTTGAGTTAGCCAAACAGCCTCCTCCCTTAATAAACAACAATTAACTTCATCTACACACTTCTCAACCTGCTCTTGTGCGGACCCCCATTGAGTCCACACAGAGCCTCATAAGAGGAATACCCCATTTCCTTCTGCATGTCAACCAGGTCTCCCATGCCATATCCAATTTTGGGTAGGACCACAAGATCCAGTCTCAAATTAGCACCGGCAAATGGTGAAAAGCGTGCCTGAAGAAATTATGGAGAGTGTGACTTATGCATGGGTAGCATCTTGCTACTTGACACCTTTACCCCTGTCCTAGCTCAACGAATCCCATTTACCAACCAGGAAAGTTGTCCGCCTGCCTTTTCTCCTTCTGAAAGCCACTGTGCAACACATGCCAATTAGTCATAATTACTCAACCTTTTCTGCGCTTTCAATAGCCACGTACTAAACAGCTTTTACTCTCTAAAGTTTCACTAAATGGTTCTTGCTTGACATGTTTCTCCAATCTTAAATGTAGAAATATCCTGCAAACCCAGATTCCCGAAGAGACACAGATCACCTCCTATTCAGGCTTGTAAAGCATCTCACTCCATACCCCTACAGCCTGCATAGCGCCAATTAATATACAGGTGCCCCCTAATGTCACCACTCAACCATATACAAAAAGGCAACACCATGGAGCATTCCATTATTGAAGCTCTGTAGGAATGGTAGTATAACGGCTCCAACAGCCACATACAGAGGAGCAAGATCAGACAAAGTTCTATTTATCCCTGTTGTCAGATCTAACTATCGGCATCCTCCATCCCAGTGAATGCATACGATCATAGAAAAGGAGCCATGCACCTCCGAATAATAGCATCGCTGTGCTGGGACCTCCAAACCCAACCCCAGCATAACACTGCAACTCGTTTTTAAACTGCTGTAGAAGCCAGCCCTTACATATACACATTACCATGGCCAACTTGAGCACATAGCCCATCAAGCAACTACACTACCTATTTGTACGGCCTAGACCTCCAGGCCTACATTCAGCTGCTCATACAAAAGCTACACATTCTTTTAATTCTCCTAAACGCTCCCTGATAAGCGAGCACAGACTATGAGCAAGCATCCATAATTCCACAAGCATTCTCCCTTACCATTATTGCCACTAAACTGGTTTGTACTTCATTTTACTAACCCGATTTACCTCTAATTTTTGTTTATCATTTATTTCCATTCCTTTCATCCATTTCTTCCAGTAATGTGCTGGATACACCCTGGCAGGGTTACAATACACTACTTCCAAGACACTATAAGTCCACTATGGTGGTGAAATCTGCAGTACAAATATATGACGGAAACAAAAAATAAGACCTCTTGCAAAGTTAGAATTTCAAATGAACTTTCTTAACCAGGCAGACATTTCCTTTAGCATTGAAGTTGCCCTCTACAATAAGCCAATCCACATTACTTCCTTTCCTTGAAATCCAGTGAGTAGAAAAATCACATTCTCGAACAATGCTATTAAAAAAAATGTATTAAAAAAACCCAGCCAATCACATAATTTACGACTATTGTGAACATCGATGTCCATCAGGGGGAGAGGGAACAGGGTTTATGTTATGATAACATCATAAAGGCATACGATAACGAGTGACCATAAATGAGAGTAAACAATGTGGGAGAAGTAGTTTTGGAAAGACATCTGGATACCTGAAGTTTCACTCTTTTATATGACGATGTTTATTTTTTTTTAGAATAGTGGACGTTAGAGAGGGAAATCACCATTTTTTTGCCTTGAGGTAATGCTTGTCCTGAGGGCTCTCTAAAGCAGGGTTCTCCAACACCAGGCCTTTAGGGCCAGAATCCTGATGGGTTTTCAGGATATCCCTCAATTGAGAAGAAATGTGCATACATGTAGAATCAATGTATGCAAATGTACCTCATGAACATTAATGAAGGGTACCTCGAGGCCTGGAGTGGGACAACCCTGCTCTAAAGGGACATGTGCTGTAGGACTGCTGAGGCAGCCCTTTCAGGATCTCTCAGAAGGGAGTTTTAAGGGGGGGGGATAGGGGGATCTGGGTGAAGGCCACCCAGCCGTAATTTTTGGATTCTACCGGCTCATACCAGTTTATACAATGGAGCCCTATTCTTTGCCAGAAGTGAGTCAGGAGCAGTGGGGAGATGGATGCAAGGCATGTCAAACCAGATCGACTGACCCCCGAAGTAGAGGATCCCGCGATGACTAGAGACAGAATGAAAATGGAAGACTGACAATGGAAATAGGTATTACCCAAATTGTTCGTTTACAATTGTTCGAATGAACAATTGACCGGATTTAAAGGGTCACAATTGATATATATAGGGGTTTTGGGGGGTTTGGCGTTGGGTGGGGGGTTTCCCCCCACATATATGTTACAATTGACCTTCACAATTCGGTCAATTGTGAAAAAGTCAATTGTAATTCGAACAGTTGTAAAACGAACAATTTGTATACAACCTGGAAATATACAAAGAGTATCATGATTATCTTTTGGGGACGGGAGAGATCAAATGGAAGCGACATATATTGTAAGGGGCCAGACCATGGTGAGATATAAGGGGAATGGCGAATTGGAGTCAGGTTGGCTTAGCGATGTGCTGTCTGTTTATTGGTTTACAAACCAGTAATGAATGAATGGCATCTTGCCATGTGCATTCTCAATAAGACTCCTTAGTCTTGTTTTGCGTTGATACTATTTAAAGGGGCTAAGGCAACCAAGCTGTCCTATCTGAAAAAAACATGTAAAACATGTTATTATCGAACGCCTATGTAAAAATAAATTGTTACATGCAATCTCTGGCTTTCTTCTGTGTGAAGTCAAACATATTACTTTCCTGGTGAAGCCACGAAAAAAGCACCACTTCTCAAGAAGTAGATTTGCTTATAGGCACATGGTTTAAAATGAAAAATGAAAGGCCAACAATCATATTACTTTTGTAGGGAGATCCTCTGCCAGAGTTCAGGCAATTCCATTTCCAGAGATGGACAGAAATGGAGACTCTCAGCTCAATCCAACCAAAGTATGGCTATTACATTTGAGGATCTGTCAAGGCATGAACTCGTTTTCAAAAATTGATAGCAGAGATTACTACTTACAATTTTCTTGATTAGCAGACATTTGATCAGCAATGTTGTACAAATATTTTTCATGTCACCAGAATTTATTTGTACCCAAGACATAAAACTAGCAATACAGCATTTTATTATACCGCTGATGACAGACATTAGTGAGAAGAGTCAGGCCTTGCAAATACTTAAGAATTCGGCTAGACCTGCAGGTTGAGTAACTTAGTTGACCTACTTGACCTAAGAAAATGTTCTCTAGCCATGGCAACTGACAAAAAATGTAAATGTGCTTTCTGTAAAATGGTGCATGTCGCCACAAATCCACTTTTTGTTTGGCACACTTCTGCCACCCGGAGGCCAGACATGCACTGGGACACTTAATTGACATTTACTGCGAACAACGTGAACATTAAATAAAAGTGTGACCTGGCGGGCGGAAAGGCACCCACACGCAGACGTTGACGGTAGCACCGGCACCATCCTGAATGGTGCTTGTGCTACCGTCCTCCCCATTGAGTCCTATGGGACTCGAATGGGAAGTAATTTTTCCCGGTGCCTGGCAATGGGGAATTATCGGTACCGCCGGGGCTGTAATGCCCCAGTAATTCCCCATTGCCAGGCGCCGGAAAAAAACGACTCTGCGGCAACTGTGCCGTTTTTTCTGGCACTGCTACCGCCAGGGTCGTAATGACCCCCATTGAGTCTTGAGAAATCTTCCCTAGCATGACCACCCTTATAAGCCCTGCAAGATTACTCAGTGTATGCTTTAACAGCTTATAACTTCCCTCAATTCAAGTAGTGCAGATCAATGTCAGTAGGACGCATCTGAACAAGGAAACCTTATAAAAGCAGACCATCATTCCACAACACATCCAAACACTGGGGGTGGGGAGAAATCACCCAAGAGATGCCTCAAATTGCAAATCCACCAACAAGGCATAACTGCTAAGGGTGTCCATGTTCGTCCTAAATTCCCACAAGGAATCATTGTCAGCTCCGCCCACTCCAGCACTTGAGTGGTTCAAGTGTTATAATTAGCTCTATCTGCAGCATGCCAACACTAGATGGCTACCGCTACCAACACCCAATCTGCAATTAGTACTCAGCCTCATCCAGGTCAAGGGCACAACAGCTACTGAGGTAGTCGGAAAACATCCCAAAGGGGTTACTTCTGCTCTTGACAATTACTAAATGAAAGCTCCCCCAGGGTGTCAGTTTTTCAGCCAATTACATTTTCCACATGGAGATATTTGGGTAATCACTTCCTGGAAAAAAGAAGCCAATGTTAATTTTAAAAAAGGATGGTGCCAAAGAACAGACTGTCCAATGTGAAATCAGGCTAAGTGACAGTTGTGTCAACCTATCAGTGATTGGCATCTCCTCCTTCCTAGCGGTACCTCTGTCGCCTCCATGAGGAAGAATGTTCCATCTCTCCAGTTGAGCACCTTAGTTTGGTTGAGCCATAAAAAATAAGGTGTCACTATTCAAGCGACCTACTTAGATAAAGAGTTGCATGATCTAATTGTGGGTAATGGGATGGGGTTGATATTTGAATCTAAGATGTTAGCACTGAAAAGAACCCTCCGTGTGCCTGCTTTGTCCCTTTCACTACATAAAACTCTTCTTCTCTTCGAAGCACTTCTTCATCCATAATGTGTCACATCACATCCCAGGTATTAACCCAACAACGCTCTTCCTCCTACACCCATTGCACTGTCCTCCCCATGCATACCTGTCATCCCCCATGCATACCTTCATGGCTTGACTACTCTGAGCACATTACTTCTGCCACTAGTTTCTCACCTTCAACCATGGCACTCCGGTTCCTTTACCAACAACATACGCTCTTGCTCACAAGACTTACTTCAAGGGAATTACATCTTTCCTGTTAAGTAAGACATCCCTGTCCAGATTTTGTTCAATGTATCTTTTTCAATAACAGGATACCGCTAGTGTGGAGCTCATAAGCAGCAGTGGAGGTCCCAGTCCTGTACCTGCAGCGCTCCCAAACCAAAAGAACATAACCGTAAAGGTCTGGTACTCATACCATTGCAATCTGCACGGAAAGGATGCGTTTGTGCGCCTCAACGTGTGCTTGGTGCAGTAAAAAGGACACTCCTTTTGTACGGGGGTACCAATTTCAAGTTGCAAGCTACTAGCAAGACATTATTCTGCAGTTCCATGGTCAGTGTGGCAAAAAGGAAGGGGAAAGAAGGATTCACTCCTATAACTGGAGAGCTGCATTCAAAGAGCTCCTTTGGCGTCCTGCTTGAGCACCCTGTGGCACACAGATCAGTTGCCTGCCTCATGGTTCAGAACAGGGGGACTGGGCCAACTATGCTCCCCGCCTCAACATCTAGGCCGTCACATAGTCCCTCGCAGCTCGCTAGATGCCACCTGCCCCTCTCCTCCCCGCCACCCGGGACATCTGTAGCCATACTCTGTTTCCCACCCCCTGCTGTATGGCTGTTCTGTTACCTCTGAAAAGCGCTCCATTATGCATCCGTACTGTTCTATACCCCTGTAAAGCGCTCTGTTACGTATCTGTATTGTTGTATACTTCTGTAAAGCACTCTGTTGCTTCTTGAAGCGAGGTTTGCACTCAAGAAATATAATAAATTAATAATAACATGCAGAATGACAAACAGAGATACGTGGTGTAACCAGGAAAGGGCATGTTGGATGAATACACAAAATGAGCTGGATCGGGGTACGGTGGTTGTTTGCGAAGTGATAGTCTTCCCCCTGGTGGCAGCAGGGTTACCTACCATTTTCCCAATTCTACAATGAAGCCACGCGATGGAGAAGGTAGACCACTGTGTTCTGAGCAGAGTTGGCATATCCCCCTCACTTGCATCGTGTAGGATTTTGACATTATGATTATGCTGTTAAAATGGATTTTTGGCTTGGACATACTATGCAGTGGCCATACTTTAAAGTCCGCCATCACGGCAGAATGGAGGCATATACCTAAAGATCGCCCGCAAAGGAAGGCTAGGTAGAATAACTCTGAAATAGCTGAATGCTTTCCACATAAACCTCTATCTTCTACAACATTGAGAGGGCAGTGCAGATTGTTGAAAATAAATTCTAAGAAATCTTAGTGGAGGCTTCGGAAGAGGAACAATGGGCAAACCGAAGTCAAAGGCTACCGTCCTGGAACAAGCATAGGATACTGATAAAACCTTGCATGCAAAGGAGTTAACAAAAACATGCCACCACAGCCAGGCTTGCCTCCAAGATTGAAAGTTTGGAAAACATCAGGGCAGGCGCTTTCCTAGATGTACTGGATATGGCTGGAGATGAAACAGTTCAGCCTCCTGAAGTGGAGGCTCGTGCTCAACTTGCTAGGACTGAGAAGTGCAGCTGACATGCAGCACACCAACTCCGTTCACACTTCCAAGTTCACAGCCCTTCAATCAAATGCTCAGATGTACAAAGACAAACAGCAGCTTCTCTGTATTATTAGCAGAGCATTTAAAACAACCAATCAATGTTAAATAGCTGCAGGCACAGCACTGTGTGGGACATTTCGAATGACCATTACTAGTGGGAAGTCCCTCAAGAAGTGCAAGTGCTGTAAATTATAAACTGAGGTGTGCAAAACATGATCTCTACCGTGTGAAACATTGACTTGATTAAGTTTTCTCTTGCTGCGATGTTAAACTTCTCGCCAGGATGAGGAAAATAAAGCTAATATCTATCACACTCTTTTTGCTCAATATATCTGTAGAACATTTTATGTAGTGAGACTTGGTTCATGGGATGGGTCTATTTTTTTTAATTGCAATAAAGTATAATATTATTTTAGCCTTGGTAAGCCAAACATTAACACATGGCTGAGCATAGCTAGAGCTTGGATGAGATTTGGCAGAGTGCCATAATTAAAGACTGTGTTCAAAAGCCAACAGCTCTTAACCAAAGTACGTGAGCCTGGGCAAATAATTTAAACTCACTATGAGAAAGCGGCTAAAATTCAGAGCCCCACAAAGATATTTAGTTCACAGACTGCTATAAAAAAATATTTTTTTTAAAAACAAAAAAAGGAAATCTCTCTCATGGTTTATAAGACTTAATGAAGCATTGTCAATTACAATAGTTTTGGCTGGTTGATGAGTGAAAATAAGTTGTTTCCAAATGTGTGGGGTGCCTGCCCTGAAAAAGAATTAAAATAAACATTATAATAAGAAGTTATGATTTTTCATTCCAATTCAAGCACTGTGGGCAACACTGCTCTGGAATACAGTCCTCATTAATTGCCCATTCCCTGCTCATGGCTCGCTCCATCTGGTACTCTCTTCAAAGATTCAGCGACCTTTTCCCCACCAATCTATCTAGTGATTATCTCTACGAGTTTACTCTCTTTGGTAGACGATTGGGAGTAGTGCTGGCATCAGTCACTGACTTTGGAGGTGCGGGGGCTTAAGTCCTCTAAAATTGAAGTTGAAGGCAGCGCACTGCAATGACACTTAGCCCTGGGAAGGGTGCTACAGGAACAGCCTGTCAAACTTAGCCCTGGGAAGGGTGCTACAGGAACAGCCTGTCAAACCGTTCAAGGGTAGATTGTTTAAGCTTAAACAATAATTAACAGGTTGAAGCAACAAACATATGTCACATAGTTGCCCTCTGTGACACCTGGAGCTAGTCGTGGTTTTCTCCATTGCATGCAGGAATGTGTCGGGCCAATTTAGGGGGAGGTCGACAGAGCAATGGGTTCATGCACCTACTCGTAATATGCAGAACACACATTCCTGGTGAGGAAATATAGGTTTGCCTGTACTGCTGGGTCTGAACATCACCATCACCTTGAGAACATGGCCAGTTTGATTCCTAGTGCAGGTAAATTAGCAACACTTAGGGGCAGGCAAACTAAGCGATGGCCTGGGACACAGCTGGAGGCGGAGGGCGCAGCAGGCAGCTGGTTATTCTCCCTTTTAGGAGAGCAGGGAGTCTTCACATGTTAACAGCACTGCAGGGACTCCAGGCATAGAGAGGAAGGGGACAAAAGACTGACCTGCCCATATTCATCTAAGTCCCCCCTTTTTAAAAAATAAGGAGCCCACTTCCTAAATTAGCATCCCTGCAAAACTAAACATGCATTAATATTGGGAATTTTTTTATATTGATATTTGATTTCTATCGCGCACGTACACAAGTGTTTCAGAGCGCGACAAGGCATGGTAGGGGGAACAGGGGAGAACAAAACAACGATCTTACTAGGCCCAGTGACATTGAGAAGGCGCAAGTGCATGGGAGCGGGGGAGGGGAAAAGTGCATGGAAGAGGGGAGAAGTGGAAAGTGCCGAGCAAAGGAGAAACAGATAAATAATAATAAATAATACAGGCAACAAAAAGTGGTAGTGCAGCCAGCAAGTGGCAAGTGCTGGGTTTAAGGCAGCAGACAGGGCAGGTCTGATAAGTGCAGGAAGAAAAATGGGCTGGGGCACTGTATAGGTACAGATACAGACCCCAGTGCAATGGGTGGCCCGGAGGCAGTGAGGGAAGGTGGCAGGGTGAGCAGGTACCTGGGCCCGGAGGACAGGGGGTGGGCAGGTGCACAGTGCCAAGAGAGAACAGATCAGCTGGGGAGAGAGGGAGCGAAGGCAGAAGCAAAGAGGAAGGTCTTGAGGTCCTTCCGGAAACAGAGATGGTTCTCCTCAAGTTTTAGAGTGGCAGGGAGACTGTTCCAGAGGGAGGCCCCAGCCGAAGGCAGATCTACTCACAGCTCGTTTCTTTGAAAAACAACTGAATCTGAGGGAGGTAGAGGAGCGAAGAGCTCGAGATGGGAGGTATTTGCGGAGGGATAGCTAAAGGTATTTTGGACCCAGGCCCCAGAAAACCTTGTGGACAATGTAGAGGGTTTTGAATTTAATCCTTGCATTCACTGGGAGCCAATGGAGAGATTTCAGAGCTGGAGAGATACGATCCCAAGCCAGGTCTTGCAGTCCTGTTCTGGATTAGTTGCAGAGGGTGGAGAGTAGAGGCAGGTAGATTTAAAAAGAGGCTGTTACAATAGTCCAAACTAGAGAGAACCAGAGCTTGGGAGACAGTGAGCTTCTGGGGGAAGGAGAGGAAAGGCAGAGTACCTCTGAGGAGGTGCAGTAGGAAGTTTGACTTTTTAGAGACATCAGAGATGTGGGCGGATAAGGAAAGTGTGGAGTCAAAGATGACCCCAAGGTTCTTAGCCTCGCAGGTGGTGGTAGGAGGAGGGCCAAGGGAGGCCGGCCAGAGAGTGAGGGGAAAGGATGCTGAAGGTGTGCCGATGAGGAAGATCTCTGTCTTGCTGGCATTCAGACAAAGATCATTGGCGGCACACCAATCTTGAACGGCAGTTAGGCAATCAGAGATCGGAGAGGAGGTGGCCGAGTGTAGCCTGAAAATTAGTTGAGTGTCCTCACCGTAGCACTGGAAATTTGAGCAGAAATTATGGTGGACCGAAAGGGCTTTTTATTGCTGGCTTAATCGAAAGGGTCAGAGATAGCCTGCAGGAGCGAGGGACAAAAGTAAATGAGCAATGGAAGGCGTAACATGAGTAGGGGAGGAATTGGAAATTCATTTATGCTATTTTAGCAGGTGATTGGGCTCATTGTTGTTTGTGAGATTTTTAGGGCAATTAATGACCATGTCCTCTGAGCACCACTGGAGTTTCTTTTGAAAATCATTGCTTTCTGGTATGTTAATCCAGTTGAAACAAAAGACTACATCTCCCAAAATGCATTGATCTAATAAACAAAAGTCCAGAACTGGAAGTATGTGCTCTGTTAACATGGAGTCACCTTGACAAACTATGCTCTTCCCTGGGTGGTAGTTTGAGCAAGTGTGGAAAAAACTATGTACACATTGCATGTTGCTGCCCGTTAATTTTTTTTTTGCAAAGAGGTCAGTATTTCGAAAAATTTAAGTGTTGAAGGCAGAGGGGATTATTACTGTGTGTATGTTAGTTACTGTGAAAATAATGTACAAAAAAAAGGTAGAAAACAATTACAGTGCAACAATGACAAAGACAACATGTTTGACATGTCTAGTGTAAGTAAATGTGTCCTTTCTTGCTACGGTTGGTATGGAGATGACATGGCCATGTGCATTCACAATTTGCCTAGAGTTACAATAGCATGTCCAAGTTACCATCATTTCACAGGTTTTGGCAGGATATGCTAATAATACTTATTACAGATATTATCCTCATACAGTAAGGAACTCACATTGCTGCTAGGTAGTTAAACAAATGGCCAGCTTTTGCCATTCAACAACAGCAGCTAGCACAATTTACTAGGCATGTCAATATGTTGGCATTGTACGTGCAACATATAATAATTGAGTATTTTTTTTTTTAAGAGCTTCGTGTAGCTGGACCACTTCTAATCTCTGTATCTATCAGTGTTACGATTACGCATCGATTGTACTCGATTAATTGCCATCAGAATGAAGAAGGATCTAGTCCGCAACTTCCAAGGGTTTCAAACGCGTTGCATGGCATTATACCATTCCCAAAACCAGCACGTTGCCCAGAGGAGCTATCCATCGGGCATGTAACTATTTGCCAGTCGTTCTTTACATAATATAGTTTGGAACTGCCTTCTTTTTCACCACATCTTAACTATTTCCCTTTATTTGAGGGCTATTGGCTCTGATTACAGTTTAAACAGAAAGCACCATTGTTGGAAATATAGATTGGAACGGAACAGCAGCAAAAAGGTACTTTTGCAGAATCCACTTCTAACAGAGCGCCCTTCATTTAGACAATATGATAGAAAATGAATTCCTGTTTGATTTTGGCGAGGCTGGTGGGTAGCCCTTGGCACAATATTGGCTACAAACTGCCCTGGCTTTACTTTCTTCCAATGACAGTTTCGATCATCGAGGCAGAGTGTCCAAAGCAAATGCACCTTTAGGGACATTGGATGATCATACAAGACACCACTTCGGGACCCCCGCCCCCGATCACCCCTTTTAAACCGGTCCTCTAACCCTCATTTTACCAAAATAAAAATAAATTGAGGCTTCCTCCTTCCCTGGCCGGGAATAATATTTCAGAGCGCCTGGGGACCAATTCTGTTAGTGACGGTGCGCGGTACAAATACCTTTAACATTAGCCTTAAGCGGTGTTAAACCCCCATAACTAAACTCGTACACTATACAGAGCGCCAAAGAACTCACCGAGCTCATCTGCAACTTCCCACAACACCCCCCTCTGACTGGCGAGGCTCACCTCCTCGCTAGGGCTCAGCTGACACTTCTTCTTTAGCCTGCCCCAATTGAGCAGATTGCCGGTCTGCAGGGTGAGCAGTGATGCTCGATGCAGCAGGCTGCGGGCAGCGCGGCTCTCCGGACTCATGACTGAGATCTCGCAGTGACCGGTTTTTGTCCCGGCGCTTAGGCCCTCGCCCTGTGGCGGCTCACTGGTCCTGCCCCGCGCCTCCTCTGGTACCCGTAGCTCGTCCTCGCCAGCTCGGTCCCCGGCGCGGCCCTCTGTCCTCCTCATGCCCAGGATATTATGTGGGCGGCACCGTGGCCGCTCTGAAAGGAGCCCAGGGGCTGAGTCAGAGGAGGCGGCACCGCAGACTGCTGTGTAATCGTGACTGGCACGGGGCCGGCGACACAGAGGAGAGACTAGGATGCACGCATTGACAGTCAGTGTCACTGAGGAAGAATAGATCTTCCAAGTTGCATATGCTGACAGCAGGCGACAATGCATTCTACAACCGATGACGCACCGCAAGCCAGGCAATGAAGTAGCCGAAAACAAAGTCCCTGAATGCAGAACGGCATCATTGTATATTACATTTTTATTATTTCAAGTTTGATTAGCGAGTGACAAAGAAGAAGGACAAACACCGAAACAAAGGACGGACTATAAAGCATGCTCTTACAGCTGTGAAACCAAGAAAGGAAAACAAGCGTGCTGGAAATTGTGTATGCTCTGATTACTTTCAGTAATCTTCATCTAGTTTTACTCTTAGTCCTCGTGTATTTACTTGCGAGGGACCCAACACCCTTACAGGAACCATTTATCAACGTCGATTGTTCATCCACTTTTTTAAGAAAGTAGGTGGGGTAGGTTAGCATACATGCGAACATTTCAACCCACCTGTATGGGAGATTACGTCAAAAAAATCACATAGCTCTCAACTCACCCACTTTTGGCGGGGTTAACCCGCCTTGAAAGCAGATGAATCACACGCCAAGTCCCTCATAGGCCCATTCACTTATATGGGCCTCTCACTTGCCAAAAAGAAAATTGGGGGTTTTCACCCGCCTTGGTGACAAAAAAGGTTGGGAGCTATGAAATCGGGAGCCAAGGATTTTCCCATAAGAATGCATTGGGCAAAGATTTATTTTAGGCGGGAGAACATGAAAAATAGCATTATTTTTCACGCAAAAATCGGGAGCCTCCCGCCTAAATCTGGAGGGTTGGCATGTATGGGTTTGTGAAAGAGGAGGGGTGGAACTGAGGTTGTGCTCTTCTGTTGATGCTTGCAGAATACTGATTTTCCATACTAACATTATAAAAAGTCAAGATTCTATTAAAGACACAGAGGCAAAGGATTATGCTTTCTCTCTTTTTTTGTGTTTATTAATTTTTATTCATTTTAAATAAGAACATAATGATGTACAACAAATCGGTGAACTGAGAAAAGTACATCAAATATTCAAAGAACATGTCAAAACCGAGTAAAACAGAGAGTCAATAAGCGTTATTTAAATCTAAGTCAATCATATTAGAATTGTGTAAAGGGGAGACGAATACAGGGGGAAATCAAAGACAAAAAGGACATTACAGGACACACGAGGGAAGGAGAGAAAATAACGATAAAATATCAAAATGCAATTAAATACTAATTTTGAGAATTAAGATATTGATGAAATAAATTCAATTTTTGCATAACATCAAAAAAAGAGGCATAGTATTTTTCGATCCGGTGGATGGAGCAAATGGAGTTCCACCAAACATGCTTTCTCTCTTTACTTAGAAATCGAGCCGCATATAACAATACAGATTTTCCATACATTCGTTACAGAAAGTCATGATTCTATTAAAGACTCGGAGGTGAAAGAGTATGCTCTCAACTTTACTTCTCGAGCAACAAAGTATCAATAAACAATTATGAAAATCATTAAACATAAAAAACTACAATTCCCAAAACTTGCAGTGAATTTGTAGTCCGTTTTTCATAAACTCACAAAACCACGTTATTCTTCCAGTCCAATTAGATCTCACTTTCCCCTATAAACTAAACTAAACCACAGTCCTTCCTCTTTTTGCTGCTGATCGAACCACTTAAAACTTGCGTCCCACCCGGTAGACGACTTCTTAATATTTACTCTGTTCCCACTTCACTGCGTCGTTGTCTTCTGCTCTCCTGTCAAAAAATGTATATACCATGACATATCTCCTCATGAACGGGTGGGCAATTGCATAATAACAACATTACTTTACCATTTACAAAATTATATTACTCATCAAAACCATTTTGACATTATATTAATCCATTGTAGCGATTGAATTGGGTGGAATAATCTTTCACCTCCGACTGTTTAATAGAATCATGACTTTCTGTAACGAATGTATGGAAAATCTGTATTCTATGTCAAGACTAGGAGGCTCAGATTATGCTAGTTTAAAGCTTACTCACCACCAACAACGCTATTTGACCCACTGGTTTAAAAAAAAAAATCTTAAATGTTACCTCATTAGACCAGTCTGCCGCCTTCAAAATATCTTCCAGGCGAGATCCTGACATAAAGACTGACAATGCCATAGCACCTCTCGTCAAATGAGCTCCAAACTGTCCTACGTCTATGCCTGCCTCTGCCATGCACCATCTCACCCATCTAGCCAATGTGGCCGAAGTTACCACTTTAAAAGTTTCCTGATAGCTATCAACAATTGATATTCCCCAATGGGCCTCATCATATTTGCCCTATTCTCATAAACTTTCAAACACCTAACAGGACTGTGGGATGTTTTTACCCACGCATCCAAGCCCTACAACAGAACTGTGTATTACTGGCATTGAAAACATCATGATGGCCAGAAATCACCCTAAAATGCACAGGGAAAGATGAAAAATAGGTTGCCATCCATTTTTGCCTCTGTCAATGTTAATACAGGAGACCATTGCCAGACCCTATCCTTTGGCTGCACACAGAGCAAAACCAGTGCAAAGGAATATGGTGCTGTTCAAAATCCGTTTTTAATTAATGTCAAAAATCGCTAAAATCATGGGCACAAAACCACCAAACAAAAAAATCCAACTTCTGGTGGGGTGTTCTACATTACTCTACTGCAGAATTCACATTAATACAATGTTAGCAAGGATCATATGCTATCAAGTAAAATCCCCTTTTTTTTAAATGCATTAATTCAAGACAGCTGCCAAAAAATGGGTGCAGTACCGGTGCTTGACACTGACCGGCGCTAGCGATCTAAACTCTGACAGGAGACCTGTATTTCAGGAGCTGAAAAGGAACCTGAGTCAGCTGGGACTTCAAAGCCTTGCTGGTCAATGAGAATTATTCACACCTAATGTTCCCAGGCCCTATACTAGAAGGCAGTCTGATTTAATTAAAAGTTCAAGAGGCCTCTGTCCATGGGAAACCGTCTGCTGCCCCCACCAAAAGGAGTTCACACCTCTCTGATTGAATCAGGGGAGGGGTACCTGGGACTGCAGGGAAACAGAACAATGAACTTCCCTTGGCTCAAAGCAATTGCTAAATCAGGGGGTCGTAAATGGCTTCCTCTTGGAAGGAACTGGGAGGGGCACTGCCTCTGTGAACCAGCTGAGCTTGGAGGCGGGGACGAACAAGGAATTCCCCCATGTGCTTTGGGACCTAAACACGTCCATCTGGGCCAGAGCATAATTTTAAAAAGATGAATAATTCATAGTACAAAATTGTCAAAATTATATAAATAATATCATTATTCCTGTGATTTTTCTGTGCACATTTTAAGAGGTGTTAGGACTCTGTACGATATTCTGGGACCGAACCCCGCGATTTATTAATACTACAGACACCGTGCTTACACTAGAGAATTGAAAACTTATTGTAATGTGCTCAGGGAGGGGTTACAGGTCTGTGTAAAATTTGATGCAGAACCGACCATGGCAAAACCCACTAAAAGCGCAAAATGTTGTCGTTTCTGAACCCAGGCTTGCAGGAACATGGGGCTTGAACAGAGACCTGTCTTAATTCATCTGTGATGTGTACATGTATTATGAACCACGTGTGTATCTGGGAAACCTGTTTGTTATGAAAAATTAATTTTCTAAGTGAAACCAAAGGGGAGTGTTCTTTCTGTATGCCATAAAAAATGATGCCTGATGACATAAGGTGACTCGCCACTCTGTTCTCCAGTCAGAGGACAGAGAATCCTCTAGCCTATCAGGATCCTCAGAGGGTTGGGCATAGAAAGTCAGCCTTCCCGCCCATTTTCAAAAGACATAAAAAGAGCCACTGAGACCCAGGTAGAGACATTCACTTCCCACTTCAAACTGATTTCTTGCGAAGCACTTTTCCGGACCAGACAATATCCAGAAGGACCATATCCAGAACTTAGACTCCAGATAGACTCCAGAACTTGAAGAAGGGGCCAAACCCAAAAGCTGAACTTTTTTCAGAGGCCCCAGAATCCAGCAACCTAACTAAACTATTCAACAGCCGGGCTGTGCTATTTCTGCTTCTTTGCCAAGAACTTTTGATGGAACCAGAGACCCAGAAAGCAGAGCTGTATCCAGAACCGCAGACCAGACCACTGTGCAGTGCCAACTTTTGCCAGAACCAGAGATCCAGACCAGCAGAGCAGAGTTGACCTAGATAGCTGTGACTTCAGAACCACCCGCCAGAAGTCCAGTCTAAACCTGTTTACCAGATCTTGACGGCCTATTTCAAATTTATAGTGTGAGTATCCAGCTAGAACTGTGCAGAAGCAATCTCTTAGTTTAAAATCTAATTCAAACCATTTCCACCTATTTAGAACTGCATAGAAATCGTGTGTCCATTCTGTGGCTTCAAAGCTGTGAAAGTGTCATTTGTCATTCTGAATCGTTACTTCATTTCTGAAAATCTACCTTCACTAAAACGTCCTTATCTTTTGTACCGCACGTCCTAGAAGCGGGATTTAAATGTCATCTTAAAGCTAAGAACCTAAGGTTTCCAACAAACCCAGAACGACATCCCAACTCCTTATAGTTTTTCCGTAATCGCGATCGGCGCACTCGGAAAAAGTGCTGCAAATTGAAAACTAGCTCAATTTCTCCACCTGTCAAAAAAAGCTGTCCTTTTGCTTGCAACTGCTGAATTCCGTTTTCAACCTGATACTCATTCATTAATCACTGATAGTGTTGACCTGAGCTAATTCAAAGTAGCTGTCACCTACCCTGAATCTCCTATAGGGAATTAAAATCATTGTTAGCATATTTTTCACTTCATTGCAAATCACATTTAAAAGTATTTTGACTGTTTAAAAGCATACCGGTTGCTCCAAGCTTGCTAGGGGGGAACTGGAATTTGTATTGCATTTGATTGTATTTCTGAAAACTGTGTGCTCGCCGTCCATCTCCTTATATTGCATAGGGGGGGGAGTGAAGTGCCACAAGGGGAAAAAGTGATCATATTATCTCTTGTTGAAACCATATCAGTTTATTTCTGTGCTGCATTCTTTCCATCATTGTTTTTCCTTGAAACCATAAAAGTATTCTCTGCTACCTTATCCTTCCTATACCAACTCCTATGTAATTAAAAAAGTGTGCTAGTGTAATATTATCTATTGTTGATCACTGTCATATTCATAAGCGTGCTATCAAATATTAATTTATTTATAAAAGTATGATTTATATCTTGTTTAATTTTTCAATAAATCTTTTAATTTGCAAAACAAACCTACTTCTTGGCTCAGTGAGGTCAGGGGGATTCAAAGAGAGTTATGCATTATATAAGGGTTTATCATCCAGGTTTATGAACTTGTCATAGAAATATATAAATAAGGGCTTCCCTTGGGCATCCCAGACAAGGCATTGACTTAGTTGGGGTGCTGAATTGAAGTCACTAACAGGACATAACCTGGGCTTATCCGGGAATGCCATTGTTATAATCTGAATGTCGTGCAGATATGTGAGACCTCTGTCCCCAAGTGCCGCACAGGGAGAATGACAATTCGCTCCCTAGACAACCTTTGAGGCCACAGGTGGAGATGAATCCGGGACCGTGAAGTACTGGGAGTCCCAGGGAAGCTGTAAAGGAAGGCAATGTTAAACACCAAGCAAGCAGGGCAAAACGTAGGTAGACAAAAAATAAGGGGAAGACTCTTACCAGGATTCAATAGCTGAAAGGGATTCTGGGGCTCAAGATGGTAATGGGCCCTGGATGTGAGATACTGACTGGAAGGCAATCCACTTGAAGAATTTCGAACACTGGACAGTCCCAGGTCTAAAACCAAACGTAGCAGTATGAATATGGAGAGCAATGAAGAACACAATCCAAAAGGGGAGTCCGTGTATGCGGTCCGAGGTCAGAAGCCCAGAATATCAGTCCAAGCCAAGGTACAGACAAATCGTGATCCAAAAGAGTTCCAAAAAAGGGTAGCCGAGTTCAAGAATCCAACAAGACACAAGATAACGGGACAGGAGCCAAACAGAGTCTCAAGAAACAGCTGTGAAGCGTGGTACTGAGGTATTCCTCTGCTTAAGTACCTTTTGGTGTCGGATCATGTGATCGTGAAGCCAAGTCACGTGAACGCGAGTTCCGGTCACGTGATTTCTGATCACGCGACCGTGAAGCCAGGTCACGTGAACGCGAGTTCCAGTCACGTGATCGGGTAACTCTAGCAGCATAATGCGAAGAATCAAACCTGTTCTTTTGGTGACCTAATCTCCATAGCAGCTGCCAATGAAGAAATAGACGCAGACGTGAGTGTGGAGTAGTGGTGTGCGTATGTTGTGACTGTGTGCGAGCCGGTCTGGACCGCCCATGTGAGCTCCGGAGGATGAGTGGGGGGTGAATTCGGGCTGAGGGGGACAAGGGGGAACTGGTGTCATCTGATGTTTGGATGGAAGTCATGACAGAGCCCCCCCGCAAAGGCCCACGTCCACGTGGGCAGGACGGATATTCCCGATGAAACCGAGCCACCAAGCGGGGGGCCTGGACATCCGAAGCCGAAACCCAAGATCGCTCCTCCGGGCCGTAACCCAACCAGTCCACCAGGTACTGCAACTTGCCCCTGAAACATCGGGAACCTAGTATAGCGGAAACCTCAAAGACATCGGGGGCATCCAAGGAAACAGGGGCAGCCGGGGAATGAAGACGGGACGAGACAGAGCAAGGCTTGAGAAGGGACGTATGGAAAACAGGGTGAATCCGCCAGGAAGACGGGAGTACCAGGCGATAAGCCACTGGATTGATGACTCGAGATACTACAAAAGGGCCCACAAAACGAGGCAGAAGCTTCCGACAACCCGCCAAACGGAGATGTCGGGTGGACAGCCAGACTCGGGAACCAACCGCATATAGCGGGGCAGGGCTACGTTTCGAGTCAGCGTAAGCCTTCATAGATGACTGGGCCTCCTGGAGATGAACCACGGTCTGGGCATGGAGAGAGGACATGTCCCTAATACAGGCAGCTGCAGCTGGGTTGACAGAGGGAGAGGCATCGGGAATCGGGAGGACACGGGGGTGCTGGCCATACAAGACATAAAAGAGGGAAGAACCAGTGGAGGAATGTATAGCATTGTTATAGGCAAATTCGGCAAAGCGAACAACCTGCAACCAAGTTGCTTGTTGCTGTAGCACCAAACAGCGTAAATACTGTTCCATGGACTGGTTCGTTCTCTCAGTTTGTCCATCGGTTTCGGGATGGTAAGCTGAGGAGAACCGTATGTCGATTCCAAGCAACTTGGTCAAGGCACGCCAGAACCGAGAAGTAAATTGGGACCCCCTGTCCGAAATGAGCACAGACGGCAGACCAAAAAGACAGAAGACCCCCTCAAAGAACAACTTGGCTAACGTAGGTGCAGAAGGAACACCCCGACAAGGAGTGAAACGGGCCATTTTAGTGAATGCATCTACCACCACCCAGATTGTGTCGTAACCCTGGACCTTAGGTAAATCAGTCACAAAATCCATGGTCACAGTATGCCAGGGCTTAGGGGGTATGGGTAATGGTTGCAAGAGGCCAAGTGGACGACCCCTGCGATTTTTACATTGGGCACAGACAGCGCAGGTGTTGACGTAGCAGATAACGTCATGTTTCATGGATGGCCACCAACACCAGCGTCTCAAGAGCTCCAGAGTGCGGGTTTGACCTGGATGACCATTGAAGGGTGCGTCATGAGACCACTCCAGAGCTAGGTTTCTGGTATCGGTGGTAGGTAACACTAGGCGGTTCTGCACATATGGTAACCCATCAAAATACACCGGGTCCCATTCGGATAGCTGTTCGGGATGTTGCTGGACCCAGGTACGGATGGTGTCTAACAATGCCAACGGGGGTGTACATGTGCATACCACGTTCTCATGGGACAAGAGAGTGTCCAGAAATATGGGTAACGAAACACCCCCAGGGGAACGAGATAAGGCATCGGCTTTACCGTGTGACATACCGGAACGATGCTTGATTTGGAAGTCGAAGGCAGCAAAAAACAAGTGCCACCTGACCTGTCTGCTGTTCACGCATTTCAGGGAGGCCAGATCCTGTAGATTCCGGTGATCTGTAAACACAGTGATCTTGTGTTTTGCGCCCAACAGATGATGTCGCCAAATGCGGAAAGCGTCCATCACCGCCAGGAGTTCCTTCTCGGTAACGGTATAGTGAACTTCTGCAGAATTGAATTTGCGAGAATGAAAAGCCACAGGGTGTAGATGTCCTGTAGCGGAACAGACCTGCGACAGGACTGCCCCTAATGCGAAGGAGGAGGCATCAGCCTCGACAATAAAAGGTAGGTCAGGGTCAGGATGCTGGAGCACAGGGGCAGTGGTGAAGGCATTTTTTAGGGTTTCGAAAGCCTGCTGATGTGTCCCCTGCCATTTGAAAGGTACATGGGGGCTAGTGAGAGAAGTGAGTGGTGACACAATGGAGGAAAAGCCAAATATAAAACGCCTGTAGAAATTAGCGAAACCGAGAAATGATTGCAGCGCCTTCAGGGTTTGTGGGGTTGGCCATTCTAGAATCGCCTTGACCTTGGAGTAATTCATCGCCAGACCACCAGGAGTGATGTTAAATCCCAGGAATTCGATATTGTCCACATGAAATTGGCATTTCTCTGGTTTCGCATAAAGCGAATGCTTTTGTAGCCGGGACAATACCTCTCGAACATGCTGTACATGGTCTTTGAGGGTATGAGAGAAGATAAGGATATCGTCAAGATACACTACCACGTAGATATCCAAAACATCATAGAACACTTCATTCATGAAATGTTGGAAGGTGGCTGGGGCGTTGCACAATCCGAAGGGCATTACTGAATATTCAAAAAGACCGTATCGTGTACAGAATGCGGTCTTCCATTCGTCCCCCTTACGAATGCGGACAAGGTTGTAAGCACCTCTCAAATCCAACTTGGAGTAGATAGAGGCGTGTATCAACCGGTCCAATAACGGGGTGATAAGAGGTATCGGGTACCGGTTTTTAATGGTAACAGCATTGACTCTGCGGTAGTCCACACACGGACGTAGATCGCCTTCCTTTTTGGGCACGAAAAAAATTGGGCTGGCAGCTGAAGACGTGGAGGGGCGTATATGACCCAGGAGCAAAGACTTGTCTATGTATTCTTTGAGGGCTTGATCTTCAGACTGTGACAGCGAGTAGATACGACCTGAGGGTATGGAAGCCCCAGGGGTCAAGTCAATCGGACAATCATAGGGACGGTGTGGGGGCAGATTTTCGGAAGAACCTTTATCGAATACCGAAGCATAGTCCTGGTATTCCGTGGGAATGTACGCATCGACTAAACCCACCACATGTGGGTCAGAAGACGCCCTGGTTTCTGTGATATTGAGCCGAGCAATCGCACCCAATGCTGAAGCAGGATTGTTCTCCTCTCCATTTAGGGGGAGGCAAAAGTTTTGACATAATTCGGACTCAAAGTGTACATGACCCAAACCCCAATCAATGTGTGGATTGTGATCCCGCAACCATGGCATCCCGAGTATGATCCCGAACTGAGGCATGGCTATCAAGTCGAAGTGTATGGTTTCCTTGTGAATGGAGTGGATCGTCAGTATGAGTGGTGCCGTTTGTTGTCGAATGGGTCCAGACGCTAATTCTGTTCCATCAACTGCATGTACCAGTTCGGGTCGGTTTTTATTAACCAGGGGCAGGTTTAATGCTCTGGCTAACGTGATGTCAATGTAGTTCCCGGAAGCTCCTGAATCAAGGGTGATCACTACAGGATGAATGATACCGGGTGTGGGTTGCAAAGTAGCTTGTACTCTGATGGGTCTGATTCTACCGAACATCGGGATCGAACCCGGGGAGGAACATAGAGAGCTCGACCCTTCCCCCGTATCTAGGGTCGAGCTGGGTGAAAAACCTGGTTCTTGGGTTTCGGTCTTCGGGGACATTCCTTCACAAAGTGTCCACCCAGGCCACAGTAAAAACAAGCATTCTCTGCTCTTCTACGTTCCCGCTCCCTAGACGTGATGGGACTCCTGATACCTCCAATCTGCATTGGTTCCCCTGTGGTGTCTGAGGTGGAGGAAGATGCGGTTGGACCTGTGGAGTGGGAAAATCCGGCTTCAGTTCTTCGTTCAGAACGCCGTGCATCGACTTGGAGGGTTAAATCTACAAGGGCCGGGAATTGGACGGGCAAGGATGGGACCACGGCTAATGCGTCCTTCATAGGATTACTTAAGCCTCTGTAAAAGACCACTGCCATTTTACTTTCTGGCCATGATGTTTCGGCCGCTAGTTGGTTGAATCGGGTGATGTAATCGATTAGGGACCCCTTACCCTGAGTAAGTTCGAGTAACTCTAAATCATGTGACTGGGTTTTATACCTGGTGTCGAAAACTCGTGACATCTCCGATACCAGTTGGTCGAAATCGTAGAGAGCTGGGTGGTTATTTTCTAATAGGGGATTTGCCCAAGCCGCAGCTGTACCAGCTAGGTGTGACAGGGTGAAAGCTGCCTTAGTAGTGGGATCTGGGAAGGCAAGAGGTCGACATAGAAAATGTAATTTGCATTGGTTAAGGAAAGTCCTGTATTTTCTGGGATCTCCATGAAACTTCTCTGGGGCTGCCAATGGGAAAGGAGACGGTAGTACAACAGGGAAGGGTGCAGGGGTAGTCGGAACCGGGGCTAATGGAGGGGCTGGCATAGGAACCTGAGCGGCGTCCCCGAGCTCCGGATCCGCAGGCAAGGGATGTTGGGCACTCTGCAATAAATCAAGGCGCTGATGAATTACTGTGTTGGCAGCGACCATGTCCGCCCGTAATACCGTGATTGCTTGGATTATAGCAGCCATGGGATCTTCCGCGGTTCCCTCCATACCTGGCACGACAAGGCTTCACAGACTGTTATAATCTGAATGTCGTGCAGATATGTGAGACCTCTGTCCCCAAGTGCCGCACAGGGAGAATGACAATTCGCTCCCTAGACAACCTTTGAGGCCACAGGTGGAGATGAATCCGGGACCGTGAAGTACTGGGAGTCCCAGGGAAGCTGTAAAGGAAGGCAATGTTAAACACCAAGCAAGCAGGGCAAAACGTAGGTAGACAAAAAATAAGGGGAAGACTCTTACCAGGATTCAATAGCTGAAAGGGATTCTGGGGCTCAAGATGGTAATGGGCCCTGGATGTGAGATACTGACTGGAAGGCAATCCACTTGAAGAATTTCAAACACTGGACAGTCCCAGGTCTAAAACCAAACGTAGCAGTATGAATATGGAGAGCAATGAAGAACACAATCCAAAAGGGGAGTCCGTGTATGCGGTCCGAGGTCAGAAGCCCAGAATATCAGTCCAAGCCAAGGTACAGACAAATCGTGATCCAAAAGAGTTCCAAAAAAGGGTAGCCGAGTTCAAGAATCCAACAAGACACAAGATAACGGGACAGGAGCCAAACAGAGTCTCAAGAAACAGCTGTGAAGCGTGGTACTGAGGTATTCCTCTGCTTAAGTACCTTTTGGTGTCGGATCATGTGATCGTGAAGCCAAGTCACGTGAACGCGAGTTCCGGTCACGTGATTTCTGATCACGCGACCGTGAAGCCAGGTCACGTGAACGCGAGTTCCAGTCACGTGATCGGGTAACTCTAGCAGCATAATGCGAAGAATCAAACCTGTTCTTTTGGTGACCTAATCTCCATGGCAGCTGCCAATGAAGAAATGGACGCAGACGTGAGTGTGGAGTAGTGGTGTGCGTATGTTGTGACTGTGTGCGAGCCGGTCTGGACCGCCCATGTGAGCTCCGGAGGATGAGTGGGGGGTGAATTCGGGCTGAGGGCGATGAGGGGGAACTGGTGTCATCTGATGTTTGGATGGAAGTCATGACAGCCATGTACTCTAAAGTCTTAATATTTGTTTTTGTCCTTTTCGCAATGTAAAATATTATCCCTGTAGGTGAGAAAGATTTCCTGTTTATCTCTAACGCCTTCACATCTGACACTCTTTTGCATGGAATTAAACATAACAGAGTAGTTAATTTAGCCCACAGAGATTTCCTAGAAAGATTCTCATTGTCCGGCCAGGTCTCAAACATCCTCAAGACCACATTCACGTCCCAAAGATGTGAATATCTAGGAGCCGGTGGTCTCATTCAGTTGACACGTTTCAGTAATCTGCATATTAAAGGATGTTCACCCGCTGGTCTTCCCTCCAGGGACGTCATTTCACCAAAATACCAGGGGTAGCGGAAGTAACATCACAATGTCACACCCCCAAGAGTGACATCACAGGAAGTGATGTCATTTGACCACGCCCCCATGTGACATCACACAAAGGGGCATCATAAAGCATTATCCCTGAGTACACTACGAAAAATATGGTTACGATAGCACTGTATTGTGACATTTCATACAAGAATGGATCATCATATGTAGCAGTGTGTCAAGGCCCATGTTGCCATGGGAAGTGTATGAACCCAAATCCCCTCTTTCTGTGGGTCCGCCCTGTTATTTCAACAGGACTACAGAGCAAAATCACATTCTGGGGGGACAGGCGTGGATTGGCGGGTATGGGAATAGGAGAAAGCCAGGATAAAAGGGTAGAGGGAGAATATTTGACCAGAGAACATGTACTCATAATGTGTCCAGCTCACATGGTGTAATAAGGGCAGAAGAAAGAGCCTGGCAAAAAGCCAAACAGATGATCCCTGTTGCACCTGTGCTTTGCAGGGAAGCTCAGGGCTAGGCACACCTTGCCCACATGATTGGAGACCGGGTAGAGTCCTGTTGAAATGTCCAACAGAGTCAATAGATCCTCTGCATGGCTGTATGCTGCCAGTGGAAGGGGGAGCTGGGTGTCCTTCGGTCCATGGAAGGCCAGAAGTTGGGCTGCAGCAAGGCCATAGTGGGAAGCAACACTTCATGATGTTAAGGGGCAGGCATCATCAGGCAAAAAGACAGTAGCCAGTTCATTGGCTCACTCGTTTCATCACAGTGGGGAGGCCACAATTTGTGTTCGGCCTGGCCTGGTCACATGGTTTTTCTAGGCCAGTACATTTTCTGAATGCCCATATGGTCACTGAGGGCGTTCCAACCAGGAAAAAGTGCATTGGGGCCTTAAAAATGGGGAAAGGGTGCTATATAAATAACCAAAAATAATACAATACTTTGCCCCACAGAGCTCGAACAGACTAGTTTCCTGCATCTGTAATGGTCCTGCAGTTTTTTTCCCGTGTATGTTAAAATGCCATCTGCCACCAATGGTACCCAAAAAGTTGATGTGGGGAGGGAGGGTGGGTGCGCGAATAAGGCTGTATGGAATTGCATGCACTGCATGCAGGGGTTGGGGGGGAGTAGCAGGACTTTCTTCATGCCCACCCAACTCTCCAAATGCTTTATACTCCCTGCTCTGGTGGCATGGGCTCGTTAAATTATTCAAGGGGTTCCAGATACTTTTTGACAGGTTGAGTGGGTAGGCCTGGACTCTGTACATTAAGGTTCTCAGGGCATTGCTGGACAGGCTAATATTTGGGTAGTCCTGGCGGCGCAGGGTTCTTCCCTTACTCAAGTGATTTTGGATGGGTGGTGTTGAGCAGGCTGGGGGTAGCCCTCCCTGGTGGTATGTGCTCATTACATTCAAGTTTCCCGACCGTGGGGGGGGGAATCTTACCATACTCAAGTGTTTCAGGGCAGGCTGTATTGGACGTGGATCAGGATTCCCTGAAGGTGTCCCGGATGTCAAACTTTCTTTCCTGGTAGCCCTGATCTTCCATATGTAAACGTTTAGAAAGTGGGGTCCGAATGACCATGCTCTGTATCCTTCGAGAAGGGAGAGAGAGGAGGAAGGGAGCGGCACGAACCTAGAAACCGGTCACTCTGCGCTACCCCGCAGCATGCCACGGATTCTGAAGGCGCCAGAGGCAACTCCGTGGCAACAAGGATGCACATTTCATGAGCAGACGGGATAGAGCAAGGCTCTGCCACAAGCGCTGCGTGGGTCTCAGCCACCAAAGGCCACCACCCATCATGGAGGCAGCCCCCCGTTACTCCCTATATGCGGGAGGGGTAACGGTTATAGGGCTGATGTGAACACCAGTGAGGCATCGCGTATGTTACAAGACATATTAGAAACCATCTTGACAATGCCCCAACCCCCCAGGGTGCATTTACTCACAAAAGGAACCTTCCGCTGTCTGGACTATACTGGAAAAGGCTTGCACCCCTGACCCCAGGGGGCATGGGAGGACACTCCAATACACAAAACCCACTAATCCGTTACACATGGGGCACCCCCCAAGAAAGCAGCACCACTAGCTGTTAAGTCTTCTATGTGTGAAACTATGCTTTTGAAAAATGCCACCAGCCAGGAAAATGAAAAACATCTGGGCTCGGCTTTCTCAGAAACCCAGCAAAGAGTAGGGGTCCCGCTTCTGTCACACCCTAAAAGCCTGAAACCATCCCGCGCCACCTTCTTGTTTCCTCGTGTGACTGCATCACGAGCAGCTGCCCGTGCAAGGCAACATGGCCGCGAGCCACCACAGGTCACTCGTGGGGGTTTGTGGACGAAGCGCGAGAAAGCCGTGATAAGCAAAGAAAGGTGCCATTTGGCCACATTGACTTCAGTCTCCCATTACTGACATTCGACAATATGAATGCATTTTTTTGCTTGCAAATCGTGATACATCCTGCTTGAAGCCCACTACAGAGAAACACGACAGTGATGGGCTATAGGCACTGCCTTCAACAAAAGAAGTATTTGGGGTAGAGCAATCATCTTGATGATGGACTCTGTACTTGCTAGGCCCATACGAACATTACCGACTGTAATATTCTGCCACCAGCTCTCAGGGACATCATTCCATCAGAGCCAGGCCTGCCGAAATAGCTATTTCAGCAGGTGCAGGCAAGGAGTCAGTCCTGCCGTGGCCGCCCGCCGCCACAGGCGAGTTGGTGAGCAGGCAGCACTCACCTCAGCTTGGGCCTGCCTGCAGCGGCGCCGCTGCCGCAGGCGAGAGGACACGCACCTCACCACGGCTATTCCAACAGTAACCCTGTTAACCCCAGCAGCAAAGAGCACAGCACACCCCCTGACCTGTGACCTCACTTACCGTGTTTTTTTTAGGCTTTGCACGCCGAGGAGGAGTGAGGACAGCAGAGGAGTAACAGCGCCATGCCATAGAGAAACCACAAGTGCTGCTGCTCAAAATGGAGGAACCAGGCACACGCCGCTTGGTCTGTGGTCGCGCCTCCTGCCAGAGGTCGCAAGAGATTGACAGAGGTCACTGGCGAATCAGCAGTGGTCACTCTTGCGACCTCTGGTGACCCCTAAATGACATCCCTGCTTCCCTCAATGTACTCATGACCTGCCGCTATCGCAGATCTGTAATTGTTAATGGTTCTTTAAGCCTTAGCCTGAGCTGCCAGAAAATTCACTATGTGAATTACATCAGTTCGTATGGGATTAACTTCTCTCTCCATACACCAGTTATTCCATCTACGCCATGACACTCTGTAGGCTTTCCCGGTTGCTGGGGGCCCACGACTCTTTGATAAATTCTTGAGCCATCCCCAAAAGTCCTGGCTCGGCCCAGGCCTTCCTGAAATTGGCCATGCTATCAGGTTCAGATTCCCTAATTGTACCAATGGGTGACTTTCTCCTGTTGGACTTAATATTATGTCTTCTCTGTGTGGCATTGGAATTGGAAAGTCGTACAACATCTCCAGCAGGTCCGGGAACCATGCTTGACCTCTCCAATCGTGTGTCACTAAAATTACTGTCGCTTCCTGTCTCCTGATCTGTGCCACAGTGCGTGCTATCATGGCGAACGGAGGGAAAAAGTATTTCTTCGCTGGTCCCCATACCTGGAGAAATGCATCGGTTGCTGTCGCTTCTGGATCTGGTCTCCAGCTGTAATATCTGGAGATCTTCCAGTTCAATGTCGACAAGAACAAATCCGTCCAAAACGGACCTCTCCAATGCATGATCTCCTGAAATACTGAGTTGTCCAGCTGCCAATCACTGGAGTCCCTCATGTATCTCGAATTCCAGTTCACCACCTGGTTGAGTTCTCCTGGCAGGTGTTCTGCCTTCACACTGACTTCCCTCTGGAGGCATAGTTGCGAAAACCCCTTGTCTATCTCTGTCAGCATCCTGGATCTTGTCCCGCCCAGTCCATTTATGTATCTGACTGCCGAAACATTGTCCATCTTTAGTAGAATGGTACATTTCACTCCTTCCTGAGTCCGACAGCGGACTGTGAAGGATCCTGCCAGGAGCTCGAGGCAATTGATGTGTAGTCCCAATTCCTCGCTCGACCATCTCCCCCCGGTCGATTGATCTCCACATCTGGCGCCCCATCGACTGGCGTACGATGCTATCACCAGGTCCGGGGATGAGCCAAATATCGCCCTGCAATTCCATGCCTCCATATGGAAGTACCTCCATTCCAGCTCTGTTCTCGCTTCTTGAGATATGGGAACTTTCTGTTCGTAAGATAGACCCTTCCTGATATGATCTATCTTCAACCTCTGTAACGCTCTGTAGTGCAGAGGTCCTGGAAATATTGCCTGTATCGACGATGACAGAAGACCTACCAGCCTCGCTATCTCCCTCAAAGAAATTACCTGTTTTGTCATCATACTCTTTGCATCCTTCTTTATGGAATTTACCTTCCCCAAGGGTAGTCTGAGTGAACCTTGAGTTGTATCTAACATGAAACCTAGAAATTTCATCTCCTGTGCTGGCTCTAATTCTGACTTTTCGCAGTTTATCAGAAACCCCAGTTGTTGCATTAAAGATGTTGTTTCCTGAATCTGTTCTACAAGAATCTCTCTGTCCTGGCACATCAGACAAATGTCATCCAGGTAAATAATCATTCTGATTCCTTGTTCTCTGAGGTGACTTAACACTGGTTTCAAAAGTTTGGTGAAGCACGATGGAGCTTATCCTAGACCAAACGGCAGACATTTGAACTCCCACTTCTCTCCTTTCCAGAGGAATTGTAACAGTTTCCTCTGATTCTGTTGAATCGGAATCGTTAAATATGCGTCTCTGAGGTCTATCCTTGCTAACCAATCCCCTCTCTGTAGGATGTCCCTTAAAAGGTGAATCCCTTCCCTTTTGAAGTGTCTGTATATTAGAAAATAGTTCAGGCCCTTCTGTATTGATAATGGCTGGACGAGCAGCCCTATCCTCCTCCAGCCCTTTCAAAAAACCTTCTTCCGAAGATTTTCTTAAGGGATGATTGTGCCTTGTCCATGGACGCATACGTGTTGGCAAACTTTGCCATATCTTTTATGAATAGATCCCCAAACAGTTTGCCTTTTGCTGCTGCTGCTTGCTCAGAAGAATCCAGCTCTCCCAGTCTAGAGTCCAACTTCATTAGTATGGATCTCCTCCTTTCTGTTGCCAACGCTGTGTTGGCATTCCCCATCAGGCATAGGGTTCTCTGCACCAATCCAGCCAGTATCTCTGGATCGATGGGCTCCTTCTTTACCTTGGCTTCTTCAGCGAGTTGCCAAATCCTAGTGATAGGACCCAGCATGTCTAACAGTTTGTCCTGACAGGATCTCCAGGACCTGTCAATTCCTTTCTTCACGTCTCTGCGGTATCTCCCCAGGAACGTGATTATTTTCTCATCGATATCTGAGGTATCAGCCACCCCGTCTGGCACTCTAGACCTGGGGCATTTAGCTCTTCATTTGCTTCTCGCCTACTTGCTCAGGGGTGTTCTCAGTCTCGTCCTTATATATTCTGTAATTCTTTCGGGGGGTTCCCACTCATTTGACCTTGGGTGCACCAATTCGTCCGGGTCAAATTCATCCGTATGGGATTCATAGTCTTCCCTCCTGCCTTTTTTGTTCTTGGGCTCCCACCAGTCATTTTCTGCAGAGGTCTGACTTTCTGACGTACTATATTCGTCAGACTTAGAACTGCTTCTGCAGTATTCATCAGCTGATTCGCTTGAACTGATGTTATGTCTCTCACAAGACCTCGCCTTTCTCTTGTCTGCTCTGGACCTGCGTGTTGAACCCAGGGGGTGGGGGGGTGGTTTGGGAGCTACGATCCCTACAGGTTTTTTTCTTTCTTCCCCCTCTATCCCTGCACTCTTTGTTCCACTCCGACAAAGCAGCCAGGTCCTGCATTATGCCCCTTTCTCTATGGGGTCTTTCGGCATTATTCATCCTCTGTACAGCCTCACTCATGCGTAGACCACTAACATGAGGTCCCTCAGAGTCATCAGAGTAACCACTCATCTTGAATTTGTGCCGTGTAATTAATGAATGCACAGTTTTCTTGGGTTGCCCCTGTCAAATTGCTTATCTTTTGTTCGTAGCTAGGCGGGTCTCTAGAAATATAGATTTTCCCGGGACTAAGCCCGTCTGATTAAGAGATTTAATTATTACTCAATACCTTAAAAGGTATTACCTTCTAAATCAGGCAGTTAATGAGGGGTCTGTTCGTAGTTTCACTTGGGACTGAGCCTGTCACTTACTTGAAGTGCAGCAATGGCTAATCATGCCTGCGGTGCTGCTTTTGGGCACCAGGTGGCATTTACAGTCTGTTGACAGAGCTTCACTTTGCTCTCTTCCCCCTAGAAGCGTGTGTTGAGCAAGGCTGTCGCCAGCTGGTAATAAAGTAAGTCAGCCCTTTTTCTCACGCTCGGAATCTGAAATGATACCTAATCCCTGCCTGTGAATGTTCGCAATGGCGCCAGAACCGAAAAGTCCCGTCGGTCCGTTGCGAACTTCCATTACACAGTGCCATTTCTCAGATAAATGTCTTTTTTGTGTAGTGCATTCTTTTTATTTCCATGAAAAACCATGTGACCCTTTCCACCAGTCATAACACACTATGGGCCTCATTACAACCCTGCCGGTCCGGAAAGAACGGTGGCGGTTAAACCGCTGCCACCGTTCTTTCCGGACTGGCTGATTGAGAGTCCTGCGGCGGGAGGTGTCACCCCGGCCAGGCCTGACCTGGGGGGTTTAACACCACCCGCCTGTAGGCGGACATGGAAACACCGGCTCTGTCATAGATGGAACCAGTGTTTCCATTGTCCCCATCCCCATGGAGTCCTATGGGGCTCCCTGGGAATGGGGACTTGCACAATTCCGCCTCTGGAATTCCCGGGTCGCTGGGGTCATAATGCCCCGGTGATTCTGGGAATCACGGAGGTGGAATGGTAATACGAGTCCGACGGTAACCTGACAGTTTTTCCGGCACGGTTACCTCCAGACTCGTAATGAGGCCGATGTCCCTTATCTTCCCCTACATCTCCGTGTCCTTCCTCTTTCTTTGTCTGTCTCCAACTTTAACTTGCGCCCCAACCGGTAAACACTGTCTTTATCCTCAATTTTCTGTTCCTCCTCATGTTCCTGCATTCTTCACCTCTGTTCCTGAAAAGTAATTTTAAAAAACAGGCTAAGTCTATCTGTAATCGGGTGAGTAATCGTTACATCACCTTTAATCTGCATCACTATCAAATCTTATAATTTATGCATCACAATTCTGTCCCAATTTACCAACAAATACCAAACAATATTACATTTCCATATAACGATTACTCGGGTGGGATAATCCTTCGCCTCGTGTCTTTAATAGAATCTTGACTTTCTATAACGTTAGTATGGAAAATCAGTATTCTATGTCAAGACTGGAGGCTTGTATTATGCTTGTTTAAAGCTTACCTACCACCAACGGAGAGTCGGAGACATCTTCTCTATTGGTCTGAAATAAAATTGTTTAAATGTCCTCCAACCATCTCCTGCGTTAAAACCCTTAGATGCCATATCTCCCCTAATAGAATCCGCCCCATACGTATCAATGCCTGTCTGCCGCATGTACCATTTAAACCATCAGGCTAGTGTTGCTCCCGCAACCTCTTTGAATGGTTTCCTCAGTGATATAAACAGTTGTGTCACCCCTGCGGGCCTAAGCGTACTCTTCATTTCTTCATATTTCTTTAGACACCGGACTGGGCATAACTTAGGCTGGCCAGGAAAAGCTGAGTATGAGACTGTTTTGATACCTGTGTTAGTTCTCATGCTAACGTGAAAAGTGACCATAGATGGGTTGAATTACTTATCTATCTCAAGTGCTCTCACATCTGAAACTCTCTTGCAGGATATCAGGCAGAGCAGTGTGGTTAGCTTTGCCGATATTGCCTTCCTTGTCAATCTGTCATTATCTGGCCAGTAGATAAACATATTCAGGACTAAGTTCACGTGCCATGTCTGAATGTATTTGGGTAATGGTGGTCTCAATAGTCTTACCCCTCTAAGGAGTTTACATACGAGTGGATGTTCCCCCACTGCCACGTTCTCCATTTTCGGGTGGCCGGCCGATATGGCTGATCTACACGCATTTACAGTTCTATATGCCTTCCCTTGTGCCGCCAAAGCTGCTAAGAAATGTACAATCTGCGTGACATCTGCTCTATTGGGATGTATATGCTGTTCCACACACCAGCTAGTCCACCTTGCCCTGGCCAACCTCTAGGCCTTTCTGGTACCTGGTGCCCATGCTTCCTCAATACATTTTGCAGCATCTGCCGAAAGTCCTGGCTTCTGCCAGGTTGTCCGGAAATCACCCACACGATCAGTTACAACTCTCCTTCATAGTTTAGTGGGTGATACTCTCCCACTGGATTCTGAATCAGTTCCCTGAACTGTGGTAACACCAATGAGTTCTCGATTGACAGTTATAGAAGGTCCGGGAACCACATTTGACTCCTCCAGTCTTGTGTTATTAGAATTACTGTTACCTGCTGTCTCCTGACCTGCGATATTGTCCTCGGAATCATAGCAAGTGGGGCAAAGGCATATTCCTTGTCCGGACCCTCATGCTTGTAAAAATGTGTCTGTTGCCACTGCTGCTGGATCGGGCCTCCAGCTGAAAAATCGCTCCAGCTGAGTGTTCAGTCTGGATGCAAACAGATCTGTTCTGCATGGACCTCTCAGTTCTATCAAGGACTTGAAAACTGTCTGTCCAGTTGCCAGTCACTGGCGTCTCTCAGATGTCTTGAGTTCCAGTCTGCTGTTATGTTCTGCAGACCTGGGAGATATTCTGCTGTGATGCTGATCCTGTTTTCCAGGCACATGTGCCAGAAATCCTTCCCCAGCTCCACTAACATTCTGGACTTTGTCCCGCTTAGCCTGTTTATGTATCATACTGGTGAGACGTTGTCCATCTCTAGTAGTACGCAACAGTTCACCTTGTCCTGGGTCCAGCATCTCACTGCGAAGGACCCCGCCAGTAGCTCGAGACAATTGATGTGGAGCTCTAGTTCCTTTCCTGACCACCTGCCTCCCGTTGTCATCCCTCCGCAACAGGCTGCACAGCCCCAGCGGCTGGCATCCAGTTCTGTGATGAGGTCCGGGGACGAGCCAAATATCCCTATCCCGCTCCAGGCCTCCAGGTGTTTGAACCACCACCATAGTTCCGTCTTCGCCTTGGCATAGATCACACCCTTTGTTCGTACGATAACCCTTTTCTCAGGTGTTGGATCTTCAGGTGTTGCAGAGCCCTGTAATGCAGTGGCCCGGATGAAGATCGCCTGACTGGATGATGCTAGTCTTCCCACTAGTTTGGCTAACTCTCTGAGTGACAGTTCTCCCATCGCTATTATTGAGCTGATCTCTTTCTTGATCGCATTCACTTTGTCCATCGGTAGACTGAGCATGGCTGTCTTCGTGTCCACTACGAAACATAGAAACTCGATTGTCTGTACCGGTTCCAACATGGATTTCTCCCAATTTATTAAAAGACCTAGTTCCTGTAATATTTGGGTTGTCTTCTCCAATTGTTCTAGAAGTGTTTTCCTGTCCAGATCCATCAGACAAAAGTCATCTAAATATATTATGTCTGATTCCCTGCTCCCTGAGGTGACCCACAACAGTCCGCATTAACTTCGTTAAGGCCCAGGGGGCTGATGCCAGACCGAATGGAAGGCAAGTGAACTGCCATTCCTGGTCTCCCCATCGTAGGAATTTCCGATCCTCCTGTGACACTGAGACAGTCAGATATGCATCTTTGAGGTCTATCCTGACTAACCAGTCTTCCCTCTGTAATACGTCTCTTAGAAGATGGATGCCCTTCATCTTGAAGGGCCTGTACATTATGAATACATTCAGTTTCCTCAAGTTTATCACCGGTGTGTGCGTCTTTTTGCTTTTGACCAAGAACACATTGGTCACAAACCCATTCAAGGGGTCGGCTATCCGAGCGATGGCCTCTTTCCTTTCTAGCTCTGCTATCTCCTTGTCTCGCAACTCCTTGTCTTCTCGTGTGAATCTTATGGGCCTCATGTCTTCTGTTTGTGTTGGTTCTTGGCAGAATTCTAGGTGGAAACCCTGTGCTGTCTCTTTGACCCATGCATCTCCTGACAACTCTCTCCACTGTTCTAGGAACTGTTCTGTTCTCCCCCTTACCACGGGGTCCCTGTTATCACCAGGTGCTTGGGTAAGTCTGAATCCTGCCTCACCTGTATTTGTCTGCTGGCATCTGTTGCCGCCTCTCCAGCCTCTGCCCCTATCCCTTCCCCTTGACTGGAGAAGGGGTTGGGTCAGCTTTTCCTGGTTTCTCCAGTCGTTTCTATTATTGGAGTTATGCCTGTAAAAGGAGAATCGGCTGGCTGAGCGACCCCTTCCTCTGCCAGCCCTACCGAAAATCTTGTGGCCAAAGACTCTCTTCAGCGATGCTTGCACCTTATCTATTGCGGCGTAGGAATTAGCAAACTTGGCCATTTCTTTGCATCCCCAAACAGTTTTCCCTTACAGCTGGATGTTGACTCTGCCGTTGCTAGTTTGTTCATCTTGGGGTCTATCTTGACAAGGATGAACAGACCTCCTTTGTTCCATTGTTAGGGCATTGTTAGCATTGCCGAGCAGGCATATTGCTCTCTGCGCCCAGCCTGCTAAGATATCTGGATCTACCCTTTGCTCCGGTTGTTTAGCTTCCTCTGCCATCTGTCACATTTTTGACAATGGACTCAGGACATCTAGGAGCTTATCCTGGCACGACCACCAGGATCTATCTATTCTCTTCTTGATGTCCCTGCAGTAGCGTCCCATGAATGACATCATCTTTTCATCTATTTATGGCGTGTCCGCCATGTTCTCTGGTTCTTGGGGCCTGGTGCATTCTGCCCATAATATGCTTCTGGCCTCTTTCGACAGGGAGTTACGGATTCTCTTTTTTATATAATTCCCAATCTTGGCGGGGGGCTCCCACTCCGCCAACCTGGGATGTATGAGTGAGTCTGGGTCGAATACCTCGCCTATTTCCTCTTCCACCCTCTGTCTTTTTCTTTCTTTGCCAGGCTTACGTCTTTCAGGAGGGCTTGGGGACGATGCATCACGCTCTTCTGAGCTTCCTCGGATGTCTCATCCCATTCTTCCTCGTCTAGGTCCTCTGAATAAGACTCATCATCTGTATATCCCGTGCCTCTCCTCTTCCAAGACCTCACTCTCCTTTTACCACCTTTCTTCTTTCGTGGTGTGCCCGGGGGGTTTGGTTGCTGCAGACCTTTCGGGCCTTCTTTCTTCCTCCTTACCCCCCTCGGTATGTCTCTGGGTTTTCTCCCCTTAAGGCTTCCATCCTTTGGGAGAAAGTAATAAGGTCTTCCACCAAGCTCCTACTTTGTGACATTCCCCCTAAACCTGTTTCCAGTACACACTGTACTGCTCTGGCTTTGTTGGATGCTGTCCACTGCCTGCTGGTATCTAGCTCTTCCACCTCTTTGTGTCCTCTTCTAATGAGTCCTCCAACCCTCGTTCCTCCCCACTCTCCTAACCTGATTCTAAGTCCTCCAAGTGTAGCTGTCGATGAGACAAGTAGTCCTTTTCTTTCTTGAGTGCGGGATGCCTACCTCGGGAGGAAGCCACAGTGAATGGTAATAAACAGCATTCCTGGGGCCCCCTTCCCGCGGTCAGGCTGAAACGAAGGGAAAAAGCCTAAATAGGTGGAAAAAACCCTTCCGGCAAGTTGGATAGCCGTGAGGCAAAGCCTGGAGTACGTGTGGTTCGGGAGCTTGCTGATAGCGGAGTTCTTGAGAGTAGGTAAGTAGAACGAAGTAGGCTGTAGCAGAAGCGTGAGCGGAAGGAGTACTGCAGGAAACGCAGAACCGCAGGAAGAACCACCAAGGGAACACCTTCCACCGGAAACTGGAGCCGGGCTGGAAGCGGGAGGAGAGAGACACTGCAGCCGAAAGGCGAGAGGAGAGAGCGGGCACAGAGCGGATGCCGCAGCCAACCAGGAGGAGGGAGGAGGCAGGAGCCGCTGAGAAGGAGGTGAGCCGGAGCAGGAGGAACGGAAGCAGAGTAAAGGGAGGAAGGGAGGAAACGGTCCGCTAAAGGGGCGAACCAGAGAGCAAAAGGAAAAGCTAAAAGTGGCCGAGTAAAGGAACACTAGCATCCAACCCAGAGGGAGCGAAAGTGCACGGCAAGGGGTTGCAACGCGATGACCACTGGGAGAGAGGAAGCTAAGTACCTCCCAGCGGTCGCCATGTTGAAAACCGCTAAACCGGCGATTTACGTTGGGGAAAACATGGCGGAACTATCCGCTCCGCTTCCTACAGCGGAGCCGCCAACGCGGATATAGGCGCCAAGAGTGCCGGCGGATGACATTATACCACCCTCCAGAGCGGGGCACCCCTGGTTTGTTTATTGGGAAAACGAGAATGGAAACGGGAAAATAATCTGGGAGCGTGGATGTAAGAAGCCGGTTCCCAGGAGTCCTCCGACCTTGGGTACCCCTTCCATGAAACCAAGTACTCCAGTCTCCCTCGGTAATATCTGGAATCACGAATGGTAGAGACCTCATATTCATCAGAATATTCCCCTTGAGTGATAGGTTGATTAGGGATAGGTCTCTGGTAGGAGTCGGGGACAAAGGGCTTGAGAAGTGAAGCATGGAAGACAGGATGAATACGACCTAGGTGAAAGGGTAGTTTAAGCCGAAAGGAGACAGGATTGACCTTGGAAAGAATAGGGAAGGGCCCCAAGAAACTAGGAGAAAGTTTAGAAGGGTGAACCCAATGGGGTAGGAACCTGGTGGATAACCACACCTTGTCTCCCTCCTTCCAATCCGGGCAAGGCCTGCGGTGGCTATCGGCCTGAGCCTTATTGCATCTTCGACTCTCCTCAAAAAACTGTCTAGCAGTGGCGTGAGCTTCTGTTATAGATTGCAGATTTCCTTCAGCTGTCTGGGAGTTAGTAGGCACCGGCAACAGAGGAAGGAAGGCTCGGGGATGTACTCCGTAAGTGCAAAAGAAAGGAGATTGACCAATGGCAGCATGTTTAGAGTTGTTATACGTAAACCCAGCCGTGGGGAGCAAATACACCCAATTGTCCTGCAGTTGATTGCTATAGCATCTCAGATACTGTTCCAAAGTGGCATTGAGTCGCTCCCTCTGACCGTTGGTTTGGGGGTGAAATCCAGAAGAAAGGGCTCGTTCCATCCCCAGACAAGAGCAAAGAGCCTTCCAAAACTTGGAGGCGTATTGACTGTCACGATCAGAAATTATTTTATCCGGAAGACCATGGAGTCGAAAGATGTCCCGGGCAAATACCTCCGCCATCTCCGTAGCGGTAGGCAGACCAGATAGTGGGGAAAAATGAGCCAATTTGGTCATGGTGTCAATGGTCACCATGATACACATGCAGGATTTGGAAACCGGGAGCACGACAATGAAATCAGTAGATACCAGACCCCAAGGGCGTGTAGGCATCTCAGGTTGGGTGAGAAGGCCCAAGGGCTTGCCGGTGAGGGGCTTAGCCATGGTGCAAACCGGTAAAGCTCGTAAGTATTCTTCCACGTCTTTCTTGAGTTCCGGCCAAAAAAAAGATCGAGCAACCAGTTCAGTGGTGTTGTGCTTACCACGATGGCCTGCGGTGAGCATATCGTGACACCAACCAATGATCTTCCGACGCAGGGGACGAGTGGGAATATACAGCCAATCGTTCAGGTATAGTAGACCTTACTTTTTGGTATATGGTGTCTTTCTTTGGAGCTTTAGACCTGATCTTTCAGAAGTCAAACCAGACCTTACTTCCTGGAGAAAGGTATTGACCAGGCCCAGTATTTTGTTTCTGCGGAACATCGGTTCTTTCGCTTGTATCTTATCCTCAAGAATGGATTCTTTCAGAGAAAGTGCATCCGCTAACTTATTCTTCGTGCCAGGTAGGCAAGTGATTTGCAAATCGTATTGGGCAAAGAAATGGGCCCATCGGGCTTGCCTGGAGTTGACACACTCCATATTCTGTAGAGCCTTCAATTTCTTGTGATCTGTTCTGATGTTAACCGTGTGACGTGCTCCCATCAGTAGATGTCGCAGGATCTCACAGGCTTGTTTTATGGCCAACAACTCCTTTTCAAGGACTGAGTAGTTAAGTTGGCCGGAAGACAGCGTATTTGAAAGATAAGCTATGGGATGTTCCAGGCCTTCAAAGGATTGTAATAGGACTGCTCCAATAGCCATGGCAGAAGCGTCTGTCTCCACAATAAATTGTCTGGTCTAATCGGGATGGCGAAGGATG
This sequence comes from Ambystoma mexicanum, assembly GCF_040938575.1. Lineage (NCBI taxonomy): Eukaryota > Metazoa > Chordata > Amphibia > Caudata > Ambystomatidae > Ambystoma > Ambystoma mexicanum. The sequence continues at coordinate 638,920,177 of NC_090922.1, read as the reverse complement.
GGAGCTGAACAGAAGAGGTTCTTAAGACAACAAAAGCTTTGTTCCGCTTCTTCGGTCCAGCGGAAGGGACTAACCTATTTCTTGAGCAGTCGGATTATGGGGAGAACGGTTTCAGAAAAATTAGGGATGAAACTACGATAAAAATTTTACAGTCCGAGGAATTTTTGTACTTCTTTGACAGTAGACGGAGAAGGCCAATCGAGAATGGCCGTCACCTTGCCCGGATCCATCGAAATTCCTTCCTCCGATAGAATATATCCCAAATAGGGAACGGAGGATGCGGCAAAAACACACTTCTCCAGTTTGACTAGGAGCTGATTGTCTTTTAGCCTTTCTAATACCTGTTGTACATGTGTCATGTGATCCTCAAGAGTGGCAGAAAATATCAGGATGTCGTCTAGGTAGATTATCACAGAGACCGACAACAAGTCCGAAAACATCCGATCCATGAACCGTTGGAATGCTGCTGGGGCATTCACCAAGGCAAAAGGCATGACCTTGTACTCATACAGCCCAAAGGTGGTACGGAAAGTTGTCTTCCATTCGTCCCCTTTAGCAATCCGCAATAAATGTAGGCATTCCTTAGATCCAGTTTAGTGAACAAACGTGCCCCTTGAACTGCCTCGATAATCTCGTGTATTAATGGCATGGGGTACCGGTCCCGAATTGTCACCTTATTGAGGCCTCAGTAGTCTATACAGCGACGCAATTCAGTTGAGTCTCTTTTTTAATGAAAAACAAAGAAGCTCCAGCTGGGGACTTGGAGGGTTGTATGCGCCCATTCTGCAAATTGACATCCAGATAATCCCGCAAAACTTGTCTTTCAATTTGCGTCAAGGAAAACATCCTGCCAAACAGAACCAATGTGTTAGGTTCTAAGTCTATGGTGCAATCCTCCGGCCTATAGGGAGGCAAAGTCGCTGGCTTTCTTTCAATGAACACTTCTTGGTAGGGAGAGCAGTACAACGGTAAAGCGTGAGCACTGGTCTGCTCCTTGGCCAATACTGTCGTGGTCTGGAGATCACATCTGTTAGGAAAGCAATGGAGTTTACAGTACGAGGAGCAGAAGTTTAGTTGATTATCCGCCCAGTTAATATGTGGGTTATGCTTCCTCAGCCACGTGATACCGAGAATAACCGGAAAATGGGCGGCTCGTATTATATCGAACTTGGTAATCTCGGAGTGTTGGAATATGGTCACTGGAAGTTCCTCTGTAGTATGAGTAATGGGTCCTAAAGAAAGGGGAGACCCGTCAACTCCCTCCATCTTTTGATCTTCAATGCAAGATAGTCTTCGGAGGCCCACCTGTTTGAGCCATAGGGTGTCCACAAAATTCCCTGCCGTACCACAATCCAAGAGTGCTAAGCACTCAACCGACCGTCCATAGACGTCAATGAGTACAGGGAGGACCATGAGCCTAGAATCCTCCTGGATCCAGGTAGCTGTGATCGAAAGAGAAACATAGGGACAGAATGTCGTACCAGAAGCCCCTCGGAACCAAGTCCCTACTGGCGCTGAGGGAGACCGTTTCCCTGCCGTTTCTGAGGAATTTCGGTGCATTCTTTGAGAAGATGTTGATCCGAACCACAATAGGTACATAGACCTTTCTCTTTTCTTCTCCTTCTTTCCGCAGCTGACAAAGGTCCTCTCGTAGCTCCGATGGGCTCATCAGGAGAGTGGGAAGAAGAGGAAGAAGCAGAAGAGGAAATGGCGGGGTCAGCGAGATGGACTGTCGCTCGATGTCTACGGCATTCCAAACGTCATTCCTGTAGGCGATACTCAATTTGTAAGCAGCAGAAAGCAAGTCCAAGAAAGATGGTGGTCTGGTAGCTCTGGCGAGTTCATCCTTAATTTCCTCTTTGAGGCCTCGTCGGAAAATGGCGTATTGGGCTTGTTCCGACCACCCAGCCCCTGACGCCAATGTCTTGAACACCGATATGTAGGTCAGGACTTCGGAAGACCCCTGACGAATATCTAACAGGTCCTCACAGGCGATACTGTCCTTTTGAAGGTTTGTTTTAATAAGGTTTGGAATCCTGTAAAATCCTGCAATATAGGGTTGGCACTGGTAACCAGCGGAGTAACCCACGCCAGTGCGTTGCCGGTCATTTTAGATATCATAAACCCGATCTTTGTTTGGTCAGTGGCAAATAAACGGGGCCTGAATGTGAAATATACAATACTGGCCTCCAAGAACTCCTTGACTTTCTTTGGGGTTCCATCAAACTTCCCTGCAGAGAGGGCCATAACAGGGAGTTCTGGTGATGGAGGTTCACGTGTCGAAATCAACTGTTTAAGAACAACATTCTCTGCCTTAACGGTCTGCAGCTCTTGGGACATTCCTTGGATGGCTTTCCACAGTTTCTTGAATCTGCTCTTCGGCTGACATCTTTACGGGGTGGCGTTGCAATCTGTCCTCTTCTAATGAGTCCTCCAACCTTCGTTCCTCCCCACTCTCCTCACCTGATTCTAAGTCCTTCAAGTGTAGCTGTCGATGAGACAAGTAGTCCTTTTCTTTCTTGAGTGCGGAATGCCTACCTCGGGAGGAAGCCACAATGAATGCTAGTAAACAGCAGTCCTCGGGGCCCCCTTCCCACGGTCAGGCTGAAACGAAGGGAAAAAGCCTAAATAGGTGGAAAAAACCCTTCTGGCGAGTTGGATAGCCGTGAGGCAAAGCCTGGAGTATGTGTGGTTCGGGAGCTTGCTGGAAGCGGAGTTCTTGAGAGTAGGTAAGTAGAAAGAAGTAGGCTGTAGCAGAAGCGTGAGCGGGAGGAGTACTGCAGGAAACGCAGAACCGCTGGAAGAACCACCAAAGGAACACCTTCCACCGGGAACTGGAGCCGGGCCGGGCCGAAAGGCGAGAGGAGAGAGCGGGCACAGAGCAGACGCCACAGCCAACCAGGAGGAGGGAGGAGGCAGGATCCGCTGAGCAGGAGGTGAGCCGTAGCGGGAGCAAAGGAAGGAGAGTAAAAGGAGGAAGGGAGGAAACGGTCCGCTAGAGGGGCGAACCAGAGAGCAAAAGGAAAAGCCAAAAGTGGCCGAGTAAAGGAACACTAGCGTCTAACCCAGAGGGAGCGAAAGCGCATGGCAAGGGGTTGCCACGCGACGACCGCTGCGAGAGAGGAAGCTAAGTACCTCCCAGTGGTCACCATGTTGAAAACCGCTAGACCGTAGACCGGCAATTTACGTTGGGGAAAAGGTGGTGGAACTATCCACTCCGCTTCCTACAGCGGAGCCGCGAACGCAGATATAGGCGCCAAGAATACCGGCGGATGACACTTTGCTGGAGCTGTGCTTCGTAATGCCAGTTGGTTATTTGCAGGGATCTTGGGCCTGCTCCCGTCTCACAGTTGCAGCTAAGTGGGTCTGGATAATCAATGTGACAGTTTAGCTTGGGTCTGTGCCAGTCTAGCACCTTCTGAAATGACAGCTGCTGCCTCTTTAAAATATAGTATCGGAAAAGACTTCTCCACTTCTCCGTCGGTATCCTTGTTGGCCACTAGTGGCGTGCCTATGAATATTTTGCTGATGCTTCTGTCAGCCAGGATCTTGTTGTGCTCTGACGCGCTGTTGCACATTTCTTTATACTCCCTCTGACTTTGGTGTCATAGAAAATACTGATCGTTTGATCTCTCCTAGAGCGTTGCAAACTTGCTCCTCATTATTCCGCACTATGACTACTGAGCGCTATCCTCACTGGGTTCCATCACGCTCAGTGTCGTTTCATGCAACAGTGCCCCCTCTCAAAGAAGGAGGATGTTGGCCCTATGAACCCGTCGCGGGTTTATTCCGTATATTTTTAATCCCTAAAGGTTGCGGATACGCTCCACCAAGCAATATCACCTATTCACACGCGCGCACACTCTCCACATACAAATTCTGTAAACAATTCTATCCCTCATGACAATCAACATTAGTTATAATGCAAAAAGTACTTATCTGGCTGCCCTAGCAGCAAAGAAAGAGGAAGGGTGTTGTTGTAGAACTTTCCATAGAAAGAGCACCAAAACTATCGATATAATTCAGAAAATAGAAGACACTGAGGAATCCCAATGGTTTCAATTAGTTCTGTACCTTATAGCTGAAAACAAATACGAAATTACTAACACCTCTAATACCTTTAAAAAAAAACAATGAATACTACAAGAAATTAAACGTTGAAGAAAACCTAAGAGAAACATATGAAATGCAGCAGGCCAAAGGAGCGCCAATCAGTATATGGGAAAAAAGTGTAGAAGCACAAACCTTTCCTCTACTCTTCCCAACTGAAAAAGGTGGAAGATATGATGAAAGATGCGCACAAATAACAGCATCAGAATACCACTGTTTAAAAATATATTCTGAAAACCCTAGATTTAGACAGAACGTGGAGTACATATTCCACATGCTCTTTGAAAGTGAACTGGCAATGCTATGCTATGGAGTAGCACACACATTGAAAACAGGTTCCCATTTTCAAAACATGTCCGCTACACAGCTACTTTAAAAGGTGCAAGACAAGGACAAAGTTTTACAGTCAAGTATTACAAATCTCTTGGCAAAAATGTGTGGTACTAAAGAGTACTTGTTTCAACGGCACACAGATGTACGGTGTATGCTACGCAACCTTGTCTGACCCACATGGTTTGTCACTTTAAGTTGTGCAGAGTATGCACCGGAAAACATGCACACTTTCCTACGCATAGCAAACAAAAACAAATCAGGTGTGGACATGAAAACATCAGGAAAACTTTGCTCTCTTGATCCTGTAAATGTTTCACGGTACTTCCATGATCACTTCCTTGCCATGCTGCACTTCATTCGCAAATAAAGCACTTCCTCCACTCGGAGAAGTGGAACACTTCTTTTGGAGAAAAGAATATCAAGCGAGAGGAGCACCACACACCCACATGCTTTTGTGGATTGAAAATGCTCCTAAATTTGTTGAGGACAGTGATGAAACTGTTTTGCAGTTGATTCACAAATATGTCACTTGCAAAATCCCTCCAGAAAGTACACATAGTGACCTACAAGCAGACATTTTGCAATTCTAAAGACACAAGTGTGGCAAGTATTGTCACCGCAAATATAAGAACAGAGGCAAATACTACACCAAATGCCGCTTTGGTTTCGCTAGACCAGTTTCGGCAACAGGGCAAGTAAACAGCTTCATGTTTTCGGTTTGACGCAGTGTAAAAGGGAAATCTCTTAAGAACACATACTGCATAAAAAGGAGCAAAGCATCAAAGTACATCAATGATTACAATGCAATAATTGCCCTCCTATGGAATGCTAATGTTGATGTACAGTACATTGCAGACAATTCCACTGCAGTTGCACGATATGTCACAGCCTACTTAACCAAAACAGAGAAAACAGAGCTCAAAGATCTCGGGATGACATATCATCTGACAAAACACTGGCACAAAAATTGTACAGCTTTGGCATAAAAATGCTGTCTCATAGAGAATGTGGCTGCTACGAAGCCGCAGACCATTTAACCGGCACCGCCTTATATGGGAAATCTGAAAACATAGTGTGGCTAAGCCTTGGCCCTGCTGCATCCAGAAAAAGAGTACTGAAATCATATGAAGACATACAAACAACAGCCAGGACATTTTAAAAAACAACTCATTGGACACATACTACCTGAACAGGAGTATTACTTTAGAAGCCATGTGCCTGTACCAGATAGCCCAAAACTTTTTGTACAAAAATAATATTAAACCAGATGAGAAAAAGATACATACAGAGTGGAAAGTTGTGAAGGCAGCCTGGTGAAACTTACCAAACGCAGCCTAATTAATCATATGAAATTGTCATTGAAAACTCCTCAACACAAAGAACTGTACTACATGGCTCTACTGCAACTTTTCAAACCATGGAGAAAAGAAGAAGATCTATTAGCCACCCATGCCTCCTGTACTACATGGCTCTACTGCAACTTTTCAAACCATGGAGAAAAGAAGAAGATCTATTAGCCACCCATGCCTCCTATGAAGATGATTTCAATGCAAGTGAAAGTACAATTACAGATGGAAACTTTACACGGTACAAAACCATATTGGACAATGAACTCCAACAAAAAGAAGAACTTCAAGCACAACTAAATGTAGACACTTCTGAGAGCAGTGAACCTTCTCTAAAAGGCAACTAAGAACCACTTGGACAGCCACTCATAGCAAATGAGGCAGAGATAGCCATGACAGAAGTAACCACCACCATGTTTCATTATGAGCAATCTGCAGAAGAGTTGTCTGTACTGAAATCACAACTAAACAATGAGCAGCGTATCATTTTTCTAGAAGTAAATGAAAAAATTGAACATGGTATACAGCACAAAAGTACAACTTGTACCTGTGACAACTACAACCATTGTATGTCAGTGGTGAAGCTGGGTCAGGGAAAACATTCTTAATAAAAATTATCAGTAAATACCGCCAACAATTAACAAACAACAACCTTTCAGCTGTTGTAACTGCCCCCACAGGTTTAGCGGCCTACAACATAGGCGGAGCCACTCTACACCGATTGCTACTCCTTCCAGTAGAACACCAAAACAAATTAGAGTACAATAAACTTTCAGCAGAAGCTGATATGGAGCTACACAGAGTTTTGAGAGAAATGGAAATGCTCCTAATAGATGAGGTGAGCATGGTTTCTAACCTAATGTTAGCTTTTATTCACCTCAGATGGCAAGAGGTCCTCAAAACAGACTACGAAGAACTCTTTGGAAGAAAACATGCCATTGTATTCGGAGACCTCATTCAATTAACACCAGTGAAAGGGGAACCTATCTTCAAAACCATAAGACACAAAGTGTGCCGTAAAAGTCTTGGAAGCATCGGGAATGTAAATTTCGGGCAATATTTCATATGCAGAGAACTAACTCAAAACATGCGTCAGTCTGCAGACCTCACCTACGCCAACATTTAAAAAAACATACGGATTGGTGTAGTTTCAAAGGAGGCACAGTCTACCCTCAATACTAGACGCGTCCATGAGCTGTACGGGCATAAACACATGTGCGACTGATGTCATGGAACAATTAGCTCACAGAAATGTCACCTGTATGTCCTTAATGCCAACTCTAGCAAGCTGTGCACAATTCAATGCAACAATGCTAAAAAAGAAAACCAACTACTAGTGGAAATTCACGCCACAGACAAACTGGACGTACACGGTATGACAATACCTATGTGTCAACAAGCTATAGCACACCTAAATACCTTAGAAAACTCTATCTCAAGCACAGCTGGTTTGGAGAAAATGTTTAAATTATGGGTGAACTGTAGAGTAATGCTGAAGCGTAACCTTGACGTGGAGCAAGATTTAGTTAATGAATCACTTGGTACAGTTGTTGGCTTCCAGACATACCCACGGGACAACAGCATTCAGTTTGTCAACATCCAGTTTGACAAACTTTCAGAAGTTAAAAAGATAGGATGCACAATGGCTCGATTCCTTCTTTTCAAAGACATGTATGTACGAAGAGAACAATTTTCTCTGTCGCTAGCTTATGCAGTAACTATTCATAAATCGCAAGGTCTAACCTTAGATCAAGCATTGATTGATATTGGCAGCAAAGTCTTTAAAGAAGGCATCAGTTACGTAGCACTGTCATGGCTACCTACACTGGAAGGACTATATCTAGTGAATTCTGATGTAACTGCAGTCAGCGCAGACATTCCTTGCATCATAGAGTACAATAAACTACGTGCACTCCACACACCCCATTTGAACATTTACCCTGTTCCTCAGAAACCCAAAGGTTTGAAAAGAAAGCTCATTCAATCAGAAGTTCTAAATGATTTGGAAATAGTACCACCAAAGAAATTGAAATCAGCTCATACTCCATCAACTACCAAAAGCACAGATAAACAAGACAAGACATACCCAACTCCACACACAACAAGAAAGGGCCTCTTCAAACAAACCACACGCCATTCCATCAAAGCACTCAGATACAGAAGTACCTGGTCCATTCAAATTTTCAAATACAACAGGTGTTAATTGCTATGCAAATGTAACAATGAATGTTCTATTCCAAATGCCAGCAATTATTCAAAACATTTATGCAAATGGTGCATACCAGTTGTGTTTACAAATGCTCGTTCTTCACAGAAATGCAGTAAGTAATCCTGACAACATTTACAGTGTCTCAGGAGTAAGGCAAGAATTAGACTACTGTGCTGGAATGGTGAAATTCATGTTAAACAGACAAGAAGATCCACAGGAATTTCTAATGTACTTATTACAAATACTGGAAAGGAAAAACATTCTCATGAATGAAATCTTTCAGATTTCCTACATGTGGAAACATACATGCAGTCTCTGCAACCATGTCATTCAGGAACATGTCCCTAACGAATGCTTTGTGTATGCATCAATACCTAACTGTGACTCCATTCCATTTCAGCAACTGGTGCAAAATGCCAACCATAGCATATTGTGTACGTCATGGAATTCTGATAATCGTTCGATGCTACATATACACTCACATAGTCAATATGTAATTGTAATTCTCTTATGATACAATGTAGTTAAGTTCTCACCGGAAAAATGCGCCACAAAACAGTTAAGGTGAACATATTTTTAATATAATCAAAATAAAAGAAACTACTGTTTGCAGGAGAGGCCCTTTTAGATGACACGTGTTTCGGCTGTTAGTGCCTTTTTCAAATCTAGGGCATATATTACATACTATCTCTGAGTATTTTTACAAAATTGAAGCTAGTTGTTCCATAATGCCAATTTTGAAACCAAAAAGAGAAAAGTAAATGTAACCAAAGACAGAGAGTGCAGAGGGGTTTAGGGGAGGAACGAAAGGGGTGGAAAAGAGGGAAAAAAAAAGAACCATGAACAAGGCATTATTCCTAGGTTTGCATAGTGTCTCACATGCAAAGATGGTAAATTGGAGGTTCGGTTTATATAATGTACAAACCTTGTTTTGTTCATTTATAGTGACACATCTGCATCAAAGTGCCTTACATGCACGGTTAGTAAATATAAAAATCAGTTTGTATATCACAGAAATCTTGTTTTGTCCATTTAAAATAACACACCTACATCATATATGGTCTCAAGCAGTTAATTAAGCACAATTCCAAAAGCCAAACATCTAATAAGAGCCATATTTGCAGTGCCTATCCCTAAAACTCTGTTCGTCCATTGGTCAGGCATGGGTTAAGTCTAGCTACTGATTTCTTGTTATAACCTACTGTGTTTTAGGTAGTCAAATGAATAGTCTGCATCAGATTAGAATAGAAAAACATTTACAGGAAATGTCAAACGCTTACCTACTATGTATGTTATGAGATTCCACTTTAAATGAATATATATAATTGGGGTTAATCCCATCTGAAATAGAATTAGCCAAGGGTTAGCAATGTTAACGATCTATGTTCCTTGCGGAATTCGTTCGCGCAACATGTTGTGTATAAGATATGACACAGAAACTTTCACAAACAGTTTGTAAAAGGTTGCCGTACACATTTTATCCAGTTTCATTTCGCTCGAAATTCGACTTTTCTACTAAGTGCATAAACCGTTTTGCCACTGCAGTAATGATATACAAGTTCTCTAGGGTTTAGCTGTGCGAAATGCACAGCATTAGCTTACTGAGCATCTCGTTGAAAAGTCCCGCGCATCGGCTCTCCTTGTTCCAAACAGCGGTGTCGCTCAGACGCTAATGTTTATACGGGTTGCATGGTCACCGCCGGGAAGCCCTTTTCGCTTTCTACAATGTGTGCGGCCGGGCGTCATGTTTTGGGATAAGCAGAGGCTTATGGACAAGTTCACATGAGCCAGTTCCCAAACAATGTTGTTATGTTGCCCAAAAGGGAAAGTATGAAGTACGTAATAAGTTTGAGAAACACATCTAATAAAGAGCAAATCGTGCTGCAATTTAAACTAACAATATAAAGCTATTTGGTGCATTCCATACTGATAAGAATAAGGTGGATTATTTGAAGGTATCAGAAATAAGATAACCCGTGTCCAAAGGGAAAGTAAGAATGTTTTGGACAAGAACAATAGATTCTGGATGGGAATTAATTAGTGTGTGAGTATGTTTGACTTGACAGAGGGTGATATTAGAAAGAGCATCATTGGGAGTTATTTACTAGAAAATGTTATGCTTTAACTGAGAAGGTTCCTGGGAATAGCAGATACCATTTGTAACACTCACCTGGTTCCCCCGGAGGCGCAGGTCTTGATCTGGCGAGGATACTGTCTTCAGTGTTAGGCGCAGGGTTCGTTTTTCTCCCGGACTGGGCCCCCTTCCCACCGACAGTTTAAGCTGAAGAGTGAGATGTCTGCAAGGGTAAACCAAGGTATTAGTGTTTGGAAGGTTCGGAAAGTTCCTAGCCCCTCTCGCCCTTTCTTTCCCCGTGGAACTGGGTTGATATTGCGCTTACCTTATATAGGTAAATGCCGGGCTCTCCATCCTGCTTCTTGTGCAGGGGCGCTGGATCCAGTTGCTTCACTGGATGCGAGCTCTGCCTCTTGATAGCAGAGGATTTGCTGAGAGCGAAGACGCCGTTAATGCACGAGCGTGCCTTGTAAGTATTAAAGTTCCTTTTGCATTGTTCTCTTCTCTTTCAAAAGTCTTAAGTCTATAAAGTCTATGTCTTTCCCTTTTCAGATGCTGTGACGATGAAGATTATCCTTCAATGGCACGTAAGTAGAAAGACTGCACTAGCGCTGGAGAATGCTCCGTAATGTCTCTTTTGTCTTTGCAGGTGCTGAGGTGCAGCGCGAACAGATTGAAAGCGAACATAACACAGGTAAGCAGTCTTGTAACTAAGCGTTACTAACCGATGTATCTTGCCTTGCAGGTGCCGGAATGCAGCGCGAGCTGAGTTGGAACGGGCGTAACACAGGTAAGCAGAACTTGTAGTTGAATATTACTGACCGATGTTCTCTCTCTTTGCAGATGTCGGATGCCGGAAGAGAAAGGCAGAGAAAGGCGACTTGGATGCTGCCGTTGGATTAGGTAAGTAGATTCACTGCCTTTACTTTAGCCTAACCTGTGCCTTTGTTTTGCAGGAGCTGCAGAAGACTGAAGAAGACTGAAGATTGGATTCCAGCAGGTTATTTCGTGTTCACAGGATCTGGAGCTGGAGGTTTCCTGGAGCTGACACGGTGAGCGTCCTGCTGCAGATGCAGAATAACGCGAAGCACGTGAAACCAATCGGGTGTGGTTTAAATAGCCTTCTGTAGTGCTTAGGCGTCTCCTTCCACGGCCCCACCCAGGTAAGAAAAGAGTTCCAGATTTCTAGAAGAGTTCCTGTGTTCTGCTTCCAGGGAGTGGCTCCTGCTCCACCCAGACAGAAAAAGTAGTTCCAGGCAGAGAAGGATCAGGAGACCAGTTAGCTGGTAAGTAAGCAGCATGGTCTGCTACAGGTAGGTCCACCAAGCACTCTTATCTAATATGAGCCCGGCGCTTCCTGTGCCGGAACCAGTCACCATCATGAGCCTGGCGCCACTGGCGCCAGGACAAGGTCCAGAGGGTCCCTATAGGGACTGGCTGGTTCCTGGGATCAGAGTCATGGGCCTGCTTCCAAGGTCGTGGGGCAAGTCCTGACCCCTTGGAAGCAGGGATCATGACAGCACCCCCCCTCAAGGCACCTCCCAAGGTTGACTTCTCCGGAGGTCTTGGTTTGTTAGGAAATGTCCGATGAAATTTCTTGATTAGTCGGGGTGCGTGTACATGTTCTGCAGGTTCCCAAGATCTTTCTTGGGGGCCGTAGCCTTTCCAGTCAATCAGGTAGTGTAGTTTTGATTTGGAGATCTTGAAATCCAGGATATTTTTGATTTCAAACTCAAGTTCTCCGTCAACTAGGATAGGTTCAGGAGATTTAGTCAATCGGGTTTCTGGTTGAACAGATTTTAGTAGTGAAACATGGAAGACTGGGTGCATTTTCATGCGATGGGGTAAATCCAACTTGACCGCTACTGGATTTATTATGGCAGTAATAGAGTAGGGTCCCAGGTATCTTGGGTTAAAGGTGCGTGGTCCCTTTAGGGGTAAATATTTGGTGGATAACCAGACTTGATCTCCTATTTGGTATTGAGGGGCTTCCTTTCGATGTTGATCTGCTCCTTTCTTGTATTGTTCCTTGGCCCTTTGAAGGTGGGTAGTAGCTTCCTTGAAGGCTTGGGTGATGGTTGAATGTAGGTGGTCAACTGCTGGTGTTCCAAGATCCTGAGGTGGATCCAGGTTAGAGGTTCGAGGATGATTACCATACAAAAGAAAAAACGGGGTCTTTCCGGTTCCAGAGTGGACTGAGTTATTGTAAGCGTACTCGGCTATCCAAAGGATGTCCTTCCAAGTTCCTCCTGTCTGTTGCAGCATGCAGCGTAGGTACTGTTCCAAAGTCTGATTGGTCCTTTCGGTCTGACCATCGGTTTGTGGGTGGTGACTGGTGGAAAGCCTCACATCAATTTGAGCTAACCGACAGCAACTCCGCCAGAAGTGGGAGATGAATTGACTTCCTCTGTCTGAGATTAAAACTGAAGGAAAGCCGTGCAACCGAACGATGTTTTCAAGAAATTCTCGAGCCAGGATTGCTGCTGACGGTAACCCCTTTAGTGGGATGAAATGTGCCATTTTTGAAAATAAGTCTACGATTACCAGGATTGTATTGTATCCGGAACAGGGAGGTAAGTCGGTGATAAAGTCCATGGAAAGGGTATGCCAGGGATGAGGTGGGATTTCAAGTGGTTGTAAGAGGCCTGCTGGTTTTTCCTTAGGACTCTTGTTCTGGGCGCACACTCCACAGGACATGACAAAGTTTCTGATGTCTTTTCTCCAAGATGGCCACCAAAAGTGACGCTTGAACTTTTCCGAGGTCTTGGCCATACCCGGGTGTCCTTCCATTAAGGAGTCGTGATAACAAGAGATGACTTGATTTTGTAAGCTGGTACAGGGTAGATAAAGTCGTTCCTTGAAGTATAATAAGTCGTTCTTTACTGTGAAGTCTTCCCCCTGAAGCTGCCATTTTTGTATGTCCGTTGGAGTTACAAGTTGTTTAACCTGGGTTTCAATTTCTTCAATGGATTGCATGCTGATCAAACCCAGGATTCTTTGTTCAGGAATAATAGGTACGAGCTCAGGGTTAACCATGTGTTCCTCTACTCCGATTCGAGAGAGGGCATCCGCTTTACCATTCTTATTGCCTGGTCGGTAGGTGATTATAAAATCAAATTCGGCAAAAAATAATGCCCAGCGAAGTTGTCTGGAGGATTGAGCTTTGGCTGATTTAAGATACTGTAGATTACGATGGTCAGTAATGACAGTGACTGTGTGTCGGGCTCCTAAGAGATAATGCCGCCAGGCCTTAAAGGCGGACTTAATAGCCAACAGTTCCTTATCGGTAATGGTGTAATTGATTTCTGGGGCTGATAATTTGCGAGACCAAAACGCCACGGGGTGCAACTGGTTGGTTTCTGGATCTCTTTGTGAAAGCACTGCTCCCATAGCAAGGCTGGAGGCATCGGTCTCGACGATGTAAGGTAGTTCCGGGCGGGGATGTTTTAAAATCGGGGCGGAGGTAAATTTAGTCTTTAGCTCCTGAAAGGCTTGTTCTGCCTCGGTAGACCATTCAAAACGTTTGTTTTTTCTGAGGAGAGCTGTAATGGGTTGGACTACCCGAGAAAAGTCTGGAATAAACCTGCGATAGAAGTTGGCGAAGCCCAACATACTTTGAACCCCTTTTACAGATGATGGTGAGGGCCACTTGATTATTGCATCTACTTTCCTCGAGTCCATGTGAACTCCGTTAGGTGACAAAATAAATCCCAGAAATTCGACCTCAGTAACATGAAAGACGCACTTCTCTAATTTTGCAAAAAGTTTGTGTTTGCGGAGCCTCTCCAGTACTGCGGTTACATGTTTTCGGTGTTCTGCCTCAGAGGACGAATAAACCAGAATGTCGTCAATGTATACAACTACACACACATCAATGAGTTCACGGAGCACGTCATTCATAAAGAACTGGAATGCGGCCGGTGCGTTACACAACCCGAAGGGCATCACTTGATACTCGAACAGTCCATACTTGGTACGAAAGGCCGTCTTCCATTCATCGCCCTCCTTTATTCGCACCAAATGGTAGGCTCCTCTGAGGTCTAACTTAGTATATATGCAGGCGTTTTTGACTTGGTCAAGTAGTTCTGGGATCAATGGCAATGGATACCTGTTCTTAATTGTAATCTGGTTCAGGGCACGGTAGTCTATACACGTTCTTAAGTCTCCCTCCTTTTTTGGCACGAAGAACAGAGCTGAGGAGGCCGGGGACTTCGAAGGACGGATGAATCCGTTAGCCAGGTACTGGTCCAAATATTGCCTTAGGTGGAGATTTTCAGGTTCAGTAAGGGCATAAATCCGACTGCACGGAGGAGTGGATCCGGGAATCAGGTCTATCTGACAGTCGTATGATCTGTGGGGAGGCAAAGAATTAGCTTGGTCTTTCCGAAAGACATCTTGGAATTCCTGGTATTCAGGAGGCAGTTGCGGACTCTCAGAAACAGTTGCAGCTAGTTTGGTGGAGAGCTGAGGGTAGCAGGTAGAAGCGCATTCTGGAAACCGGATTGTCTTTGCTCGCCAATCAATTTGAGGATTGTGTTTCTCCAACCAAGGAACTCCCAAGATGACTTGAAACTGAGGGGCCTTGATCACATCAAACACGATCTTCTCTTGATGCCCATCTTGGCTTACTAACGTTACTTCCATGGTGGTGTGAGTTACGGGTCCGGAAGCTATTTCCGTCCCATCCACGGTGGTAATGACATCTTTCACCGTCTTAGGACAAAGAGATAGATTCATCCTGGCGGCCAGCTCACAGTCCAAGTAATTCCCGATTGCGCCACTATCAATGTATGCTTTAATGGCATGCATACGATTAGGTTGTTCAGGACTCACGAGGACCATGGGCATGATGAAATGCGAGGTCAAAGAACTGGTTTTAACGCTCGGCAAGCGGACCTCTACACTTGCCGGGCGAGGTCGTTTCCCGGCTCAGAATTCTCGGTACCTCTATCAGACGCCCCTACTATCTTCTTCTTGGGCTTCACTGGACAATCTCGAAGAAAGTGCCCTGAGTTTCCGCAATAGAGGCATAATTGCAGTTGTCTCCTCCTTTCCCTCTCCTTTTGGGTTAAAGGTCCTTTTACACCCCCTATTTGCATGGGTTCCACGGAATCAGTTCCTTTCGTAGAACTTTGTGGCCTTGAAAAAGGTCGGGTTTCAAATCTGGATCGATCGGCTTTCCGATTCTGTAGTCGATGATCCAATTGCACTACCAGATCGATATATTCGGAACAGTCTTGTGGAGGATTTACCACTTGAGCCAGAACGTCTTTTAATTCCCCACGCAGACCTCTGTAAAACAGTGTGATCCTCTTATCCTCCGGCCATCCGGTTTCCACCACTAGTCTGTTAAATGATGCAATATAAGTCAGAAGATCTTGATTGCCCTGTCGTAGTGAAAGAAGTTCATTATCCAAGGCCTGTCCCTGATAGTGCCTTGCGAACAGTTTCTCCATACTGGCTTGAAAGTCCTGGAAGTTATGGAGAATGGGGTCATCTTGAGACACTAAAGGAACAGACCAATCTGCGGCACTGCCACTGAGATAAGAGAGCACGAAGGCCACTTTAGCCTGGTCCGTTGGAAAAGCGGCGGGTCTGCACAAAAAGTGCAAGCGACATTGATTGAAGAACACAGCAAACCTTTTTGAATCACCTGAAAAGCGTTCGGGCGGAGCCAAAGGTATATTTCCTGGTAGATTGATTTGTATCGGATTCGAGGAAGCTGGAGGAGCGTGGCCCCCACGTGGGGTTGGTAGAGGAGTTTGTCCAGCTTGGGCTTGCAGCAATTGTCTAGCCAAATCGTCTGTTCGCTCTTTGGAGACCACTAACTCCCTCCTTAGGGCATTTGTTTCCTGACGTGCAGCGTGTACTTCCGCCCTCAACTCCCCGAGTAATTGGGCCAACTGGTCTGTGTCTGAGGTTTCCATTGCGCCTGGGCGGGAATTTTGTGGTAAGTCTTCGCGTTCTGTAACACTCACCTGGTTCCCCCGGAGGCGCAGGTCTTGATCTGGCGAGGATACTGTCTTCAGTGTTAGGCGCAGGGTTCGTTTTTCTCCCGGACTGGGCCCCCTTCCCACCGACAGTTTAAGCTGAAGAGTGAGATGTCTGCAAGGGTAAACCAAGGTATTAGTGTTTGGAAGGTTCGGAAAGTTCCTAGCCCCTCTCGCCCTTTCTTTCCCCGTGGAACTGGGTTGATATTGCGCTTACCTTATATAGGTAAATGCCGGGCTCTCCATCCTGCTTCTTGTGCAGGGGCGCTGGATCCAGTTGCTTCACTGGATGCGAGCTCTGCCTCTTGATAGCAGAGGATTTGCTGAGAGCGAAGACGCCGTTAATGCACGAGCGTGCCTTGTAAGTATTAAAGTTCCTTTTGCATTGTTCTCTTCTCTTTCAAAAGTCTTAAGTCTATAAAGTCTATGTCTTTCCCTTTTCAGATGCTGTGACGATGAAGATTATCCTTCAATGGCACGTAAGTAGAAAGACTGCACTAGCGCTGGAGAATGCTCCGTAATGTCTCTTTTGTCTTTGCAGGTGCTGAGGTGCAGCGCGAACAGATTGAAAGCGAACATAACACAGGTAAGCAGTCTTGTAACTAAGCGTTACTAACCGATGTATCTTGCCTTGCAGGTGCCGGAATGCAGCGCGAGCTGAGTTGGAACGGGCGTAACACAGGTAAGCAGAACTTGTAGTTGAATATTACTGACCGATGTTCTCTCTCTTTGCAGATGTCGGATGCCGGAAGAGAAAGGCAGAGAAAGGCGCCTTGGATGCTGCCGTTGGATTAGGTAAGTAGATTCACTGCCTTTACTTTAGCCTAACCTGTGCCTTTGTTTTGCAGGAGCTGCAGAAGACTGAAGAAGACTGAAGATTGGATTCCAGCAGGTTATTTCGTGTTCACAGGATCTGGAGCTGGAGGTTTCCTGGAGCTGACACGGTGAGCGTCCTGCTGCAGATGCAGAATAACGCGAAGCACGTGAAACCAATCGGGTGTGGTTTAAATAGCCTTCTGTAGTGCTTAGGCGTCTCCTTCCACGGCCCCACCCAGGTAAGAAAAGAGTTCCAGATTTCTAGAAGAGTTCCTGTGTTCTGCTTCCAGGGAGTGGCTCCTGCTCCACCCAGACAGAAAAAGTAGTTCCAGGCAGAGAAGGATCAGGAGACCAGTTAGCTGGTAAGTAAGCAGCATGGTCTGCTACAGGTAGGTCCACCAAGCACTCTTATCTAATATGAGCCCGGCGCTTCCTGTGCCGGAACCAGTCACCATCATGAGCCTGGCGCCACTGGCGCCAGGACAAGGTCCAGAGGGTCCCTATAGGGACTGGCTGGTTCCTGGGATCAGAGTCATGGGCCTGCTTCCAAGGTCGTGGGGCAAGTCCTGACCCCTTGGAAGCAGGGATCATGACACCATTCCCCTTCCCTACTGTGATGAGGGTTCAATACTGAAATGCATGTAGATATTTCAAAGTTAAGGTCAAACGGTTTAAATACTGTATTGATGCGTGTGGGCAGAGAGACACTGTATATGATTCGAATATGAGCTGGGTTATTCGACCATGAAAGGCTCCATTAGGACCTAGAGTATATATGTGTGACTAGTACTCTTCTCTATTCTATATATTGTTATCTTCAGATTACACCCTGATATAAATTGTTCAATATTCATTTACACATGCTTTGAAAAAAAACTAAGAAGATTCAAATTTCAGAATAGATTGTATAATGCATCACTATTCCAGATCTTTACAAAAATAAAGGAAAATGCTTCTATATTCGATCATGGTGACAGGATTTACAAAAAAGCTGACATTTCACTGTCTTTGTTGAGGCCCACTGCCAGTGTTCTAAATTTGTAAATCAATCTGGCCTCCGTTTGACGGAGTAGTTCTCCTTGTTTCCATCTCTTCTGAGTAACCCGTTGTAATCCAATGTATCTGATGTCTTCCTTATGATTCATCTGGTGCTCTTGCTGCCAATGATGTGCAAGCGGCAATAGTGGGTTTTGGCTCCCAATTGAGGTTAAATGTTCAGTAATACGTGTGCGTAGTTCTGTTATCGTGCTGCCTATGTAAATCTTTGCACATACACATATTATTGCGTATACAATATATTTTGATCAACTGGAAACAAGGAAATAGGTTGCTTGGCTTAAATAGGTTGAAACCCAGAAAAAACCCAACCGCTATTCAACTCTTACGATACAAAGCAGATGGAACCAAAAACAACTGCAAACTTACTGCCTTCACACATGGCAGGTATCACTTGGCAAGGAAACCTTCACAACAGTAGTCATAATCTACCATACAGGCGACACAACCAATGCAGGCCACTATACCGCATACATTAGAAAGCAATGGTCATGGTGGGAATGCAATGATACTTCCATCACTCCAGAGCAGAGATTAACTGCAAATCTTGCAAATGCCTACTTAATATTCCTTAAGCCAAAATATTGTCATTTTTTTTTTTTTTACATTTTATATAGCGCTACGAACCCTCAGGTATCTGAGCGCTGCTTATTATTACCCCCGGTGTGTGGTGCTCATTTATCGACCTCGGAAGGATGAAAGGCTGAGTTTGGCCCTGCTGGGATTCGAGCCTGTGTTAGCAAGCGCTGCACAGATGTCAAAGCGAGCGCTCTACTCGCTGTGCCACTTGACCAGCTATATTGATATACAAACCTACTATACCCTACTCCCCAGCACCCACCAGTACCTTTGTAAGTGCACAACAAAAGAATTACCTTCCACACTGTGGACCTAAAGCAATGTAGCCTACAGCAAGTATTCAAGAAATGCATTGAATGTGTGTTGGACAATTGTATTCCCAATGAACCCAATGAGTACACTCAGACAAAAATGTACAGAAATGACACTAGCAGTATTTTCCACTTCATACATAAAAAGGAAAGTACTAAGTATGAGGGTTCAAACCTATCCTCAGTAACCTCTGAAAGCAGCAAGTACACAAATGACTCACCAGCTGTCTAAGAATACTAATACAAATGCAATACATATGCAACTGTCACTACGTATACCCATTATGGTACACCACCACTTCTGAATGTACACAAATGTGAAAGTAGCAACAGCAATGCAGGAGCTTGTAAACGTACCCTATCGGAATGGGACACTATAAACAGTTAGAATACGCCACCTGGTATGTAACTGCAACCAGAAAACTACAAATTTTTCTTGCAGCATTAAAACAATCCAACTCAACCTTCAGCAACCACTGTGCGACAAACATTTCCTCAAACACTTCCAAAGTATGAACAATTACAGTATGCCAACAGGTATTTAACTACCCTCACAATCCGACGTGGTATCCGACGTGCTGTGCTTGCGGGTGCGACTCTCCCCACCAGGTCAGACCTGGTGGGCTGACAGGAGCCCGCAAGCTCAGCTCATAGTATGGCAGTCCGGGAACTATGAGGCCCATTGTATGGAATTGTAGAAAAAAAGGAAAGATAACTTGCAGTGCAGTTGCTCTGCCCAGTTCTATGTCCTTTCATTGTCAGGCATTTCAAAGCCAGCAATTTAAACGTGTATGAAAGTACATCTAATTTATTTGGGGGGTCCCCACCCCAAAACACCCCCCTCCTGCACCTATTCTTAACTATACCCGACCCCCAACCACTTAACTGCCCTTTCCCACCCACTCCAAAAAAAATTGGTGAACTTTTGTGCAGGTTTAAAATGCAGGCTTTCAAATGCCTGGCGATGAAGGGACGTTTTACTGCTCTGCCCCTGTGCCCCAAAGGTAGCCTGCAACAATTCAATATGCCTTACACAGCAATTTGTTGTCCACCCAATGGGAGCCTGGAATTCGCCGAGATTATGTAAGTAGAACTTTACATTACATGTGTCTTAAGATTCACGTTTATTACGCTGCAGTTCTGTATGCATAATTGTGAAGTTACATCACCGCACACTTTCTCTGTGTGCATTGTACAGGCGTTTGTAACGGAAGTAGTCATGCGCCATTACAGTGCCATGGCTCCACCATTCAGCATAAATGGCAGCTATGATTGTAGGTCATTTTGTTGGCATGCTTCTCCAGCCCCTGCAAATCCAGGCATAAAGGACAAGACGGAAAGGGAACGCAACGCGTGCAGTGAAACAGCACACCTTATGCTCAATCGTGTACTGCTACATTGCCTGTTTTGTCCTTACTAAGCCCTTTGAAACAGTTGTCAGTTCTACGCACCCTCATTGTATTGAAAGTAAAAACAGGCAGAGGTGCACGTAGCACTCGACTGGCAGACAAACGTCGACAGGTGATATTTTAGTGTTCTATTTTTTTTTGCAAAACAGCTCCTGCATTCTCCTGCAATCGGAGGGGACCCTGTGAGTTTTTTTTAATGTTTCTTTGGACACACAAACAGAGATTGTGCCGTGGGCCTAACGACACTCGCTAGCACTGTCATTTTTTGTAAAAAGGAAACACATGGAAGGAGGGTCTGTTGCCAATGTTTGAAAGACAATTCACATGTGTGGAGCCGTAGAAAGACAGTGGGGGTCATTACGACCCAGGCGGTAACCATGGCGCTAACTTATTCTATAAGGCATCACAGAGGCAACAGCTGGCACTTTTCCTACCTTACAAAGAAAATTTATTTTTCCACATGGCCAACTAAGGACCACAAAGTAATCCTTTTTCCACTTTGCCAGACGGCAAAAGAAGTACAGAAGTGCACAAACGACACTGGACACTGGAATTTGTTTGCACAATAAAAACTGGTGGTTGCAGCCACCTTACTTGTTCTCGTGAACATTCTGCAGCAAAATAAAGCACTTGTTGTGCGTAAACTATGGAAATGTTCTGGAACCGTATGCTCTGTGTGCGCATGTCTGCTTTTGCTTTTGTTTATGTTGTTGGTTTCCGGACCTAGCTACTCACATTACAGAGTGGGCTACGCTGGGCACGCACATTAGGAAAGTACCCGGAGTGCACACTGTGAGCAACGACTGTCCACAAGTAATGTCCACTATGCAAGTGAGTGTTGCGATGGTGTGCCACGCCCATACATAAAGGTAATGCAAGCGATGCACACATAACAATTGCACACCATAGGAACGCCAACTGCGTTCGTTGGCCATCACAAAAAGTACTCAAAATCAAGCTAACACTTATATGGCCTGCCGTCCTGTATATGGCGAGACTTCTCCATGTAGATGGTTTTCTGTGGTGCAAATGTATGTGTGTGGGTCTGTACATGATCCATATTTCAAATATGCGATGCTAACTCGTGTCATGTCGCAATGTCTTCCTTCACTTCCAAAGCAAACGGAATGATCAGGGGCACACCATACCAAACACAAATGATGGCATTTCAGTCTGTGTTTGGCAACAAGTCCAATGACGTACACCATATGCAACTCCAGGCACTTCACGTCACCTCTGGTGGTGTACCAAGTCTAAAATGTCCTTCACAACCATTTTGTAATCGTGACCACATGCAGGAGAGATGCATATTTCCAACAGTATATGCTTGAGTTACGTATGAGTATAGGAACAGACCCAAAGAAGGCAACATTCTGAAAGCCACTTCCAACCAGTGGCCAGACTGTTAGGTCCAAGGGCCCTAGCCATGCACACAAGGCAGTAAGGGCTTGCCACTCACAACACAACATGGTATACCAAATGGAAATATCCAGATATCAGCTGCAATGCACTCCCCATCAATAATGAGCTCTGCCTGCACTCTCCACAGATGATAGTCGCCTGTGCAGCTACCCGCCACTGAAGTATATGTGAGTAGCTGCATAAATGGTCTATATCGCAAAAGTGTGATGGTAAAGAAATCCTTTCATGTCGTAATGTCTTACTGCACTCCCTGAAGCAAGGCTCTGTTCACGGCCACACCATTCCAAACGACCATGGTGGTATGTCTCACCATGCTGCTGTAGCAAGTTTATCATGTCCTCCACAATGATTCTGCAAAGGTGAGTCCTTCAGGACAGTTACATATTTAGAAGTGTGCGGGATGGAACAAGGTATGGTTATAATAACTTTCCCATTTAGCGAACACAAGGGGAATGCGCTCTGTATACATATGTGTGCAATCCACACACCGATATCACAGTGATCCCATGCATGGGCGCATTGTGTTGCGGGGGCTGTGCCCAAGGCCTAAGCTCTTGGGTACATGCAGAGGCCTACGACCACCGCCCATGCACCCAAGAGCCTAGTCCTTGGGCACACCCACTACAAGGTAATGGAGCCCTGCTTGTGAACATGTGGCCATGTACCGTAACTGACTGCAGTTATGTATGGGTATGGGAACTGACCCATACAATGCAACAATCTGAAACCTTCTTCCAAGTAGTGGCCAGACTGTTAGGTCCAAGAGCCCTACCCATTCACACAAGGCAGTAGGGGCTTTGCAGTCACAACACAACATGGTACGCCAAAGGCAAATATCCTCATATCATCTGAAATTGCTCTCTCCATCCCCAATGGAGTCTACCTGCACTCACCACAAAAGGTAGTTGCCTGTTCAGCTACCCGACAATGAAGTATATGTGAGTAGCTGCATAAATGGTCCATATTGCAAAAGTGTGATGGTAAAAAAATCCTTTAATTATTCCAAGATGGCCGCCAGCCGGTGAAGTCGCACTCCCTCAGTGCTCCGCTCGGGTGGGAACATTCTAAAGGCGAAATAAGCAGTTTCTCATCCCTGGAAACCTCTAAGTTGTCCCCTTAACATTGGGAATGCTGTGTCGTACAAGGGAGAGCACTGGTTGAGCCTGTGCAGGCACACAACCGACCTTGCAGTGCGGAGATCTGTTGTGAAAGAATGTGCTCCTAGTCTGGAACTCAGGGAGCAGCACCCACTGTCTGCCTGACAGCGCCCTGGGCCCAGCAGCAGGTCGCTTAATAGAACGTGCTCCGGTCGGGAGCCCCCTTAGCACCTGGGATCAAGACACTTGCTTCAAAAGGGGATAGCGGACACCAGATAACGGCCTCGGCAAATGGTAACTCCCCAGAGCTATCGATCCACGCAAGAGGCGGAGGGCCCCAGTCACGCTCAGTCCCAAAGCAAGAAGTAGGTGATTGAGGGGAGCAGGAGTTGAAAGAGGGCGGTGGGAGGCTTGGAGCCAGAACTATACTTACGGGACAAGGAGGTGACACGCAACACGGACGCACTGCACAGTGGGGCGGCCTGTGTGGAAAATAGCGCACTCCCAGGCCGTTTGGGCAACCAGCATTAATAAAGGGCCCAGGCAGCAGATGCAGATACCATCAGGCTGTGGAGCGGCCCCCCAACACTTCCCGCCCATCTGCAGGGGATCCACGTTCCAGCGGGGGCTGACAAAACACCCTGTGTAACTTTGAGTACTTACAGCCTCAACCAGTCCACCGCTGGAGCGTTGGTGGGGAGGATCGGAAGCAACCTTACCAAAGATCAGTCAGGTTGCCTGTCAGTTGAAGTGCTGAGCGAAGGACACAGATGCCAGGTAACAGGCCCAAGAACACCCCGCTTAGACCGAAATCCATATCCTAGCCTAGTCATTGGGCACGCCCACTACAAGGCAATGAAGCCATGCTTGTGAACATGTGGCCACGTACCGTAAATGACTGCAGTTATGTATGGGTATAGGAACTGACCCATACAATGCAACAATCTGAAACCTTCTTCCAAGCAGTGGCCAGACTGTTAGGTCCAAAAGCCCTACCCATGCACACAAGGCAGTAGGGGCTTTACAGTCACAACACAACATGGTATGCCGAATGCAAATATCCTCATATCATCTGAAATTGCACTCCCCATCCCCAATGTTGTCTACCTGCACTCACCACAAAATGTAGTCGCCTGTTCAGCTACCCGACAGTGAAGTATATGTGAGTAGCTGCATAAATGGTCCATATCGCAAAAGTGTGATGGTAAAAAAATCCTTTCATTATTCCAAGATGGCCACCAGCTGGTGAAGTCGCACTCCCTCAGTGCTCAGCACCGGTGGGAACATTATAAAGGCAAAATAAGCAGTTTCCCATCACTGGCAACCCCTAAATTGTCCCCTTAATGGTGGGAATGCTGTGTCGTACGAGGGAGAGCGCTGGTTGAGCCCGTGCAGGCACACAACCAACCTTGCAGTGCGGAGCGTTGGCCGGGAGCTCGTTGACAGGCCTGGAACGTGAGAGCGCAGTGGACCACATGGAGACAGGGAGGGAGCTTAGATCCACCCGGAGCTCATTGACAGAAGAGTTGCTCCGATAACTCCTGCGGAGCCAGTGGAGCGGCAAACCTCTGGGCCTCCATGCCTGAGACAGGAACTCCAGAGGCCCGAGGAGAGGCGAGCGGACAGAGGAGCAGGTGAAGTCACAATGCCGCAGTAAACAACAGCGGGCCCAGCGGCAGGTGTTCGCGACCTGGAGACCGGGTAAGGAGCATCAGGCGAGCTCTCCCTAGCGCGGGCGGGGTTGGGCGACCTCCTCCCCCTTCAGATTTCAGATGCGACACCCCCGGGGGGCCCAGAAGAAGGAGCAGCTCCCGATAGCTGTCTGACAGTGCCCCCGGACCCACCCGCAGGACTGGTAATAAAACGTGCTCCAGTCTGGAGCTTGGAGAGCAGGACTGTCGGTCTGGCAGCGCCCCTGGGCCCATCTGCAGGACGAGCAAAGGAACATGCTCCAGTCCAGAGCCCAAGACGCAGCACCCACTAACCATCCGGCAGTGCTCCCGGGCACATACGCAGAGCCTGCAATAGTACATGCTCCAACCCGGAGCTTGGTGAGCAGCACTTACTGATTGGCTGGCAGCACCCGTGGGTCCATCCGCAGAACGCATTAGGTATGTGCTCCAGGCTGGAGCTTGGAGACCAGCATCTACGGTCTGTTTGGCAGCGCCCCCGGCCCCATTTGCAGGACGCGCAAAGGAACGCGTGCCACTCCGGAGCTCAGCAAGCAGCATCCACTGTCTGTTTGGCAGCGCCCCCGGGCCCTTCCGCAGGGTACGCAATAGGACGAGTCCCAGACCAGAGCTCAAAAACAACACTCATAGTCTGTCTGGCAGCACACCCGGGCCCACCTGCAGGTCGTGTAAAAGAATGTGCTCCTAGTCTGGAACTCAGGGAGCAGTACCCACTGTCTGCCTGACAGTGCCCTGGGCCCAGCAGCAGGTCGTTTAATAGAACATGCTCCGGTCCGGAGCCCCCATAGCACCTGGGATCAGGACACTTGCTTCAAATGGGGATAGCAGACACCAGATAACAGCCTCTGCAAATGGTAACTTCCCAGAGCTATCGATCCATGCAAGAGGCTTAGGGCCCCAGTCACTCTCAGTCCCAAAGCAAGAAGTAGGTAATTGAGGGGACCAGGAGTTGAAAGAGGGCCGTGGGAGGCTTGGAGCCCAAACTATACTTACGGGACAAGGAGGTGACACGTAACACGGACGCACTGTGCAGTGGGGTGGCCTGCGTGGAAAATAGCGCATGCGCGCTCCCAGGCCGTTTGGGCAACCAGCATTAATAAAGGGCCCAGGCAGCAGATGCAGATACCATCAGGCTTTGGAGCGGCCCCCTAACACTTCCCGCCCATCTGCAGGGGATCCGCGTTCCAGCAGAGGCTGACGAAACACCCTGTGTAACTTTGAGTACCTACAGCCTCGGCCAGTCCACCATTGGAGCATTGGTGGGGAGGATCGGAAGCAACCTTACCAAAGATCAGTCAGGTTGCCTGTCAGTTGAAGTGCTGAGCGAAGGACACAGATGCAAGGTAACAGGCCCAAGAACACCCTGCTTAGACCGAAATCCATATCCAAAGCACAGCCAGGCTAACTGGAGCCCTGCTGGAGCCAACTTAGATCGGAGGTGCACCAGTCCCTAGAACCAGCAGAACAAGAAGAAACCGAGGAACACTTGGTGGAGCCGGTGAATATGGCACTCAATAAAGAAGAGCTTCAAGAATGCCTGAGAAGCATGGAATGCAGGATGATGGACTCCCTTCAAACCTAAATGAGTTCTATTAGAGAAGACCTGCGGACCTCCTTCCAGGAGGTGAGGAAGGAGATTACAGAGCTCGGGGAAAGAGTAGATACAACAGAGGCAGGCATCTCGGAGATCACAGAAGATACAAAACAAAACAGTATCCTCCTAGAACAACTCGCTAGAGCAACACATCCTTTGGAACTTCAGGCGGAAGACCTGGAAAACAGGTCTCGAAGATCTAACATTAGGGTCAAAGGCCTGGGAGAATCGATAGAGGATACGGATCTCCAAGAGATGATGCAACACTGCTTCAGCAGTCTCCTCCCGGGTACACAGCCGGAAGAAGTACTCATAGATAGAGTACATAGAGTCGGCCCAAAGAAAAGCTACCCCGGAATGAATCCAAGGGACGTCCTACTGGCGATGACCTCCTTTACAAGAAAGAAAGAAGAGATCCTACGGGCAGCTAGAAAGCAGCAGGTACTATCAATGGAACACAAGTCCAGCTATTCCAAGACCTTGCACTATCTACTCTCCACAAGAGAAGGATGATGCAACTGGTAACTAAAGCTTTGATAACTAGGAGGATAACCTAAAGATGGGTGTACCCGTTTGGGTTGACCTCCATGTGGGAAGCAAAGCAGCAACGGATCTCCACAGGCAAGGAGGGTATGGCCCTCTTACAGACAGAGGAGGAGGACTCGACCAGCGGGGACAAAGGGGAGACTCGCAACCAGAAAGGAGGAAAGCCAAATCAATGGGAATGGTTGATGGCGCCCGAGCAAAGACGGGGCAGAAATTCCACCTTGCAAGGACCCAGACCAAAGTGAGGTGTGGAGATGGGCAACCAGGTAACACTAGTGTTAATTCGGGGGTAGTACTGGTTCTCATGGGTATCCTGGGAAATAAACACCCCCCAGGAGTGGCGGACACATTGGAATCAAACCGCAGAACATTCACATGCCTTGGCAGGGAAGTTTTGGGGATACACCTAGGACCCAACGCCCCGGGAGAAACCTGGAGGAGGCACCAGGATGCCTCGGTCCAAAGTTGTGGGGAATAGGGAGGGAAGGGAGGGGCCGGGTTGGGGTAGTTAAGGTCCAGTTCAGTAGGCGCACGGTGCACACTTTGTAGGGTGAAGAGACAAACTACTCGGGAGAAGAGGTTCCACAGAGCTTACTCAGGGGAAGGTGATCCCAGGTGGAAGGAATGGCAGAACTGAATGTCGTAACCCACAATGTACAGGGTCTGAACTCTCTGACAAAAAGGCGATCCATCCTAACTAGACTCACAGAGCTCCAAGCTGCAATAATCTTCCTGCAGGAACCTCATTTACTACCGAAGGATGAGAGGAGAATGGCCCATAAGACCTTTCCCAAACAATACTTTGAATCGGGGGGGGAAGGAAACTAAAGGGGTGGCTATCCTACTGGGCGCCAACATCCCATTTTAAAAAAGGGACATACACAGAGATGCAGAAGGCAGATATTTGCTTCTCAAGGGCACATTAGATGACCAAATATACACCTTAATAGCGATTTATGCCCCAAACGAGAAACAAGACCTATTCATGGGGGAGATTTTACGCCGCCTAGTGGAATGGTGAAAGGGTCAAATTGTGATACGGGTGGACTTTAACTGTGTGATGGACCCAGTCCTAGACAAGACACTTCCTCCCACCCCTGCAGACAGCAGGCATAGGCAGGCCTTGGGTAAGCTCCTCCGGGACTTGGGAGTGATAGAAACATGGAGATTTTTTCGCAAACAGGAGAAATAATTTACCCACTACTCAGCAGCCCACAGGGGGTACTCGATAATTGATATGATTTTAGTCTCAGCCACGCTGATCCCCCAAATAAACAAGGTGCAAATAGAAGCCACGTATCTTTCGGATCATGTCCCGGTCCTAGTACAGATGGTGCGAGGGAAGCATACCACTACAACCCCTAAACAGTGGAGACTAAACGAAATAATGTTGAAAGACATTGCACTCAGGGCACACATAGAAGGCATACTTATCAATTACTTTAGGGAAAATGATAACGGGGAAACAGACTGGGGAGTGATATGGGGCACAGGAAAGGCAGTGGTCAGGGGGAGTTTATATCACAAACAGCGGCATACATGCAGGAGAGAGAGCTCATAAGGAAGAAATTGGAGGCAGAGGTTTAGGAGACAGAAATACAACATGAGGCCAGACACTCCTTAAAAGCACTGAGAGCCCTCTGTAAAATCAGGGCCCACGTTGCAGACCGCATGACACAGGCCCTGTTACGCACCAAACAGTCATACTACGCCCGAGGGGTAAAGCCAACAGGTTCTTGGCAGTCAAATTAAGGAAGCAGGGTGCCCGAAATCACATAGTGCGGCTTAAAAGTCATAGTGGTGAATTGTGTGTTTTAGCGAAAGATACATTGGAGATAATGGGAAAGTATCATCGGGATCTCTTACAAAAGCAGGACCTCCTCCTACAAACTCAAATAAAATACATGTCAACATTCGCCCTCCCACAGATCTCTCAAGAAGATAACCTCATGCTGCACGTCCCCATAATCGCAAAGGAAGTTGGGGACGCCATAACACAGCTACCCCTAAACAAGATCCCGGGGCCGGACGGGCTGAGAAACGGTTATTATAAGACGTTCAGGAATCAGCTGTTGGGACCGCTGATCAGACTCTTTAATCCAATTAGGGAGATAGCACAGTCACACCTGACATGGGGAGGTCGAGCATGATCCTGGTACAAAAACCGGACAAGGACCCCACGGAGTGCGCCAGTTACTGCCCAATAACCCTGCTAAATACTGACGCTAAATTATATGCTAAAATCTTAGCTACAAGATTGATGAAAGTATTGCCCAAAATCATCAATGGGGATCAGGTGGGTTTATAGTGGGTTGCCACACCCAGGACAATGTCAGGAGGGCGGTAGACATTATCGACCTAGGAAACAGAATGGGGCAAAAGTTATCCATGGCGGCGCTAGATGCACGCCACGCCTTCGATAGCCTAGACTGGACATATCTGACGTTCGTTGCGATTCCACCTTAAGTAGGATGGTCCTTGCAAATTTTCATCCCCCCTCCACAACCTTTAAACTCAATAAGGGTACCACCGCTAAAATTGAAATACGGAGGGGCACATGGCAGGTATGCCCATTGTCACCGCTTTTCTTTGCGATGGCAATGAAACCAATAGCAGAAATCATTAGACAAGATCTGGAAGTGACTGGGGTTATCGGGGGGTGACACATCACACAAAATAACACTATATGCTGATGATATCCTTATTTGCCTCTGTGATAGTTGCAGATCACTCCTCAAGGCCCTAGGAGCATTGCATGCCTTTGCTAGAGTGCGATAAATTTCTCCAAATCTAAGGCCCTGAACATCTCAGAAGACGCCGGGTACATAGAAACGCTAAGTACCCTATACCCCCTGGGAACCCGACACAATAGAATACTTGGCTATCCAACTAACAACAACCTACAGGACCCTTTACGGGCCAAACATAATCCCCTATGGAAACAACTAAAGGAAGACTTACATAGCTGGGATACACAGGAACTATCATGGTTTGCCCGCATCACCGCTGTTAAGATGACGCTACTGCCCCGTCTCCTATATGTGGTGAGCTCCCTCCCAGTAGAGATCCCCCCCCCCGGAAAGTCCAGGTCCTTACTGAGGGAGATAGTGAACTTTATATGGCATGGGAAAAAACCCAGGTTGCAAAAAAAGATCTTAACCAGACCACCACTCCTGGGAGGGCTGGGAGTGCTTGAGATCGGGAGGTACATACTAGTGGCCCAAGTGGCACCCATGCTGAAATCGATAGGTGGAAATAAGCTAAAGGGGGTATGCAATAATTTTTTCAAAACACAACGTTTTGAATACAAATCTTGAGAATACTTTTTGTAGAAAGGTCTTTTTTTCGAATAGTCATTTTTTTGAAAAAAATGTGATTATCATATTGAAATATATCTAAATGAAAAATTATCTAAAATAGGGTTAGGGTTGGGACTTGGGTTAGTTTAGGGATTAAATTAGGGTTAGGGTTATGGTTGGGGCTAGGATTAGGGTTTAGAGTTAGGGTTGGGGTTAGGGTTGGGGCTAGTGTTAGTTTTAAGTGTTAAAATAGGGTAGGGTTGAGACATGGGTTAGTTTAGGGGTTAAATTAGGGTTGGGGCTTTGGTTGGGGTTGCGGGTTTGGGGGTGGCGTGGGGGTTGGTGAGCTGAGGGGAACCCCCCAATATACACAAGACTTTAAAACGTTACAAGGGGCTGGCCAGTGCTGAAATTTCAGCACTGGACAGCTCCATGTAACGTTTTAAAGTTACAAAAAAAGCATTGAAATGCTACTTTTAACATGTGAAAGTGCATTTCAATTGAAATCAGTCCATGTCTATTGTCGATGGATTGGTTTCGAAAGAAATTCATTTTTGCATGTAAAATATAGCTTGTCAACGCTTTTTTTTCTCGAAACTTTGTTTTCGAATGTTTTGTTATTCAACACTTTTTTTTCGAAAAAATCACTATAAACCACTAAAGGGTTGGGCGGGCATTGAGCAAAGTGTAACTGACATCCCCTTGGGCACATTGCATGCAATACGTGCACGGGCCAGAGAGGCTGAGGTGTATCTCCTATAGGCCACCCGCGCTGCATTGAGGGGCTGGAATAAAGCGCTCAGAAGACGACAGATAACTCTGGGCTTGGGCCCGTATACGCCGATGGCGCATAATCAAGACTTTGCCCTTTGGAAAGAAAACAAATTCTGGGTTATGGGACAGCCACAAACTCTCCACTTAAAAGAATTCTACCGCTTAGGTATCCCCCTCTCTTTTGAGGAATGTAAACAGACATTTGGAGTGGGGGAGAAAGACCATTACACGTACATACGTATTAGACATTGGGTATCCTAGAAGGAGGTGAAGAGAGCGGCCACTAGAAACCCGGTGGGGATGGAGCTGACCCTGCAGAAGGGGGAAAAAACGAGATCTCTCTGCAAAATATACCGGCTATTGGATAACGCTCAAATGGAGGACCACCTTGTATACAAGGCTAATTGGGAGCGAGACCTAAGCACGCCCATCACAGAGGAAGAAGGTGGGCAAATATGGAGGAGGGCCCAAAAGATATCAATATGTACCACAGTCAAAGAAACTGCCTATAAATTATGCTACAGGTGGTACCTCACTCCCCACAGGTTACATAAAATTAACTCCTCCTACCCCTCCACCTGTTGGAGGCAATGCGAGGACAGAGGGGACTTATATCATATGTGTTGGGAATGCCCCAAGGCAAAGATATACTGGAAGGAGGTCCTGGGGTACATAAAAGAAATAACGGGCGACAACTCCCACACAAACCGAAAGTTATACTATTAGGAGCGGTGGTAGAAGGTGTCTAATCAGCGTTGGGAAATACGGCGGCCCTCATCACTCAATTATTAATGGCGGCAAGAAAGTATAAAGTCGGGGGTTGTTGAGTTCTTATGTTGTGAACAAGACTTATAAGCATAGATGTGGTCTGGGGAGCCGATTAGATGGTGCTCTCGCCTGAAATTGAAGGTGGTCCAAGACGTTGTTGCTACCATGAAGCTAATGTGTAGTCATGTGTCACCCCTACGCCCATGCACCCAAGAGCCGGGGCCTTGCCCACAAGCACTACAAGGCAATGGAGCCATGCATGGGCACA
The DNA here is from genome assembly GCF_040938575.1 of Ambystoma mexicanum. Taxonomy (NCBI): domain Eukaryota; kingdom Metazoa; phylum Chordata; class Amphibia; order Caudata; family Ambystomatidae; genus Ambystoma; species Ambystoma mexicanum. Next base: position 638,888,485 of record NC_090922.1, on the reverse strand, counting down.
TTTGGCCATGTACCCCAACTGACTGGACTTACGTATGGGTATAGAAACAGACCCAAAGAAGGCAACAATTTGAAACCTTCTTCCAACAATGTCACAACACAACATGGTACGCCGAATGCAAATATCCTCATATCACCTGCAATACACTCCCCATCCCCAATGGAGTCTGCCTGCACTTACCACAGAATGTAGTTTCCTGTGCAGCTACCCGACAATGAAGTATATGTGCATAGCTGCGTAAATGGTCCATATTGGAAGAGTGTGATGCTGAAAAAATCCTTTCATGTCGCTATGTCTTACTGCACTCCCTAATGCAAGGCTTTGTTCACGGCCACACCATTCCAAACACTAATGGTTGCATTTCTCACCGCTGCTGCTGTAATAAGTATAACATTGCCTCCACAAATCATCTGAAAACCTCAGTACCATACACATTTAAAAGTGTGTGAGATGGAGGAACGTATGGTTATAATAACTTACTGAAGTGAAGGAAAAGGGAATACACTCTGCATACATATGTGTACAATCCACATACCGCTATCACAGTGCTACCATACATGGCCGCATTGCATTGCGGGGGTTGTGTCCAAGGCCTACCCTCTTGGGTACATGCGGAAGCCTACGGCCTCTGCCCATGCTCCCAAAAGCTTAGGCCTTGTCCACAACCAATACAAGGCAATGGAGGCTTGCATGAGAACATGTGGCCACGTTCCGTAACTGACAAACGTACCACAGCCACCGGCACCCCTATCCAACACCACAGCACAATGGGAGCCCACAAAGGCAACATAACCACTGGTAAGGATTGGTCCAGGGGGGACAAAGTTATAAGCCGCCCAAAAAGTGGTCTTCCTATGAGTTTAGCAACTTAACCATAACTACACGGCCGCTAACGCGGCCCGTGTAATATTCCCTTGTATCCATAAGCATCATTATACCAGATTTATTACTTCCATATTTATGTGTAAATTGTAGCTGGTTTAGGCACAACCCACCACTTTAATGTTTATTTGTAGTGATAATACTAATAATAACCATACAAGTAAACAATAATATCTGTTTTATACGTAGTGCCTAATGCCTGAAGCCTCCACTTCTAAGCGCTGCACTAATCGCTGTTAATATTACCCATTGTAATGGTAAGCAAGTACCACCAAAAAGGCCAACAAAGTACTCCTCTGCCCTCACAGTGTTCCGACGCCTGGACTGACCCGTCCAAGCCAAAGAGCTCAGGTCCTTTAAAAAAATGCTTCCCTTTTTATTTAGTGCACACACACCAGGACATCAAAGGCTCGGGAGGATCCCCGTCCTTCCAGGCAGGGCTGAGTGACTGGCCGGAGAACATGCTGAGCAGGCGCTCTGTCATACCTCGCTGACAGATGAAAGGGAGATCTCACATTTGCAGATTACTGCCTTTTGAAGGATGTGTGCTGCTGAGGATGGATGTCGAAGGGTCCTCCCTGGGCCGAAGATGCTGAGCTAATCAGGGGTGGAGCTGGGAGCAATGAAACACGGCATGTCCTATCACAAACCCGTGGTACCTTGTATGCACTGTCGGTCCCCGTAAGGCTAGGAGGACAATAATCTTATAAAAAGCTTTTACATAGTGATTCCTCGTGAACATTCTTTTATATTAGTAGCACTATTAGAGTGCAAGATCCCAACTGAAGGTGTCCTTATTTTAGATCCGTAGGGAGGCAGACCTTCTATGTTTGAACATGTGACCTGCTCGTAACAAAGATCTTTCTACGGGAAGCGCACATTAACTCACTGAACAATTTCTACGGTGTGGCTTCTCTTTCGAAATGGCTGCCAGGGCATAAGCTGCTCTTTTGAATCAGTGAAGTGGACTGGATGTCTGAGACACACAGGTAGCTGAGCATCCCCTACTGTCGGAGGACCCAGGGAAAGCCCAGTTCTTCGTCTCTTGGCAACAGCCAATCGGGGAGTACCTCCCTTCTAGGAATCCCGCCTCCCTCGCTGGAAGCTTGAAAGTTGCCATTCTCGCAAAGTAGGTTCTTTTGGGAAGACCACTCTCCTGCAGTGCAGAGGTCCCACCACAGAGCCCGAGCACCCCTTCACTGCCGGAGCTAACATGGGCATCAACAGAGTCACTTTCTTTGAGGTGGGTGAGTAGCACGTTCGCTCCAACTCCCGCACACCGGACGTATTTTTAAAATTGAATGAACGTTGGCATTAGAATCACTCTATAACAAAGGCTTTTGACGTGAGAGTGCTCCGCCCAGACTTGACCTCTACGTTTATTTATTCGGGGTATTGTATGCACGCACATCACGTGGTTTCAATAACTGCACCGAAAGAAGTTACACCTGATGTTTTGAGATGCAGTTATGTTGTTGCACGTTTTATCGGCAAGCTGGGAGTCACTTTTTTTCCAGCTGGTGCTGAGTTTGAGTAACTATGGATTATAATGACATCTGTACAAATGAAAAACAACTCGAGTAAAAAAGATCAATGACAATTGACTGAGCATGTCAAGGCATAGTTGCAAATCCTGGTTCCGTCACATATCTCCATATTATCTTTACACCCGTTCTACATGTTAAAGAAATGTTATTTGCATTGCGATAGGGAGTACTGGTAGTTTCATGCTTCCTGTAAAGTATTCATGTTTAATTGTTTTGCTTTCGACCCATTCGAAGCACTGGCAATTTAGGCAGATGGAGGCGATGAGGCAGTTTGCCCCAGATCACACAGTGTTGTGAAATGGAGAAGACAGGACTGTTTTATCCAGAGGAAACAATGGAACCGAACTATCAAATCTTTGCATCTCGGATGTGCTTTTGCATTTCTTTCTGTAATAATGTTTTATTTTGCCATAATCATGTTAACGCAACCCTCCCTTAACATTCGTTACTTCGTTAGCTAGGATTTTCTCTGGGGAGTTCTCCCTGCTTTCAGATGACGTTAGGATTACCCCACTCCCCCAGACGCAAACACCGAGGGCGAGGGCGCTTTAAGTGATTCCATTGACTCATGTTCGTCCCAGGGATTTGTAACACGGAAGCTTTGTCTCGGTGTGAAGGGGTATGTGCTGCACCCGTTCAGCTTCAGCTTTACAAGCAAGGTGTCTGCAGTTGGACTTCGCTCTCCCTGGTATTTGGGATTTTTCAATGCAGTACACTGGAATTGTGTAAACTGAGACCATACTGTGAATGTCAACTCGAGCTGAATCGGATTGTCAAACTGTGAATGCCACACTGGGAGCTTACTGGGAATGTCCCTTCGAGCTGAATCGGATTGTCAAACTGTGAATGCCACACTGGGAGCTTACTGGGAATGTCCCTTCGAGCTGAATGGGATTGTCAAACTAAATATTTTACTGGGAATGTCACCTCAAACAGAATGGGATTGTCAAACAGTGAATGTCAAACTGGGAGCTTACTGTAAATGTCAACTGGAGCTGAATGGGATTGTCAAACTGTGAATGTAAAACTGGGAGCTACTGGGAATATCACTTTGAGCTGAATGGGATAGTCAAACTGTGAAACTGGGAGCGTACTGTGAGTGTTAATCATGGATGTAATTTTAGGGGGGACACAGGTGTTTGTCCCCCCCTAACTTTTGTGGCACACCATTTTATTGCACTCATTTGGCAGGGGCCCCTTTCATTGATAAGTCATGACCCTGTCCAACATTTTCAGCAAAGTTACTCCACTGATGTCAACTCGAGCTGAATGGGATTGTCAAACTGTGAATGTCAAACTGGGAGCTTGCTAGGAATGTCAACTGAAGCTGAATGGAATTGTCAAACTGGAGTTTACTGGGAATGTCAACTCAAGCTGAATGGGATTGTAAAACTGTGATGTCAAACTGGGAGCGCACTTTGAATGTTAACTTGAGCTGAATGGGATTGTCAGACTGTGGATGTCAAACTGGGAGCTTAGTTGGAATGTCAACTCGAGCTGAATGGGATTGTCAAACTGAAAAGGTCAAGCTTGGAGCTTACTGGGAATGTCACTTCTAGCTAGCTCAATGGGATTGTCAAAGTAAATATCAAACAGGGAGCTTACTGGGAATCTCAATTCAAGCTGAATGGGAATTTCAAACTGAGTGTACTGGGAATGTCAACTCGAGCTGAATGGAATTGTGAAACTGTAAATATCAACCTGGGAGCTTAGTGGGAATTTCAACTCAAGCCGAATGGGATTGTCAAACTGTGAATGTCAAACTGTGAGCTTGCTGGGTATGGCAACTCTAGTTGAATGGAACTGTCAAACTGTGCATATAAAACTGGGAGCTTACTGGGAATGTCAACTCGAGCTGAATGGGAATGTGAAACTGTGAATGTCAATATGGGAGCATACTGGGAATGTCACCTTGAGCTGAATGGGATTGTCAAACCGTGAATGTCAAACTGAGAGCTTATTGGGAATGTCAACTCACCCTGAATGGGAATGTCAAACTGTGAATGTCAAACTGGGAACTTACTTGGAATGTCAACTGGAGCTGAATGGGAATGCCAAACTGTGAATTTCAAACTGGGAGCTTACTGGAAATGTTGGACTGGAAGCCTACTGGGGATGTCAAACTGGGAGTTTAATGGGATTGTCAAGTGTTTTGGACATGTTGTATTGGGAGTTTACTCGAAAGGTTAGTGTTGAAGCTTTCTGGGAATATTAAAGTGGGAGCTTGGTGGGAATGTGGAGCTTATTGGTTTGCTGTGGTCTCATGCAGAGGGATGTGGTCCAAGCAGTCTGGTCTGGACTGCTCCTTTTGGGGTGTGACCAAGCATCATTTGCATATGGTCTTTCCCCTTCTATAATGGTGGAACTAAATCAATGTTTTATTTTTCGGGGGGAGGGGTTGCAATACAATTGGGCATGTTTTAAGTGGGATGGAAAAGCCCAGACATGGATCCCAAGGTCGCTCTACCTAGGAACCCAAGCTGGCTACACCTAACTGTTCATGCCCAACAAGGCCAACACATGAATGGGATGCAAAAGAGATATGACCTAGCAGTTTGTTTGATATGAACATGGTATTTCTCCTTCTATCATGGCATTTCAGAGTGAAAAACAATGGTTTGCAGGTGTACCTAGTGCGAGGCCAGTTTGTTTGTTTATTGACTTATAATGCGCACCAGACCCTTAGGTAACTGGGCACCACAGCATACGAGGTTACTTTAAGCTTGGTTACATACATATAAAACAGTACAGGTTCAGCAGGTCAAACTAAAGGATAATACATAATTTCAAAATAAAGCATATACATCATCAATTCAGGCTAGGGGGTTTATACATCATTGCAATGTAGAGTGTGGACATCAGGAGGATATAAATAGGTTGGGTACACAGCAGTATATGGATGTGCACTTAAGTTAGTTGCGACAGGGAGTATGGGGGTTCAGAGATGATGGTCCAGAAGGTATAGGTTGGTCTTGGCAGTCATTTGATCGTAACCATTTGAGGATATTTCGTCTGAAACTGTAGTATGATTGATATTTTCTCAGGTCAAGTGGTAGTGTGTTCCAATATTGGGCCGCTTTAACTGGGAAGCTACTACCTCCTGTTTTTTTTTGGTCTGAATTTAGGTATTTGGAGGCACTAGGAATAAGCCGCTCTAGTAGGTCGGGTCGAAGTTTTTCTCACTATTCTTTTCGTGAGGTAAGGTGGGGCTGCATTATTAAGGCATTTAAACGTTAGTGGAGCTATTTTGAGTGAGATCCTATCTCTAATTTTTAGCCAGTGGTATTCTCTTCTCCTGTTCACTATGTGTTCTTTAGGAGGGATGTTTAGGGCGGCTCTTAAGGCGTTATTTTGCAGTATCTGCAGTTTGTCAGTGATATATTTGTGTATGATGGGTATGATTTACTCAAAGCCTTCAATCCATCACCCTTCAGTTCTGCATTAGTTGCCACATGTGGGACAGTTGTGCGCAGACATGTTCCTAGCTTGCTGTGCTTAGATACCTAGGCTACATTTCACTGATGATGGCCAATAAGGCGAAAAGTGTCTGTGGTTGCTTGTAGTATCATGCACATGGTATGTGGCCAAGCAGTTTGGGTTGGACTGTTCCTTTTGGGGTAGATGCAATCCTCATTTGCAAATGGTAACGTCCCTTCTGTAATGTCTTAGTTGTCTGGAAGAAAACAAAAGAGGTGATGGCTGGAAGGTTTGGAATTAATCCCAACCACTGGCATTGCTCTGGGCAACCCTCCATACCATCGTTCTTCGCCTGCCTGCCAAGCCATTACAAAAAAGGAAAGACCATATGGAAATCAGGATTGGTCCCACCCCAAAAGGGACAGTCCAGCCCAAACTGCTTGGTCACATTCTTTCTGCACGAGACCATAAGCATCCCCAAACATGTTTCGGCCTTGTTGGGCCTCATTAGTGAGGAGTAGCTTGGCTCTCTAGACCTAGCAGGCACGGGACGGTAGCACCGGCAGGGTTACTCCTGGACCCACAATGAAGCCCACTGTCTCTTCATTCTAAAACCACCACTAAAACATACCTCTTCTGAAGGCTCCAGCCAATTTCACCTTTCCACTCCACCAGAGAAGCCATCAAAAGGTGTCTAACAAGGCAAGACCCACAACCTAGGAGATAACAATATCAAGCAAGGAACAACCAGTTAGAATAGCTAGAAAACACTAACCTTTCAGAAACATCATTCAAGTAAGTAAACCGTTTTCACAAGCTAATTAACTATGCCTGGTCTAAAATAAAAATGTATGTGACTAAAGCATACAAGGCTAATAGGTTAGGAGGGGTTAGCAGAAAATAAACAATAACTGTGTTTATAGAAAATGTTCACTGTGTTACTAGAAAACTTGTATTCAGTAAGAAAGGCAAAATCTGTCATCAGGAAACACCTGCATTACTGAAATTAAGCAACTAACCTCCATAATGTGAAACATTAACTGTACATAAAGGTAGATGTACAGAATCAGGTTCACATATGCACCAACGCCAAACATGGCTTCAAAGACACCAGAACAACCAGGGAAGAAATGCCGCCTCAGCATGAAAGAAATGGTACAGTACCAGCAGCAAATAAAGCTGATAGGTACATCTTAAATGCAAAGAGACCCTGATTGCTCAAAATATAGGAATCCTACCTATAAATCATACATTAGTTAACCAACCAGTACTGTAAAGAAAAACAAACAAAAAAGTTTGGTCAACTTTGGGTAATAGTAACTTGTCGGGGTGATTTCCCGGGGCACGGCAGGGCCGTCCGCGGATCTCTGGGGCTGGGGAGGCCCCACCTCCTCCCGCGTCCCAAAAGGAGTATGAGGCACACACAAGAGCAAGGTAGATACTGCTGTTTATTACAGAAACAGGCAGGGACGAACTCTCAGGCCAGATGCATCCGGGAGACTCTCATCATTCGTGGGCTCGCAAGCCCTTTTTACTGTTGTATGACGCGCTACGTGCGTCACCTGGGAAAACTATCCCCAAAACCTAGCGCCACTTCGGGTTGACTCCCCGAGTGGTAGGGTCAGTATAGTTACCTATAGGAAAGAGTGTTATTGGGTGAAGAAGGGTCAGGTGGTATGCTTGGGCCATCCCTAACAATTGCTACAACAAATTTGTTACAAGGGGACACTTGGTGATTGGCTAGACTATATTGGCGTCATGATGCGCCCCTCGTATTCTGATTGGTTCATCCGCGAACCCACAAGCCTGGGACCATCGTTGTTCCCAGCTCGCGGTGTACCTGGTGCTGGCAACAATGTGTGACTATGTGTCAGTGATGGACAATGGACAGGTATGACTAGTGGCTGGTGTGCATGTCTTTCCCATCGCCGTAGGTGTCCAATTTGTCACTTTATTGTTGCAGACTGTGTCCCAGATGTGAGACCCCAGCGTTCTTCTGTCCCGTAGGCTTCGCATTGTGTCAGGTCGGCTTGGTCACGTGGGGCGAGACTTTGGCTGGAGCAGAATTATGAGCATTTGATTTGTATTTCGGCCCTTACGAGCGTTTAGCAGTGGCAGGTGTAACCTTGGCGCGGGGAGCTTGGCATGTGGATTGCAACATCACGGCCTTGGCTGTGGGCTCTCGTTGGGGCTCGTTCTGCGTGATCAGCGCTTTGCAGTTTTCGTCTGAGAGGCTTCTGCCTGGAGACTCTTGCTTTGCGGCCTACCTGGGCCTAGTTTCTGGGTGGCGGTACATGGTTCATAATATGGGGGTCGCGAGGGGTGACACAGTGTCATATGCATTAGTAGATATGTAGGGTGGCGTCTTCATGGTGTTAATGGCGAAAAAGCGTCTGCAAGCATATACATGAGCTCTTCAGGCATCTTGCATTTCTGCGGTGATGTAGGTGGCCTATGTGGAAAATAACAATGGTGCATGTCTGTGGGTGTATACAGTCCTCTGTGTCATAGCACTGAGTATGTTCTTCATGCAGGTTGGTGTGTGAGTGACCGATGTGCATGGTGGCACGTGTGTTCTTTTCTGTTGGCTATGTCGTCATGGCATCTCTAACAATGATGGCGTTTGGGGTTACTGTTCTAATCGAGTTGGTCCATAAAGTCAACGTCAGTTCCACTTGAGGTTCCCGCACATGGTTTCATTAACGGGCAGGCTCCCTGGCCATGTGGGGCATGGCCACAGTGGATCTTGCCATCTGGTGTGATAGTGAGCCGGTCAAACTCCTCTCGCGGTGGGTATAGGGCCGTGACGTCCTAGGCCATGGTTTGGATGAGATTCGGGGGAAGGGACTCTCCCATTTTCCCTCTTCAGTCCCCCCTCTGGTCGACTTGTCGACCACAAAATTATCCACTCTTCTGTCTTCGCGTACTCGTCATACCTTCGTTATTCCTGCCAGGTGTCCGTACTGGTTTACGTGATCTTCAAATGACCAGTACATATAGACGCATCAGCCACCGGGTTTGCAATAAACCCACTTTCCCACGTAACTTTTTGGTTCTCCACTTTCACTGATGGTGGATAGAAGTCTGCTTCTATTATCTGCTGGCATAACCGTTCACGTTCCTTTATAATGATGTCTGTGTGTTTGTAGTCTTCTGCTGGCATTAGGGCGTGCATGCCGATCATTTCGATAATTTCTTCAGTAGTGCGCGCTGATCTTGCTTTCCATACCTCAATCCCTATCAGAACGGCCATTCCTAAAATTATGCATCCTGCCACAATCTTAAAACCATCTGAAAGCCAAGATGGCATCCAGGACCACACGTAGGAGAACCAGCTACCGTCCTTCTTCACTCCCTTCGCTTCTTCTACCATTTTGGCGTGCATTTTGGCCAGCTGTGATACTGCCTCAGAAAGCGTGCCATTGTCGTCCTCGTTGGCAGGAACAAATGTGCAACATGAGCTCCCAATTTTTGCGCAAACACCTCCTTCCATTGCTGTCAGGAGATCCAGCACATATCTGCTCTGAAGCTCTACCATCCTTATTGCTCTCAGTTCTTCTTTTATCGCGGTGAATCCATTAACGGTGGAGTTTATCGTCATGATTAGCCCCCATCGGGTAATCTGGAGCCACTTCGCATTCACATATGCCTTCATCCCTGGATGTATTATGGAGGAAAAAAACATCGCCGCTCTGCTAAACAGTCTGTGTTCTGGTGGAATGTCACTCAGCGCTGTTTCCGACCTTCCCCACAGGTAGTCCCTGTCAGTGGTTCGCCTTGTCTTTTCACTCTTGACAGGCTGGTCGTGTCGTCCCACTGCTGGCTGTCTCCTATCTTCACTGACCTCTTCTTCCATCTGTTCCCTTCGTCCATCTTGGGGAAGTTCCCCATGTTGACGTGTTTCTGTGGTACTACCAAGGATGGTACGTTGATGTGTACCATAGTGCATACTCCATTCCACAACGGTGGCAAGATGTGGTATGCATTTGCTCCGCAGGCCCAAAAGTGATCCATCAGAACTGCCGTTCCCGCACCCCCCTCAGGAATCTTTATTGTTCTTTTGAAGCCATCATTTCTCCCAACATCAACTTCTCCGTTATGCTGATAATACAGTGTTGGCGCTGTGAGTGGAAGTATTGCTATTGGTTCCTCGTACTTATCCAACCATGTGACCAGTGCTGCACTTCTCGTCCATTCAGTGTAACATTTGTCGTTCTCTTCTTGAACTGTCATTACCGATGACTTTGCCAAAGTCACCATTTTACTTCCTACAACTCCTTTCACCCACCCTTCTTTAGTGTATACCTTGCCATATATTAATATTAGCAGTCTTTCCCAGCATCCTGGTTCACCAACAACTTCTTTTGCGTGCCATTCGCATGGTAGGTAGTTCAATATGACCTCCTTTGTGTCTCCTTTGTCGGGTCCATCCGTCATTTACTCGAGTCCTTGCGTCAGCTGCCAGTAGTTGTCATACATGGGTAGTGTTTTTATAAAGTTGTCTTCATAGGGGTACGTAGATCTTGATTTCCATCTTAGTGTTGCTTTTCTCCCTTGAAATCGTCCTCGTGTTTGGAACAGGGCCAAGTATATCAGGCACTCCACTGATGTTGCAGGTACCTCAGTTGCTACAAATGTTCTTGATGTGCTCATGGCGTATGGGATCAACGAGCACACATAGCAGTTGTCCTTAGTTATGCCTTTACCAATTTTGGACATGTGCTGGTACCACATGTTGTTTGAGACATGTGCAGATTCTGTAAGGTATGTGTCTACCCCGTGGGTATCAATAGAAACACTACTTTTATCTCTCTTTATGTTGTACCTTGTACTACTTGCACCACCTGACGCCGTACCTGTTGCAGCCATGGTAGGGTGTGAGTTAGTAGAGAGTGATGCCATAACATAGGAAGCATAGTGTGCCTGCCAGACAGCGGCAGTAATTAGACCAGTGGTAAAAAATACCCCTAACATTTTTAATACAATTGCTAATACCACGGGCATACCTCTCTTACCTTTGCTGCAGTCCTTCAGCCACTTTTATTTTAGATGATATAGATGCCCACCTGAAAATCTCTCAAAAATATGCAATATTTTGTTAGTATCTTTTATTCAAGCCCTCTCTATTAAATAATCGTTCAATGCCCAGGTGAAAAGCTGTTCCCACGCTTTCCTTACCGCCCTGTTTCTTAGGGCGGGTAATGCTTCGTGGAGATGTGGGAAAAATTGCTCTATTATCAAAAGGAACGTGTTATAATACACACGTATTCTTCTTTTCTTTAAGTGTTTTGGTCTTTTTATAACGTAAACAAATTGGTGTGACAATGCTTCGGGGGTGTTGTCGTCCGCGGTCAGCATTTACCCCTGGGCAATGACATATGCGTTAGTGCGTATATCCAATTCTCTTTACATTACCTATACAACAATACTGCGCGGTACCTGCATGTGCGAGACAAAAAGAAGAGAGCATGCACGTGTCTACACAGTGTGATGTATATTGCGGATCGTTGGACAATGTTCTTTATTAGGTGGTGGATGGGGCGTGGTTTAGTTTTTTCTGAGATCTCGTTACCATAGGGTGGGCTATGGGTGATTGGTCCTTTATGTCCTTTGGGGGGTTTGGTGTCTGGGCTGTGTCATTGTTGTCGTCAGTTGTCGTTGCTGATGCGTTGGCCCTTTCGTTGATGTGTGGGGGGGATCTGTGCTTTGTAGTGCTTGATTTCATGGAGGTGAGTCCACATGTTTTTTCCCTGTATTTTTATTGCTCTAGGAGCTATTTTTTCTACTTGGTGGGGCCCGGTGAAGCGCAGGCTGTTCAACCTCCTATTGAAGTTCCTTTGGAGGACCTTGTCTCCCTCTTTTACTGTCCACTGTGTAGGTTGTTCCTGGTCTTCGTTTGCTGTTTCTGCTTGTTGGGTGTTCTTCAACCCTCCCCGTGTCCGTTCAATCTGTTGAGGGATAAAGGCAACACTAGTAACCAGGGAAGAGACATATTCATACATTTCTTCACCAAAAACATTGTGTGCAGCATGACAGTCTGTTACTGCTCTTGATGGTGGTTTGAGTGGAAGGGGCATTTGGCGTCCGGTCACCACCTCGTGGGTGTGAGGTGGTGGTCCGACCATGGCTTATTTCTCAATTCGAACAAGGCTAAGGGGAGGCAGTAAAGCCAACTCTTTTTGGTTGTTTTCTGAATTTTTGCTATTTCTTCTTTTAGGAGGCCGTTGAGGCGTTCGCAGATGCCATTTGCTTGTGGGTGATACGCGCATGCAAACTTATGTTTTATTCCTAAGAAGGCAGTTATGTGTTGGAACATTTCATTGGCAAAGTGTGGGCCGTTGTCAGACCTTAGCACTTCACATACTCCCCATCTCGGGAACACCTCCCTCACCAGAAACTTCGCTGCCCTAAAGGCATCTGCATAGGAGCATGGACCGGCCTCGATCCACCTGGAAAATGGGCATACTACTACATGTCGACGTAGTCAATGTGTAAGTGCAGGAAGGGTCCTTCGGGCCGGGGTATAGTACCTTTGATCACTTGCAGCGTGTGACCGGCCGTAAATTGCTGGCATGTGAGACAATTGCTAATGAAATTTGCAACGTGTGAATTTAACTCGGGACAGACCCATGCTTCCTTAATTTGTGCTGCAATCATCTCTTTTCCTGTGGGTGTGGGGTGGTGTAGTTGGGCCAAAGCTGTTTTCAATAGGGCCAGGGACATCACTACTTTGCCTGTATTATTCCGTCGCCATAATGCATCTGTGGGGGACATTGTGCATCCTCTTTTGACCCATAGTTCCTTTTCTGCCATAGGTGCTGCTGCCTGTAATTCCATTATTTGAGTTTCAGGGATGTGTGTGTACCCATCCTTCATCAACATCTGTTTTACCCCCCCTTATCTTTTTGTTTTTCTGGGAGGGTCCATTTCTCGCCAAAGTACGCATCATATTTGGCATTTGCGTCTGCTGTTTCATTACCTTTTGACATAGGATCATCCCCATTTGTGTGGGCCTGACATTTCACCAGCGCTACTTCTGGAGTGCTGTCTGCTCTTCTGAACCCTCTTCGTTGCCATTTTATTAACCCCGAGTGCACTGTTGTTGTGACGTATGCACTGTCAGAATATATTGTCACCCTCTTGTCATTGCTCTCTTTGAGAGCTACAATCAGTGCTAGTAGCTCTGCTGCTTGTTCTGAATAGTTTTGTGGTAGCTTGACACATTTTATTGGAATGTACGTCCAATCGTCTCTTAGTCGTACCACTGCTGTGCCTGTTCTTCTCACCCCATCACTCTGGTCAATTGTTGAGGACCCATCTATGTACATTATCTCTCCCACCTCTGGGGCATTTTCCTCAACTTTCCTTGTGCTTGAGTAAATTTCAATGGCCTGTGAGCAGTCATGAGCATAGTTGCCATCTTCCACAACCTCTGCTATAAACCGTGCTGGGTTTACATTACTGCACCTCACAATTTTCAATTCAGGTCTGGACAGTATTATTTCATAACCTGTTGCCCTTTGAGTGGTAACGTGGATTTTGGTTTATTCAATATTGCAAAAAGAGCGTGTTCCACGTTCACTGTTGTGGGGCACCCCATTGTTATTGATGATGATTTTTCTACCGCAAATGCTGCTGCGGCCAGGCTCTGTTCGCACAGGAAGTGACCCATCATGACAGGATCTAAATGTTCACTGTAAAACGCTACTGGTTTGTGTCCCATGCTTGTATTTTGTGTCAGTACTGCTTTCATTACTGCTGTATCACAATGTGAGAATATGTTGAATTGTTCTTCATAGTTTGGTGTGGCTAGTACTGGTGCAGTTGAGATGGCATGTTTTAATTCATTAAAGGCCTCTGCCATTTCTCTTGTCCATCCTAACTTTTTCTCCCCATCTGTGCTTCTCCGAGGGCCTCAAGCAGTGAGTCCTATGTATGAGCTGTAGCCAAAAACCCATGCCCTGCAGTAGTTGCACAGGCCCAAAAATTGCTGCAATTCTCTCACTGTCTGTGGCTGTGGTGTGTTCGTTATGGCTTGTGCCCTAGCTTTGTGGTGCAATGTTTCTTCCTTTTTGTGAAATGAGCTGGCCTATGTACAGTACTTGTTCTTGGCAGTACTGCAATTTCTCCTGGTCTGCCTTGTACCTCCTCTCAGCTAACACTGTGAGAAGTATTACAGAGTCCTTCCTGCACTTCTCCTCTGTGGTGCTGCAGATGAGGATGTCATCTACATATTGCAGCACCGTACTCTCCATGTCTATGTTTCCCAAATCCATTTGTATCACTCTGTTAAAGATGGATGGTGACTCGCAGTACCCCTGTGGTAGTCTTGTGTGTTTCCATTTTGTATTGCGGTATCTGAAACTTGTTAGATCTTGTGAGTCAGGGTGTCGAGGTATTGAGTAGAAGGCATTTTTTAGGTCAATCACAGTGAACCATGATGCCTCTGCAGGTATTCCACACAGTATAGTGGCTGGGTTAGCTGCTATAGGGTATTCTGCTTCTACAATGTGGTTGAGGGGTCTTAAATCTTGGATGAAATGCCAGGACCCTCCCTTTGCCTTGCGCACAGGATGCACTGCAGTGTTGCATGGGGACTCTGATGGTACTAATATTCCTCTATTCACTAGGGCGGTTATTGTTTCATAGATCCCCTCATCTGCCTCCTTGGATAGTGGGTACTGTTTTACTCTGGGTAGCATTGCCCCTTTTTTCAACTTTATCCGTACTCCTACAATGCTTTTTATGCAACCTACATCATATGGACTAGTGCTCCATAGAGACGCTGGTACTGCTGCTAAATCTTCCTTGTAAAATGGCACTTCTGTAGTGGCAGGTGCCTCCATGCCATTGCCATTTTTTGTGCTACGTCTTTGTATGTTACTCTCAACCAGATATCAATGCTCATCTCAAACACCATCTCCCCATCTCCATTATCGTCCGAGAAGTGCTCCTCATCTGATACCTGTGTTAATCGGCATCCCTCAGCTAATGCTATGACTGCTCTCCATGCTCTCCCCTCCTTATCTTGGGCATGAACTGCAATGTAGTCTGTGGCTGCCACAATACTCTCAATGCTCACTGATATCTTTGCCCCCTCCTTTTCACTAGCTGGTGTTTTGGGTCTGAAAAGGTAAGCTGCTGGTTTCCTCCTAATTTTGCCCTCAATTCCTGGTAGCCATGCTATTGCCATGTCTGTCCCATATTGGAATTTGTCTCCATCTACTGGTTCTGCCCTGGCCACTGTTTTGCCACAATAAGCCTGTAGAATTTGGCGTGCTGTGAGCATGTTAATGCCTGGTATAGAGCATACTATTACCTTTTCTGTAAAGGAGATGGTCATGTTCAGTCTGCTCATAATGTCTCTCCCTAGTATGTTAACTGGTGATTGCTTTGAGTATAGCAATGGGAGAGACATATCGTGATCTCCCACAGATAAGGAGATGTTATCAGTGAAGGGAACCAACCCTCGAGCCCCAGAAAATCCTTGAGTGTGCATAGCTTCGCCTGACAAGTTGAACTTTCCCTCCCTTATACAGGACCTGGTGGCCCCTGTGTCAACTAGGAAGGAAAATGTTTTGTCACCTATCGCCACCTGCATGCGTGGTTCCTCCGCAGGGTTAGGTGTTACTGATAGGATGGGACACATCAAAGACATCTGTGGGCTGTCCTATTGTGGGTATAGTGACTGTCCGTTCCCTTTGTAAGGGTTGTGACCCAATATTGTCACCCTCCCCAGCTGTGTCTGTTGTGTAGGTGTGTCCAGTGCTTTAAGTGGGCCGGGGCCTGCCGGGGCCGGGCCCCGCCAGTCTCCAAAAAGTGGGGCTGAGCCGGGGCCCTGCCGGTGCCCCCCGGTCCCACCACGCCATGGCAGGACGCATTATCCCGCCACGGCCGCAGCCGCGACGGGAGATGCGCCCGCCAGTGTAACGTTAGGCAAGTGGACAGAAGTGCCAGCCAGCCACAGCATCGCTGAGGCTGGCTGGCACTTCTGTCAGTCACTGTAACTTCCCTGATGACCCCCCATCTGAGGGGTCATCAGGGAAGTTACAGTTCCTTTGTTTGCCCTCGCCAGGTCACTGACCCTCAGCGAACCTGCGGGCTCCATGATCTAATATGCAGATTAGATCACGGAGCCCGCGGGTTCGCAGAGGGTGAAAGGCGCCTCAGGCTCAGTGATCTATCTGCTCTGAGCAGAGATCACAGAGCCCGAAGCGCCTTTCTCCAGGCAAAGCTTTTTAAAAGATGCCTTGAATTGTATACGTTTCAAGCCATCTTTTATAAACGTAGAAATATTTCTATGTTTATAAAAGACCGCTTGAAACGTGCACAATTCAAGGCATCTTTTATAAAGCTTTGTCGATGAACAAAGCCACCTCGGGTTTTGTCCGTCCTCAACACTTTATAAAAGATGGCTTGTACGTTTCAAGCCATCTTTTATGAAGATAGAAATATGTTACAAATGTCTATGTTTATAAAATGTGGCTTGAAAAGTACACAAACCATAGTAAGGTAAGCACACAAGTGTGCGTAACTTACTATGGTTTGTACACTTTCAAGCCACCTTTTATAAACATAGAAATATGTAACATTGCTATGTTTATAAAAGAAGGCTTGAAAAATCCACAAACCATACTAGTACGCATACAAATATATAAATGCTCTACTATATCTATATATTTGTTTGCGCACCCTACTATGATTTGTGCACTTTTAGGCCACGCCCACAGCGGATGCCACGCCCCCAAACGAGGGCCCCCCCTCAATTTCTTACCCCACTTAAAGCACTGGGTGTGTCAGTGGATGATATTGCGTTGTCTTGTATTTGTGTAAACTGCTGCACTGTTTGGACCTGTTGCTGTTGTGCTGTAGCCGCCTGTTGTTGCAGTGTGTATGTTTGAATTTGTAGTTGTGGTTGCAGTGGTGCTTGCTGTGCCTGTTGTTGCGGTAGGTGTTGTACTTGCTGTTGTTGTGGTGTGTATGTTTGAAGTTGTTGCTGTGGTTGCATTTGTGCTTGTTGTGGTAGGGGTTGCTGTGTGGCTTGCTGTTGTGGTAGCGTTCCCGCCTCCTGTTGTGGCTGCTGTTGTCGGTAAAATTGTTGTTCCCTGTTATGCCCCTGCTGTCCTTGTTCTCCCCAAGCTACTTTTGCCGGTCTTATTCTACATGTGCATGACATGTGTCCTACCAGCCCACATATCCAACATGTTGGTGGCTCTCGTGCTTGCCATGGGTATCCCCCCGTGTTGTCTGAGTACCCCTGCTGCCCATATTGATTGTAACCCCGGAACCCTCCCCCTTGTTGTGGTGCAGCTGGTTCAAATCCTCTCCCTCTCATTTGTCCACCCCTCCCCCTGTAGTTGTTTGGGTACCCATTCCCCATTTGCATATAGCCCCCTCCCATTTGTGCCATATATGGTGGTGGTGGTGGCATCTGCTGTGTCATTATTTGTGCTTGTTGTAGTGGTGCTATCTGTTGTTGTGTAGTATCTTGTGTTACTGTGACCTGGGTGGTGTTGGGGGCTGTTATTAGTGTGCCCTCCATGGCATATTTGGATAGTTTCTTTTGAACCAATTTCGCTTCCTCTGTCTTTCTATCTTCCTCCTTTTGTTTCATCTTTTCTTGCCACATTCTGCAGTGGTGCACTATTGTCAGCTGTATCTCTGGCCATGCCTTAGCTTCCATTCCCACTAATTTCTTCAACTGTCTCTGCATTTGTTCCGGGAGCCCTTGCACCAGTATGTGATAAAAAATTGCTAGTGTTTTGTCCCATGGTTCCCACGTTTCCAGGCACCACTTCTCTTGAATCTCCTGAATGTAATCAACAGGATCTTCATTCCCGCGCATCTTGTGTGACGTTATTGCTCCTATGCCTGAGGTGTTTGGGTATTGGACCCTCAATGCCTGCCATAGAGCATGCCTACAGTTAGCAAATGGCGCTCCATCATGTGACGTGTTGTTTATTGTTACCCCTGGGAATCCCGCCCTCTTCCAAATGTCGTCTGCAGCATCCCCCAGTATTGAAATTAGCAACCCTTTCACATCACCCACAGCTAACCTTTGACCCGCAGTGTGTTTTTAAATTTCATATATCCACTTCCCAGCTCCTCCACTCAGAGATGGAAGTCTGCATTTAATATTTTCTTTATTTGCATGTTTCCATGGGACATATTGTGGTCTAGATCCCCCTCTCTCTAGGAGTGGCATTAAATTGTACTCCCTCACCTCCCCTGGCGTTCGTCTGTGTGGGGATATGTTAGTGTATTCGTCGTCCTCTTCCATGTTAGGTAGCTCCTCGATACTGTCAATATTACAGTATGTTGCTCTATCACTTCCTATGTTCTTGTTCCCCCTTCTGTTACCTTCCTGCCCCATTCTGTATGTGTCAACCTGCTCTTCCTGCTTGCGCCCCGGGAGGTCCCTAAGTCTGTTGACATATGGCATGTGTAGTGGGGTTGGTGTTACTGGCCGTGGTGTTTTTCTATTTATTTGTCTACTTTTCATTTCTTCGGTGTTTTGCTCTCCCCGTGTTCCACATTCCCAGGGTGACCCGCAGTCCGTGCGTGTTATGTATAATTTACCTAAACTTTACCTATTTCCATCACTTCGCCCTCCGCATGATCCTTCCTCCTCCTCACTGCAGAATCCATCTTTAAATCTATCAAGTCTATGTCCGTGTACTCATCTCCCCTCTCTGCGGCCCTTTGTGTTGATGTTGTCCCAACTTCCTTATCCTGACACGTATACTTTTTTGCCCCATGCTCCATCCTCCTCTCTCCTCTTTCTTCATTCTTTTTCTTTACTACCTCACCACCTATTTCCGCTCGTGCTCTGCAGAGTTCATCCATTACTGCCTCGCTCACCTTTCCTAATATATTTTCTTCCTCTTCCATGCTTCCCCGTATCCCCCCACCCGTTTCAATATGCTTTCTCTGACCTTCCCTTCTTCGTATTTTCGCACACTCTCTGATATTATTTTCTTTTTCCATAGTCCGATTTCATAGTCATTCTCTTCTCGCTCCTCCTCCTTCCTTCTCATCTCCCGTTGCTCCATGCGTGCCACTCTTTCAGCAATCGCCCTTATCCGCGCTTCTAACTTTTTCCCTTCTTCCTCTTGTTCCTTCACCCTCACCTTTTCTTCCTTATTTGCCTTCTTTTCTTCCTTTCTTTCCCACGCTTCCTGGTCGAACTGTCTGATCAGTGCGCTCCGCACTTCCCTTAATTCTGCCAGTCTTTCCTCTAACATCTCTTCCTCGTCCTGTGACACTCGTTCTTTCACCTTTTTACTTACCCCGTGCCCGTGCCCTGTCTGTAGGTGGTCCATCTTTTCCTTACTTACCTTCCTCACTGCTTCCGCCTGCTCCCTCGTTAGCGTCCCCCGGAGCTTCAGAAGCACCTGTGCTGCTATCCATTCATCTGGCCCTATGTTTGCAAAATCTCCCAGGGCTCGTTGTCCGCCCTCCTTGATTTTTTTTGGTTTCGTTTCTGCTGTGCTCTTCACCCCAGCCCCTTTTTCGTAGCTATCCATTGGCGCGTATGATGGTGGACTGTATGCAGGGTTGGAATATCCCTACGCAGCTGTTAGTTGTGAGCGGGCGGCTGCTCTCAGCTCTGTTACCGGATACAACCCCCTTCCTCATTTTTCATTTCTTTAGCTATCAGTATTTCCCCTTCAACTTCCTTCTTTATCCTCTGACACTGCGAACGATCCTTCTGATTCTTCCTTACTTTCTTCAGTACTTTCTACAGGTTTTTCCGCACTGTACTCCCTCCCCCTCCATTCACCTTCTCCTTTTTACCTCTTTCTCCTCCTTTACCCCCTGCATGGCTAACATTCCTGGTGCTCCTGGTGCACACCCCTGGAACATCTTCCAGAGATCGAACATTTCTAAATTTCTAAATGACTCGCTAGCTTCTTCCCCTTGTATGTATTGTGTAGGTATGCTAGCAGGGCGTGTTGGGTACACATATCAAAACTGTTGTTAGGCGGCCAGGGTATCCTTAGCTTGTTGTCTGTTCCTTGTGTCCACTCAATGCTATATTTTACTATTTTTACTCTGTGCGGTGTTAAAGTCGTGCAGATGTGTTGGAGTGGTGTTGTTAAAGCGCTTGCTCTGGGCCCTAATCCCACCCCCGCCCTTATTCTGTAGTGGGCGGACATTTCATAATTTACACTCTTTTCGATATCACCCTTTTACCTGGCACCGTAAGTTGGGGACTTCCGACTGTCCACTGTAAGGGAAAGCAATCTTTTTATTACAATGCTTTTACTGTTCTGCTCTCCCGATGTTCAATTATGGCCCCCCTTCGACTGTGGCGCGTTGGAGCCCCATGTGGCTGCGTGTCCTGTGTGGCGTGCTTTTGAGCCGCCCAACCTTCCTGTTTTGCTGATACTTGGCACACCTTCAGCTTAGCTCCTCCTCCTCCCCCGTCCTCACTGCCCGCGCAGTTTTGTACTTCCTTATCCCCTCCCGCCCCTCTTGTCGAGCGCGGGCCGGCCTCTCCCCCTTCGCCCCTCCCTTACTGTGTTTCCTTCTCTCGATCACCCCTGGATGAAAACGAGATGATTGTCGTGTCCTATACAAGCCCTACGGGTGACGTCACCAATCTCTACAACTTGTTACCGGTACGTATGATTACAAAGCCAATGAACGTGTTATATCTTTGACACTTTTATTCCCCCGTTAGCCCCACAGCTGTCTTCCCACCACGTCTGGAGTGGAGTATTCAACAATCAATAAACAATTATAATCGGTCTGCTCACGCTGCATCGCCTCACATGTGACACGCCCCCTCTCTAGGGGAGCTTAACCAGCCAATTACCTTCCGCATTTGGGAAACAATCTAGCTACCTCCTGCGGGAATACGTCATCTACCCGCCAAGCTAAAACACTCAACTAGTAGGGATCCTCATCTAATCATTGATCTACAACGTCAACTCATAGGAAAGCCACACCTCCCTTATACAGGTGTCCGCGATCTAGACCAATCAGTGTGATCTGCCAGTCATACGTGGGTGCTCGAAGCCCCACCCAATTCACTCTGTGACGCTGTAGGGGACGGCCCTCGTGCCTGTCCCGCTACACCTCCCACATCTATTGCCGCTTATTGATCAAAACCTTTTCCACCACACTGTAACAACCGCCCGCCACCCTCTTTACAATTCCTCCCCCCTCCCGCACAACATTACATTGCCGGTTGTGTGTGCCATACTCACATCAAGTCCTCCTTCGCCGGTGCCACTCGACCGCGGGCCCCCCTCCAAATCAGCTCGCCACCTCCCCTCATCTGGACCACATCTAGACACTCGCCAACCGCAGGTGGGATATTTCTCAAGTCGGCTCCCAACGGTCAGTCTCCGGATTGCGGTGTCCGGTCACCTCGCAGTTCTGCGATGGTCCTGTAGTCCTCAGGCAGTGCCTCCAACTTGTTGGGATGATTTCTCGGGGGCCGGCAGGGCTGTCCGTGGACCTCTGGGGCTGGGGAGGCCCCAACTCCTCCTGCGTCCCAAAAGGAGTATGAGGCACACACAAGAACAAGGTAGATACTGCTGTTTATTACAGAAACAGGCAGGGACAAACTCTCAGGCCCGATGCATCCAGGAGGCTCTCATCATTCGTGGGCTTGCAGGCCCTTTTTACTGTTGTATGACGCGCTACGTGCGTCACCTGGGAAAACCATCCCCAAAACCTAGCGCCACTTCGGGTTGGCTCCCTGAGTGGTAGGGTCAGTATAGTTACCTATAGGAAAGAGTGTTATTGTGTGAGGAAGGGTCAGGTGGTACGCTTGGGCCATCCCTAACAATTGCTACAACAAATTTGTTACAAGGGGACACTTGGTGATTGGCTAGACTATATTGGCGTCATGATGCGCCCCTCGTATTGTGACTGGTTCATCCGCGAGCCCCCAAGCCTGGGACCATCGTTGTTCCCAGCTCACGGTGTACCTGGTGCTGGCAACAATGTGTGACTATGTGTCAGTGACGGACAATGGACAGGTCTGATTAGTGGCTGGTGTGCATGTCTTTCCCTTCACCGTAGGTGTCCAATTTGTCACTTTATTGTTGCAGACTGTGTCCCAGACGTGAGACCCCAGCACTCTTCTGTCCCGTAGGCTTGGCATTGTGTCAGGTTGGCTTGGTCACGTGGGGCGAGACCGTGGCTGGAGCAGAATTATGAGCATTTGATTTGTATTTCGGCTGTTACGAGCGTTTAGCAGTGGCAGGTGTAACCTTGGCGCGGGGAGCTTGGCATGTGGATTGCAACATCACAGCCTTGGCTGTGGGCTCTCGTTGGGGCTCGTTCTGCGTGATCAGCGCTTTGCAGTTTTCGTCTGAGAGGCTTCTGCTTGCGGACTCTTGCTTTGCGGCCTACCTGGGCCTAGTTTCTGGGTGGCGGTACATGGTTCATAATATGGGGGTCGCGAGGGTCATATGTATTAGTAGATATGTAGGGTGGCATCTTCATAGCTTTAGTGCTGAAAAAGCATCTGCAAGCATATACACGAGCTCTTCAGGCATCTTGCGTTTCTGCGGTGCTGTAGGTGGCCTATGTGGACAATAACAACGATGCATGTCTGTGGGTGTATACGGTCCTCTGTGTCATAGCAGTGAGTATGTTTTTCGTGCAGGTTGGTGTGTGAGTGACCGATGTGCATGGTGGCACTTGTGCTTTTTTCTGTTGGCTATGTCGTCATGGCATCTCTAACGATGATGGCGTTGGGGTTACTGTTCTAATCGAGTTGGTCCATAAAGTCGACGTCAGTTCCACTTGAGGTTCCCGCACGTGGTTTCATTAACGGCCAGGCTCCCTGGCCGTGTGGTGCATGGCCACAGTGGATCTTGCCGTCTAGTGTGGTAGTGAGCGGGTTGAACTCCTTTCGCGGGGGGTGCTTGGGCCGTGACGTCCTAGGCCATTGTTTGGATGAGAATGGGGGGAAGGGACTCTCCCATTTTCCCTCTTCAAACTAAACATACGTTATAGATAGCTTGCTCACAAGCAGAGGAATACATTACACCGAAGGATTCTCAGTGGCATATGATGTACAATGAGAGGGAAGCTCAACTTTGTGTTTTCACTCTAAAATTCTGGGCGGAATACATCCTACAGTTGAAAGATACTATGTTGTGTATAGCTTACCTGCATCCCGTTTGCACACCCTATGTTGCTCCTATAGAACATCATTGCACTGGGTGGAGAGTGGAGGCAAATGGGAACCAGTTCAAACATAAAAAATACCAGGTGCCCCTCCCATTGCCCTACAGCAACCCAAACATTGATAAGCAAACCTGCCAGCAACAATGCTGTATACCATTTGTGTGATGTCAATGCCGTTGATTAGGAATGACATACTCTTCTACCATGATGTTACACCAAGATAATAAGCAAAGGGAAGTCATAACTAATGGCTTCCTGCAGCAGCCATACCCAACAAAGTATTACTACTTACAAATGGACAATGAAAACAGCATCAAGTGAACAGTGTTATTAACAACACATACCCATTTGTTCCAGATCCAACTTAACCTTTCAAAAACACCAAACTGAGGAAGTTGCAACCAGCGAGCATCCTCAAGTGTAGGGTGGCCACATACTCATTTCATTTGCGATCTGGTTAGACCAAATAAATAGTTCTGGGCAAAGGCAGTATTAATACCATGCAGAACAATCTACTGAAGCACATTCCTTTTACATATGTCTTTCAGGTTTTCCTATAGCTGCAAGGAGAACTTCACTAACACCATCCCATTCCACCTACCTCCAAGACAAGCAGACTCCACGCTACACACACACTTTTCATGTTACCCCCACAACATACTCCTTGATCTCAATCTAGGTTATAACGATCCTAATAACAAAAAAGCAACTGTATTCCTTAAGGACCTCTCTAATTTAGACTTTGCACAAAAAATCAAGTCTCCCACCCATTCTAAAGGAAGAACCCTGGATTGGCTGCTCAACCATAACTGCAACTCCTGCATCACTTCCAACACCTTCCTCCCGTGGACAGATCATAGCTGCATACAATTCACAATCCCTACAGCTCCTACCACAAAAACCACCTCACACAAACCGGCAACCTTAGCAAGAAGCTCAAAAGAATTGACAGCACTTAACTTATGGCCCCTTCTCAATACACCATGCCGAGCCCAGCCATTCTCACAAGACCCCAATATTTTAGCAGACATCTTTTAGGTCACACTCACCAACGCTATTAACACAATTTCTCCCTTAGAAGAAAAAAAAGAAAAAAAGTCCTTCCACTCAAACTCATGGTTCACTGATGAAAAAGCTTACAACCGTCGAATATCAGACTCCAAGTCTCACTCAAAAGAACTCTTTACCATCTTTAAGGAGCTCACAGCTCAGCCAATCTCCACTGACGAGATTCTCAAAGATGAGGCGTGGTGCAACAGTATCCAGGCCGCTCTTCTAAAAAAAATAGAGCTCTTACAAAACAAAATCCTTGATCATTACAATACTTTACCAAAATCTAATCAGACCTCTCAAGTCCCTACAACTATCAAATCTACCAACATCCCCAAATTTGCTTTTAATGATGTTTTAGAATCTGAAGTCATAGACATTCTGAAACACCTAAAAACATCAACTTGCAAAGGTGATGCCTGCCCACCAAAGTTAATAAAGGACTGCGCTGAACCACTTGCCCCACTCATCACCGTGTTCATTAATGCCTCTTTCAAAACGAGCACCGTTCCCGACAGCCTCAAAGAAGCATGGGTTTGCCCTCTCCTAAAAAAAACAACCTTAGACCCTACGCAGCCTAACAGCTACAGACCCATAACGACAGTGCACTTCCTTCTAAAAATATTAGACAAAGTGACACACAGCCAAATCCAACTCTACCTCGAAACGAATTCTATTTTAGGAAACAGACAGTCTGGCTTCCGTGAAGGTCATGGAACAGAGACGGCCCTTCTGGACCTAAAAAACCAAATGACCAAGATCTTGGACACAGGCAAACCCGCGCTCCTCCTCCTCCTTGACCTCTCAGCAGCGTTCGACCTTGCGGACCATAAAACCCTCACCACACACCTCACTCAGCACATTTCTCCCATCACGCCAGTTCATGGATTACATCCTTTCTGGAAAGTAGGGCCATGAAAGTGTTCTCAAATATTCCAATGCAGCTCCTACAATATTACACTGCAGTGTCTCACAAGGCTCATGTACAGCCCCCACGCTGTATAACCTTTTCACTAAGCCTCTATTTGATAAACTGGATGCACTTGGGATCGCATACACCAACTATGCAGACGATACCCAAGTGCTCCTAACACTAACAGGCTCTTATCACACAGACTCCCTAGCACTAAAACAAATTTACGCCACCATTCAAACATGGATGGCCACTAACGGCCTATGTCTTAATGGGGATAACACAGAGATCCTTATTATTGGCCAAAAGTCTACACTTGCCAAATTAGACAGTCTCTACATCAACTTTAACATAGACAACTGCACCATCCCAGTTTTAGCCTCGGTTAAAATGTTGGGGGTACACATTGATGCAACCCTCTCCATGAAAAAAACAAGTCAGTGCAATTGTCTCCGCCTCTGCATTAAGCTCCAAATTAATCAACACCATCAAACATTTCCTAACCAAAAAAAACTGTCTCTCAATAGCAAGAACCACTATAGGCGACAAACTTGACTATTGTAACGCCCTTCTAGCAGGCACCTCTGTAAAAAACTTAAACAGACTCCAGTTCACCCAAAATAATGCACTCAGAGCAGCCTTAAGCATCTCGAAAAAGAACACATCTCACAAGCAAGACAATCCGTTAACTGGCTCCCTGTCAAAGAGCATATCACCTTCAAGATTCTCACCGCAACCCACAAATGTCTCCACAGCACAGCGCCACCCTATCTCTCTGACACTCTCCACAGACCCATCTCAACCAAACCCACAAGATTATGCTACGCTAACCAACTTACTGTACCACAAATCAACAAGGCCAAGGCAGGAGGCTTAGGATTCCCCTACATAGCTCCTACACTTTGGAATAAACTCCCCCCTGCTCTAAGAGCAGAAAGATCACTCACAGCTTTCAGAAAAAAACCTCAAAACCTCTCTCTTCAACTAATAAGCTACCTCTCTTCTGCCAGTCCAATACACAATGACAGTGTTTTTTTCATTAATCTTGTTTTACGTGACTCTATGTGTAACTAAATTCTTTCTATTGCTGTAACCAGCGCCACGATGCCTCTGGGCTGTTTTGTGCGCTTAAAAAACAAGAATAAATAAATAAATAAAAAAACAGACATTACGACTGCCAACACTGCATTAGTACAACTACAGAATCTACACTACCTATACATGCACAAGGAAACTGCTACTGATGGAAAAAAAACACAAACTCACTTCCAATCCTAAATCACAAGACTTTAACAGCTCACCTCACAGCCCCACTACACACGCATACACACAAATGTGCACGTGTGCGCGCACACACGCAGCACAGTATGGCTGTGAGTAACATACTATGTTCGTAAGACAATGAACAAATGTTCCATGACTATTTCACAACAGTATAGAAGACATATTCGTAGACAAACACACAGCTTCACAACAATAGAGGTGTGACTAACACACAACAAACATTCGACGGGAACACCAACAACGTGCATTTAAGGATGATGCATGTCCAAACACATACGACGCACATGAAACATTCCTAGTGGCGCAATGTACCCAATATGCACTCGATATCTTTACACACATTGCGAAGATGCAATATGCACACAAATTACTTTTCGAGTAAACAGGTACACACGAGTTGCAGGGTATTGAAATTAATTCTCAATATGTTGTTTGCATTTAGGTTATTTATATGTGTGTTATTTTGCTTCAATAGAATTATGCTTTGTCCAATGACCTTTTAGTTCTATCTTGAAATATTACTACATAACTGCAGCTTCGTATGTTTTAATGCTTTTGTGCCGATATGTCTGTGTGGTAAATGTTAATAGGTGCAAGAATTATAAATAGACAGTTTTACCGCAGCTACTAACACTGATGAGCAAATTGTTAAGTTGGAGAGTTGTCCTGCACATGTTTTCTTGTCATTTGTGTTGAACTGAACCTTTGCATTTCCCCTATGGTCTGAGAGGGGCCACTTTACAATAAAATCATTTGCCATATAGTTTATACAAGATATACTAACATAGTAAATACTTTGTACTGAGATAATTTCAATTTCATGGGTGAACGGACTATTCTTGAAGGTGGTGGTGTGCTGGAAAACATGTAAAAATGGGCAAACAAACGAGACATTGCAGTTTTGAAAAGAAAACACAATTTCTTACAAAAATGAAACACTTTTGTCCCTTACTATTCTTGCTCTAACTTGTACTCATTTCACATTGAAAAACTCTTTCTGTTCATTTTAAGTTTGATCTTATTCGTAAACACTTTTCTTGCTTAGAGTCTTAATTTTGTACATTCATTGTGTCTCCTGAAATGACACCAGAAACAGTGCAATTTGCAGGCCACAGTTCAAAAAATGAGGGAGAAAAACAAAAGAAAACTCCTGCTTTCAAAAAAGTTAAAAGATATAAACGGATATCTTGACTGGAAATGTGGTAGGAGGTAAGAGCTTAACACATAAGTACAACATATGGCTGGGACAGAGTGCTGGTCAGGTAACATAACTTCTTTATCACATCTGCTATTAGCAAACAATACTGCTTTGGAAAAGGTACGTGTGTTGTATTAGTTAATAGAGAGGTATATATATCCGCAGCGCTAGAGGATGCATATAGAAATGTAATTTATATTGCACATTTTCACATTGAAATGCATTCATTTATTTTAAGCACTCTCGCCTCTGCGCATGAATTTGTCCACTATATTGAACATACAAAGGGATTTAGGCACTTTGGAGATATTACGTAATATCTTGTTGACCACAAAAAATCAAAGAGTACTGACAGCTGCAAGACTAACTAGAAAGGCAAGGATGAAAAGTGTTATTTACGTGTTACTAAAGTATCACTGTGTTGAAGACATCTACATTTTCTAATGCCGAAAAGGGCGGTGGATTTAAAGAGAAAACATGCCTTGCTGCAAGTAACATTGGATCAGGACGGCCTGTACAAGCACTTTGATTTTGCTGGTGTGATAAATTCAAGTTGCAAGTCTCTTCTTGCCTTTACTCCTTGAGTGAAATAAGATGTTCTTTCACCTTCAGATCAATAGTCCATTAGTTTCTGAAACAGTTCATCAGGACAAACGAAACATGGCAGAAAGTCAATTACACATGTATTGGCGAGCTCCGATGAAATCAAAGGCAGTAATATAGCTGCAGTTTTTAAGGACATTTGAAATACTTTTTTTTAGCAGCCATGGAATGTTCAACATCCTGAAGTGTTTGTCTCATATCATGTTCCGCGACAGCGCACAGCACGATTAGTGCAAATGCATGCCAGTTTGGAGTACAGATGTGACCCCCAATATATTTAGGGTGGCCACATTTCTAATATCACTTTCCACTTTTAACATGCTCACAACCATACACCAGAAACATCTCTTTAGGGCAAATACCCATGTTGCAACTGTATCAGGCACATTATGTCCAGGTTTTTCTCATTAGGCATAGTTGGCCAGGTTATTTAAGGCTTATATTATTTTGGGGGCTATAAGGCACAACATGTCGGTGAAAGCCTTACCTGACAAGATATCCCTGATAGGGAAGTACGGTTAGAGAAATACATGAGGGAATAGCTACATTTTCCTACTTTTTCCAAAGTGAAGGAGGTTAGAAATCTCCCGGAGAAGCTGTGGGAGAGAGTTCCATGGAAGTCCAATCTACGTGAGAACTTTCTACCTCCCAAGGGTGATCATTCGCAGAATGGGGGATTGATAAAGTTCATGATGGGGATGAAAATTATTGAATGAAAGAAGGAACATGATTTTTTGTATAGTTTGGGCACATTTGCAATGGTGGATTTGTGGATTAATATGGGGGCATTGAATTTGCTTCTTTCATTATGAGAAAGTCAGTGGAAAGGTTTGCACTGGACAAATGTGACATCGGCAGTCAATTTGGGAGCAAAATCTTGAAGAACTTGGGTCTCACATAGCAAAGAGAAATTAGCACCTACTAGAAACAGAGTTGTCCAACTCCAGGAAACATATTGGATTTTCAGGATACATCTCATTAATATTGATGAGATATGTTTGCACACAATGATTCTAGACGTAGGCACATTTCTTCCTCATGAATATTAATGAGGGATATCCTGAAATCCTGTCAGGTTTCCGACCCTCGAATCTCTGAGTTCGACAACCCTGTATTAGAAGAACTTTGGGTGAGCCCCTGTTGGCAGTGATCAGAGCTTGGATTATCATATGTAGGTCAAAGTTTGTGATTTAGGGCCTCATTACGATTGTGCTGGTGTGGTAATAAAGTGCCAGTATTACTGCGTACCGACATCTTCCTGCACCGGCACACTCCAAGTTTGTCGGTAGGGTGGTGGATTTACCTCCGGCTCAGAGCTGGAGGAATATCTGCCACCCTACCATTAGAAAACTATTTCAGTGGGCAAAAAATCACCATAGGTCGGTTGGAACCTGGGTGTCTTTACCAAGCGTCTGATCTGGTTCAAGGAGGTGTGGTAGGGGGAGAGAGTGCACTGGGGATTAATGTTAGTCATGGGGGGATCTACTGGCAACACATTTGTACTTCAGCAGATTTTGAGGACCAACGTCATGCGTGTGTTCGGCTGGTAGTGAAGGGTTTGTTCAGCAAGGTAGTCTGTGCAGGACCACAGACGGATTTGTGTGCAAGTCACAGAGACCTGCTTGCTTCATGGGCAGTCAGTGATGACTTGAGAGATGTTAAAAAATGTAGGGGTTTACTCATGTTAAACTGTTAAACAGTTAAACTGTTTGTATCCCTATTCAAATGTATTTCATAGTTTTAGCCTTCAATGGCTTCATTGTTGCCAATGGATGACTGTTGCATTGGGGAGGTGCTCACTTATCACTTTACTAGTTGTCTAATAGCAACACTATTGTAAGTGATGAAAGAAAACTGCAATAGCACAGAACACAGCTCAAGGAAGGTGGAGACTCCTTTGTGAAGGTATGCCCTCTAACCTTGACATCTTTTATATTTGTTACTCATCTATTTGATTTCACGGATGCCATATGGCAGGTGTCTGCAACCTTAACCTATAATGTGCAGTGAGATTAGTAATTATGCAAAATGATGTTAATTAAAAACAAGTGGTTAGTAAGCCTTGATAGAACTTTCCAATGCTAAAAATTCCAGCAAAATTGAGAAGGCAAAACTCCCTGTTGCCTCCCCACATAAAAAAAAAGAAAATAGCGCCACCCAGGGATGGGCTTTGGGTGACTGGAACAGCCGGCAGAGAATGTAGATTCTCGCCCACTGTTCCAGCCACCTGATTGGCCAAAGGCCCTTCCCTGGGGGCAAATACTTGTTTGTGTTTTCAAAAAAGTGTATTTGTGTTGTGATGACTCATGTGGAATGAGGTGGGGTGTTCTCATTCTAGTTCTAGATTTAGTAACAGGCAGGTGAAGTAGAGAGAAGCATTGTGATGGGGTGAGGGCTTTCTCTCTGTGCTTACAATTGCTCATGAAAGAGGACTAAAGCAACTAAAGCACTTACACCACGTTGGCGTCGTAATAATTATGATGAATAAACCAGTAACCATTTGGAAATACAATGTGGTAGAAAACCCACTGAAGTCGAATTTTTTTACATACCCATAATAGGCATAAAAACATGTATTAAAATTGGTGGGTTCCATTGTGAATTTGAGGCGACGACCAACAAAGAAATGAAGGGTTCACATGAAGCCTATATTTTAGGAATAAGTTGGCATTTCAATTGATAGTGAAATGGAACAGATCTGAAGTTATTGGACAACCTTGGCGATAAGAGGGGAATGTGTGCAATCATCCATTATCTGATTCCTGCATTGAGGGGGTCACTGACCCTGTTTCCCTAAAGGAGTTGAAGAGTGTTAGCGGGGGGGGACTAGTTGGGGCCTGAATATCTTATAGAACCTAGGGCAGAATCCGTCCGGGCCCGGGGCTCGTGGTTTAAGGGACTTAATGGCTTCCTCGACCTCGTCACCAGTAATAGGCTGTCTCTGGTTGAGTCGTGTAGACGGGGCAGGGCTGCTTCCTGCAGGTATTTCTTCTGTTTGGATTGGTTCCGCGGTGGGGCTGCCATTACTCGGGCTAGTTGGTCAAGCGCTAGCTGTTGTTTCTCCGGTTCAGCATAGTGTATCACTCCCTGTGGGACTCGCAATCCGACAATGGTGTTGGCCAGTTTTGTTTTGGCTAATTTAGCCACAAGCAGGTTGTTTGCCTTATTGTTCTTCGCATAATAGAATTGTGTGGCCTTGGCCATGAGTTGTGCAGTGTGTTCGGCGTAGTGGGCCTCTAGCTTCTTTCTAGCAGTGCGGATGGCTCGCTGTGTCCTAGGGGACCAGCCTTTTTCTTTCTGAGTGTTCTCCGCTGCTTTAAGTTCCTCCTACAGGACTAGCTGGGCCTGTCACCTGTTACGGTGGAAGGCCACCCCCTGTGCGATTAGATCTCCCCTAATCAACGTCTTCAGGGCGCCCGAGTTGTTCGCAGGGGAGGTGTCAGTGACAGGGTTTTCATTGAGGAAGTTTTGATTGTCATTGCGGTCCTGTCTCTTAGTGCCATGTCATTGAGAATTGGATCATAGAGAGTCCATCTGCGTGGAGCGTTAGGTTTGGGTTCGTTTGCACGGATCTCCATGATTACTGGGGTGTGATCAGATAGGATCCTTGGGCCGATGGATACTTCATTGGCAAAGCCAAGCGTCTGGGGGATGTCAGGAGAAGGTCGATCCTCGAGAAAGTCCGGTGAACATAGGAGTAGAAAGAGTAGTCTCTTTCGGTGGGGTGGAGCACCCGCCATCAGTCCACCACTTCCAAGGATCTGAACAGACGTAGGAGGCTGAGGGCCTCAGTGAAATCCCCAGAGGTGGGAGGGTAAGTTTTATCTTTTGCGGGGTCTGGGACTCCATTGAAATCTCCCCTGATTATGACTTGACCTTCTGTGAAACGAGAGAGGGAGGAGCCCAGCGAGTCGTAGAAAGCTGATTGCCCAGAGTTGGGGGCATATACTGAAATAAAAGGATACAGGTCTCCCAGCAATAGACATTTGATTGCAACAAATCGGCCTTCCGGGCATGTTTTTGAATCCAGGACCTGGGGGTTTAAGCCTCTCTTGAAAAGAATCGCTGTGCCTCCCTTTTTTGATCTCCTGAGGTGAAGAATTGGAGAGGGTATGGTCGGGCGCGGAGACGCCCAAAGTCCACCGGCAACAGGTGGGTCTCCTGAAGCAGGGCCACTGCTGCGTCTTCATCCTGGAGTTTCTGCAGGATCGACTTACGTTTGGCAGGGTAGTTTAGCCCATTGACATTGAGGGAGAGACATTTTAGATTTTGATGCTCCTGGGCCAGATTCCTCCCCATTGCAGCCACCGGGGGGGAGAGCAGTTGGGAGGAAGAGGGTGAACCACCATCACGGTGAGGGCTAAAAGTGTGTCATCCTGCTCTTGGGGTTTTAACATGATCCTCCAACGGGAGGCCGTAACTTTAAAGGGATGGTCTAGTAAAAAAATGTATTTAAAAAATAGATAGGCAACATAAAAAAAAAATACTAGCATTCTCCGTTTTAAAACTTCCTGTGTAAAATTTTGAGCTATTCAAGCTCAAAATTCGCAAAAGCAAGCACATGGGCGCAGCCATTTTGTGAAATGGATGCCCTCCTGTGCTGGCATTTGCTTTTGCGGCACTAATGAAGGAAAAGCCAGCCAGCTGTAGTAAACAAAGGCTACCGCTCGGTGGCTTTCCCTTCATTAGTGCTGTAGGCGGAGGACGGGGACCGGAGACCAGAGCAGGAAAGCTGCAGCTGAATCTTGGTAAGTGCTATTTATTTTTTTTACAAAAAATAAGCACTAGCTGCGGTTTTTTTTCTAAGTTTTCCGGGCTGGAGGAGCCCAGAAAACTTAGAAATAAAACCGCAGCTTTAAAAACGTATTTATGTTTGCGGTCGCTTTTGAAGCGACCGCAAACATAAATACAACGTTATTGTGTTGGAAAACGCTGCGGTTTTTCTTTCCAAGTTTCTCAGGCTCCTCCGGCTCGGAGGAGCCTGAGAGCCCCAAATGGGAAATCAGCTGCAGGTAGAAACACTACGCGGCATGTAAACATAACCGCGTGTGTTTCTGCCTGCTGTGGCTTTCACTTTGGGTCTCCGGTGCTCCCGTGGGAGCACCGGAGACCCAAAGTGATAGCCACAGCAGGCAGAAACACACGCGCTTGTGTTGGAAAACGCTGCGGTTTTTCTTTCCAAGTTTTTCAGGCTCCTCTGAGCCGGAGGAGCCTGAGAAACTTGGAAAGAAAAACCGCAGCGTTTTCCAACACAATAACGTTGTATTTATGTTTGCGGTCGCTTCAAAAGCGACCGCAAACATAAATACGTTTTTAAAGCTGCGGTTTTATTTCTAAGTTTTCCGGGCTCCTCCAGCCCGGAGAACTTAGAAAAAAAACCGCAGCTAGTGCTTATTTTTTGTAAAAAAAATAAATAGCACTTACCGAGATTCAGCTGCAGCTTTCCTGCTCTGGTCTCCGGTCCCCGTCCTCCGCCTACAGCACTAATGAAGGGAAAGCCACCCAGCGGTAGCCTTTGTTTACTACAGCTGGCTGGCTTTTCCTTCATTAGTGCCGCAAAAGCAAAAGCCAGCACAGGAGGGCCTCCATTTCACAAAATGGCTGCACCCATGTGCTTGCTTTTGCGAATTTTGAGCTTGAATAGCTCAAAATTTTACATAGGAAGTTTTAAAACGGAGAATGCTAGTATTTTTTTTTTTATGTTGCCTATCTATTTTTTAAATAAAAATTTTTACTAGACCATCCCTTTAACTGGCAGGGTGGCCGACATTGTGAGTTCTGCCGATCCCCTGGCCAGCCGGGCCAGTTGAGTAGGTAAGAAAAGTAAGAAATTCCAAGTGCTCGTAGGTGGAATGTACCTTGGAAACAGGCATGAGATATGGGTGGGGCCCGCTGCAAAGTTCGTGATTGTTCTCAAGCTGGGTCAGGATCGATAGTTTTGGTCAAGACGGAACTGGGTAGACGGTGAAGGTGTGAAGCGGATTTCCACAGAATGTAGTCTTGCTCCTGATTATCTCCTTCTATTATTCAGCGGCACCCTCGTACAGGAGGAGCGCCTGGGCTTCAGGGAGGGAGCAGCCCCCAAGTCACCGGTGGCCTCCGGGTTTGACAGAGTGGCCTCTTTGGGTGAGGATGGATGCATGATTTTGTTCACATCTTCGAGATGCCTAATTCTCCGTAGGCTGCCAAGGTATGAGAATAGTAGGGCAGTTGGGAATAGCCATCTATATCGAACTTTATTCTCCTGGAGGAAGAGAGTTAGAGGCCGGAGAGATTTCCTCTTTTGGAGAGTGAGGAGCGAGAGGTCTTGATCGATCTGGAGGGGTGAGCCCTGAAAGGAGAGTTCATCTTTTGAGCGGCTGATTGCTGAGATGGCCTCCTTTGTGGTGAAAAAGTGCACCCTGGTTATGACATCTGGGGGGAGGTCCGATTCCACTCCTCGACGTGGTCGCAGGCTATGGGTGCGATCTAGCAGAAGTTGAGTTTTGTCCAATTGTGGGAGCAGGGACTGGAAGACATCCCCTACATATTCCGCTAGATTCTTGTCTGGAACGGAGGATGGGATCCCTCGGATCCGGAGGTTATTGCGTCGGGCCCTATTTTCGAGATCTTCTTGTTTAAATTCAAGGAGTTTGCATCGGTCCTGCAGGGTTCTGATTGAGCGCTGGACTTCCTCCAATGTAGATGCATGGTCCTGAGAGCGGTCGTCGATTTCCCCCAGTCTCTGCTCCACCTAGGTCACCCTTTGATCGGTATGCTCTAGCTTAGTGGTAAGTTCCGTCATGCAGGATCTAAATTCAGACTTAATGTCGGCCATGAAAGCCAATATGTCCCCTTTAGTAGCAAGGGCTTCTCCTTCTTCTTGGGGTTTCTGAGGGGTAAGGTTCGGGGGGTTGTGTTTCTTTCCCCTATCTGTAGATGTGAACATGGTGGCGATGTCCGAGTTCTTACCGGTTTTTGTTTGTTTAGCCATCGTGACAGTTCGGAGGGGAGGAGAATAATGCTGAAGCCTCCTGTTGGTTTAAGGTTCGGGAGGGCATTGACTGAGGCCACAGCGTTGTAATTCTGTAATACGTTGGAGTGGGGGATTTGATGCCTTGGCTCAAGACCTATTGTTATAGGTGTTCTTGTAGATTGTGGCCTCCCAGTACCAATCGAAGAAGGAAGAGGGGCTATGGTTCCTCCAGTCAGGGGTAGCATTGTGGTGTCACTCTCCGCTCCTCGGAGTGGGGTAGAAAAAAGGGGGGGAAAGAGATGAGGGCCGGGGTGCCCCAGGAAATGAATGGAGTGAGGGAAAGGTGTCGGAGCCGCCACAAGAGCGTATCAGAATAGCACCATCTCCTTGTGGAGGAAAATGAGAGCCCAAAACGCCTCAGGCGAAGTTAAAGTTAAAGTGAGGTTAAAGATCCTGAGGGCCTTGAGGGTTGCTTCTTAGGCATAGGCACCCCGAGGGCTGCCTCAGCCCCTCCAGGCACTCTGTGGTGGGGAGACTGGGTTAGCCGGTTCCAGTGCAGCTAGGTGTGTGGCAGTGTCCCAGCAGGATTTGGGTGATGTTTATTCCAGAGGATTCGGGGGAGGAGAGGGTATGGAGGATGCTCCTCTCCCCGGAGCCTCCACATTATGCTAGCCTGTGAGGCAAGCTCTTTTTCCCCCCAGCGCGAAGTCCCTGACCTCCTCCGTTGGGGCCTGGATCAGGTGTGGCCCGACCCCCGCTTTTTGCTTTGCCACAGGCTCTGCCCGTGTGCGCCTCGTCTGCTCTGCTTCCGTGCCGGTGTCCCTGCAGCCTGCAATGCGGGCGCCCCCGGTGTGAGGTGCCGCACCTCACAGGGATTCCCAGCCACGCCGGAGTACACTGTGGGAGTTCCTCTAACCTTGAGGGGCACTACGGTCCCTGTTGTCTGTCACGCCGGGAGCTGGGTCTGTTTTCGGCGTCTCGCGGAGGCCGGGCTTTCACTGTCTCTCCCGTGGCTCTCATCGGGCGCTGCCTCAGTTGGTCCACGGCGGCTCCAGTCCACAGCCATGGGGTCAGGGCAGCCTGCGCAAGCCTCAGGGTGTTGGTATGCGCTCGCCGCCAGGATCCCCGTCAGGGTACGCCTCTGCTCTTAGATGGGATACGCGCCCGCCATCTTGAATTTTCGGGGACCGTCTGGTGCTGGGAAGTTCCGTCGAGATTCAGGCATAATGGACGAGTGTTATGCACTCATCTTTGGGCCGGTGGTGCCTGATAGGTTCCGATCACCTCGGCTGGCAGCAGTGACCCAGTTGCGTTACAGAAAGCTGCACATTTTTACTCCGGCAGCAAGCTCCCCACGGAGGGCTTCAGAAGAGCAGCCGCATCGATGGCGCTCCAAGCCACGCTCCCATTATTTATAATTCAAAACCTTCCCTCCCTCACTTTACAGCACCTGAGTGTGATGTTTGTACATATTGCCTGAATCAGCAACCTCTCCCACACATTTCAATACTATTTTGGACCGGGGCCCTTACTATCTACAACGCTCTCTTCCCAAATACTCTCCTTCTAGAGCCCTCCGCTCAGCCTCCTCCAACTCTCTGCATGTGAGCCGTTTTTCCAAACAGAGATTTGGGGGTAGATCCTTATCCTCTGCAGGTGCCTCCCCCTGGAACATCCTCCCTGCCTCTCTCCGTCTTGAACCGGACCTCCTTAAGTTTCGGAAACTCCTCAAGGCCTTCCTTTTCTCTTCCTCTTTCTCTCTCCCTCTCCTCTGCTAACCTCCTCTCTCCTTGCTTCTTTCCCACCTTCCTTCTCTTCCCAACCTGCTCAGCTCGCTGACTCGTCGCCAGGTGCACCTCCAGAGCTCTATAGGTCACAGGCTCCCCTGCCCTATGGGCCTCTGCA
Organism: Ambystoma mexicanum; assembly: GCF_040938575.1. Taxonomy (NCBI): domain Eukaryota; kingdom Metazoa; phylum Chordata; class Amphibia; order Caudata; family Ambystomatidae; genus Ambystoma; species Ambystoma mexicanum. The sequence continues at coordinate 638,851,577 of NC_090922.1, read as the reverse complement.
CTTTGCTTGGCACTTCCCTGAGAGGAGAAACCACTCTACACTTAACCCTGGCCCCTGCTGGACAGGGCGCTCTTGCCCCCGTCCCCCTCCCTTGCACTTCCTGTCTCTGTACACTTGCACAACCATGAATGTACTAGGCCTAGCAAGCCTGTCTGTCCAGTCCTCCCTCTGTCTCCCCTAACTAGTCAGGCCTAGAACTCTAGTTTATTGTACTTTACGTTCCTTTCCCTCCCCCACCCCCTTCTCTCCTCTCTCTCACACACTTACACTAGTAGATATGCCTCTGGTCTAGTATTCTAGTTATTGTTTGATCGTTCAGAATCTTCAAGGTGTAAGAAAGACAAATGTAATCCGATGTTCCCTTCCCGCCTTGAAGCACTTTGAAGCACTTCACTTGTGTATAAGCACTTTACAAATTAACAATTACAATTACAATAGCTGCCAGACACAGCCTCCCGAAACGCTGTTCATCATTTCACCACTAGTTGATACCTTACCATTCTATACGGCTGAATGCAATGTGGAGGAGGAAACTGTGACATAGCATTACTTTAAAGCACATAGACGTTCAGGTGTCTCAAGCACATGGGCTGTCAGGTACCCACCATACTTTATAGCAAAGGTGGGTTCCAAGATGAACGTTTAGCTCATGGTAAGTAGGGAACCAGGGTTCAAACCTGCTGTGTGCCTCATTAACTGGGCAAACACCTACTCAACTTGGTGACCCTAACTCACTAAGATGGAGCTTACAACGTCCATATCAGTGGGCTCCCTCACTCCAAAGCAATCAAAACCAAACTCTCAAATGTGGAAAATGAAAAAAGCAGCCCAAACTATTGCACACATTTTAATTAAGAGACACCAATAGAATATGCAAAAGTGTACTGGAATATGTTAAGCAGGTCAAGGGGGAGTTGCCAAGACCCAAAATCAAACCCAAATATAAACAAAATAAGTTAAAAATGGCATCTGAAACTGTAATTATTATTATTATTTTACCAACCACCAAAAACTGGAACAGGCTTTGGGTGTCAAGGAGTTCTTAACCTGTGTTATTTGATCTCTGGATGGACTATGTCCCTGCTTGAAAATCGAATGTAGGTGTTTTTACATCTGAAGCCATTTTTGTGTCTGGTTGTGTACATTGTGCCTCTCCCTTTCCCCCCTCCGACTCCCTCTCCTCTCCGTCTTTATGTCGCTTGCACTTATTTTTGTTTTGTGCATTTTACCCCACGTCCCCACCTCCCCTCTCTCCTTTATTCATTTTGTAACGACCACCAGGCACGTGCAATATTTCTGTCATATGTTGAAACAGTTTGTATTCCTCCTGTATTATGTTGTATTATGTTGTACCTCTAAAGGCATTGCACTTGCCCATTCTGAATATCCCAATGCTTATTAAGAATGTTAATCCTTGTCTTGCCTCTCACCCTCCTTGCATTGGAGCGCTTTGAAAAAATTGTTTAAGTGTATAGGCGCTATATACATGACCAATAAATAAATAAAATATCTTAACCCATCCTGGGAATTTTGATACATGGAGAGCCTATCTCCATCTAGGAAGTGACTGCTCAGAACCCCTAAGCCAACCAAGTTGCATGGCTAATTGCTGCTCCAAGCGTACATAAACTGGCTGTGACCCCATACTGTCTATGACACCATTACAATGTTAAGATGGGTAGTGCGGGGAGAGCGGGCATGCTCTAAAGGTCCTGACCCGTGCAAGATCAGTGCAATCAGTGACTCTAGTCCAGCACCACACCACGGGCAGAGTGAGCATGTGTGATGGTCTGCTGCCCGCTCATGCTCGTGCATGGGCAATACAATGTTGATCAAGCGCCACAACTTGATGAAAGTGCAGATATATGATGGCTTTTACATAAGACGGTTCCAGAAGAAAGAGGAAAATGTGAAAGGGATGCAAAGGAGGTAAGAAGAGTGTTATCGTATGGCAAATCAGCAGCACGTTGCTGTTGGCCAACATTTCAAATGGCACTGACAGGTACTGTATGGTTTTAGTTGTACCCCTAAGCGAGGGAGGGTTTACCCAGCAGAAGACTCCTTTCATTTTGCACCACACAGAGTCGAAATTCACCTCACTGACGATGAGGCCCAACAAGACAAAAGCATATCTTGGGTTCCAATTCTATTTATTCTATTATATTTATTTAACTCTCTTTTGCAGTTTGGCCTTTGCGCAACCAAAAACAATTATGCAATACATTATGAAAGAATATTGTAAACTAGAAATATGAAACCCAATTATAAATTCATGACAAGAAATAATGAATGGTTAACTGATGGGTTACTAGGTTCTCTGCCCAAAGAAGATATAAAAGAGAAAAGTGACCATCTGGAAGATGGCTGGGAGGACTTTAACAGTACAGAGTTGATATTTCAGTCCAAACATCAACAATTGGTAGAAATGGGAAGGTTTTCAACTGTTTCTCTTTCTGTGTTCACCTCTACATTTCTCTCACTTTCTTGCGGTGTTCCTCAAGGTTCTTCTCTATTAGCTCTTCTATTTTGTCTATTTTGTCTTTATGTTTGCCTGTGGCCGACTTCATCCAGGATTTTGGCCTGGTATTCTACACATATTCTGAGGACAGCCTGCTTCTTCTCTGGTTGGATGGAAGGTTGGATGAAGTTGGTTCTAATTTACAGCAATGCATGTTGGCCATGACCATTCGGATGAGGTTTAACAGTTTAGAGCTTAACAGCATCAAGACCGAGTTCATGTTGCAGGGCCGGGACCTTGATATTTGGTGATCACACGTAACATGCCCTGGCCATGTCCTGGTACCCACTGAGAGGAATCTGGCCGTCTAGCTCAACCTGTTATTGTCCCTCAGCTTGCTGAGATGGCCACCTGCCATTTTTCCATCTCAGGGTGCTCAAACAGATGTGTCCCTATATTACATGCTCTTCTTGGCTATTCTTGAGTAAAATGGTTGTTCAGTCTGGAGAGTACTATAGCAAGGCCATCGTTCTGTTCTTCCAGACTATTCACCAACTTGAACGACTTCAGAGTACTGCAGCCTTCCACCCTAAATAAACACTCATGTTTCTCCTGTTCTTTTGCCGCTTCACTAGCTTCCCCTCGAGTATCAGACTCACCTTAAGATCCTCTCTATCCCATAAATGTAGTTATGGTTATGTCTCCAGTTTGCTGTCAACACAAATAACCTCCTATTGTCCCACTACATCCTTTCGCCCCTGTGACAAGCTCCTCCTTAATTTGCAAGAGAAGGAGAATCAGAGGCTGTTCTTTCTCTATCGTAGCTTTCTACCAATGGAATGAGCTTCCTGTTCCTCGCAGATCTGTTGCTGAATTCATGCCCATCCATATAGGTTTGAAGATTAGGATTTTTCAGCTTGCCTTTTCTTAATTCCTCTTTTTCTGAACCAACATTAAGACTCATGTTCACCTTTCTTCTATTTTACTTCTGCCCCCATTGTGCAATGATCTAATTATTTGCTCGTTTTTCTCCATAATTGTTGTGCACATTAAAGCAGCTAACCCTTACTTCCTCCTTGGTTTTGGAGTCCTCTGGAACTTCCTTGCACACAAAGTGCATGCAGTTATATTCAGTAGTTGGGCTTGATCTTATTTAGGAATTTGACACACTTTGCAGGAGCACTAATGAGTGAGCTCTGTCACCCCCAATACCTGCCATTCCGTCTGTGAACCAGTGATCGAAATGAGCGGGAACGGGCGGGAGTGGTGTTCCACTCCTCTACATTTTATGACCATATTCATTATTCTATACAGAGGATTTGTCCAGTCATGTCTCTGTGCAAGTGCAAATTTGTAATAGGAGCCTTAGTTACTAGAAACCTAGACTATTGCAATGCCCCGGCTGCAACACCTTGTTGCATTATGCTGCTGCCTACTCTCTCCCCTGCCAAGAGCACAGTTCCACTACTTTGTTCGGTAGACTTCTACCACTGCTGTGAAATTGGTCTCCCTTAGGTGCCTTCTTTTTTCCAGCATTTCCATCATCGCAGGGATTCCCTTTGACCCTGTGTCTTAAGGCCACAGGTTGCAGATGGTGTGGACGGGGGGTTGTAGTAAATGGAAGATCTACTTTGATGCCTGACCTTTTAACTTATTGTACGAGCAGTATTTGGGCTCTTGCTACCGGTAGGTAACGCCAGAGAGCTTTGAAAGATGGGCTCATAGAGATCTTGGACCACCCTTTCCCCTCAATTACATCTGTAAAAACAATCCTTGGCAATGCCAATAGATTTGGCGTTTACTGTTGTTCTTTGCATTATGCATTTATAGGCACCAGGGTGCAAAGAAGAGAGGCCAAAGTTTGAAAGGAGGATGTGATAAGGGGTGCAGAATGAGATGGGGAATAGAGCAAGGGAGGAAGCCATTGATAGAGGGTGCCACTGATGATGAGCAAGAGGAAATATGAGCGAGAAAGGGGGAGAGTGAGAGGTTAAGAAATAAAGAGAGTGGGAGAGGTAGGAGGAGGGGGATAATTTGGATCGAGGCAAAGAGGGGGTTAGAGTGATGTTAGGTGGGTAGGGGAATAAAGGGTGTAGGGTGGGTGGAGCCAGAGAGAGGGGGTACAGTGCATGGAGGGGGTAAAGAAAGAAGGGGTAGGGTTGAGTAGAGAAAGAGGGGTAGGATGGGTGGTGGTACAGAGGCGGGCCATGTTTTGCGTGTGAGTTAGAACAAGTGGCGGAGCATGCCTGCTTGCATAATAATAGTAATAATAATAATAGTAATAATAATAATAATAATAATAATAATAATAATAATAATAATAATAATAATAATAATTACGCTGCATGCGCTGCCCTTTATTTTATGCTTCTTTTAAAATGAATCATTTCTCTATAGCATTGTGAAAATCGTTTATCATGCCTCACCTTCCGGTGGCATAAACAGAACACTATGTTATGTTCCTTTTAACTTTATTCTTTCTTTTACCATTGTGGCCCATCATGTATCATGCCTCATCATCCGGTGGCATAACAGAGCACTATCTTATGCTCCTTTTTAAATGTGTCCTTTATTTACTCCATTGTAAACCATCATTCATGCGTAAAAGTGCACGTTCTAGCCTCACCGCCCAGTGTGCCAACAGAGCACTATCATATGAGCTATTATTTATATTGATCCTTTATATAGTCCATTGTAGGCATCAATCATCCTGCCTATCATCCGGTATGCTTCAAAGCGTATATTTCTAAGCTCCTCTATTTATTCCACTCGAGAAAACCATAATGCCTTTAGGCCACACTGACCAGTGTATTTACCTGAGCCCTTTCTTGCACTTCTTTGATCATATATTCCCTTTATTTATTCCATTTTAAGGCTCCTTTTATCTTGCCTCACCGTTCAGTGTTCTCAGCGGAGCACTATGTTGTTAGGGTTATTTTGGGGGCCGGCAGAGCTGCACCTGGGGCTCACGGACCTCCGGCTCACGGAAGGCCCTAACTCCTTTCCTTGTCCCAAAGATGTCGAGGTCCACACAAGAGCATGAGTTACTGCTGTTTATTACAGTAAACGACCAGGGATCATATACATGGAGTACTCCAGGCACCTCGCGCTGCTTCTGGCTCGCAGGCCAGTGTTGTGGACACTGTCTGCGTCACTTAGCAAGTTTCGACCCCAAACCTATCACCACACAGGATTGGCGCCCTGAGTGGTGGGTCCAGTATAGGAACGTAAAGCGAGCAATGTTAGTGGAGGCCGCTGGGTCAGGTGGTATGCTTGGATCATCCCTGAAAATTGCTACTCAGAAAATGTTACATTGGCAAACCCTGTGATTGGCCGGTAATCCCTGCCACGTGCCCGTAGACCCCAGGGTCCTGAATGGTCAGGCCACGGGCCCCCCACGCCTGGGACATACTCTGTTCCCTGCCCGCAAGACACCTTGTCATGCATAATGTTTATCAATAACGTGTGACTATATGACAGCAAGTAACAATGGTGTATGTATACTACTGCCATGAGAGTTGTTTTATTGGGTAACAGTCACTGTTGGCTTTTTTTACCTTGGACGATTCCTTATTTGCTTTGTATAATTTGTTTCCACATGTGTTCTGCTCTATTGGCTCCTTTATTGTGACTGTAGCAATAAGTGAATGTAGTGTTTGTACTGGTTTGGGACCTCTTGTGCGCTCACAGTTCTTTCTTTGCGTATTGTTCAGAGAGAACCACTTATAGGCCTGATTGTTAATTTCTAAGCAAATTTATTTCAAGTGCCTAAAGATTATTTGTATTGTTTATCATACATAATTACATAATCTTTTCTTCCAAAAAAACATTTTTTGCCCCACATTGGTTATGAGCATATTACAATTTCATTCCTCGACACGTGTTTCCCCGTAGATAAGACTATGGTTCATCAGGAGAGAAAACTGTAAGTAAAAGAAATATTGACATAAACATTTTGAAAAAGAAAATAGGAAAAATAGGAAAAAGATGATTCAAAGAGTGGAAGAGGACAACAAACTGTTGTGAATAAAAAAAAGGGAAAAGAAGTGAGCTAGTGTACATTACCTTGTTTTGGTATAGGAGTGTCCTCCCTTATGTACTATTGTACAGGAGGGCGGAGCGACCTCTGATGGGCCCATAGGATCAGTGCTCACTCTCAAGTACTTTAAGATGAGATAGCTGCACCTTGAGATGGATGGGGTGCAGGATTCTCTTACTCCAACACCAATCAATAACTCAAATGGTTTGGCAAAGAGAAGTCCGTTTAATGACAAGTACAAAAAACGGGGAAACAATGGAAATCAACAGTGATGCGATCGCCCATCTCGCTTCAACTCCCCAAAATCTTCACAGTCAGCAATAGATATAGCGAATTCTCGTCATCATTGACATGTTACACTCAAAAGTTTGACATGCAATTCTATTGGTTAAACAGATAACTTAAGTATAGGTGCTATATCTGTATATGGTAACAGAGTGTGAGGATTGGATAGATCTTCTCGGGTGGGCATCTACACCCATCCCTGTACATCACTTGTGCTAGACGTCACTACACGTACAACGTCTCATTGGTTCTACTAGCTATAGGACCCTAGATTACTTGGTCCATTGTGATTGGGTCGGTTACACCCCTAGGCATAAATCTCCACTTTAATTAGCAGCATGCAGAATGTTCACCCAGATGCAGTGTGCCCCACGATTCACCCTGCCTTGCTTCCATCAATCAGTACTTTAGGGTCATGTGTCAATTAGTTGGCTGGGGTTGGCCTCAAAACTGTAGCTTCTTATCAGGAAAAGTTATGGCATCCTCTGGTTTGGGTGACATCAGACGTTGGTACTTCTTCAAGCTTGGCTGGTCACATGTTAGTACACCGTGAATCTGCTTCATTTTCCCTCTAATTGCGCATTTGATTCTCCCTTCAGCCTCGCCACCTGCCTGGGCCTCCTTATCTCGACCTTCACGGGGCAGGCTGCTATGCTCTTAAGTTTCGATTCTTCGAAGTTGCCGCTCTCCTCCCTTCATGGGGTTGACCTCGAATTCCCAGGCATGAGCTTCTTCTTGCTAAGTTTCGATTCCGTACTTTCGCATGGATTTGTGCTGGTACATGAATCCTGGCCTGTTTGACTCTACCATTCTGCGCTTAATTCTGCTTTTGTAAAATGGATTTGCACTTGTATAATGTGCTTCATTGAGGTACATATATAGTTAGCGCTTGCCGCTTCTATTCTTCTACTAAGCATAGCAAGCAGTACTTTTTCCTTAGCTTCTTGCGTTCCAAGCCTATTTACAGGCGTTAGCTGGTTGCAGATTTTCATCCTACTTCATGGTTACATTTTTTTATATGTCAACATCGTTTCTTCTTCTAAGTCCATTACATCATTATTCCTTATATTTCGTCTTGTAAGAGGATTCAATTCAGCACTACAGCTAAGTTAACGCCTAGTCTAGAATACTGAATGAAAACCCTTATTGATATATCTTTATGTCCAGTTCATGCGTTCTGGATGACTACCCCTATATAACACCCCTCTCTTGGAATCCCCCTGACCCTACTGAGCCAAGAAGTAGTTCTGTTTTGCAAGTTTAAAAGGTTTATTTGATAATTTAAAATGTATATATCACACTTTATAATAAATTAATAATTGAATAGCACACTTAATCTGATATGATAAAGATCAACAACGGAGAATCTGGCACTAGCACACTTCTTCTAATCACTAATGAGTTGACATGAAATGGATAAGGTAGCACACTGGTAAATAGGAACAAAAGTATAATGTGGTAGAGGATGCTTTATGTAAGCTCAGGTGGATGCAATATTCAATGAATGCAGTACAGAAAATACTCAATATGATTTCAACCAAACAATGTAATCACTTTTCTCTGGCAATCCCCTCCCCCCTTGATGCAAGGCAAGGAAATGGAAGGAAAACACACAGTTCTCAGAAATGCAATCAATGTAAATCAGTTCACCCCAGCAAGCTTAGACTATAGAAGTTTGAAAACACAGGCCCAAATTGCTTTGATATGTGCTGGCAATGAATTGAAAAATATGCTAAAATACTTTTAATTCCCTTTCAGAGGTTCAGGGTGAGTGGTATCTAGTTAATATTAGTCCAGGCTCACACTAGCAATGAGGCCGGGATAGTTAACAGGTTAAACGAATTTCTGGCAAATGGAAGGCAAGCAGCAGCAGTTTTTACATGTGAAGAAATTTGCAAATCGCGGTAAAATTCGCGGATGCGCCGAGCGCTATTACAGAGGAACCACAAGGACTATCTCTATCGTTTTGGTGTCCTAGGAAAGCCTAGGATCTCAGCTTCAAAATGAAAGTTACTGCAAGTCTCTAGCACAAACGGTTGCGGAGATATGAACGATTGAATAAAGGTCGTTTTTCAGATTTGAAATTTTAAACGCACACTTTTTCAGCTTTAAAAATGATGGCAGGATAACACAATTGCTAAGCTGCAGTTCTACTTAGGTTAAAATGGATTGAATTATATTATTTTAACTAAGAGATGGGTTCTACACAGTTTTACTATGTACTCACACTATATTCTTGAGTGAAATGGGCCTCATCACGGATCTGGTCAGGGTTTTAAACTCGCCTCTGGTCTCTGCACTTCACAGTGATCTGGGTCAGCTCTCTCTGGTTCTCTGGTCTGGGTCTCTAGTTCTGGATAGGTTGAAGTCTCTAGTTTGGCTCTCTGGAGGTTTGATGGAGGTAAAGTATGGATTTTTCCGGCAGAGCGTCCCGCTGCAGATGGAATTGAAGGTCCCTATCGGTCCTGTCTGTCTGCTTTTATGTGTTTAGAATGTGGGTGTGTTCTAGCATCACTGACCCTACCTCTCTCTCAGCTTCTAATTGGTCAAACTTCCATTTATCATTTGATTGGGGAATGAACTGTGAGTCAGAGGGATGTCATTTTATGGCTTGCAGATAGGACACTCCTCTGTCAGATTGCACACATTCTATATTTGATAATAAAAGACATATTTCACAGTTACACAGTTGCTTGAAATTACATATACATGGTGTGGCTGAATTTAGTCATGTCTCTGTCCAAATCTGCTGTTTCTAAGAGCTTGCATTCAGAAATGGCACATATTTCACTTTTTAACTGATTTTTCAATTTCTGACATTGACCCAACTTTACATACATGTGTGCAGGGAGTATGGACATTAACTGATGAAGTTTCAGATTTTTAACATGCATACATTTAGAGTAATATCCACTTTTCCGCTAACACCCCCCTGAACATGCCACCGGGTCGAAAAACCTCTTAAAATGTGGGCAGAAAAATCACAAGAATTATGGTGTCATTTATAAAATTTTCACATGTCCGTACTATGAGTTATTCATCTTTTTCTAAACAATATTCTGGCTACAAAGGGGTGTGGTTTACCCTCAGCACAAGGTTGAATTTCTGGTTTTTCCAGTTCTGCCAAGCCAGCTTGCTCTCACAGGCAGTGCCCCTCCCCTTTCCTCAGGAGGAAGCCACTTTTTACGACCATTTACGACTCCTGCCAATAAAACCTTTGCCTGAGCCAGGACAGGGCTTTGTTCACTTTCCTGCAGAGCACAGGTAATTCAATTATCAGATAGATGGCATATCCTTAGTGTGAGCAGCAAAAGGGCAGCTAGGCCTGGGAACACAGCTGTGACTCAAGTTTCACTCCTGATGGGTTAGTTGCCAGGCAGAATTGGAATCTCTTTAAGCCAGTTTCAGATAAAATGTCACTTTTTGTTCCCCAGTTTCTGCATTCAAATAAAACTAAACATTTTCACATATGCAGCTAGAATGCTGATTCTAAGTTTAAAACTATGACATTTAAACAATTACAAAGGCATGTGACACCAAACATAGGTCACTCATTTAATCTAAACATTTTCGATTTTAGTGTCTTTAAATCCAGTGCAACTTAAACTGCTGCAATCCACAGCTCAGCCAGTCTTGTTATAAACCTTCAAGTCACTTCAGAATATCACTTTACATTGTATCCACCTCTCAGTAAGTCTTTCTTTAGCCTGCTTTGGGTTCCTTCAGTTTTACACAAAAAAGTAAAATCTGGTGTGGTTTTAAAATGCCGGCTTTTGGATAGTGGTGAGTACTGGTACTGCACCCATTTTTGAGATTTAAGAAATGAATTCCCCACCATTCTAGGTTGCATTTGGCAATCAGCATTTCCATTCCCAATGGTTTCAGACTACTGTGCGGGTAGTCCAATGGTGGTTTTAAAGCGCTTTGAAGCTAACCGGCGCTACTGTTTTTCCTTTGGCAACCCATTTCCCTCATGGCAACCCGGCCTTTCATTCTCGCACTGGTGGGTGGCAAGTGAGGCAACCATTTCGGTGTGCGCACAAACTGCGCAGCTTTCCTGGATTTCGGCGCACATGTGGGTTTTCCGCCATCTTGAATTTTCTAAGCCCACAGCACCAAATGTGGTGGCATGATAGCTTGAACGTGGGTCAGGACACCCAACAAACCCCCCCCACGTGACTGCCCCTTGAATTTGAGTCGATGGGGAGTCGCGTGCACGAGGGTTTTGACCCACGCACCGGTCTGTCCGCATAATCTTCTTCCTCTTCTGTAGATGGCATAGTTCAGCATCTTCTTCTCCATCCGGTACTGATCGATCAGTTCTCCTCGCCGGTCCTGATGGGAATATTGGGCGGTCCACTGGGCCCATTGGATCTTCGTTCCCGGTCTCCGTATCATCCTCCTTGGCCCGTCTTCAGGTTTTCTTTCTCCTAGGACGACAAAGGAAGAGCGGCAATACCTACTCATAGACTTTTTCCACCATTGTTGAGATAGTGGGGCAGCATATGCATTTCATCATCACGAAACATTACATTCTTATTTTGAAAAAATAGAAACAGTATAACTAAGAGACAGTTTCATGCAAATCACAATATTTTAGAGACTAGATGTGGTATGTTTTATGGTTGGAACTGAATTAGTCTGAGACAGTACCCGCTAGGATTCCAGAGGATTCCTCCAGTTGTTGCAGAGTGTGCCTGGGATGGCAACATTTCAACTGGTTTATGTGGACCCACTTGTCTTCCCCCGCTGCCAAAGGACCTTTGGGGATGTGGATTTTGTAGGCCACAGGGGAGATTTTGTCTAGGATCTCGAATGGTCCCTTCCATGTAGGCAAAAATTTGCGCTGCTTGGCCTGGTTCCTTTGGAAGTTGTATAGATAGACCCGGTCCCCCACCTGATATTCCTTCCTGGAAGTTTTCAGGTCATAGTGGGTCTTCATGCTATCAGCTGATCTTTCTAGATTCCGCTGAGCATAAGCAAAAGCATGTTGGAGGTGTTTCCTTAAATTCTCCACATACTCATGAGTTGTGGAGGCATTTATCAGTGTCTGCTCTTGGGTCCTGTAGAGCAAATGCTGAGGAAGCACCATCTTGCGTCCAGTCATCAACTCAAATGGTGACATTTTGGTTGCAGATGAAGGGGTAGATCTGATAGCCATTAGGACCAGAGGTAATCGGATATCCCAACTTGGCCCAGAATCTGCCACAAACTTCTTTAATATGCTCACAATGGTTCGGTTATATCTCTCTACTGCCCCAGAAGAAGCTGGCCGATAAGCAATATGCAACTTCCTTTTGACCCCCAGTATCTCCCACATCTTTGTCATTACTTCACTGGTGAAGTGGCTACCTCTCTCTGACTCAATCCTTTGAGGTAGACCAAAACGGGAAAAGATGTGGTTAATCATCAAGGCAGCTGCCGTTTCTGCCTTGCAGTTTGGGGCTGGGAGACATTCCACCCACTTGGTAAACAAGCATGTCACAGTCAACATGTACTTATTCCCCCTAGCCGAGCGAATCACAGGGCCTACAAAGTCGATTTGTAAATCTGACCATGGCAGTGTCATTCCCCTCTTTTGTAAAGGCGCCCGGTGCGTAAGGGATGATGGCTGAAATTGTGCACACACAAGACACCCCTTCAAGTATTGGTCGAGGTCCTGCCCCATGTGTGGCCAGTAGGCAACCTCTCTTAAGATTTCCAATGTTGTGTGAAACCCCCTGTGACCGGCAGTGGCCGCATCATGGGCGTGACTTAACATCAGGCTTCGGAATGAGGTAGGAACCACCCACTGATCGTGGCCAGCTTTGGATTTCCTTACCAGCAAACCGTCTTGGATCCGGAACATTTTTGGACATTTCATCAACACTCTTAGGTCCTCTTTCCCAATGTAATCGGTATCCGTCAGGGGAAAGTTCTCAGGGTCCTCAAGGTGCTGGTAAAATTTACCAATAATTGGATCCCCCTTCTGAGCTGTAATCAAATCAGCATCAGGGGTCTCCTTACTCCATTGTGCAATTGAAAGGTCGTTGTGAGCCTTTGTCTGGGACCTAGTGATAGCAGTGACCTGGATTTCCCCCAACAGGGACTCAATCTCAATTAGATCCCCTTGGATGGCCCCGGTTTTGGCCAGCTGATCAGCTAAGTCATTTCCAGTTTTGTCTGGTCCCTCTACTTTGGAATGACCCTTGATCTTTTTCCAGTAGATGGTCATCCCATTCGATGTGACCAGATCATCAATGTTTTGGATCAACTTCCCATGTTTCAAGGGTTTGTTGTTAGCACATAACATGCCTCTGGTTTTCCAATTAACCAGGTGCTCCACGAACCCGTTCCGTACATAATCCGAATCTGTGATTATGACCAGTTCGTGGAGTTGATGCTGGACAGCAGTGAGGATGGCCTGATGCACAGCCATCAATTCTGCCACCTGACTACTTCGGGGACCAATTTTGTATCCAGCGGAGGGTTCTGGGGACTCATTCACCCATGCATTCCCTACGCCAGCCACCAGTTCTTTCTCCCCGTTGTTGTCAACATGGTAAGAGCATCCATCCACATAGACAGTGGGCATTCCCTCACACTTGTCCTCTTCAAAGACTTTGTGTGGGGAATTAAGGTATGCCTCCGTGTTGTCCTTGATTTTTAGACTTTCGTCCTCGAGACAGTTTTCTCTGGCACAATCATGCAAGTCAGCCAGACCTTGCGCGAGGGGACTCTTCTTGTTTTGGCCATATCGGACCTCCACAGGAAAGCCTTGCATTGACAGAATCCAGGAAGTAATTCGGGAATTACTCACATTTCCGGCCCGGATTCTGTCACTTTGGAGATATTGCAGAGGCTGGTGTGGAGTCTCCACTATGATGTGTTCCCCCTGGATAAACGGGCGGTAATTCTTCAATGCCCACACCGTTGCCAGGAGTGCCTTCTCACAATCGTTGAATTTTTCCTCCACAGAGGATAAAGTTTTGCTCGCATAGGAGATTACTTTATTGACCTTGTCATGCTTTTGGTATAATACGGCCGTCAAGCACGTATTAGAGAACCCTGTCTCCAGGAAGAACTCCTTGTTTCTGACAGGGTAAGCTAGGCAAGGCGCTTGTGAGAGGCTTCTCTTGAGTTGTCTTACTGCCTTGGATTGTTCTGGACCCCATTCCCACTTGACCCCCCCCTTTAGGAGATGAATCAGGGGTCGGGTGATCTCTGCGTAGCCCTCAATGAACTTTCCGCTGTAATTAGTCAGTCCAAGGAGGCTCCTTAGTTCCCGCAGAGTTGTGGGGTCTTTCAGTTTCTGAAGTGCTTCCACTTTCTTTTCCTGGGGACAAAGACCCTGAGGAGTAATCTCATGCCCCAAGAAGTTAACACGGGTTTTACACCACTGTGCTTTCTGAAAGGAAAGTTTTGCTCCGGCGGCCCTCAACTGTGTCAGAACATAACGGATCTCCGCTATGTGTTCCTCAACAGTTGAGCTTTTGATGAGGACATCATCTACATAAGCCAGGTTACCCCTTGCACCCAAGTCGGGCATGGCCTTGTGTAGAAAAATGTTGAATTCATTGCCGGAGTTGAGGTATCCGAAGGGAGTCCGGGTCCATGTGTACTGCTGGCCCCCAAAGGTAAAAGCCAGCTTGTATTGGTCCTCCCTGCTGACAGGCACAGTCCAGTATCCATTGGTCAGGTCTATTGCAGTGAATACCTGTGACCCCTGGATCTGGGCCAGCCCTTGGTCAATGTAGGGCAGAGGCCATCGGGAAGTATGGACCCGTTTGTTGAGCTCCCTAAGGTCGGCGCAGAGTCTCCACTGGCCGTTTGGCTTTAATATTCCCAGCACCGGATTATTGAAGGTGCTGTGGACTGGACGGATTATTCCCCGGGACTCAAGGTTCTTGATTATTTCAGTGAGGGACTCCATTGATGCGAGAGGCAAGCGATATTGCTTCACAAACACAGGAGTCATGCCAGGGTCCGTGGGGATTGTTGTTGTGTGGATGACAGTGCGACCACAGTCATATGAGTCTACCGCAAAGAGATCTTGGAAATCCAAGAAAACTTGTTTCAACTTTTGCTTTTGTTCCAGAGTCACACAGGCATCAGCTAGGTTGACTCTCTCTTCCACCATCTGCCTGAAGCCTGGAAAGACTTCTGGTTTGGCTATTTCAGCGGCCTCCTCCAGCTGGGTGGAGAAGTCCCTGGTCAGAGTGCTGATTTGGACCGGAGGCTTCAGGTGGGAAAGGCAGCCCTCATGTACCTGGAAAATCACCTCATCCCTCCTGAAGTCACAAGTCACATCTTCCTTACCATAGGGGCAGGAGGTGTACACCAGGAAGTTCCCCCCATGCCGGGTAAAAATCCTGTCTGGTGTTGTATTGTCATCACTGTCACTGTCAAAACAGTCCTTGGGGATTGGTCCTAACAGTTTGTTACCTAAATCCATGGAAAAATGTCGGTCATCAACTGCCATTCCAATAATGGTGCCTGCGGCTAGAGTAATACTCTTTAAGTCGCTGTTATCCACCTCTATTGGAATGGTGTCATGTTCTATGTTGACTAATGGAGTTGGGTTTACCCCCAACCCTTGCTGTTCGAGAGAAGCATTTAGATGTATGTAAGCATCAGGGTTTTTCAACTCTTGTCCCCTTTTAACTTTCACTTCCAGGGAGAATTGTCGGGTCCTTTCTGGGATGGTGACTTCCTCTTTAACCTGAATTTCGACTGCATAAGGTAGCAATTGAGCTGACCTAGATGCTTTTTCTGGATCAACAAAGCCCATGGGATTATCCGCTAATCGGGACCAAGCTTTGAAGTTTATTAGGTCCAAACTAATGGCAAAGCGATTGAGAATGTCACTGCCTAAGTAAAAGGCGGCAGGGACGTCTCGCACGACCCAACAATTGTGGACTATGCTCTTGTTGCCAATGGAGATCTTGAGCATACACCTGCTTGGCAGGAGATGTTTGGAATTAGGTGCTTCCAGGTCCATTTCCCACTTGTCTATCAGTTTGAAGGTGGGAATGGCTGGATCTTTTGGGAGTTGGCGAAACATGGCTTCGCTGATGAAGCTCTTACCGTTGTTCACACACACTCGAGCGAGAACAGAGTCCTTCCCATCATTTAACTGAACCGGGATGAACAACTGCTCTCCAATTTGCTGAATATCAGCCAGGCTCTGAGCTGATTTCACATCTTTCTGGACTATAGGAGTGGGAGTTTCAGATTGTGGATTGGTATAGAATTTCAGAGTGTTTCCTTCCAGCGTGGAATACCACTTTAGACTGGAAGGAAGGTTGATTTTCAGAAATAGAGAGGACCCCCCATCACCAGTCTGTTGTCCTACTGCTATTACTGTCACGTCTGGAATTTGGTTATTCTGGAAGTGAAATTCTACTTGGTCAGATTTTTGTTCAACCATGTGGCAGGTGCCGTTTAAACTAACATGGTTGACACTCTGTTTTAATTTTATTGGTCGGCTAGTCTGGGTCCAGAGGACCTTGTTTACACAATCTATTAGGGGTGACAACCTTCTCAGGAGGTCATTCCCTAGTAAACAAGGGGTGCCCTCCGGGGTCACAACTATGACCGGGTGTTTCAGCTTGTGTCGCCCAATTTTAATGTCCAAGTCTGCAGTCCCCTCAACGGGAATTTCCTTCCCGTCAAAGTTCTGTAGTTGTCCCGGAAGAGAGGTGAGAGGAATTTGGTAATTCTCTCCCCTTCCTGCATTCAGTTCGTCAAAGGCCCTTCTGGACAGAAGGGTAGCTTGAGATCCAGTGTCCACCAGTGCCAAGATTGTACCCTGCCCCTGTACTTGTACCGGGGCATAATATCTTCCCTCCTTCTCCTCAAGGGGGCACAGGTAATGTACATTTTTGGACAACTGGTGGGCTAACTTTCTGGTTTTGGACATTGCTAGCGAAGAGATTTGGGCAGAATTCTGTGGAGAGTCTTGGGAATCTGAAAGAAACAGTTGGCAACTGGAGATCAGAGCCATTGTGGGTTCCCCTGGTTCCGGTTCTGGGCCGCCCCCCCCTTTTTGGAGGCAGTCCCCAGGATGGGTTTGAACCAGGGGATTTTCTTGCTGTTGGTTCTGGGATGAGATGGTGGGCGGCGGTAGCTCAGTCTCCACATCTCCCCAGTCTGGATTTGCATCCCTAGGGACCCATTTTTCTTTGGGAGGAGTTCCCCCCTCTCTGAAGGAGAAGATCCTTTTCCCAGGATCCTCTGAGGATCCCTCTCCCTCAAATTGGAAGATCTGTACCTCCTCCTCAAACTGAGTCTGTTTGGGTCTTTTGTTTCTCCTACCCCCCCTCTGCTCCTTAGGAGGCAGACTTTCAGGGGCAAGAGATTTTGTTTCCGGTTCCTGGGTTTCCAGGGGCTGTTTACAAGTGAGGAAGGAAGCTTCCTCCAAGGCTTTACACCCCCCTTCCCTTTGTGCCTCCTCCCTGGGAACCGGTGAGTTATCGGGGTGCTGCCCCCGTCATTGTTCTGGAGCACCAGGTCCAGAGTTGGGTGCGTTCTGCGCCGGCACGCCCATCTGAGGGTTCTGCTGAGCCCTCAGTATGTGACCCAGATCCCGCGCCATGTTTTGAACCTGGCGCTCTAACTGGGAAACCCGCTCAGGCTGATACGGGGCCCTGTTTTCTCCCCTGGGCTGATCCCGGGAAGGGTAGCTGTCCCTCCTCTGGTAATACCCCGGGTTGGGAAGATTTGGGTACCCCTCCACCCTTGGCCTCCCCTCTCCCGGATTCAGTGGTCTGGGCTCAGGGAATTGGGGAAAGAAGGATGGATGGTTTTGGGGCTGAAAGTCGGGTGGATATCTGGGGAAAAAGTTCTGCCCAGGGTTTGGTAAATTTCTGCCCTCCTGTGGGAAGTTTAGAGGGAAGTTCCCTGGGTTAGGTGCTTGTCTGGATCCCCCCCCCTTGGGCTGGAGGAGTCCACACATAACCCAGGATGGGTCGATTTCCCTTGTAACGGGGACTTACATAATCAGGAGAGCGAGGGACCCCATTTGTGGGGCTGCCTCCCTGGCTCCCTGTCTGTGACTGGCCCGAGGACCTTCTGGGCCTAGCATTATTAGGTGCAGGTAGGTTTTTAGGCCCCCCCATCTCCAAATCCAAAACGGGGGTGACCTTTACCTCTGCCACCTTGGCAGCAGCAGGGGTGCTGTTGGCTTTGGGGTTTTTCTGGGCATTACTTTTGCTATCTACCGGTTTCTGCACCTCATAGATCCGGGTAGCCTGTTCAATGACCCAGTCTAAAGATCTTTTCTCATGAAAATCCCTCACGAGCTGGGTCATGATATATTTGGGCAAGGCATGGAAAAACGTATTAATAAATTCCCTGCTATCCGTGCGCACCCTTCTTGTGGTCTGTGCAAAAGCACGCTTTAACTCCTGCACAAATTCTTGTGGGGCCTGATCCTCCCCACATTGCAAATTGTAGGCTGCCTTGCGAGCCTCTTGAGGATTTCTGTGAACAGAAAAATGTTTCAAGATGGCTGCCTTATAGGTGGACCATCTTAAATGATTTTGGTCCTCCAGCCCCGCAAAGAAACTGGAGTATTCCGGGGAGAAGGTCCACTTTACATATTGAATACAGCTTTGGCTGTCCTTCATATGGAAAGTCTCCATCATTTGCTCAAACAACTCTAAGTGCTCCCAAACAGAATACTTAGCGTTCTTATGGTAAGGCGTGATGACGCTCCTGATCGCCTTAATCTGCTTTAAGGGGTCCTTAAGCAAGGCCCTTTTTGTCTTATTGGCCCTTTTGGTCCGGGTAACCCTGGTCCAATCGTCCTCGGACTCAGAGGCACTGCTCCCAGAGGTTCCTGTCTGCTCTTCCAGGTTTTCCCGGATTCTGCGAGCCTGGGAATGGCTGGCAGAATGTGGGGACCTCGTCTCCTGTGTCCTGCGCAGTTCAGAGGAGTCTTCAGATTCCTCCTTGCTGCCAGGATTTGATGGGTACCCCCTCCACTGACCTAACTGGGCAGAGGTTTTCAGGATGCCCTTAATGGGCCTACTCTCCTGGGGTTCCCCATTGAACTGTACTGTACTTGGGTGCCCATACCCGGATGCCCACCCCTCCGTTCCTGAGTGGTACTGGCCTATGAGCCCCATACTCTTAGCTGGATAGTAATCTGCCATCCCTGTGGCCCTGTGCTCATGTGCGCCAGGGGACATGGGGGTGGTAGAGTCCAGGGACTGGGGGAGATGAAGGCCCCTGGTGTTAGGGCTCCTGCGGTTATGGTCAGGAGTCTCTCTTTCCCAGCGGACCTCATCTCTATCCGCCCCTGCTCCCTGTTGCAATGCAAGAGCCTGCATTTGTGCTTTCAGTTCCTCTGTTAAGGCCTTACTCGACTCTATCAGTCTCTCCTGCATCGCTACCTGTTGTTGGAGCCTATCATTGTGTTGACAGAGGGCCTCATTTTCCCTCTGTGCTTCCTGGTTGGTCCTGGAGAACTGGGCCAGTCTTTGCTGCAGGAGGGTTACCTCCTGAGCTGTGTCCCTATTGGCCTGCTCCTTTCTTGCTAGAGCATCCTCCACCCTCCTGGTGTGCTCTAGCAAGTTCTGGTGTTCTTTTTGGAGGTCACCCAGTCCCTTTTGGGTCAGGTGATTTTCTTCCATTTTTCTTTTTAAATGGCAGACTTCCTGGCCTAAGGTATCCCTTTCCTGACTGAGAGCCTGCATCTGTGCTGCCAGGTCGTCCCTTTGCCTTTGGAAGGCACCAGCATTCTGGCGCTCCTGATCAAACTCTGCCTGGGTATCCAGGTCTTTCAGAATTAGTTTGTTGCTCTCTGCCTTCACTCTATCTAGGTGGCCTTGCAGGGTGACTACCTGCTCAGCACATACCCTGTTGAAGTCCAGTTGTTGCTCCAGCTTTTTCTGGTTTTGCAGTAGGGAGTCCAAACCTTCTTGGTATTCCTTCTGCAAGGCCAGAAATCTGGTATCCTGTTCTACCTTTTCCTGTTGCAGCACATCCATATCCTTCTTTATTTTAATGATGTGCTGCCTACTATCATCTTCTGACTCCTGGCTCCTCTGCAGCCTCTGCTCAGAAGAGACCAGGTCAGATTGGACCTTCTCTAACGCCATCTGTTGCCTATTTGCCAGATTTTGGCTTTCAGCACATCTATCCTGCATGTCTCCCATATATAGGTACAGGTATGCCGCTATCCTAACAATCTTGTCGTGTTCATCTTTGGCCTTAGGAGCCATATATAGTTCACTCAGGGCCACATGTAATGGACCCTGATCTCTCCATAGGTCTGACCCTGTTTCAGTGACCTGTCGCCTGATGGCCTGCAACCAGGCATCCTGGCCCTGTTCGGTCCATTCACCTCTCACAAATAGCTTATGCAAGAGGTGCTCTCTGGCTATTTTCATATCTACCAAGGTCGTCATTCTAGAGATTGGTCTCTGTCCTGACTTACAGAAGTTAGTATTTTATTTTTGCAGAACAGAACTTTTCTTGGAGTGTCCCTTTTGAGGAATGCTTCACAGCGTAAGGCAGCGTGGTGATCCGACTGGATGTATGTATCCCGTCAGTTAGCACACTGTATTAAGCTGCACAAGTGGTATTCTAACCCAAACGTCCGGCCCGAGCCCCCAATTTGTAAGAGGATTCAATTCAGCACTACAGCTAAGTTAACGCCTAGTCTAGAATACTGAATGAAAACCCTTATTGATATATCTTTATGTCCAGTTCATGCGTTCTGGATGACTACCCCTATATAACACCCCTCTCTTGGAATCCCCCTGACCCCACTGAGCCAAGAAGTAGTTCTGTTTTGCAAGTTTAAAAGGTTTATTTGATAATTTAAAATGTATATATCACACTTTATAATAAATTAATAATTGAATAGCACACTTAATCTGATATGATAAAGATCAACAACGGAGAATCTGGCACTAGCACACTTCTTCTAATCACTAATGAGTTGACATGAAATGGATAAGGTAGCACACTGGTAAATAGGAACAAAAGTATAATGTGGTAGAGGATGCTTTATGTAAGCTCAGGTGGATGCAATATTCAATGAATGCAGTACAGAAAATACTCAATATGATTTCAACCAAACAATGTAATCACTTTTCTCTGGCAATCCCCTCCCCCCTTGATGCAAGGCAAGGAAATGGAAGGAAAACACACAGTTCTCAGAAATGCAATCAATGTAAATCAGTTCACCCCAGCAAGCTTAGACTATAGAAGTTTGAAAACACAGGCCCAAATTGCTTTGATATGTGCTGGCAATGAATTGAAAAATATGCTAAAATACTTTTAATTCCCTTTCAGAGGTTCAGGGTGAGTGGTATCTAGTTAATATTAGTCCAAGCTCACACTAGCAATGAGGCCGGGATAGTTAACAGGTTAAACGAATTTCTGGCAAATGGAAGGCAAGCAGCAGCAGTTTTTACATGTGAAGAAATTTGCAAATCGCGGTAAAATTCGCGGATGCGCCGAGCGCTATTACAGAGGAACCACAAGGACTATCTCTATCGGTTGCGGAGATATGAACGATTGAATAAAGGTCATTTTTCAGATTTGAAATTTTAAACGCACACTTTTTCAGCTTTAAAAATGATGGCAGGATAACACAATTGCTAAGCTGCAGTTCTACTTAGGTTAAAATGGATTGAATTATATTATTTTAACTAAGAGATGGGTTCTACACAGTTTTACTATGTACTCACACTATATTCTTGAGTGAAATGGGCCTCATCACGGATCTGGTCAGGGTTTTAAACTCGCCTCTGGTCTCTGCACTTCACAGTGATCTGGGTCAGCTCTCTCTGGTTCTCTGGTCTGGGTCTCTAGTTCTGGATAAGTTGAAGTCTCTAGTTTGGCTCTCTGGAGGTTTGATGGAGGTAAAGTATGGATTTTTCCGGCAGAGCGTCCCGCTGCAGATGGAATTGAAGGTCCCTATCTGTCCTGTCTGTCTGCTTTTATGTGTTTAGAATGTGGGTGTGTTCTAGCATCGCTGACCCTACCTCTCTCTCAGCTTCTAATTGGTCAAACTTCCATTTATCATTTGATTGGGGAATGAACTGTGAGTCAGAGGGATGTCATTTTATGGCTTGCAGATAGGACACTCCTCTGTCAGATTGCACACATTCTATATTTGATAATAAAAGACATATTTCACAGTTACACAGTTGCTTGAAATTACATATACATGGTGTGGCTGAATTTAGTCATGTCTCTGTCCAAATCTGCTGTTTCTAAGAGCTTGCATTCAGAAATGGCACATATTTCACTTTTTAACTGATTTTTCAATTTCTGACATTGACCCAACTTTACATACATGTGTGCAGGGAGTATGGACATTAACTGATGAAGTTTCAGATTTTTAACATGCATACATTTAGAGTAATATCCACTTTTCCGCTAACACCCCCCTGAACATGCCACCGGGTCGAAAAACCTCTTAAAATGTGGGCAGAAAAATCACAAGAATTATGGTGTCATTTATAAAATTTTCACATGTCCGTACTATGAGTTATTCATCTTTTTCTAAACAATATTCTGGCTACAAAGGGGTGTGGTTTACCCTCAGCACAAGGTTGAATTTCTGGTTTTTCCAGTTCTGCCAAGCCAGCTTGCTCTCACAGGCAGTGCCCCTCCCCTTTCCTCAGGAGGAAGCCACTTTTTACGACCATTTACGACTCCTGCCAATAAAACCTTTGCCTGAGCCAGGACAGGGCTTTGTTCACTTTCCTGCAGAGCACAGGTAATTCAATTATCAGATAGATGGCATATCCTTAGTGTGAGCAGCAAAAGGGCAGCTAGGCCTGGGAACACAGCTGTGACTCAAGTTTCACTCCTGATGGGTTAGTTGCCAGGCAGAATTGGAATCTCTTTAAGCCAGTTTCAGATAAAATGTCACTTTTTGTTCCCCAGTTTCTGCATTCAAATAAAACTAAACATTTTCACATATGCAGCTAGAATGCTGATTCTAAGTTTAAAACTATGACATTTAAACAATTACAAAGGCATGTGACACCAAACATAGGTCACTCATTTAATCTAAACATTTTCGATTTTAGTGTCTTTAAATCCAGTGCAACTTAAACTGCTGCAATCCACAGCTCAGCCAGTCTTGTTATAAACCTTCAAGTCACTTCAGAATATCACTTTACATTGTATCCACCTCTCAGTAAGTCTTTCTTTAGCCTGCTTTGGGTTCCTTCAGTTTTACACAAAAAAGTAAAATATGGTGTGGTTTTAAAATGCCGGCTTTTGGATAGTGGTGAGTACTGGTACTGCACCCATTTTTGAGATTTAAGAAATGAATTCCCCACCATTCTAGGTTGCATTTGGCAATCAGCATTTCCATTCCCAATGGTTTCAGACTACTGTGCGGGTAGTCCAATGGTGGTTTTAAAGCGCTTTGAAGCTAACCGGCGCTACTGTTTTTCCTTTGGCAACCCATTTCCCTCATGGCAACCCGGCCTTTCATTCTCGCACTGGTGGGTGGCAAGTGAGGCAACCATTTCGGTGTGCGCACAAACTGCGTAGCTTTCCTGGATTTCGGCGCACATGTGGGTTTTCCGCCATCTTGAATTTTCTAAGCCCACAGCACCAAATGTGGTGGCATGATAGCTTGAACGTGGGTCAGGACACCCAACAGTCTTTGCGTGTCATCCTTTGCTTGTCGTTTCGTTCATCAGTACGTCTGTCCGGGCCCTTGTGTCGTCACCATTCTCCTTCAATTAAGGCCCTTTGGGTCTCTTCGGGGACAGTTTGCAAGTAGTCTTCATTTCGTGTCAGCTGCAGGTACATTTGTCTCACTGGGTACCGTGCTGCCCAAGGTTGTCTGGTTATTGGCACTTCAACAGGTATTGCTCTTCTGATGGGCACTGGGCAGAGCCCTAGTGCTGCTCTCTGTTGGTTTATTGGCTCCTCATACGTCACATATCTCGGTATGTTCTAGGTATTTCAAAATGGCTGGCTGGAGTGCAGGCCGTATCTGGGACCTCCTCTACACTATTAGTCTTCATATTATGTAATGGAGGATATTCTTCATTAAAGGTGAGTCATAAACTCCTGCTGATGGTCCTGTATCCAGGTATTTGCCTGTGTGAGTGAATATAATTCTTAAGTACAAGTGTGGCGTCAAGCCTATGCTCATTGACCTTGGTCTGGGTTGCTCTCTGGATATTGATTAACAGTTATGTTTTAAGATTCTTATGTCCTACATCAAAACCCCATTTAAGTTTAACAGTGTTGGAAATTTAGCTTTCATGAGCAGAAGCTAAAACCCAGCTCAGGGGTCTCAGGCATCATTCAGTGGGCAAGAGCTGCTACCCCCTGGTGGACCAGGCGGTAGTACCCAATGCGCTGCAAATCCAACTTCCCCAGAGCACCTGGAGACTGCCCCTGTGTGGTAGCAGTGGGGTATGAATCAACATAGCATAACCTGCAATATGCACCTTTTTGCCTAAATTGGTATATATTCGTGCAGCACCTGTTGACCCGTGGATCCAAACATAACACCTGCTAGATGTTAGTTCTAAGCTAACCCAGCTCTCCCAAGCTAAGCATTTTTTTTGTTTGCCGTTGGTGCACCAACCTACTCAGCTACTTCACTTTACGTGTTGCGCAAACTTCTTCAACCTGTAAAACACATTTTTGGCTGCCTTGCCCTGCATTCTGAATTCTGTATTCCTCTTAACAGTCGTTTTGAGGTAGCAGAAAGCTACCATTGTGCTGTTTTTGTTCCACATATTTCTCTAAAGATGTATAGTTGTCAATGCTGTTTCGTTATGCTTTCTGCTCCGCTGGTCATTTTTAAAAGCCCAGCATTAATCCATACTGTTACCACTACATGAGAAGATATGCAGCAAACGTGCTTTATTACAGGCTGGACTCAAATTCCAGCCTCGTTAATGAGCTAAAGTGGGCGTTCCAGACCATCCATCTCCCTTGCAGACCACCACCTCCCATGTTCCAGCACCTCGTACCTCGGAGGCAACTCCTCATTTGCTGATGTCAGATTCTGAGGTGCTACTTTAAGTTCCTGTTCAACAAATCCTCACCTCGAATCCCTGCACTGCACTATCCGCAGTCATGGATGCAACCCAGTATTTGGCTGCACAGTCTAGGTTTAAGTGCCAGCTCATTTGCCTGACATGATGCGTGACCTTATGCAAAACTACATATGGATTGGGGGCAGCAAGCAGAGTCCTTGCGGCGCAATTAGTCACACTGATTACAATTTAAATCAGAATTCCGATATGACAAGAGTAAAAGGGCTAAGACAACACAACTGAATGCATGCTTGAGAAGTCGTGTCTTCCTGGGTTTCTGGGAACCATCAGTGTAGGAAATGGGTAGGAACAAGACGGAGTGACGCTCTGGGAATAAATGTCTTGCCGGAGCCCTAGCTCCGTCCTCCAGACGCAGGGGGTCACAGACAGGACTCTCGCAGATCCTGTGCCTCGGCGAGCAGACCGCTTTCAGAAGTCTTGGCGTTCATGCCGAGTCGTCTGAAAGCTCAACTCCCCTGTTGCAGGTAGCCGCTGTGCCACACGCCCTCACTGGCGATGATCAAAAATGGCTTTCAGCTCCCTAGAAAGCCACCCTTTGACCAGAACCAATCTCTGAGGGCCTCTTCCTATCGAACTCTGATCAGAGTGCAAAAACAATGAAAACTCACTTTCTCGCACTCTGAGCAGAGTGCTTAACAGATCACTCCGCTTCTCACGTTCGGTGCACTCATTAAAGCACTAATGGCGGAAGCCCAGGGATAAAAAGCAGAGCCAAGGTAATGGAGAAAAAATGAGGTCCAGCTGGTGCTTCTGCCATTTCATTGCCAAGCGTTGGCAAGTTGCCATGCCAACGCCATAGACTGCTCCCGAACTCCCCTTCTCCTTTATGTTTTACAGTAGCAATGTTTTTGTCGATTTGTGGCTTATGACACAAAGCGCCAAAACCAATGAGTGGGTATCGTTTTCAAAGAACTACGTGATTGGTGTAAATGGTAGAGTCATTCTGTATTACAGAGGAGGCTCTTGGATGCTTACTATACTGCTTTCCAGCAGAGAACTTGGTGCTCATGGCATGTAACACATTTTGAGGCAGATTCTGGCAAGTGAGGGCTAGACAAACCTTTCTCTACCCCCCATCTTCCTACTTAGTTATCAGTATCAGTACTGAATACCACAGCAGGTATTTGTGTGCCAGGTCTGATGTGTCTTGCTCGCTTACTCTCCACAGTCCTGTAACTGTTCCTGACCACCCCAGCTCCAGAGCTCCAACGCCAGGCACCATGTTGCTTCCCATGCTTGCCTCAGCAAAAGACAGCAGGAGCAAAAGGAGAGGCTCTGTTTGGGCTCCCTGTAGCAAAGCCGCCCAGAGCTCAACCATCTGCTCCTTGTCAGAAAGGAAGGCGAGACGAATGGATGCGACCACAAGATGCTGTCCACCAGATAACCACATCGTTATCCATTTCTGGGTTGTTTGTTTTCTCTTGCCGAAAGAATGTGTCCTAGCCATTTAGGACAGTGGTTTGCATATAGATAGACCCCTTCTCCTATGGCACAGATATGCTAATAAACAATGGCATGGAAGGTTGCCACGCACAAAGTCACTGGTTCTAATTCATCACTCTTTGGTTTATGTGTGTCTCCCAAAAAGAGAGTCAATATGCCCAGACGTGTATCTGCCACTTACTCGCATATGATACCAGCTATACCTAATTGTTGAGGCTCAATAACCTCCAAACGTGTCTTTTGGTGCCTGTCTTCACATGCCGAGTGGAATTGGCCTTGTAGCTCAGGCTTGGGGACTAGTTTCTTCTATGTTTTAGAATCTCACCGACAAATTCAGGTAATCAGGCTGGTTCCCAACAGCTCAAGAGGTCTGGGGACAGTAGTGGGTATATTTTATAAACCATTTGGCAAAAGATTCTTCCAGAGGTAGTGTCTAGGTGTTATTAGTACCTAGGTTAATGGCGCCTATTATATTGATGTCCAAGGGATAAAGAGTCTAACCTAGAAACCTCGTGGGGTTTCTATTTCTTTTTGTTTAGTTGCACCCAATCCAGGTTTTTAAACCTTTTATTACACAAAGTGAAAATATTATACTGAGATGGTCAAATGCATTAGCTTTCAAAATCCCATGAGCTTCTTCATCAGATGGTGGTCACATAGTGAAAGGAGCACTAAAAAAAGATGTAGTTCTGGACATTTCGTTCACATAGAGAAAATGGAGAGAATCTTTCATATTTCACTCTATTGGCTACAGGAAGACTATGCATGAAATTCAGTCACCTGACAAACACCTTATCCACATAGCAATCATATGGGGAACAGAACAGATACATAATTGTCATTGGAAAACAATTTGCAATGCTAAGAGTGATGGGTGTTATATTTTTACCAGGCACACATTATTAACACAACACCATTACATGCAATGTGTCCACAGAATTCAGCATGAAAGGTCTTATAAGTGACACTCTGAAAATACAAATACATATTCATGGTTTTGAAGGCCAATTCTGAACTGTAGCAAGGTTCTTTATAGGTATATTTAAAATTCGACTGTTGCAACCTGACTTAAGTTTTTCATCATCCTTACAGCTGCATACCTCTAATACTTGCAGTGATTGGAATATTTATTTTATTTTTATTTATTGGATTTTTGTAAGGCACATCTACAACAAATGGTGTTTTAAGACGCCACAAGATAAAAAAGGGGAGGGAACAAGGGAGAAAGATAACAATAACAGTCCTACTAGGCCTTGCGACATTCGGATCGTGCAAGTGAAGTAACTAGAAGTGCGAAGGGGGATTCCAGTATGCGCGAATGCGAAGTGGTAGAGTGGGAAGGGACATGCAGGGAAGAGAGGAGAGAATAGTGGGGTGGAGGAGGGGGGATAGGGTAACAGGGACTGAGCGAGTGTTAAGGGGTGGACAGGAGTGCAAGTCCCAGGAAATTGCAAGGGGGGCAAGGGGTGAGGGACCACATGCTAAGTGCGAGGAGGGAGGTGGACTGGGTGGAGGGCCTGGTGCCCTGTATTACTCAAAGGGAACAAGGCAGCCAGTCACTAAGCAGAAGGGGTTGTTGTCAGGGAAGGGGGAGAGGGAAGGAAGAAGAGAAAAGGAGGATCTTGAGGAGCTTCCAAAACTTAAGGTGATTCGTCTCAAGCCGGACAGGGAGACCATTCCAGAGGGAGACTCCTGTAGAGAAGAGAGATCTACCTCCTACTCTCTGCTTAGAGAAGCATCTGATCTGCAGAGAGTTGGAGCTAGGAAACTGAAGGGCTCTAGCAGTAAGGTATTTAGGGAGCGAGAGTTGGTTGTACTGGAGTTCCAGGCCACAGAAAGCCTTGTGCATGATGCAGCGGTCCTTACATTTTATCCTAGCAGCAACCAGGAGCCAGTGGAGAGATGTAGGGGCAGGAGAGATGCAGTCATTGGGCCTGGGACCAAGGATAAGTCTTGCAGTCCTACTCTGGATTAGTTGAAAGGGGCAACGAGAGGATAAAGGAAGATTGAGGAACAGGCTGTTGCAGTAGTCCAGCCTAGAGAGGACTAGAGCTCTGGAGACATTGAGTTTCTGAGGGAAGATGAGAAAACGGAGAATGCCTCTGAGGAGGTGCAGTTGATAGTGGGCCTTCTTGGCAAGGTCCATGATGTGAGGAGAGAAGGTGGGAGAGGAGCCAAAGATGATACCAAGGATTTTTACTTCACAAGAGGTTGAGGGGAGGGCACCCATAGACGGCGGCCAGAGGGTAGGAGGGAATGAGGGAGCAGGGGTCCCTATGAGAAGGATATCAGTATTACTGGAATTAAGGCAGAGATGATAGGCAGCACCCCATGCCTGAATAGCAGTGAGACAGTCAGGGATGAGAGAATATCAATTTAAGCATAAGAATGTTACAGTGCACCATTGTGTTGAATGCATTAAATCAGAGGAAAATATGTTTGTGCAGCCTGTAGTGTTAGGGCTGTACAGTACGTTAACTGCAGTTACTTATGCTAAGTAACCTGTTTATGAAATTTCTAATACAAGACTGATCCCAAAGTTTAAATGTTGCAGTGTCTAATGTCTAATGTTGCCTCCTTGCGCCTCATGCTCAATAATAGTTTACTGCATACAAAGTGGGCAATACAAAATATGTTACCAATGTCTGAATGGGGCGATGTTCACTATTATCTCAGTGTGCCTTGTGCTCCATAACTGGTGGCAATCATTTTAGCCTTGAACCACAACTCTGCCCTTCTTAGTGTCTTGTGTCCGCACCCAGTAGGCGTTCTGAACCATAGTACTCGCAGCTGTTGGTTAGAGGTGGCACTGGTTGGTTGTTCTCGGGCACTGTGTATGTGGTTGACCTGATAATGCCAGACTCAAGGTTGGCCCTAGCATATCAGAAATCCTATATATGTTCAGACCTCCATATTTTAGCTTAAACATCTTCCTGTACTTGAGATCCCACATGTGTGTGCGGTATTTAAGAGAATAACTTTTAATATCATCATTGAGAGGTCGTACAGTGTGTGCCAGTTCTGTGTGAAGTGGTCACCCACTGATGTGTATGTTTTTTGGTTCGAGATGGTGTATGTTGTGTAGGTCCATTTGTTCTCTAGCCAGGAGATCCAGCAGCTTACTTTCTTTGTGGCCATTTCTTGAATTGGTTGCGTTACACAACATTGAATAAAGTTCAGTTGTAAGTGCTTTTATCTGTACTGTTTGATCCTTTGGGGTTATTAGTGCAGATTTCAGTGCAGATGCGATGCCAGATTTTGGATCTTCAAACATTACACAGATATGTTCCAAGTCTTATTTGTTCATGATCTGGTAGAAATGTGCTACTAGTCAAGGACTGTCCTAGATATTTTGTTTTTTGTATGCAATTAAGGTTTGCTTCTTGACAATGGCCCTCATGTCTTCATCCTTGCTGAATTTTGGAATTTTGGTTGTAGGTCCTTAACAGTTCTATTAATTTGTGTTTGTGGTGGAGAATAAGTGTCCACCCAGTGCATCTGTTCTTTAGTTGTGCTGTCCCTTTATTGTAGCGACTTGTGTCTGGTTATTTTCAGTGTGCCACCATATTCCCTGTTACCTTGTCTGGCTGTCTGACCATTTTTCTAGAAGGGTGTGAAGCGTTTGGGGAGTTGATTGTCCTTTGTCTTTCTGTTGGGTACACACACATTGCTATTAGGTAGTCTGGTTGCAGATAATCATTTCCTGGGGATTGGGTGGAAACATGTCCTGTGTAGGTATTTGCTTTTTTCTGAAGGTTTTGTGTATGCATCTAGATGGTTGTCCGTTGCAACATATAGTAGTATTCAGAAAGTTTATCTTCTTGGAATAGTACACAGGGAAATGCATGTAATGGTTAAAGGCCTTTAGTGATTCACAAAATTGTTTAAGCAAATCATTGCCTTCTGTCCAAATCAAGAAAATGCCATTGAGGTACTGCAGGCATGTTAGTGGTTTCTGGGGTTGTTGTTGTGAAACCTCCTGCTCAAGGTCTGGTAAGAAAAGGTTTACATATTGAGGTGCCATAATTGTGCCCTCGGCTGTTTGAGTCTTTCATAGGAAATGTCTTCTGCTTAAGCAGAAATGGCTGCCTCTGTGAGCCTCATGAGATCTGTCAAGGCCCATATTGGGGTGTCTTTGTTGCTGGTCACATTTTTAAGAATCTCTAGCATGCAGCTATTCTATCTTCATGTGGAATGTTGGAATGAAGTGAGATGACATCCAACGTAGGGTGGGGCTTATTCAGTGGTAAACATTCTACTACTCAAATCTTCATGAGAAATTATCTGTGTGTTATAAGAAGTGGTTTGCAAACATGTCCATACATACATAGATTCAATATATTGAGATATGGCTTTAGTTAACATATTGACCCCAGAGATGATTGGGTGGCATGGGTGTGACAGTCAGTAGATCTGAGGAAGCATATAGAATATCACAGAGTTTGTTGTACCCCATTGTGGGGTCACCACTCAATTCCTGGGAATAATCTATGCCAAGAGGATGCATGCATACCTCTGATTTGTATTCCTTTGTATCTGTGACCATAACAGCTCTGCACTTGCCTGCAGGGTTAATTATGACTTCCTTGGTTGCTTAGAGTGTTCTTATTGCTCTTCTTTCTTTGGAGATAAGGTTTAGTGATCTCTTGTTTCCTGATGATGCCGATCTTACACTTCTCCTGAGACATTCAGTTTAGAGTTTGAGTGGCCATATTGAGGTATCCAGTTTGAGTGTTTTCTGCGGCAACATAACCTGGGGGAGTCCTTTGTTCATTGTTCTGATCATGTATTTATTCTTTGCAACATATGCTTTGTACGTATTCTTCAATTTTCTCACAAAGTTACATTTCATCTAGTTCCTGACTGGGGCAGAATGTTAGTTGCTTGAGCATTACAGATTTTTCAACATCTGTAAATTCATGTACAGAGAGGTTGATAACTGAGAGTTGAGTGGTGTTAGGGTCTCCCATTGGGCTCTAAGTGTTGGTTCTGTTTGAAGTGAGGATTACCATTTCAGGAAGCGCTGTGAGCCTTCCCTGTCACCGAAAAAGTGCATGTGCCATTCCTTGTAGGTTAATGAGTTTCCTGTTCTTCCCTATGAATACAGATTTCAGTGTTTATTGATAATTCTTTTTAGCTTATAGTCACGTTGTGGTGCTTGGCCATTTATCTGTGATTGTAGCCTTATTGTGAGTTTGTTTATCTCCTCCCTTTTTTTCTGTGTGAAAGAAATGGCCAGCATGGTGTCTATTTTGTTTCTCATTTCAATGTATTACCACCATCTGAAAAAGAAGCCTCTGGGACTTTGAAAGCTAATGCATTTTACCATCTCTGTATGATATTTTCAGTTAGTACAATGAAAGTATCAAAACTGGGCTAATATGGTGTCAAGCCTTTCTTTTTGCATTTCTGTTTAGTACAAATATGGAATATGCATGCACTGTAAGGATGTTTTGTGCTAAGTGAGCAAATGAGTTAAGGTGTTTGGGGGGCTACAATGTTAGATCAAAAAGCCAGGAATCTAATTTTCTTTTCAAAACTAGCTGATTAATGGTGGCTCACCATTCAGCCGGTATGGAATTTCAAAGGTGCTGCCTTCCAGTTCAGTATGTCAGAAACAAGGAATCCCCAGCGGGTTTGTGTTAGCCGAACAATCAGGACTGCGAGGTAGAAATGTTTTCAGTCGTTAGTGGAACTAGAGGACCAATTTAATGGTGAGCCTGATCAGAAATGGCAAAGGCCTAAAATTCAGTAACAGCCTATCTGTTTTTTCTGCCATATATCCTTTCATGGCACTTTGTGTTTTAATAAATTCTTACACACGTCAGCACCTGGCAGATGAAGTCACTACCTTTCAATCCAACAGAGCCGCGAGCTCAGCACAAATGCATTGGCTCACCACCCCTCGATTTAAATTGCAGAAAGCCGGAGGCAGTAGCTTCCCAGAGATAGCGGCCATACACTGGAATACACTACCTGCC
This sequence comes from Ambystoma mexicanum, assembly GCF_040938575.1. Taxonomy (NCBI): domain Eukaryota; kingdom Metazoa; phylum Chordata; class Amphibia; order Caudata; family Ambystomatidae; genus Ambystoma; species Ambystoma mexicanum. The sequence goes on along the minus strand of NC_090922.1, from coordinate 638,819,330 downwards.
ACACTAAGATCAGAGAGTTCTTCTGGACCTTCCGTAAACAGTTGAAAAGCTGGCTCTTCTCACAGGAACTACTAAAATAGTGACAAGCAGGTTCCACCACAGTACCGTTTCCTCAATTAGGATCAATGCAACTTAAAATTACGTTTTAACTAAATGACTGTACATTTATGTCACTGTTTTATTGTTTATGTTTATGTATATAAGGAACCTCTGTAACCTTAATGCTTCTTCACTAAAAACAGCGCCCAGATGCCTTTGGGTTGGGTGTGCTATACAAATTGCAAAATACATAAATACATTCTTCTAAAATCAAAGTCATCTGTCTCCCAGCATCAAATAGCCCCCCTGTTTTCTCCTCCCTTTTATACTTTCCACGACCTCATCACCCTATTCCCCAAGACTCTTTGACAGAGCTATCATTCTAACAATTACTTCCAATGCTATGGCTGCCAGGATAAACATACTGAATGTATGCAAGACCTGTCTCAACCTCATCTATCGCTCTACTAAAATCTTGATTCAACTCTTGTACTCAGCTGTATGGACTACATGTTAGCCTGCCCCTGCCACTCTAATATTTTGTCCCCCTCAATAAAATCTTTAACTTTGCAGCACATTCTCTGCACAAACACATGCCTCACCCACTGTTAGGATGTCGCGGGGGACACCGCAGCTGCGGCAGTCCTCCACGTGCCTACCTGGGGACGGGGGAACACTCTACACATCGGGTAATAGACATCCGGTGGTGGGTCTCCATGCCTGCAATGGACACGCAATGCCAGGCGTCCTTTTCGGTCCTGCTATGGATTACTGTGGCGTCTGGGGGATTCCCGGCACCATGGTTTGCAATAGTTCCTCACGTCCAGCCGCCAGTGACGCGGGACGTCCCGTTGCATGCGCTCCTTTCCTGTAATGATCACACGCATTTCTGTATGTGTATAAAGACTCATATTCACTGGAGCTTGGCATCTCACAACAGTCTTTTACCACGTTGCTCCAGACTTGTACATCCTGGCGCCTTGCCACAGTGCATTTTATTATCAGTAATTAGGTTAATTGTTATTTTAGAGTAGGGGAGGCACCCAGATCAATCCCAGATGTTTCATGAATCCCAGGTGTTTCAAGTAGAAGGTAAGAGGAAAGGGGTTGAGATACTATATAACAAACTGTTGTATGTCACGTAAGTTTCCTTTTATTCATCCTCTTCCCTTTGTATTTCTGTAGCTACTGCCTTGCCACCAGTTCCAGAGGGGTTGTGTACAGTAGCGCTCCCGCCTGGAGGATCAGGCCACACAGATTGTTCCTGGTCTGCTGGGCTTGTTACTTTGGGAAGGTGGAGCACATCGTCCTAAAGCTTCTGAGAGCCAGGTCATTGCCAAGTAAGATCTGACACCCACCTCTGCAAACAGCCTTCAAACAGGATGGCTCTCCATGCAACACAGGTCATTTTTTTAATATCTCCTCTTTGCAATCAAATCCATTCATGGTCATCCCCTACTCCTCACCTGCCTAACTCTATCTCCCTTCACTCCCCCACGTCACACCCTAACATCTGAAGCCCTGATCAATCTGACGGTTCACTGCCCAACACTGTGCTGCCTCCTGCTTCCACTCCTTCACACATCTTCCTCCCCACAACTGGAACTCCCAACCCACTAATATCAAGAAAATAGTCACAGAATGTGCCTTCTTGACTTCTCTGAAAATACACCTCCTATCCAGGGAAGACACACCACAGTCGTCCAATGGAATCACCCTTACTGCTCGTCCAGGCTGCCAATGCCTCCTAAGTGTACATAAAAGTAAATACTATATTAATTATACTGTCAATCCTTGATATCTCAGCCCATGTTTCCTCATGCATCTTCCCTCTCCATCACCTCTATACAATTCGTCTCACTAATTCCTAGTAAATATTGTAAAGCATCCTGCAAAAGAATTACTCAGCTCAATGTAGTTTCTTTTAATGTTCGGCGTCTCTGATAGAACCACTGACTTTTATTTTTAAGAAATATAAATATAAAGGAACTGGATACATTTGCCATTCAATTGCCCAGATTTGACTGTACACGCGGTCCTTGTTTCCAAATCCTGCCAACAGGCATGCCACTGCATTTTGCATCTGCTGCAAACGCGCAGGCTACTCCTTGAAGCAAGCCTTATTTTTAAGACAGTCTGCCTCACCTACAAAGCAGCCACAGCCAAAAACCACTCTATTGGGCTGAGAAACCTCTCACCTCCGGAAGCCAGCACACCACCACAAGCCAAAACATCACTAAGCTGTAAACAAAGACGTGGAAGAGGGAAAAACAAAGGAAACTGCCCTTTGCCTGCTATGCACTCTCCCTCTGGACAAGGTTATCAATGTAGATAAGACTGGACCTCTCCATTTTACACTTCAGGATGGACTTGAAGGTTCTTATCTTCAAGGAACATCTCACCAATCGCTGATCTCTCCACTCATCCCTAATTCTCCCTTTCTGGATATCCGATTCCCCTGATCCCCCCAGCTCCTCTACTACCCCTGCACACTTACTTGTAAGCCTTTGGACTCATCCCAAATGTACAGTAGTCTATTGCTTCGGAGCTAGGTTTGTGCATTATAAATCCCATTCATACATAGATGCCTGATTGCATATTTGAGCAAGCGCACAGAAAAATAGAGAATGAGGCAAGAGGGGGGAAGAAATGGGGCCATGTTGAAAACAGTTTAAAGATGGAGCAACTAAGTGGAAGCTACTGCATTAATTTGCTCCTTCATTGGCAGCGCTGAAGCTATAATGAAACACTCATGTCAAACAGCTATACAGATAGATACAGCGTTCATTTCCTTGACTCGTCTAAACACTGCCTGTTGGTTATAAAGCAGCCTTGATATTGTACTGAATTAAGGTTATTAACCCTGTAGGCGACAGCATTCTCCACTAGGTTGCCAGGCACTGTGAGTAGACAAATTGGTTGATTGTTAGCCGAGGCAGCGGGGACAGGGAAGGATGTCTTAGAAGAAGTCTTTTGATTATTACTCTTTAGCCCTGCAGTGACATGCTTAAACCTCAGGCAACCATTCAGATTGTACAAAGAAGAGGAGAGAAATGTGGGCTGATTTATTTTAAGACCTATGGGACCCCAACATAATGTTAGTCAATGCTTTCCTCACCCTTTACGTTGGTACTTGGCACCCAGGGATAATGTCAAAACAAACATTTTGTGGAAGCACCAAGACAGTAGCTAACTACGTTCTTGAGAAGCAGGAATATTAAATGAATCATCCTCTGAGAGTGGGGGTTCTTGAAAAATAGAAAATATTAATTTTTCTGTGTTAGTGGACGGTTCAATTATGTTAGAATTGTGCATGTTTCTTCACCTCTTTTGCTGTAGCCTAGTAGATCTGAAGAGGACCAACATTGTTTCTTTCATTAGTGAGAGTTACTTAGCCTCCATTTCACCTCAGTATATTTGCAGACTCAGCATTTCCCCTTGGGGATGTAGGGTTCCCAAGACTTTCAGTGGTCATCTTGATAACGTTTTCAGGTGCTGTGTGGTCGAGTGCCATCTTCAACCTGGATGTGTAAATATGCAAAGCTTCTTCTGATGTTTGAAATGTCAAAGGAGGGGGTGATTGATTTAGACTTATGGCCAGGATTCAAGTGCAGGTCTTACAGGACCTCATCCTGTAGATCTTCCAGTTAGAGGTCATCCCAGTTCTCCCCTTACTTCTTCCTCCTCTTCTCAATATTCAATTGGGCAGCTGCAGCCAGACTTCAGATGATTTAGGATACAAGCGAAGCGCCGCTCCCCATGACCAGACCAAGGTCTAGGCTTAAGCAATAGAGATAGGTACGAAACAGTTCAATGCAGAGGAAAGCCATGCAGGAGAAAGACAGTCCCGTGGATAAAAAAACTCTGCAGTAAGAGCAAGGGAAACAAAAGGGGTGATGCAAGAATTCCAATCAAGCACAACTGAGATGCACCAGACGGAGGTGGCCTCTCCTGAAATGCATAGAAACAGGAAACCCTCCACCCCATACTTCCTCTTGAGGAGCCTCACCCATCTCGATGGATAATGGGCGTGACAGGTATAATGGGGTGACTATCTTGGAGGGCACTCATCGATGTGTGTGAAGCAAGGAGACAGTGTAAAACGTGGAGAAAGAACAAAGAAATGTAATGGAATTTTAGATAACACTGAATCTTGGTGAGGCACGGACGTTTCTTGTTGGGAATGTTTTCCCTGCGTTCTCTCCTGCTCACATACATATTTTGGAACTTCTGTACTAGGAGGACCGACGTACATCCTTTGTTTCCTTGGCTATTTCACCCTACAGGCTCAACTAACTGTGCACCTCCTCTCCCTAAGCACTTGGGTCACAGCAGACGCCGACCTCAGCGGAGCCGCAATACGGTGACTGTTGCGCACTGGCGGGTGACCCATCACGGCACACTAAGCACAGCAGAAAAGTAAAGGAACCGGTAAGGAAGGCACCGGCTGCAAGGTAGGAGCTCTTCTCCTGTGTGTGGCTGCAATGCTCGGACCATGGCGAGGTCTTGTGGCCCCAAGGTTCCTCGGCCGCTCAGAGCAGTGCTCGAAGTGAGCGGGAGCGGTGCTCCTCTACTTTTTTAAATTACCTTTTACAGTTCCTATACTTTTATTTTAAAAAGAAACCGTTCCGGAATGGTTTCATTTTAAAATAAAAATGTAGGAAGAAGTTCAAACTTGCACTTTCAGTGCACTTCACTGGACGTTCCCTTAAACAGAAGGCACATGTGTTTGGGGGGTTGTATTGTGCATGGGAGGGGACGTGGTGGTGTGGTTTGTGGGGAGCGGGCGCAGGCCAGCAGGGAACATAGTTCCACTACTTCTTTTTGTACACTTCGACCACTGGCTCAGAGCCATGACGCCAGGGAGTGTGGGGTTTGAACAAGCTATTCGACAGCTCTTGGAGGATATTTTTTTCACTAGAGTATCCCTGCAAATCATTATCTTATTGTGGACTCTGAAGATTCTTGATTGTCGAATGGTGTTCAATTCTAAGTATTCAAGAAAAGAAAATGGAAAATAAAAGTACACAAAGGAATTACCATAAAGCGTTCTTGCGAAAATTAGCTAGTGTGCTCTGATCGTGCTGTAGCACCTGGGCAAACCGCAGACCGTAGGCAAACTATATATGTCGGGTATCACAGAGATGCATTATTTTTCATCTACAACGTTTGCCTGTTCCTGTATTAATAAAGCCCAATAAATACACCTGTGTTTTTAATTCCACCAAGTTTTCTCATCAACCAACCATGGGAAGACATGTGAACAGTTGGAGGCTATGGGAACAGTGGAAGGGTATGTGAACAGTGGGATGGTATGGGAACAGTAGGAGGGTATGTAGAGGGTAGTGCATGGTTATGTCCATTCACCCAAAAAATGCTAAACCAAATTTGGACAGAATTTGCTGACACATGCTGATACCGCTTTAGGCAATGGTGGACATCAGCGCCCTGAACAAGGCTTATTTAGCATTTAGGAAGGCTATAGAGAGCCCTACACTGTTGTTATCTAGATTGGGTAGCATATATTGCGCTGCCTTAGAACATGATTTTATGTTAGTTGCCATTTCTATATCAAACCTCTTTTAGCAGTGTTGGGGTGCCCCAGTTTTTCGGAGGCTGAGATCTAGGTGCATAGGTGGAAGAATGCGTGTGCAGTGTGTAGATCTCATTAATGGGCGACAGAGCGATCCATTGTAGTAAAAGGCTTCAGAGGCCTGGTAGAACCGAGCTGTGCATGCATGAGTGAAGACCAGAGATGCGTGCTCTTCTTGCTGTGCTGCAAGCGTGTTGCTGTGGGCCCTGGTGCGCGCGTAGCAGCCAGGCAGCCATTTAAGCGCGTGCAGAAGAGCTTTATGCTTTTTGCTTCTTGTGCTCATTTGCTGTTTTGCAGTTGGTCTCACCAACAAAGATGATCTAACTTTAAAAGTGATTGCACTTTCCCGCCTCTTCGATGCATGTAGAGCTTTGCTTTCTCCAGCGGGGTGTGTTTCTCTGCAAAGGACAGCATCCATCTTGTCGGGCGAGTTTTCCATTGCTGATCTCAAGGCAGTCACTTGATCTGACAAGAAGAATTCATGAACACATTGAATTCCTTTTGCCAGAAAGGAGTCACACAATGAAGTAAGTCAACACGACTGTGCAAAGAAAATAAAAGCATAATCCAGTGTGCTCATTGGTGCCTCGCCTGAGACTCGGCTTGGAACCCATGGAGACTTGCTCCGTTCCCAGGCTTTCCAAAGGCTCATTTTTTAAAAACAAAATAATCCTGTGCCATGGTGGATGCAACATAAAACGCCTGAATCATCATGAGCCGCTTCAAGATAAACAAAGATTTGCCAATCAGCCCGTGAAGAGTGGGGCTAGGTGGCAGGAGGCTTCTGTGGCTGTTGGCGTTCGCAATACCTACCTTCTTAAGACACCTGCTCTAGCCCTGACCCACCCACCCAGGTACAACTATCCGATATGATAACGGCCCAGCTTCCTGGCTGCTGGTTACTGTCCAAAACATGCGTGAAAGAGATAAACGGGACTTCATGCATAACAGCTGCATCTCCAATGTATCAGTGGTTAATTTGTAAGAAAATAAGTGCCAGGGACCAAATATTTTCTAGAACGCCTGTTCCAAATTGTGGTGGGCAACTTCCAGCCCACTGGTGACACTTCCCACGGCTGCTCCATATTGTGTCAACATATATGTGGTTAAAGCTAAAACTCCCACCAGTTCATTATGATATGATATGGCATTCATAACGCGCCTATACACAAGTGTTTCAAGGCGCGACGAGGCAAGGGAGGGGGACAGAGGGATGACAGAGACAGCGATCTTACTAGGGCAAGTGCCATTGAGATTGTGCAAGTGCAGGAGAGACGGGAGGGGAAAAGTGCAAGGAGAGGGGGTAAAGTGTTGAACATGGCCTCAGACAGTAACAAGAAGTGCGGCCAACGGGTGGCAGGTATAAGGGTAAGTGCAGACAGCAGGTGTCCAAAGTGCAAGTAGGGGGACTGTACGATTACAAATACAAACCCAAGTGCAAGGTTTGCCGGGAGGCAGTGTGGGTGTGCAACTGGGCGGGCAGAGACTTGGGCCTGAGATCAGAGGGTAGCCAGGTGACCAGTGCAATATCAGACAGGAAATCAGCAGGGGAGAGGTAGAGAGAAGGCAGCAGCAAAGAGGATGGTCTTGAGGTGCTTCCGGAACCAGAGATGGTTCTCCTCAAGTTTCAGGGAGGCAGGGAGGCTGTTCCAGAGGGAGGCCCCAGCTGAAGAAAGAGATCTACCACCAACTCGTTGCTTGGAGAAGCAACTGACCCTGAGGGAGATGGAGGTGGAGGAGCAAAGAACTTGAGTAGGGAGGTATTTACAAAGACAGAGTTGGAGGTATTTAGGCCCCATGCCCCAGTAGGACTTGTGGAACAATGCAGAGGGTCTTGAACTTAATCCTCGCAGCCACTGGGAGCCAATGCAGAGATGTCACTGCTGGAGAGATCCAATCCCTGGGATTGAGGACAAGCACAAGTTTCGCAGTCCTGTTCTGGATGAGTTGCAGAGGGCGAAGAGTAGAAGCAGGCAGATTTAGAAACAGGCTGTTGCAGTAGTCCAGCAGAGAGAGAACCAGAGCTCTGGAGACTTTGAGCTTCTGGGGAAGGAGAGTAAAGGAAGAATATCTTTGAGGAGGTGCAGGCGGTAGTTTGACTTCTTAGAGACATCAGAGATGTGAGGAGAAAAGGAGAGTGTGGAATCGAAGATCACCCCGAGGTTCTTAGCCTGGTAGGTGGGAGCAGGAAGAGGGCCGGCCAGAGAGTGACTGGAAGGTAGGGTGCAGGTGTGCCGATGAGGAGAATCTCTGTTTTAATGACATTCAGGCAGAGATCATTGGTGGCACACCACTCCTGGATAGCAGACAGACAGTCAGAGATGAGCGAAGGAGAAGAGGTGGCAGCGGGGAACCTGAAAATGAGCTTTATGTCATCCACATAGCACTGAAAGTTGGAACAGAGAGGGGCAAGGCGGTGGGCAAGAGGTGCCAGGTATTGGTTGAACAGCCAATGAGAGAGCTTAGACTCCTGGGGAACACCACAGGTAGAGAGTGAGATAGAGGCAATGAAGGACTCAAGTTGGATTTGGGAGGGTCGATCAGAGAGGAAAGAGATCAACCAGGCCAGGGCCTGATCGGTGATACCCAGGTTATCACTGAGACGATTGAGCAGGATGGCATTGTTGACTGTGTCAAAGGCAAAAGAGAGATTGAGTAAAATGAGAACAGAGGGGGAGATTAGAATCGAGGTTAGAGAGCAGGTCTTCATGGATGTTCAGGAGAGCAGCTTCTGTGATTCTAGCTGCTCTAAAGCCAGACAGATGGTCATGGAGACTACCACCAAATGTAGTATGGAGATTACGCTGGAAGATGGCCAGCTTTTCCAGGGGTTTGCCCAGGAAAGGAGTGATGGAGATCGAGCGATAGTTAGCCAGGCAGGAGGGGTCGGCTGAGGGTTTCCTAAGAAGAGGATGCACAAGGGAGTGCTTTAGGGGGGAAGGAGTGGTTGCAGAAATTAGCCAGGTCAGGAGCAAGGGTGTCAATGTGATCCTTGATGGTTTGGGAAGAACAGGGGAGAGCCTGTTTTGATGAGAATTTCATAGATCAGACTTGTCTAGACACCTCGTCAGGGGAGAACAGAGGAAAGGCAGCGAAGGAGGGAGGAGAGGTGACCACTGGGGTGCTGGAGGTAGAGGAGAGTGTGGAGGGACGAGGAGGAGAGGACGAGAGAGTGGACAGGATGTCCTAAGTTTTAGAGATGAAATGGGAAGCCAGGGCCATGCAGAGGGCTTGGGAGGACACATGAGAGGTAGAGACTGCAGCAGGATTGGCCAGCTCTTTGCAGAGCTGTCCCCGGGACCATGAGGGTCCCCAGGACACAGCAGCGGAGTCCTGGGGACCCCTGGGTAAGGGGTAGAGTACAATAGAGTGCAAGGGGAAGCTGAAAACGTGTTTGAGTGGGGTCTCCCCATTCAAAGAAATAAATCTGCCCATCACAATTGTGCAGGTAGATGGACATGCACACATTAAGGATGATGGATCCACTGTGCAATTTACAGATATCAACTGACATAGCATATTAGTTATGTTTTGAAATAAACAAAATATGTAGGGCCCGATTCATGGAATCTTTTGCACGGTTCAAAGTGACTTTGCACTGCTGAAAAGTGACTATGCGCTGCCGAAACAAAGCCTGATTCATGGACCTGTTCGAAGTGCATTTTTGTAGTACAAAGGTCCAAGAGGTTTGTTTCGAGCACTTAAGTGTTACTTTAAAGGGAAAGATGCAGAGATATTATTCCCAGAGTCTAGATTTGTAATATTGAGTTACATCATTTGCTGGGTATGTACTACTTTACAGGATATTGTTGGGGATTCAGGCTGTCATTCTAGAATTATTGTGACTGAATCACAATGATGCACATCCGCCGAAAACATCAAAATCGGCCCCCACAGAGCAGCGGGGTCCCGGGGACCCCTGGGCAAGGGGTAGAGTACAATAGAGTGCAAGGAGAAGGTGAAAACCTGTTTGAGTGGGGGTCCGCCCATTGAAAAAAAAAGAAATCTGCACATCACAATTGTGCAGCTAGATGGACATGCACACAGCCTACTATGGTGCAACCATTGTAAAAGTGGGATTGTAAAAAAGAACAGCATATTATAAAAGGTGAAAGGGAAACGTGTCCTGCACACACTCAGGATGGATGTTATATTTGGGGGACTTCAACGTCCAAACCAAGTCTAGTCACCATTTCAGAGATGTGAGTTACAAGGCATGTGACTCCTATCACAGAAGCTTTGCACTGGTGCAAGTGCAAAGTGTGCACGGTATTAGCACTAGGGCAAAGTTTGCCCTATTTTTCAAAAAAGATCTTGTGCAATGTTTCTGTAATCTAGCCCCTCGCGTGCAAGTACCCTGTGCAATTGAATGCTAGACAGCCAATCACATTCTTCACACTGCAGTCAATTCTAAACATTCGGGCCGGAGCAGCAGTGTCACATAAAACACCACTGTTCATGCCAGAAAACACCAATACAGATCTGTCTCTGCCAAAAACTCCACAAGCGAGAAGCAGGCGCACGCGATCCCGGAAGCATGATTCTTGCACGCACTTTTCGCATTATGTAAATAAGTCAGATTCAAGGTATCAAAGTAAAACGTATTATTTATTCATTATTTGGTTCATACGGTTATACAAACAGACAACCTTTAACCACGTCATGCGACTTTCCTAGCATATAAAACAGAACAGTAAAACGTAGAATTCTGAACTCTTTGCTATAATACTTTCTCACTCACCTCTTATTTCCAGGTGATACAACATGTATTGCTTTCATTGCCCTTGTGTACACATAGTTCGGAATTCCCATAGGAAATCGTTGAGGTTCCGGCTATAAAAGGGTTAAAGAATATTTTTTATTTCAAAAGTTCCTCTTCTTTAACCAATGTCAAGTGATTTGACCGCTGCTTGTACGCAAAGTTGGTATAGACTTATGGACTTCCTAAGCAACCAATATCACTTGGGCATTTGGTGTTCCTCAATTTATGAGCCTTGCCTTCCTCTCAGAGAAATAATTTGGGAGTGGGCAATTATCCTGCTATAATGAGGCTGGTGGGCTATAAGACTCATTTCTCAGACGTCTGGAATTGCTGGAGGAAGTGAGCTCTACAGGAGGGGCTGATGCCCTGGCATAGCCATGTGCCAATACCACCAATGACATGATAGTCAATCAATAGACCTAGGTATGTCCCTTGCACTTGTTTTTCACACTACTCTGTAGCTCCCGCCGATGCATCAGTGTGGGCCAGTAACCAGTGTTATTGATCTGCTCTAATGTCAACATTGCAGCAGCTTCACATTGTAAACTGAAGTCGTTTTTATTTGTATAGTGTAGCCCATACCACCATGAGGCTTAGAGGAATCATAATACCTAAAATGTGGATTTTGATGTTTCTTTTATAACTAGCCTAGGTGCTCTTATACTACCAGAGTGGTGATTTGGCGCAGTATAAAACTCTGCAGTGATTTGGCGCAGTATAGAAACTCTGCAGCATAACATAAACATGAAACATAATTTGCTCATTTTTCAGGGAGTCACGAAAATAGCAACTTCACATTTTTGACATCCAATGATTCCCGCCTTTTGTTATTAAAAGGATTTTCAGATGCACACGGCACCCAGATCATCTTTTCTCTTGTGTGGAAGGCTGTTTTGTAGCACATTCACTTCTGTTTCATGCCCATTCTATCCACTTTGGGTGGCAGAGCGGCCGCACTGCTGACCTTTGGGTGCACTGGTGTTCATGTTGTTGGATTGCAGCCTGGAAGATCCCCTTTCCGCGCCCCTATCTCCGGTGGTGGACTTTTTGTAGCATAAAGCGCTTTAGGAGCAACACAGTGTGTCATAGCTTTATGGTAATTGTCGAAGAATAGCAACATAAAAGAAATGTTCCAGATTGTCACTGCATACATGGGAATGTAAGGGCCAACAAGTGCCACACTCAGACAGAACTGTGAATGTTAGCATGGTAAAGGTCAGGTAACCCACTAACCAATATAAGCTCAAACTCTGCATACTTATCTCACTCAACAAAAACTCACACAACCTTCTCTCGCACAACAAGCTGCACGCACTTCACAACACTGCAACAAGACATAAGCCGGAACAACAGCACACGCGGACTGACTCCGATCCGATACCCGCACCAAAGCTCAGCACCCGGTGTATACTGAGTTGAAGCTGCCAACAGAACACCACTCCTCTCACTATCCTACTCCCTTCTTCACCTTACTAACCCATCCCACCTTTATCATTTACAGATCCGCCTGAGCGCCTGGGGACCAATTCCGTTGGTGACGGTGCGCGGTACAAATACCTTTAACATTTAACATACAGAAAGACAGGCTTCGGGCCCTTCAGTCCCTGCCCTGTTTGCCACACATCCACTTCCACCTTTGACACAGTCTAATGAACATAGCCTGCATACGGTGCTCAGGGTATATTTTCCACTATACATGACTCTGCATTACAGTACTGAGATAGCCTCCTTCTGATTCAAGCACCACCCTGAAATCAAATAAACTCCAGCATGACAAAGCACAGAACAAACTCAATAACAACCATTTTCACATCAAGGTGCGAGTCTTTTTCAATGTTACTGTACTGGTTTGACCACTCCATTCCCTTTTCTTCTGTCTACACCAACATTTGCCGTTACATACAGCCTATTCTTGACTAGGACATTCTAGGCTCAGGCATGGCAGTCACTGAATTAACATTCTAGAGATCGACCTGTGACACAAATTATATCGATGCCCGGGCCAATAAGCCACCAAGCTTTCAGAATTGCCTGAGCACAGTGTCAAGCCCCTCGCGCATCCAACATTAACTTGTGTACTAATTTACAGTGCCACAAATCTGCCTTGGAAACACAACACTTAAGGAAATACCTGCCTCCTTATTTTTGCAGAACTATGGCCCACCTAACAGGACTGAAATGCACCCATGCTTTACAAAACATTCTTCCCCCACTGCATTACCACCTTCTGTTTGTATCATATGTCTTCTGCTTCCCCATCCACTTATCTTTCCTTCGGTCATGTTCTTTACGGCAGCACAAAACGGTCTAGATACACCTAGTGGGGGGCACAGCACTCGACGGACCAGCCGAGATGTGCCAAAACTACCCTGGTTGTGATTTTTTAAAAAAAAGATTTATAGAGCGCACCAAACCCGTGTGTATCTGGGTGCTGGAAAACAGGTAATGCGGTACAGTCAACAATTAAAAACATATGTTTGGCATATATTATATTGGACATATTTACAGACATAGGATAATTAACAGATGCGTAGAATCCGTAAGTAAAATAATCAGTGATATTTAAATGTGCAATCTTATTCACATAAGTAGTGTACTGATGAAGTGACAGTAGAAGTGACAGTAGAAGTATTTGCAGCGGCATATTGTATAGTAAATATACTGCATTGAGGCAGCGAGGGCTACACATTGGAGGTGAACAAAACATAGCATTGGTCTTCATGGATGATAGTGCTGCAAACATTCAGGAATCAAAACATGAACTACTTTGCTAGGCCAGGAGCCTCTCGTGAACATCAGTTAACGTCTCAAGTGATGACTGCTGCTATTCCTGGTCATTGCCTTGCTCAACCGGGCACAGCCGCTGTGGCTTCTGGTCTGCAGTAGAAAGTAAGCAAACCCCCTAAGAACTATGTTATGTTTATTTCTCTCCCTTAGTACCGTCTAGAATCTCCAAGCAGCTTCAGCATTACTTCCTAAAGGGAATGGATGGGAAAAAGGGTGGGAAACATTTTCTCCCTCTGCCACACCATCAGAAAGTGTAAGAGGTGGGGAAAAGCTTGTTAGACAATGCACCAATCTCCACAATAAAACTAGGCAGGGGGGGGGGCAGGCCACAGCTGGCATAACCTTGACAGATGAAACTGCGTGTGGCATAGTGTCAGTGAGTGTGAGGGAACAGTGCACTGGTGTGCTGTACTAGATGTGTGAGGGGAAGCAATTGCTTCTGTTGCCTGTCCCGAGAGTGTAAGGGAAGCATAAACTGCTGCTCCCTGTTCCCCGACTAAAGTCTGCACCGCTGTTGCCTCTGCATTGTCTGTTCTGTGAGTGTGATGAAAGTGTGCACTGCTTCTAAGTGACAAGTCCTCAACAACAGAAGCATATGTCGCTGCTGCCTGCCAAATCACCCCCTGCTCAGCGGCTCCCTTCCTTGGAACAGCCTCTCCCTTCCTCTTTGGCTTGAGCAGGACTTTCCTAAATTCTGGAAGCTCCACAAGACTTTCCTCCTCACATCCTCCCTCCGCCGCCTCTCTCCTCTGCTAATCTCACAGTTGCTTGTTTGGTGTTCAGGGCCCTTATGCATCCTCGGGGCCCTGACCGCCCACACCGAATTACCCCCAGCTTCTGTCTATCCTCAGCACTTGCCTCAGAGGCTTGCACTTACCTTCATCGCACTTCACCTGTTCCTCACCCATGAGCACCCCAGCACCAATCCCATTCCCTCTCCCTCCTGCACTTGCATGTTCCGAACACTCACAAGGCATAGTAGGGTCTCGCCCCTCCCCCCCCACTGTATTTAATATGTTTTTAATTGTTTTTCATTGCCTGTTCCCTCCCTATTGCCCTGTGGGTGCTTTGAACCAATTTTTTACTTCCTGTATAAGCACCTAACAAGCGAACAATAAATAAACCTACCAAGACCATTGCTTCGCATTTAATGTATCTTGTACCTGTATGTTTGCTCCTACTGCAATCACTGCTCTATGTATTGCTACCTTGTACTGTAACTAAGTTTTAGGATTTCTTGTTTCTGTTGCGCCCGTCTACCTAAGGGCTTGGTGCGCATTACCAAACAAATAAACAAACAAACAAACAAATAAATAAATAAATAAACGTGCATGCTCAGTGAGTATCTTCTTCGTGCACTGTTTCTTCTTTCTGATTGTGGGGGAAATATGCAGTGCTACTGTATGTGGTGTATCCCTTGATTGAGTGAAGCGTGCACTGCCCATGCTGTACCTGCCATATGAATGTTTAGGTTTAGTAATTTTCTAGAAGCACTTTTCATACAGGTTTGACAATGTAATTACATGGGTCAACACTGGAATGCCACTCTAGAAACTGGCCTGGCCATTTTCACGATCCGTGTGAAACTAGTATATCAACTTTCGGAGAGCATAGTCATTAACTGGGGAAATGTGGAAGCTTGCTTTAGTATGCATGTCACTATGCAACACTGGCATTCCACTGCTGAAACCTGGAGGAGCACGATCGAGAGGCAATGTGAAACTTACACTGTCATGTTATGGGTCTATGGTCATTTTCTGGGGAAATGTGGAAACAAGTACGCAAGGTACAAAAGCGACGGGTGCTTATTTGGCACTTTCAACATGGCGTGGGAATTTTATGGGTCACTGACTGGCGTAGCAATTTCCAACGGCCGTAGTCATTAACAGGGGGCAATGTGGAAACTAGCATGGCAATGACCATCCCCGGGGAAAGGTTGGTATAGCTTTGTTGAAACTGGTAGACCCACACTGTAGAGGCAATTCGAAATTCACATATTTGGGACAGTGTGCAAACGAGCATGGCAGGTAATTGAGGTAACACTGAATTCAAACTCTTGAAATAGGCATATGCATTTTGCTTAATTGATCAACAATTGTATGCCACAAATTAAAAACGGCATGGCAATTTTCTGGAGACAGTGCGAAACTGGCATGCTGTTTTCTTGTGGGAGTGTTGTGGGAGTGATAAACTCCCAATGTCATAGACATGTTTTGCGGGAACAGTCACAGCTTGGGTGGCAAGATAGAAAGTAGCATGGAAATGGTATTAACTTGGGAGGCACTGACATTTCACTGTTAAACTTGATATGACATTTTTCTGGGAGAACGGGAAACTGGCTGGGCATTTTTAGGGGCAGTCCAAATCTGGTACACATATGTTTAGAGTGGAATGTAAAACAATGGCATGAGAGTGTGATTAACTGGTGCAAAACTAAGATGACCCTGTAACATTGTCATGACATTTTCAATTTGCGTTTTAACTGCCGCATTTTCATACTGCCATTGCATTGTTCTGATTGCCAGGGTGGCACATGGATGTGAATGTTACCCTACTGGCGCATATCATGATGTATTTTATGAGTGCACCCTGCAGGTTGTCACATTGAGAATTCTTTTACAAGCACCCTAGAACATTTTAACAACCTCTGATTGTACTTTATTACATTACATTACATTACATTACATTTGTTATGCGCGCTATTGACCCTAGGGCATAAAGGCGCAGACAACGAAAAGACGTACAACACAAATGAGGACAGGCTTAGAGGTGAGGATCAAAGCATCCTCGGTAAATTATTCCTCTATTCCCTGTAGTATGATGCAGTCTATTGGAGAAATCCGTGAGTACAGTAGATCAAACGAATAAGAAAGTCTTCAGTTCCTTCTTGAAAGATGCAAGGGAATAGTGACTCCTCAAGCTGATAGGAAGATTATTCCACATCGCGGGGGCCTTCACCATAAATGCTCCCTTTTCCGCCTTCATTATTTTACATCTTGGCTGTATGATTTGATTGGTGAGGTCGGATCTCAAAGATCTTACATTACTCTTTGAAATTATGTGCTGTTGTAGGTATTCAGGCATTACTTGTAGCCGGCATTTGAAAACTATAACCAATGCTCTAAAATTAATCCTGGCTTCAATAGGTAGCCAGTGTAATGAGCGTCTGGCCACAGTTACATGGCTATGCCTTGGGAGTCTGAGAACAACTCTGACCGCCCAATTCTGTGCTACCTGAAATCTTTGCAGCTCTCTTTTGTTGATGCCCAGCAGGAGGCTACAACAATAGTCCAATTTAGCACCTATAATTGCCCTGGCTATGGTCTCAGCGCTTTCCTGCGAGATCATTGTCCTCAAATGAGCCAAGAGTCTGATATAATAGACTACCCCTGCCACCACTGATGAGACATGAGCTTTCATGCTTAACGTCGAGTCGAGAGTTACTCCTAAAATGTTTGTTTTTGATAAGGGAATAATGATGTCCTCCCCCAATTTAAAGGAGCTATATTCTTGACTCAATTTACTAATCGCCTTAGAGCTGCCGACTATTAGCAGCTCAGTCTTACTGCGATTAAGAGCTAGAAAGTTATCCAACATCCATTTTTCAATGAGGGCAAAAACTCTATTCACCTCCGCCTCATCCTTTTTGTGATGTCCTGATAACTTGATAACACATTGAGTGTCGTCTGCATAATTAGAGAACACGACCCCCTCCTCCTGTAGCATAAAGAAGAATGGGGTCATGAACAGGTTATACAGACATGGGGACAAACTTGCCCCTTGTGGGACCCCATAAAGGACAGAAAGTGGACTAGCTTCAGCGGAGGCCGAGCAAACTCTACTTGTTCTATTCTCCAGGAAAGAGGCGATCCACCGAGCTGCTGAGAGGTTAGCCACCTCTTGTAGTCTTGGAATTAAGATCGAATGCTCGACCAAATCAAAGGCCGCTGATTGATCTAGAGAGATTATCAGGGAGAGGCCACTTCTATCCATTTCCCCCATTAATTTAGATTTCAGTTCTAATAACGAGGTGTCCGTCCCATATTTCTTCCTGAATCCTGATTGATTTGGATGGAGGATGTAATAAAGGTCTAGGTGCTCTGCAAGTTGACTGTAGGCCACTCTATCCAAAATCTTAAGTAAGAAGGGTGTGTTGGAAATGGGTCGGAAATTTAGCGGATTATCCATTGACAGTCCCGGTTTTTTTAGAATGGGGGTAACCATGGTTGCTTTTAATTCATTTGGTACACTACTTGCTTTAAGAGAGGCATTTATAAATTTACAGATTGCTTTAATAAGCTGCGGTGGATATGTTTTTATAATCATGGAAGAGCAAGCATCACCCCTACATTGTGACGGTTTCATATGCTCTATGATTTTTAACAGCTCACTTTCTGTGATAGAGTGAAAGTTGAACTGGGGGACTGATGGGTCACGCGTGAAACCTTCAGTTACAGCCCCACCAGCATCAATGATTGATTCCCTTTTTTCGAGCATGGTTGCCCTGATTTTATGAAGTTTATTATGTAAACCTTTTTGTATCTGTTGATACCATTCTGTGTCAGTTTTAACTAGAGAATCAGGCGAGACCGGAGCAGTTTCCTGTTCCTTTAAAATCTTAAAGATTTCCCTTGTGTTAGATTTAGCTTTACTTATCCGCCATTATGGAATTCTTTTTTAGCTTCCAGAATCAACTTTTTATATTCACGTACGGAGATCTTATACTTGACCAGTAACCCTGAGTGATGCTCCTTTTTCCAGGCAAAGTAAGCTTTCCTAACCTCAGTTTTTTTGATTCTAAGGTCATCCGTGAACCAAGCCTTACTTTTATGCTCGTTAACCTTGATCTTTTTCAGTTTAAGGGGGGCTAGTTTGTCGGAGATGTATGCCAGGTTATCTGTCAGTTCTATAGCCATATTTTGTGGAGACATCTCAGTATGAAAGTTTACTAAGCTGTCCTTAATCAAAGGCTCAATATTAGCCAACGTGATCTTTTTTAGGCTCCTTGTTTCCAGTTGAAGTGGCACAATTGGCAGCTTCATGGGAAAAGGCGTGTCCACCGTAAAGTGCACAAAGGAATGGTCAGACCAGGGACACAAACTTGCACTAATGTTATTACAATTAACATTATGAGTGCATAACCAGTCCAGAGTGTGACCAGAAGCATGTGTGGGAGAAAACATTAATTGAGAGAATCCCAAGTTATCCAAGGCTTGTTTAAAATCAGTTGCAAGACAATCCGAATCAATACCCAACCAGTAATTAAAATCACCTAAGAGAATGAATCTAGAGGTCGGTTTGAGTTGTGGTAAGATATAAGAACTAAGTGCCTCAGCTAACTGCACAGTGCACGATGGTGTGCGATATGCAAGTAAAAGATTTAGGGTAGATTCCGCATTTATGCCTATCTTAAGATGTATAGATTCTGTGCCCTCTAAGAGAAAACCCGGTGATTCCCAGACTAAGAGTGAATCCTTAACAATCAATGCTACTCCACCCCCTCGACCTTCCTCTCTATCCCTTCTTAGCATCACATAGATGTCTGGAATGGCTAAATTAAGAGCAGGACCGGCTGCGTAATGGCCCCAGGTCTATGTAAGTGCGCAAACATCTAGGTTATTAGATTCTATGTAATTTGTAACCTCAACTGAATGTTTTACAAGGGATCGAGTGTTGAGGAGCAGGCAGCGTAGTTCTGATACCAGGGAGACTACAGGATGGGAAGGATGAGAAGGTAAGACAATCTCTTTCACGTTCTCTCCATTTAGTGACAGTCCCACTCCCATGTTGGTATTAGGCAGTAGGTTATAAACAATGTTAGTGCTGAGGGGAATTGTGCCATTTTGGCTAATATTAGACACTGACAAGCTCTGCTTTAAAGTTTGTAGTCCTCCCAAATTCACCCCAAACTCCTGTATCCCCCACCCCCCCAATGGAACATTTTTACAGGTAGAGGGATACATGTCACCTGCCTCTGTATTCTGTGGTCCAGATAACAGTTGTGTGAGATTGGTGCTAGAATCTAGCATGGAGCCAACCTCCTTCTCTAAGAGCATAATCCTGGACCGCTCGAAGGATTAAGTTTTCTCTGCTCTAATTGCTCTCAGAGCCTCCTCTACCCCCATGTTCCGCCGGCTGAGAAATCGGCGTCCTGTAAGTGACCCTGTAGCGGACTGGAGCAGACTGGCCCCAACTCGTCCGCGCCGGCGCGTTCGCGCCGGGTTTCAATAGAAAAGTGCTTCCGGACTACAATCCTTGTGGGGATTGTAGTTCAGAGCTCACACACGCCTTGAAAACAAGTTGTGCTTCCTAAGCCCACGCAATAACACAGAAAGCAGGCAAATGCTTCAGCGTTCTGACCCTAAACAATGAGCAAGGTGAAACCTGCAAGTTAAGTACAATTCTTAAGCGAAATTGTTAAAACAACTAAAATTAATAAAATGGCAATTCGAGTTGCCCACAACTGCTAAATACAATTTGAATACAATATAATGGCTAATGTGTTCTGGCAGTGACTATTCTGATAGTTTTTTCTTAACCGGAAAATGGAATTTATGTGCATTAAATCTTGTGGCACAGTCTTTAAAGTGAATGTAACTACTACATCCATATGATTTATGATAGCTATTTTTCCACTACAGTTGTGTCACACTGTATTGGTCACTGCTTTGTTGACATTGCACAAATACATTTGCCAATTGCGTATTTAGGTTTTGTATATATGTTAGTCAGAAGGAGCCTGCTTGCAGAACATAGTGCATAGAATCAGGGTGATAAGAGTGTGAGGCACCTCGGTATGCAATAAGGCGGCAAGACGGGACGTTTTTATGTTTGACACCAGTCTGGAATCGCAGAAGGGTGGTTGAGAAATGTCTTCACAACAAAATATTTGGGGATCGTACTAGAAAGCGATCAGAAGATGGCTGTTTGATGTTGAATAACCAGCAGAAGAGTAACCATTGTTGGAATTCCCCAAAAGTAGAAGATATCCTAAATACACATTGTATTAGTGGAGTGGTGTTGTAGTTGAATCCCATTCCAGTCCTGAAGAAGGCCAGATCAGTATTTAGCCGTATTGGTGGGCTGACGAGAACTGGCCAAAACATGTGTCGACAGACAAATTAAAGAAATAGACACATTGATGTTATTAGTTAGAGGTGTTTGTAAATATTAGATGCATGGGAGTCGTTTGAAAATCCTGACAGTATGACTTGGGGGAGTTTCAAAACTCAACAAAAGTGGTATGTAAGGAAATGAATATGTATAAGTCGTGGATGCATATGTATTCAGGTTGATGAGAAATGCTAATGTATTATTATTAATATGATGAATTTTGACAAAATGAGTTTTGAAGAAGTATTTTTTTAATTAAATTAATGAAAACGGTTTATACAACTTCGGTGAACACAAGAAGGCTAATTATTAATTCTGTCCATAAAACAAGATCTGTGTGACACTAAGGGGCCTCGATCACGGTTTGCTATAGATATATTGTGATGACCTG
This sequence comes from Ambystoma mexicanum, assembly GCF_040938575.1. NCBI lineage: Eukaryota > Metazoa > Chordata > Amphibia > Caudata > Ambystomatidae > Ambystoma > Ambystoma mexicanum. Next base: position 638,798,645 of record NC_090922.1, on the reverse strand, counting down.
GAAGATCAACACTTTAACAAGGTACCGTAGTGGAGTTTATGGTTTTGCATAAGATGCACACATTTCTGACAGGCAAATTGATATCATTATCCCAGGCCTTTTTATCCAATTCCTGCAAAATTTTACAGCTGCAGGTGAAGCTGTATCTGTCGTATGATAATTATACCTGGCATATGTGGATATACTGCACTCGGCATACTGTGGTAGGAATTGGGCACATTACAGCAGCAGGTGGTATGTGATGGCGGCCTCTGCACTTGTGAGGTAGTACCTCGAGTCTGATAACTGTTACTAGCATAGGAGGCTGTACCTGGCTCGAGGGGGTGGTACTTCACCATATGAGCCTGTACATAGCACATGAAAGCAGTACCTGAGAATACAAGGCTGCACTTTGCAGATAATGGCAGTACCTGGCATGTGAGGTTGTATGCACTGCATGATGGCAGTACCAGGGCATACGAGGCTGTACTTGGCATATGATGACGGTAGGATAGTATTGAAAGCTTTGCCTTGCATATTATTAAATTACCTGGCATATGAGGTGGTTCCGAGGCATATGAACTGCACTTGGAATGTAATGAAAACATAAAGGCATACGAAGTAGTGTCTAGCATAGGATGGCTTCTTATTGCTTATGGTGCCATACTCCCAAAAGGCTGGCAGTGCCTGAACATATAATGCTGCAGTTGCACCACCAGGCTCCATCTAGCATATGAAGGCTATGACTGAGATGTGTGACTACATATGGCATAGGATGCAAGCAGCAGGGCATATATGGTTGTATGCTGCATATGCTGACCATGCCTCACATACAGGCTATTTCTAGCATAAGACATCAGTAACGAGATTGCAACTGCTATATGATCACAACACATGAGCACAGCAGGGTTGTATTTCAACACTATTAGGAGTACCATTACCTTAGGTAATAATTACAATGACTGTGCTTCCAGGCGAGATCAATCTTTTATGAAAAAGTACAATACACCCTCTAATTATTTTGTGGGTTGATGACCATAGCGGTCAAATCAGTCTTCCCCTGCTATAAGTTGGCAATGCATGGGCATAGAGATTGTACAAAGCACACAATGGCAGTACCTGGGCATTGAGGTTGTACTTAGATATCTGAGCCTGTACTAATAACAGATGCAAGTGTACCTGGGCTCTGCTGGCCATGCTAGGTGTGCTTAAATTAGTATCTAAGCAGATCAATTTGATGGTTGATATATAATTGCAACATCAAGAGTCACAGTATCCCAGGCAAGGCTTGGAAGGAATTCAATGCCACTCCTGCTGTCTCTTCTATAAACATTGCCCTGAACCACCAAAACATGAGGATCCCCTTTGGATTTGAAAAATAGTCTTGATTAATTAATGGATTATACGTTTTTAGAATACATATTTCCTGCATGTAACTGATTTAATTGGCTGCTGCAAAATCATTAGAATCTGAGCGACGCCAAGGCTCATGAACATGTATCTTCTTTTCCTTGTAGGTGGAAATCCTCGACTGGGAGACCAGGAGACAGTTGTGCTTCATGGATAAGGTAAACCCTACTAAAGCATTAACTAAAATGAATGCCTTGAATCTTATATGTCATCAAGTCAGGAGTTTCATTTCACATCATTACCAGTTGATCAGTTTGCAAATAAATTGCTGACGCCTGAGTGGAGAGATCGCCAAGATGCTCAGCAAGTGAGTGGCCATTCAGAACCCGAGAAGCAGCTACTGTCATATCATGTTCACCACCATCGTTGTTGCTGGGGTCAAGCGCTCCCTGCAGGTCTATTGATCTAGGACATTGACACACTTCTAGTTTTGATGGAAGCCCCCTAAATCTATCTCCTTAGTGACAGCACATTTGCCCTTATTGGCACCCCTCCCCCATCGTCTTCTTAACAATGCTTACTTTTACCAAATGTATGCATAAATAAATTAAAAAAGGATATCCTTAGTTATTCTCTGTGGCAGTTCTTCACTTCCCACCTTACATCATTCTGCTGCACCATCTCTGTGCTCTCCTACTGTGCTGGCTCAGTCTTCTAATTGTTATCTACTCCAGCTTTTTTACCACCAAAATCTCTTTTTGGCTTTCGATCCCTAATTCGGATTTAATGCTTGTTCAATGTAATCTTTTCACTATCCCAGTTGAACATGCAACGGCTTCTCAATGTAGTATCACTCATTGACATTAATATTAGGAACCTTACAATTTTAGGCAATTTCAGTTACTGGTGTGGTCAACCAGAAAGTGTCAAATCAATAATCTTATTGTTGATCTTGGAAGGCCTTCACTTAACACACACAATTCTAGACCTCATCTACAAAGAGGGACATATTTAAGCACCATTAACACGAGTTGTATGCTTATCTGCCCATGCGTCTTGCCTATTCTGATCATGAGACAATTAGGTTTGGCCTAGTTTTTTAAGAATGGCAAAGTCCCTGTTGCGCCAACTGATTCAATATCAGTTCTTTATCATAATTTACAGTTTGCTCCTTACTTGTATGTTCAATTGTACAGATTGTTGTTTCAAAAGCAAAACCCAAATGGATCAATTCACACATTCAATATTTTGCATGCTCGGTTTATTTCATAGTTTCAGCCTTCAGATTGTAAGAGGGTGAAACACGTGTAGAGAGTTATTAACGGAAAGAGAGTTTCTAATGGAAACTGTGAGCGTCACATATGGAAACTGTAAAATAAACCAAGCTTGCAAAATATTGAATGTGTGAATTGATCAATTTGGGTTTGATTTTGAAAAATCAATCTGTACAATTGAACCTACAAATAAGGAGCAAATTGTAAATTATGATAAAGAACAACTTGAATCAGTTGGCGCAACAAGGACAATACCATTCTTAAGAAACATTTCATTTCTATTTATACAGTCAAAATAGAGGTATGTATCGTGGCAGACAACTGATACTAATACATGTAAAGTTGGATGTGCCAATAAGGAGGTTCCTTGACTGTACCAATTGCCAAAAGAATGTTAGGCCTAGTGCTTATTAAAACCCTGCTTCCCATAGCCTAAAATCTACCCCAAATACTGTCTAAATGCCCAGCTCGGGCTGTAGCATGATTTGCTGCACACAAGGCAAGCCCCTGGAGAGTATTGGATCTTTTACATTTAAAACAATAGAAAGCACTACCCCTGAGCACCTGACAGGTCTACTATTGAACAGCAATATTGTTGTAGGCCTAGCTCTCAGAGCATCAAGGAACCAATTATGTTTGACCCTTGTATGTATGGTTAATATTAGATGTTATCAATGTTTTCCCTACACAGTTGTATCACAAAAACAACACGTTTTTACATTTGTAATATACTGGATTTATATATTCACAAAAAGAAACCCATTAAGAATGCCCTCACCCTTTTTGTTTAGCTTGTACACATATTTATTTTCTTGTAGAGATAATACATGAGCATTCAAATAATTTTCAAATAGTACAGTCAAACAATAAGCAGGTTCCAATATTAGTAATAATGTAGTTGAATATAATCCCAGCATCCCTCTCTTCTCCTATTCACATTTAGAATGTTAAAACAACCTACAGCCAATCAGCAATGTGAATAACCATCTAAAATTGTGGCACAGTACATCTAAAAATTATACTCAGAGTACTCACAATAGATCTGTAATGATTGGTACAGCAAGGGGCAGGTGAGGTAATACCATCCCCTGTAACAGCCATTCAAGAATAGGTTTAAAACACTCTTTCAAACGCCCATGGCTTCCAAGGATAGCTTACCTAAAAACAACCTAAAAGCAATCTAAAGCCATGGGTTAAAAATTACATGTAAGCATTTTAAATCCCCCTGTAAGGGTTACTCTCTTCCATCCTCTGTGCTTTGATGGATCCACTTAACCTGGCCAAAAATGAGAGGCAGCACAGATCTTAATGCATTGGGACAAACCTCAGTATCATCACCAGCACATGGTTAGTTGAAAGGCTACGCAACACAATTACATTATGGTGCAAAAAAACACATTGTTATTAACTTCAAAAAAATATATAGATATGGTGTAGTATCATTAAACATAATACATCATTCACACTGATCAAACAATGTTATCATACCTGCTAATGAATACATTTTACATCACCACAAACTGTATGAACAAAGTAAAGAAAACTATTAGTCCTATCTGAATTGATTGAAAAATGCAAGCAATTGGTACCTTTGTGCTGGTAACTGGGGTACTTGGTGTGCCTAAAAGAATGTTTTGAAAATTAAGTGTGCAATCTTTCTGAAGGCATGGATCTTCAGTAAATAGTGGCGGATTAAACCCTGTGGAGGCCCCTAGGCAGTCGACATTTCAGGGCCACCCTCGCAAATGATCTCCTGTTACCTCTTCTTCTTGGGCACCAACATTATGGGTCTACAAAAGAGCAACGACAAACAATATTTACACTTTGGTCAAGAAAATGAAAGAATTCTTAAGTCTCAGCCAAAAATTTGCAAACATGCCTGAACGAGATAGATTTGTTCTGTTACAGTAGACTGTGAAGTTAATCAAACTTCATTATAACTCAGAAAAGCTAACTTACTGAGTAATGCAGATGTCGGGTATGTATACTCATTGGTGTTCTCAATGCTTCTACTCGCAAACATTCTGCTAGGGTCTGGAGTCAACTTGCGGCACACTAACTCGCAAAAAGCGTTGTTTCTGGAGGTTTCTCATGCGCACGCTCTAGTGCGATAACATTGAACTAAGTAGTGTGCACGTTGGCCGCAAGATGGAGATGACTATCACTACTGTACTTTACATATACGTAGTTTACACCAAATATTTTTACAAATTGCCAGCTTACAGAAGATGAGCTTTTAAGAGACAAACTGTTATGTGAATATGATATCTCTGGTGTATGTACTTTAAGTTGTTAATGAGTACATTACATTAATACAGTATTTTCTCTAGAGTCTTTAGTGTAAAGTTTTTGTTTCTTTGTATTGATTCATTATTTTCTATCTTTTGGAAACAATTTAAAAAAGCTTGATTGATTGTAATTTTCTTTCAAGATCAAATCAATATTATCTTTATCCCTTGTCTTGGGTCCCCTAAAAGGAGTGGGGCGCATAGGCCGGTGCCTACTTTGCCTATTTGGTAATCAGGGACTGTTAGCAAAAGTTGATCCTTGTTAGCAAAACAAGTATCCTACTTTAAAACAAAAAAGCTTGAAAAGCTTTGCACATCTGTGGTAGAACATCTCCTCCAGATGATACTGTGTAGTAGCTAGAAAGACTCTTATGACACCATTGTGTCTTATATATACTAAAATCCAAGGTGGTCAAAACTTGGCAATGTGACCATGAATATGCATTTTACTATAACCCAAGATGGCCGACACTTGATTATGTGAACATGAAATTCAAGTTTAATCCAAGATGGTCAACACTTGGTCATGTGACCATGACTAGGCACCTTTTCTGTAATCCAAGCTTGCCTATTCATGGTCACATAACCAAGTGTCGGCCATCTTGGATTAAACATGCATAGTCATGGTCACATGACCAAATGTTGTCCATCTTGGATTAAACTTGCATAGTCATGGTTGCATTACCAAATGTCGGCCATTTTTGTATTAAACTTGCAAAGCATATCCCAAATTCACAAACGGGTTGAATGTTACAATATTGTTAATTCTGAACATGTTCTTGAAGATAGTACATTTGATTACATTTCTGGTTTGATTACGCAAGGAAAGTACCCATAGAAACCAGTTTATCCCGGGAAAGGTTTTTTTCTTTAGATTCAAGCTGTAACTAATTAAAACACCATAATACACATACTGGTAACACCATCAACAATTTTGTACGTATCATTACATATGGTGTAAACTAAACGGTTACCTCATGAGTAACATGTTTCAACTTGTATATATTATTGTTCTTTATAATTACAATGATATAACATACGTTTCTTGTGCAATTTGGATTGAAGAGGTACCCTTTAAGTATTAGTGAAGTATAATTTTGTATTTGTGAGATGTTTGTATATATGTAAGAGACATTTAAGCTGTACAGTAATATTTGAGTTACATTTGATTTTCTTAAGGGTCTTATGAAGTGCTGATAACATAGCAACAGCTACATTAATTGTCTCTAAGGGCTAAATACAGAACAGGGGCAGACGCAGGGAGGTGGAGATCTTAAGCAAAAATCAAAGGCTTCAATGGCTTTCTGAAAACTGAAAAACTACACATAAATGTAATGTTTAGTGGGAAGCAGTCCCAAAACCCTAAGCATGTAAAGAAAATCTTCTTTTCCTTCTCGAAATATATTCAGCTCCGGTGATCTCATGGAGAAAAAAGCCAGCAGAGTGGGGTATTATTGAGGTTGGATAAAAGTGCAATTTGGTTGAAAGATACAAAAGGCCTCACTCATGTAAGCATTTATAAATGAGGTAGCAGTTCCTAAAATCTATATGAGGGTGGACTCATAGCCAGTGTAGCTCAAGGCAGAGCAGTGAAATAGAGTTAGTTTGCTTTAGGCCAAAGACCAGTTGGAGAGCATTGTTCTGTACCAGCTGGACTATTGTAACCTGATATATTAGGAGACTGGAATAGTGTTGATATAGACAAATTTGCAGTTGAAGAGAAACACAGCAACAACACAGCCAAGTTCCTTTAGTTTAGTTTAGTTTATTATTTGTAACGAGCACCTAACCCTGAGGTAACTGGGCGCTTGAGCTTATGACATAGTTACAGATGCATACATATAGTGTACTTTGGAAGCAGTGCTTGTCTACCATAGGTTACAGGTTAGTAGGCTTGCATATTAATACAGGTAAGTGCAAGGAATTGTCACCGGCAGTTACAGTTTGGTCTACAGTGCAAGAAAAAAAAACGTTAATGCAGTGTGAAATGAGTTAGGGTACTTGTTTTCATCAGAGGAGGATCGTGGGTGAGCATGGGGCCTATTAGTGTTTCTTATCAGAGAGCCAATTCTTCACTTTGGCTCTGAAAGACCAGAAGGAGAGTTCAGCTAGGATCGTAAGAGGGAGGGAGTTCCAGCATTTGGCAGACAAAACTGGGAAGTTGGCTCCTCCCGCCATTTTTAGTTTGTACCTCGGGATATTGAGGCAATGAGAGTGGAAAGATCTAGTAGGTCTGGCTGTTTGGTTACTAGAGAATTTGTTTGACAGGTGTTTAGAGGCAGAGTTTGACAGACATTTATGCATGATAACTAGAGAGCACAGCGAGATTCTATCGCGTACCGGGAGCCAGTGGGCATCCTGTCTGAAGCTTGATATATGGTTAGACCTAGGGATGTTTAACGCTGATCTCAGGGAATTATTCTGTAAGACCTGTAGTCTATTGAGATTCCGTTCTGAGGAGCCTAAGAAAAGAGTATTACAGTAGTCTAACTTCGATAAGACTAGAGTCCTGGCTAACGTGATGCAGCTGATGAGGGATATGTAAGATTTGCAAGCATTAATCAGCTTATTGGTTTAAGCAGTTGTTGAGGCAGTGGTGCTCACTTGTTTCTTAACTGAGAGAGTAGAGTCTAGATATATTCCTAATGTTTTGACCTCCTTTGCAGCTTTGATGGTGTTCCCGTCAATGTTGAAAGACATGTACCAGGGAATCTAGTTTGTTTAGACGTGCTTGGGATCCAATGATCAGGAGCACCGTCTTCTCATCGTTGAGACACAAACTGTGCACTGCCATCCATGCCTGAATTTCCAGATACATTTTGTTGATCCAGCCCCCAGTCAGCGTAATGAGAACCTGGGTGTCGTCTGCGTAATTCGTCTAAGTGACACCCATGTTGTCAAGATGATCAAAGAGAAGCTTTGTGAAGATGTTGTAGAGTGTCGGGGAGGCGCAGGAACCTTGTGGTACTCTGCAATAGATGGGGACTGGCTCAGCTGAAGCTGCAGGTGCGAAGACCCTGGTGGTTCGGTTAGATAGGAAAGATTGGATCCAATTCGAGGTGTTGGGGAGAAGGCAGCGGCTGTGGTTAGGTGTTCTATGAGGATCTGGTGATCGACAAGATCAAATTCTGCAGAAAGGTCCAACAGCAGAAGGATGGCCAGATTGCCCTTATCTTTGGCTTCATCCATTTGGATTTTTAAGTCCAAGAGGGCCATTTCTGTACTGTGTCTCGGTCTGAAGCCAGATTGGCGGAGACCTAGTAGATTATTATCCTCCAGATGTTTTTGGATTTGTAGATAGGCCACTCTATCCAGTATTTTTAAGAGGAACGGGACAGTAGTAATGGGCCTGTAATTGGTTGGAATTTTGGGGTCTAAGTTTGTTTTTTTAGAAGGGGCATAACCCAAGCCTCCTTGAGGATGTTGGGGACGGAAATGGCATTGAATGAGGAGTTAATCACAGCAGCAATGAATGGGGCCAGGTCTTTAGCGCCTTCCTTTATGACTGGGGCAGGACAAATATCTTCCTGGGACCTTGATGGTTTTAGGCCTAGGATAATATTTTCCACTTCCTTCAGTGTGACTGAGGAGAAGAAGAAGGGAGGGCAGGAGGGGGGGGGGGGGTGGCGGTCCAGCAGGATGTTAGTGTTAGAACTATTGGCCAGACTGTTTTTTTGTCTCTATTTTTGTTTGTAACATTGTAATTTTGTCAGAAAGAGCCTTCTGAATTTTGGCACACCAAACAGCATCCTTGACACATGCTTCTGTTGGTGGAGCTGGAGTTTCTAGTTCCCTCAGAATGCTGAAAAGCTCCTTGGTGCCGGATTTGGCATTTAGGATTCTGTTATTGTATGTCTCTTTTTTGGTGTTGAGGATGGGGGATTCATAGGAGGCAGCCGCAGAGGCGAACGCTGCCTTGTTAGGAGTGGTGGGTGATTTTCTCCACAAGGCTTCAGCAGCTCTTTTGGCATTGCAGAGGTTTTTTAGTTCAGTCGTGAACCATTTATTAAGGTGGGCTGCAGGTTTTGCTTTTTTTAGTTTGATAGAGGCGATGTTGTTTATGGGTAGTTCAAGGGTGTCATTGTATAGGTCAACCAATTTATCTGAGTCTAGGTCGTTGTAGTTAGGAGGATCTAGGATAGCATGGAGCAGAGGTCGCAGGTTTTGAAGCAATATGGTCTGGTTATTTCTGGAAAGAATTTGAGGGGCAATGGTGGAACTAGGACTGGTGGGTGCATTCTCCTGAATGGAGAAAGAGATACAATGACGGTCTGACCATGCGGTGGGTTCGTCCTGGAGGATTGTGGCAGAGCAATTGAGATCTGCCAGTCAGTCCAATGTTCTGCCCTTGTTATACGTGGGCCACAGAATACAGTGTTTGAAGCCCAACTGGGATATATCATTTTCCACAGTGGCGTTAGTGTCGTTAGGGTCGTGCATGCCTAAATTGAAGTCTCTAAGCAGGATCATTTGAGAGCCTGGTTTGGTATTTTGAGTTACAAGGTCTGTAATGTCTTCCTCAAATGATGAGATGGAACCTGGAGGTCGGTAGATTAGATGCAATAGGATCATTCGGTGAGATAGGGAGTTTAGCTGACAGGAGTTCCGCCGAGGGGATGCAGACATGGGAAACAGCTCTACGACCAAGGTGGGTTTTGGCTATGAAGGCTACTCCCCCTCCTTTGCCAGTGTCTCTGTCTGACCTGATGATGGTGTAACCCTCAGGGCGAACTAGAGATAGGGCAGGGCCTGCTGTCTGGTGCAGCCAGGTTTCGGTGATGGGGAGGAAGTCTCAGCCGTTGGTAGAGATTGAAATAAAGGGAAAAAATGCGTCATTTGGTAAAGTTAAAAGAAAAAGAGTTATCAATCACAGTCTTCTGGTCATTGGGACTAAGATCAGACCCCCAAAAAATATGCCAAGAGTGTTTACTTTTACAGCAACCATGGTGTAATGACCTAGAACAGATGGGAGAGGGAGACAGATTGAGTTATAGAGTAATGATAAGGGTGCATCAAGAACACCTCTGTTTTAGATGGATTAAACTTCAACCCACTGGCTCGAATCCACTAGCAGATCTAGACCCACTAGACAATTGAGAACATTCTGTGTGTTGTCTGCATAGGAATTACATTGGACCAAAGGAACAGGGGAGCTTCAAAAGCAGAAACAGAGAAATTAAACAGATGAGGAGAGAGAGAGGAAATGCCTGGGTAAGCCCACAGTTCACCACAATAGGAGACAACCAAAAATGGCACAATTGAACACATTGCTTTATCCCCTACAGAAATGAGCAAAGCCGTTGCAGGGTGACATTGCGCACTAATGCTTCACAATATTAAACACTGCAGGGATGCCGAAAGAAATAAGAAGAGAAAGGGATTCCTTGATGGCAGCAGCCATAATGGTATTCCAAATAGTATCAAATGGGATTTCAGTACCATGATTGGGCGTAATCTGGTTTGAAAAGTATCCAAAAGGGAGATCTGCTCTAAACGGCTTTGAAGTTGATAAGTAACCAGCTTTTCCAACATTTTTGCATCCCATGGGGGACCAGCATTTGGATGATATCTGCCAAGGAACCAGCAATGGCAGTTTACTTTTTTAAGAGGAGTCAGGTGAGCAGTAGGGACGCAACCATAAAACAGAAAGAAGTTGATAAACTTTGTGACCCAACAGGATGTTTCATCGGCGAAATAGCGGGGGTGTAATCTTCTATGCTGTTGGTGGCTTGTAGGGCTAATTCCCAGGTAGACTATCATCCAAAAGCAGGCAGGACTGGAGAATTTAAAAGGAGTTGTGCACAAAAGCAGTCTCCTCTTGAATATCTTTCATTCTTTTGTCAAAAAGCAGATGAAGGTAAGTAAGAGTAAATAGTTTAGTTTTTAAAAAAAAGCCCCTCTGGCCTAAAATAAATGGCCTTATTTTAGTGGAGGAGAGAATTGCTCACAGTAACCAAGCAGACTCATTCTATTTTTTTCCATCTAGTCTCCAGGCACTTTAATTGTTTTTTAGCAGCAGAAGTTCAGAAATAACACACTAAAAGGGAAGAGCAGCAATGGTAACATTGGAGGAACTTCTATTATAGGTTAGTTATTGTGTAGAGTACAATGGTCTGCAATCAAGGTGATTAGTTACATTTAGGATGCTCATTTAGTGAGCCCAAACTGTCCCAGGGCCGTAAAAGGTAAACAGAAAAATCCAGGTAGGTCCTTTCTGAAATGAAGATTAAGTAGAGACAAGCCAAGTTTTCAATGCTTTGTGGACGATTCAGTGATCCTCAAAATCTCTTACTAAATTGGAAGAGGGTTGCACGGTTTCATTGCCAGCTGTGAAAATCTTCTCTCTTATAGGGATGCCGATGGAATGGAGGGAGAGTTAGTAGTTTTGGATGAATAAAGACAATTATTGGGAACAGATGTGATCAATTTGGTTTGAAGGAATTTAGGGGCAAACTTACAAAAGGGCTGATGTGCTGGGCGAAATGATCTGAATTCAACATCATTTGGGATTCCTTTCTGCATTCATAGGTGAAGGATGATGCATCTATGATCGAGATCCTCCCGCAATCGAAAGAGAATTTGGGTCTCAGCAACATACATGTTGAAGGCTAGAAAATGGGAACCAATAAGGCCAGCAAGGGGCTGAAAGTAGCAATTCATCAACTAATCAATTTGGTTTGAAAGAATCTACGGCCAAATTTACAAAAGGGCCAATGTGCTGGTCACAATGCTTTGAGTTCAACATCATTTGTGATGGGGAGGAGGGCAAATGAAGATTTTGCGGTTTTCATACTGCTTCAGATTCAAGTGAATGTGAGTTGCCATCCCAGAGCAAATTCTGGTTTCAAGGACCTTAAGTAGTTTTGCTGCGTTTGAGAGGCATAGACAGGGAAATCCGGCTTCGCTATGTGAAATATTCTGGATTCACCATCTTCAATCCTGTCAGCCGTGCAAACTGAAGGAGGCTAATGTCTGCAATGTGTGTCTTCAATAATTATAATGAATTTCAAAAATGTATTCTTTTTTTTGTTTCTGCACACACAGATTGTTGTTTATATGTATTATCTGTTTAGAAGTGTTTTTATGTTATAATATACCAGTCTGTTTCATTTAAAATATGTTATGCACATGTTTATGTGATCAGGATTGACGTCATCATTTTAGTTTTTCGTTTTTTTAAATGTTTTTTCTGTTGCATTCTTTTCGTTGCAATAGGTTTTTGTACATAGCTTGATAACTCAGGCTATTGGTAAAAAATGTCCCTATGGATCTTTGTTATTTAGGAATTCAGTAGATTTATATATCTCAGTTTATCCTTTTCAAGGGTGGATTAACATTTAGTTGTTCAGTGTTATTGCTTGATGCATTTATATTTGCATTTGTATTTACAGCAGTTATTCTTTTTATTCATTATATCAATCAAGATGTTGTCTTGACATTGATTGTTGAAGTGTACAGTGTATCGATTTCTTTTATTTTTCGTTTCCTGTTTGCACACAAGCACTGTATTCATTGCATGCGTTCCGCCACGCCCTGACAACACAAAACAAAATTACAGCATGATAACACCATCATGTCACACATATAAATTTGTCACATGGCATCAATATATCATGGCAGCCCTGGGTAGGTAATTTATTTTTAGAATCCAGGTCCATATCTCATTGTTTACCTTTTAGATTCTGTTAAATACTTCTTCATGAAATTATTCCTTATTCAGTCACTTCTTTTGAATATATTTTGGACCATTACGTTTAGAAAATGTATGTCTTAATGCTCTTTTTATACATTTTGACAAAATGGTCAAATATATCATGGATGTTAAGAATGTATACATTGGTTGTGAACTCCATGTGTTTATGGGAACAGTCATCCTTTGAATACATTTGAATATATTGAAATACACAAATACAATTCAATACAAAAATACATTGAAAAACATGAACATTAAAAGTTTTGAGGACAATATTATCACAGCATGGTTGACAGAAAGTAATTCTTAGTTCCTTTTCTCTGTGGGTTTGAATTTCATGCAAATGTAATGCATGCATTGGGTTCTTTTCTGCATGCGTGGCCGAAGGATGATGGACGCATCCATGATCGAGTTCCTCCTTTAATCAAAAGAGGATTTGGGTCTCAGCAGCATACATGTAGAAGGATAGAACATGGGAACCAATAAGGCCAGCAAAGAGATGGAGGTAGAAATTAAATATCAGTGGTGGAACAATGGACCCCCGTAAGACACCACAGATCCCAGTGACCAACTCATACGTGGGACGAGCTACAGGTAGGGACCTACAAGAAATTATTTTATCCATTTTAGGGCACGATATTGAGTTCCTGCCATATGTAGGCAGGATTGAGCATGATATGGTCGATGGTGTCAAATGCATCTGATAGATACAACAGGATCGAATCCGAGACACTGTCAGCATCACCCACCCTCTGGAAATCATCCAAACGGATGTGATCACTGCTTCTGAGCCTCATCCTGATGTAAAGTCTGCTTGACAGGATCCCAAGAAGTCCCTGCTCTCTCTTGAAGTTGATTGTTCAATGTATATTTTATTCGATTTTTTTCTGAGATCACGTGCCAAGGGCATATCAACTGCTTTTGTTAGCTTTGATATGGCTTTTTTGAGTGAGCCAGATCTTTAAGAAGTGTTCACGTATCCTTGTAGCTGATAGATATAAACCTCGACATACAGGCTGCAGCAGATGCTAAGTAGGGAAATACCCATCTCTGTGCAGAGGTCAGAGAAAGGAGTATCTGTTATAATTCGATCCATGAGGAAAGCAAAATTGTGTTTACATGTTGTGCAGCACTGGGGTATTGAGCCAGTTTATCTTGACAGGCGCTTCCACAGGGAGTTAAGTCATCTATTATTGTTGCTTTTCATAACACTTGCAGAGCGATATTCTGAGTGCTGCCCAGGCATCCTGCACTATCACCACACCCCTTACAGATGCTAAAAGTTGCTATAATTAAACACCAATCATTGTGTAGTGTTGTGAAGTAACCAACCATGATACAGAGATCAACACAGAATGATGAGACTTTTTTCTCTTGGAAAGGTCAGGTGATCCAGGCTGTGGCACCACAGACCATAGAACGGGCAGTTGGAGAGAGGGAGAATTTTTAAGGAGGTGCTCGATTGCCGACTGGTTCTTGAAAGCTGTGACAAGACCGAGGTGTCAGCCCAAGAACTGGTGAGGAGCAAGTGGGCTACCCCGAGGACAAACAAACCTATCATGAGACATCTTGAAAACAAGGCACCACTGAGAGGTTACAGATACCTAGAGGCAGAGGAATGATGACAGGCACACAGAAGATGTAGATTATATGGGAAGTCCTGGACTGGCAGCTGTTTGAGAATTACCAGAAGGGTATGGCGAGAAAGTGGTGAGAACAGCCGAGAGTGTAGATTGGTGTGTGGACGCCAGGCACTGCAGAGTGGAAGAATTAGGAAAAAGGGTGGCTGAGGCAGATCCTGTTAGGGCAGATGACTGACTGGAGGCACTGTTTCTTCAAGCTGTGATATTGCAGTATTTCAGTAAATCTGCATGTATTATCTTACAACTTCTTAAATATTGCTTAGTAGCAGATCATACCACTACTGACAATTTTTGTAATAACACAAAATGGATAGTATTACATTGAAAAATAGGTGAGATGGGAATCAGGGATGGGTGTTGAGGTGGTGGGATAATGTTACCATGCAGAAGTATTTTTCCCGCAGTGAAGACATGCACTTCCTTTCACTCCGGGAAAAAAGCATTTGAATCCATGTGGGGAGTTTTTAAAATGTTTACCTCCACTTGTTAGGTTGAGATAAACATTTGTGATGTTTTTATGGGGAATTGTAACTCATAAGAAGGCAGTATTAACTGCATAGGTTGTTCCCAAACAGGTGGTATATGCAATAACGAATGCTTTTATCAATACAGCTATACTGATAATGGGGGCCCTGGAGGATAACATCATTTTTATTTGAATTTTGACCGTTTTGTCTTTGCGTAGGAGGTGGAAACACGTGATTTGTTCCTCTGTCAAAAACTCCCATGTTTTAGCCCCAGGTACATTTGGGGAATTCTTTACTGCCCTAGTTGCAATTAGTTAAACTTCACATGATGCACCTATTGGTTTGTGGTTTGGGTAGGTCCTTTCCTAAACCAGCATACACCCGCAGCCACTCTCTTTGGAAACCGATGAAGGAAATGTCACTGTGTATAGTTTGAAAATATAAAAAATAATTTGACTTGTGTGTTGGTATATCTGCGTGTGTAAAGCACTAATAACATAATTTATCACCAAAGAAAAAAGTGAAAGAAAGAAGCAAAGAAAGAAAGAAAGGATAAGGTAAAGGAAAGTAAGAGATAGAATGAAAGAGGGAAACAAAAAGAAAGAGAGGAAGAAAGAAAGAAGGAAGGAAACAAGGAAAGAAAGAAACAAACAAAGAAAGAAACAAAGAATGAAAGAAAGGAAAATTAACAGATGGTTAACATGTTACTGTGAAACTGAATTGTATATGTCATCTTCGTGGACACAGTCTTAGCGCACCCCAGCTCCAGTCAGCTTCTCTCCAACTCCCAACTGACCAGATTCCAGAGTAAACGTTCCACTATAGTATATCACAACAGAAAGTTCCACGGCCTAAGAATGCCCATTACAACACATCTCCTTTCCTCAATTTATATACAATTATATTTACATTTGTGTGGCGGCGGGAGATGAGGAGGACCCTGTATGGAATTGTATATTTATTTATTTATTTACATTTATATAGCGCGCAAGCAGCCCAGGGGCATTGAGGCGCTGTTACTTGCAATAACTTAGTTACATGGTACACGATTGTTGACACATTATGAATGTTACAGGCAATCATACTGTTATTACAGATATTGCTTTTGGTCATATAATACAGTATACATGAAAAGTATTCGTGCTGATGTATAAGGAACAATGCTTTGCCAAACCACAAATCCAGCCACAAACCCACTATTTTCACTTTTATAAATATAGATTAGTACCAGGCAAGGGGTGTGTGGCGGCCTTCCAGCTAGCAATGAGGCTTAGAATGGGGGCTTTACCACATGGTAAAACCTCTGCTCCGAGCTTCCTCAGAGCTGGAAGCCGCCATCTTCCCTCGCCGAGTTTGAGGTAAGTGCTCTCTTGCACCTCTCTTGCACCTCCCGCATCCCCTTCCCACCACCCCACCCTTCCTTTTCCACATATTTAGCTCCCCTCCACACCACTTACCCTTGCTGGCGCAACCCCGATACAGCAATGGCCACCATGGAAAGGGAGAAGGGACTACGTATAGTTCCCTTCTCCCTGACCCATGACAGTCATCTTGTTTTGCAGCTTTTTAAAAGTTTAGAAACGATGTGTTTGCCATTTCTCAACTTAACCCAGTGGTGCCCCCAGAAATGTTTCATAGGGGTGGCCTGATGAGGCCACAGGAAATCTTGGGGTGGCACACAGGGTGCCACACAGGGGTGGATCCAGCCTCAACATTTTGGCGGGGCTGGATGGAGGTTTTGAAAAACGTTAGTAAGACGGGACATTAAACCTTCTGCGCTAGTGATTTCCCCCCAAACCCACCCATCCTACCGCCCTCTCCCCAAGCCCAGGAGTCTGAGTAGATATCACGCCTTCCTTTGGCCCATTAGATCCATCTTTCACCCCAACTCACCAGAGGCTTAGCTATTATTCTGTAACAAGTGGGGCCTGGAGCCAATGTAGGATGGCCTACATTAAGAAGAGTCTGCGGAAGGAAGGCACTTGTTCTGCCCCCAGCCAAATGCATAGGAGTGACAGAGAGTAGAGGGGGAGGGCGAACCAATCAAGGGGGGTTTGTCCCCTTGAGAAAAGGTTTTAAATAATGGGTTATAAAAGTGCATTTTACAGTATACTTTCTTTGATAAATTAGGTAAAAGCCACACAGTTTACATTCGGTTTTGTAGGGAAAGGCATACAAAGTACGTTAGATGCCAAGCCGCCAACAATGCATAGGAGCATTTTCATTTTGTCTGCTATATGCCAGTACTCTGCAAGTGTAAAAAAGCATTTTCATATTGATTGTGGTCACACATGTCCATTCTGGTGCACTTATATATGCCACTATTCCCACATAGGAAAATACTCATGTTTGCTTTGTTCATAATGCCAGTAACCATACTATGACAAAGCATGTTTATGCTAGCTCTCCCAATACATGCCAGTATCTCCATGTAAGAACATACTCCTATTAGCTTTGCCTTAATGCCGGTGAAAAAAATCCATGCCCCAGTAAGAAAACATATCCTTGCTGGCTACACAAATCCCCCACTCCCCATATAAGAACACTCATGTTGTATTTGCTCCCTAACGGCAGTAAACATCTCATGCCACAATAAAAAAACAGCTTTGCAGGCAGCACAAATGCCCCCACCCCAATGTAAGAACACTTATGCTGCCGTTGGCCTTAACACCAGTAAGAAACTGCAATGCCACAGAAAGAAGACATGCTCTTGCTGGCTAGCCAGTAAGTTGCTCAGTGGGCTGAGCGCATGCTCTTGTAATCTGAGTTTGATTTGCCGGTTCAAATCACGGCAAGGCCATCTCAGCCTTTCATACATACTTCAAAGTGACCTCCCTGATCTCTACCCTCCTCTACGGACCGTCTACTATTACGTTGCTTGTGCACCTTGTTACCCCTCTCTTACTATGTACTGTACTGATTTCCCTGCTCACCAAGTTGTATCACTGCCATGATGCTTACGGGTTTGGCCGATGTCAATAAATGCAATAAATAAAGCTCATTAAATGAGTGCAAACTTCGGCTGGGTGATATATTTGATGTAAATTTGTTCTCTGTACATCGCTTTGGCCAAAGTACTATATAAATAGCATATCATCACACAAATCCCCACATATAAGTACAATCATGTTGCACGCATCATGTTATATTCCCCATGTAAGAATATGTATGTTGCCTTTGACCTTAAACACCAGTAAAATAAAGACCCAATTCAAAATAAGGAAACATGCGCTCCCCATGTAAGAACACTCATCATGTTGCCTTTTACCTCAATGCGAGTACAACATTCTATGCTACAGTAAGACCCAGTCAGGTCAGCCCCACTGTAGTATTCTCCCTCCTCTAACCCCCACTCCAACCCCACCATCACATAAAAACACTCACATTGACTTTCCTTTGCCCAAAAACGGCAATAAAACATGCCATGCTCTTGTCAAAAAATGTCAATGCTCCAATGCCCCTCCTCAGATACACAGTGATATGGAGACATTCAGACACATGCACCCACACAGCTGATCTGTCATTCACACGAGTACCCAGAACATTTAGATTGTGCACTCGTTAACACGCACAGTCACACCATCCACACTGCATTCATTCACAGGTGTGCACTTGCAGACAAGGCCTAGCATAAAAACATACAACCACCTACACACTCCATTGCATGCATGCACACATAGATTCATCCATGCATGCCTACATACATACATACAATCCCCACATGCACACAAATATACGTTTTCTTTTGTTAATGGTAATTATTGAAAGCATGGGCCATGTAAAAGCTGAGCCAGCAGT
The DNA here is from genome assembly GCF_040938575.1 of Ambystoma mexicanum. Taxonomy (NCBI): domain Eukaryota; kingdom Metazoa; phylum Chordata; class Amphibia; order Caudata; family Ambystomatidae; genus Ambystoma; species Ambystoma mexicanum. The sequence goes on along the minus strand of NC_090922.1, from coordinate 638,780,153 downwards.
TAAGCCTTTAGCTGCAACATGGGGGTGGAGGGAGCCCTACTGATGGGCTGGCAGGCTTTTGTACTCAGCCTTCACCCTTCGCTTCAATGCCTGTTTTCTCACCTCGGAGAGCAGTGTATTTGTTTAAGATGACTGCTGTGTCAGAGGGGCGGGGGGCTTTAGCCCTCCCAAGCCCAGGCGCACGGGAGGGCCCAAATAATCCATGCCAGAGTGATATTAACTGGCCATTGATAGTAGCAGGTGCAAACGGTGTGAGTGCCTGGGCATCTAATAGGAGTGCCTTGCAATGCCTAATAGGTTTACACAAGCCAAAACTGCTGACTTTGCCAATACTTGTTTTTAACAGGACTTCAACACTGGACACGCATAGTGTTTATAAATTGGGTGCTAGACCTGGTTAAGGCATTTCTATTACATAAGTAGCACATTTCATTTACAGCACAAATGAAGTCATTAACACTCAGAATACAGCCCTTGAAGGGCCTGCCAGTGTTTTCTTCAAAGCAAAGTTTGATGGCAAACCATGAACAAAGAGAGCTCAAAGAATTCCCACTAGGAGGTGCTTTGGCAGGGGTTGGGGAGAGGGGGAGGGTACTTGGTTGGAGGGACCATAGGGATTAGAATAGCCATGGGCAGGCAATGGGTGGGTAAATAACCAGACATTACATTAAAGCTTTGTTTCCCTCCTCATATGCCATCTCCCCCCATCTGTACTTCTAATGCAATAGTTTCAGCTTTTAGGTGGATCTGCCACATAATAGCCCAAACTAAAAAGGGGCATTTAAAAAAGGAGCCTTGTAAGGCATACTCCAACTCATTGTAGGGTTAGGGTGTGCCTTAGAGTGGTCTAACTGCCTCTTTTTAGCCAAGTATTATCAGATTTGGCAAAGAGATCAACGGACAACACAGGATAGTGGGCCAGTCAGAGAGAAAAAGGCAAGTCTAGGAAATATGGCAGTAGTAGTACTGCATGGCATGCTCGGATATGAGGAAATACAATACGTTAGAAACGTGGCACGGATGTGGCGTAGTGCAACATATGAGCAAAAGAAAACATGCTAGTTAGACGACAGAGTGCATCATCTTTATTTAGTTTTGTCATAATGGGTTGGGGATACAGAACTATCAGGGAAAAGGGTCTTTCCACAATAAAATAGGATATTGTTCTCTGAGAACTCTAAGAACAGAGTCAGAATCGGATCTATCATTTATTGAGTGTCACGATTTCTAACCTAATAGGGATACTGGACACCCTTAGAGGCTTCTATTCCAGTACACATTTGCTAATTTATAGCCCACCTGTCCTCGAACATGCTTAGTTCTAGACAAAGGTAGGGTTTGGGTTAAACACCTACAGGTTCAAGGGGCATTACATTAGAACTCATAAAGGTTAATTCCCTATGATAAATGTGGCAACCCCTGGAGAGACACATTTTGCTGATCATCCTAGCAATGACAACACTGATCTTTCCCAGGATTCCCAGATTCCTGAGTGGTCTTGCAGTGCCCCCCCCCTGGTGCCACACACATACTATCCTCAGCTGGCTCTGAAGTGTTTGCCAGGAACCATTCAATCCCTCAGTCAGCGACACAGCCCAGGTCTCCTTTTCATAGCCTGGAACACAGCCTGGAAGCACGAGCCAAAGAAGAAATGCGCACGCTCAGGCTGTGTTTCCGGGTCCACTGAGCATGCGCAAATCGATCAATGGGGTGCAGGGCCACCATGTCTCTCTGATCTGACTAGAGTCCATCCAAGGTCGCAGCAAAAAAGAAAGATTTGTTTTCGCACTGAACTGGGCATGTTATTGTTCATGCACAGTTCAGTGCGAAAAAGATTTTTTTTTTTGCTGGGGTGGCCGATGGGGGGGCCACCATTTCTAAAAGGGTGGCCATGGCCCCCCTTGGCCACCCCTTGGTGGCGCCCCTGACTTAACCCCTTAACTGCTAGGCTGTTATGCATGTCTACGCCAATAGGATGAGCATACTTGTCCTCAAGCACTTAAGATTTTTTTAAAAACACTGTTAGTACTTGCCTGGGTAATACTTGTTCTGTTGCCATTTTAGAATTATTGCACAGCGTAATTGAAAAGACTTCAAACAGCATTCTTTTGAAACTCGTTTTTTGTGACAGACAGCACCAGTGGTTTGTTTTCAAAGCAGTCCGTTTTTTTTAAATACCTTGCTGAGAGATAGAGCACTCTCGTTACTTCTATTAGTTACCGGAGCAAACTGCTCCTGTCTGACTAACAGGGTAATTCATAGAATTTCGCACAAAAGTGGCACACGCGGCTGGCGCACAGTGTCCCCGTGCGATACACTGCGCCAGCCGCGTGTGATAAAATCCATTTCATCGCACAGTGTATTAATGAATTTTAGCCTCCAAAACCAGCCGTGGCGCAGCGAACCTGCAGCAGTGCCAATTACGCCCCCAAGAACGCCCTCGCGCAAGGAAAATCCATCAAAATCCCCAATTCATCGCAAATGTCTGCGCTAACCCTGGACCAGTTTACAGGGCTGCCAAACAGCAAACGCCAAGCGGGGAACGTGTATTTCAGGGGTTTGCGGGAAGTTTCACACGCGATCCCAACAGGGTACGTGTATTTCAGGGGTGCGCGTGAAGTTTCACACGCGATTCCATCAGGGCACGTGTATTTCAGGGTGCGCGGGAAGATCCATACGCGATTGGCCTGGGTACGTGTATTTCGGGGTGCGCGTGAATTTTCACACGCAATTCCAGCAGGGTACGTGTATCTCAAGGTGCGTGGGAATTTCCATACGTGAATTCAGCAGGGTACGTGTATTTCAGGGGTGCGTGGAAAGTTCCACACGCGATTGCCCTGGGTACGTGTATTTCGGGGTGCGTGTGAAGTTTCACACGCGAATCCTGCAGGGTACGTGTATTTCGGGGTGCGCGGGACATTTCACACACAAATTCAGCAGGGTACGTGTATTTCAAGGGTGTGCGGGAAGTTCCACATGCGATTGTCCTGGGTACGTGTATTTCAGGGGTGCGCATGAAGTTTCACACGCGATTCCATCAGGGCATGTGTATTTCAGGGGTGCGCGGAAAGTTCCACACGCGATTGCCCTGGGTACGTGTATTTTGGGGTGCGCGGGAAGTCTCACACGCGATTTCAGCAGGGTACGTGTATTTCAGGCGTTCCGGGGAGTACTACACGTGATTTGGCCGTGTCGTTACTCCCAGGTGTTCCCTCTGCACCCTCCATGGCCCCTGCAGGCAGTCCACACCACAGGGGACTACCCTGCACCCCTGCTCATGTCCCGCAGGCAGCCCATCCACCATGGGCATGCCCCCCCGCCAAGCCACATGTCACCTTGCACTACTGATCAACAACGCATGTCTCCCAGCACCCCCACCCCCCAGCATTGTGGGACACCTGCCAGCAGGCCCCCACTCATGTCCAACTCATGTCCCCCTGCACCCCCACCCCCCAGCATCCAGGGGCACACTCCACCAGGCCCCCACTCATGTCCAACTCATGTCCCCCTGCACCCCCACCCCCCAGCATCCAGGGGCACCCTCCACCAGGCCCCCACTCCTGTCCCCCTGCACCCCCACCCCCCAGCAGTGCAGGGGCACCCTCCACCAGGCCCCCACTCATGTCTCCCAGCACCCCCACCACCCAGCAGTGCAGGGCACCCACCAGCAGGCCCCAACTCATGTCCCCCTGGACCCCCACCCCCCAGCATCCAGGGACACCCTCCATCAGGCCCCCACACATGTCCAACTCATGTCCCCCTGCACCCCCACCCCCCAGCACTGTGGGTCACCTGCCAGCAGGCCCCCACTCATGTCCAACTCATGTCCCCCTGCACCCCACCCCCCAGCATCCAGGGGCACCCTCCACCAGGCCCCCACTCATGTCCAACTCGTGTCCCCCTGCACCCCCACCCCCCCAGCATCCAGGGGCACCCTCAACCAGGCCCCCACTCATGTCCCCCTGCACCCTCACCCCCCAGCAGTGCAGGGCACCTGCCAGCAGGCCCCCACTCATGTCCCCCTGCACCACCACCCCCCAGCATCCAGGGGCACCCTCCACCAGGCCCCCACTCATGTCCAACTCATGTCCCCCTGCATCCCCACCCCCAAGCAGTCAGGGGCACCCTCCACCAGGCCCCCACACATGTCTCCCAGTACCCCCACCCCCAGCAGTGCAGTGCACCTGCCAGCAGGCACCCACTCATGTCCCCTTGCACCACCACCCCCCAGCATCCAGGGGCACCCTCCACCAGGCCCCCACTCATGTCCAACTCATGTCCCCCTGCACCCCCACCCCCCAGCATCCAGGGGCACCCTCCACCAGGCCCCAACTCATGTCCAACTCATGTCCCCCTGCATCCCCACCCCCAGCAGTCAGGGGCACCCTCCACCAGGCCCCCACACATGTCTCCCAGCACCCCTACCCTCCAGCAGTCAGGGGCAACCTCCACCAGGCCCACACACATGTCCAACTCATGTCCCCCTGCACCCCCACCCCCCAGCACTGTGGGGCACCTGCCAGCAGGCCCCCACTCATGTCCAACTCATGTCTCCCAGCACCCCCACCCCCCAGTAGTCAGGGGCACCCTCCACCAGGCCCCCACTCATGTCTCCCAGCACACCCACCCCTCAGCAGTCAGGGGCACCCTCCACCAGGCCCCCACTCATGTCCCCCTGCACCCCCACCCCCCAGCATCCAGGGGCACCCTCCACCAGGCCCCCACTCATGTCCCCCTGCACCCCCACCCCCCAGCAGTGCAGGGCATCTGCCAGCAGGCCCCCACTCATGTCCCCCTGCACCACCACCCCCCAGCATCCAGGGGCACCCTCCACCAGGCCCCCACTCATGTCCAACTCATGTCCCCTGCATCCCCACCCCCCAGCAGTCTGGGCACCCTCCACCAGGCCCCCACACATGTCTCCCAGCACCCCCACCCCCCAGCAGTCAGGGGCACCATCCACCAGGCCCCCACTCATGTCCAACTCATGTCCCCTTGCATCCCCACCCCCCAGCAGTCAGGGGCACCCTCCACCAGGCTCCCACACATGTCTCTCAGAACCCCCACCCCCCAGCAGTCAGGGGCACCCTCCACCAGGCCCCCACACATGTCACACTCATGTCCCCCTGCACCCCCACCCCCCAGCGCTGTGGGGCACCTGCCAGCAGGCCCCCACTCATGTCCAACTCATGTCTCCCAGCACCCCCACCCCCAGCAGTCAGGGACACCCTCCACCAGGCCCCCACTCATGTCTCCCAGCACCCCCACCCCCCAGCAGTGCAGGGCACCCTCCACCAGGCCCCCACTCATGTCCCCCTGCACTCCCACCCCCCAGCAGTCAGGGGCACCCTCCACCAGGCCCCCACTCATGTCCCCCTGCACCCCCACCACCCAGCAGTGCAGGGCACCTGCCAGCAGGCCCCCACTCATGTCTCCCAGCACCCCCACCCCCCAGCAGTCAGGGGCACTCTCCACCAGGCCCCCACTCATGTCCAACTCATGTCCCCCTGCATCCCCACCCCCCAGCAGTCAGGGGCACCCTCCACCAGGCCCCCACTCATGTCCAACTCATGTCCCCCTGCATCCCCACCCCCCAGCAGTCAGGGGCATCCTCCACCAGGCCCCCACACATGTCTCCCAGTACCCCCACCCCCCAGCAGTGCAGGGCACCTGCCAGCAGGCCTCCACTCATGTCTCCCAGCACCCCCACCCCCAGCAGTCAGGGGCACCCTCCACCAGGCCCCCACTCATGTCCCCCTGCACCCCCAACCCCCAGCAGTGTAGGGCACCCTCCACCAGGCCCCCACTCATGTACCCCTGCACCCCACCCCCCAGCAGTGCAGGGCACCTGCCAGCAGGTCCCCACTCATGTCTCCCTGCACCCCCACCCCCCAGCAGTCAGGGGCACCCTCCACCAGGCCCCCACTCATGTCCCCCTGCACCCCCACCCCCAGCAGTGCAGGGCACCCTCCACCAGGCCCCCACTCATGTCCCCCTGCACCCCCACCCCCAGGAGTGCAGGGCACCTGCCAGCAGGCCCCCACTCATGTCCCCCTGCACCACCACCCCCCAGCAGTGCCGGGCACCTGCCAGCAGGCCCCCACTCATGTCCCCCTGCACCACCACCCCCCAGCAGTGCAGGGCACCTGCCAGCAGGCCCCCATACATGTCCCCCCAACACCTCATGACGATCCATAATCATGGCCCCCATTCCCCCTCAATACACTGCCTACGCCACCCCAGTCCGAACACACCCCCAGGTATGACATCCACCCCACAAAGAAATCACCAGCACATGATGCATTCCAAATGGCTAGTCTGCACATCAACATATATCTGTCAAACCCACACAATGACAGCATGTGAATGATAAAACACACATTGTGACATGCATGAAACCAAAGAGAGAATACCACACATTGAAGTACCAAATGATAATGTATTAAACAGAAAAGCAAGGCAATGAAATGGAACAGAAGAAAATGGAAATAATAAATGAAATCCAGCATGTCCAATAAATGAAAAAGATGCATGAAATCCAAATGAAAAGCAATCCAAAAGCAAGTCTCCAAAGTGTCAGTCTGAGAAAATAAATCCAAGGTGCAAAAATAATAAAAAAACATTGATCCATGGAAAAAAAAATCAACAATCCAAATCCATTGTCAAACTATGTACAAAGTGAACATCCAGGGTCCATGTGCCCAATCCTTTAAATGAAACCTATAAAATAAAATCCTACCTAATGAAGAACTATATACAAGAAGTTGGGGCATTGTCCAAGCGCCCCAAAACAAAACAAAACCGAAAGGAAACTTAACACTAAAGAACTATTTACAAGGGCAGCGGGCTAGTCCGACGGCTCACTTCTGGATGTTCTGGGCCAGGGCATCATCCAACTCCTGCTCAATGTCCCGGAGGCGGTCCTCTTCCATGGCCCCGAGGGTCCGGAGGGATGACGACATGTTCTCCTCCAACTCCCTGCGGATTGCCTCGAGGCACTCAGCCCGCCTCAGGGCCCTCTGCATGGAGTTCTCCGCCCTGACCATCGTGAGCCGTGCCTCTTCCGCCCGCTGCCGCTCCGCATCTATGGCGTAGCCCAACCGCTGCCACATGGAAGACACTTCCCGTCCTGGGTCCTCCTGCCCTCCGGCCGATGCCTGCCCCTCCGATGTCAAAGGCCCCGAGCCATCATGGCTCCCACCTGGTTGCTGCTGCTGCTGTACCTGTGCCCGTGCCCTGGCTCCTGCTGCCTGCACATCCTCCACCGGCCGGGGTGCAGTCGTTGATGTGGCCACCCCTGCTGGACGTCCGACTCCCGACTGTGGCAGGGATGTGTCCTCCACCAGCCTGGCCGCACCATCAGAGGCAGCTCCACAGGGCACCCAGGTGAGAAATGGGTGGAAAGATGGCACGGAGGATGACTGGCGCATAGGGTGTTCAGTTGAGGAGGGGGTCGGAACAAGCTCCAGCAAATGGAGGAATCCGGCCTGGGTGACCTGTTCCAGTAGGCCGACGCGGTCAACGAGCCATTCGAGATGACGTGCAGTCTCCTCATGAAAAGACTGCAGGTCACCTCACATGGCCCGTTGACACAACGCCACACCAGTCAGGACAGGCTCAACCCGTACCCGGATAGCCACGTCCGCAGGCAGAGGAAGGCCAGTTGTTGTAAGCTCATCCCCTGCCTGAAAACGTGTCTGGACGTAGGCATCCCTGCTGGTGCAAGATGATGCAGTGACAGGATCAGGGACAGGATTGCACACAGGCACCTCCGCGGCGGCCTCTGCTGCCTCCTGTCCCTGGTCCTGCACTGCACCACTAGCACCAGTGGAATCCCCACCTCCAGACCCCATCTCTGTCGCTTGCACGGCCTCCTCCTCCACCAAACCCCCCACCAACCTGGATGACTCCGTGCCATCTTCCCCCGTTGGGCCCTGTGGGGTCCCAGCTGCCCCTTCTGCTGCCGAGGAGTCCAACTCCGACCTCCGCCTCTTGGACCTCCCCCCGGCAGCTGCGGCCTGGGACGCGGCACCGGACTCCTCACTCCCCGACGAGATGACAACCTGGGAGGTGAGCCGGGCCTTGCGTCTCCGGCTGGCGGTGCGATCCCTGCCACTGTGCTCCACAGCACCTTCTCCGTCCTCTTCATCAGTTGACGCTGCAGACAGGGAGAAATAAAACACAGGCATCAGGGCACTGTACAATGGACACATACACACATGACAGTTGTACATGAGTGGCATTGGCAACCCTCAGACATGGCATCACATCGCCAACACACATGTCATTTCAACTCGCACACATGAGCCATACCACAGCCATATCGCAACAGCCAGCATCATCCACACACTTACAACAGCATGAGCAAGCAAAGGTGAGCCAGACATCACATGCAACACAGGGAGTGCACTACACATGCACACACACCACCACACTTGCATACATGTGTACACCTCTGCCAACTGTCGCAGTGTTGAGATCAGCATCCATGTCACATCTGCCAATCAGTCTTCCACATCCCGGTGTCACATGCATCCATGTTGCATCACTGTTGCACCCTTGTCAAATACACACACATGCACATGTACACAGTGCAGATACATGCAGCTGAAACCAACATCCATGTGTGACATCGCGAACATGCCTACTTACATACACATTCATTCAAACATCTGTGCCCACACATCTGCATTTGGCATGCAAGCCTACACACACAAGCACCATCCATGTCTCACACATGAGAGCCCTCGCATGTGTTAGCCTCACGGCCCTGTACACCCCCCCCATACTTGGCCCAATAAAAACACATGTGCAACCTGCACACTACTGGCACACCACCACACGCGCAGCTTACAATCAGGATGCATGTACACTTACCGCTCGACTCCAGACGGGTCTGCCTCTCAAGGACCTGGATGTGGAGCGCTGGGGACATGCGTTCCAGGACCCTCATCTGATCTTCCGACAAGTGGCCCCGGCACCCCTTAGCATCCGCTGCCTTCAAGAGGCGCCGGGCCTTGTTGAGGGTCCTGGACCTGAAGTCCTCCCAGCGCTTCTTGACATGATGGGATAGTCGGACTGTCACCCCAACCGCTTTGATGGCCGTCACGATTTCCGTCCAGATCTGAGTCCGTCCTTCCTTGTCGGCGCGCAAACTTCTGAAGAGGGCATCATACTGTCCCAGGACTTGCTCCACCAGGACACCAACTTCGGTGGCAGTGAAGCTGGTGCCCCTCTGCCTCTCTGCCGGGGGTTGCCAGTGGTGCCAGATGTTGCAGTGCCCGACATGACAACCCCAGAGGCAGGAGTGGGTGGGCAACTGGGTCCTGGGGCTGGTCTGTGGAGCGATGGAATCCCAGTCGGGAGTCTTCGGTTCCAGCAGGGGTGGTCACAGCAACAGCACCCCTGGCTGATGTGCAGGCAGCAAATGGCAGGGCACGTGGGCAGCAGGCAGTCAGGCAGCAGCAGATAGCAGGCGGGAGCGTGCTCGGGGCTATGGGGGGCAGTAATTCGGCCTTCTAGGCAGGAGCGTGGTCTTTTGTGTGCTTACTCGTGGCCAGCTTGATACGGAGTGATTTGGCATGTGAAAATCCAGCACGTCTGCGTGTAATTTGAGGAAAGGGCCTTAGCGCGTAAGCGCATCAGCACACGTACGCGAATTCATTTTCCGAAAAGCCCCCAGCATGTAGGCGCGTCTATGATGTTACGCGCACGTGCATTTTCCATGGCGCGTAGAAAAAATAAGCACGTCAGAGTGTCATAGCGTGTAATTGGTGGAAAGGACCTCAGCGCGTATGCGCGTCTGTGACATGCGTGCACGGGCATTTCCCTGTACACGGGTGCATGTTACACGTCCAATGACTGCACGTCAGAGTGTCAGCTCGTGTAATTGGAGGATAGGGCCTTAGCGCGTACACGCTGAAGTGACGCTGGACGTGTGGGCATGTTTAAAAGGTACGTGTAGAACGCCATTTCCTTGTACGTGCTTTTCGTGTAGAGCAAGTAGGTGAAATCTGTACTTCTTGGCGGTTCACACGCGATTTACTTCACGGCGTTCCAAGTTCGTACTCCCTGTTACCTCTGACAGCTTTTTCTCTTTTTGTCTTTTTCCTGCGCCTGTTTCCTCAAACAGCGTTCACTTCTTCTGTTGTCCTGTCTCCTCAGACAGCGTACAATTCTTCTTTTGGCGGGGGTGTTGCCATCGCGCATACGCGGGTCTTTTTTACGCTATTTTTCCAGGCAGACGGTGAGTCGCGCACGTATTTAACATCTGTGCTTGCCCCGTGTGTCGCGTACCCCTTCAGAGGTCATTCTAGGCTGCGTGTGACACGCATACATTAATTTTTGTGTTTCTGGGTGCCACAGCGTAGTGCAGGTTTATTTTTCCACGCACGTGGTCTAGGAGGGGTTGCGTGCACATTATCTCCCTTTTTTGGGGTGCCTGTGCGTTGCGTGACCCGTCATCTTCCCCCAGGGGTCACATACAGCCTTGCTAGAGCACTATGGTACGAATTCCATCTAGTACCCTACCCCTTTGATCCCCAATTGTCCAGGACAATAGTTTACTGCAACTCCCATATGCACAACAACATCAGTGCCATGGTTGGGAGGCGAGCACGCGGTAAGGGTGGCAAAGGTGGCCGAGCCTCAAGAGGTGGGCGTAGTGGATACGGAAGGGGACGTGGCCGGGACCTGCAGGGTGCCCCTAGCCCCCCATGTGTGGATGACCAGTCAGGGACACCCATGCCCCCCCCCCCCTGGTTGAGGGTAACGTGGCTGACACCATCCCTGCTCAGCCCTTGTTGGACCAGCCCATTGTGGCACCAGACCTGGCACAGGGTGACTCCATGGCTGACTTCCAGGTCAGCAGGTCTAGGTCACGTGTGGCGGTGCACGTTGGTGTCACCAGGCCACGTGGATCAGGGGCAGCTATGTCATCTGCTGCCCCGAGTAGGCAGGGCGGGGAGGCTGCAGGGGCAGCTGCGGCTCCATCCACCCCAGCTCTGAGTCTCCCAGCCAGGACAGTGTCGGTCCCAGTCCATCCTGCTGACGTTCCCCCTGACTACATCACACTTCAGCTAATGCCTGCACCAAGTCCCATGGTGAGTGTTCATTCCCACACTCCTAGTCCACAGTCCACCGGGGCTCCTGCCCCTAGTGTCCAGAGCGGCGTAGGACACTCAGGATCCCCACCACCTTCCAAGCGGAAGAGGAAGAGTGCTCGTCCAGTACAGGCTGATGCCCCAGACACGGCTACACAGTCCGGCCCGCCAAGGAAGCCCAGCTTCAATCAGGCCGAACTTGATGCACTTGTGGAGTATGTGTCCGCACATGACAGCGAAATGGTGATTACTGCAGGATGCAAGACCACACCTGCACAACGTCTGGCACACTGGCAGACCATCGCGGACATCATAAGTGCCCTTGGATTCGTGAGGCGCACAGCTAATGATTGCTACAAGTGCTGGAATTACCTGAAGCGCAGGGCAAAGAAAAAGCTGGCCTGAAGTCATGCCGCTACTCTAGTGACTGGAGGTGGGTCTCCAGCAGAGGACATTGAACTCACTCCACATGAGTATGTTGCTGGGATCTACGTCACGGAGGGACAGATCCAAGGCGTGGGAGACCTGCCAGATTACGAGGCGTTGCCCGGTGAGTGCACATGCATGTGTGTGTCATCCATGTGCATGGTGTGTGTGTGAGGGCTTCTGATTGAGTGCCAGGTGAGGGTGTGTGTGCCTGAGTGGTTTGGGTCACCCATGTGCTTCATCCAATACATTCTGCGCACCAGGATTTGGGTATTGCAGTATCCCTTCTGGCAACAGTAGACATTTAGCCCAAGCTCACGCCAGTTGCCCTTGAAGTGTCATCTTGCCACAACATTGTTGCATATTATTCTGTGTTCATTCAGGCTGATTGTTTGCATTCCACCACTTTCACTAGGCATTTCTCAGTCCTATTGTCACATGTGTGACATGGCTATGGTACATGCCATCTGTGTGATGGCATATGTCATGTATGTGTATTGGACATGCCAATCACAGGCCAATGTGTGATGGCACTGCTAGCCAGCATGCAGCAAATGTGTTGGTCTTCCATCTTGGTGTAATCAATGTGTGCCATTTGCCTCCCCTTCATACGCAGTGACGGTGCATGCATGGGAGGGTTATAGTCATGTGGGACATGTGTCAATGAAGTACTGGTTCTGTTGCTTCTCAGCCCTAATTGTGTGCCATGGTGCTAATGCTTGTTCCCATTTCTTTTCTTTCATGTCTTTGCAGGGCATGACGCACTTGATACTGCTGGGGTTGTGGAGATGGTGCAGACCCAGGAGGGGTCTCAGGCCCGACCGGGCACCAGTGAGGGACGTGCTGTGGTGGTGGGTGAGAACCCACACTTGCTGCAGACCATTCTCTCAAGCGGTGTCTCTGGGTGCACCTCCCCCGAGCTCTATTCATGTGTCGATTCGGATGATGAGACCTATGTGCCGTCGCAGGTAAGTGTTTCTGGGAGGGATTCTGTACTGTCCAACCCACCTGCACCAGGGGTAGAACCCTCAATGGGGATGTCAGTGTTGGTAGGTCCGCCTTTGGTGGTTACGGATGCAGGGTCACACTCCGCAACATCTGATCCTGTTCCTGGGCCAGCAGATCAGAGGGGGAATGCAGTCCTGCAGCCTCAGGCAGTGCCGGCACAGCAAGGCGCAGTTCGCCTTGCCCCAGACAGGTGTGGTGCCCGCCGACGTGGTGGCCGTACGCCACCTGGCAATACCGCATGGGAGCAATCCATATACGGTATGGCAAACCAACAGGCAGCATCATCTGAGATGATGGCTCAGGCCATGGATAGGGTGGCCACTTCCATTGTCCCCCAAGAAAGGCTGATGGAACAACTACAGCACACAACAGACTTCATTTGCCAGTCACACAGGGAGGACATGTTGGCGTCTATTGAGTCCCAGGGCCACAGGGAAGCCCTGAGGTTGGAACTCCGTCAGCTCAGGGTGAATCTTGTTGAGCTTGAGGCTTCAACTGACATGAGGACAGAACAGCAGCTGGAGCGGCTCACACATACGCTCTCAGCTGAGATGCAGGCAACTCGGGAGGAGGTCCGGGCATCCCGTGAGTTGTTGCATGGGGACCTCCGCAAGATTATCCTCCAGAACCAGACCTTCCACACCCGCTTGCTTGCTGCCATGGAGGACCAGACTAGGGCTTTGCGTGGGCTGCCTCCCATAGTACCACCACCTCCTGATGCAGCTGCAGAGGGTGAGGAGAGCGACAGCAGCGATTCTCTCACAATAGGGTAGCCGTGCAGGCCATGAGCCCATGGAGGTGTTTTTTTTCCCCAAAATCCACACAGGTGGGTTTTGGTGTGCACCCTGTCCTCGGACCTCCTGGGTGGCCTCCCCCATCCCCCCTGGCCCATTTTTGATTATTGATTTTTGATTTTTGATTTTTTTTACAGTGTGTTGCCTTGTGTGGCTCCAGTGGGCATACGCTGTATTGTGGCTGGGCACATGCAGGCTTGTCCTGAATTTGGGTTAAATGCTTGGGTTTGTGTGACACACACCCCTCCTGCTTCCCGTTTCCATGGGCTTGCAAAGGGTGTGCCCAAGTGACATTGACTTACACAGTGACGTTGGACTCCCATTTGCTGTGTGGGCAGTCTGTAGTCAATACTGTGTATACATTCCTAGTGCATATTGTTGTTGTATTGTACACTGCATGGTGTATTGATATGTGCCTCTGCATCCATCTCATCCTCCTAATTTGCAGGTCCATTCCTCATGTCTTCACAAGGTGGTCTACTTTGGAAATGGAGTCCATGTTGTAAGCAGTGCACCTACACTTTTGCGTGGCGCTAACACTGTACAGTTGGAAGTGGTTGAAGTGCCGGCATTATCAGGTAGTGAGACTACCAATTTTTTAAATCCGTACTGTCATGTTTATGGTAGGTTTGAGGTTGTGTAGGTGATTTGTAATATTGCTAAATATTTGGTAATGTGTGTTGTTGGTCCTGGATTACTGTGAACATTTCATGTGTGGCCAGTTTCCATTAGGGACAATGTACTTTGTGACACTTGTGTCATGTTGTGGGGATTACTTTGTTTGCTCTCACATAGCATGACATGCCATGGTGTGTTGTGTGGCAGTGCCGGGGAGGGGTTGGGTGACATGGCACTGTTCTCATGTTGTATTTTGCAAGTGGGTATTCATTTTTGCTGCATAGAAGTGTGTCTTTTGATGACACTGCATTGGTGGTGTTTGTGTGGGTAGGGATGCACACATTGTGACACTTCCAGGTGAACAATCTCAGGCTGCTATGGTTCTGACAGTTGCCTGTCCCTTCATTCATCATAATTGTCAGATTGAGTCATCATTGATTGTCAGATGGTATGTGCCAGGGCTGTGTGCACTCCACAGGGGTGTGATTTCTATGTTAAGTAATTAGCCACCAGCTGCGTACGGGCTGCCTCACCCGGTGCCCTTTCCCCTCCCATGCGCAGCGGGCGTGCATGTGGTTGAGAGTGTGGGGGCACCACCATGTCCACAGCCAGGCCCCGCGTGTTGCAACATTGTGCAGGACACATGCTGCCACTATGATCCTGCACACTACTGGGGGAGCGTATAACAGCTGCCCGCCAGAACGGTCAAGGGAGCGAAAGAGTGACTTGAGCACTCCGAATGTGCGCTCCACTATGCCCCGGGTTGCAATATGGGCTGTGTTGTATCTTACCTCGGGAGGCGTGATGGGGTTCCGAATTGGCGTCATCATGTGGGTGCTGAGAGGGTAGGCACTGTCCCCTGGGGAGGTGGTGATGGGTATCATTAGTGGGGTAGTGACATTACTCTGTATCTGACATGCATGCGTGTGCTGTGGCATTTATACTCACCAAGCAGCCACGCATCGCCATGCCGCCCAGCTTCCATGTCCCGGTTTAGGGTTGACATCCTGTAAATGAAGCTGTCGTGGGTGGACCCTGGATAGTTGGCATATACTGAGGTGATGATTCCCTTGGCATCACATACTACCTGGACGTTGATGGAATGCCAGTGCTTGCGGTTTCTATAGATGTGCTCAGATGCCCTGGGGGGACGTAGAGCCACATGGGTGCAATCAATGGCACCTAGCACTTTGGGGAATTGTGCCACCCCGTAGAAATCCTGGATGACAGCCTGCCTTTCTGCAGGTGTTCTGGGCAGGTATATGTGCCTGCGGACTGATGGGCGTGCAGTGATTATGGCCAACACCTGGTGTAGGCACCGTGGCTGCGTGGCCTGTGACACCCCCCCCACTATGGCACTTGTCCGCTGAAATGATCCGGTAGCCAAGAAGTGCAGTACATTGAGGACCTTCTCCAGGGGCTGAGTGCTTGGGAGCACAGGGTGGGTGATGTGAGGTCATCCTCCCACTCACTGACCAGGTCGAGTATTATGTGAGGTGGAAACCTGTACCTCCCATACACCTGGTCATCAGGCATACCAAAAAGGCTGGTTCTGGGTGTAAAGATTCTGGCCCTGACTATCCTCCTCCTCCTCCTGCGGTATCCCACGGCAACTGCTGCTAGGAACGGTATATTCATCCTGGCGTCTGAGCTTGTTTGTGGTTTGCGCACACTTTTATGCTGCGCGTGTCGACGTACGCCTGCCTCCTGCGAGTCGACGTGCGCCTGCTTCATGCTGGCGTACGTGTTTCCGGATTGGACCGTCTTTTTTGGTGTGTTGTAGGCGACCGTGTAAATCTTCCCGCCCACCCCAGGAATACACGTAACACGCTCTCCCAGGCCCAGTTGCGTGTAAATCTTCCCGCCCACCCCAGGAATACACGTACCCCACTCTCCCAGGCCCAGTCGCGTGTGGAAGTTCACACGATCACTGTAATAGATGTACCCTGCTGATATCGCGTGTGGAAGTTCATGCGAACCCGGTAATACACGTACCCTGCTGATATCGCATGTGGAGGTTCACGCGAACCCCGTAATACACGTACCCCACTGATGTCGCGTGTGGAAGTTCACGTGAACCCCGTAATACACGTACCCTGCTGATATCGCGTGTGGAAGTTCACGAGAACCCGTAATACACGTACTCTGCTGAAATTGCGTGTAAAACTACCCGCGCACCCCTGAAATACACGTACCCAGGCCAATCGCACTGCTGGGGGGTGGGGGTGCTGGGAGACATGAGTGGGGGCCTGGTGGAGGGTGCCTCTGGATGCTGGGGGGTGGGGGTGCAGGGGGACATGAGTGGGGGCCTGGTGGAGGGTGCCCCTAGATGCTGGGGGGTGGGGGTGCAGGGGGACATGAGTGGGGGCCTGCTGGCAGTTGCCCCTGGATGCTGGGGGGTGGGGGTGCAGGGGGACATGAGTGGGTGCCCCTGGATGCTAGGGGGTGGGGGTGCTGGGAGACATGAGTGGGGGCCTGGTGGAGGGTGCCCCTGGATGCTGGGGGTTGGGGGTGCTGTGAGACATGAGTGGGGGCCTGGTGGAGGGTGCCCCTGGATGCTGGGGGGTGGGGGTGCTGGGAGACATGAGTGGGGGCCTGGTGGAGGGTGCCCCTGACTGCTGGGGGGTGGGGGTGCAGGGGGACATGAGTTGGACATGAGTGGGGGCCTGGTGGAGGGTGCCCCTGGATGCTGGGGGATGGGCGTGCTGGGAGACATGAGTGGGGGCCTGGTAGAGGGTGCCCCTGACTGCTGGGGGGTGGGGGTGCAGGGAGACATGAGTTGGAAATGAGTGGGGGCCTGGTGGAGGGTGCCCCTGACTGCTGGGGGGGTGGGGGTGCAGGGAGACATGAGTTGGACATGAGTGGGGGCCTGCTGGCAGGTGCCCCTGGATGCTAGGGGGTTGGGGTTGTTAGGCGGAAACCTGTGCAGTTCCCTCTGGGACCACTGCAAAAGATTTAGGACTACAGGTGTTTGGCGGTGAACCCACTTGGTAGCAGTCTGTACCACACAGATTCACTTGGTAGCTGTGGCTGAGCAGTCAGACTTCCCTCAAGAAGAGTTGAGCAGTATGTGGAGTATACAAAATAGGGCAATTCTTCCCAGCAAGACAAGCAAACACGCAACGAGGCTTAGTGTAAAGATATTAAGGTATTTATTTATAAAACGAAACGTCTATTAAAAACACTATGGCACTTTCACGGCAAACAAATCAAACACAATTACTCTACGAAGAAGAAACGATCAATCCCCCTAGCAATATTTCGACAAGTCTAGGTTCTACCGGCACCACTTATTTACAGACAGAGGTGTATACCTCAACCTAGATGGCACTCTAATATTAGTTAGGACGGGAGAGAAAAAGATAGGCAGGCTATGAAATCAACACAGTTCAATACTTCACGGGTAAAATGTACAGTAAGAAGGCAAGAACCACAATAGATCATAAAGTTCAGAGGCCAGGCCCACTCGGAAAGAGGCAAGGCGATATGTCCCAAAAAGTCTCTAGTGGAGATGCATTCAAGTCTTTGTAGCAAATTGTTATCGGCAGATTGAACCAGTTCAGAACAATAAATGAGAAAAGCTTGGAGGCGACCCAACGGAAAGGAGAGGATTAAGACACCTCACTCGAACCGATCGAAAGGGAAGCCAGGCGGACACGGTACCTTGTTGTGGAGGGCAGCTCCGGCGGGGGCAGTTGTTCCTGGTGGTGGATGCACGTCGGGTCTTTGCCAAGAGTAGAGATGTTCTCGTCGTCGAAGAAAAGTGAAGTCCGGTGCACCACCAGGGAAGAGACCAGCCGCGGAGTGCTCTGTCACAAGGCACCACCTTTTGGTCGCGGTACAGGGGTAGTGGCTATCCGGTTGCCGAGGTGCGCTGCACGGGCAATTCGACCACTGCGTCCTGAGGCGAATAAAAAAGCAAAGGGGACTGGTTGTTCCCACCAGTCAGGGGAAGAGACTCTCCGGCAGGGAGATCTGCTCTGTCGTCGGGAAGTGGTGAGTCGGCTCCGCAGGGCTCCACCGGAGGTGTCGTCGTTGCAGGTCGGCTCAGCGCTACCCTCGTCAGATTCTTAGGTCCTGTGGCGACTTCTGAAGATCCAGTCCCAAAAGCCCTGCTTTTATGCAGAAAACCCCCATTCATTCAGCCTAGCTGTCAATCAGCACATGCTAAGTGGTGAGCGGGAAGGCTCACCACTTGGGCCAATCACTCCAGAGTGCGACCGGAGTTGGCAAGGCAACTCGGTACAGGGTGCCTAAACCCCCTCCCACACCCCTGTGGTAACCCAGACAGAATGGCACCACTTTGGAGGGTCTCTGTACAGAGCCCGCCAAAAGTGAAACAAAGGGCTCAACCTTTGGTTTAGGAGTCACAGAGACGAACACAGACGCCATTTTAAAAACCGAGTTCTGGCAGAAAATACCATCCGATAAACTTATTTATGATAAGTAGACCGGTGGTACGTTAGAGATTAACGAGGAAAAGTATCAATCTCCAACAATGGGACGAATCCCATAGGGTTAGGTTTGGGGTCGAACATAACAAGTAGTTTCCACTGCCACCAGCCAAAACTCGACGAGGGGGGACGGGACAGTGCCCCCTCGAGTAACAGATCCAGGAGTAATCGAATTACCCCTACTAGTACGCCCACAATAAGATGGTTTGTACTAGTTCTGTTAGTAAATTTAGGTCTAGTAAAGCCAATGGTGACTTTACATGCCCGGGGATACAGTAGTCAGTCCCCGGGTATGGAGTCTATGGTGGGGGTCCGCTAGGACGTCCCAGTGCTACGGCACATAGGGTGCGGTGTAACACACATAGAAAAACATATGAGGCCCTATGGAGTAACAGACCCCATAGCCCATAGAACACATTGACATTCAAAGGAATTACACACATACATGTCCAAGAGTGGGAGGAAAAGAGTCTCACTCTTGGCAGGATGGAAAAAAACAAACTCCCGAAATCCAGCAAAGCTGCTGGGGGACTCACTAGGTTAGGAAATTCAGCCTAAACAGAGAATTCTCCCTAACAGGGGTGCAGGGGGACATGAGTGGGGGCCTGGTGGAGGTTGCCCCTGGATGCTGGGGGTGGGGGTGCTTGGAGACATGAGTGGGGGCCTGGTGGAGGGTGCCCCTGGATGCTGGGGGGTGGGGGTGCTGGGAGACATTAGTGCGGGCCTGGTGGAAAAAAACAAACTCCCGAAATCCAGCAAAGCTGCTGGGGGACTCACTAGGTTAGGAAATTCAGCCTAAACAGAGAATTCTCCCTAACACTCGCCCCCCCAGACTAAGGGACAGGAGGATTTAATCCACTCCTGGATGAATCTCATACCTCTAGTTGATGACATACATCCTAGAGAGACCATCAGCATTTTGGTGGTGACACCTTGACCTATGTTCAATGGGTTTCCAGGTTTTCCTTTGTAAGCTATATGACCTACAAACCTTCCTAGGAACATCAGTCTTTTTAAGTTTATAGGGGATCTGGATGACCAGTCCCTCAGAAGTTGTTACAACTTCTGAACCTGTGTTAGGCTTTCTCAAGGGGTCCTTATAAAGGATTCCCTTAGATCTAGAGGGGCCTCCAGAGGTCTTCCCTACCTCTCTGTTGAGAGAAGGTTGAGTTCTAGGCCTCTTGGTAGGAGGGGATGGAGATAAGCAAGGTACATGCTTCTCCTTCCTCTGAGATCTTACCTTACCTACTTTAGGAGTTTCCACCTTAAGTCTAGTAATTGGGTTGGAGTCTTCTGTGGAAGGTCCAACAGTCTGAAGGTTTTTGGCCTTAGACTTTTCTTTTCTGGTTTTCCACCGGCACTGAGAATTACCAGTTCTCTGAGGCCTAGTTAGGGTTCCAGTAGGTCTATCCACCTCTTCCTCAGAAGCAGGGGGAGTCACAGACTCTATAACTGGGGGAACAATGATGGAGCTTGGTTGGGGCTCCCATTTCCCTAACATGTTAGCCTGAAATTTGCCTGGGTCAGAGGTCAACTTACCAACACCAGGGCTTGTAGTGGGGTTCTCAGTAGAGATTCCCACTGACTTAGAGTGGTTCCTTAAGGTGGCCTCTCTAGCCAATTTGGTTTGGTTCTGGGTCTCCATACTGGGAGGCCTGGGGGTACTGGATACTACTCCTAGAGTTTTTAGATCATTCCCCAACAAGACTCTCCCAGGCACCTCAGTCTGAACACTGACAGGAATCAACACTGTCATGTCATTACACTGAATGAGGGCTGGTAGAATCGGAACCATTTGGACAGGGCCTCCAGACATCTTAGCGGGACCTTTGGGTGCCTTAGCAACATCCTCAGGCCTGAAAAAGCTCTCGTCCACTATTGTTCTGCTGGCCCCAGAGTCTCGCCTGGCAGGGGTATCCTGGCCATTGACAAGAACACTGTCCACATAATAACATTTAGAGTTTTCTGGTATAGAGTCATACACACTCCTATTCTGATTACTAACCAGGTCCATCGACTCTACTGATACACTTGCTTGAAGAACCCAAGGTTCTTCAGCAAAGTCTTCAAAGTGAGCACTAGTCATTTGGACTTCCTCCTCAGGAGTGAAGGCTAAGGAGACTGTGCTGATCCCAGTAGGTTTACCCTTACATTTTGGATCTCCTTTGATATGGTCCGTTGCACCACAGAGATAGCATGTTCCAAATGCTCTCTGGAATGGTGGCTTGTTCTGACCTCCTTCTGGTTTGTGGCCAGAAGGGACACTATTCTGTTGTGGTTTTCCCTGGGGTCTACCCTGGTTATTTTGTTGTTTGGGGCCCTCTTTGGGTTGGGAGGTATTAGAATTCTCTTTTGAGTCTTTGTTAGGATGTTTTCCCCCATCCTTTTTCTGAGTTGCCCCAGAATCCTTATGAGTAGCCCTGTTGGCAACCCATAAATCAGCAGCCTTAGACAGCTTCCGGGAGTCCAATTCCTTCGAATCAGCCAAGTGCTGTCTGAGCTCAGGAGAACAGGTATCATAAATAGACTCCAACATAAAAAGATTCCTCATACCCTCATAAGTGTTCACTTTGTAACCCTTAATCCATCCCTCTAAGTTCTTCAACCCTTCTCTCACCCAGGTAGCCCAAGGGGTACCATCATGCTTTTTGAGAGTTCTAAACCTCTTAAGATACTGGGAAGGGGTCTTCCCGAATCTAGCTATTAAAGCTAGTTTCACACTTTCGTAATCCGTTTTATTCGCCTCCCCCAACTCCATTACCACATCAGTCGCAACAGGAGGGAGCCTAGAGAACAACCAGGGAAGTAAAGCATTCCCGGTGATGTCCTGGAGCCCATGATTGTATTCAAACAGTTTCAACCAATCCAACACATCCAATCTCGGTTCATACATACCCACTAATTCCTTCGGCATCCGGGGTCTTTTGGGACTGGGGCTCCTAGAGGAACCAGAGGAGAGAGAAGCATTTTCCATAGACAACTTTTTCATCTCTAACTCGTGATTAAGTTCTATTTCCCTGAGTCTTAACTCAGCTTGCTTCTGCTCAGCCTGGGCATTCATCCGTCTGAACTCGAGCTCTTGGTTTCGTTCAGATTGAGCCAAGAACCATTTGTATTCTAATTCGAGCTTCATTTTTTCAAGTTCAAAATAAGCAGGGTAACTTGTGGGACCTGGTATGGGCCCCGTAGGCACAGCTGGTAAGGCGGGTAGAGGAGCAGGGGAGACAGTTTTGTTAGCCTCTCCGTCCTCGTCAGCCTCTTCATCGCTATCATCAGAATTACGATTTAGATCAACACCATCACTGTTATCTACATTTGCTGGAGAGCTTGGTTCCTCCGAACCAGTACCCAGACTTTGGTTCGCCAGCAATCTCTCGATTAGTTCTAACTTCTTGCCTCTTACAGAAAGATTCTCTTGCCTACAGAGAGCTCGCAAACTCTCAGTATTTTCACCTGACAAGGACTCTTGACTGTAAGTTTCCATCGTAGACATGTTTTTAAAAGTTGCTTTTTGTGCTAAGTTTTGCAGTTAGTTATCCTACAGTGTCGAAAAGCACTCTAAACTGTATACTCGATACAAATCCCACCGCTGTTCACCAGTGTTAGGCGGAAACCTGTGCAGTTCCTTCTGGGACCACTGCAAAAGATTTAGGACTACAGGTGTTTGGCGGTGAACCCACTTGGTAGCAGTCTGTACCACACAGATTCACCTGGTAGCTGTGGCTGAGCAGTCAGACTTCCCTCAAGAAGAGTTGAGCAGTATGTGGAGTATACAAAATAGGGCAATTCTTCCCAGCAAGACAAGCAAACACGCAACGAGGCTTAGTGTAAAGATATTAAGGTATTTATTTATAACGAAACGTCTATTAAAAACACTATGGCACTTTCACGGCAAACAAATCAAACACAATTACTCTACGAAGAAGAAACGATCAATCCCCCTAGCAATATTTCGACAAGTCTAGGTTCTACCGGCACCACTTATTTACAGACAGAGGTGTATACCTCAACCTAGATGGCACTCTAATATTAGTTAGGACAGGAGAGAAAAAGATAGGCAGGTTACGAAATCAACACAGTTCAATACTTCACGGGTAAAATGTACGGTAAGAAGGCAAGAACCACAATAGATCATAAAGTTCAGAGGCCAGGCCCACTCGGAGAGAGGCAAGGCGATATGTCCCAAAAAGTCTCTAGTGGAGATGCATTCAAGTCTTTGTAGCAAATTGTTATCGGCAGATTGAACCAGTTCAGAACAATAAATGAGAAAAGCTTGGAGGCGACCCAACGGAAAGGAGAGGATTAAGACACCTCACTCGAACCGATCGAAAGGGAAGCCAGGCGGACACGGTACCTTGTTGTGGAGGGCAGCTCCGGCAGGGGCAGTTGTTCCTGGTGGTGGATGCACGTCGGGTCTTTGCCAAGAGTAGAGATGTTCTCGTCGTCGAAGAAAAGTGAAGTCCGGTGCACCACCAGGGAAGAGACCAGCCGCGGAGTGCTCCGTCACAAGGCACCACCTTTTGGTCGCGGTACAGGGGTAGTGGCTATCCGGTTGCCGAGGTGCGCTGCACGGGCAATTCGACCACTGCGTCCTGAGGCGAATAAAAAAGCAAAGGGGACTGGTTGTTCCCACCAGTCAGGGGAAGAGACTCTCCGGCAGGGAGATCTGCTCTGTCGTCGGGAAGTGGTGAGTCGGCTCCGCAGGGCTCCACCGGAGGTGTCGTCGTTGCAGGTCGGCTCAGCGCTACCCTCGTCAGATTCTTAGGTCCTGTGGCGACTTCTGAAGATCCAGTCCCAAAAGCCCTGCTTTTATGCAGAAAACCCCCATTCATTCAGCCTAGCTGTCAATCAGCACATGCTAAGTGGTGAGCGGGAAGGCTCACCACTTGGGCCAATCACTCCAGAGTGCGACCGGAGTTGGCAAGGCAACTCGGTACAGGGTGCCTAAACCCCCTCCCACACCCCTGTGGTAACCCAGACAGAATGGCACCACTTT
This sequence comes from Ambystoma mexicanum, assembly GCF_040938575.1. Classification (NCBI taxonomy): domain Eukaryota; kingdom Metazoa; phylum Chordata; class Amphibia; order Caudata; family Ambystomatidae; genus Ambystoma; species Ambystoma mexicanum. The sequence goes on along the minus strand of NC_090922.1, from coordinate 638,756,755 downwards.
GGAGGGTCTCTGTACATAGCCCGCCAAAAGTGAAACAAAGGGCTCAACCTTTGGTTTAGGAGTCACAGAGACGAACACAGACGCCATTTTAAAAACCGAGTTCTGGCAGAAAATACCATCCGATAAACTTATTTATGATAAGTAGACCGGTGGTACGTTAGAGATTAACGAGGAAAAGTATCAATCTCCAACAATGGGACGAATCCCATAGGGTTAGGTTTGGGGTCGAACATAACAAGTAGTTTCCACTGCCACCAGCCAAAACTCGACGAGGGGGGACGGGACAGTGCCCCCTCGAGTAACAGATCCAGGAGTAATCGAATTACCCCTACTAGTACGCCCACAATAAGATGGTTTGTACTAGTTCTGTTAGTAAATTTAGGTCTAGTAAAGCCAATGGTGACTTTACATGCCCGGGGATACAGTAGTCAGTCCCCGGGTATGGAGTCTATGGTGGGGGTCCGCTAGGACGTCCCAGTGCTACGGCACATAGGGTGCGGTGTAACACACATAGAAAAACATATGAGGCCCTATGGAGTAACAGACCCCATAGCCCATAGAACACATTGACATTCAAAGGAATTACACACATACATGTCCAAGAGTGGGAGGAAAAGAGTCTCACTCTTGGCAGGATGGAAAAAAACAAACTCCCGAAATCCAGCAAAGCTGCTGGGGGACTCACTAGGTTAGGAAATTCAGCCTAAACAGAGAATTCTCCCTAACAGGGGTGCAGGGGGACATGAGTGGGGGCCTGGTGGAGGTTGCCCCTGGATGCTGGGGGTGGGGGTGCTTGGAGACATGAGTGGGGGCCTGGTGGAGGGTGCCCCTGGATGCTGGGGGGTGGGGGTGCTGGGAGACATTAGTGCGGGCCTGGTGGAGGGTGCCCCTGGATGCTGGGGGGGTGGGGGTGCTGGGAGACATGATTGGGGGCCTGGTGGAGGGTGCCCCTGACTGCTGGGGGGTGGGGGTGCAGGGGGACATGAGTTGGACATGAGTGGGGGCCTGGTGGAGGGTGCCCCTAGATGCTGGGGGGTGGGGGTGCTGGGAGACATGAGTGGGGGCCTGGTGGAGGGTGCCCCTGACTGCTAGGGGTTGGGGTGCAGGGAGACATGAGTTGGACATGAGTGGGGCCTGGTGGAGGGTGCCCCTGGATGCTGGGGGGTGGGGGTGCAGGGGGCCTGATGGAGGGTGCCCCTGGATGCTGGGGGGTGGGGGTGCTGGGAGACATGAGTGGGGGAATGGTGGAGGGTGCCCCTGGATGCTGGGGGGTCGGGGTGCAGGGGGACATGAGTTGGACATGAGTGGGGGCCTGCTGGCAGGTGCCCCTGGATGCTGGGGGGTGGGGGTGCAGGGGGACATGAGTGGGGGCCTGGTGGAGGGTGCCCCTGGATGCTGGGGGGTGGGGGTGCTGGGAGACATGAGTGGGGGCCTGGTGGAGGGTGCCCCTGGATGCTGGGGGGTGGGGGTGCTGGGAGACATGAGTGGGGGCCTGGTGGAGGGTGCCCCTGGATGCTGGGGGGTGGGGGTGCTGGGAGACATGAGTGGGGGCCTGGTGGAGGGTGCCCCTGACTGCTGGGGGGTGGGTTTGCAGGGGGACATGAGTTGGACATGAGTGGGGGCCTGGTGGAGGGTGCCCCTGGATGCTGGGGGGTGGGGGTGCTGGGAGACATGAGTGGGGGCCTGGTGGAGGGTGCCCCTGACTGCTGGGGGGTGGGAGTGCAGGGAGACATGAGTTGGACATGAGTGGGGGCCTGATAGAGGGTGCCCCTAGATGCTGGGGGGTGGGGTTGCAGGGAGACATGAGTTGGACATGAGTGGGGGCCTGGTGGAGGGTGCCCCTGACTGCTGGGGGGTGGGGTGCAGGGGGACATGAGTTGGACATGAGTGGGGGCCTGCTGGCAGGTGCCCCTGGATGCTGGGGGGTGGGGGTGCAGGGGGACATGAGTGGGGGCCTGGTGGAGGGTGTCCCTGGATGCTGGGGGGTGGGGGTGCTGGGAGACATGAGTGGGGGCCTGGTGGAGGGTGCTCCTGACTGCTGGGGGTGGGGGTGCAGGGAGACATGAGTTGGATATGAGTGGGGGCCTGGTGGAGGGTGCCCCTGGATGCTGGGGTGGGGGTGCAGGGAGACATGAGTTGGACATGAGTGGGGGCCTGGTGGAGGGTGCCCCTGACTGCTGGGGGTGGGGGTGCAGGGGGACATGAGTTGGACATGAGTGGGGGCCTGCTGGCAGGTGTCCCTGGATGCTGGGGGGTGGGGGTGCAAGGGGACATGAGTGGGGGCCTGATGGAGGGTGCCCCTGGATGCTGGGGGGTGGGGGTGCTGGGAGACATGAGTGGGGGCCTGGTGGAGGGTGCCCCTGACTGCTGGGGGGTGGGGGTGCTGGGAGACATGCGTTGGTGGGCAGTAGTGCAAGGTGACATGTGGGTTGGCTGGGGGGCATGGCCATGGTGGATGGGCTGCCTGCGGGACATGTGCAGGGGTGCAGGGTAGTCCCCTGTGGTGTGTGCTGCCTGCAGGGGCCGTGGAGGGTGTAGAGGGAACACCTGGCAGGACCCACACGGCCAATTCACGTGTAGTATCCCCGGCACCCCCGAAATACACGTAGGCTGCTGGATTCGCGTGTGGAACTTCCCGCGCACCCGAAGTGCACGTACCCTGCTGAAATCGCGTGTGGAACTTAATGTGCACCCCGAAATACACGTACCAAGGACAATCGCGTGTGGAACTTCCCGCGCACCCCGAAATACACGCACACGCTATTTTTCACACAGCGGGTGTCCGTGTTTGTCGCGTACCCCTTTGCACCTCATTTGTCCTAGAGGGCCACAGTATGGATCATTCATCATAGCTGTATATAGGTGCTTTTTGTTAGCGCACATTTTGGCGCACATTTATTTCAGGCACAGGGATGCTACCGCCTGCTTTCTTGTGGCGGACTTGTTTGGCCCTGTGCGCGTCTTTGCCCGTGCACTGGTTCGCCCTATTCGATTCCATGAATACGAGTTGTAGGCGAGCGTGTGGGCGTTCCGCGCACTTGCCTCCTGTACTTCCCCCGTGACGCCTATATTTTCACGCGTTGTTCCCCATTCCGAGTGTTACGCCCCGTATTCCGCCTACTTTTGTTATGTGCGCCGCGCTATGTGCGATTTCGCTGTGGCCGTGGCGCACGCCGTTGGATGACCTGTGCGCCGTGCACTTTTTCAGCGCACAGCCAATATTTTTCTCGCGCACAGACTTCGATGTGCGCTGGTTTCCCTGCGATTTTCGCACTTGCACTGCGATTCGCACGTTTTGGCACCTCTGCGCCGGAATTTTCGGCGCACATTAATTCGATGAATCGGCCTATAAATATCCCAGGTCTTCCTGGGACGCAAAAAGAGAAACGTCAGTCGCAGATAAGAAGCAGTGTCCTTTGATCCACATCTTGACTGGGTAATACTTGTTCTGTTGGCATTTTCGTATGATTGCGCAGCGTGATTGAAAAGGATTCAAACTGTTTGCTTTTGAAAGTCTGTTTTGTGTAACAGGCAACACGACTGATTTATGTGTGTTTTCAAAGCAGTACGTGTTATTTAAATACCTTGCAGAGAGATAAATCACTATTAATACTTCTATAAGTTACCAGATCAAACTGCTCCGTGTCTGACTACATTTCCCAGGTCCCTTGGGCGCACAAAAAGAAACGTCAGGCGATTCATAGCCAAGCCAGTCTTCGTCGATCCGCCAGAGTCTTGGACAGTATTGGTGTTGGGTTGGGATTTATTTTCAGTACCTATTTCGGCCTACTGCCTACACTCATTACTTCTTATTCGACCTACACGGTTGTTTCACGGTCCATGATTCCCCTCCCTTGCAGCCTTGCCTGCTTTTCTTAACACGGGTATCCAATCGACCCTTGAACTGCGTCTCACAGGACACAAATTCTGTCTCCAAAAAATTATTCAGGATTATATCTCTAGTCTTGATACTAGTGTTAGTCCAGTATTGGATTGCACGCCCATACAGAAACAAGCTTAGATCTAGAACCTTCGAATTGCACTTCATATTACACTGTAATTTCCACTTCTGGTTCAACTCCCGACAGCCCAGCTGCTGGCGTGGCCTCCGCATGGCCAATGTGTGACCCGGAAACACCTGGAGACTGCAGCCCCGCCACAACAGTAGGACTTTGAATGTTAGCATTTCCACACTTAGACAGAATTGTGAATATTAGCATGCCCGCACTTAGATAGAATTGTGAATACTGGCCTGCGTTGCATCTAGATAGGACTTTGAATGTTAACATGTCCACACTTAGATAGAATTGTGAATATTAGCATGCCCGCACTTAGACAGAATTGTGAATATTAGCATGTCCACACTTAGACAGAATTATGAATATTAGCATGTGCACATTTAGATAGAATTGTGAATGTTAGCCTGCGTCACATCTAAATAGGACTCTGAATGTTGGCATGTCCACACTTAGACAGAATTGTGAATAGTGGCCTGTGTTGCATCTAGATAGAATTGTGAGGGTCAACAGGTGCCCACAAAACTATGAATGTTAGCATGCTAAAGGTCAGGTAACCCACTAATCAATATAAGCTCAAACTCTGCATACTTATCTCACTCAAAAAACTCACACAACCATCTCTCGCACAACAAGCCGCACGCACTTCACAACACTGCAACAACACATAAGCCGGAGCAACAGCACACGCGGACTGACACCGATCCAATATCCGCACCAAAGCTCAGCATCTGGTGTATACCGAGTTGAAGTTGCCAACAGAACACCACTCCTCTCACTATCCTACTCCCTCTTCACCTTACTAACCCATCCCTCCTTATCTTTTACAGATCCGCCAGAGCGCCTGGGGACCAATTCCGTTGGTGATGGTGCACGGTACAAATACCTTTAACATTTAACATTTAACATATACTCTGTCCTACGTGGATAGTGTAACTATGATTGCACCCAGTGATCTAGCCAAATTAGATAATTTACCAGTTCCTGGAAAAGTTGAAAGTACTCGACAGTTGCCAACTTCAGAAAATGCCCTACTTACTAACCTGGGTACTGATGTGTCAAATACCACAGCTCCAGAAGAGCTAGTAGTTAACCTCCATGCTAACCTTGTCATGCCATCTATTGTTACTCAGCCAAATATTGCAACACTACCAGTAATTTCGGCCGGCCACCCCGTCAGATAACGTTGATCCTATCTCTTCTTGTGATCCTTTACCGCCTATTAGAGTGGCACTTTTAAACACTCGCTCACTCAGTAAGCATGCTATGAACATACACGATCTTGTCGAGGTAGAACACCTGGATATGATGTATATTACAGAAACATGGCTCAAAGACTTCAGTGGCCCCAAAATTAGTATGGCAACTCCCCCAGAATGAACGACCTCAGAAGGGACTGGGTTAGAAAGCGTACTCACTATCCCAATAGGTAAGTGATTGGCATTTCCAGTAACCCAACCAGGATGATGGGCACTGAGCCTGAGACAGAACTACCAAATAATACCAGTAAAAACAGAACATCCAGATCTCCTTACCGTATGGCTTTGCCTATACTTACCACCTCCCACTTACCTGATTCTGCTGAGGGAGCAGCAGAGATTCATGGCAGCAATGGATGACACACAGTTGGACTAATTTGGGATAACATGTCAACACCCAACGAGTGAGGGGCAGATGGAGACATGCTGCTTGTTGTCTTTTCACTCCTGCAGCAAGGCCAGAATTGCATGTGGTCAATTGAAGTATCCTACAACTCACGTTCGACAACCCCTGTCAGAAGCCACATAGGGATACTCCCACCACTACAAGACAATATACACATGTATTGCACCATGACAATGAACATTTTCCAGTTGCACCCAGCCTGTCAATGCCAGAAGGCGGAAGTGTGCAGCTCTTATTTAATAAAGATCAGTGAAGAACACCAGAAATGTAAGCTGAACGAGAGTGGAAATCCCATTGCTCTGTCCTTTTGTGCCCCAATCCACTTAATCACACAGCCATGGTGATGAGGTGGACGAGGATCTAGACTGAGATTATGCTTCATCAGAGTCTATACTTTTGGAAAGAAGTGATACTGAGGTGGAAGAGAAGAATGACACCACAGATGTAGAAGTTGAAGTATTTATAGAAGCTGGGGCTGCCCACCTCCATTTGTGATATGTGTCATGAATGCCTGCACATCTTGTGTGTTGAGAAAGTGGAAACATGGCTGAACCATTATTGGATGCACACCATCCTGTCTTCTCCACACTGATAGAATTCCTTTTTGGGTCACACTAGATGGAAATAAAGCATCATACATGAGCCAAAACGAACTATATTATAAGGGTACTACTCTAAACCTAAATATGGTAACTATTGTGAAATCTGTTTTGATAAGGACATGAAGGCACGGAAATTAGGAAAGACTGTAACTAGGTATTATGAATGTTTTTATGTTGGTAGATAAATTATTCTTTGTAAACAAATTAAAATGTGATTTGATTTAGCAGCAAATGAAAAGTCAAATGTGCCCATTTGAAGTCAATAAGGAATATAAATGTATCATTTACTGCTAGCATAAAACATTCAAAATAAAGTAACTCTTGCCTTTTTATCTCAAAGGTTGAACCACATGTGACAATTAGTGACATCCGACTGATGATCCATAAATATTGTAAGTATTCATTTCTATAACAGATTACCTGATAATGTAGCATTTGAAGATTTGAAAACTTTTAAAAGTGTCCAGTTTTCCAAGAAATATTATTCAGATAGGAAAGCATTGTGATGGCTCTGCAAAAAAGTAACTACTACAATAGAATACCATCCCCAGCACTAAATGTCCACTTCCAGAATATTTTGCTGCTAGTTAGTGAATGACATTCAAGAAAATAGTTCTCTGGTTAAAAAAATATGAATTCAGATAGAGACAGAAACAATGTTCCAATGCTTTTCAGACATTACAAGTCCTTCCTCATGGACAACACCTGAAAAACACATGAAAAATAAAAACAATAAAAGATTCAACATGTCCACATGCCAGTTATAGAAAACAAGCATAGGCAACATATAATCCCACTGTACCATATCCTTCACAGTTCCTCCTGTGATGTCAAAAATCAATCTAAACAAATGTGCATAAAAACATAGATAATAAACTGATCACTTCTATAAAGTTCTACATGGTCCCTCTTACAATAATTCTGCTCGGAAATAATAATAAGCAATCAACTAATTATCTGGTTCCACACATGGTTGTATTATAGTCTTGTAAGACCCGCTGACCAACTGTAAAAAAATACAACAAAAGTTTTTTAAAAAAGCAAAAAGGACTTTAGTGAGAAAAATACGGCATTTTTATTCCCACAAAATAAAGACATAGTTGAACGTCATATAACTTACATAAGTACGAGATAGATCCCATACTTTGCATTGAGTCACCTGGAGTGTGTGAGTAAAACTTGGTGACAACCCACATTCAAAACATGGATTAGAGCAAAATGTGCGGCACAGAGTGTGGGCATCATTACGTCACATGTCCAAACGTGATGACATCATGACACCTGTACCCTACACAACAATTGCCGTAATTTATTTTTAAAAACATGCTTACTACAGATGATATATTGCAGGGATCAATGCATAATGATAACAGTAAAAGAAATGTATAAACAGTTCAATGGCATATCAAACATATATAACAATCTATGTATGGCATTCAAGATCTCAACCATTCAAGATCCAAACCGAGCCCTAGGTTAGAAGTACACAATTATTAAAAGGTTCATGGTGCTGGCACAAATCAGTTTCTTAAATAACGTTGAAAATATTAGTTTCACCTTAATGTACAAGAACTTTAATGAGATATCTGTGTTATGGATTTGAAACATTGTATAAGTAGTAGACATCAAAATTGTGTCACACTCTTTGACCATGTGTTATATCCTGGGAACAAAGAATCTAATTTGTCAACCCATAGTGTCTCTTTCTGTTTTAAAATGCATTCTGTATCGCCCATACAGTGAATTGTTACTCACAACCTCTAAGATCTGAAATCACATCTGTATGATATTGTGTTGCATTTCTTGAAAGTGTCTCACAACAGGAGTTTGTACATTGTTCAATCTTACATTCGAGCAATGTTCATTCCATCTTGTTGTTGCCTTCAAGCTTGTTTGCCTGACATAGTAAATTCCACATGGATATCTTATACAGAACACAACATTTTTGGAGCTGCAAGTAGCATCCAAAAATCAGTGGATGAAATACCACATTACGCGTTGTTGCATTATTGCAAATGAGACAATGTAAAAAGGAACACATTCCTGTCATTTGGCAACTCTTTGATTCAAACTTTTTGTTACATCAAGTTTGTTTCTTCGTTATATGCAAAAACTGTATAATATTTGAAAAGGTCATTTAGCTTATTGTCCTTTAAGAGGATATCCCAATTTTTCATATTGATTTGATTTCACTGTGCTAAGCATATAGATACAAATACCATTGCTGGTGTTTCTAGTTTAGGTAGCTCATTCAATAAAATGTTTCTGATTTGTGCTGCTGCTCTCATTTTTGCCTATTTTAGTTGTCTGTCCGAAAGACCCTATCTTGGAACTTAACAAAAATGCCCTCTAGTTGTTTGATACTTTTGTTACTATCACTAACTATAGCTTGACTCACAATATTTGACTGTACTATAAATGTCTTAATGTGGTGGGTGGGTGGAAGCTTAGGCTGTGTAGTAGATTCTTTCAATCTGTTGCTTTCTGAAAAATATTAGTTACAAATCTCACCCTATTTAAGGTTATCTGTACATCTAGGAACTGAATTTAGTGGGAAGCTATTTAGATTGTAATCTGTATCCAGTTAGTTATCTGATTTAGATAGTCAAAGACGTTTTGAAGTGTTTTTGTGATATTCTCCATGTAACAACAACATTGTCAATGTGCCTGCCTAGAGTTGTATATATTTATGACATACGAGGTGTGTAAGTATATGATCTCTCCCAAATGTTGCCTGAAACAATTTGCATATGTGGGGCCATACAAAAAGTACACATTTATTTATATATTAAGCTGATATGTCGAGTGCTACTTGTCAGCTTGTTGCTGCGTTACAGCTGTCAGAATTGTGAATGGTATCAATTACAAAGTTTTGGATTCAAATTAATTGGCTGCCTTGAGTCTCTGATTAACTGATTATTTCATCTGTACGAAGGAGAGAAAACAGTGGAGTGTTCTGGGATTGGTAGGGCCCACTGCCTATGTCGATGAGTGGTGGCCCCATTCCTGTTTGCTATGTGAAATCCCTTGTTTTTGCATGTAGCACTTCATGTTACTTTCAGGAGCTGAAATTAAATAGATAAAATTACCAAAGTATACGGTAGTCAGAAGGATTAAAGACTGAGTGTGTCCTGATGTCATTCAAGCCTGTCATTGTGTGTTGCACACATAAATCGGATCCATTAACTCACTGGGATAGCTGACTGATCTATGGGATAACATATGTTCACAGTGGAGTGTTGTACTATTCTTTAGATGCATGGAAAGGCTACAATTTGTAGAATGTGCATGGAGACATTGCGGACAGAGGCACCATGCCCAGGAATGCAATATGTCTCTGAACATGGGCCTGTGTACACTGGAGGGGAGTGGTATGTATGTGCCGTTCCTGGATGTTCTGCATGCTTAGGTGGATTTTAAGAAACAGGATCCGTTCATGGGCACACTCTCTTTGCCTACAATGTATACGAGAACTTTCTGCCAATTATAGCCTTTGTTTGTGTGGGTCTACTGAGTGAAAGCTATACTTGATTAACCAGCCTGGAAAAACTAGAAATGCCTAAAAACAGGTGATTGCCAGTGTTCAGTGCTGTTTAAAATATGCATAAACATACTTCCATAACAAGGCTGAAACAATGTAGGACCTCTTCCAAACCTCTGGCCATGTCTTTCAATGAGCCCTAACCCAGCTCAGATGCGGGTAGAGGTGCTATGCTAGGTACTGGCAATGTCCAGAAGAGGGGAGGATTAAAACCTGTCAAGGAAGACAAATGAGAGACTGGACTTCAAGAACTGGTGAAATCACACATACATCATGGTGGTGAAAGCAAACTCAGGTCATGTAGAGGAGCAGGCCTTGCCCTTCCTGCTCTCTGTAACATAACACAGGTTTTGATACCTTATATTGGACTAACTGAAAATACTATTCAGGGATGGAACAAAACATTAGCTTGCAAAGTCCCACCGACTTCTTCAACAGATGGCACATTGGGAATCATTGCAGTTTGTTCACAAAATTAAGGAAAAAAGCATTTTAAACTTCATTGGCTGAATGATCAGTAAGCCTGGAATCTGGGTCTGGCATTTGCTGTCTTATCTAAAAGACCATACAAATTCCTGGAAGTAGGGGATACATAGCGGATTGAAAACAGTACAAATTACTATCTCAACGGTTTATTTAACAAAACAGAGGGAATACGAATCCTTTTCACATATGACATATGACATATGACTGTAAAGTTAGGCCCAGGTGGTGTTAAAGTGGGCCCAGTGGTTTCCTACAATTATTGATGTTATTTGAAAAGGCGTATTCAAGCTTCAAAGTGGTTTTATCACTTCCATACAGTGTGGCAAATGTGAAATACATTACACATTTTTGAATGGTGCAGTGTCCACTGTTACCTCATTGTTTACTATGCTCAGTAATCGGTTTCACCGATTTCTGCTTAAATGCTCAGGATTTCTGTTGATGGTCTCTTGTGCCCTTCACCCAGTAGGGGTCCTCGGCAGTAGGTTCCAACAGCTGATGGGGAGAAATGGTACTGGATGGTTGTCTCCTGTCTTTGTTGGTGTGATGGCATTGCTGGACCTGGGCTCAAAGTTGTCCATAGCGTGTCATAAAACCAAACCTATGATAAGACCCCTGTGTTTTAGGTCAAGCATATTCAGGAACGCTCCTTCGGTCTGTGTGGGAGGCCACCTTTTAAAACCATCAGTGATAGATCCTGCAATGAGTGCCCATCCTGTGTGAAGTGTCGCCCAACTGGTGTTGGTTCATCCATTCATGCAGCTACTTGTAGGTCTCACTTACATAACTACCTTGCATTCGATTTTTGCATTGGATGAGGTACACAGCATTCAATTATCTTCAGTTTTATGTCCATTGCATCTGTATTGTTCGGTTCTACTGGGTTGTTATGGCAGATCCAGTGCAGATGTGTTGGCACATTTTGCATCCCCTTATGTTGCAAGGGTACGTTCCAGGTGTTTCTTTTTCTTGATCTAGTGGAAATGTACTCCTGGACAGACATTATGCTAGGTTTATTCTGTTGAATGTATGCAAGTTTGGAGATCTTCTTTGAAGAGTTCTCTCAGCTCATCATCCCTGCTGAGTATTGGTTCCTTAACATTCAGATTCACTTGTGTTCGTGCTGAATGGTAGGTGACAACCAAAGGAATTATGTCTGTGTCTCTGCTGTTTGTGTAATGTAGCAGCCTGTCTCTGGGTATTTTCAAAACACTGTTGAATTCCCTTTGCATTTCTTTGTCCCCTCTACAAGAAGAATGTACAGAGCATAGCAAGTTGGCTGTCCCTTGTCTTCCTGTAGAAGCATATGTGTTTTGATATCGAATGGCCTGGCTGTAGATAATGGATCATTTTATGTGGCTTGCCCTGTGCAGGTATTTGTTCCTGTCGGTGGGTTTCTTGTATGTCAGAGTTGTTTCTAGTTGGCTGTGTCTTCTGACTGAGATTGTTGTATCCAGGAAATGTAGGCTCTTCTTGGAGTATTCAGTGGTGAACTTATTGGTGGAAGCCAGTTGGTGAATCATGGAATTGTTTAAGAGTGTCTTCACCTTCTGTCCAAATCAGGGAGCTGTTATCAATACAACACAGGTATGTTAGAGGTTTCTGGGATTGTTGTTGTAAGAACTCTTGTTCGAGCTCCCCCATAAAATGGTTAGCATACTGATGTGCCATTTTTATTCCCATGGCTGTTCAGGTCTTTTGTGGGAAGTGTCTTACGTTGAAGCAGACATTGTTGTGCGTTAGTATGAATCTCATGAGATCTGGGACAACTCTGATTGGGGTGTCCATCTCAGTGTTCACTTTCTGCAGGAATTTCTGACATGCAGCAAGTCCATCTTCATATGGAATGTCAGAGTGACATGCAACATGGCCAGGAGTGCATCTGCTAGTACAGAGTCTATTTCTTGAATCGTTCTGAGGAAATGTGTTGATGTGTTGTGTCCTGTACAAAACCTTCTGTGGCTTCAGAGCTGCCAGAAGCACGGCAACTGCTCTCCTGAACATCCGTGAGGACCTGCTCTCGAACCTCGACTCCAACACTCCGTGTGTTCTCATTCTCCTCGATCTCTCTTCTGCCTTTGACACTGTCAACCATGACATCCTGCTCAACCATCTCCGTGATAACCTGGGTATCACTGGTCAGGCTCTCGCGTGGCTGACCTCTTTCCTTTCCAATCGACCCTCCCAGGTCCAACTGGGGTCCTTCCTCTCTGACATCTTCTTCTCTACCTGTGGTGTCCCCCAGGGATCTAATCTCTCTCCCTGGCTGTTCAACCAGTATCTGGCACTCCTTGCCCACCGCATCGCCACTCTCTGTCCCAACTTTCAGTGCTATGCGGACGATACCCAGCTAATTTTCAGGCTACCCTCGGCCTCCTCCTCTCCTTCCCTCATCTCTGACTGTCTGTCTGCTATCCAGGAATGGTGTGCCGCCAATGACCTCTGCCTTAATGCCAGTAAGACTGAGATTCTACTCATCGGCACACCCACTTCCTCCTTCCCTGCAGTGCTCTGGCCAGCCTCTCTTGGCCCGCTTCCTGCTCCTACTTGCAAGGCAAAAAACCTCGGGGTCATCTTCGACTCCACACTCTCCTTCTCTCCTCATATAACTGACGTCTCTAAGAAGTCTCACTACCAGCTGCACCTCCTCACCTCCTCCCTTCCTCTCCTTCCCCCAGAAGCTCACGGTCTCCAGAGCCCTGGTTCTCTCGAAGCTGGACTACTGTAACAGCCTCTATCTTAATCTGCCTGCCTCTACTCTCTGCCCTCTGCAACTCATCCAGATCAGGACTGCGAGACTTGTCCTTGGCCTCAAGCCCAGGGACCGTATCTCTCCAGGACTGAAATCTCTACACTGGCTCCTGTGGCTGCGAGGATTAAGTTCAAAACCCTCTGCATTGTTCACAAGGCCTTTTGGGGCCTAAATACCTTCAACTCTCTCTAACTAAATATCTTCCTTCCCGAGCCCTTCGCTCATCTGTCTCCAACTCCCTCAGGGTCAGCCGCTTCTCGAAGCAACGAGCTGGGGGTAGATCTCTCTCTGCGGCAGGGGCCTCCCTCTGGAACAGCCTTCCTGCCTCCCTGAAACTTGAGGAGAACCATCTTCGGTTCCGGAAGCACCTCAAAACCTTCCTCTTTGCTTCTGCTTTCTCTCTCCCTCTCCCCTGATAATTCTTCATTGAAACTGCACTGAACCTGCACCTGGGCCACTCTCACCGACCTCGGTCCTTGCCCCAGCCACTCTCCACTTGCACTGCCTCCCTGGCAACCCCTGCACTGCGGGACTGTCTCTGCATCCCTTACAGCCTCCCGTCCCAGCACTTGTCTGCACTTACCTTGCACTTGCCACCAGCTGGCCCTATTTATTATTTATTTTTTATTCTACTTACCCTGTTCAGCACTTCCCCCTCCTCCCTTCCCCTTGCACTTTTTCCCTTCCCCTTACCCCTGCATACCAAAGAATAGAAGAGCATAGCAAGACAGATACAACAATATAGAATAGCATTGCATTGCATAAAAATTTAGCACAGAAAGCACAGCATGATTTAAGAGTTGTACAATATGGCATAAAGTCATATAACAATGGAACACAGACCACAGAATAAAATAACGTAACCACACAGCATAAAAAAAACAGCCTAGCATGACATGGCGCAGTGTACAAATGATAGGAAATCTGATGGGAGCATTCGATAACATCAAATAGCATAACATATCGTAACACAGTGTAGTGCTCTAACTCACCGGCTGATGTGATAGAACAGCTGAATAACAGAGGAACCTGCAAATTTGCTTTTTAAATATGTTATGTGAGTTCAATTTAATTTAGGATTGTGCTATTAAGTCTGCTGGTCTATGGTAATTACCTGGACACCAAAATTAGTTGGGGTTATTTAATTTTGTTAGTTTGTTTTCCTTGTAGAGCATTAAAGGAATGGTTCGGTCAGACATTTTTATTGTCCCTACGGGTCGGCCATGTGTTTTTAAGCCTAAGTCGGTCGATCGTAGAAATATTTCCTATGGCCCTTACCCGAGTTTTCGTCTGCTAAACTCACGTGAAAACAGGCAGCAGGGCGCCGCCATTTTGTGAGAATCTTATCACTTGCCCCATCGCCCTGGGTGACCTGCTTTTGCGGCACTAAATCATATCCCCCGCCCCTGAGCCTGACATCAACAAAGCATTCATAGGGGGCGTGGCCAGCGGGCAGACGATGCAGACGTGATCTTGCATCGCTCCGGGGCCGCCAGCAAGATCCTGCTGAAATCCTGCCATAATCACTGACCTGTGAGGACCAAAATCGCCCTGGTGAGGCAAGAACCGCTGCGGAGCAAAACTACCTGATCCCGGACCGAAATCGGTGCGGGAAACCCTGGCTGAGACGCCTAGAAGAAGCGAGGCCCGCAGCGCGCGGGATCGACAAAATGGCCGCCATACGCGGCAACTGACCTGGGGCGCCGTGCAGCAGCAGTGAAGTCATCCTGGGAGGAAGCCCCATACGATTGCTGAGACAACGTGAGAGGGACGGCCAGTGCGGGCGCTGGATTGCCGTGTGCCTGCTCCCCATCAGTGAGCGGGCGTGGCCCTGTGGGGGTCCACCGCTGTGAGGTGGCAGCGGGCCCCAGAAAACGAGCGACCCTGCTTGAAAAACAATCCCCTGCTGGCCGGACTGCTCGACTGTCGCTGCTGCCGACGCGTCGCACGGGGGGCTGCCTACCATAGCCCGCCCCCGTGACAGGGGCCACGATACTGCTGAACCATCCAAACCCGAACTGGAACTGCAGGCTCTCCGTGCGACGAGGGGCGCCCTCCAGATCCACAGTGCGGAGACTGCAACCCCCACGGCCTGTGAGAGATTCGGTGTGAACAGAGGGGGAGGGAGACGAGGGGGTCGATCGGACACCCAGAGGACAAACAGCCCAGCGATGCTGCTGCCGAGACACGGGGGCCTTCCCGCCATAACCCACCCCGGGCCCGAAGCAGAACTGCGGGCGCTCCGCTCCACGTAGAGCGCCCGCCAAACCCGCGGTGTGGCGCCTTCGCTTCCAACAGCCCGCAAAGGACGCATCAAACATAGCGGTAAGGAGAGGGTGATCGGTTGGAGTGGGCGAGTCGCATCCCCCAAAAATACTTTTCCCCCCACACCCGCTGCGGGACAGTGCAATCCCTGGGGTCACTCCACCTGTACCCCAACGTTGGAAACCCAGAGTACAGGGGGGGAAGCACCTAAAAATATATCACTGGAAGAGAGTGGCGGAGGACGGGCCTCCCCCGCGTTGAAGTTAACCACCTACACAATTACATGATATATCGACCAATTAAGGTAGCACATGACATTGCCAGACGAGGCGCACCGGCTACTCCTCTCGCCTGCAGTGCACCGGCGATCACACACATAAACGCAGAACTGCCCTCGGAATCGTGCTGATACTACCAAGACTGTGAAAGCAACAGGGAAACCGAGACTGTCATACTGTTGTACAAGCCTGTGGCCGACACATAGGGAAAGGGAGAAACTAAGAACCAACCCACCAGCCGATGACATCCACTGGTGGTATGATGCAATAACATGAACCAGTGGAGGTATCCATGTAAAGATTAGGAACTCACACAGTGAACCACTTGCCTGAGAAAGTAACCTCCTGACCAAGCAACACTAGGCGAACTACCCCAAAAGACGACCCAGAAACTGCGCACTATATAACGACAGCAAACCAGCAGATAGCTGCTGTAATGGGTAAGGATAAGGCACTAACCACTAAAAAAGGGGCCAACCAGAGCACCATGGAACAATTCACGACCACCACTCTGCCCCCACCAACGGACTCAGATAGACTTGAAGACCCACAAAACCCTGGAGAATCCCTATCCCTAAGGGATCTGATGAATGCCATTTCCAACTCGCGATCCTCAATGGAAGTCAAAATGGATGGCATCACCACAGAAGTCTCCCTGTTGCGACATGATCTCCAAAAACTCTCCTCCCGCACTCTTTAGGCCGAGACCCGTATATCTGTTGCAGAGGATGACTTGAGAAGTATGGGCCAGCAAATGAACAGAGCGCTAGAACGCATCAAAGTACTAGAGTCCAGGGTGGAGGAGGGGGAGGGCAGATCAAGGAGGAATAATATACGTATACTTGGGCTGCCGGAAAAGACTGAAGGGGACTCCATGGAGCTCTTCCTGGAGAAATGGCTGACTGACCTATTTGCTCCCAAGACCCTGTCGACACTCTTCTCAATAGAGAGAGTGCACCGAGTCCCAACGGGCACACCAATACCTGGGAAGCAACCGAGAACGGGGGTAGCGAAGATCCTTAATTACAGAGATCGTGATGCTATATTGCAAATGGCCAGACAAAAAGGGGAGATAACATACAACGGCTCCAGAATAGGCCTCTTTCCAGACTTCACTAGGGAGGTGCAGAAGATGAGACAATCCTTTGACCCCCTCAAGAAGCGCCTACAGACACTAAATGTAAAGTATGGCCTCCTGTTCCCTGCGCAATTGAAGATATACCACAATGGCACCACAGTACACTTCACTGACCCCAGAGAGGCATGGGCCTGGGCCTGGGCTGAGGGGCATCTGAAGGGGGAATGGAACCCACGCAAATGACAAGAACCAAGGAGGAATAGACCACGCCTGAATGAGCCTCCAAATGAGATACCCCATCAAGAAATAGAGGCGAGACCCCAGCGAGAAAATGATTAATTACAAACATGACTGAGAGATGAAAGAACTCATGACACCTGAGAACCAGGAAAAAGCTGTGAATCGAAAAGAAATGGACCAAAGCTAAACAAACCCCCACAAAAACTATCCTATCAAGATATGGAAGCGATACCATGAAATTAAGGCGAATAAATGAAAGAGCGGACAAACGATAAAACTATCATAACGTGAAATTAAACAAGGACCACCTAACAATCATAACAATTGGTGAAATGAATGCTGGCGGCCCTAAAACCTGGCGTGGCACTACCCCCCCGGACAATTACGAAGAGCGCATAGGGGTATTCCTAATACCAAAGAGACTATAAGTAGATAGATGTTTTGTTTAATAGGCGACAGATGCTTCAGTTGGGGAAGGAGTATGGGGAAGGGGGATCGGGAGTTACACAGGTATCCAATTGACAACTGGCTCATCAGGACCACATCGAACAAAACAAACTTGAAAATGGCAAGAATCAAACATCCACATATGGCAAAGAACTCAGTGAGCAATGGCTACGGCTGGACTTAAGGAAAAAAAAGCTTGCCTTCATGACATGGAATGTGAATGGCCTGGGGAACAGCATAAAGAGAAGACTAGTAATGCAATATATTACTCGACATGATCCGGATATAGTGATGCTAACCGAAACACACCTAGCGGGCACGAACTGCCAATTCTTCAAGAGAACCAAATACAAAACGGCAATCCATGCAGGCTTCTCCATGGGCTCGAGAGGTGTGCTGATACTGATAAACAAAAGAACCCCGATAGACGTAACACAGATAATTCAAGATCCGGGAGGCAGATTTGTGTTTATGCATGGCACACTATGGAACCAAACCATAGCTACAATGGTGATCTACTCGCCCCCAGCATTGTTGGCCCCCCTACTAGAAGAAATCACACCGATAATAGTAAATAACCCAGCGGATACACTGGTGATGGGCGGAGATTTAAATGAGGTGATGAGCACCGTGAAGGACCGCACACATCAGAGAGGAGGAAATCCGGCACGACCGACCAAACTGGCCAACTTCGCATCAGCATTGGGCCTTAAAGATGCATGGAGGGATCTCCACCCAGGCGAGAAACAATTCTCTTTCCACTCCGGTGCACACGGATCAATGTCTAGGATAGACTATTTCTTCCTCCCTGGGGTAAATATGCACAAAGTGATTGAGTCAACTCTGCAGCCCCGAGGAATATCAGATCACTCCCCACTCACGATGATGCTCGAGACACAAAGACCCCAGCCCCCACCGAAGTGGAAATTAAATGCATACTACCTGGGATTCCCAGAACTAACGGAGAAAATCCAAGAAACAACCGCAATGTACTTTGAACTAAATCAGGACTCTTTGGACGATGCTGGAATAATATGGGAAGTATATAAAGCAACTTTAAGGGGTGAAATATTAAGCTGGACCTCAGCACACAAAAAATTACACCAGCAAGAAGTAAAAGGAGCAGAAGGAGATGTGAGACGAGCTGAGGAGAACCTCATAAGGTCAGGAATGACAGATGACAACACACCCCTAAAGGTGGCACAAAAGAAACTACACAATGTGGCGCTGACATGCGCAAAACAAGCACACAGAACTACACGAGCAAGAATATATGAAACAGGAGACAAAGCCAGCAGAATGCTGATGCCAGCATTCTGCTGGCTTTGTCTCCTGTTTCATATATTCTTGGAAAGAAGGGAGGACAGACACCTCCAGGTACGGCGAATAGGCATCACAGACACGGAATGGGCCTCAACAGACTCAGGCATAGCGGAGGCCTTTGCAACCTACTACGAAAAGCTATATGCCCCACCGACGACTCCGCTGGACGCCACCATATTGGACTCAGCGACCATCCCAATACTAAACGAAACCCAGAAGCTGAATCTTGAGGCTCCAATAACAGAGGAAGAACTGATGACAGCCATCTCCCAGCTACAGAATGGAAAAACCCCAGGGCCGAATGGCCTTCCAGTAGAAATATGGAAGAAAATTGGCACCAGAGAAGTGGCGCCGCACATGCTCAAAAAGTTCCTGCAGGCAAAAGAGAAAGGCATCCTACCACCGGACCTAAGACAAGCCAGCATAGTGGTAATACACAAAGAAGGCAAACCTCCAGATGCATGTAGCTCGTACCGCCCAATCTCTCTCATTAACACGGAAGCTAAAATATTGGCCAAAATACTGGCCAACAGACTACAAACAGTGATAACCTCCCTGGTCCACCCAGACCAATGCGGCTTCATGCCACAAAGATCCACGCGAATGAATATACGCAGGCTTTACTCTGCCATTGAAAGATCGGCCACTCTACAGGACCCATTGGCACTGCTTACTATTGACTTTGAGAAGGCCTTCGACTCGATCCACTGGGAGGCCCTTTGGTGCATTATGGGTAGAATGGGATTTGGAGAGCAATTCACAAACTGGGTCAAGCTCCTATACAATGCCCCGATAGCTGAAGTCAGAGTCAATGGCTGGTCCTCACGAACCATTAAACTTGGGAAGGGCACCAGGCAGGGATGTCCCCTCTCGGCGATGTTGTTTGCGCTCGCAATAGAACCACTGGCGATAATGCTGAGGGAATCCACGGATTGGAGGGGGTTCCGCTGGGCACAGGACTGGGAGGACAGGGTGTCCCTATACGCAGATGATCTACTAATCTACCTTAGTGACCCAGCGATCTCCAGCCCCATTGTAACTAACATACTAACTACATATGAAGCCTTTAGCGGGTTGAAGGTAAACTATGATAAATCCCTGATCTTTCCAATAAAAGGACTAGATGCAGCGACCTTAGCAAATAACCCATTTAAGATCGAGAAAGAGCAATTCCGATACCTGGGGATACAAATCTCAACAGACCTAAGACAGTATTTAGGGAGGAACCTGCACCCAGTAAGGGATAGATTCGTAAATGACGTTAAGCACTGGATGGCCCTTGCGGTCACCCTATTGGGAAGAGCTGCTTTTTTCAAGATGTTGGCCCTCCCCCGGTTTTTATATGCCCTGCAGAACGCACCGTTATATATACCCCAAACAGAATTTCATAAAATAGATGAATCACTCAGGAAACTGCTTTGGGGAGGGGGACACCCACAAATTGCTCTCAGAACCCTTCAGCGCTCCGTGTGGGAGGGAGGAATCGGACTGCCACACCTGCAGACGTATTACTGGGCTGCCCAAATGTCGGTAGTGGATGATAGCCTGCATGCTGATCCAATGATACCACACAACAGAGCAGATGCCCAAGTACCATGAAGTCACCCCGCTAGAAAGCCTGTATAAAAAGAAAACCCGACAAGCTACACCCACAATGATGGCTCAGAGAACACAGATCTGGATGGATGCGCATAAATACCTGGGATGGGAGGGGAAGGTCACTCTGAAACAACCCCTGTGGTGGAATAAACACCTCCCGGAACTTAAAGACAGTCACAAATGGGCGGCCTGTGAGGAGGCGGGGATACAGACACTAGAAGACCTGGTACAGTATGGCGAAATCAAGACATTCCAAGTCCTGGAGGACGAATTCGACCTTCCCATCACGGAGCACTTCCATTACTTACAAATAAGGCATGCACTTACTGCAAGCGAAATAGATCTCCCGAATGTACCGGAATGCACCCCGATCGAGAGGAACATAGTGATGGAACGGATTGGGCACAAAGTAACTTCCACAAGGTACAATGCCATCAACTCGTTTTCCACGAAATAACTCACAGGACTTAAAGAGAAATGGGAAAGAGATGTGGGTCAAATACAAGCAGAAGACTGGGCAGTGGCACTTATGCACCCCCGGGAATCAGCAATTTCCGCCAGGATCAGGCTAGTACAGCTAAAAATCCTACATAGGGTTTACTATCCTAGAGAGGCCTTGCACCAGTGGGGAAGAGCGACAGACCCTAACTGCTTGGGATGTCACCAGATGAGGGGAACCTTTTTCCACATCCTATGGGAATGCCCGCGGATACAAGACTTTTGGCAACAATGCTGCGATAGGCTCTCAGCAGTACTTGTCCGTGAAATACCGATGGACCCCAAACTCCTGATTCTGGGAATAGTTGCGGATATAGAGCTATCCAGATTTGAAAAACTCATGTTTACAACAACTACGAGTCTTGCCAAAAGAAACATAGCCCAACTATGGGGCTCGCCCACACCACCACAGTACACCAAATGAGTAGCAGACGTGGACATGTGTATCCCAATGGAGGTGAGAGTGTACACCACAAGAGGATGCCCAGAGAAAGCGGCCAAGATATGGCAAAAATGGGAGGACAGCTGAAGGCAAGCAAAGAACAGACATGGGGACACTGAGCGCCGAACAGTGAACTGATATAAGCCATCGGAACGACTTTAAGAAACTCTAGATGTAACAACTTTACAATATATGCAAACAGAAACCAGATGCCAGGAAGAAATGTATACCTGTCTGTTTAAATGTTATAAATGTTTAAAGGGTTATGTGTGGTGACCAAATGTAAACTACATATTGTTGTTGTGCTTGACTATGTCCACAAAACAATAAAAAATGTTATATCAACAAAGCATTCATATCCCCGCCTCTCTCCGTGATGTTACTGGGCTGCGTAGCCAAACGCGCCCAGTCGTCTTCTACGCGACTTCACACAGAACCCGGAAACCAACACAGATCATCTCACAACACAGCGCACCACAATTCGGAATATGAAACTGTAGTTTAAAATCAAACAGCAAGGCAAAGTACATTTATTTGACATTAAATGTTTAGAGAATATTCAGCAATCGGCATATTAAATCGGAATGGAAATTTTTTTCTTTGCTCTCGATCCGCAAATCCGCTATAGTTTATCGTGAGTCATGCGCTGTTCCTTTATGGTACACAGGGTGTTGGTTTTCGTTAAAAGAAGCACTTTGGTCGCATGGTGATTCGCAAGTCTGTTCCATCAACTAGGCACTAGGCCACCGTAAAGGTTGATATGTTGCTTCTAGCCACTAGTACTGCGTAAGGGCATATGGGCCCTTGGCGATCCTCCCATAAAATAGTCAAGGTAGTGCAGTTGTTTACATGAAGCTGCAGCTGGCGATTGAAGAATCCGTCGGCCGGGGTCTGGAATAGGTGGCAGTCGCAGTACGGTAGGATGTACCTGTTTTGAAAACATAAAAATTGAAATTAGTCTCACCAGCCGATCTTTATTACTATTATTCATTTTATTTATTAGGGCCGAGGTGAGGATAGTGCAATGGAGTATGTTCGTCTCTAAAAGCAATGCGAAAACTGAAGAAAGAAATCGAGGATAACACACAATGTAATGATTTATTAGCGTTGAACCACTGAGAAATGACTGTTTGTCTACATGCGTGTCGAATGGGGACATGCATGCCCATGTACCCGGTAGAAAGACGATCCCACAAATGTTTTACTTGCTCTTCATTGTAATATGCCACACAGAACGAACAAGTACAACTTAACCTGGCTTTAACGGTACGCTATTTGTATTGTATTCCGGTATAAAATCGTCTAAAGAGTTACCTACATTATATTTGCCTTTGCCATTCTCTCCGCGTAATGCAGTCCGTAAATCCCACTCTGTTTGTGCCAACGATTTTTCATATACTGAACTAACATGAAACTCGGTGTAGTTTCAGAATTTTCAGCCTTATCGTCTCTTACGTTATTGCACCCCTCCTTCAAATGAAGTCCTTTGGGCATGGTCCCTGTTTCTCAAGGTCAAAAAACAATAGAACCTTATACTGCCAGTGCGAGTCGTGGGCCTCTCCAGCCCACAAGCAAAAAATCAAAGCTGGTGACCTTCATTCTGAATGAGCATACATTCCTACTTTGCAACATCCCGTGTAAAGCCATCCGTGAGAACTTGAATGTTGGACTCCATCTTAGTACTAGGCCTCACTGTGCTAATGCAAACTGGCTTCTCTCCCATCTGCAACGCCTCGCTTGGCGCGTCCAAGGCCCCCAACTTTGTCCTTGTTGTCCGCGAGCTTTGCAGCCCCAGAGAACCATAACAATGGAGACATTGACTTTTTGGGGGAATGTGAGGAAAAGTATAAAGTACCTGAGGAGTTGAGCTGAAAGTGAGATTTATTGTTTGTGTGTTTTATTATTTGTAATGCGCAAGCCTCCCCTCTGGTAACAGTGCGCAGCATTTACATGAGATTGCGAAGCTTAGTTACAACAACAAAAATATATACATACACATATTGAAAAGGACAGCGGTATGAGGTGAATAGAGCGAGAAGTCAAAGATGACACCCAGGTTGTTCGCCACTCAGGATGGTGAAGGGAGTGGTTAGGGTTAGCATACTTTATATGTACACTGTACAATAACATTTGTTTCAAAAAGACAATCAGATTATAAACATTTATACCGGGATTTGTACTTCTCAACAAGCTCTGCTTTGGGTGGACATGGCACAGTGGCAATGTTTGGTGGCAATGTATCTGTGCTGTGCACAGAATCGTTCACAATTCCATGTGTGTGCATCTCTAGTACATTAACAATGAGGCCTTTAACAAAGTTGAATTCCATTTCCTCATATACTGGTTTGACCACCCAATGTTTACTTTTTGTAAAGGCTGTAGTGTAGCGAAGCATCCCTACATTTCCTGTAGTCCTAGATTGTTCACGGCACACATTCTCGTTATGTGCCAAGACCACTAGTAGAGTCCTATGTTTCATGCCCTGTATGCCGAAATGCAATCGCTTTGGCCTGTACTTTAGGCACATATTGTGGAACACCTCCAAACCTCCTGTGTGACAGAATTCTGTCAGTCCCCTCAAATCTTTTGATAGAGTTTTATCAAACACAATCTTCTCAATGGCTTTGTGTGTAGGTGAAGCTGGAATCAACCACTTCTTTATCCGTGCCTCTTCTGGGGACAAAGGGCCATGTTCACATTGGTGGAAATGTTGGTTTTCTCTCCAGCGGTGTACGTTGGTACAGTGGTGCATTAGTGACCGCCATTTTTCAAGTAGAATTTCCACTGACCCTTCACAAGTTTTGGAGCTCCACGAAAGATGGTTGCTGATAGACTGGGACCACTGTGAAATACTTTCCAAACCTTTTTTTTTCCCTGCAGCCGAGATGTTCTTATTGATTGATTTAGCAAGATGCCATATGTCAAATTGATGTTTAATATGTGGGAACTGCTCTCTCATTGTCTTGGCTATTGAAACGTGTCTGTCCGTGGCTATGAGGTCGATGTGCATTCCCCTCGATTGTAGATATTCCAATGATTTTATAAATCCTAGTTTCTCCATGGCCACTGAGGATTTACATTGGGACACCTGCACGACCACAGAACTCTCAATGTTCTTACTATCCATGTCCTGAAAGTGGTAGGTGCAGTACTTGGCTGAAAATCCAGGGCTGTCGCACTGTCCATCGCCGGCTAGCCTGAACCGTTTGCTTTTTAATGTACTTTCCATAGACAATTGTTCAATTTTCCAAGCATCACTAATGGCCGGATATAGATAATCATGTTGGAATTTGTAGTACTGCGTTTTAGAAATGAAATGGAGTCCCACAAACCAAAAGAAATAGTCTAACTTTCTAAAACTGGACCCACTAAAAAGTGAGGCAGCTGCACACAGTAGATTGCCTGGTGGCAATTTCCCCAGCATCGGTTGTGCAGACCATGAGAACGTATGATGTAATGTACAGGTGGCATGCATTTTGACGTTACTGCCTTGTGTTTGACGAGTCACATTCATCAATGGCTTCCCACATACTTGCCCTCTAACTGAATGCCCACATTTCAGCATATTTATAATATCCATCAAACAACTGTTGAATACCATGTATCTGCCCTCTTTCATTAGACTGTCATCCTGCATCACAGTTGTTTCGGACTGTACCGTTGTGGACATATCACCCGAATTGAAACTAATATCGGTGATATCATGTTCTGGTGCGTTGGTGAATAGTGCTGCTGGTTCATTCTCTGTCATTTTAGCATCTGTTACTTGAACATTGATGGGAGAACACAACAATGTCGACAGCTTTTTGGGTGGCATTTCTTTGGCGGGTTTAGATGTGTGAATTGACATGCGACTATTTCAGAGCTTTCTTCAATACATTCAGTATCATCTTCTTGTGGTGGTGCAGTCGCACTGCAGCAATGGTCCAATAAAACTTTGCTGGATTCTCCGGACACATTCAATTCATGTTCTGGCCATTGGAAAAATGCATCTCGAGTCTGAACACACCGCGGCTCAATTACTAGTTCCTCCATAGTGTAAATGGTTTGGCAAGCAACATCTGTCTGTGTATGTATAGTTTGTACACCCACGGGCAACTAGAGGACAGATTGGAAAAGGGATGTTCAGTTTAAACCCAAGATACAGTATTGTACAATTGAGAGAAAAAAACCCATAATATAGTCCCCAGCACAAAACAATTTCTAACTGTTTGTAACTAACCTTGTTTTTGTTTCTTTTCTTTGCAACTTTCTTGACTCGAAATTCAGCATCTGCACGCTGTCGCTCCGATTCGTATCCGCATGTCTCCCCTTCCTCTTGCGCTGCAACCACTATAATTTCTGGATCCGCATAGACAGCACGGAATGACGCTCCATCGACTCCCTGAAACATAGTACTTTCATTAGTAAGGATTACAATATTGAAAACATAACACACACTTGGGGTCGACGACACAGGTACATATCAATGGCTAACCACAAATGAAACATTGTGTAGAACAATCAAACAACAAGTATACAAGATCTGATGAACTGTCAGTATCCATACCTCGTGCTGCTGAAGAACATCTAGGGATGTTGTGAATGTGGTGGACGCTTCAGCATCTCCCTGAAAGACAGTACTTGCATTAGTATGGATAACAATAATTATAACTGAAAACAAACACTAAGGGAAGACAACTAAGGTGTATATCAATTGGAATGCACTAACCAAACATTTGGTTAAAATAATTACACGATACATAACAACTATTACTTGACATGCATAAAACAAGTCTGTGGCGGAATAGCTAAGTAAGATTACCTGATATGCGCTAGAAGTGGTTGATAACTGCTGGCATGACACGGATGGAGAATCTTGTTGCTTCATATTCAGTGGATAGTCAAGAAGTTGTAAAGGTAAATTATTGTTTGATAGTGAAATGCCAATATTAAAAAGTGCCATGTAAGGTGAAAGAATACTTGAGAATAATGCTATTGAAAATGTGCAAAATAGCACAGTTCCCTGTGGCCATAAATAGATTTCCTTTGAGGGTTATAAAATCGAAAAATACTTTATTGCTAAATGTCATTATTCAAAAAGCTATACACTCATATCAATATCGAAAGTATTACAAGGGACACAACACCTAAAATATCAATTAATCCATTCAACTACCTACATACTTCCGCAAGGCCTAAAGCTAAATCCGGACACTTGATTCACCAGTGGCGGAATGTGGACGAATGGAGTGGGAATAGCGTTTGCGAGCAATTTTCATGTCGTTGGACCGTTTATTCTTCTTTGTTACCCAGGATGTGGCGTACATGTTGGAGGGAAAGTGCCTGCTGCAGATGCGGTATCGATCACCCCTCTTGTCCTCAAAGACTTTTTGGACTCTACTTTCAAGCCCTGACGGTGCATATCCGCAATACCAGACCTATTCTCTTATCCGATCTACAGTCTTAGGGAATACATGCATTGTAGTGCCTTCAGATTTATCATGGGTCTTCGAAGGGCAACCGCTAATCGAACAGGCAGGCATTGTTGGAAATTCTGAAAAGTAAATATCAACATTATTATAAATTCTTGATGAATAAAAATGTGATAAAAAAGTAAATGAACCATACAATGTTCAATGCAAGGTTTGTTTTGGTCGCCGGAACTATACCAGTTCATCATGTGCGGCTTAGTATTTGCATATCTTTCACAAATTAATAAATGATGTGACTAAACTCTGAACATGTGACTTGTCCCTTGGATGTACTATCTTGCACGAAAAGGAAACATGCTTATATTATAGACAGGACCCGTGACGGATGCAATTCAATGACAATTGACACAGATGAAAATAAATAGATCTATTGATAGCATAACAATTGAAACTCAAGTCAATAGCAATGAGACCAATGAACATTGCACTATTGAGTACTCTACTCGCAAATAGTTAGAAATTTAAAAATGTACGAAATATGACTGTGATACATGGCCTTACCTTGACCAACAAGCATTCCGAGTAGTTTGTGGCAGGAGAACAGGTAGATGGCCACAGGTAGCACACTGATGAGTTAGCTTGAAGCGGTCACAGAAGTTCACAGATAGCACGACGACAAGCAGATTATCATCGATCTCAGTGGTTCTCAGGTAGGACGTTCAGGAGTTGACTTGCAAAGCACAAAGATGTTCTCATGAGACATATCAAGTAGTTTATAAAGTATTAGAAACAGGGGTGTGTTTGTGAATGAATGACGTGTATATGTTGTGGAATTATGTGGTTTGCAGGGGGGCGGCCAGCGTGAGGGGGATCCTGGCCGGAGACACGGGGTCTGAGGAGGCCATGTGAGCAATGGCCCCTGGGCGTGGTATACCTTTTGAAGTGTACATGCTGTTTGGCACCTTGGCCGTTTGCGCCCCTGACAGCACACCCTGGCAGCGCACATCCACTGGCACGAACTGCCTTTGATAGACGGGGTGGGGTGGAGGGGCCGGGGGCGTGCAGAAAAGGCACCGGAACACTGCTGAATGGATACACACTTATGTGGATTGCCGGGGCGCGGCCTGCTTCAGGGGAGGCCTTCCTGGCGACACGGGGTCTGAGGAGGCCATGTGAGCAATGGCCCCTGGGCGTGGGATACCTTTTGAAGTGTACATGCTGTTTGGCAACTTGGCCGTTTGCGCCCCTGACAGCACACCCTGGCAGTGCACATCCACTGGCGCGAACTGCCATTGATAGAGGGGGGTGGGATGGATGGGCCAGGGGCGTGCAGACAAAGCACCGGAACACTGCTGAATGGAGACACACTTGATACATTTAAAAAATTGAAACAACCGTTGTTAAAATATATGTTGTGTTTTATTTTGTTTCTTATTTTGATGGCACAAAAATACTAAACTTTACACATTGTACAGGTCAGGTTGCAGCACAGCAAGGGAAAATCCCCTGTAGTGACCGCTGTCACTGGGGAAAGTTTGTCTTATGGCACCAACGACACAGGCGGGTATTACTCTTCGAAAGCGGTGCCCAAGCCTCCCGTGAAGCCACCATGTAAAGGAACGATAGGCCACCAGCCTGTACCACCTGTGAAAAAGAATGATACAAACTGTTTTTAAATGATCAAGATAAGTTTATTAAACCTTTGTTGTCAATGACAATTCTTGTAACTAATGGCATTCTGCTCGGACAAATGCTATCTAGACACTGCACACTATTGAACGACTTCCATGCGTTACAATGATATGTAGATGTAATTTTGAATATAGGAGACGATCATGTAATAGTAGTGGCATCACAACCAGAGTATACTTACTCGTTACTCGGATTACGAGGACGAACATTTGCGCGAAGTTCGTGCATAAGCACCATCATTATCCTCAACACGGACCGTGTGAGGCAGGCTACCCTGAAGTCTGGCAGCTCGGTGATACATTGCGGCCGTGGCTCGCCTTCCGAAATGTAGGCCACGCATCCAGAGTTTTCATCGCAGCAGCAGTTCTCGTCCTCGGTTGGCATTAGCTCGCACCGATTGCATGTACACCAGGTGGTAACACCGTCCATGCGACTAGGTCCGGGGTCTTCATCCGTCGATTCGTCCTGCCAACTGCCGTCGGAAGCCCCATCGTTTTCGCATGTTTCCCTTTCCAGTAGTTCCTCCTCGGTATACTCGGGCTCGTACATGTAGGGCATTATTGTAGCAATTGTGTGGTAAACAAACTAAAATAATTTATAGCGATGGTACAGGTATCTGTTCAAACGGGCTACAAGCGGCGAAGGTAGCTGACCAGAGCACAGAAACGAGTCACAGATTACTCAAAGTAACACAGAGAGAGGAATGGAATCGAAAATCTGCTGCTGTCTGTTGTCAAACAGTCTGTTTATACTTATTGAGTAAAGAGGCGTCCTGCCATTTCCATGGTAACACGTCATTAGCTGAAGTGCAGCGATTGTTTACACGAGACCTGCTTTGGCGTTGGGAAATGGGCGCTGCGCGTCTGCTGATGACAGGCTCAGGGGCGGGGGATATGATTTAGTGCCGCAAAAGCAGGTCACCCAGGGCGATGGGGCAAGTGATAAGATTATCACAAAATGGAGGTGCCCTGCTACCTGTTTTCGCGTTTGTTTAGTAGACGAAAACTCGGGTAAGGTCCATAGGAAATTTTTCTACGATCGACCGATTTAGGCGTAAAAACACATGGCCGACTTGTAGAGACAATAAAAATTTCTGACTGAACCATTCCTTTAATCGCTCATCAAAGTTTGCCTGGGCTCCTTATCATTTTAGATGACATTGGGGGTCATTCCGAGTTGGCCGGTAGCCATGGTGCTATTAGCATTGTGTCATTGTGCTATTAGCACCATGGCTGCCTCCCAAACCGGGCCCGGTCTGGCAGAATGGGGACTTACCGGGTCATTCCGACCCTGGAGCAACCTGTAAGTACCCATTCTGTAGACCATTCCCCATTCCCATTTGACCCCCCATAGGGCTCAATGGGAATGGGGAAGGCGCTAATAACGGTACCGCAAATTTCGGTACCGTTATTAGCTCCAAGGTCCCTCAACGGGAACCGCAGAGAACTTGTGGTCAGACCACACATCCTTTGCGGTTCCCACTAAGGGACCTCGGAATTAGGCGGTAAGGGTTTTCTGGCACCGGCATCATTACCGGTGACCGTTAACCCTTACCGCCCAAGTCGGAATGAGGCCCATTGATACCTACTTGGCCAGTAGTGGCCATGAACCCATTGTCGTTGGAGTCTATACATTTGCCTGTCTTTCTAGCACATTAATCAGTCAGCTGAGGCACATGACATCTTCACCCTTCCATAGGACGGTTGTTAGCGTGTACAGGGAGGGAGCAGCGAACGTATGCTGGCATGCTGCAGGTGCCGCAGAAGCAAGCCCATTTGTGCTTGTCCATGCCAGAACTGTGCCTAGGGCAGTCCCTCCCGTCATTTTACACATTGTGCGCTGTCTGCTTTAGCAAAACCGAAAATTAAATGAAGCGCATATGCGCTACTCTTGATTAAGGCGGCTTAACCGCTACATCTGGAAGCCGAGATGAACTGACATTAATAACACCAACTTTATTAACTCTAGTTCACGCGACTCTGACTTTGACACAAATATTTTTTCCATTAATCCTATTTTCAGTTCACATGAAAGAACTGTTTTACATTCATGACCTCAGTCTTGAGCTTGCTTTATGTATTCTTTTTATTTGTTACTAACATTTCACTGGTGTTATGATCAATTGTATCTCTATCCAGAAATTTTAAACTGGTGGAGTGTTTGTGTTTTCTTCAAACGCAACAGAGAATCAACTTGACTAAGTGATTTTGTATTGTGCATTTTCCTTTGCAGAAAGGTTTTTATAACAAAATGTTGTGATATGAATTAAAATATGTGTTTTATACTATTCCTGGTCAGTGGTTTACACAAATGGGATATTTCAAGCCGTTTGTGATTTATGTGATTTATGTGTAGAGTTGTTCATCTACAACCTGTGTAGTAGGAGACAGGGTAGCTAGTGGTGGAACTGTTTGCATTGTGTCATTCTTTTTATTAGGGAAATATAGTCTTTCATCATCACTCAATAACCTAACTCCTACGGGTTGTGGTACCCTCCAACATAACCCCACTAAGCGAAAAGGTGATACATTCATATATGAAAATTCTCTTAACTTTACTGTTAATTTTGCCTGAATTTTAAAGGACAACCACCATCCTAACCAAATAAGCAACCAATATTATTTGCATTTGCATCAACCACTTCTAGGTACAGGACCTACTCTCTTCAATCAACTCCTGCAACTGAGCTGGATAACCAGAAGACCTTTGGCTCCTGTGACGATTAGGCAGGTCTCGTTACTTCTCCCCAAGGGTAGCCCATTCCTTTGAGGCTAGGGAGGTGAGGCCACTACCCGATAATCCCCCTAGCATGGGTAATATGCAGGAGGACCTCATAGGGAGGGAGTTCCCTCCTGGGTATCAGGGCAGACACCCGGGAAAAAGCCTCCATACCGCCACCACAACACATAAACCCCTACCCTCATGGTCACTCTTTTCATCCACCATTGATAGAGGAACCATTTGCTACTGTAAACCCATGACTGTGAAGGGAATACGACCTACTGTTTTGAAAGGGATACTGAAAGAATTATTATCACGAGAAGACTGAAACAAGGCACCAGAAGAAAGGAGTCACTCACCTGGTGAAGGAACTTTATTTTTGTTATAGATTTGCTTTAATTGTTAGGGTAAGATTGTTAGGTTTCTGATAGAGGACGGAGAACATATTACTTTTGGACAGACATTCTGACAGGTCATTAAAGTTTCCTAGGTTGAGGCAAGGCAAGCCCCATGGAAGTAGGGAGGGATAGGGTTTTTCTCCTTTCATAATACAAGTTTGTAGCCCCAAACATGACCCTTCCTTGTCAGTCTCCTTCTTCTACACCCTCACACTCTCCAAAATATACAAGAACCAGAAATGACACTTGTTTTCTTATCCTTCCTGATTGGCAAGAGCACTAGTGGGAATGCCCCACTATTTAACTGACCACTCCTCAAAATGTCCACAGGTGACCTAAACAACCCTGCAAGCTACCAGTCTATCACAAACCCTCCTTTCATCTGAAAAATACTGCAAAAAATCACATACTTTCAGCTCTGAAATTTTTCGAGACAAACAACCTACGCCTTGAGCTCCTGCATATTTTTACGCAGATGAAGGGTACAGGATTGGTATTATGATCAATCTGGGACACACTAAATACCAAAGGGGACAACAATTCTGAGAGTGCACTCATCCTGCTGGATATCTTGGCAGCCTCTGACACCATCAGCCACGAGATTCTTCTAAGGAGGCTAGAACATATTGGAATAAAAGGAACTATTCTATGCTTTATCACCTCTTTCCTATAGATTTTAGCGACACCTTCTTACCTCTGGGGTACCCCAAGGATCCACTCTGTTGTCTCATCTGTTCAACATTTACATGATGACCCTACGAAAAGTCATCAATCTGTCTGGCCTCACCGAGTACAACTTTGCGGATGACACACAAAATAAATTCATGAACTACCCTTCCACTGTGTCTAAAGACCTACAATCATGTATGACGGGAGGCTTACTAAAGCTCAATCCAACCAAAACAGAACTAATGTTTTGAAGTGTGGCACCATTAAACATCACTTCAATCCCTTGGCATGACAAAATGGGCTCATGCCCAATAGGATCCACCTTAGTTAGAAACCTCAGAATTGCAATGAACAGCAGCCCCATACTTGAGCGTCGGGTGGAAGACATTGCCAGGAGCTGCTTTTTCCAACTCTAAGACATATCAAGCCTTATCTATCCTTTATCCACATGACCATGGCCATTATATCACTGGTTATAGCAAGGCTCTATTCCACAAACAGCCTATATATTGGACTCCCGTAATAGCTCATGGAAAAATACAGTCCAAAAAGCAGCAGCCAGACTACTTGTCAGGATGAAAAAACACATCACTCAAGTGTTACATACTCTGCACTGACTCTCTCCGTCAAGAAAATAATACAATATAAAACTCTTTGCATCAGCCACCCTGCTTACCATGGCAATGGGTGTGACTCAATCACAAGGAAATTCCAGCACCACACCCCATCCAGGACTCTACGATCCAGTAATGCTACTATAGTACTAGTTCCTAGCTTCAGAAGAAAAAGGCAAGGAGGGTCCATATTCACCATACTGGCTGCCAAACTATGGAACTTCCTACCTAAGCAACCCTGCATAGAAGTGGACTACCACACATTCAGGGAACAGCTCAACATGTGGCTATTCAACTCACTCAAATGGTTAACCAACAATGGAGCTAGGTTCACGCAAACAGAAGTTAATTGATCCGCGTGCTTCATCTCTCATAGAGGACTAGGCACTAGAACCACCAATCAAAACCATTCTACAAGGATATTGTGTCTGCTTGCCAACCAGCTTAGGGAACCATGACCCGTGTTCACCTTTTGACTGGAACTTCAGAACTTTTCCTCTTCACTTTTCACAGGTGAATACGTGCTAAAACTGCCAATCAAAATCTTATTCAAGGATGATTGGTCTGCTATACCTCTGACTTAGGGAATCATGGCCAACATACCTCATCTGGTAATTCAGCTCCTTCCCTAGCACATTCCAAACACAGACTACAACTGACCAAATAAGGAAGGGTTCTCTGTGCAAGGGGGGCTAGTACCTGTTGCGTGAATGAGGAAACTCTATCAGGCTTTGTGCACACTGGATTAGCCACCTGCAAGGATAAGGAGATCTTATGATTTTCATAAGTATGTAGCTCTATGATTAGTAATTACAACAACGTACACACTAGGATGCATGTCACAAGAGTGACAACCAAAGTCAAACAACGAAGATGGCTTCTCCCAACTGGTTTATGTACTGAACTCGCCAGGGTTTTCAGAATTGCACCATGACATATACTAACATGGAGTTTGTACTGGCAGTTAAAATGATACAGAGAGAGCAAAACTCCACCAGCTGTCAATGGGTGAAACTCTGAAGTAAAGTGGAATGGTGGGCGCTCACTCTCCTTTATCAATCTACTTACATTTAGCCCAGTGTATCTCTTTGAACATGAGAGATCCACAAACTGATATGGGCTAAACTACAACCCTTCTCTGATACAAACATATAGGTAACACACGCGAGTGACAGATAATATAAACACCATTACCCAGTTCTCCCTCAGACCTAATGCAGAATAGGCTGGCTGCAACAAACAAAAACATTTCACAAGTTGGTAAAATGACATAAACAAAACCACTTACCCTCATCAGTGCATGTGCCAGTCGTCCGCTTCAGTATGGTTTACACAAAGTGCCCTGCCTCTGTTTAGTACAATACGCTGCAGGGAAAAGTTAGCTTGGTACTGCTCGCCCCCCCCCCCCAATGCTCCTGCAGAACCCTTCAGTACATGCAGGTTCAACCTGGGTAAGCAGCAACCCAGCCATAACACAGACACTGCCCCAAGAGGAAAAACGGAGTAGTATGTTTATTATGGGTTAGTACTTCTATGCCTAAACTGAAACGAGTGTGTGTCGTGACAGGAGCTTGATTTTCTTTCCTCACCCAGCTACTTCATTTACAAGTTAAGGAGCTGCAAGCTACTGGGACTGTATAAACCCACAGCCCCGCTCCACACCTCCTCCTCACAATGTCCGTAGCTCCCTAGTTGATTGACCGAAACCGACAAACAATAAGTGTCCACCTTTCTTTCTGTTATATTGAGTTATGAAAACCGTAAGCAGACTGAACGGGAAACTCTGAACGGGGCAGAGCTGGTACATGAAGTGAGTTAAAACAAAATGCTTTCAGAACAATCCCCACTCCCTCAAGTTCTCCCCCTCCTACTTCGTTGCAGTAGGGCTACCGCAAAGGACTAAATCAGCACAGGGATGTCACTACATGCAGACTGTTCAATCGGGAACAAAACGTCTGGCGTCCGAATGGTGGTCTGCTATACCGCCCCTTTTTCATTTCACTTACCTCTCTGTCAGAACTCCCCTGGGTAGGAGGAGCCTACTTAGGCCAGAATGGCCTGTGCAGGGTTGACAGGAAGAGGGCAATATCCCTAATCTCTCTGCCTGGCTCTGTGTCCCCCTTTCTCTTATTTGTCTCTGTGTCCTCTGCCTCCCGACTGTTGCTCTTTTCTCTCTCATTGGTTGTTCCACCAATATCGCCCTGAACGGGGGTTATTAATACGAAAGAGGTAACATCACCTCAAGCACGCATCAGCTCCCCCTCCTGCCGGAAGGTAATACCGGCTTCCATGTTAAACCCAACGGGATAATGCTGGAGTTGCATCATGAGAAGAACATGGATGAAAGGCACTTTCTAAGGGAGCTCAACCTGTAAATCGCCTGATTGGCAGGATAAAACATACATTGGACTAACACGACGAACTGACCATAAGAAATCACAGGTGGAAAAGAAACCATGTCACAACCCCTTGCACATGCACGCATACATATTCTACAATAACGCCTGCCACAGTTTTATGTTACCTGTTTCTTTTTGTTCGTTCTGCTTAGCATTCCACTGTCTTGGCAAAGCTCAGAAATACATGAGAGAGATACACTCACCCCCCTGTCAGGCTAAACCCTTGTCCCTAAGGATTTATCTTATCCAGGAGGTGTAGGCAACAAAAAAATACAAGTCTCATTCCATACCACTGGAATATCCCACCAGGGCTGTGTAGTGGTAACTTGCATGGGTGTGTTCAAATTTGCACAAAGAGAAACCCTTAAGGGAATTCCCCTTCTAATAGTCTCATATTGTTCCCCAGAAGCTTCATAGCTCAGCATTTTAATGGGTTTGACTTCCCGTTGAGATCTCCTGGGCTCCCAATCTGTCTTTGAAGGAGGTTCGGGCACTGCTTCCGTGCTTTCCACTGCTGCCGGGGGTCGGTCTAAAATTCCAGAGCCTAAATTTGGCATATGATCCTCTGGTGGTGGGTACGAAAGGCTTGGTGTTAACAGTAGGAGGTACCTCTCTCCTGCTTTCAGGATGCACTACATGACCTGAGGGTACTGAAGCTGTGTTTTCATTTTCTTGCCAGTATGCCACATTGCTGTTCTCTGATTCACCCTGGGTTTATTTTTCCTCTTCTGGCAAGACCAGTATCCCTGGGGAACTGATAGCCACTTATTGGTCCCGTGGCTCTCCATCCCCATCATTTTTTTTCTCCTTTGGGCTGGAGGCTACAGACTGTACAGTCCTGGGACTTATGGGTTTAGTGTGGTTCACCTTGCTAGACTCCTCTGCAAAACTCCTAGTAACCATCTTACTGGGGGAAAGGGGAACTTCAGCCCCAGATGGATCGAGTTCTACATCATCCCCTATAGGTAGGAGGTGATTACGGTAAAGAGTTTTCATATAATGGGGATTTCTCTTTTCTCGCAGCCTGAACACATGCAGTCCTGGCAACTGCCGGTCAATGGTGTAGGTCTTTGACTCGCAATGATCCCCTAACTTGTTTCACCCTCTTTTTCACAAACTCTGAATGAGCACTCTGTCCCCGGGTTGCAGATTTTGGAACTTGACTTTGATATCATATCTTCTCTTGTTTGCTTCACATTGGTGTTCCGTCACAGCTTGAGCCAGTTGGAAATTCTGGCCCAGATGATCTTGAAGGTCTCGGACATACTTGCGGTAATTCTCATCACCGGTACCATCCGAAAATACCCCAATACTCAAGTCTATGGGCAACCTTACATTTCTTCCAAACATCAAATGATAGGGGATGAATCCAGTGCTGTAATTTTTGTACAATTGTAGGTGTGGTCCAAGGTTGACAAATGTTGACTCCATTTAGTTTTTTCTTTGGCAGTCAGAGTCCACAGCGTACTCAGCGATGCGTGATTGAGACGTTCAGCTTGTGCAGCACCTTGTGGGTGATAGGGGGAGGTCCTTGTTTTCCGCACCCCAATCAATTGCATAAATTCATTAATCCACTTGGATTCAAAGTCTGGCCCCTGATCTGAATGCAGGCGTGCTGGCCATCCCTAATGAACAAAGAATATGTCCCACAGTACTTTGGCTATCGTGGTGGCCTTTGGTCTTTCATTGGGTATGCTTGGGCATACCAGGTAAAATGATCGTCACTTCTAGGAGGTTTTGGATCCTGCTGCCGTCTAGTTCAAGGCTCAGGAAGTCAACACAGACTAAATCCATTGGCCCAGAGCTCTGTAGATGTTGAAGTGCTGCTGACGGAGGAATTGGCATCTTCCTGGTGTTGCACCATGCAAATATTCAGCAGTGTTCTTCTACCTCAGTGCTCAATCTTGGCCAATAGAAACAAATTCAGATCAACTCCAGGGGGCGTTCGCTTCCCAGAAGCCTATGTTGATCATGAAGGGCTCACAGTGCGACTGAACAGAGCGAGCTGGGAAGCAGAAGCCTGTGGATTAGTCGCCCTTGGACTTGGCTCTCTTTGTGCAACACCCCTCCTTTTACCAGCAGAATCCTCCATTCTTTCCTGTAATCTGATTGCCCTGTCCTGGGTATGTTGGTTGATGGTCCCTCGGATCAATTTTGTTTTGCTTTGAATACTTCAAATAGCTCGAACTCCTTCCACTGGGCTTGTTTTAAATCAGTCCTGGTCGTGTGTGGCAGTTCTGGGACCGTCCGACTGGTGACATCACAATATCTCAAAGTGACTGTACCGTCTGCAGGGCGGGTCCTCTTGGGGCATATACTACTCTCTGGCTCTTTTCCTGTTCTGACAATTTCCAGTCTTGTAACATCAATTGAGTGATGAGTTCATAGGCTTCCTTTCCCTTAGGCACTGGCCTCTCTCTGGAAAATGGACGTAGTCGGGTGTAGGTTCCATGTTCAGTTAGAAAGGATGATGTAGGTTGCCATTCCATTGCCACTCTAACAGCCTTAGCCACAACGGCTGCAATGACTACAGCCTCTTTGGTTGATGTAGGGGCTTCAGGTCGCTGAGGTATTCCTGGCCAAGTGTCTAATGTCAACACTGCACAAGTAATGAATGGTTCCCCACCTCTGATCTCAGAGGGCAGGGTTTTACCTGTATGAGAAATACAACCATAACACAGCATACAACATTTTATGTCTTGACAAGGTATTCACCACACACCTTTCACTTTCCCAGTGATGGGCTCCAAAGACCCTGTCCTGGCCAACACTTCATCAGTGGTGATATGTACAGGAACTTCTCCCACTGTGAAACAGACCTCAAGCTGAGTCCTTCTGCATGTACCCAATGCAACACATATTCATGCACCATTTTGACTAAGTGTAAGAAACAACCAATATATTGTAAAGTGCTTCTGGGTAATAGACCAGGGCTCTTTCTAAATCTTGTGGATGCCCCCGAACTCAGCAGTGCCTCCATAGTGTAAGTGGGGGCTAGTGCCTGTTGCATGAATGAGGAAACTCTGTCAGGATTTGTGCACACTGGATTAGCCACCTGCAAGGATTAGGAGAGGAAACTATAGGGACACCCCTTACCAGACCATGTGCAACTACAAGAGCCAGGGGGCATTTTTTCTATTAACCTTTTCCAAAGCCCATGTGGCTGTGATGAACAGTCACTGAAAAGAAATGTGGCCACGGCAGAAAACCACCTGCACGAAATAAAGACACTACTCCTTTGTGTGTCAGCACTGAGAAGACACTTTTATATATTAAGCATATTAAAACAACGTGATAAAATCACTTTGTTGACCCTGGATGGGTAGCCATTATATCCCTTTAGTTGAATTCATATATATACATACATATGACTAGTGCCAATCGATCCATAATGTGCAGGTGACCTCTAGCCTAGGCAGAAATTAATAAATAAATAAGTTGCATCAATGCTGAGACAATGGATGATTGGCAGTGGTATTAACCAGACATGAATTAATACATACATAAATAGCATCAATGCCGAACACTGGATGATTAACATTGATATTACTCAGGGATGATTTAATAAAATAAATAAGTAAATAGCATCAATGCTGAGCACTGGATGATTGGCGATGTTATTACTCAGGCATGCATTAAAACATAAATACATAAATAGTATCGAGGCTGATCACTGGATGATTGACATTGGTATTACCCAGATATGAATTCATAAATAAATAAATAAATAATTAGCACAGCTGGTTGTACCTGGGCTGAGAGGCATAACTAGAATGCATAAATCTAATGTCTATTTACATCATCGGACATGCCCTGTTAACAGATGCCTGGAGAAAATATATATATATAGGGGAGTTAGTATCTTGGGCAGTTGGTCAAGTCATGCATACACAGGATCTCGGAGAATCTAAATCACCAATGTTACATACATTTCATTACCTGTAGCATTCATAACCATGGCAGAGGTTGAGCTCCTCAGTTAGGGGCACCGACCTTCTGGCCAACCCTTAAAGTTCACTTACAGTGTCTTGTATAATCACTAACATACCCCCTACCTAGTGACATCTGCAGTCTGCCACACACCCCAACAAAATCCCCTCAAACACAGACATAACATTAATGGGTAACCAGTCAAGGAAGAAAAGATGGCTTCTCCCAACTGGATTTTGTACTGAACTGGCCAGGGTTATAAGAAATGCACAATGGCATATACTAACATGGAGTTTGTACCGGCAGTTAAAATGATACAGAGAGAGCAAAACTCCCCCAGCTGTCAAGGGTGAAACTCTGAAGTAGAGTGGAACGGTGGGCGTTCACTTTCCTTCATCAATCTACCTACATTTAGCGCAGGGTATGTGTCTGAACACGAGAGATCCCCAAACTGATATGGGCTAAAATACAACCCTTTTCTGATACAAACTTATAGTTAACACACGTAAGGGACAGATAATATAAACGCCATTACCCAGTTTTCCCTCAGACCTAATGCGGAATAGGCTGGCAGGAACAAACAAAAAAATGTCACAAGTAGGTAAAATGAAATAAACAAAACCGCTTACCCTCATCAGTGCATGTCCCAGTCGTCCGCTTCAGTATGGCTCACACAAAGTGCCCTGCCTCTGTTTAGTACAATACGCTGCAGGGGAAACTAAGCTTGGTACTGCTCACCCCCCAATGCTCCTACAGAACCCTTCAATGGGTGGGGTTACAACCTGGGCAGGCAGCAACCGAGCCATAACGCAGACACTTCCAGTGACGACGGAAAAGGAAATGAAAATGGAGGAGACCCCCGATAACGCGGGCAGTGTCCTCCTTCTCCCTCTCCCATTTACAAGGGGGAGGGGCCGGCCAAAGCGCAGCAGAAAAACGAAAAGCCTGCGAAGGGCAACAAAGAAAAGGGGCGGGGATAGCACTTTATAACGGGCGGACTCCTTACTGCAGGTAGCCTCCAGCCCCTGCAGAAGGATGCCCACACCACGGTAAGGATTTCGTTTTGATCTCGTTTTTGCTATCGTTGCAGGACCAGAGGAAGCTGTGGAGCAGCCATTGCGGAAAGGAGCAGGAGCAGCCATGAGGAGGAAAGGCGAGCTGAGGGACCACCTGTGAGGCCGCGGCTCGGGAGCCTGGAGCACCTGTCGGGCGGACAGAACACTGAGGCGACAGCAGAGCAGCGAGCAGTGCCGGAAGAGCGGGAAGGAGCGGCGCAGGACCAGCGGAGGCTCTGGAGCTTCCGAGGAGTGAGGAGCAGCCCCCAAGGACCCTCGGACAGGCGTTGCGGTCATCGGGAAGGAGTAGCAGCGGGAGGGGCTCACGGATCGTGAGGCGGACGCAGGAGCAGTCGGAGGGGAGAAGCGCAACAGCAGGTAAGGCAGCCACGGGGGAAAGTTATGCGGTGCCTGCCTGTTACCCGGGGCTCAACGGGTTAACGCTCACGAGCCCCCTCCGTTGGAAAGGCGGAGCCTAACTGGGCAAGGGAGTTATGGGGCACGTGCGCGGTAAGTGCCAGTTGGAGTTTGGTTGTTTAAGAATAAAGACGTTCCTCCTATCTCTCCGTGTGTGCGTCCTTCATTGGGCCTAGATCCCTAGGCAACATTTGGCGACGAGGATTTCTCCCGCACACTGGAGTCCTCCTCCTGCAGCAGTCCGCTGTTCTCCACTCCCACGTGGTGGGCAACCCAGCGATCCTTCTCCTCCTGCTCCTCCTCCGCGCAACACGGCAGTCCACCGGATCCGCCTTGCCGGACCTCCTCCTCCGAAGCTTCGCGGAAGCGATCCCGCCCGCGCCTCAATCCTATACCTTGCCCGGCGACGCTGGCCGGAAAGGGGCCTGAATCGACAGAAACGGTGGACCCCTTTGCCGGACGCTGGGTGCACGTGGACTCGTTCTAGGCCCGACTACCTCGCCCCACGCGCTGCATATACACGTGCGGGCCTAGTCTCCCAGGAGCCATGAGCACCCCGCCCTCCAACGCTGGGTCCAGCCAGGGTTCTCCTCAACTACCGCGGGTGGCGAAGTCGATACAATTACGCCTGCCCCCGCCCTTCACCATGACTCCTCAAGCCACCAAAGGCCCCAGGTGGACCGACTGGATGGATGATTTTCGCCATTTCGTGAGAGGATCCGGCGACGGAGACTCCCCCAACATGAGAGACATTTTCCTCAACCTGGTAGGGGGGGAAATTAAAACGGTTGTGAAGGCTATTCCGGACACAGACCAAGACACGTTTCCCAAGTTGATTGGTGCTTTGGACAAACTGCTGATCATCGAGGTCAATCGGGACTACGAAAGATATTTGTTCAACCAGTGCACCCAACTCCCACAAGAGACTGTCGACGAATTCATCACACGCCTACGAGTGAAAGGGGCAAACTGCCAATTTGATGCGTTCTCGCTAGAGGAAGCCATTCGGCTGAGGGTGATCGAAGGTTGCCTCTCCCCCGCTCTCAAGAAACAGCTACTCAAAAAACCGCTCACCATGCCCGAGGTGAGCGAACTTGCTCGCATCCATGAGAGAGTGGATGCGCAGGCCTCAGCCATGGGACACTCCAACTCCAAATCAGACATGGGGGAACTTGTAGCCGCCATACAACCGCCCCGTCAAGGAGACAGGGGTCCTCAGCCCTACAGGTCGCCGGCAACCTCCTCGACGTCCGCCCCGCGTCCACAAAGACAGTGCTACCGCTGCGGGATGTCCTTCCCCCACTCGGGGTCTTGCCCAGCCCTGTCTCAGCGATGTACCAACTGCGGGAGAGAAGGACATTTTCACTCCGTTTGCAGGGAGGGCGTACCGTTTCCCCCGATGCGCCCCCAGGCGGGCCCCAGAATGCTCTTCCGGCCGTAGCCCCTGCAGTACAGTCAGCCAAGACCATACCAACAGGGCTTTGGGCAGAGGCGCTACGTCAGAGCGATGGACGAATACCAAGCGGCAGGATATGCCCCACCGTACGATCAGGCCGAACAGCCTAGACACCTCATGGACGAATATGACAATCCTCCTGCGGAATATAGGCCCGAGACCCTCTACCAGGAGGACCAGGCGATGGCCTACTACGCACCGCAGGACCAATACGACCACGACGAGTTTGTGAACCTGATACTCGACAACAAAGAGGCCAGGGAGGCCCCGCAAATCCCGCTCAAGATGGGGAACTGCCAATTTCAATTTATGATTGACTCCGGGGCCACAGTGAACATCATGGGCGAACAAGACTATGGCCGCATACCATGCCCACCACAGCTCAATCCGTCCCGTTCCAGAATTTTCCAGTGGGGAGCCGCCACCCCGTTACGGACCGTGGGCCAATTCACCCAATGCTTTCTCCTGAATGGGCGGCAAGTGGAGGCGACCATTCACGTGATACGGTCCCTCGCCAGGAGTCGATGCCTCCTCAGCTATCACACGGCATCGCACCTGGGGCTGATCGAGATCCACGTGAATGTGGGAGACGTAATCACCGCCGCAGCAGCCAACCCCAGCCCGGGGAACGTAGTGGGGTCGGTAGCCTCTCATCAGACTCAATCGCCTGTCTCTCAAGACGATATCGCGAGTGCCTTCCCCAAACTTTGCGAGGGGCTAGGAAAGCTCCGGGGACCCCCCATCAAGCTCCACATCGACCCCAACGTACGGCCAGTGCCGCAGCACCCCAGAAGGGTTGGTTTCCACCTTCAGGCGACAGTATCGGAGGCACTCCAGCAACTGCTCCGCGACGGCATCATCGAACCGGCGACGGGGCCGACGCCGTGGGTGTCCCCCCTTGTGGTGGTCCCCAAAGAAGGGGGTAAGATCCGTTTGTGTGTGGACATGAGGGTGGCCAACACGGCAATACAACGGGAGAGACACCCGGGACCATGTATTGAAGACATGATCGTGCTGCTGAACAGTGCCCAGATGTTCTCCAAACTGGACCTAAATCAGGGGTACCATCAGTTGGAGCTCCATCCTGACTCCCGGCCCATCACCACGTTTGCGACTCACGATGGGCTTTTCAGATACCGGAGACTGAACTTTGGAATCTCATCGGCCGCTGAGATTTTCCAGGAGACAATACGCCAGATCATCAGGCCTGTAAAAGGGTCTTTAAATTACAGCGACGACATACTCGTTTTTGGATCGTCCAAGGAAGCCCATGACAGGGCACTACACGACACGTGCGAAGCCCTTCAGAGAGCCAGCCTCACGCTTAACATCTTGAAGTGCCGGTTCAGTAAAACGAAACTCAAGTTCTTTGGACATATTTTCTCCAAGGATGGCATGCTGCCCGACCCCGAGAAGGTCGACACGATCACCAACCTAGGCGAGCCCCGGCAGGTGGCGGACGTCCGCTCGTTCCTCGGCATGGCAGGATACTGTGCGAGGTACATCCCCCACTACGCCTCCATCACAGACCCGCTGAGGAAACTGTTGCAGAAGGAGTCGACGTTCGAATGGACACCGGCCTGCCAACAGGCCTTCACGGACATCAAGCAAGCCCTCGCGGAAGCTCACCGTCTCGCATACTTCAACCCTCAGTGGCACACCGAGGTGGTAGTGGATGCCAGCCCCGTAGGCCTCGGTGCCATCCTGGCCCAAACCAGCGGCGCGGATGTTAATCCCAGACACGTGGTTGCATACGCGAGCCGAGCGCTGTCGACGCCTGAGCTGGCCTACTCCCAGGCCGAGAAGGAGAGCTTGGCAGCAGTCTGGGCGTGTGAACATTTCCATAACTTCATCATCGGCAAAAGGTTCACGCTGATCACCGACCACCAGGCACTTCTATCACTGTTTGGGAACCCGCACACCAAGATGCCGCCGAGGATTGAGAGGTGGGGCATCCGCCTCCAGGAATACGATTATGACATCGTACATCGCCCGGGGGGCGACCTTAACCCCGCGGACTACCTCTCACGACACCCCGTAGGGGCCCCG
The DNA here is from genome assembly GCF_040938575.1 of Ambystoma mexicanum. Classification (NCBI taxonomy): domain Eukaryota; kingdom Metazoa; phylum Chordata; class Amphibia; order Caudata; family Ambystomatidae; genus Ambystoma; species Ambystoma mexicanum. The sequence goes on along the minus strand of NC_090922.1, from coordinate 638,712,709 downwards.
CTCGCGCGGAGGGGTGACGTCGCCTATGTGCAATATGTGGCGGCCCACTCGCTGCCTCCGGCGCTATCCCTTGAAAGAGTAGCCGCCGCATCAGCAGCCGATCCAACGACAGCTTTGGCGATCAGCCTCACGATGGCCAGCAAATGGAAAGATCACCACAGAGCCATCCTAGCGCACCCTGGGGTGAACAAACAAGAAATTGAGCGGCTAGCCCGAGTACATGGTGAACTTGCGGTGAAGGACAACAACATTCTGCTCAGAGGGTGCAGGATCGTCATCCCTGCCACACTCAGGAGTGAGGTGGTCAGCATAGCGCACGAAGGCCACAGAGGAGCCGAGAACACAAAAAAGCAGCTCAGGTGCCACGTCTGGTTCCCTCTCCTGGATGCAGCTGTTGATGAGTGGGTAAGGAACTGCCACGCCTGTCAGTGCACAGCCCCCGCTGAACGACCGCCCCCACTCCAGCATACTCAAATACCTGATCACCCCTGGGAACGAGTAGCCATGGATTTCTACGGGCCGACCGAAGCGGGTGACTACATCTTACTCTTCATAGATGAGCACTCAAGGTTCCCGATAGCCAAGGTGGTCAATTCCACGGCGTTTACTCAAGTGGCGGCGACGATAGAAGAGGTTTTTAGTGAGTGGGGGATCCCCAAATGGGTCAAGTCCGACAACGGACCACCATTCTGTGGACATGAGTTTGGGACACTGGCAGAGCACCTGGGGTTCAGGCACATGAAGATCACACCTCGCCACCCCCAGGTGAATGGAATGGCCGAGCGCTTCATGGCGTCGATCAAAAAGACTATACAGAGGGCACGGCTTGACGCAGTTGATACACACCAAGCGCTATGCCGTCTGTTAAGAGACTATAGGAACACTCCTCATGAGGTCACGAATAAGACGCCTGCCGAGCTCATGTTCCGATATGAGGTGCGAACCCGCATCCCGAGAAGTGCGGCGCAGGCGGAGCCGGTTGACCATGATCTGCTCCAGAGAGACGCGGTGGCAAAAGAAAATGCGAGGCTCCGCACCGATGCACGAAGAGGAGCGGTGCCGCCGGAGATCCAGGTAGGAGATGAAGTCCTGGTGCAACAACCGATGGCTAGAAAGACAGACCCGCGGTTTGTTCCAAGCCCCATGAGGATAGTTGCAGTGAAAGGGACGATGGTAACGGCTGAAGACGAGAACAGGGCCGTCACCAGAAACTGTCAGCAGTTCAGGCAGTACGCAAGAAGAGAAAACACAGAAGGACCTCATCGGGCATTCTCACCAGAACCAAGGTTGCAGAGGGATGATGAATGGTTTCCCCCGGAAGGAGACCCCGGGGACATGAGCCAGAGGGGAGCGACTGAAGAGGAGCCAGATCCTGGGACTCAAGGTGAGAAGCCGAGACGACTCATAAGGAAGCCAATGAGACTTGTTGAAGAGTGTTGAATTATTGTTTGGACACAGAGTGTCAAGTTGATGTTTGGACATATTGTTCGGGGGTAGTGTTACCCGGGGCTCAACGGGTTAACGCTCACGAGCCCCCTCCGTTGGAAAGGCGGAGCCTAACTGGGCAAGGGAGTTATGGGGCACGTGCGCGGTAAGTGCCAGTTGGAGTTTGGTTGTTTAAGAATAAAGACGTTCCTCCTATCTCTCCGTGTGTGCGTCCTTCATTGGGCCTAGATCCCTAGGCAACACTGCCGGAATCCGAATCCACCCGGCCTAAGGGTGAAGAAGGCCCGGGCCTGCCTGGGTGATAACACTGTGAGGGCACAGCTGGGCAGCCAAACCACTTGGCAGTCCGGATAGTTCAAATGGGCAGAGCGTGGTGCTAATAAGGACAAGGTCGCGGGTTCAAGCCCCGTATTAGCCAGTTCGAGGACACAACTACCGGAGACACAGGACAGGGGGCACCTATCCCTGCAGCCGCCCTCTGGCAAAGGAAGGACGCAGATCCCCCCTTTTTTGGGCTCCAATAACCCTGCACAAGCACCTGGCTGGGTAACTGGTGCTTGCTTTGCCATAACTGCGCGAATAGCGGCTAGGGTCAGCACAGGCTATCACTGGGGACGCTTGGGGGCCGGAAATACACAAGCAGCTGCATAATGAAGAGGCGCTCGGAAGTGTGATAGTTTTGCACAGCAGGAGCTGGATAACGGGGGCATCAGAAACAAGTGTTGGAAATCTTTTGGAGCAATACAAGCATGGATTTGAAGGCTTTCATGGCAATGGCCAGGTTGGCTGCTGCCAAACACAGGCCCAACTGGATGGAGGCCATGATCCCACAGCCAGGGGAGGATCAAGATGGGCCCAGTCAGCGGTCAGACTTGCCTCTTATGTCCCCTGACAACGAGGAAATGTTGAGAGAATTGCAAGGACGGGATGGTGAAGAAGAAACAGAGGGACAGGGCGAAGAAGAAGAGCCGGCCACAAAAAGGAAAAGAACCATGACACAGAAAGCCAGAGCAAGCAAGGAACAAACCAGAACTGGCAAAAAGCCCAAGGCGACCGGGCCAAGAGGCAAAGGAAGGGCACAGCAGGTTGTAGCCGTACCGGCACCTACACCTGTTGGGGTTCCATGGAATCGTGGTCAACCCAGCTCATCTGCAGCTAGACCGGTTGTAGTGACTGAAGATGGGCCCACATCCTTGAGGCAGTGAAAGGTATGATCATGCAATGTATGAAGGCATGGGGCAACCGGGGCAATGGTCAGTTATTAAGTGGTAAGTGAATGCTTTCAACCAAATTGCAAGTGAAGCTGCAGTGGTACAACAGAGGGGGGTGACTCTGGGGCCAATGGGGCTGGACGCAGGGCGATATCAGGCAGGTAATACTCTTAATACTGGGCTTCCAGGGGGGGTGGTCCAGTTGCCTCAAGGGTATCCGTTCTCAGCATTGAATAACTCAAACTCCTTAGGGGACGGGGGTAATACAATGCCCCAAGAAAGTGCAGGACTAGCAGGGACACCACAGGGACCGGCCTGGTGGGGTCAAGGGTCAGCAGGACCTGGGGTGAACTCCGTTAGTAGCATCAATGGTGTGCAAGGGGGAATGTGGGGTCCCAACATGACGCAATATGGGAGACCAATGCCAGGCTTCGCTCCAGTCCAGGTGTCAGTAAGCTCCTTGGTGTGGCACATACCAGAGACTACCAAGGAGAAGGTGTGGAGGAAGGAATTTATTGAAATCCTCGACTTGGGGGAAGGTATAAAGGATTTGTCATAAAAAGAGAAGGATAAGAGGGACAGGGAGAAACCCAAGGTGGAACCAACCATACACAACTGGCTAAAGGCATTCAAAATGTACATGTCAATTATGCTAGAGAGATACCCTCAGGATGCATTGTCAATGATTGCTTATGAACAGTATATCCACAATCTGTATTTGAAGCATGGGGGTGAAGGTTGGTTACAGTATGACCGGTTTTTCGCCTAAAAATGCAAGTCTGGCCAGCATTGTCTTGGGATGAGATGGACATCGGGGGATTCATAGATAAAATGGTGCCCGCAAATGAAGGGGGGGACAAGGCCCAAGGGGAAAAAACCACAAGTCTGGAAGGGGAGAGGAGATTACTCCCAACGGGGGAGGGCGTCCTTTCGCGGGCACTCCTCCTGGAACAGCCGAGCCAGCTACCAGGGGGAGCAAGCAGAATGCTGGAGGTTTAATGCTGAGGGGGGTTGCCCCTTTGGCAAAACATGCCGATTCAGGTGGAGTAGCAACCCCAAAGAAAAAGAGAAAGGAAAGAGGGAATGATGCAAAAACGTTAAAGTGTACATACCCGCGGGTGTGATCAGATTGTGATTAAAAATTGTTTGCCCACACCGGTTAACCTCCAGGCACTGACTCCCTGGTTAAATACATACCACAACAGTGGTGATGCAAAACTGCTATGGGAAGTTTTCAGGTGGGGTTTCAAAATTCCAAGCACAGGGGTTAAAAAGGGCAAGGAGGCACTTAATTTGCAGTCAGCATTGGGGATGCCGGAGGTGGTGGCGCTTAAGGTAGACAAAGAGGTCAAACTGGGGAGAGTGGCTGGCCCATTCACGTGCCCACCAATGGAGAATTTGGTGGTATCTCCTTTAGGTTTGGTCCCTAAGAAAGAGGAGGGGCAGTATTGCTTAATCCACCACCTCTCCTTTCCTAAAGGCGAATCAGTGAACAACGGCATAGCCGTATGCCTCTTTTGATGATGCAGTGGAAATGGTGAGGGTGGCCGGGAAGGGGGCTCTGATGGCAAAGGCCGACATTGAGTCGGCGTTCCGTTATTGCCTATTCACAAAGAGAGTCAACACTTGTTTGGTTTCAAGGTCTTTGACCAGTACTTCTATGATAAATGTTTGCCTATGGGGTGCGCCATTTCTTGTGCTTATTTTGAGGCGTTTAGCACCTTCTTGGAGTTCGCAGTAAAGCAAGAGTTTCAGGAGGGGGGTATATTGCATTACCTTGATGATTTTCTGTTCATTGGCAAACAAGGGACCAAGGAGTGCGGTTCCCTTATGAGTACATTCCAGGGGTTGATGAGGTTGATGGGGGTCCCGCTGGCCAAAGGGAAGACAGTGGGTCCGGTTACCTGCTTGACATTCCTAGGGATAGAAAGTGACTCAGTCAAAGGGGAGTGCAGGAAATTGAAGGAGAATATCTCGTTTGATGGGAAGGAGTAAAGCGACCCTGAAGGAGCTCCAGTCGCTGGCAGGAAATCTCAATTTTGCGGGGAAGGTCATCCCGGCAGGGAAAGTGTTTGCAAGAAGTATCGAGCTCAAGACAGTTGGGTTGCAACATGCTGGTCAAAATGTCAGGCTGGGATCCCAAGTGCGGGAGTGTAATGCTCACCTGACTCCCACGGAGGCGCTGGCCTGGTTTCGCGCTGCTGTGACCTCTTCTAAGGTGATGCGCAGGGTTCGGAAGACGGACTGGACCGGGCCACCAAATCTGGCTTGTCTGGCTCGCAGAAGTATCCTTCTGTAGGCGAAAATAGGGGATTAACTGTCTGCGGGCTAATGCAATCGGCCTCCCACTTTCCCCTCTCACACTCCTCGAAACCCTTCTGTGATTCCTTGTAGCGTCTCACCTTAGGGTCTGGAAGGACGAGCTCTCCATCCTGCATCTGATGCAGGGGCGCGTTGGTATCCAGTTACTTCACTGGATTTTTCGGATTGGTGAGAACCAAACTTGCTTGGTTTCCAGGTAAGTTTTCTTTTGATAAGAGGTTCCCCTTGTGTCCATGCATTAATGTACCAATGCTAGTGTCTTTTTCCCCATAGGGGCCGGGGAACGGAATGCTGGGGAACAAGCACCGACCCGAGATGAGAGGTGAAATCCTTGTAGAAATCAGGTAAGTCTTTAATGAACGTTTTTTGGTAATGTCTTTTCATTCGCTCATTAACGTTGATGTCTCTTTTTCTCCTTAGGGGCCGGGGTCCGGAAATGCCAGGATGCGGCGCGGACCCGAAATGAAGAGGGAATGAATCAACAGGTAAGTCTTAACATGGAGATTTAGCTTTCCTTATTCCCTTCTCTCTCTCACCTTTTGTTCTGGTCTTTTTCTCCCTAGGCGCTGGGGCGTGACTGCGAATCCGGATGATCTCTGCTGAACATGGAGGCGCCCTGTAAAGGTGAGTGGAATGCGGCGCTGCAGCGATCGACGCGATGAGCTTTTAAATAAAAGTCTTCCTTTTCAGGATTGTCGGCGAGATGTCTCCGGGATGCGGATTTAGCAGCTAGGGACTTTTCCTTCTTCTGTTCTCTTCTTCGCTTCCTTTGCAGGTGATCCAGGATGCTGGCAGGCGTGGCAGAAGTCAGGATGCAGGAGCAGACACGGTGAGCGTCCAGCTGCTAGATGCAGAACAACGCGAAGCACGTGTGGCTTTTCAGGTGGGGTTTAAATAGCCTTGGAAGAAGTTTCAGGTATGTATCCTTCCTCCAATCAGGTATGTATCCTTCCCCGACCACGCCCGGATGGTAAATTAGTCCCACAGGTAAAGTAGTTCCTTTCAGGCCTCAAGGAGGCCGGGATCCTGCAGCATGGTCTGCATCAGGTAAGTGCACCCAAGCACTCCCATAATGAGCCTGGCGCCTATGGCGCCAGGACTGATGTCTTTTATGAGCCTGGCGCCATAAGCGCCAGGACACTGTCCAAAGGGCCCCTATATGGGGTTGCTGGGTCCTTCCTTGGGGACTGGATGTCCGCTTTCGGGGACGCAGGGCTCGAACCGGCTCCCCGGGAGCGGGCATCGTGACAGGGAGGACCTCGGGATGTGGCAACATTTCTTGGAAAATTTCAACGGGGTATTGCTATGGGGGGGAGGATTGGGCCAGCAACGACAGGCTCAGGCTATTCACTGACTCATCAGGCTCCCTGGGTTTTGGGGCAATCTTGGACAACAGTTTGTGCGGCATGGCCTGGCCCACGGAGTGGCACCAACAGGGTATCACCAGGGACATCATGTTGCTTGAACTTTTCCCCATTGTGACAGCCTTTGAAATGTGGGGGGAGCAGTTGAAAGACAGAAAGGTGATGCTCTGGTCAGATAACCTGGCAGTGGTCCAGATCATAAATGAAGGGTCGGCTAGCAATACAAGGGTGTTGCGACTACTTAGAGAACTCAACAAAAGCATGCTTGCACTAAACATTGAGGTCCGAGCACGACATATTCCTGGGGTCAAAAACATAGCCGCTGATGCTCTCTTTCGTTTGCAGTGGGAAATGTTCTGAGGGAGTTGTCCTGGAGCAAACAAGGTGATGACCCAATTCAAAACTCAGTGGTGGGACCTGATTGGGGCAATCTGAGTTCCCTGATTCACACGACGTTAGCACCAGGCACGGCCAGAAGATACAAGGCATGCTGGAAATGGTTCTTGGCCTTCCAAGAGGAGGTGTTGTTGGAAGGACAGGGAGCTGCCAGTAAGGGCCTTTGTGGGCTGGTGCTGGCAGGCAGGGAAGACCAGAGCATGGATGGCCTATCACTTGGCTGCAATCGACCATTATTCTAAATTGGAGGGTAAAGGTGACCCCACGAAGGAACACTACATTGTAATGGCCATGAAAGGCTGGGCAAAGCAGGTGGTGAAAAAACCCGATGAAAGATGGCCCATTGACATCATTAAACTGCATAGATTGGTCGGATTTTTAAGAGAAATTTGCCATGCTGAATATGAGGTGGTTTTGTTCAGGGCGGCCTTCACACTAGCATTCTTTGGGGCATTTAGGGTGAGTGAACTGGGCCCAGAGAACAGGGTTGCCAATGGAGCAGGGTTTCTGCAATTGGGTGATGTACTCAAGACAGAGGGTCGGTTAAGCATGTTACTAAAAAAGTCTAAAACCGACCAGGAAGGGAAAGGGTGTACAGTGTCTCTCCAACCCATCGCAGGGAGCATAGTATGCCCAGTCAGGGCACTGATGGCCTCACTCGAGCAGAGGCTACTGTCAGGGGGGAACTCCGCTGCTCATTCACAGAGATGGTCCGCCTTGAGCCGCTCCCAGTTTAGAAGGGTCATGGACATGGCGCTGAGGAAAATTGGCGAAACAGAAGGAGTGTTTGGGACACATTCCTTTAGGATAGGGGCAGCCACGTCTGCTGCAGCCACGGGCCTGGGGAGGAAGATATCAAGCAGATAGGGAGATGGAGGTCTGGGTGTTTTAAGAGATACATCAGACCCGAGAAACTGAAGGTTGACATACTTCCTTCTCATCCCATTAGCACCAGCCCGGAGGAGAAGGAGATCAATCTGGGTGATAGGACACTCATTTGTGTCTAGGGCAGGGGTAAGCTGGACGGCGGACCAGGAAGCGTTAACGGCTGGCGAGTTCAGGATCTGGTGGCACAGGGTGCTAGGGATGAAATGGGCACAACTGCAGGGGCACGTGTGCAAATTGCTGGGTAAGCAGCAAAAGCCGGACGTATTGGTCATACATCTGGGAGGCAATGATTTGACAAGCCTGGGCAGGGGGGCTTTGATGAGGGAAATGATGTTCTCGTTACAGGAGCTGGCGGGGCAATTGGGAGAGATGGAAATCATCTGGGTGGAAATAATCCCGAGACAGGAGTGGAGAGGTACAGAAAACCATGCAGCAGTGGAGAAGTCTAGAAGAAAATGGAATTGTGCAATGTCAAAATTCTGCAGGGGCAGAGGTTTTGCACAGATCAGGCATGGCCTGATTAACTTGAAATCCCCGGAATATTACCTAAAGGATGATGTACATCTGTAGGCAATGGCGATGGACCTCTTCTGTTGGAATGTCTGCACTAAACTCCTGGAAATGTGAAATAAGGAAAACGGGGAGACATGGCGGGCGGTAACCCACCTGTGGCATGGTGGTGTTTGGGCGAGTAGTATGTTTATTATGGGTTAGTACTTCTATGCCTAAACCGAAACGTGTGTCGTGACAGGAGCTGAATTTTCTTTCCTCACACAGCTATCTCACTTGCAAGTTAAGGAGCTGCAAGGTACTTGGACTGTATAAACCCACAGCCCCGCTCCACACCTCCTCCTCACAATGTCTGTAGCTACCTAGTTGATCAACCGAAACCGACGAACAATAAGTGTCCACCTTTTTTTCTGTTATATTGAGTTACGAAAACCGTAAGCGGATTGACGGGAAACTCTGAACGGGGCAGAGCTGGTACACGAAGTGAGCTAAAACAAAACTGCGTTAGGCGCCATCCCCACTCCTTCAAGTTCTCCCCCTCCTACCTCGTTGCAGTGGGGCTACCGCAAATGACTAAACCAGCACGGGAACAGACTTCACTCCATGCGGACAGTTCAATCGGGAACAAAACGGCTGGCTTTGGAATGGCGGTCTGCTATACTGCCCCTTTTTCGCCTCACTTCCCTCTCTGTCAGAACTCCCCTGGGTATGGGGAGCCTATTTAGGCAAGATTGTCCTGTGCAGGGCTGACAAGAAGAGGGCAATATCCCTAATCTCGCTCCCTGGCTCTTTGTCCCCCTTTTTCCTCTTCTTTTTCTCTTTGTCCTTAGTCTCCCGACCGTTGCGCTTCTCTCTCTCATGGGATGTTCCACCCATATTGCCCTGCAGGGGGGTTATTAATTCGAAAGAGGTAACATCACCTCATGCACACACCGGCTCCCTCTTCTGCCGGAAGGTACCACTGCCATCCATGTTAAACCCAGCGGCATAATGCCGGGGTTGCATCATGAGAAGAAAATCGATGAAAGGCACTTTTTAAGGGAGATTAACATGTAAATCGCCTGATTGGCAGGAAACAACATACAGTGAACTAACACGACAAACTGACTGTAAAAATCACATACAACAGGCGGAAAAGAAACCACGTCAGAGCCCATTCCATATGTGCGCATACATATTCTACAATAAAGCCTGCCACAGTTTTATGTTATCTATTTCTTTTCGTTTGTTCTGTTTGGCATTCCACTGTCTTGGCTAAACTCAGAAATACATGGGAGGGTTTAATCTGTGTGTGATGAAAGTCATGGATCTGACTCCCCTTCAGCATTTTTCCTTGCTATCCATCTGACTGCTAAAAACTTCCATTTACACTACACTCGCTCCCCATCAGAGAGCCTACATGATCTAGTATACTATAAACACAGACGCCAACCCTCTCCAGTTGCTATCAACACCCTGTGATGAAATGACTACTTATCTGCAGGAGTACAGGGATGAGTAATGGATACAACTCCTACTGAGCCACACACTATTAACAAACCAGCAGTGATCCCACATTTAAAGATGAAACAAGCACAGCCTGACAGGTGTATCTCCTTTGCATTTCGTGGTAATGTGGGCGGGGGGCAGTGTGAGCTAGCACAGAAGCAGTCCGTACAACAATAGGATTGTGATGCCAAAATAAATGAAGGTACAATCAAGGTTCTATAAAAGTAGAACTCTTAAAACCACACTAATCAAAAACACTATAACAAACCCCTGTAAGCGAAAACACATAATATGAAGTCTTTGTAATGAAAGGTGGCACTCAGGGTCTGAAGACAGATGTGCTCAGGTAATGATTTCAGCAGTAAAGTTATGTTTACAAGTAATGTCTTTATAAAAGGTAGGAAGTGATGTCTTACTATTCACAAGTGTTATTTAAGGCAGGTCAAGGAGACATAACTACATCAAATACCCCTTAGGTTTGTTGTTGGAGCTTGATAGTATTGAGCCAGGCTTCTAGGCACTTTGCAATGGGTAGAGTCAGCGTTGAGATGTTTTGCGTGTGTTGTTCCCAAGAATCACAGCGTTGTTCCTGTCAAGGCAATTCGAGATGGTCCAGCAATGTTGTGCAGTCCTGTATCGGTGAACGGACAAAATCGGGCAAAGAACAGGCAGCCGATGGTTGATCCAGTGTCTCCAATTGGTTCAGTTGGCTTGAAGCTGGTCAGCAATTTGATGTGGTCTTTCTTTGGAAATTGGCTCAAATGGCTAGAGCGCAAGCAGGCAATGTGCCAGGCAGCGGCTCGACTACTTAACAGGGGATCAAAAAGTGGTGAGGGTGAAATGCAGGTTGAAAATCATCTTAAGGTGGTCAAGTCAGTTAAAAAATGGATTGAAGTTGGCAAATAGTGCAGAGAGCTGCTTCTTGACTTCTGGTTGCTGGCGGGCCTCATCCAGGGACTCCAGGGGCAAGATTGCTCCTTGTTCTGCACTTCCCAGCCACGAAGATTTCCGGAGAGCAAAGGATAAAGCAGTTACATCCAGTTGCCAGGTTCCTGGGTACCAGTGGTCTCAGCTTGCAGTAGAACTTGTCCAGCCAGCCAGCCAAGCAGAGGTGTTGTTAGGTCTGGAAATAATCAGGGGCTAAGCTAATGTCGGGACTGGCGGGACTCTGGGCTGGCTAAAGCCTTTTGGTTGTAGCCCATGAGCCTCTATCCGGGGCTCCAACCAAAAGACCTGGGGCTATAGCCCCCTCAGCCCCCCCTATCAACGCCTCTGCAGCCAAGTGTTCCTCTGGGATGGTTGAGGGAAAGGGCTTGCCCCTTTATTGTATTTATCTTCACTTCTTTTTTTCAAATGATCTTTTTTTGAAACCTCGATGAATATATCACATATCAATGTCATAGCAATGCCAAAGTATAACGTACATCGAAATTTAATTTCCACATATTGTAATTAATCCCACAAACTAAACAAAATATCTTAAACAAATAAAAACAATTAAAGTACAGTCACACAAATAGACAGAAACAAGCTTTGTGAGTTTAGTTTAGTTTAGTTTAGTTTAGTTTATTATTTGTAATGCGCTCCAGGCCCGAGGGTATTCAGGCGCAAGGCATAAGGATATTCAAAGCTTGGTTACAACATGTAAAATACATTTGTGTGCAGGTGCCGATTGGTTACATGTGGGCACAATAGGGTTACGATATATACAGGCAGGTACATTGAAGGCATGCAAAGTTTTACAAAGTAGTTGGTGCGGTTGGTGCATGCAGTGTAGAGAGAGGTGCTGGGGTAAGTTAGCAAGGTATATGCCTAGATGTCGGCATCTTTGAGCCAACTAGTGATGCTCTGCTGGAACTTGTGATAGGTTTGATCGATTCTTAGAGGGGATGGTAGTGAGTTCCATAGGAGTGCTGCCTTGACCTGGAAGCTGCTGCCTTCGATTTTGGCACATTTGTATCTGGGGACCCAGAGGTAGTTGGTGTTGGCGAGTCTGGTGATTGTTGTGGTAGGCTTCAAAGTGAATCTGTCGGAAAGGTAACGGGGTGCTGCATTGTTCAAGCATTTGTGGGTGAGGGAGGCAGTTTTTAGTTTTATTTTATCATGAGTGGAGAGCCAGTTGTTAGCTCTTCTGGTATTAGAGATATGTTCTCTCTTGGGGATTCCTAGGACTGCTCTCAGCACATTATTTTGTAGGAGTTGGATTTTTTTGATGGTTTGTTTATTGGCTCCTATGTAAAGAGCGTTGCAGTAGTCCAGCCTGGATAAGATGAGGGCTCTGGCTAGGGTGATGCAACTGTCCTGTGACAGGAAGGCCTTGCCAGCTCTAATCAACTTGCATGTATATGCTGTGGCCGAGGCCAAGGCATTCACCTGCTTGTTGTAGGAGAGAGTGGAGTCCAGATAGAGACCCAGGGTTTTAACCTCCTTGGCGAAAGTAATAATATTATTGTCTATGTTGAATGCTGAGTATTCGGGGCTGAGTTTTTTGAGGGTCGAGGGAGTGCCCAGGATCATGATCTCTGTTTTGTCATCATTCAGGCATAGACCGTGGGTGGCGATCCATGCCTGGATGATGAGATATATCCTGTTCACCAAGGCCAAATCCTTGTCGTAATCACCGGTAAGTGGTAGGAGAATCTGTGTGTCATCTGCATAGTTAGTGTAGGTGACACCCAGAAGGTCCAGATCATCAAAAAGGGGCTTGGTAAAGATATTATAGAGGGTGGGTGAGACGCAGGATCCCTGGGGCACTCCGCAGGTTATGGGGATGGGGGTGGCTGCTGCCATAGGAGAGAAGACTCTCATAGTCCTGTTGGTTAGGAAAGATTGTATCCATGCTATGGCTTCTTTGGAGAAGTGAGTCCAGGTGGCTGCAAAGGATTGTGTGGTCGACCAGGTTGAAGGCAGCTGATAAGTCCAGGAGTAGAAGGAGGGCTGATTTCCCTTCATCCCGGAGTTCATCTATCTGTGACTTGAGGTCTAGGAGGGCTGTTTCTGTCCCATGTTGGGGCCGGAAGCCTGATTGCCTAGTTCCTAGTAGAGAGTTGGTTTCCAAGTATTTTTGTATCTGGGAGTATGCCATTTTATCTAAGATCTTTAAGAGAAAGGGCACTGTAGTAATCGGGTGGTAATTGGTGGGTATTAGTGGGTCAAGGGACTGCTTTTTCAGTAGAGGAAGCACCCATGATTCTTTGAGGTTGGATGGGATGTATTGGTGGAGAAGGATGAGTTGATAAGTTTTGTGATAAAGGGGGCCAGATCTCTGGCTGCATCCTTTAGAAGTTGAGCGGGGCATAGGTCGCCTGACAGTTGGTGGGTTTGAGAGACAGTATGGTATTTTCTGTTTCTTTTATGGCGACTTTGGAAAACTTAAATCTGGGGTGATTGGTAGAGTTACTTGGTTGCTCTAGGTTGACGCTAATGGGTTTGTTGCCGGCGAGTGTGGCTTTTTTCTTGGCAATTTTAGTTTGAAGGGGAGTGACTTTGTTGGCTAGAGCTTACTGTATGTTGGAACACCAGAGTTGGTCTTTAATGCAGTTGTCTGGCACCGGGATGGGTGCTTCTAGCTCTTTGAGGATGACAAAGAGTTCTTTCATGCTAGAGTTGGCTTGGGCAATTCTAGCGTTGTAAGTTTCGCGTTTAGCTCGATTGATTTCTTTTTTGTATAGGGCTGTGATGGAGCTGAGGTTGGCTTTGTTTTTGTCAGAAGGTTGTGCTCGCCAGGATGTCTCACAGTGCCTTTTTTGTTTGCGCAATGATTTTAGGTATGGGGTGTACCATGAATTGAGATGGGCTTTGGGTTTACTTTGTCTAAGTTTGAGTGGTACAATAGAGTCTAGAGATGTGGTCATGATGTGGTTAAATTCCTTAACCATAGCTTCGGGGTCCAGGTTTTCCGGGATGTCGTTGAGTGTGGGGAGGATGAGGGGTAGCAGTTTGTCACAGGTGATTTATTTTTGTTCCAGGTAGGAATGGATGGCGCTAGAGGTGTGGGTGCCAAGGTGGGATTGGCGGTAGTTAGGGTAAAGGTCATGAGTTGGTGATCTGTCCAAATCTGGGGGGAAATGGAGGCTATTGTGGCGTTGCAGTTGTAATCTGCTATCCAGTCCAGGGTTCTGCCTTTGTTGTGTGAGGGGGGAGCACTCTTTGGGTAAATCCTTGTTCTGCTAGGATGCCAGCCACATTGGATGCATGTGTGTCTTTGGTGTCGTTATAACCTAAGTTCAAGTCGCCTAGTAGTAGGACTTGGAAGGAATTTTTTAGATTATTCGAGATGATATTTGATATATCGTCTTCAAAGGTCCCAATGGGGCCTGGAGGTCTATACACCAGGTATATTGTGAGAGTCTGGGTGTTATTTATGTTTAGTTTGGCTGTCATGAGCTCACATGAGTTGATGACTGGGGATGGTACTAGTCTGCAAGGTAGATTGTTTCTCGTTATGAGAGCAATGCCTCCACCCCGAGTATCGGTTCTGTCTGATCGCAATATGGTATATCCATTTGGTATGGCCAGTGAGAGGGCGGGTCCTGCTGCGGCGTGTAGCCAAGATTCGGTGACTGCTAGGAGGTCTAGCTGGTCAGAGTGGATGATGTCTGCTATCTCTGTAGCGTGTGCAACTAGCGATCTAGAGTTTATTAGGCCACCCTTGAGGCAGGCTGTGTTTATCTTAGGTAAGGTGGGGCTAGCTGTAGTTTGGGTCTTGGGGTGGGGGCTGTTGGTGGTGGTTGGAGTGGGCCAGTGTTTAGTTGTTCGTTTGTTAGAGGATGCCAGGGTTCTACCTAGTGGTTCATAGAGTTTTGCAAGTCTTGAGCGGAGTCTGCCGTTCCTCTCGAGGGTATTGCAAGGTAGAGTGTTATGTGTCTGGTCTTGCAGGTGGCAGTCAGTTGGCCAGGGTTTGTTAACGTGATTGGGAGGTAGTGACATGGTGTTGTAGTGTGTGGTATTGGTACGTTGCTAGTACTAGGAGCAGGATGTGTATGATACTTGTTGTGTGTGTGGTGGGGAGCAGAATGCGCAGGGGTGTGTGCATTGTTGGTATGGGTGCTGTAGACGGGGGAGCCTGTATCAAATTCTGTATTGGTGTGCTCTCTAGGTGTGGTCTAAGCTGTGTGGCTGAGTGCAGAATTCAAAATGCAAATACGGGAGTAGTCTAGATGCAATATTTGTAAAGGGCGCAACATTGACTAAGTAAAGAATTCAAAAATGCAAATGCAGATACTGCTACAGTAATTCAGATACGCGGACAATGGATCCACCTAGATTCAATTTTGCAGTGGAAGCCTAAATACAGCAATTCAATTACACGGACAATGGATCACCTAGATTCAGTTTTGCAGTGGGAGCCTAAAATGCAGCAATTCAAATAGACGGACAATGGATCACCTAGATTAAATTTTGCAGTGGAGGCCTAAAATGCAGCAATTCAAATAGACGGACAATGGATCACCTAGATTCAATTTTGTAGTGGCAGCCTAAATGCAGCAATTCAAATAGACGGACAATGGATCACCTAGATTCAATTTTGCAGTGGGAGCCAGTCTAAATGCAGCTTTGCAAATAAGGGTGCAATCAACACAATAAAATGCAGTATTTCTGGTGGAGTTCAAGGCAGAAGCAGTGAAATGCAGCTTTGCAAATAAGGGTGCAATCAACACAATAAAATGCAGTATTTCTGGTGGAGTTCAAGGCAGAAGCAGTGAAATGCAGCTTTGCAAATAAGGGTGCAATCAACACAATAAAATGCAGTATTTCTGGTGGAGTTCAAGGTATAGCAGGTTCTCAGACAGATTGAGTACAATTTTACTGATAGGGTGTAGAGTGTTGTGCATTAACAGGGCGAAGTCGTGGCAGTAGAGAAGGCATATGTCACACGGAGGGACTCACTAGCATAACATGCATTAAACTGTTTTGGACACAATAGTTTGTGGATGTTACCTTGTGTGGAGGTAGGGTGTAACAGCCAGGGGGGTCTTGCAGACAGCAGGCACGGCACTAAACAGGCAACAAACAGGTGCCAGCCTTGATTCTGTGGGCCTTGGTGAGGTGGGCCGGCTTTACCTCCCGGCGCCCAATCAGGGTGTAGAAGGCAGAGGCAGCCAATCAGATGGTTGCAGTGGCTGTAAGGGGCCTGGTTAGGCTCTAATGGCAGACAACAAAGGGCGGTCGGCCATCTTGGAGCATACTGGTACCTCATGTACCACAATGGAGAAACGAATGGAATGAGTGCACAAAATGGCACAAGCAGCTATATTTAGGCTAGGCAACCTATTTTTCGTCCATACCTCGGCGCTGCTTCAATTGTAGGAGCTCCGGTGCTCATGGGGGCGATTTTGCACAAGAGCGTGCTGCGAGCATAGCATTTGCAGAAAAATCGGCTCGAGTCAGCTGGGCTTGGTGTCAGGTGCCCACTGCTCCTGACACCAAGTGCTTAATAACAGGTGAAAGGCTACTAACTCGTCCCATCACCCCCAGCTCCATCACTTCTTTCCCCTCTCTCACCCAAAGTGCTCCCAACCCTGATTAGGCTTTATCAACTCATGGTTGCTCTGTCCATTTTAAAGGATATGTTTTAGGATTTGTGGGTGAAAAAAATATGCTCTCTCTCGTGAACAAAATCCAGAAATCCAGACTGACTGTGCGTTCCACTGCCCGCAGGTGCACATTAAAGACAAGGGACAGCTAGTGTTGGACTGGAGGTTGGGTGCCCTTTTGGGTGTGATAAAAAGAATGGTTGCCCAATATAGTAGCTAGTTATTTATCCAATGATAGATTAGACCAATTCTTTTGACAAGTTTCATGTATTTCATGGACACAAATGTATGACTTCCATATGTTCCTTGTATTGTTTGACCTCTAATAGTTTGTTCGAGCTATTTGTTGCTCTTTCGCCATTCTAGTACAGAGAGATGATTCTGATTATGCCTGTGATTTCAAACATGACCTACTTTCTGTCGTTTCTAAATAGATTTCCCATATTTCACTACAGTCCCTTCTAAGCCGAAACATCTCTGAACAGAATGCTATTCTTTAGAGATCGCAGGAGTGCATTTGTGCAATGTAACGTCGAGTTAATAGTGGCCCTTTTCCTGAAGGTTTTCGTTTTTATTTGTTGGCCCAGTGTCTATATCACTTTCTCTTGTAACGTTCTTGTCTTTTGAACAGTAGATTGTGATTGTTATTATTGAGATGTTGTATGGATTCACCTAAATGTGTAGTGGAACCATCTCAAATGTCCGACATTGTATCTATAAATCACAGAGCTACTTCCAATCAACTCTCTCTACAACAATGGTAAAGGTGCAAGAAATAACGACAGCTAAATTATTACAAGTCAAAAAAACACAGGTAAAATGTGGAAGGCCAAATTAGGTTCCTTAGACCTTGCAAGAATTCTTGCATTGAAATATATGTCATTTTTTCAAACTAATTGGTGTATTTTACCATTAAATCCAGAACTGACTAGGATATTGGGTGACCATTCTTCGGTTACATTCAAAAGGACACCCAAAGCATCCAGGAGATGGTCATTGCTAGAGCAACACATTGATGCAATGAGCGTTTAGCAATAGCCTTGTGTAATCACAGCCATTTGGAAAGTGGCCACTTTGCTCCTCCTTAGTATGACCCTGACACCCTCTCAGGGATAGCATTAAGTACCTGGCCTGTAAAACAGTAGATAATGCAAAATGTTGCCATAGGGCTAAAAGCTTATACATAGGCAGTATGGTTTGATTCTTGCGCGATTCCGTAGAGACAGTGGAAAGGTGGAGTTAGGTTGCTTTTAATCATGTTGGCTTTGAGAAGGCATCCCGTAAAGAGACAGATTATTGGATCACGGCAAAGGGTGCACAGCTTGTTGGACGATATTACTAATTAGAGAGCATGTGCTTAATACATTCAAATATATCCTTTAAAGTTAGAGCACTTTGTGATCATCCCCAAACATAGGTCCAAACCGACAACCGTGGTCACCATTTAATATTGGCTACCCAGGGCATTTCGGCGAAGGCCTAGCAAATGGCAGACACACATGGCCAAAGCTGGTCCATTCTAGCGACCCCATTTTACATCAATATTTCACCTTAAAGGGACCATGGGAATTGTAGTCCAAAACATCTGGCGAGCCACAGGTTGCAGAACCCTGCCCTAAAGAAACTTCACCAGGTTGTATGTAACAACAACTATGCACCATGAAGCAGATCACCTGCCATTGCACCTAATTAATCACCAAACATATATACATAAAGAGATAAAGAACTCAAAAAAGCACGTGCCTCCAATCGAATGTGACCATTTACTGTCTTTGCCTCTGTCTGAGACAAAAATAAGAAAGCATATTTTAGATTGATATTTTTCACTTGTTGGGCAATTATGCATCTTTTTTTTTCTGCCAACCTGTTTACTTTCTCTCCCAGATCCACGGTGGTATCCGGCACGACAGTCCATCAGATTGGAACCAAGTAAGTATCAGCTAGGGGTAAGTGCCCCAGGCTCGTGGCTGGCATGCAGACCTAAGTCAAGAAATACAGTTTGCAAACACACCTTTCTATAAGCAAGACACGTAGGGACCGGGCAGCGACCAGCAGACTCGGGTGGCAGAAGTTGAAAACTGCACTGTAAGTGTCATGGGATCAGGGCGCACAGCATTGTGATTGGATGGTTTCCTGGCCAATATACCACGTCGTGAAATGGCGATTCCTTGATGCAGCTCTGAAAAGCAGAATGCCCCAGAGCAGAGAGTGTGGGGAAGGCTGAGGAGGCAGAATGGGGCACAACAGAGAGCGAGAGACGAGTGGGTGAAGAAGAGCGAGGAAGGGGCGACCGCCATGCCACTGGGTGCACCCCACTGGAGGGAGAACACAAATAATGAGAAGCTTATACCACTGGGTGAAGAACATAAATGAGAAGAAAAGCATATGGTCCTGGGTGAGGAACAAGAATGAGAAAATGGGAGGTGAGGCTCTTGGGCAAGACACAGACAAAAGAAAGAGGAAACAGAAAAGCTCCCGCTTCCTTCGAAGACAAGGGGGTAGGGGAGCTTAAGACCACGGAACACAGGAAAGGATTGCATGCAACAAGGGAAGGAAAACGATGAGAGAAGGGAATAGAAGAGAGGAGACAAGCACGATGAAAGTTAGGGCAAGGCAGAGAGAGAGAGAGAGAGAAGAACAAGGAATCCGTGCCAAGTGAGGCAGTACGGAAGACGCACGGAAGGTGGAAAAAGAGAGGAAAATAGAAATGTATGGGGTACATGATGACGCAGAGAGAATTAGTAAGAGGAGGAGAGGAGGAAAAGTGTTCCCCACGTGGAACCTTCACCATATTGGGAAAACTGGCCATGTTTTGTACATCTGATTTTCACAGAGCAAGTGAGGGCCACAATTTACCGATTATGGAGACTGCAATTATCAAACAATTTATGGAAGACAATTTCCACAAGAAAAATCGCCAGCAATGGCAAAATACAGAATTCATTTGTCATACACAGTGGAAGTATAGTAATGATGCCCCCGTGTGAATGAGATCTGTCCTGACTGGCCGCCTCCCTTGTGTGAAGCGCTGCAGGGTAGAGGGGTTATCACCTGCACTCCGGCGTGGCAGGGCCTGGTACTGCTGCCATGAGCATGGTGCTTACCACTCACCTTTTTCGTTTTGTTTCGTGTATTTTACAAATGATTACAGACAGGTCAGCAACTTATTTTTCTATCCATCCATGTTTCCCTATTTTTATCAGTAAACATGTAAAACATGGATCCCTCATTATGAACGCACTAGCACAGCTACCAAGTGTCACTATGTTATGCGTGACGTCATCGGGCAGGGTTTTTAGCAAACAACACTTTTCATCCTGCTTTTCCCATTACATGTATGGGCCTACAAGCCAAAGCATGTGTGGTTCCCTTGGCAATAAAGCCAGGATTGACTGGAGTTGCCATGCATGCCATGTGGGCCCGTGGAGCTATGTGTTGTAGTATGGATGGATGGGCTGCATCGTGTGAGCAGGAAGAATCCATTTTTTTGGCTTTGGCGAATTTTTGTGGTGCTTGCCCAATAAAATTGATGAAACCTTGGTCACAGAAAAGACAGAGAGGGAATAGGGGTTCTCAACCGAGAATATCTGGTTGACATAGCAACAGGCAATGCCTTGGCATGAAATATGACAAATCACTGAAATCCCTTTTTCAGAATTCCTCCGCCGTACTCCTCGATGTTAATGTTAATGTTAAAGGACATTTGTACCGCGCACTATCACCACCGGAGTGATCCCAACTGCGCAGTGATTTCATGTTGGGCTGTTTGGGGCTATTTTTGCAGACACTTGGGTAATTTTTGGGCTGCTTTTGATGGCAGATGCTGTTTTGTCCTCCTGAGGCTGCCTTCCTACACCCATCGCATGCCCACTCTCTCCACCCCCAACTCCCACTCTTTCTACCACATTGCACCCAAATTACGTGTGCTGGTTGGGCTAATGTGGGCTACCTTTGAGAAGTCCTCCCCAGGCTGCTTGTTCTTCATGTTTTTAGTCCACACTCAACTACCATCACCTGCCCACGCCAACCCCATGCACTCTAACCCCGCACACCTACCCACCACTAGCCACCCAAGCCCCACCCTCTCACCCTACCACCTCCTTCTGTACCCCATCCACCCAATCCCCACCCTCTACCGTAACCCACCCAATCCCCACTTGCCATACCTACCATCCACCCTAACCCCACCATGTCTACAACCAAACCACCCAGCGACCCTACACCCACTCTCTCTACCCCCACCCAACCAACGTACACCCACTCTCTCTACCCCCACTTACCATACCCCACTCTCTCGACCCCAACCCACCCTACTCCTGCAAGCTCTACCCCACCCATCCTACCCACACTCATTCTACAACACCCACCGACCCTCACTCTCCATACTCCTTCTCTCTCTACCCTCACCACTCGCTCTACACCCATAAAACCACCAACCCAACCCCCACTCTCGCTATGCCCACCCACCCTAGCACGACTCTCTCGACCCCCACCGATTCCCTCTACCTCTGCACGCCCACACCCCAATCTCTTTATCCACACCAACCCACCCTACCTCCACTCTCTCTACCCCCACCCACCACCCTACCTCCACTCTCTCTACCCATTCCCACCCTACCCACGCTCATTCAACCCCACCCACTGTATCCTCACTCTCCCTACTCCTTCCCTCTGTACCCCACCCACTGAATCGCCACTCTCTCTACACCCATAAACCCACCCATCCAATCCCCACTCCACTATGCCCACCCACCCGACCACGACTCTCTCTACCCCCACCCATTTCCTCTACCACCACCTGCCCACCCACCCCCACTCTCTCTAACCCACCCAACCTCTACTCTCTATGCCCCCAACCACCATAACTCCACTCTTTCTATCCCACCCACCCCATACCCACTCTCTCTACCCCACCAACCCTTACCCCCACTCTCTCTACAAACCTCCACTCCCTCTACTCCCACCCATTCTCTCTACCGCCAGCCACCTACTCTACCCTCACTATCTCTAACCCCACCCACCGACCCTACCTCCTCTCTCTTTACCACCACCCACCAAGCCTACCTCTACTCTTTCTACCCCCACCCACCCTAACCCCACTCTCTCTTTCTGCGCCCACCCTACCCCCACTCTCTGCAGAACCCACAGACCCACCATATCCCCCTCTCTCTACCAACAACCATTCACTGTACCTCCACTCTCTCTACCCCAACTGACCCACCCTACCTCCACTCTCTCTACCGCAACTGACCCACCCTACCTCCACTCTCACTACCCCCAACCACCCTACCTCCACTCTCTCTCTCTACCCCATCCACCCACTGTACCTCAACTCTCTCTACCACATCCACCCATGCTACCCCCACTCTTTCTACCCCCATTGAACCACCCTTCCTCCAATCTCTCTATCCCCACCCACCCACTCTAGCTGGACTTTCACTACATCCACTCACCCACCATACCCCCACTTTCTAAACCCCACCCACCTACCTATCTCTACCCTTGCACCCACCCACCATGCACCCACTCTCTATACCCACACCCACCCAACTCTCTTTACAGTCCACTCCCCCACCTCATTCTCTACCCTCTCACATCCTTCCTCTAACACTCTTGTTTTATTTCTTACCCCCTCACTCAACGTTTCTTGCTCATAGTTCCTCTTGCACATCATCGATGGCACCCTCTCTCAATTATTTCCTCCCTTGCTC
Source organism: Ambystoma mexicanum (assembly GCF_040938575.1). Taxonomy (NCBI): domain Eukaryota; kingdom Metazoa; phylum Chordata; class Amphibia; order Caudata; family Ambystomatidae; genus Ambystoma; species Ambystoma mexicanum. The sequence continues at coordinate 638,690,837 of NC_090922.1, read as the reverse complement.
TATTCTCCATCCTTCGCCTTCTCTTGCACACCCACACTCCCTATTGCAGCCTCCTTTTGAAACTTTGCACTCTCGTCTTTGCACCCTGGTGCCTATAAATGCAAAATGTAAAGAACAGCAGTTAACGCCACCACTATTGGCTTTGCCAATGCTTGTTTTTCCTAGTTCATGTTGTGCATTACTCTAATACTTTCTTCTTGTTTGGTGAATTTAACTAATGGAACTCTTTCTTCTCCTCAGATGGTAAATCTTTAAAGGATGAAGACATACTCCAAGACCTTCCAGTGGGTACCACAGCAACGTTCTATTTTAGGGATCTGGGTCCTCAAGTTGCCTGGACTATGGTAAACTGCAGAGAGCATTTGCCTTATAATTCATACTACAATAGGAAATAGAGCAGACCGAGGACTGGTTGGCTGAGTGATTTCGCACAGCAAGCCAGAGGTGGTCAAAAGTCATGCTCATTTGCTGCCTCTAAATTTCCACATAGCTTCATGGTGTCATGGCCTCTAAAGTGGCAGAGCTTTTGCTGGTATGTCTCTCTTCTCTCCTGTGAACTTTGCGGACATTTGAGGTGATTTCTCTTTCTAATCCTGAGAAAAATCACCATTTGCTGTCTGTCCATTATTTTCCATATGGCCTGCATTAGAGGCTATCTTCTAAGATGACCTGGATCCTAAGTGGTTAATGGGCATCAGCAGTTAGTGTAATTCTACTGTGGAATTCAACAAGTTACACACTGCAAAGGGCAGATATTGATATCGTGCCATTTGTTTCAGCTTGTTTGACCAGGTCAATGTAGGCGAGAGTCGCCTGAGCCCCCAATCAATTCTGCCCTCACTGCCTCTATGCCTGGAAGAACCTACGTGTTTAGTGCACAGAGACCACTCAGCCACTACAATGTTTGTGTCTTTCAAGTTCATGACTGTGAATGTATTCTTATCCAATATAAACCTCCCGTTAATATCCCAGGTTCTTTACTCCTCATTTTTGGTTTAGGCGTATTTTGGTGGCAGAGCCACCAAAATATCACACCAAAATATCTCCAACACATTTGCTACAGAGCGGAGAGAGAGTAAAAGGTTACCAGAAAGCTGACTTTGTGGTTGGCGTGACAACTGGCAATGCTGTGGCATAATCGTCCGACACACCAAATGTTATTTCTTGTTCCATTACACCAATGTAATCCAATAATGGCTTGTCACTTTCAAAGCTGGGATGGGGTAGTGATCTTTCTTTTCGCAGCAAGAGGGAGTTGGGATATATTTGGCCTAGTTTCCTGGCCCCATTGGGCTACATGTAGGTTTCCCTTTCTGGAAACTGTTACCATACAAGTGATTTATTTTTTGTAGAGGTGAAGAACCACTGACAACATACAGATGTCCTTATAAAAATTCTCAGCTTTGGTACTGCACCTCTCCAATAAAATATGCTGTCAGGACATCTGTAAACTGTAGTTGATTGGAGGGGCGCAGTACCACTGAGAACATTTTTTCTTCTGCTCACAACCTGTTTCTATTTCTATTTCATGCTTCCCTAGTTCTTGTTGATTTTTGTCATTTTATTACATTTTCTGGAGAGGAGCAGTACCACTGAGAACATTCATATATCCTCAAACGAAATCTCCATGTGGTTTCTTATGAGGGAATCTGTATGTTGTCAGTGGTACTGCGCCTTTTCCAATTTAAATGTGATTTCTTAGGAGAACATCTGTATGTTGTCAGTGGTGCTACACCTTCAATAAAACAAGCATTGGCAATGCCAAAAGTTTTGGCGTTTACTGCTGTTCTTTGCATTTTGCATTTATAAGCACCAGCTTGCAAGGAGGAGAGTGCAAAGTTTGAAAGGGGATGCAGGTATGCAATAGAATGAGAAGGGTAATAGAGCAAGCCATCGATGAGCAAGAGGAAATATGAGCGAGAAAGGGTGAGTGGGTAATGAGTAAAGCGAGACTGTAAGACGGGAAAGGGGATACGATGGGTGGGTGGCTGAATATAGGAGATAGGATGGGGGAGCGTGGGCGGCGGAATAATGGTTGGGTAGTGGGGTAAAGAGAGGTGGTAAGGTTGAGTAGAGAAAGAGGGGGGTAGGATGAGTGGCGGTAGAGCGAGGGTGTAGGGCAGGTGGTTGGGTAGAGACAGAGAGGGGGTAGAGCGGGTGGATGGGGTAGATGCAGAGAGAGGGTGGGGATGGGCTGGGGGTTGAGGGTTCTATGTGATAATGTCACGGCTGAAAATGCAGAGGTTTAAAATGCTCCCATTTTAAATGCATTTTCCACACCTTTATATGCGGGGGGACCCCCACATCTCCCCCATTTTCCCTTTAATTTATATATAACCATAACCCACCCCAGCATATAAATGCATCAGAAAATGCTTTTTTTTAACAATATGCTTTTTCTGCCGCAGCTTTTTTGCCACAAGATTATCACTGGATACGGAGTAGAGAGGGTGGGGAGGTGGGCATAGAGAGAGCTGGCAGGATAAGTGCAGTCAGAGAGTTGGTAGGGGGTAGAGATTGTGAGGTGGGGTAGCGACAGTGCAGTTAGGGTGGGTGTGGGATAGAGAGAGTGCGGTTACGGTGGGTGGAGGACAGAGAGAGTGCAGTTAGGGTGGGTGAGCGGGGGATAGAGAGAGTGTGATTAGTGTGGGTGAGTGGGGGATAGAGAGAGTGTGGGTAGGGTGGGTATTGAGAGAGTGCAGTTAGTGTGGGTAGGTGGGGATAGAGAGAGGGCCGGTAGGGTGGGTGGGGATAGAGAGAGTGTGTGCAGGGTGGGGTAGAGAGAGTGCATGTTGGGTGCGGGTAGAGAGAGTGCAGGCAGGGCGGGTGGGTGGGGTTAGAGTGCAGGTTGGCTGGGTGAGGGTAGAATGAGTGTGGGTAGGGTGAGTAGGGTGGGTGGCGCTAGAGAGAGTTCTTGGGTGGAGAGAGTGCATGTAGGTAGGGTGTGTGGGGTTAGAGAGAGTGCAGGTAGGGCAGGTGGGGGTAGAGAGAATGGGGGTAAGGTGGGTGTAGATGGAGTCGGGTGGGTGGGGGAAGAGAAAATTGGAGTAGGGTGGGTGGGGGTAGAGAGAATGGGGGTAGGCTGGGTCGAGGTAGAGAGGGCAAAACCACGAAAACCAAAATATATATATTTGTATGAATGGAGAATGGATCCAAGACCAAACAAACTAGAATTTTTGACTTCATGCTCTTGTGCAGGTTGACTCGCTTTTTAAGAGGAAAAACATGGACACAAACCTCTATCTGAGCGAGCATGCCCACCTTTCTACTCACCGATGGAGGGGTGCACTTGCCGTGGGGAGCGCTTCCCTGATCAAGGTGGGCCCTCCCTGAAAGTACACCCTGTGCAGAAGTAGGGAACACACAGCCAGATTTAAACTGGAAAGATGAGACTGACGTGGAAATAAAGGCTGCAGGGCGTGTTTATGAAAAAATAGCCCAGATAATGAGAGCGCCCTATAATATCTAGCATTACAATTTCCCTTACCGTTTTCGGCAGCAACCCGTCTCATTATATGAAGTGATACACACATAGGAAACAGAAAAGAAAAAAAATGAAAAAAGGGAGGATGGCGAGGCACGCACTCCAGTTCACAGTCAAATTATACCTGATAAAAAATAACTGGGTTAGATCCCAAAAACAACTTAGTATTAACAGGGTTGAATCCCAAAGCAATGAAAAAGTATTAACAGGGTTGGATCCCTTCTGCTGTTCTGTTGCTCCGTATTTGTTCTCCTCCTAGCGCTTTCCTGTCACAAACATTCATCAGGGAGGCTGTGCTGGTATGCAGGTGGTTCCAATTAGTAGCTCTAGTAGTCTCTAGGGATACTGGTAGCTCTAGTTGTTTCATGTTGCCAATCAGGTGACTAGCAATTGAATGGCAACTCAGCCTCCCTGATGAGTATTGCAGATACGAAAGCGCTTGGAGGAGTACAGCAGTGCAAGAAGGGAATCAACCCTGTGAACTATTGGGCAGTAATTGGGATTTAACCCTGTGAATATTTTGGACACTTTGGGATTTAACCCTGTGATTGTTTTGAGACACTTGTTCAGGTAATATATTGGCCAGGAATTGGAGTGCGCGCTTTGCCCCTGCTTTTTTGAACATTTAACTTGTGGAGATCTGGACTCCAGAGGCTGCAGCACCACGGTTATTTTGCCCTACGTTGGAGAGCCATAATCATGGTTTTCCCCGCTCCCCCTGCTAAGGGTATCATGTGTGTGTTGGAGGGGAGTCTTTCACTGGTCACCTGAATTGTTTAAATGGGTTCACTACATTGACCATAGTTCCTAGAGACCGCAACTGCATTTATATTGGTTTCACCTGAAATGAATGGCAACTCAGCCTCCCTGATGAGTATTGCAGATACGAAAGTGCTTGGACGAGTACAGCAGTGCCAGAAGGGAATCAACCCTGTGAACTATTGGGCAGTAATTGGGATTTAACCCTATGAATTTTTTGGACACTTGGAGGAGCACAACAGTGTAAAAAGCAAATCAACCCTGTGAACTATTGGGCAATAATTGGGATTTAACCCTGTGAATATGTTGGACACTTTGGGATTTAACCCTGTGATTGTTTTTGGACACTTGTTCAGGTAATATATTGGCCAGGAATTGGAGTGCGCGCTTCGCCCCTGCTTTTTTGAACATGATAGACACATAGCACTCACTGTCTTTAGCAGTTTGCCCTCGGGTGTTCTATCACTGCTCTAAAGCCTTACTTACCCCATTATGCAGGTCGAAAGGCAGAGCTGTTTTGGGGGCGGTTTCAAACGTGTCTGGTGTACACTCAGCCCTGAGCATTAACCCAGTGAGTTCTCTTTTATGTGGCCCTGGCTGCACCTGTGTGTAGATTTATTCACCGCACCTGCCTGCTTTGATAACATAATTTGGGCAGGCTTTTGTCTTCTGCACGTTTGCTGGTGGTGCAGTGCTCGCAGAGCGGTGTATTTACTTACTTTTGAAGTTTAGTAGTAAGTATGAAATTAAGAAAATAAACCGTTCTGTTAGGTGAGAAATGTGGCAGCTTCTTTGCTGTGTGAGCTCAGTCAGGGTGTTACAGTAGAGCCAACACTGAGAAGCGTCTGTACATGAAGTGACATTGTAATAACTGTGGCTGGCAGCAGAGGACTTCAGTCTCTTAAAACGGATCCCTGCCAGGGTTTTTTTTTTGCTCTCGAATCGAGAAAGACTACACATATTGCATAATCCATGCTGTGGAGACGTGCGTTCTGGTGAGTCGGAGAGTCGGAAAAAGCATGACCCTGGATGTGATGCCCAGCGCCTACCTTGCCATCGCCTTGTGCATTGCCTGTGTGCTCTGGAAAGCGGTCTCCATGGAACTCCTGAAAGTGCTGGCAAACTGCACTGGCTGTTCAGGGACGCGCAGAAGGTAAGGCAAAAAGGGTCTTTTGCCAAGTTTGCACCCATACACAAATTAAGGCAATTTCAGTTCGAGTGATTGTTGCCGCTTCGGTAAGGAGGCAGAGCAAATAGGGCTTTACTACAGGCATCTGCTGCACTCGCGCAAAAGCTTGGCAGCACCGTTTTGGCAGTTATTGTTCTTTGTGTCACATGGCCAATAAAGATAAAAGGAGCGGTTGGAGGACTTGCCCCATTTTTTGCAATTTTATGATGGGCAATTAAAGGTGTTTAGCTCATATTGTTTTGGCTTTAGTTAATAGGTGGCCCTGCAAGTGCAAGTCGAAACTATTGGCAATGGAAATGCAGATACTTGTGAGGAGGGACACACGGCTTGCCACTGTTACTCTCACATTGACCACCAATGGCAATGCTAGACCCTTAGAGCCATTCCCACCCACCCACATGGAAGAAGCGAGCAGCAGGTTTAGGCCAGGGCCGTTTCATCAAGCGCCAGCACATTGCTGTGCAAAGCATCCGCCCAGGCAGGGTGCACGCGCGTCCCAGAACGAAGCTTTAAAAGGGAAGTCTCCAAGCCATTCAGTATAACTGCAAGCAATCTGTTGCAGTGCTCAACCTCCGCCCCCTTGCATGCTAATGAGGCTGTGACATCAGCCACTGGCTGGCCTGCCTAATTCATTTCATTGTCAATCAGTCGCTTCACACAAATCGATAACCCCTAGGGCTGTTAAGCAAAAACAGAATCCCTTATAAACTGCCTTGCATGTGGCTGTTCGGATCTCTTGGCACCACACCACCAATGAAAACAAGATTGCTATGAGGACACTAATTATTCTGACCGAACTCAGATCCTCTTGGAAGCCGACCAAAAAGTTTGCATACTTTCCATCGCGGGTTACTTCTTTATATTAAAATTATATTTCTCACAATCTCATAGTAGCACAACATCTACGTTATGCAATGCAAAATGCTTCCAAAATGTGTCATGTTAACCTTACAACTCCAAGATGGCCCATGTGTTTTCCACGACTTGAATATCTTCCCTCTCACCAGCTTCGAGCTTTGGCAGAGGAAGCAAAAACAGATCACTGTGCAGCTGAAAGTCACCCAGACACGTGACATGTGACAGTACTCCTGATTGGGAGGAAATACATTAAACAAGCCACTATTGAATTACATGCTCGTAGTACAACTAAAATGAACACTTTGTGCGTTGGTGATTGTATGTAAAAGCATTTCCAGTTGGCATGCCAACCACAAACAATGCTTCTTGGAGACCCTTTGTAGCAATGTTTTGGCCGTATTTGGTGGCTTACACCACCAAAAGCGCCAAAGCCAATAGGTTGTGAGGATATCAGGTTGTAGTTCATTTGATAGGTGCAGTACCACTGACAACATACAAGTGTCTTTGTAAGAAATCACATTGGGTCTGCAATTATCCATATAACCAACAGATATCACTCCCCCTTATGTTGTCCCTCCTTCCCCTTGTGCTGTTCCTCTTAGACACCTTACTCAGTCCATCCTCCCCTGCGTGTGCTGTCCATCCCCCCTATCCCTTGTGCTCTTGCTCCTTCCCCCTTGCGCTGTCATTCCTTCCTACCTTGCACTGTCCCTCCTTCCGCCCTTGCGCTGTCCATCCTCCCTATCCCTTGTGCTTTTGCTCCTTCCACCTTGCGCTGTCACTCCTTCCCCTTGTGCTGTCCCTCCTTCCTCCCTTTCACTGCCCTCCTTCCTCCCTTGCACTGTCCCTCCTCCCACCCTTGTGCTGTCCCTCCTCCCTACCTTGCACTGTCCCCCCTCTCTCCCTTGAGCTGTTCCTCGTTACCCCCTTGCACTATCATTCATCCCTCCCTTGCATTGTCCATACTCACCCCCTTGCTTTGGCCCTCCTGCGCCCTTGAACTGTCCCCTTTGTGCTTTCCCTCTTTTCCGCTTGAACTTTCCCTTCTTCCCCTTGTGCTGTTCCTCCTACCCCCTTGCGTCGTCCCATCCCCTTTGCTGTCCCTCCTTTCCTCCTTATGCCATTCCTTCCCCTTTGTGCTGTCACTACTTTCTCTTGTGCTGTCATTCTTCCCCCTTGTGCTGATGCGACAACCCCCCTTGCACTGTTGCTCGACCCCCTTGTACTGTTGCTCCTCCCCCCTCGTGCTGTCCCTTCTCCCCCATTATGTTTTCCCTCCTCCCCCATTCCGTTGTCCCTCCTCCTCACTTGTGCTGTCCCTCCTGCCTCCGTTGCGCTGGCCCTACTCCCCACCCCGGCACTGTCACTCCTTCTGCCTTGCACTGTTGTTCCTTCCCTCCTTGAGATATTGCTCCTTTCCTCCCTCATTCTGTACTCCTTCCCCCTTGTGCTGTCCTTCCCACCTCCTGCGCTGTCATTCCTCCTCTGTTGTGCCGTCATTCCTTTCCCCTTTCGGCTGTCTCTCCTTCACCCTGTAGCGCTGTTGCTCTGCCCACCTTTGCACTATCCATCAGCCCCCACCCCCTGTTCTTTCAATCCTTCCTTCAAAGGCTGTACAATTCCCCTGTGTAATGTTACTGGCCTACCTTTCAACTATTATATTTTGTTTATTTTTCCTCGTGTTGCCATTTATTTCTTATTCCTCCCCAACAGTGCTTTTCTCCCTCCCAGCACTTCCTTTCATTTCCTCCCATGCTGTCATTTCCTCCTCTCTGTGCTGTCATTCCTCATTCCTTTCATCCATACTAAATGTAAAATGCATTGAACCAACTACAAACGAAAAAACGACTGGTTTTGCCAATGCTTGTTAGATATTACCACCCACATTTTACAACTCAGCTGATACCCTGGCATCGAACATTCTTCCTCATTAGGAAAAATTAATGTTTGATTTGGTAAGTCTTTTCATTAAATGGCTGTGTAATTGTCAGTCAAGTTTGAAAAATATGGGAACATGCTATAGCCTATCTTTGGGTTGTCTATTTAAGTGCATCGGAAAACTGTACCTCCCTGTTTACCTTTTCATATACATTCTACTTTATGGAAGAAAGGATACAGCTGACTTCCCCAGTGGTTGCACAGCTCTTGCAAACGTTTCAATCCATTTCGGCATGGAGTATCTGCCTTCTTGGAATTCCAGTGATCATTTGGCCACCTATTTGCATCCTGTGAACAACTCACAAGGAAATACCTTTAATGTCCTTCCTTACCACACACCTCCAGTCTCCTGTCCACCCCTTCCACCCTGTAGTCACAAATGGAACCTCATCTAGCCCATTTAATCCAGGGCCTCCATTGCTCCTGACCATTCCTCTACCTCCCATGTTGTAGATATCCTCGACCAAAGGCTACCAAAGACTTTGACACCCAACCCCTACCAAAACCCTTCAACAAGTGTGGTAAAAAGCTGATTTATGCTCGGTGGTTCAGCACCGTTGTTAGGATTCCTAAAGCCGTCAACGTAGCTCATGTCTGTGAGTGGCAGGAGCATCTCAAAGATGCAGACACATTTCCATGCCAACAAAAACATAGGGCCTCATTACGACTCTGGCGCTCCCGTAATGAAGGGTGCCGGTACGGGACCGGCACCCTTCATTACGGGAGCGCCTATTACGAGGTTCCCTTTGCAGGACCCGGAACTGACGTCTGGTAAAACCAGACATCCTTTCTGGATCCCGTGAGGTGAAGAGGGAGCTAATAACAGCTGTTACTAACGTGCCCGTTATTAGCTCCCTCCCCATTCCCTTTGAGCCCTATGGGGGCTCATATGGGAATGGGGAATGGTTCCTTAAAGGAGGAATTACCGAGTCCTCCAATGTTGGAATGACCCGGTTATTCCCCATTGAAGGAACCTGGTATTGGAGCCCGGTATGGAGGCAACCATGGCACTAATAGCACCATGGCTACCTCCATACTCGTAATGAGGCCCATAGTCTCTCTCGGGTGACTATATTTCAGTCCAAGAAATTTCATTACTTAAAGTGGGTGGTGTCTGCTCATGGCCAACTGGGGAACTCTAAAAAATCTTCTCAGAATTCAGAAATTCTTCAGAATATGCAGATATAATCATTCATTTGGAACTCTCTTGTTAACAACGTGCATTGTAAACCCTCTGCCTTTGCCACTGGGATCATTGCTAAATTATGACTTGTGTGCTTCCCTTCCACCAGCCCCACCCACTTACGCCATGCTGGATGTGTAAATCATGGGTCCAGTGGCATCAAGTAGAAAAGCAGGCACCCCTGCAGACGTGTGCCTGCGTGCTCTCGCTGTCATGTGTGTCGTTCTTACCACTGAAGAATCCATCACTCACCACGATCCACCTAGGGTGCCAGCCTTGGGTGTAGGGCTAAAGTGTAATATACTTAGGGCCCAATTCATGGAATATGTGCCCGGTTCAATGTGAATTTGCACTGCTGCAAAGTGACTGCACTGCCAACACAACACCTGATTCATGGAACTGTGCAAAGTGTATTCCTGAGAAAAATGTTTTTATTGAAGGATTAGGGACTCATTTGAGTATAATGTGGAATAAACTAAATGATGTAGATTTCCCACAAGGGTTACGGGATTTGAACGCCTTAGCGTATTTTTGATTATAGGAAGGAGTTGGAAGAGTTACAGAATGAGGAAGCAGATGGTGGTAGTTTAGGTATTATGTACTTACAGAAGCGGTTTTCTCCTCGCCGAGAATTAAAAGGAGAGGAAGCGTGAATTTGTATAAAGGATGCGATAAGATGGATTTCGGATATGTCGATAACTCCAGATGAAGTTTATGACACATATGGTCAGTATACATTAGCAACGCAAAAGAAAGTGATACAGGTGATGGTAGAGCACCTGCAGAATGAGTGTGTAAGAAGAAAGATTTGTTGTCCCGCAGAATTGTTGAGTGTTTATAAGAGAGCCTTTTCGATTGATACTTCTTCGACTGCCTTAGCGCTTGATTTGGCTCTGTTGCTTAGTAAGCGTTCGGAGCTGCCTACTTCTCAGTTGCCTAGGAGAGAGGTCCCTCCGACATTTGTCCCAAAGGTTGAGGTTGCGGCCAATGCTGCACAGGGTATAGTCGCGGTGAACATTCCCGCACATTATGTATCACAGTTTGTTCACGTCCCGTTTTCAAGACAGGAAGTGAACACCATAAAGCAATCTATTCACGATCTAAGAAAGAATCCGACCGGATTCTATAAAGAAATAGAGTCGGTCTTACAGTCGTCGGTATTCACCTTAAGTGATATTGACCTATTATTTTCCGTACTCCTGCCAGTTGATTTGTGGAAACAGATTAGGACTATAGATGACATACCTGGGTTAGGAGATACATGGGATAACATGGTTAGGCTAGATAGAGAAAGACCAGCTGACGAACGACCACCTCAAGTGATATTAACCTTGCCTGATAGAATTATTGTAAAATTGAAAACTATGGTTCCTGAAAAAAGAATCATTTGGGACAAGCTTACGGCCTGCGTCCAAGGAAAGTCTGAGGGTGCTACCGATTTCTTCAATCGGTTCGAGCAGGTATTCTCAGATTTCAGTGGACAAGATTTAGGCACAGAGTCAGGGAAAAGGCTGTTTGTCGACAAATTTGTACGTGGATTGTTGCCTGACATCCAGTTACAGATTATGTCTTCTGAAAGCGCTTGGCAGGCGAAGTCTCAATCAGAAGTACTGTATATGGCTCAGTACTATGAAAATCGTGTAAATACTGAAAAGGAAAAACTTGAGAAAAAAAAGGGTGACCTGAAAACTAAAGTTTTATTACAGCAGATTGTTAGAAGCCCTAGAGGGGGTAATCAATTTAGAGGTCAGTACATTCCACAGGGAAGTGCGCCCTTGGCTCCGGTAACCATTAACCAGTGTGCCTATTGCCGGCAGGAAGGCCACTGGCGCGCACAATGTCCGACCTTGCAGCAAAGGTCATTTGGGAACATGGGTAGACGATCCAGAGGTTGCCCAGGTGCAGGGGGCCCTGGCAGAGGTCAGTTTGCACCAGAATCACAGCAACCTCCTTCATAAGATAAGCAAGTTTCGAATGTGGATAATAGAAACATTTTTGATCACCCTTCTGCCGCGTACCTCTCTGAAGAGCTTCCTTTTGATAATATTCTGTTTTGCTAGGATTGCCCGAAGCAGGATTTGGAACCTACAACTATTCCCGTTGATCAGAAAGACCCTTACGTTGCGATGGCGGTGGGAAATAGGAAGAATCTATTTTTAGTAGATACAGGAGCACAGAAATGTTCCATTGATCATTCACGGGTTCCAAATATTCCCCTGTCAGGGCAGTCCAACATTTCCGTAGGGTTTTCAGGCACACCTGTAGTTTGTCCGGTCTCTTTGCCGGTACCGATTACACTGGGTCCCTTCACGGAACAGTGTCCATTTCTACTTACCACAAACTGTGGGGAGAACTTGATGGGGATAAATTTGTTGAAGGCATTGCATGCAGTAATACATTGTTCTCCGGACAGAGTTCGGTTAACAATTTCACCTCAGCAATCACTCGCCTCTCAGTTTTTGACTCGACCTTTACCGCCAGAATTTAGTAATGTTCCAGAATGCTTATGGGCAATTGATGATAATGATGTGGGCATTCTTCAAATTGAACCTGTTAAAATTATTTTGAAACATGGAGTAAAATTGCCTCGCATCCCGCAATATAAGATCTCAGTTGAAGGCGAACAGGCTTTGAAATGTATAGTTTCTGATTTTGTACATCGTGGGGTAATTGAGGAGATTATGGGTAGCATATGTAACAGCCCCATTTTGCCAGTATACAAAAAAGGTGATAATGCAATTCCCTTTCGTTTTATAATTGATTTACGCGCTATTAACAAAATTGTGGCTCCTCAATTTCCTATTGTACCTGATGTTACAATGATACTAACCATGATTTCGGCTTCTGCCACTCATTTTAGCGTTGTTGATCTTAAAAACGCGTTTTTCAGTATTCCCATACACAAGGATAGCAGGTATTTGTTTGCGTTTACCCTAGATGGACGCTCGTTTACATTCACTCGTGCACCACAAGGGTACACTGAGAGTCCAAGTATTTATAGTAGGGCATTGAAAGAGCAGCTCGATACTCTCGAGTTGCCTACTACTTGCACATTACTGCAGTATATAGATGACCTCCTCTTGGCTGCTGATTCTGAGAGCGCCTGTAAAGAAGGCACCGTGTTGTTGCTTTGTCATCTAGCAAAACATGGCCACAAAGCTTCACTTAAAAAATTCCAATATTGTTGTCAAGAGGTCGCCTATTTAGGCTACCTCCTGTCAAAGGAGGGAAGACGGTTGACACCTGAACGAATAAAGACTATTTCTGGCATGTCTGTCCCAAATACACAGAAGGAAGTTAGAGCCTTGATAGGTATGGCTTCTCATTGTAGATTGTGGATCCCTAACTTTTCGTTAACGATTAAACCAATGCTGGCTTTGACAAAGAAGGGCATTTCTTTGCCATTGCCATGGACTTTGGAACACCAGACAGCATTTGATTTGGTCAAATCCGCGCTGTGTTCCGCGCCGGTTTTAGGAACTCCGAATTATGACAAGGCCTTTGTATTGTTTGTGCATGAACATGATGGATGTGCTTTGGCTGTATTAACGCAGGAGCATGGAGGGAAGAATAGGCCGTGCGGTTACTATTCCTCTGCCCTTGATCCTGTAGCATGCGCTTTGCCAAGATGTTTGCGCGCTGTTGATGCTGCTGCTGCGTCTGTAAAACAGAGTGAGGGAATGGTCCTGGGTCATGCGTTAACCCTAATGGTACCTCACTCTGTAGATATTTTATTGAATAGAACTGAAACGCAACACCTCACTTCTGCACGATTGACAAGATACAAACTAATCTTGTTTGCCCCCCACATTCAAATTCAGAGGTGTTGTGTATTGAATCCGGCTGAGCTTTTACCTGTCTCACAAAATACTGTTGAAGGTGACGATATGTCACACGATTGCCTTCATATGACAAACAAGAGACTTAAGGCAGAATCGATCTGAAAGACACACCTTTGAATAGCCCACAAGGAGAGCTATTTTGTGATGGCTCTTGTTTTAAACTTCCAGACGGTACATCCACGGCTGCTTATGCTGTTACTACTTTAAGCACGGTTGTGGAAACTAAAAGAATTATGCATAACTCTGCGCAGGCCGCAGAAATTATACCGTTAACTCGAGCTTGTGAACTTTCTGAAGGGCTTACAGTGAATATATATACTGATAGTCAGTATGCTTTTGGGGTGGCCCACAATTTCGGTAGACTTTGGAAAGAACGAGGTTTCTTGACCTCGCACGGAACGAAAATCCAGCACGGCACTTTAATAGTGCGATTACTTTCAGCACTCGCACTCCATGTTCAGTTAGCTATCATAAAATGTTCAGCACATCAAAAGGTTACAGATGATGTAGGAAAAGGGAATGCTTTCGCTGATCAGATAGCTAAACAAACTGCCACTGATTTCAGTTCAGAAATGTATGCTGTAAAAGAAATTGTAAACGTTTGCACTTTGGGTGAAAGTATCGATGCTGTAAAAGATATTCAAGCAGATGCTACCATAGAGGAAACTAAGAGATGGATCGAAGGTGCAGGGATATTGGATGACGATGGGTGTCGGGTAGACAATATTGAAGGGAAATGGTTACTCCCTGATGCCTACATTACAATCATGGTTATTATGGCTCATGGTCCGACACATGTTTGTGCGCGGAAATTGACAAAAATGCTACACAGTGTATGGGCCAATGATAAGATTTTCAAAACTGCGGAGCGATTTGTCCAAAACTGCATGGTTTGCTTGCAGCACAATGTAGGAAAAGGTACCTCGACTCCTAGAGGAAATTTCGCTCCACCTTCTGTCCCGTTTGAGGTTATTCACTTTGATTTTATCGAAATGGAACGTTGTAACAATCTTAAATATGTATTGGTTGTTATTTGTGCCTTTAGTAAGTGGGTTGAGGCCTTCCCGGTTAGAGATGCAACGGCCATAATCACGGCAAAAACTCTGTTGAAAGAGTTTTTTCCTAGGTTCGGGCTGCCGAGAGTCATCTGGTCAGATAATGGGCCACACTTTATTGCCACTGTAATCCTACAAATTTGCAAAGGATTGCAGATTGACAAGCGGTTCCATTCAGCTAGACATGCCCAAAGTGCCGGATTAGTGGAAAGGCACAACGGCATTATAAAGAACAAACTCGCTAAGTCGTGTGCTGGCACCAAGCTAAAATGGCCGGACGCCTTACCGATCGTGTTACTGTCGATGAGAACAACCCCTCAATCTAAGACCGGGCTCTCTCCCTTTGAGGTGGTAATGGGGAGACCTGCTAATATTTGGGGTATGACAAAAAGTCGCTCATTACGGGATATAGAAAATGTGCTTCTTTCAGATTACTGTAACCAGTTGACTAAAAATCTGTTTTCAATTTATCACCAGGTGCGAGAGGCAATATCTTGTCACAGTCTACGACCGGGGGACTGGATCCTCATGAAGGTTTTTGAGAGGTCATCTTGCCTTGCACCTCGGTGGAGGTGTCCCTACCAACTCCTGCTAGTCACCCAGACTGCTGTGCGGGTAGCGGTCATAAGAACTGGATCCGTGCAACGCACACCAAACGGATCCCACAGCCCGTGCCATACGATACAAAAGACACAGAATGCCTTCCCACTGCTGTAACTAGCGTGCCTGAAACAGCAACAACCAACAAGGGAGAATCGTAGGCCGCTTCACAATCCGCAAGGCCAGACAAAACGGCCATCTTGTCTCCGCACTCCCCAACAGTGGAACTTCTTGATCAATCCTTTTCTGATCCCATTTCGCCACTTTCAGGAGGAGGTGACGACACTTTGTCCTCACCAGAAACTGCAAAATATAATTTGCGCCCAAGGAAGTAAACATACAGCATGGTCTGACTGTGCGATTGAGAAAATCATTTGAGGGCTTGCCTTTTGGCCCGACTGTACGGGAAGATTCTGTTGGCTAAGGTTTGTGGGAAAGACATTAAGAAGATGCGCGAATGGAGTCGCCAGCAAACGAACAATTGGTGTTTTTTCGGTTGAAGACGACAATGCCTGCACCCGCTACCGCTCGTACCGAACTTTTAGATAAACATTTGACTAGCAGAGACAATGATCAAGCATGTAAGAGGACCCCCAAAGTGTATTGTTTCCTTTTTGTGATAATTACTGGATATTTAGTAACTGTTGGGTTTGGGTTATGGTATCTGGAGGAAGCATATCCGTTAGAGGACTTTTTACCTATTGAAAATGTATCTGTCATTCCCACTCCTTCCGTGCAATTGCATACTTTGTCGCCTAGAGATTCTTTGCATAGACGGAACTATCAGACTAACACTCTTTTGTTAATAATGAATGCCACTCATGCAATTTTTAATAAGACCAATTGCTGGATCTGCACACATCTACCGCAACATGGGGATAAGGGGCTAGGTTGGTATATTTATCCCTTACCTTTGACAACTGCCTGTTATGCTTCTCATAGAGCACTATTTTTTGGTCAATGGAATGACAGCATCTCAGGGAACTTTCATGGAACAAATTTAAATAGTTTTGAAAAGAATGTTTTGATGCCCCTGGGATGCTCGCTTTTTGCAAATAGAAGTAAGCCAAACGTTGCTTCTGTTAGACCCTCTGATAGATTGTCTCATCCCTTTCAGTCTTTAATCTCTTTCAAAATGGCTCCTATAGGCAATAAGGATGCCACGCCTCCATCTTATTCTGTTAATCATAGCCCCGATTCAGTATCCTTCTGCATACAGAGGAATGGAACACGGTCAATGGGTAATTTTAGAAAGTGCGCCAAACGTTGCGAATTTGACTAGTGAAAACAGACCTCTGTACGTAGGCGAACCTGTCTATTTTGTTTGTGGTAATGTGGCATTTCCATGGTTGCCCAGGGATTGGCAAGGAACCTGTTATTTAGGGATTCTATCACCTTGGGTATTTATTGCCAGTACTGTATACATTTTGAAGACTGGTCCACAACGAGGTGTGAAAGGGGATACTCCAGCGCAAACTCTAGGAGATATTATGAAATCCTTTGTGCCATTTTTTGGGCAAATTACGAATTCAGAAGATATCAGGGGACTAGCGAGAGTATTGGAGAGCACCATCAACCGGACCACTGACATACTCTATAATATGACGTTAGAGCAGAGAGCGATAAGATTAGTAGCTCTTCAGAAACGAATGGCATTAGATGTCATCCTGGCAGAGCGAGGAGGAGTATGTAAATTAGTGGGGTCCGCTTGCTGCATTTACGTACCAGACTCATCTCCGACGATCTTTAGGGCTAGCTAAAATCTACATGTTCTTAGTTCAGAAGTACATGTTCCTGAGGGAAACTGGGAACTTAGTATATGGTTTTGGGACCTCCTACGGTCATGGGGATGGAAGTTGTTCTCGGCCCTGCTGATTATCTTGGGAAGTTTTCTGTTTCTTTGCTGTTGTATACAGTGTCTCCCTGGTATATGCTCAGTATTAGGGGGATGTTGCGCGCAAGCAACAAGTGTATTAGGTCATAAAATATACGCCTCAGAGAAGGTTTCCAAAGAGTATGTGTTAAAAGAAACTCTGATGTCAGATCTAATGGCAATAGATATGTCAGACAATGATTCAGGGTGTATGGACGATGACGTATGGAGTTACTTGCAAGGAGATCAGAAGTAGTGTTAGCACTTGGCATAGGCCAAAAGGAGGGTTTGTCGTACTGGATATTAAATGATGCCTCCTATTGTAACGATTGTATGTATATTGGCCTATGCCAAGTTGCTTAAAATTGTACGCGAATAACTCTCTACGGCAAGGTCTTGACCTTAGAAATTGATGTAAGCCGCCATCTTGAATCAAACCTCCATTTTAGGTTAGAACCGCCATTTTGGGGTTTTGTACAAAGTCACCCTGTAATCTAAAATGGCCGTCTCGTGTGCTCTTGTTCTTGCCTTAACCTCTTCAACCTTTGTAGGAGAGTTAATGTCCAACCTTCCCTCAGGCTACATGTTAGGGTCATGTAGACCTTGTCCGTTGTTGACCTCGGGAGCAGGGGATTACTTGAATCAGCAATGTTAAACTACAAGTATACAAGAACAGTAAAGCTATACAAATACTATATGTTAAACAATGTTTGATCTGTATTAAAACGATACGTAAAGAGTGTAACATTAAATTAAAGAATAATGGAGTGTGTTAGTAAATGTATTCAAAAGTAAACCGCATGCACGAGATATGTAAATTAGGAAAGTGAACCTGGCGCGACTCTAGCCCAATGGATTATTAACTTGTAAGGGGCTGGACATCATTTTTACAAATTGTATAAATACGCCGATGTCCAGCTAGGAAATTCTGTTCAATGCTCACATTGAACCCTGCTGGTGGTCTCTGTGATGTATTGACGGCCAAATAGCTATTGTGTACTTTGTTGAATACTGTTCAAGCCCGTCTCTGTGTCCTTTGCCTGGTGTAACAGCCGTAATATTGTATTATTTTCTGATTCCACACCACCAGCCCCACCCACTTTCTGCTACCCGCTCGGTATGAACTCATTCACAGGAAAAAGGCTTGCTCAGTGCCCAGCAATCCACAGTCATGCCTAGAGCTCCAAGGAACAGTCTACCTGTGGTATGCATCCACAGAGCTTTCTGTAGGTAGGATCTATGCATCGTGTAGAGAAGGTGTATCCTTGTTTGTGAGGAATCCCGAAGGAAACATCTGGCATCAGGAGAAAGAACAGTTCATATCCCAAATACTCTACAGATGATCACAGTTTTAGACTGTGCTGATATATTGGCATGTTTTTGAAGTCAAGGTCGCATTGTGCTGATGTGATGACTAGGGGTCATTGTTTCAAGATCATTGCATTGTTATGAGAACAATGTAAATAATGCACTGCAAAGCACCATTGCATTTGTATTTGTATTTGTATTTATTGGTTTATAAAGCACTTTACACCAAAGCGCTGTACAATTGAATATACATTGAGAATATGGAATGAATGTAAACATTTCTTACACTTGATCATAACTCAAAGTACAAAGGTGATACATGAGTCAACAGAATCGTAGCCAGTACTGTTCTTACCCGAACATATCCATTGCAAACACAAACGGAAAGCTGGGTGTTCCCTTCCCTGACCTTAGAGCTAACAGTTGAATGTAGAGAGTTGCTTGTCCATGGGTCCCAACAGTATAAGGAGCCAAGCACGAATACCCGAGAATGGTCGATGCCTTATGTAATTGGCTCTACCATCACTAAAGGCTATGAGATGTTCAGAGTGATAACGGGTAACAATCAACTAATATAAAGTAATAGTCAAGATATGAGTCCTACTTTTATGAACATCAACCAGGTCCCATGATAACTTTTACCATTGATGCACACCACTTCAGGAGCTTTTAATCAGTGCATACAAACTGCATTCTACTAAAACCCAGGGTGGTGCTTTGTGGTCACTATCACATGACAGAGGATGGTCAGGTGATATAAACTAAGATGGCTCTCTTGTCAAGCATGGCATGATAGCGAACAGTTAAAACTACTACAGTCAATAGAATCAACAGAATAGGGAGGACTGCACCATACCAGACAGGGCTAAAGAAAACGAGGTTCTGAAGCACAAAATTGCTGTAAGTCAGTGACCTGTGCTCTGGAACTGGGGGGAGAAGAATTACGCTGCTTTACTGAGAGGCCAATGGAAAGTATATGAATCTGAGTACCTGGCTGTCATGTAAGGTGGCTGATGCTTGAAGAAACTCATGTGAATCATAGGAAGATGCCAATACTTAGGCCTAGAAAGTTCCAAAACCTGAGAGGGGCATTCATCATTTTGGAAAGAGCCTAGATTATGACAGTAGCGTTGACAATCCTGGCAAGGTACCTAGTTCCTGTGATAGTTGCTGATAGGTCTGAAAAATGCCTAAAACCTATGAGAGGCATGGAGAGGTCTTAGCCTGGAGTGCCTGGAGCCTGATTGTTGCACTTGCAAAACTGGAAGTATGTGAACCTGGAGAGGACTAAACATTGCAAAGGTCTTGGAAAGACATTAAGAAACTAACTAGAGATTGGTAGCATCAGAGAAATGAGCGAATAGGTGCACGATCAGACTTTGAGGGACTAAGTAATCTTGAAAGACCAAGGAGACACCTTAATATAAGCAAGCAACTGTTTCTTGTAAAGTAATTAAGAATAACTCTGGGAGACAACGTAATTATGTCCTAGTGTTATTAATGCCAGTCCTTCAGATAAGTTTGACCCCAAGAGATAACAAGAGCTACTTTTGACTCCCCAGGCACAGTGGCACCAAAGTAACCAGTCTCTGTGACATACACTCTGTCTGTTTGGAAATGTATGACGGGGCTCTCTCCCATTGGCCTTTCCCTCTCACTCATTCACTCATCTACACACATCCCTTGGTCACCACATGTTTTGGCTTCACTGCTTGCACAATCTCCCCTACTCTCACTTTTCCCATACTAATCAAAACCACAACACTCCTCCTTCCTATCCAGAGATAGGACCACACACCAGTTTAGTCTAATATCTGTCCTGCACACCCTGCGCTCCATTACATGCCTATGGCTGCATTGCTAGCATGTCCACCTTTCACTCAGAGCCATCGCTCTGCCTCACTAACCCACCTCCTCCTCAACTCTCTCCTCATCTAAACATTCGATTGTCATCTCTAAAGTGCTTCATTCCAGATTCGTCCAATATCAAGTGTCACCATTTTTACCCACATGTGGTACTCAATTTACCTACCCTGGGAGCAGGAAGGTCTGAGTTGGCCCGACTGTGGTGTCAAACCTATGTTGCATGCCATTGTCCTGTTCCCAAGGTGAGCGTGTTGCACTTGAGCTATCCCCCTGGCCAATGTTAGATATGAGAAGTGTGATGAATCCAATGGTGTCAACACTCCTTTCCCGGCAGTGACCTCTCCTCATGTGGCCAAGGGAAGGCAGTCGCTACCTGATCCTGACCCTGGGGGTAGCTATATTAGGGAGGATCACATGGGGCAAGAAAACCTCTGGGGGAGATATTCCCCTACCTCTTTTGAGGATACCCCATTCATACCCAATGCCTTAATGGCATATTGTTACACCTCTCCTCATCCAGCGACGAAGGTTCCTGAAGTCCTTCTAGTGAGATCTGTATGTGAGCCGTCCAAATCTGACTTACCATCTAAGACTCATGAAAACACCTTCTCAGACTCTACCTATGAGTCATCCAGAGCTGACTTACCCTTAAAGAACATTGAGAACACTTACCCAGACTTTACATGTAAATCATCAAGAATGCACTACCATTCACATAACTGCCAGTATACTGGGACAAGGAAGATGAGCCGAGTAATGCAGATCTAAGAAGACCACAAACACCAGCTGCACTCCAGTTGTTGTGAGTGCCTACCTGTGGCCATGAAATTTAAACAGCAGAAGCAGCTGACTGAGGCGTGCTGCTGGAGGGAGAAAGCTGCTTCTCTCGGTATGGACCGAGAGACTGTGGGGCTGCAGAGACTGCCATGGAGCCAACGGGCTCAAGGAAGAAGAAAAGGAAATCTTACTGCTAGAGAGAACATGCTGCAGGAATGCCAGAAGCTGAAGCAGGGCTTGAGAGGCAGCATTTGCCTTATCGAAGCCCGAAACGAAGCAGAAGAGCCCAGCAGGAACCGCGAGTGGCAGAGGTGCTGAGGAACAAAGGTGGCGAGATAGAAAAAAATGCCAAACAACTGACACAAGCTTGCCGCGCGAGAAACAAAGTATGCCAGCAAGAGCCGATGAGTCCACGAAAGGGAAGCAGGGACACCGGGGTATATTGGCAGCCATGCCAAATGCAAATAACAAGGAAGCAAAGGAAGTATATGAAGGTGAAAGAGACAGTGAACATTTCTTAAATTTGGAAAACAGAACTAAAATAAGAGACTTTCAAGTTTGAGATTGTGTGCAATACACATTGGGAAAAAAAGCCCTGGCAGGATAGTGTACCAGGCAAATACAGTACCAGATAAAGCAAACATAAGAACACGCATAAGAGAATATCAAGATTGCAAGTGTGTGCAGAGCCCACATGAGGGCAAATTAAAGATGCAAGGAAAATATACATTTAAGAAAGCCCTGGTTGGAGAGTACACCAGGCAGTTGAAAGTGTGTTCGTATAGGAAAGCCCTGGCAGGGAAGCACACCAGGCAAGGACAAATTGAACAGTGCATATGAAATACATCACCTGAAGGGGACCTGAGAAGGATATATCAGGGCTAGTAAAAAGGCTGTGCTGACCAAAGAGAAAAGGAGTGAAAACCTGGCAGGAGAGTACACCAGATATCCTAAAGAAGATAAAGTCAAAGAGAAAAGTTGTTTTGTGTGCCAGTTGTGTTGTGGTTCAAGAAAAACTCTAAGATATGATATCCTTATATAAAGAACTGAGGGAAGAGAACTCCAGGGGAAAGGAACCTCCTTCTGGAACAGGAAAATCTATCTTACTGGAACCTTTGTGTTGGAGTTACACATTTTCCTTTTTGAACATTCATAAACCACCGAAGGCCAAAGACATTACCCTTTTCACCTTAGAATGTATTTTGTTAGAATGTGTGGGCCAGAACAGTACTTTGGACACAGGACTGTTTTGCTTTGAACATTATGACATTGACAGACCTTTTTTAGGTATGGGAACATCTCTTAGAGCAGGGACAGAGAGGCATTTCCCCACCCCCTTTTATTTTAATAAAAGTCCTTCTACAAAACCATGAATCCCTTGTGTCCAAGTCTAATTCCTGGCCTCTCACAGAAGCCTCTTGCATAAATGATGACTGAATATGTTATTCATGATTATAACTTATTAATGGTTGTCTACGGAGTATACACGAGTCCCAAATGTACGTATAGCTTTGACTCTTCTTGTACAGCGTCGTGATACAGATTGGGACATGTTTGCACTGTAGAAAAACGCCTTCTACATAACCAAAGTGTAGTTACAAACTCATAAAGGTTCTCAAATGAAGAAATGTTTAACTGACCACTAACAGATGGATGTCTAGTCAATGAATGCTGCTGGTGGCATCTGAGATAATACAGTGAGTCACACAAGAAACAATCATCTTTTTAAAGTGTGTTATTCAAATTGCTGTGCTACAACCTTAAACATATCCAGTTTCTTCTTTCACATTTCATTGATATATGCCCCCCAGGAATATCTATCAAAACAGATTACTTTCTCTCGCGTTTTACTTCTTGAGATCATTTGAAAATGTACTCGGACAGCTCAGTTGATAATGTGGCCCTCCTTTCGCTAAAGCCAAGGAACTGAAGAATGAATTATTCGAGATAGTGGAATCTCCCAATGGCTTGATTCTGTTGACCATCCTAAAAAAACTGTAGATCAAAAAGGAAACATGTGTAGGAAATCACAAATCAGAGAGGTAACAAAAATGAATACAAAAATAAAAAGCTCCCAAACAATAAAGCAGAATCACTGAAAGAAATGAGGCCAGTACTCTTCCCAGATGTTCAATCAGTTCTAGGAAATGGGCTAATTCCATTTACACGGCACTTAGCGAGTTTAGCAGCGTTTTTCTTAAAAAGTATAAAGACATGGTCCTGCTCTTCACAGACACCAATGTTCGTACTAATTTCGCCTGGCAAGATCTTGGTTAACATATTGGACAGTTGCCTTACAACAACCATTAGCATGACAAAGTCCATGTTCTGTATTATTAGATATTTCTGTGAAGCTAACGTTTGAACTTTGGAGTCACAACTTGCCATTTTCTTTGTCAATGATGTTTTGCAAGACTCATTTGTGAATGTTGGTGTCTGTACTCCTCGGGGAAGAACACTTTATTTTATTAGATTTTTTAGATGCTTTTGTCAGGTCATCATTTGGTTGTTGGAATTGAGTCCCACCTGAATTCTAACGATGTCCATCACCACCTCAGTCTGTCTCCAGTGCCTGGTCCAATGAATGCCACAGATTAGGAAGCAGGAGAGTAGGTTTATGGAATTCCTGAGACCTCCTTCTATCACCAGTATTGACCGGGAAAGGTAGGAGGCCAGTCACCTAGGTCTTTTGAAGGGTTTGAATTAGTAGAAGCCAGTACACCATAGCAAAAGAAGTGGCAAGGACCACACAGAGTGAGCGCAGCACTATGAGTGAGCAAGCAGTCGGGCAAGTTCATGGTGGCGTCTAGGTAAAAGCCTAGGGTCTTCACTTCTTTCGCTACTTTTATGTCATTACCGTCAATAATAAAGTTGGCATAGTCTAGTCAGGGCTAAGTTTGGATATGTAAGTTGGGGTGCCTAAGATGATGAGCTCCGTTTTGTCGTTCAGGCATATTCCATGAGTGGCCATCCATGCTTGAATGATGCTATAGATTCTATTCACTAGAGCTAGATCTTTGGCGTAATCTCCTGAAAGCGGAAGGAGGATCTGGGTATCGTCTGCATAGTTCGTGTAGGCGATACCCAGATGATCCATTTCATCAAAGAGGGGCTTAGTGAATACATTGAAAAGTGTAGGTGACACACAAGATCCTTGTGGTGCACCGCAGGTTATAGGGATCGGGTCTGCTGAGGCTGATGGAGAGAAGGCTCTCATAGTTCGGTTACTCAGGAAGGACTTGATCCACGTTATAGCCTCTTTGGAGAAATGGGCTGCGGAGTCTTGGTGGCTGCATAAGACTGTATGGTCGACTAAGTCGAATGCGGCTGAAAGGTCCAGGAGGAGGAGTATGTCACAGGTTTCCCCCTTTCTCACCTGTTTCCTCTGCTTGATGGACTTTTTAGGAGGAGTTTTCTTCCGTGCGGTACGGGTCTTGTACAAGCCCGCTCGGCTATCTTTGGCTTCCAGTGTTCGTTCAGCTTCGATGTCTGGGATCAATAGGAAACTACAGGAAGTCCAGGAAGTCCAGGATAAGGTGAAGGTGCACTCGGAGGCGGGTGCACGGAATCCGGGAAGAAGGCTGAATAAGAAGGAGAAAGGAAAGTAGGGGAAAACAAAGGATCCGGGAACCAGGAAACAACAGAGTTCCGCGAAGGCGAACTACGTAGCACACGTCTAGCCATAGCTAACAGTAGCGTTGAGACGCGTGGGGCCGCAGGGGTGTGGCTAATTTATAGAACGTGCTGCATCGGACGTGAAGGCTGGTAAGCAGCGTTCTGTGCTTACGGCCATGTTGGAAGTACAACAGAGTGTAAGCCCTGACGTGTCAAGGACCAGGAGGCCCAGAAGGGGCGTGTCCGATGGTTCATGACAGAGTAGGGCTGCTTGACCATTGTCTCTGCACTTGTCTATTTGAGCCTTAAGATCGATTAAAGCTGTCTCAGTCCCGTGTTGCGGGCGGAACCCAGATTGGTGGGATCCGAGTAGGTGGTTGGATTCTAGGAAGTTTTGTATTTGCATATAGGCCACTTTGTCTAAAATTTTTAGAAGAAAGGGCACAGTCGTGATAGGCCTAAGGTTGGTGGGAATGGCTGGGTCAAGGGTTTGCTTCTTTAATAGCGGCAGTACCCAAGACTCTTTTAGATTGTTCGGTACCGTGCCTGTGGTGAAGGAGGAGTTGATGAGTTTGGTTATGAATGGCGATAATTCTCTTGCAGCATCCTTAATAAGTTGTGCTGGGCATTGATCGCCTTTACAATGGACAGTTTAAGACCCAGTATGACCTTTTCCACCTCAATGGTCGATGCTTTAGAGAAGCAGAATCGTAATTCTTGTTTGGACTGTGGAGGTGGTGCTGTACTCTGAGGGATGTGAGGCGTTAGAGAAGCTTTCTTGAGAGCGATTTTAGTCTGTAGGTTCGCGACTTTGTTCGTTAAGGCATCTTGTATACTGGAGCACCAATTTTTATCCTTGGTGCATTTTACTTGTGGTACAATAGGTGTTTACAATTCTTTCAAAATGCTGAACAATTGTCTGACACTAGATTTAGATTGAGATATTCTAGTATTATAGGTTTCCTGTTTGGCTAATAGAATGTCTTTTTTGTATTGGGATGAGGCCTTAGATAGGTTGAGTTTGTTTTCGGCTGATGGAGAGAGTCTCCAAACGGTTTCCAGTTTCCTTTTAATCAACCTAAGATGTTTTAGGTGAGGAGTAAACCATGAGTTGAGATGCTTTTTCGGTTTGCTATTCCTTAATTTGAGCGGAGCTATGAGGTCAAGGGCTGCGTTCATAACTTCGTTGTACTGTTCGACTAGCAAGTTGGGATCCATATTGTCTGGGACCGAGTTAAGTTTACTTATTATGACGAGCATCAATTTTTCCGCTGTTGTGAGTTTTTTGTTCTTCGTGGGCACAGGTGGGGCAATTAAGGACTGGGCAGTGGCAAGATTAGTTGTCAGTGTAAATAATAGCAGGTGGTGGTCAGTCCAAATCTGAGGTACAGTATCCGTGATAATTACTTCGCAGTTGTGTTCTGCTATCCAGTCGAGGATTCGGCCTTTATTGTGTGTGGGTAGGTTAACTTTCTTGGAGAATCCCAGTTCATTCAGAGTCAAAGCAGTAGTCATTGATTGGATATCCTTGGTGTCATTGTAGCCTAAATTAAAGTCACCTAGCCCTATTGTTTGGGAAGTGTTTTTTAGGTTATAGGATAAGGTGGTAGAAATATGCTCCGTGAAGGTTCCGATGGGACCTGGTGGTTTATAGATAAGAAAGATGTTTAGTGTTTGGGAGTTAGCGGTGGCAATTTTGACCGTGAGGCATTCACAAGATTACATAGAAGGAGTTGTGATAGTTCTCATGTCTAGGCTAGACTTAGCTATAATTGCTAGACCCCCACCTCGAGAGGTGTGTCTGTAAGCTTGCAGGATCGTATAGTTATCGGGAACTGCTAGCGATAGGGCAGGGCCTGCCGTGTCATGTAGCCAGGATTCTGAGATGGCCAGGAAGTCAAAGTTGTCTGTTAGAATGATATCTGATATCTCTGTTGCATGTGCGACTAGAGACCTAGCGTTTATAAGCGCTCCTTTGAGATTAGGTTTGTGGCTTTCTAGGTTGAGATGAGTGGCACTGGGTCCGTCTTTGGGGGTCAGTTTAGTGCAGTTCAGTATGGATCTTTTAAGATTGGAATATTTCATAGTAGGCTCTGCAATTGCCTGAAAAGGTAGGAGTTTTTTGGGGTGAATTAGTTGTTCAGTTTTCTTAGCTGGTAACTCATGTAGTTTAGACAGGCGAGCGCCTAATCTAAGATTTCTGTCCGTAGTATTACATGGCAATTGTGCGGTAGAGCATTCTTGATGCTGGTTCATTTCAGGTCCTGTATTAAGTTGTTGTGTGTCAGGCATAGTAGGGTAGGTGAAATAGATCAGAGAGGACATGGTGCAAAGGATCAATGTGTTAGGTTTGGTGGCCAAGCTGTGGGTTTGTACTGCTAGTATGATGGAAGAGGCAGTGTAAAATGGTAACCAGGCTGTCCTGTAATAGGTAGCTATAATACGTATACCTAGACCTAGACTATACATGCTAATGGCCGAGTACAGGCAGGATGAATGCAACTGTCAGGCTGGGTACAGTTTCAGATGTCAGAATGCAGACAGGCTAGGTGCAATATCAGCTGGCAAAATACAGACAGCCTAGATGCAACTATCCGGCTAGGTGCAATTTCCGATGACAAAATGCAGACAGGCTAGATGCAACTATCTGGCTAGGTGTAATTTCAGATGACAAAATGTAGACAGGCTAGATACAACTATCATGCTAGGTGCAGTTTCAGGTGACAAAATGTAGACAGGCTAGATGCAAATACGCTAGGTGCAATTTTAGATGACAAAATGAAGACAGGCTAGATGCAACTATCATGCTAGGTGCAGTTTCAGATGGCAAAATGCAAACATGCTAGATGCAACTGTCATGCTAGGTGCAGTTTCAGATAACAAAATGCAGACAGGCTAGATGCAACTATCATACTAGGTGCAGTTTCAGATGGCAAAATGCAGACAATCAGAATGTCAGGTGTCAGAATACAATCGAGCTGGATGCAGCTATCAGTCTAGGTCCAGTTTCAGATGTTGGAATGCCGAACAGGCTAGATGCAGTTAACAAGCTAAATACTGTTTCAGGAAACAGAATCAAGTATACTGGATTCTAGTGTCAAGTTTAAATGCCATTCTATTGGTAGTGACTATTATGCAGTATGCAACTATCAGTCGAGATGTAGGCAATGGTTGGTCATGTGCAGTAGGCTGAATACATTTTCATTTGCGTTCATTTACGGCAAAGGCGACTGAGTTAATAGG
Organism: Ambystoma mexicanum; assembly: GCF_040938575.1. Classification (NCBI taxonomy): domain Eukaryota; kingdom Metazoa; phylum Chordata; class Amphibia; order Caudata; family Ambystomatidae; genus Ambystoma; species Ambystoma mexicanum. Next base: position 638,663,247 of record NC_090922.1, on the reverse strand, counting down.
GTCATGCAGTGCTGGCGGTCAGTCATTGGTTGGCTAGTGTACATAGTGCAGAGGCTAATTGCAGAGGCTACTAGTAGCCGAGCAAGGCAGGGGTATGGAGGTAGGCAAATAGTTTCAATTATAGCTGCTCTGGGCATTAAGAGAGGAGTATCAGTCTGATTGGCCTGTGGATAGTTGGTCTAGCTTAAGCAGGTAGGGCCTAGGTAACAGTTGGCGGCATGGCTCAAGCAAAGAGCAGGTAGGAGAGACAGAGCGTAGAGCAAGCAATATGCAAGTCGTTCCTTGAGTAAGCATGCAGAGCGATGAATGCAGTATACATGTTAGCATACGGTAGAGTGATGTCATGCGGCTGAATGCAGTATCGTGAGGAGATAATGCAGTGAGCCTGGTGCAATTTTTAAGTATACAGCAGCAAGCAGGAGGATGCGAAAATGTCCATAAATTGTGTATTATATGTTGGCAGCGACATATAATCAGTATGACAGCCAGGAACTAAAGTCACTGATAAAAAGCTGTATTAATAAGTAACGGAATGGTGCCCGATACAACAGTACCTTGGGTCTGTGCCCTTGTTTCGGATCCGGAGATACAGGGTCTCTGGCAAGAGGCAAGTCCAGGCAAAGACAGGCTGAGACAGGAAACAGCCTTTATTCCTGATGGCCTTCATTCTGGAGGCCAGCTCACGCCTCCCGGCTCCGGATTCGATCCTTTGTAGACAGTGCAGGCCAATGGATGGGGTCTGTGGCCAAGCCGGCAGTGGAAGCCAGGAAATGGAGACAAAGGGGGCTAGGTGGCCATCTTGGAGTGGTCGCCTTGTGCATCCAGCAAGGTGCACAAAATGGATGGGACTCAGCTGAAGAATTCAGGCAGCTTTACTGAGCTGGCTGGGGGTATACAAGGCGTCGGTGCGCATAGCCCGCATTTGTTGAAGATAAAAATGCCAGATATGTCGAGATCGGCGGCAGTGGGCGGAAATAAGCTCCAAGCTTACCTTGCTGAAGGGAAGCTCCTGCTGTCTAATGTTACAGGTGTTCAAGCCCAAACACCCTCTTATTCTCAGGCTGAATAAAACGAGGCATGAGAACAATTGCTGTCAAATGTTTTACCTATGCTGACATAACTGGAATTGACCGGATTGAATCGCCAAAAGAATGCAGGTAAGCATACCTCCTCTTGGATAAGAACATTGCAATCCTGATTAAAAATGTTAGAATCAGAGCCCTCTGCTCTCAGACTACTGATCAAGCTGCGGAAAATTCATTTAGAATTAAGCTACAATATTCTGCTTGATTTCCTGGACGCAGTGTACTTTGAATACTTGTTTTAAAATATCTATGTGCTACCATAACCACTACGGCAATCCTCCTGTGCTGCTGGACTCTACCGCTCCATTTTCTCTCTTGAACCCCACATGATTGTACTCTGCCTTAAAATGAAAGTCTTGCTTTGCTGCCGCTGCTGTAGTGGCTCTCTCCGACAGGCCGGCGGGACTTCAGCTGTGGAGCTGGTCACCTGAGGTCAAGCAATCAATTCATCAAAGGTGGGTAAGGCACTAGTTGTGAAAGTTTGGCTGAGAATGGAGGAAACAAAGATGGAACCCGTGAGGCCACACTGAAGAAGGTTGTGCAGCAACTTGCACTTGATTGTGGTTCTGCTAAGTTCTAAAACATTCTTGCTTCAGCCCCATGTCCTTGCTTTCTTTTTCTAGGGCACTGCTGCTGCATGTGCACATTGGTTATGTGTTTATAGTAAATGTAGCTAGCCCCCAGAACAGCTTCTATGAAGTTAGCATGCCTGAGAGGCTGAAGGTTGGAGTGCTCCCTTTCTGGTACAATCTTTCCCCAGACCAACCACGTCACAACCGTGGTCTGCATGTGGGTGTCTCAAACTTTTTTTATTTACGGGAGACAGGCTTGCTCAAATTACGTGATCCCGGCTGAAAAGGGGAGGGGGCAGTGAAGGTCAACTCAAATTTTGCAAACAGATTTACTGTTATTCCATCTTATACAGTGCCACTGGGAATCCTCTGATGGGTGTATCGCCTTTGAGGATCGCCAGCCATGTTTAATGAATTTCTAGATGTTAAATAACAGCTCAGGTTTTTGATGGAAGCAGATTCTAAAGACTAATCATACCCCGGTGAAGGCTCAATTGCTATGTTTCTTTCTTGACTGATGAATGGAGCGATTATACCGGGAGACGTGTCTGAGTGGTTTAAAGTGTACTTTATTTGCTGTTGACCAAACCTGACTGGTTAATGAAACGTGTACAAAAGAAATCTTTTCTTGGAGCTTTCCTCACAAAAGGGAAAAACCATTTTCAAAATGATTATTATTTCTTATTGCCTACAAAACATGATCAAATACGAATCATGCCAAGCTCTCAGCTGAAAGCCTGCTGGGATTCAATGCTAACCAAGATTTACTTAAAAGGATTGCAACCTAACAGGATATGTTACTAAAACGCTTCCTTCCCCAGAGCTTGTGTGAATAGATTAAGGTGTGCATGGGGCCTACTTTGTAAGTGCACTTTGCTAGTCTACCAAGGGACAGGTGTGTCTCATCACAAGCCAGACCTCTCACACTTGTCTCTTCTTGCACAGGTGTTTCTGACGGAATACGCAGGCCCTCTCTTCGTCTACTTGTTTTTTTACTGTCGCCTGCCTTTTGTCTATGAGCCAGAAGATGCTTTTGCGACAGGTCCTCACTCAGTGGTCAAGTAAGTGCATCATCTTGAATACTCTTAGCAAACATCTTGCCATGCCTGGAATTCTTCCCTAATCGCTTTCTCTCGCTGTTCTAGATTGGCCTGTCTTTGCCATTGTTTTCACTACATGAAGCGCTTGATCGAAACAATGTTTATTCATCGGTTCTCCCATGGGACTATGCCTCTACGGAGCATGATCAAGGTAAAATGATGCCTGCTAACGTCATGTCTTTCCGGATCACAGATAGAGCATTGGCCAAATATTCTGTGCCATGTGTTCTAGAAAGAAAAAAAAACAACTCACCAAATAATCTGCTTTTGGGCTGTGTTTTTGCATCTTGCATTGTTTATATGCCAAAAAAGTGGAATTTGCTGATGTAACATCCAGACTTATGTGATGCCAAAAAGAATGTTCCAATGAATGGGATGCAGGCGTCTTTCTTTCATAAAGGAAGTTTTGATCACAAACAAGGAAAACAAAGAAAAACCCCATGGTCCTGCCTGACACTGGTAACAGGAGGTATGGCCACAGCAGAATTGGTCGAGGGAGAATTCATTGAATTTTTAAAAAAATGTTTCCTGCAAATATATGTGTGTGGGGGGGTAGGTGGGTATGGGTTAATATTTTTATTTTTTTTACTTTGTTTTATTAGCATTTTATATAATATAACAAAAGGGCTCAAGGCAAATTCAAAAAGATATACAAATAGCTGGCCCAACAATCCTCCCCCCTCCCCTCTCCCACCCCAAACGGACCACCCCCCCTGAAACTTTGACCCAGATGGGTCTCCTTATTTGGGGAGACGCTGCGGGAGCTTTATATGTCCGGAGCACGAGAAAAAACTTGAACGTTGATTACGTTTGTGGCTGTACATCGTCCGCCATACCCCGGGCAGTGGGCGCCCGATCCCTCTTTCTTTCCTCCTCGTGGGTCAGTGAACGTCCCATCCCCAGGTCTGCTGTACCCCGAACCAGTTCGCTTGGAATGTGCCCAACTTGTTATTCATCATTGCCGTTAGTTTGTCCATCAGAAACATGTTCTTGACCTTTTTCAACCAGACCTCCTTCGATGGGGTCTCCGGGTGCTTCCATTTTTGTGCCAGGGCCACCCTCCCCGCCCTCAACATGGTTTCCCACATCCTTGTGTATCTGTATATGTCTGTGTCCTCTGGGGGGAGGGCCAGCAAAATTGTTAGGTAAGTGCACTTGCAGCGTTAGGTGGTTCTGGGGGAGTAGTTCCTCAGTAACTTCAGCGATCCAGCCCCGTACCTCCTCCCAGTATGTCTGGACTTTCAGGCAGTGCCACCACATGTGACCTCTTGTACCGACCTGATCACACCACCTTGGACATGCGGGGGACACTCCGTGAACATTTTCGCCAACTTCGCATGGTCCCTGTGCCACCCCTGCAAGATCTTGAAATTGTGTTCCATGTCCGCTGTAAATAAGTTCCCATGGAAAGCTATCTTGAATATCCTTGCCCAGGCATCCTCAGAGATCTCCTCCCCCGCCAAATCGTTCCAGAAGGTACGGAACCTCCTCCTCTTCCCCAGGTTGACAGTGTTCAGTATTCTATACATCCCTGATACCGCCCCCTTCCTGGAGGTCGCTGTGTCCACAAGTTTTTCGAAGGGGGTCAACTGTCTTTTCAAGTTCTGTCCCCAGGATTGGTCGCATAAAATCCCCTTCAGGCGGAGATATTCGAAAATGGAGAGGGTCCCCCGCCCCAGGGCTTCTCTCATTTCCTCATGGGGCGGAATTCCCCCTCCTTGAACATTTGCCCCGCCCATTCCATCCCCGAATCGGACCAGGATTGAGCGTTGCGGAACCCCCTGCTTCCCAGTCTGAGGGGGTGACCCCAGAGCGATGACATCGGTGACGGCCATGACGTTAGGTGCGCCGTTTGGGGGCTTTCCCGCCAGATCGACCAGAGGACTCCCAATGTTGGGTGTGATTTTAGTCTATTCGGAATGAACTTGCTTGGGACCCACAGGAGGTCCCTGACCTTGAGTGGGTGGGCGTCCATGTCCTCCAAGTACGTCCAGTATGTACCCATCCCCTCCTTCATATGTTCGAGAAGTACGCGCAACTGGGCAGCGCGAAAGTAGAGTTGGAAGTCCGGCAGCCCAAACCCTTCCTCCTCCCTCGGAAGGGTCAGGATTGCTCTTGCTGTCCTCGGGGTCCTACCCTGCCATATAAACTCACGCACCGCATTCTGAAGGACCCTGAAGGTTTGGCCGGGAACACAGGTTGGGAGGGCAGTGAAGAGATATAGTAAGCGCGGGAGTATGTTCATCTTCCCAGCCGTCATACGGCCGTACCAGGACAGGATCATTGACCCCCATCTCCTTAAATCTGCAGTGACCCTTGCCATTACGGGGTCATAGTTAGCTGGGGTGAGGTTGGAGAGGTCCCGGGTGAGGAGGACGCCCAGGTATCGGATGGAAGCCTTCCCCACTTTTATCCCTCCCAGGCTGGTCAGGGGGTCCAGGGCCGGGTCCCTCGTTCTCATGGGGAGCAGGACTGATTTAGGGGCATTGATCTTGAGCCCCGAGAGGCGACCATATGCAGCCATCAGGGACATGACGGGGGGAGCAAGGATCCCGGGTCCACCAGGTAGGCCAGGATGTCATCGGCAAACAGGGAAAGTTTAAATTCTACTTTGCCTCTCTGGATCCCCTTGATGTCTGTGTGTGCTCTGACCGCTATGGCCAGGGGTTCCATGGTGAGGACATAGATGAGGGGGGAGAGCGGGCAACCCTGCCGCGTTCCCCGCGAGAGGGGGAAAGGCTCCGACAGCCTGCCATTCACCTGAACCCTAGCCTTTGGGGCCCTATATAGCGCCGCCACCCAACCCATGATGTGTGACCCAAAGCCCATTTTCTGGAGGGTGAGTTCCATGAATCTCCACTCCACCCTGTCGAATGCCTTTTCTGAGTCGAGCGACAAGACGCACGCGTCTAGGTCCGACACCTGGGCGTAGTGGAACAAGTCTATGGTTTTCCGGATATTGTCAGAGCCCTGTCTCCCCCTAATGAACCCCGCCTGGTCTCCGTGGACCAGCTTTGGCAGGATCCCCTCCATTTGCCCCCGATCACCTTAGCCAGGATCTTTACATCGGTGTTCAGCAAAGAAATTGGGCGGTAGGAGGAACACTCCGAGGGATTCCTACCGTCCTTGGGGAGCACCACTATAATCGCCTCCATCATGGAGTCCGGGAGGGGTCCCCCTTCCAGCACTGCATTGAATACCCTGACAAAGTAGGGGGAAAGGGTTGAGCAGAACCTCTTATAAAAATAGACCGAGTAGCCGTCCTCGCCGGGGGAAGTACCCCCTTTCATCCCTCTGATCACGCGCTCCACCTCCTCCTCTTTCACCGGGCCCTCCAACCCCTCCGCCGCCTCCCTTGATAGGGCCGGGATCTGTATTGAGTTCAGAAACCCCTCAATCTCCGCCTCCCTCCCGTTGAATTCAGACGAGTATAATTTTTCATAGTATTGGCGGAAGGCCTCCCCAATGTGGGTTGTGTCGTAACCTATCCCCCCCCCTCGCTCCTTACTGCTTTCACTAATCTGCTTCTCTGTACCTCCCTCAACTTCCAAGCTAAAATCCTGTCCGCCCTGTCCCCTTTTTCGTAAAACTTTTGTTTCACCAATTGAAGGCTTCTCTCTGTCTGGTGGAGGAGGAGGTCCCTCAGCTGGAGTCTACAGTCCTCCAGGGCGGCCACTTGGCCTCGGTCCAAGGGGACCGTGGGGAGCCCCCCCGGTTGGAGTTGGGCTATTTTCTCCCTCAGTAGTCTTTCCTGGGCCTCCCTCTCCCTTTTTTTCTGGGCTCCCATTTTGATCAGGACTCCTCGTAGGGTGGCCTTAAAGGCATCCCATAGGGTAGGCATGCCTACCTCCCCATTATCGTTAAGGTTGAAGAAATCCGTGGTGGCCTGGGCTAGTACCTCATCCTTTAACAGGGAGTCGTTGCACTTGCACCTCTCCCTGCGTTCGCTTAATCCTCCCCTTGCTATCGTGATTCGGAGCAGGTTGTGGTCGGACCAGGGAATGGGGTCAACCCTATGGCCTGAGGTAAATGGGTACAGGATCTCGTCCACCAAGATATAATCTATCCTGGAGAACGACGCATGGGTAGCTGAGTAATATGTGAGGGTGGGTGTTCGTTCTGGGGATCGGGATCGTGTCCATCAGTCCCAAGTGTAGATTAACCCCTTGGAAGTTACGCGCCATGGTCTCGTCTGACGCCCCGGAAGGCTGCAGGCCTGTGCGTTTTCTGTCCCGGGTTGGGTCCAGGACCATGTTGAAGTCCCCACCCACCACCACCGAACCATGAACAAAGAGCTTGAGTTTGTCCCCTACCTCCTCCCAAAATAGGGTTTGGTCTTCATTAGGGGCATAGATTACATCTAGGGTGAGTGGGGCCCCCTGAAGGGACCCCCGTAACATCAGGTAGCGGCCCTCTGGGTCTTTCAGCGTGGCCTCATTCTCGAAGCCTGTATTCCTCGATACTAAGATGGCAACCCCTCTCTTTTTGCCTTTATGGGAAGCACTGAAGACCTCCCCTATTCCTCCTCCCCGCATTTTGGGCTTGTTACCCCGCGGCCAATGAGTCTCTTGCACAAAGAGAAAGTCGAGGTTGGCCCTTCTAAATTCCCTGTAGACCAGGGATCTCTTCGTGGGGGTGTTTAAGCCCCGTAGCCCCGTACGTTTAGGGAGCCCACACCCAGGGGGGGCAGACTGTTAGCCATAATCTAAGATTTCCTCTCTCTCAGTCAACGTTCTCAACATGCTCTTCCTGGCGTGCTCCCTTGGTTCAACTTTTCGTTCCCCATCTCCCCCCTCCCCTTCCCTCCGGGTGGGCCAAGAACAAGACCCCAACTGCCCCCCTTCCCCAAACCCCAAACCGCAACTGAACCGGGCATTCTGTGGAAAGCGTGTTTCTGTGAGCCCCCCCTCCCTCTATGCCGTGCCGTCCCCCTCATGACTCCCCCATACTTGCTGTTGGTAGGGACGCTATTAATGGTGAATCCGCTGGCTTTTCTGTGTATCCCACATGACTCAGTGGGTTTCGCCAGGGCTCAATCCCCGGGATCGTTCCGCTCCCCCTCCTTGACTGGTGATGGGGTATTCATTTTCCTGTATTCCCTTGTGCCAGTTTTTCGTCTCCTGTCTTTCGACGGGCCCGGGCCCCCCGGGGTATCCCTCCCCGGCCCCGACGGGGCCCTCCTGGGATCCGAGTCCACAACGTACTCCTGGATGGCTCCTCGTATGTCGTCTTCCGTGGTCAGAGTTGACCGCTGGCCCATGTACTCGAAGGTCAAAGAGAAGGGATACCCCCAGCGGTAGCGGACCCCCTTTTCTTTCAGCAGGAGTATTAGTGAGCAACACATCCTGCGTTTGGCCAGGGTGTAGGCAGAGAGATCTTGGTAGATTGAAATCTGGGCGTTGTTGTAGGTGATCTCCCGAGCCTTCCTGGCTTCCTCCAACACCTTCGTTTTTTCGGAGTAATAGTGAAACCGGACCAGGATAGAACGGGGGCCCCCCAGCCCTATGCACTCTATCGAACGTGTGTTCCGTAGTCATTTCTTCGGCAAAGAGGAGGGTGATGATGTCTCTCACCGTGCGGGTAATGTCTCTCTCCATTTCCCCTTCCTGTTCCGGTACCCCGAAAACTCTGAGATTGTTCCTCCTTTCCCTATTTTCGAAGTCGTCCATCTGCCTGGACCTTTCCTCCTCCCTTTTCTCCAGGGCCGCTATCCTCAGTCCTAGATCCATCTCTAGGGACGTTGATGATGTCTGGTTGGCCTCAACCTGCAACAGTCTGTCTTCGACCTTGTCCATTCTTTGATCTATTTTTTCAAATTTCTGGGCAATGTCAGATCGCATGTCCCTGATCTCCTGTAATATGGAGGCGAAGCCTCTTTCCATGGCAGACGTGGGGGGTCCTGGGGTCTCCGACTGTGCAAGACCCTCAGGGGGGCTTGGGCTTCTCTTGCTGGACGCCATCTCCTGAAAGTGGAATTCCTGTAGGGTTTGCCGCAAGTCCATCGGGCTTCCCCCCCTGGGTTAGCCAGTGATTTCCCTCCTGGGGCCCTCAGATCGGGGACGTGATGGCGGGTGGGGAGGGGGGGCCCGGGCGAGGCGCGCCCCTCCCTTACCGCCGTGTGCTGCTGCAGGGGGTTTTCACCAGGCAGGCACACACCCCACTGTCTCCAGGCGGGGGCCACACACCCGGGCCAAAGGGGCCGCAGTTCGCTTAGGCTGCCGCTGGTTTTTATGGGCCACAGGATACGTGGACTCCCCCCCTCAATTCACCACACCTTCGTCCCCAAGTGTGGGGGGGAAACAATGTCGTCCCCGGGCGGGCACACGCCCCGCCAAGGTCGGGCAGGGGCCTCGCTCCCGGGGACCGTGCGTAGCTGCTGAGACTCTCCTCGTGGGGGCGGCGAGGCCCCGGGCTCAATCCGGGGGGAGCACCACACTTGCCTGTCCCAGATGGATCTTCCCACGCCGGGCCTTCCTTCTTCCCGGCGTGCGGGCGAGAGCCATCTCGCCCGCCCAGTAGAACCTCGTTGTGGCGCGGGGCCAGTTGACCTCCTGGGGGCGGCCCCCCGCGGTGCTCTGGGGTTCCCGCACCTCTCCAGAGGAGTCACCAGCGCGGGTCCTCCCAGCGCTGGTTTCTTTCCATCGACGGGGCAGGTGGGGTAGGGGGGAGGGGTATGGGTCCGTGGCATGGATCGATCCAGCCCCCGCAATCCGTCCCGACCCCCGATCGCGGGACCAAGTGCTCGATCAGGTCGAGGGATCCGTCGAGGAAGGCGGGAGAGGAGGGAGCCCTCTCTGTGGGCGCGCGACTTCCCAGGGGCTCTTCTTCGCCTCTTCTGCGTCACGGCCGCCGAGGCTTGGAGCGGCCTCGTCCCCGCCTGGCACTGCGGGTCTCGTTCTCGCTGTTCCCAGGGGCCCCAAGCGTCGCTCCTTCGCTCGTTGGGTGCCCGGAAGGTTCCTCGCGCCCCTCGGTCCTGCTTGGTCCGCCTGGGGAGCTTCGGGGGGCTCAATCCCCTGATACAGCCCTGCTACGGCGGGAGCAGCGCAATCAGGCAGCCATTGCCTGCACGCCCCCTGGTGGCCTCGGTATGGGTTAATATTTAATGTGGAGGGATGCAGGGGCTTGCCCCCCATAAATTTGCGGCAAAATCAAAATAAAATTTGATGAATACTCCCTCGACCAATTGTAGTCGATAACATCACATAGAACCCTTGACACTTATCACGCTCTTAACAGATGAGCATTGCCTATACATTTTTTTTAGAAGTCTAAATAATGCCATGGTTACGATTTTTTGATCCAATGACATCCATGAGAGTAAATGGAGGTCATAGTTAGGTGAGGCGCTAGGAAGGATTTTAGTGTCTTGCAATATGTATGCAACACACTGTTTTGTGCAGAAGTCAATCATATGTCTAAGAGTCCCCGTGTGATCCCCAAAGAGTATCTGTCAAGCATCCATGTTAAGAATACCTTTGGGCTCCTCCAGTGGAAGTCTTAGCTTTTTCTGCCCCTAGTTTTGAACGATTTTTAAATTAGTCTGGTCTTAAAAATATCAGAATAGAGAAAGTTTGTGGTCTCTGTCCTTACATGTACGCGAGCCCCTTCTTTGTGCTGCCAGGTGGCAACGCCTTTTAACCACAAGATATATACACCGGATTTTTGTGATATTGAAATAGCAGTGAATCATGTAGAAATGTATAGATTGAATATTGAGACATGCATGAGTTTATGCCCCTTTTGGTAGGGGGCAGAGGGGTACGTTTGTTTGCACGTGTTACCCCTTCTTAATAACACATCAAATGAAAGAAATGATAGAATGGAAAGATGCCCAGAACAATTGTCGATAGTTATGATTAATTCAAGGCTTTGAAGCCATCTTTTTTTCAGCAGCAAATAAATAACCACCTAATTGAAGAAGTACAACATGGTTCAACTATAGAATGCCAACTGCAGAGTGATAGGTTGTTTTTGGAGATAGAAGTATCAATGGCTGCAGAAGATCTGACTGTCCACGTTGTCTTCCTAGACCTGGAATTGTTTGATCTTTAGGACAATAGTGTATAGGATTTGCTTGAGCACTCGGTGGCCAGCGACTCTCCTTCCTACTCATCTTGTGCCAACAATACTCCAGTAGAACTGAGTGCAGCACCTTCCAGGAAGTTGCAACCCAAAGTAGGTGATCATTTGCAAGTTTAGTTAGTTCGCTCAGTTTAGTCGAAACTTTAGTTCGCTAAAAAAATACGAAATCCCTCCCATTAAACTTAAAGCGATTGCCCCTTTATATGTGCGATTCAACCGAAATATGCATACATGATTAATTGACACACAAGGGGCCTCATTACACGGTAGGCTGTAAACCATGGTGCTGTTAGCACCATGGATGCCGCAGGTACCATACCGGTACCACCATGGAGAAAAGGGGAATTACCACCCTATTCCAAGGTTGGCGGGGCAGTAATTCCACCTTTCTCCATGGCCCTTCCATATTCCCATTTTTGCCCCATAGGGCTCAATGGGAATGGGGAAGGGGCTAATTATGGTACCGCAAGGTCCCTTTGCGGATCCCAACTTTAACTGCTGGTCTACACCAGCCGTTAAGGTCGATTCCCGCAAAGGGACCTCATGGTAAGGCGGTAAGGGTTTACCGGTACCGGTGCCCTTACCGGTACCGGTAAACCCTTACCGCCTACCGTTTAATGAGGCCCAATGCCAATTAAGCTAAAGCGCATATTTGGCTTAACTTATTATTTGCTTACTGCAGAAACGAACCTTTTTCCCATGACTTTACGCCACCGTGCACGTAGCATTCCCCGCCACAAAAGCACTTTTTAAATAGGTGCCTAATTCACTTATAGCATTGCGGTCCGACAAGTTCTGCAGATAGTTGTGGGCTGGGCCTCCCTGCGGTAAGTTAGCAAAGTGTACGCGAGGTGTCAGCTACCACTTCTTCAAAAATTAATAAAGCTTGCAAACCAATAGAAGTTATGTACGTGTCCCTTGACGTGCCCACACACCAGAATTCTGACGATCTTGTTCTGTTCTCTAACCAGTTGCAGACGTGTTCTAACCAATTCACCCGACGTGTTGCCTTGTAGTTAACGCCCAATGTTCTTTCAGTGCCATTGTATCAATACATTCTAATAGCTCCTCCAATTCAATATATCAAGTGTAATCAGGTATTGATGATTTAATAAGCGCATCACTGCAAGTATGTTGCAAAAGTAATTTTAAGGTTTCAACCTTAAGGGAAGAATGCAAGGTATGACCCGGTTTGTGGCAGGACACATTCCAATAATTGGTTGTCAAGCATTAAAATAGTGCATGTGTCTCAAGGGTAGGTGAGAGTTTGAATACAGCCAGGCAGTAGAGCACGTGCCCGCACCCGGTGGCACTTCAGATGTCCTCAGTCTGTGCCATCCCAATACTTTCCTGAAGTTGTCTGCCTCTGGCCAAGGAAATGCTGATGTGTGGAGGTCGACCCAAGATGAGTGACTGAATAAGGAGGGTCCAGTCAAGAGCGGGTGCTTCATAGAACCAATACAGGCACTGCATGGACCAGAACAGCAGTTCATGCTTTTACTGCACAGAATGTGTGCAGAGTAGACGGTGCAAGCTTCCTTCATGGAACCAATACGGGCAATGGATAGACCACAACACCAGTGCATGATTTCCCAGCACAGAATATGTGCAGAGTGGACGGTGCAAGCTTCCTTCATAGAACCAATACAGGCACTGCATAGACCAGAACACCAGTGCATGATTTCCCAGCATAGAATATGTGCAGAGTGGACGGTGCAAGCTTCCTTCATAGAACCAATTAAGGCACTGCATAGACCAGAACACCAGTGCATGATTTCCCGGCACAGAATATGTGCAGAGTGGACGGTGCAAGCTTCCTTCATAGAACCAATTAAGGCACTGGATAGACCAGAACACCAGTGCATGATTTCCCGGCACAGAATATGTGCAGAGTAGACGGTGCAAGCTTCCTTCATAGAACCAATACGGGCACTGGATAGACCAGAACACCAGTGCATGATTTCCCGGCACAGAATATGTGCAGAGTAGACGGTGCAAGCTTCCTTCATAGAACCAATACGGGCACTGGATAGACAAGAACACCAGTGCATGATTTCCCAGCACAGAATGTGTGCAGAGTAGACGGTGCAAGCTTCCTTCATAGAAACAATACAGCAGTTCATGATTCCATGTCTATGCCTATTTCAAAAGTAGAGAAACCCGGGAGTGAGGGAGATGTTGCAAACCTTGGCTGAAATGTAGGATGAACACAACCAAAGGGTGAAACTTTCGAGGAAATTAGCTTGTGGGCGTTTACCCTAAGGAAAATAAATGTATTCCGAAGAGTTGTGCACATCCTAAATCTGCCCATCTTTATTTAAGCTCAATTATGTTGTTGTTTTAGTACTTTACCATCATCTTAGTTGGTTAGGTTTTGCCAGAGATTATTGAGTCACGTTTATCAGTTGTGCGTGTGATAGTGGCACTTCAGTTCCCAGCCTCCCTTACACTGCTTTTTGCTCCAAAACAGGTGCGTGAGCACAGGTGCATGATGTTTTTGCACCGCTATATAGGAGACCAGAATTAACTTGCCACTTCACTTTGCAAGTTCACTGGGTTGCAGTGCTATTAGTTGGTTATTGGATTTTTAGGGGTATGTCTATGTATTGCACTTATATGTATTTGGGTATAAGCAATGTATTGAACTTAGATGGCTTATTGGGGTGGGCAGTATGTTGAACGTAGATGGAATATGGGGGTGGGCAATGTGTTGTACTTATATGGATTTTGGGAAAGGCAATGTATAACACTCGGTTGGATTTTGAGGATAGGCAATGTATTGCACTTAAAAGGATTATTGGGGTGATCATTCAGATCACTCAACAAAAAGAATCCTACCTTCCCTCTCCTTCAGCCACAAAACACTGACAATCGTCACCCTCATCATGTCAAGAATCGACTATGCAAACATCCTCTACCTCGGGATGCCGGAACACCTCCTGAAGAAATTACAGTGCATCCAAAATGCAGCAGATAGACTCCTCCTGAAACTGTCAAGACGAGATCACATCACTCCAGTGCTAAAAATGTCACATTGGCTTCCAATAAAACATTGTCTCACATTCAAAACAATGTGCATAACACGCAGGCCAATCAATGGACAGGGAGCAAGCAGAGTTCCTACAAAAGAAAATAACAATCTACAAGCCAACGAGACTCCTCAGATCAAGCAATGAAATCTGCCTGGAACTAAAACCATACGTCAGAAAAAAAACTAGGAGGCCCGTCTTTCTCCCACCTAGCGGCAAAAACTTGGAACAACCTCCCGAAAGAAATAAGAAATACCAAAGATCACCTAAAATTTAGAAACTTGCTACAAACCTGGCTCTTCAACAACTTGGAACCAGATGGAAACAACTGAAACAATCAAACAGGAAATACAAAAGAACAGACTGACAGAATATATGACGGCACAGACAACACCTAGAACTGACTCCTACAAGAACAAGAGATACAATGCTAGGTGGAATAGAACACAAGCAACAACCCCATCTGGACAGAACAATAGCCAATGTGCCTAACAAAAAGACATAACCATCAACTTCACCCACTCAGACAGGGCATACGGTAGGGGTGCAGGTCACAAACAGATCGATCCGAAAAGACTAGTTTGCACCAACCACAAACTGGGATGAAGGGGCTGGCCAAATACAAAGGTAGAAATGCAAAGACTAGCTATCTTAACATAATGATAGAGAGATGAGAGACAGCCTTATCATGCTGAAACTTAATCACTGAAAGGAAGACAACCATGTCAAAATCGTCAAAGACACACACTAGGAGTGTGCATTTCCCCGAATTACAATGCTACTAACCAACCACACAAAAACATTTAAAAACCTCACCACTCCTCACACACCGCTCACACTCTAACTAAACACAACCACACCTCTTAAACCGCAGGAACCAGCACACACCTCACCACACTGCAACAACAAACACACCACACAGACCTTCTCACAACAGCACAGGACGGACTCAGACCAGATACCACACCAAAAAGCTCAGCGAACAGTGTTAACCAAACTGAAGCTGCCAACAGTACATCACAGCTTCCTTGCTCCTCTCCAAACTTTGTCCCACTAACACGTCCCTAATCTACCCCCCTTTTCTTTCTGATCCGCCAGAGTGCCAGGGGACCACTCTGGTGGTGACAGTGCACGGTATAAATATCCTTTAACATAACATTAACATTAATATTAGATGGATATTGGGGATAATGATATGATATGAGAAGTCATTTATAATGCGCCTGTACACAATGTTTCTAGGCGTGACAAGACAAGGGAGGAAAGACAGAGGGAGGACAAGACAACCAATCTTACTAGGCCTTGCGTCATTCGGATCATGCAAGTGCAAGTACAAAAACTGCAATGGAAAAGGAGGGGGAAGTACAAGGGAGAGGGGAGGGGAAAACAGGGCAGCAATGCTCTGAGTAAGTGTAGCCAGCACCACTATGGGTAGTGCAAGGAGAAAAAGGGTCTGTAGGGTTACAGTTACATCCCCTAAGTGCATGATAGGCCAGGAGGCAGTGCAAGGGCGACTTATCAAGAAAGAGTCTGTTACCCAGTAAGACTCTGAGAGTAGCCAAGCATCCAGTTTGTACAGCAGACAGTTAGGTCAGCAGGGGAAGGAGAGAGAGAAAGCAGAGGAGAAGAGGAATGTTTTGAGGTGCTTCCAGAGTTTTAGGCGGTCCAGCTCAGGTTTGAGAGGGGTAGGGGGTCATTCTAGAGGGAGGCACCTGCAGAGGAGAGAGATCTACCCCCACTCTCTACCTGGAGAAGCATCTAACCCTTAGAGAGTTGGAGATAGCTGAGCGAAGGGCTCGAGAAGGAAGGTATGGTGTACAATGCAAAGGGTCTTGAACTTTATCCTTGCAGCCAACGGGAGCCAGTGGAGAGATTTCAGGCCTGGAGAGAAATGCTCCCTGGGCTTGAGACCAAGGATATGTCTTGCAGTCAGTCCTGTTCTGGTTTAGTTTAAGAGGATGGGGAGTAGAGGAAGACAGATTGAGAAAGAGGCTGTTATAGTAGTCCAACCTAGAGAGAACTAGGGCTCTGGAAACAGTGAGCTTCTAGGGGAAGGTGAGAAAGGGAAAAGTCCCTTTGAGGAGGTGCAGCTGGTAGTGGGACTTCTTGGCGACATCCGAGATGTGAGGAGAGAAAGAGAGAGCGCAGCTGAAGGTGACACCAAGGTTTTTTGCCTCGCAGGAAGGTGAAGAAAGAGGGCACAAGGCGCCCAGCCAGAGTTAGAGAGGGAAAGCAGGGGCAGCAGTCCCAATGAGAAGGATCTCCGTCTCACTGGTATTAAGGCAGAGATCGTTGGAGGCGCACCAATACTGAATCGCAGTTAGTCAGTCGGGAATGAGCGAGAGAGGAGAGGAGGCTGAGGGAAGCCTGAAGGAAAACTGAGTGTCATCTGCATAACATTGAAAGTTGGAGGAGAATGTAGAGATCAGTTGGGCCAAATGGGTATGGGTATGGTAGAGGTTAAAAAACCAGGATGAGTGAATAGAGCCCTGGGGAATACCGCAGGAAGTGAGAGAGGTGGCAGTGAGAAAGGGACCAAGTTGGACCTGGGAGGGGCGGTCCAAGAGCAAGGAGGTCAGCCACACCAGGGCCTGATCTGTGATGCCAAGGTTCTCATGGAGTTGATTGATCAGGATGGCTGACCGTGTTGAAAGCAGAGGAAAGATCAAGGAGGATGAGGACAGAAGGAATGCTGGAGTCAATGTTAGAGAACAGATCTTCACAGGTGTTCAGGAGAGCAGTTTCTGTGCCTGTGGCAGCTCTGAAGCCAGACTGATGGTCATGCAGACAACCAACAGATTCAGTGTGGAGAGTAAGCTGGGAGATGAAAAGCCTTTCTAAGAGTTTCCCAGGAAAGTGGTGATGGAGATTGGTTGATAGTTTGCCTGGCAGGTAGGATCGGCAGACGGCTTATTGAGCAATGAATTGCACTTATATGGATTTGATGGACGGACAATGTGTTGTACTGAGATATTAGGAGTGGACAACACGTTGAACCAGATGGTCCAGAAAGGTGACCAATGTCTAGCACTTAGATGATTTATAAGTGTAGCCAAAGCATAGCTCCATGAAATCCATGAGGGTATGAAACGTGTTGCATTTAGGATTTGAGCTGTTGGCCAATCTGATGCACCTGGATTAATTACTGAGGGTTACCTGGGTGTTGCTCTTAGAGCATTTATGAGGGTAGCCATTGTTTTGCACAGACTGCAGCCATAGTACCTAGAAGAACTCATGTGACATACTCCACATAGGACTTGGAAGATTGTGGAGCTGGCCAGGGTGCTGCACCTAGTCGATTCTAGCCAATTAACTAATTCTAGGCGATTGTAGAACGTGTCTATTACATGGAAAGCAGGTGTCGATAGAATGTAGCCTCTATGGTAATTTTGTGTTTAGCATGTAGACACTTTTTGATAGCTAGATGCATACATAATTATACCATCCTCATTTTTCTACCCATATCTTTAGAAGCTAGCTGAATATACTGATTGTAGGCATTCCTTTGAATATAACCATTGCATTTTTCCTCTCGCACCCCATGTTATGGAATTACCAAAAACACGGCCACACTCCCGCACGCATCTGCTTCCACGCACAAAACGAATGACACTTCACACAACACTTCTACCATAAGAATGCAGCTATCTTTCATGACAAAAAATCAAACTTAAGCTACATACATAAGTGACTATCCTCTTGCACACACCCTCTAGTTTATATCTCTAGTGTACCTCTCTCCACCCATCCACATGCCATTTAGACATGAGTGGCTAGCAGGGACTTGGTCATCGCTCATAACCTTTAATGACCATTATACACACACACACACACATAATAGCACATCCGAATTTCGAATACTTTGGACTTCGATCCCTCCTGCAGCGTTCAACCTACAGCACATTCGACCATACCCATGATGAAAGACTCTTTACAAATGATTCAAATGAAAGAATGAAAATGCATTATGCTTTGCCAGGAATCTTAACGAGATTACTGAGTCATGTTTATCAATTTTGCTTGTGATAGTGGGACTTCAATTCCCAGCCTGCCTCCCACTGCTTTTTTCTCCTAAATAGGTTTTTGAGCGCTGCCGCATGAATCCGGTTTGCACCGCTATAAAGGAGACCAGAATTAGCCTGCCACTTTATTTTGTAGGTTCACTATGTTGCAGTGCTCTAAGTTGATCATGCTTTTCCAGGAATCTTAGCGAGATTATTGAGTCACGTTTATCAGTTTTACTTGTGATTTTGAGACTTCAATTCCCAGCCTGTCCCATTCTGCTTTTTGCTATTAAACAGGAGTGTGAGCGCACGGCACGTAAAGCCGGTTTGCACCAGTTCATGTCTGGGTCGCGGACGACCCATACATGCTTCCTTGGCAGTCTTCTAAGCTCTGCCTTGTGTTCCTGCTCCCTGGGTCCTACTGAAGGTATTAGGCATCTACGTAGCCACTGTGCTGCCTTTTCCCGCATTTGCTGGCATACTGTCAGGGTTCTCGTAGAAAAGCAGCTAAGTATACTCTAGTTGACCTCTTAATGGTGTTTATTAGCCTTTGTTTGGGTTACTTGTTGCTGGTTTTGCCTAGCTGTCGCCCATCCGCCCTAGAGGGGAAGCTAATCCTATTATGTTGATTGATAAAATGTGAAAAAACCTTGTTGGATCTCCTGTACCCCAGACGCCATATACGAGAAGTTGCAGCAGATCTGAGATTTTATCTCTATATCCATGGAGGAGACTCACCCAGAATGCACCATTGGTGATCAAGATACTCCCAAATTTCCTAAATGGCACTTTAATTACTGATCAGAATGCTTCAAGTGTTAAACAGGCCTGTTGCTCTCAGTGTGATGAATCAACTTCCGGGGCAGCAGTGGTCCAGAGATGAATATTGGTTTCTAAACCATCAATGAAGCCCACACCTCTAGTACACCAGAAGGGATCCAAATAGATTGGAATACAAGTGATTTACAAGACCTCCTTGTCCAATTCTGGTAATGCGGACGGAACTGCAGGCTTAACTCCGCAAGGTAGTGGATCGTTGGTTAGTTGCAACACAACGAAAATACAATTATTACCCAATGATAAAAGGGACTATCCAGTGAAGGTTGTATAAAAATATCTACTTTATTATTACTACAGCAGACATTTCTAGTACACTACAAAATACAACCTACCCTGTAAAGGAACACAGAGGACAGACAGTTTCACGAAGGAAAGGGATGCACTCTGGATACTGACAGTAGGGTAGCTGGTAAAGTAATAAGTCTTACTGTTCAAGATTATCTGGTTTCAGCACCACAGGGGCAACGGGCCGTAACTGTCTCTAGGGGCCTTCAAAAAAGAACCAGGGGGCAGAACCACAATGTACCTGGTGCAGAAGAAGTTCTTGGTGCTCAACAGCTTCAAGGTGGTTCCAGGGTGCTTTGCAGCCTTTGAGACAGAGTTAGTGGCGGGAGACAGCTGCAGATCCTAGGCAGCAGGCAGTTCGGCATGCAAGGCTGGACGGACTTCTGTAGGCTGTCCGGAGCGGCGGCTCAGGGCCAAGAATCACTGTCTCTGTGCTGGTTGGCAGATTTGGAATGCTGGTCGAGGCATCTTGGACGGCACTGGTGACTGCGGCGTGACAACAGTCAGTGGTGCAGCCGGATGCGGTTCGAGCACTCGACTGTCTCGAAATTGTCCTTAAAAGATGGACGCTGGATGATGTTTATGTGACACTCCCCCTAGGTTCTTTGCTGGGCTCATGTGCTTTCAGGGCTGAGGGCCCAACACTCTGGAGAGTGTTTGCAGGCAAGGGCCTTGTCCTTAGTTCAGATACTCTGCGGCACTTCCCACCTAGGAAGCTTGCTGGCAGAATCTAGCAGGGCACGCTGTGTGCTGGCTGGGTACCAGTTCTGGAGCTGCTCGATGGGTCCTCTGAGTCCGGTACCTCCATCTGTTCCCTGGGAGTTGTTTAGTGGAGGGATCTTGCTTCCCTTTTGGAACTCCTTCCTTCCTTCACTGGTGGAAGATTTAAGGTAGACTGGGTTCAAATGAGTCCTTCTTCTTACTCCTTTCGAAGTCTTCAGATGATCTGCTAAGTGAGGGCTTCAGCACTCTTTTAAAGCCAAATGGGCCCCAGTGATTGTTGCGGGCTAAGCCCACCTTAATGAACCAATCCTGGGTCTCCACCAACAATCTTCTGTTATGCATGAGGCCATGACTAGAGTGCCCTGCAACAGGACACACAAGGGGGTGACAACATATACCTATGTTCCACCCATCTCCCTGTCTGTTGTAGATACAAGTGTCTCTCTGGTTAACAGAGCCCTCTGTGACTCTTGATTAAAGTGCAGGGTTCCCTTAAAGTTTGTGCTGGAAGCAGACTTCCTGTCTCCCCCAAAACCACATACTTCTCCCCTCTGAAAGGGGTCAGCTCTGGAGGGGGTCTGCCTATGGTAAATAGTGGACCAAGACATGCATTTCACTGCCTTTCATATAGAGGGGTGGGAACTTGCTTGAAGTTGACACATTGAATACCAAAGGGGTGTTAGCTCCGCCTTTGCTGTTGTCTATTCCGGCAACTAATCCCCTTCAGGCTTGCTTCAATTATCTCTCATTAGTATGCACTGCCACCGGCCGGAGGACAAAGGAAAGCAGATCCATGGGGCCTTTGATATTTAAATTAGGCTGCCCATTCTGGAGGAAAGTGTGCCTTCCCCCTTCTTGAGATGCTTTGATATACCTGGGGCTGTCACATGCCAGCTTAATATGACAGGGAAAGGCAGTGCCTGTAGGCTGTGTCTTCCTGGAGTGCATGTGACTATGCGTTTTGTGCGGGAAGCAGGTGGACTGTGCGTGGAATAGCCTCACATAGTCCTCTGGCGTTGGTCTTCCATCATTCCTATTCATTATTAAAAAATCAAAAAAACCCAGGCGAGCACACTCTCCCTGTGTGTATGGTCGAATTCCTCACATTCAGGCTATAGCTTCACCAATACAAGCTGCATTCAACAAGGTTCTGATCGCTCATGGCCCATCACTGCATCTAAATGCAGACATTGCCCCCGGCCAAATATTGCTGTAGCCAGTGGTCCTGTTCGTGCCACCCCTGATTCGAAATGTCATGAGACACAATTGACGTCTCTAATTCCCACTTGGTTGATGCCTATACAACCACTATCAATGCCCTTTTGTACCATGTGTTCCTTTTAATAGCACCTCGGTTGTGCCCTGTGAGAACAGTTCAAACTATTTTCCTCCTTTAGACAGTCCAAAAATGTCTTTAGATTCAAGCCAATTAATACCCCGCAATGGCCCATATCTGAAAGTCTCACTGCTGTACACACATTCCTTGGTCAAGCATGCAGCACAAATAACTGACTACTTTATGGAAACTGGTGTGGACATCCTGGCAGTCGAGGAACCGTGGCTTCATGATGCGGCTGTCCATGCAGCCTCCCTTGCTACCCCTAGGGGCTATACATTGAGTAGGGTAGACCGGAATGGCTCCTGAGGATGAGGCGTGGCCCTAATAAAGAACATCTACTTTTCCACATGGTTAATGTGCCAGCCTTGGATGATTGTGACTCAACATTTGTTAAATTGACAGTAGATCACAATACCTCTGAGTTTTCTCATTTTCTATAGATCTCCTCACAAGACTACTCATTTTGAGGAACTGTTGGCCCTCCTTAGTGAGATAACTAAACCCTCTCTCACGTGATTGTGTTAGGGGATTTGAACTTATGGGCCCATGACACAGATACCCAAGCTTCTTCATTAATTTCAGCCTTAGGAGCTGTAGGCTATACACAATGTATTAAATCACCTACATAAAGAGAAGGCCACATTGTTGACTGGGTCTGACCTACACATTTTGCATATCCACAGTGTCAGTGGCCCCTTGTCATTGGTCGGATCACCTTTTGATCTCCTCACTTCCACTGTCCTTGCAGCAGCCCGTTAAGCACCCCAGGATTATAAAAAAAGATGAGAGATTTTAGGGAAATTACGCCAGATACCTTTTCCTCTGCTATTGCTCCTAGCCTACTGAAGTTAGTATTCACTCCCGACACCGCTGAACTAGTCTCACAGTTTCAGCAGGCCATTACAAGTACTATCCACCTGCTTGCCCTAGAGTGTGTACAGTTCATTAAATCTGAGGTAAAAAGAACGTATGGTTCACTGATGAGGTCATTGCCTCTAGAAACCATAAAAGAGCATTTGAGCATGCCTGGCGCAAAATCCTTGCCCTGCCATGTTGATGGTCTATAAGAAGGCTGTTATGGATTACACGTCAGCCATTAATTCAGCCAAACAGGCCGACTACAATACAAGAATCATCAATGCTAAATTAAGTTCTAGGGAACTTTTCACCATCCTGAAAGCATTAGAAGGAAAAAAGGTCCAATCCCTTGAGGTGGAGAAGAGCAATCTTTGGTGTCAAAACATCCAAGACGAACTCATCAGGAAAATATCCAAACACTAGCAATCAATTAGATCTCGGCAATTGTGCACTAATGCCAATCTCCCCGCTCCGAATGCCCCTGGTGCTCCCTTAAGCCTCAATTCTAACATTGGGCGTAATTATAGGTGGGGCAGGGGGTTTTGTCCCCCCCAACTTCTGTGGCATGCCTTTTTGTCCCCCCCAACTTTTGGAGGGAGGGCAGCGGGGCTGCAATCAACAATTATGCAATTGGATAGCGCGAGCCCGGCTGGGGTGCCCAGCAAGGCTTGCGCTGTCTCATTACATAATACTGAGATTTCTGGCAGCTGTGCTGCAACACATTCGGGGCTGGGATGCCCTGCATGGCTTAGTCCCTCACCCTGGCTGGCTGGACTCAAAGTGAGCAGCCAGTGTGCTGAACTGTGTGTTGGAGGACCTGGCGCCTGTGCTGCCACGCTAGCAGCAGCACTTCCAGGGGCTGCAGTGCAGAGAATCGCTTTCCGGCTTTGTATTCGTGCGACACGCAGACAGGAACTAGGAAGCTCATTCAGCTTGCTGGTTTCTGTCTGGAGGTGTGTGAGAGCGAAGAGTTTAGGTCGGTGTAACATGAGACATGGCCCGGGCGGCATTTGAAAGCAGAGCAGAGCTATTTTTTTTTAAATAATTTTTCCTTGTGTTTGTGTATGTTGTTTGGGGGGCTGGGATGCGGGCTGACCCTAGTGAGGGACATGTCACATTTGGACAATGTGAGCAGAGCTCACAATACACATTAAGGCCCCGGGTATGAAGACACACTAACAGTAACATACCTATTCTCTGGTGCAAGCCACAGCTCTGCAATGCCTCTAAAATTAGTCTTGCCACTTTTCAGATGCTACTAAAGCACCACCATCCTAATTTCAAACTGAAGTTTGCGGAAGGTGCGCCCTCCCCAAGTAGAGTGTAAACAGTCAAGCTGAGAAAACCTGTGACCCAAAACTGTCATACTCTACAAATTCTGTGAAATGAATTTGAGTGCTATACGCATTCCAAACATGGTGAACTTTTGTTAAGCAGTTTTTGCTCTAGGTGCGCAGAAGGATCCGTATGGAACTTTGTGTTAAAAGCACACTTTTAGGAGGCCTGTATAACTTTTCCCCATGTCGCCAAAAATAATGTTCTCCAAACTGCCAAAAAGTATTTCAAGTTTTGCAGACACTTTGTCAGGACTGTTTGGTGCAAATTAGTAAATGGGTGTCATGATTCAGGTTACAGGCCACCAAAAACTGCTTCACTTACCAAATTAAGCAGGGGAGTATTCAGAATTGTAAAAGTGGGGGAGGAGGGAGGGTTGAGCAACGAAATGCAGTGTGTGGAATTCCACATGGTCTCATTGGCACCCCCAAACCGCCCACCCCTGCCCCAATCTACTTTTTTGGTAACATTAGTGGAAGATGGCATTTTAACACACAGCAACAAAAGTAAAACAGCAGGATCATTCCAGATGCAGGAAACTCATCTATTAAAGCTCTGTCCAAGCCCTTTGTGGCAAAATACATGCAAACTTCCTAATTATTATATGGATTACACCAACAGAAGTGACTTTACAGAACAGTACATTGCAAGGTGCATCATCAGTCCTTGATACTTGGACGCACCATGGAAGTGACTTTAGAATAAATGGCCATGAATAAGCCAAGTGACAAATAACTTTGTGGTGCAAACTACCTAAATTGCACTTTTGTTATATGTAGAACAACTCTATAGTCATTAGGCTTTTCCATTATAATACCATGATACATTAACATAAGCTTTGAAGTGATTCAGAGTAACTTTCAGAGCTGCAGATAAGGTACAATGTGATTAAATGATTTGCTCAGGATCACACACTTGGCTAAACGGTGACACTGGGATGTAGACAATTTAAGCGACTGTGCACATCTTTCTAGGTTTAGTTGACATAGATATTTATTAAGGTGTGAGTCTAGAAATTACCCTACCAAAGCATAGAAGGTATATTATGTTGGCTGAAAACCAATCGCATCATATGCCCTACATCGCCAATACTGAATCATCAGCATAACCATAGAACTTCCATTTTGTGTCCTAAATCCGCCATTTGCTCCCCTTGCCCTTCTGTTCAAACGCTTTGCAAAATGTATTTTATTTCATTATGCTCATGCACGGAGCAAGGCCACAAATTACATGTTGAGAGACCAGTCCAGACAGAAATGCCAAAATGTACAGAAATACATTGTTTTCCTCCCTCACAAGTCCTTGAAGGCGAGTAGAGAGGCATTTAATCACCAAGCCAGGTGCGAGCAGGTCTCGGTGAAACTGTAGAGACAGGCCGAAAAAGCATGAATTATACTTTCCTAGCGGCCCCCCTTTCGGGGCCCTCTTTAGATCAGACTGGCCCCTAGTTCACGAATAGAAACCAGAAGATAACATGCTTTGGAATGTGTCTCTCCTACGAACACAGCTTCCTCGCGAAACAAGTGCTTTGTGTTCTTCATAACAAAGAACTAAGTCTGCTTACTGCAAATTGCAACTGTTGCTAAAATGAGTAATATAGATTAAGTAAGAAACATGTCATAATGTGTCATATTTGTCATAATTGTCAATCACCGAACCCTAGCTCAAGAAGATACATTATGGGCGGTTTTGATGTGTCACAAAGAGATTGTATAATTGTCTTTTTATATATATGACACTGTTGTAGAATGTTCGCTCTCTTGCGTCACGAGGTCTGGGTGATCACACGTTGCGAGACGTTAGACCCAGTCGCCCGACTGAGAATATTTGCTTTGCAATAAACCCTAGTACTTTGAAATCGATCTTCGTGTCTGTCGTATCACTGGGTGTATGGTGATTATGCCTTGTTTCCATCCGCGAGGGTCTTCAGGGCCTAGCAAAGGTTTTGCATTACATTTCATGTGCTTAAATAATTATTTATAGCAATGCCTTGGAAGCAAAACACATTACATAATAAATTAGCCTTTCATAGTAAACTAACCATACACTATATACATTGTCATAGAAATATATTGAGCAATTGTAGTATGACTTTAGTTTGATTCTCCCCATACTGCATGCAAAGTCACAATAGCATCATGTAGATTAATGTGAGCCTAACAAATCCCCCTTGGGTTTTAAAGACATAGGGCCTCATTACGACCCTGGCGCTGACGGAATGAAGGGGGCCAATCCGTCAGGGCCGATTACGAGGTTCCCTTTGCAGGACCCGGATCAGACGTCTGGTAAAACCAGACATCTTTTCTGGGTCCCACGAGGGGAAGAGGGAGGTAACAACGGGACACTTGTAATGTGCCTGTTGTTCCTCCATCCCCATTCCCATTTGAGCCCTATGGGGGCTCAAATGGGAATGGGGAATGGTTCCTGCAAGGATGAATTACCGGGTCCTCCTATGTCGGAATGACCCGGTTATTCCTCATTACAGGAACCCAGTAATGGAGCCCGGTTTGGAGGCAGCCATGGTTAATAGCTTCATGGCTACCTCCAAACTCGTAATGAGGCCCATAGTCATTATTTCATAAAGCATGCAACATTATGCACCCTTCTCACATCTGATCACTCCCTCCCATTCACATTTCTAAAGGGACAAAAGTCCCTGCTAATAGTACCCCCCTCGCTCCCATCAGTGCCTAATCGCTCACATTGTAATGCTCTGTTGATACAGAGCAATGTGAGGACCCTCTGCTCTCCGTAGCTCCTTGGGACATTGTCCTGGCAGCAGGACACTGTTACCATTCGGAACGGGTAAGGTATTTTGCTGCCAGGACAATGAGGGTGCTGAGCAGGAATTTCTCAGCACACATTGTTCTACCAGTGACACCTTTACCGTTGGGCACCCTCTTTGATGGGCCGAAGAGGAGAGCTGTCCCAATGACAAACACCCAGGTCTGGCTCTTAAAATATCCATGGGGGCAGCTTCCTCCTGCCCCCACCTCTCCCGCTTGGTACTCCACTGCTTGGAGCCATTTCAACACAGGAAAACATACCTTAATTTTTATCTGTCAGAATCTTGTAGAAAAAATCTATCAGCACATACACATATAACGTGTTGTGCAGAACTCAAGTTTGGAGATATATCGCATTGAAAAATTTATACCAACTATACTTGGACACCCCCTGCCCTGCATTAACTGATGGCTTCTGCCTTTGAATGAAAGGAAATATCAAGGGAATTGCTCCCATTCCAGTGAATCTGTTCCTTTCGGCTATGGCTTTATAGTTTAGCTAGTACAAGTCAACTTAGCCCTAAATTTCAGAGATCAGGGGGTGATAAAGTCTGGTCTGCTCAATGAACGTTGCACCACTGTTTCCATGTGTTATTGTATATGTACATATAAAGGTTGTGTGCACACAGTGTATGTCAATTGAGGTATTGGGTGCATGTGTGTGTGAGTGAGAGTGTATGCAAGCATATGTGTGTTGACTTTTGTGTCTGAATGAATGATAAATAATGTATTGTTTGTATGTTCTATTGGAATTAAGTTTGTGAATGTTATGTTGTGTCACTGTGTGCATGGTAGGCCGGCTGGAGAAGTGTGAGGGCCCAATTGATTTTTAAAGATAGGCCACCAGTCTTATGAAAGTTATAAAAGACCATCAGCAATGAACTCTTGTGGTGTAGTAGTGTAGTGTTATCTCTTAGGGATTTAGGTTGTTTGATCAAGGTACAAAATCATCGCAAATTTGACCGTAGTCATTTTCGCTGCAAATACGTTTTACCTTGGTACAAAAAAACAAACCCATATCCCCCCAAACTTCCAGTACACCCATAAACCCCCCTACTTACCTTTTCTCCATCCGACGCTCTCCTGTACCCTGCAGCGTCCGATCCATCCCTCTAACGCGGATCGGTTATGACTCTGCAGGGCCCTTTTACTTTTTGTTTTTTTGTTGGGTCCCCTGCCACCAATGCTGAGGATGCGGGGGACACCCCTGTAACCCCAAAAGTAAAAAATAGCAAACATGAGGGGTGGGGGACACTCCCGGAACCCCAGCTCTTCATGTTCGGTATCTTCGGCTTCAAACTAATCGTAGTGACCACATTTAGTGAAATCTATCATTCAACCAAATTTTATCTAACAATTTGGCCAAAATGATCCCTAAGAGTCAGCACCCGCCCTCCCTCCACCTCACCCCTCTCCCCCCCAACATTTTCAGCAAAGTTACTCCACTGTTCAGCCTAGAATTGACTTTAAGCATCTCTGAAAGTGAGGAATTAAAAATGATTAAAGGCCTAAAGTCAACATCTTGTATCAGGGACTTTTGTCCGGCCAGTATCATCAAGGATGCTAATGCCTCATTTGGGGAGTCATATCTTCCACCCTGTATTAAGGAATCTTGGATTAGGCCCCTCCTAAAGAAGAATAACTTGGGTCCTTCGTTAGCCAGTAATTATCAGCCAGTCAGCAATGTGCTCTTTCTCCTGAAGATACTCTATCGCGTATATCTCCAGTTTCAAGAGTTTGTTGACACACATAATGTGCTTGGAACCCATCAATCAGGTTTTCGGGCTAGGCACAGCCCTGAAAATGCCCCTCTGGACTTAAAAGCTAACATCTCATGCATTGTTGATAACGGCACACTGCACTTAGTATGCTGCTTGATCTCTCAGCAGCGTTTGACCTGATTGATCACGCAATCCTTGCTGATAGGCTAGGTGGAATTGCATGCTGTTCTTAAAGCACTGTTTCCCGGTTGACATTCTTCTTAGGCCTCATTCATCTAATGTTGGTGTAGGTAATTATGGAGCGCTGCCGGTTTTCATGTTCTGTGGTGTGCCATAGGGATCCTGCCTCTCTCCAGCATTTTTTTATATCTATACTAGGACCTTATTCGATCTTTTGTACAGTCTGGCTGCTAGATATACAAACTATGCTGTTGACACTCAGATTCTCCTTGAGCTATCTGGGTACTATGTCCAAGTCTCGGTATCCATGAATAAAATTTACTCTGCAGTTCAATCATGGATGACCCTGGAGGTGTATCTGGACTTGCAGCTCTCAATGAAGGCACATGTTTCCCATTTGCGTTCATCATGTGCATATGTTATTAGGCTGCTGATACAGAATAAGCCTTTCCTCTCAGAGGAAAATAGATCCTTTTAAGTGACAGCCCTCAATAACTCTGGATTGGACTACTGCAACATCCTCCTGGCAGGCACCTCTCGGGCTAACCTTTGTACACTCCAGACTATTCAGAATGGGGCAATGAGAGCTGCTTGCAGTCTAGCTAAACAGGACCATGTTACGGCTGCTAGACGTTCCCTGCGTGTTGAACATAAAATCTCTCATAAAATCCTTTAGTTGACCTACAAATGTCAATCAGGCATGGCACGCCAAAATCTGACAGAGCGACTGATGCCCGTCCCTTCCCTGAGGTCTCTTCGATCTAATAACGACCTGAATATCCCACATCTGTGCTTCAAGCTCCAAGGGTTCAGAGGCACTAGCTTCGACATTTGCACCCACAGGGCCTGAAATGCATCACCATCGGCCTTGCGGGCTCTTATGTCTTTGACCTCCTTCAAGAGAGCAGTAAAGACTCATCTCTTTAATATTGGTATTGGATAAAAGTCTCTCCCCTGATTATTGTTCCAGAGACACTTTAGGTTTTGTTGTTTTGAGTACTGTCTGTATCTGTGTGCGCCCTGAGGCGTTTGGGCGTGTGGCGCCATGCAATAAATAAATGATAACAACAATAATAAATGTATGAACATAAAGCATATTGAATTAATCAGGCAGAGACTGTTTCTCTTAAACCTTCTTTATTAGAACAGCACAGCACTTACACCTCCAACAACAGCCATCAACCACCATGATACTTTTCCAAATGTCAGACTTCCAACATTCCAACAGCATTCGATTGTGCCTTGTGTTTGGCGAAGGCATAAGTTTACAGTTACCACATCAAGGATATAACACATCTTCCCCTTCCTCCAGAATGAGGCAACCCCTTCCTGAAGGAAAGGGTGCAAGTGTCAAACCTCTGTGGGTTTTATACTGGTACAATATCTCTTCTTGACCCTTTGAGCAATGGATTTCTTCTGCCCTCTCACATTGGAGAGGTACATCTTCAGAAGCAGCATTGTAGTTCCTGGAAAATGGGGCAATGTAGTTCATGGTGACTTCACCTACATTCCACACCTTACCATCAGCCCTGGTGATGGCAGAGGCATGCGTATCTGTGACTCTGATGGCTTTCCTCAAGCAGAAATACCCTTTAGGGACATGGTATGGCAATCTAAATTGAATTGTGTCAAACAACCGAATTGTGTTAAGCTTAACAGGCTTTTTGTTTTCATAAGAGTATTTCCCCCAGATTGTCCTTTCTTACTGTTAACACGAGGCTCAGGAGGGTATGCACTGCTACTATGCTTGAGGGTATCAGTGAGCAAAGAGGGACACCTAGCCTCCCACCTGTGCCTACCCTTCTTTGTCCTGAAAGGAATGTCACCTATGGTGGTGCTTGTATGCTCGATATGACTATCATTTAATTGACTCCTTTCTGAAGTGGCTATCCTGCCCTAATCAGTAATTGAATGGTATCTTTCACCACCCAGTAAAGCTTTCGACCAAACCATTGGCCTGGGGGTGGTACAGGATGGTGGTTGTGTTTTGAATGCCAAGATACCTGAGGAAAGTTTTCATTTCACTGGACACTATTTATACTCCATTGTTAGACATTAATGTGTAGGGTGTACCCTCCCTCAAAAAGCTCACCCGAGAAAACTTTAACCTTTTTCGGAAGTTACCTCATCCACAAATTCAATTTTGGACCAGTGTGATTAGTAGTCCATAAGTATGATGCAAAACTTCACGTGTCTGTGCAGAGTTTCAAAAGGACTGACTACATTTTTTCCCAGCTTCCCCCATGCACCAGTGGGGACGTTAACAGGTTTGTGTGCGGGCCTCATACAAGAGTATGCTGCAAATACTCCACTTCTTCGACATACATTGAACATTTTAGCCTTCAGTGTGAGGTTTTCCAGGGCATTTTCTATGACTTCCGTATGCTTGGCAATGTTAATATTGGTACATATTAAGATGTCGCTTTGAATAAATAGTATATTCCTCACCCTTTTAAAGAGTTTGCCCAACAAACATTGAAATACAGACATTGACATGGCCAAACCAAAGGGCATCCTGTGAAATGTGTACAGTGCAAATGATCTGATGAATGTGGTGCAATTTTGCATGTCTCCACCAATTCCACTTGGTGGTATGCTCTCCTGAGGTGTAGCATGGAACATATTCCTGCATCCCCTGATGTAGAAGTTCTCCAGTGTTTGGGAGGGTATGGCAGTCGACCGCTAAGCTGATATTTCAACCTACTTTTAACACTCATCTGATGATGCTGTCCGGTTTGATGGTGAGGACAATGAATGAGGCCACTCCAAAGCCTCTGTTTCTTCTATTATGTGGTCATGGACCATTGTTTTTAGCACTTACCTCAGAATTTGGTGGAGGCGCAGTGGGGCTTTCCTGGCTGCATTCCTTATGGGTATGGCACCCTGCTTAGGTCTGATTTTGTGCTTGTATCCATGAAGCTTCCCAATCTCTTCATTAAACACCAGGAGGTATCTTTTCATGATGCTTGTGGCCAGTTCTGTCATGCACACAAGCATAAGGTCTCTCGCAGCACCATGTTTGCCAATCAACTACCTGTAATGTAATACTCAAAGATGCATGAGCTGTAATGACTAATCTGTTTGTAGCAATCTTAATGTGCCAACGATTGCTACCAATCCTGTACCACCTGTAACTAAGATCCTGCAAGTAACAGCGCCACAATGCCCCTGGGCTGTCTGCGCGCTATATAAATATAAATAAATGAAATAAAATAAATAACTTGTTCTAGGGCCCCCCTATGTACAGTGTGATTGCAAGTGCTGCGAGTTGCCTCAAGGTAAGGACTGGGGGTCCTTTCTTGCCATGCTGATGGTGTCCACAAAAGAGCAGCTCTTATAAGTCCTTTCAGTTTTATAGAAACATACTAGTTTAATGGGATGTGTTGAATATGCTCCTCGAGATAGTACAGTGCTTTGAAACATGGTCATGACCCGTCCAAGCATTTGCCAGTAGATATCATACAGAATTATCGCATGCAGTGAGCTCAAAGTTACTGTGAGTCCAAGTTGTATTCCTTTAACGATGATCTGGTAGATTGAATGCTCTAGGTTTCCTAAGGCATCCACACTAATGCCCTTGCCAGCCACTATCCACCTTCCCTTTCTGCTACACGTAGGTTATCTAGGTCATCGTCTAGGTCAGGGGTCTGCAACCTTTGGCTCTCCAGATGTTTTGGACTACAACTCCCATTAGCCCTCTCTACCATAGTCAATGGTGGAGGGTCCTGGGAATTGTAGTCCAAAACATCTGGAGAGCCACAGGTTGCAGATCCCTGGTCTAGGTAAACAAGTCCTTCGTCCCCAAACACTACCATCACACTTCCAGCTTTCTGCTCCTGGGACTAAGCTCTGGAAGTGCACCCAAGTGTGATTGGCAGGAGCATTCTTCTCTTGTCTGAGGCCACCCTTCCTGGTTTTGTCGGTGAGGGTAAGGCCATACAATAGCTTTTTGACCTTTCTATGGTCTTGGCCTGGTTTGTTGATTGTTCGAGTGAGGGATCGGTTGCCTCCCATTTGCTGTCTTTGATGTGGGGTTTGTTGCTGTGGACTACTAGTTGTTGCCTGATGACTACAATATGGAATTATCAAAGTTTACAGAAGCGTCCAGAGTTCTGTGGGCTGTCACATAGTCATCAATTGGCTCCCCTGAGTACTGCAAAATTGACTTTGTACTGACTTTGCACTGACCTTGCACTGCAGAAATAAAATCCAAGTGATTTTACCGAAGGCAAAATTATCGCGGCTGAAATATCCGAAAACAAAGTGCTCGAATGACCAAAAGTTTGAACACTTTGTTTTTGGACATTTCAGCCCTGATAATTTGCGAAAACACACATTCTCACACAACACACCCTTAACACCCTCCCACCCACACCCTCAGCACACCCACACCACCAACATAAACAAACCCCACTTTACTTCATCTTCACGCTGGTTCCTGCAGCGCCAGTTCCCTTTCACTTCCGTGATCGGGAACCGGCGCTGCAGGGTCCTTTTCTTTTTTTTTTTTTAAATGGACGGCTGCAGGGGTGTCCCCCGCAGCCCCCGCTCACTATACCATAAAGTTTTTTTCAATGCTACCACCAAAGGATCAAACTTTTGGTGTTCGATTCTTTGGTGGTAGCATTTTTAGAACTTTTGTTCGTTTCAACCTTTTTTTTTCAGTCAATTCGACCTAAACCCAGAAATAGCCTTTTCAGCAGTGCAAAGTCACTTTGAACTGTGCAAAAAATTCCATGAATCTGGCCCTTAGTGAAGCTTGCTGGGCCTTGATCCTCCAGGGAATGCTATTTGTCGGCTCCATGTAGCTCTTACTTAGTTCAAGAAAACTAGGGACAGCAACGTCCAGACACCTGTGCTGTCAGTGGCTGGTGGCAGAAGCAACAGGATTGGTGCGCAGGAGAAGGCAATGAGGATGTCCACCTGAACCTCCCCCAGAGCCCATGAAGGAAGAGGAGTGCCAATAGACAGTTTCAATGCAATACGTTTATGCAGATTTCTCAGTTAAAAATGTGCATTACATCATAAATCAAACACCACTGGTTAAAACAGTTAATAAATCTGAATAACATATCAACATAACTCAAAATAATTATACATTAGGGAAGTGAAGGGAAAGAGCTGTTCTAACATACTCAGCCAAACTATATATAAAATCCAAATTATCACAATTGATTAAATAGCAAATAGCTGACGCGCAGGTCAATATTCCCTTTGTTATATAATAAGGCCTATGCCAAAATATACGAATAGCTAAAAAAACAAGGTCATATGAGAACAAAATGGATCAGATCTTCCTCCCTCCCCATTTCACAAGCACACTCCGAACTTCCCTTTCTCCACCTTATATGTTTGTACAAGGGCAGCAAATTTAGTCTTACGAGGAGCAACAACCTTTTACAACTGGGAGATCCGATTCTTCAAATTGCCTCTTCAATATGTGAATATACACGACAGTTTGCAAATGTCACTAGGGTGGGCAATTTATAAACTTTTTCAGTGGCGGCTTGTCCATAATGGTTGAGGGGGTGCCGACCCACTGGCACCCTCTCCCATTATGGAGGAGCCAAGGAGCCAAACCAGTCTAAACACTGCGATCCTGGGCTGGCTTGACTGTCAAAGGGAAATGCGGTTTCCCTTGACAGTTCTGTTCCGCAGCCGTGCATGCTCAATGAGCCATGCAAGGCTGGGGCATTCGGCTTCCCCAGCCTTGCATGGCCCATTGGGGTGCTGGCTGGGATACTGCATGTTTGTATGTGCAAACTCCTGCGCCTGCCCACACATACAAAGGGATTGGGGCATTTCATCACCAATGCTGCGGATCCTGCATGCATGTGCAGGAGCCAAGAAACGCTTGCTTGCTTGCTTGCTGGTTCCTGTATGTGATGCGCGGGAGCTGAACGGCTGGTGGGAAACTTCAAGACCAGAAAGA
The DNA here is from genome assembly GCF_040938575.1 of Ambystoma mexicanum. Classification (NCBI taxonomy): domain Eukaryota; kingdom Metazoa; phylum Chordata; class Amphibia; order Caudata; family Ambystomatidae; genus Ambystoma; species Ambystoma mexicanum. The sequence goes on along the minus strand of NC_090922.1, from coordinate 638,629,376 downwards.
AGGTAAGTGAATTTAAATGCGTGTATGCTTGCGTAGTATGTAATGAGTGCGGGCATGATGATGCTGCATTTGAATGTTGTGTGAATGGGCCTCATTCCGAGTACGGCGCTAACCAATGGCGCTATTAACGCCTTGGTTGACGCCGTACCCGGACCGACATCGCCTTGGTGGATGGCGGAATTACCGCCCCATTCCAAGGTTGGCGGGGCGGTAATTCCCCATTCACCAAGGCTCTTCCCCATTCCCAAATGAGCCCCCATAGGGCTCAATGGGAATGGGGAAGATGCAAATAACGGTGACCGTTCATTAAGGTCACCGTTATTGGCTTGGAGACCCCTTTGCGCCCTCGACTTTAACACCTGCTCAAAGCAGGCGTTAAGGGCGAGGGCGCAAAGGGAACTCGGAGTATGGCGGTAAGGGATTACCGCCACCGGTCTCGTTACCGGTGGCCGCTATCCCTTACCGCCATACTCGGAATGAGGCCCAATGTGTGTTATGCACCTGCAGAGTTGATTTTTGGTGAATGGGGGCCGGGGGCCAAAATGAGCTCCCCGTCTGATTCACTGGGGGCCTAGGGGACAGGCATGGTCATTTTTTTCTCTGGCCATTTATGATAGGTGTCTAGTAAAAAATACCATGCCTGCTCCCGGGGGTAAATCAGTGACCCCAGCCGGCAAACTTGTAGTTTTGCAGTGCTGTAAAAGTGCCAGTCACTGAATCACCTGCACTTTTACCACCACCTTTCCTGCACAGCAGGGCCAGGGAACAGGCATGGTAGTTTTTACTGGGCATCTATGGTAGATAGATTTCTTCTTGGAATTCTCAATCCAGCCTTTGCCTGGATTGAATCCTACCTGGCACCTCGCCAATTCTATGTCTCTGGGAACAACAACACCTTACAATTAACTTCTCTAACTATTGGTGTTCCACAAGGCTCTGTCTTGGGTACTCTCCTCTATACTCTCTAGATCTTTGCTCCAGGGATGTCATTTAGGGATCGTCAGAGGTCGCATCTGCGACCTCTGAGGTCTCTCTTGCGACCTCTATGGTCACCCTTGCGACCTCTAGAAAAAAAAAGATTTTTTTTTTCTGTTTTTTTCTGTAATGCAAGCTCATGGACTGTGGCCACTTCTGGAGTGGCTGGCTTTCTTGTTAGGGCCCCTTAAAAAAAATAAGAAAAATAAGAAAAGCAGTGCCACAAGTCAAACACTTTCAGCACTGACCCTAAATAAGAAAGATTAGGAATACCAAATAATGTGTCTTTCTGGAATTCTATACAATACTTGCTAGACTCACCCAAGGTTTATTTCAGGCACACTTCAGAAGGTGAGTTACTGATTTAGTCTGTTCTTAAACGCCTCAACTCAGCCTTTCATCCTTATGAGGTTGATAAATGATTACCAACACAGGTTGGGTGATATAGGGTGTTTATTTTTTCTATATAAAGCGCTTAAGCATAACTGCTATAGAATAACACATCATTATCATTTGGTCATGGACGTCTGCTTGCATTCACAGTAATTTGGTAATATGGGTTTATACACACTGATCTTAATGATACATATGTCGATCCATTCTTGTTTGAAATGTACATCACATTATAGTGATATCTAACCATATATTTTGTTGTGTACAATGCTATGTGATAGCACTTCCTGTTTTATAAACGGGTGAAAGGTCGCATTCCATCACATCCCGCAATATCACTTTGGGGTGGGGTCAAATGACATCACTTCCTGTGATGTCACCAGGGGGTCAAGGGTCGTGTGATGTCACTTCCGCTACCCCTGGCATTTTGGTGAAATGACGTCCCTGCTTTGCTCTTGGGGTACTTATCTCTTCCTTTGGGTTCTCATAACAACTTTTCCCAGCCGACACCAAATCGTCTTATCTTTTCCTGAACTCTCCTCTGATCTCTCTATCAACATTTTGAACTGTCTCTCTGTCATTAAATATTGGATGGCTTTGCACTCTCTGATGTTAAACTCAACCAAAAGACAGGTGGTCTTCTTCCCTGCCAAAAACGATCACTCATCTCTTCCCCTGCCTTTCCAGTTCCCAACTGAGACTCCTCCATGCTCTTCTTCAGCTAGAAACCTCAGCACCACCTATGACCCATCTCACTCCTTCTCTACTTTCGTCTCTAAATCTGCAACAGCGGCTAATCCAAAATAAGCAAATCAGGCACCTCCTTTCATTCAACACTGCCAAGCATCTCTTAACCACTCTTGGCTTCTCGAAACTGGACCACTGTACCAGCATCCTCTTTGGTCGCCCCAACTATGCCTTTTGTCCTCTCGACAAGATCATTAACTTCACTACCAGGATTCTCTTTGAACTCCCTCACTTCACACGTACTTCATTGTACTGTCAGAAATAGTTTTTAAAAAAGTGCCTGCTCCGTAAGCCTCCCACCGCCTCTCATTCGCACATATTCACATTAATTGTGTATGTATGAGGCGCTGGGGGCACCAGAGGGCAGGCATGGTATTTTTGTATTTTTTATGTTTTAATTTTTTTAATTTTTATTTATTTCTATAGCGCCGAAAACCTGCAGATATTGGGCGCTGACATGAACACAAGGTAGAACGACAAAGTAACAAGACAATAGGCAATCTGGTATTTAATGGACATCAATGATATATGTCTAGTAAAAAAAAGACCATGCTTGCCCCCTCAGCCCCCCAGCACCTTGCATACACACATAATCACATTGATCAATGTTGGGCTACAACTCCCATCAAAGAAAGCCAGCATAGTTCATGGTGAGGCTGTAGTCCAAAACATCTAGAGAGCGATAGGTTGCAGTGCCCTGGAGGGGCCCTGCGGCAGTATGCTGGCTCAGAGCAATAAACTTGTAGAACCTATATATTAGGACAGGCCACAAAGTGCCTCCAGCATGCACTGGGATAGTTCTGCATAGTGCAGTCAGGTAATGGAGCGAGGTGACGCCATGGAAAGGATGTGCCATCAGAATGGAACCTGTTTTACCTGCTGACATCTGGCCAGGCCAGCGTTTGCTGGAATATCACTGCTTCCTGTGCCTTGTCTTGCAGACCTGCTGCTACTACTGGGGATTCACGGCTTGGCTCGCCTACTACATCAATCACCCGCTGTACACTCCCCCCTGTAAGTAGCCGATTACATCTGATGCAAGCACACACTTACATTGCTCTTAAATATGCATAACACTTTCTTTTTCCTCCTTGCAGCATACGGAAAAAAGCAAATCAATCTGTCTCTGATCATGTTTCTGGTAGGTGGGCTGTATTTTGCGGTGTTCTTTTGAGTGTTTCTGAATTGTTATCACTTTACTTAACTAATCAGAGCTGAATATTTTTCTAAGAACACACAATTAGATGAATGATTTGCAAAAACATGTATACATTTTAAGTTCAGAATATCACTGCTAGGTGACAGATGGTTGTCCACCGTGCCCATGCATGCTACCACACATATGCTTCCCACTCTGCATAACACATGCTGCAGGAAAGGGCAATTTGTTGGGCCCTATGCTGAGACGGTTTCCAGTTCCAATCTTTACTCAAATAATGCAACTAGAAAACACCTCCTCAGGCAATGTGGAGTGCATGATTTGTGCATCATGGCCGGCCATGGGTCAGCTTGCGGCTCCACCTTGCCAGCAAGTGGAGTGTTCAGACATGCTGCAGTGGGAGGCGCCTCACCAGCCCTCTTGAGAGGTGACCGGTTCCTTATGACAGGACGAGTTGGTGTTCAACCCTATAAGATTTGGGGTAAATGGCAGTAACGGCCTCCCTAATTTGGCCCGATTCAGAGAGTTCAGGGATAACCTGTCGGCCCCATGACTTCCCTCCATCTCGTACCTTGAAAGTTTGCCATATCTATTCTGCCCCACTCAAACAGGAAAACAATAGTGTGGCAGTTGACCCCACACTTTTCCTGCACTTGATCTTCTGAGTGCAGGAATCGCAAAGATGTGTACATTTGCATAGGAGTGACAACCCCACTCGCAATCAAACTCATGTAATTCACAGGGGCAAAGTCGCACGATACTGGACCTCTGATCAAACCAAATGATCCTGGATTGCTCTAGCTCAGTTTGGGCCTCATTCAGAGTGTGGCGGAGTGTTAAAAAAGTGGTGGTAATGAAATCACTGCCACTTTTCCCGCTCTGCCAAACTCAGTTTGGCCTTGGAGTGGCGGATTTACCTCCAGCAAAATGCTGGAGGTAAATCCTCTGCCTTAACGCTGAAAAGAAAATCAGCCAAATCGGCAGAATTACTGCCACTGGTAAATTCTGCCAAAAGCTCCATTGAGTCCTATGAATCCAAAAAATTGGGGTTTACACCACCTACCACCACTTCTAATTCCACGTTAAATCAGAGGGACCACGTGGCACTAATGGTAATATCATTTGGAGGTGGTTCGGCAGTAATTCCACCAAACTACCACCAAACTCGAAATGAGGGCCTATCTTTTATACTTATTTGGTCACATGTTCTTTACTATTTTTGCCCTCATCCATTTTTGTCTAATTCCTTTACACTTAACTGATCTGAATGTTTCCAACGCCTGCAAACGATCAGGTGCTATGAAGAGACTGTGCTCCTAGTAGTTGCCACATAAAGCTCAAACAAACACATTAATAAATACAAATAAATATATAAATACATTATATTCCCTGATTCTGCATCCCTGAAGGATTCCAAAGTTGAGTCTTGGACCTCCATTTTGCGGTGGACTTTCAAGAACAAAATCAAATGTGCAATGGGAAGGTATGGAGCACAGGTGGGGTTGTGGTTGTTCTTATGTTACCCCAAAATGCTTTTTTATTTTATGTAAAGCAGCCAGGAACTTTCATGGGTACTACTCCTCCATTTCTCCTTTCTCATAGGGGTATTTCAAAAGAATAAAGTAGGAGTGCACCAAACTGTTCATCTTGGAATGATTACTTTCTATCAGAAAATAATGTATATAGTTATTCTATGTTTGGATAATGTGTTTTGCTCAGTTTGCGTTAAGCACGTGTAGCATTCTTATTATGACTACAATATATACTGTAAGTGATCATTAATAAGGAACATTTTACACATTTAAAAAGAATATCTTTACAATTACATTGTTTCCTTTTCTGATAGCTTCCTTAACTAAAGAACACAGCACCCCTCACCTTTTCAAATATGTTTTTCTATAGTTGTGGTGCTCTCAGCGAAGGCTGAGATGGCTCTAGCAAAAGAGCACATGATTTTGTGGCATCCACCCGCAGAGAGAAAGAGAGCAGTGAGAGAGACAGAGTGAGAGAGAGAGTAGAGAAAGAAAGTGAGAGGAGAGAGAGAAAGCGAGAGGAGAGAGAGAGAGAGAGAGCTAGATCAGTGTATGATGCAACAGGTCATACTCACCAGCTGCAGTTTTTCCTTATTTCAGCAGTTGTCATGGGGATTTTTATTAGCCGTCTGCTGCACAGGTATGGAGAAAGTGCCAGCTGATTCCAGGGGCATCGTGGCACTAGTTATTGGCATCGAATGGTGTTTAATCCATTGTCCATAAACCCATGTGCTGCAACTGGACACAACGGGAACCATTTGGGATTGCTGAACCGGAACAGACATCAGGGATAGCACAACACCCATGTTAGAGCATGCTTGTCTTAACGAGTAGCATCGTTTAGTTGTGGATATTTTGTTTTCTATTTGATAGTGAGAAGGAAAATAACTTTTATTTTCTATTTGCTTACTGCAGATTTGTGAAGCTGGGAACTTCTCTATCCACGTGGCACTCAATCGGCTGAGAGCAAATGGTAAATATCTTGGAAGCAGAATGGAAGAGTGCAGGGCTATCCTACCGAGCACATCTCGCTATGGTTTTCCTCTTTTTTCTCAAAAGCAAAGTGGGAGCAATTCACTGACGGCCGTACAGGAGCGCTGGTGCAAGGGCAATTAGCACCACGGCAAAATCTGCCTTAGAACAAAAAACATATTCTTTGAATGCAATTTTGCATCAGGGTAATGTATACCGTGTCCCAGCCATTTCCCCTGGGGGAAATATGCATTGTCCTAGTTCTAATTGCACTTTCACTGATGCACATTTTCTGTAACACGGTCCATGTTGCTCTGTGTACAGTGCAAACATGAACTCACAGCACGCATATTCGAAGGGAAACTTTCTGTTGTAAGCATCCTAGGGCGCGAGCGCAAGTGCTGCATAACTCTACCGACCATGAGTATGCAAGTGTTTGCTGTGTTATTAGCAGCCCTGAGATAAGGAGACTTCCAATGGGTGAGTGACACAGTGATAATTATGTGAACGTTTTGCTTACTATAAGGGGTCATTGCTATTCATTAGATCTGTTTTGCTATTCACCACATTGACTACTCCTCCATCAAAAGAACGCTGCTGTCCAAGGAGTGATGGGAGAAAAAGCGATTCTTTCAGTTGTTGTTAATAACATATCCGTTAACTACAGTGTGACGTAAAGAGACTGATTAATTAAATTTTGCGCAGAAATCGAGCAAGGGCCGCACGCCGAGAAAGACATTGCACAAGCCTGCGCGCAGAAGAAAAAATTACCGCCACATGTATTCATGGAATTGTTTGCGCAAAGTAACCATATTTGCAATTCACTGCTGGAATGCCCTTGACACGCCCACACGCAAAGAAAAAAACGGCCAGATCAGCTACTGTTCCGCGCTCCCTGGGTGCGAATACACGCACCCTTCACACAGTGCGTGGGGTCCCCCGTAAGCAGGCCTGTAACTCTGGGACCCTGTGTGGAGTCCGCCGTAACTGTATCCTGCACCCCGACAACATGCATAAAAAAATCGTAACTCAGGAAATCTGCATGAGAACCCACGTAAAACGTTCCTGCACCCCGCTACACTGCTTACGCGCACTCCTATGTTACATTGGAAACCCTGATTGAGTACACGCACCTCGAAATCTGAAATGCGACCCCACCTGCAAGTTGAAATTCCTACGTGCAAGTGTACATCCGCCTGCCTTCGGGTGGCGGATCGTATGAAGGACTTGCGTGGCCATTTCCAAGCCGACACGTTGCGCTATTGAATCTATGAATACTCCACGTGCCGTGCATTTGTGGGCGTGCGAGGGACTGCCTGCAGGCCGTCCCTCGGAACGCTCACTTTTCACAAGTTCTTCCCCATTTTTGGTGTTCTGCCCCCTTCCCAGCCCTCTGCGCAAGCCACGCCCATGCTCTGCTTGAAGTGTCACGCAATGCCTTTGATGGCTCAAACTCTACGCTAGTCCAGGAAAAGTCCTGTGCGCTCGATTCCATGAATCGACGAAGGCGGATTTGCGTGCAGTTGCACAAGCAAGTACCCTATTTTCTGCACAGAAAATTCCATAAATCGGCCCCAAAATCTTAGTGATACAATGGAGACATGCCGTTTCCACAGGCGCTTTTCTAATGAAGAAATCAGACATGTTTGTCCTTAAATAATCAAAGAGCCGTAAGTGCTCTGTTCACCATATTCACTCATCTAACTCTTTTTCTTATCTCAATAATGTATTTATTTATTTTTGTATTTATAGCGGCACACAAAACCCTCAGGCATCTAGGTGCTAGTTACAGTAAGTGCCAAATTAGATTATGTACAGTGCAAGACCACGCGTAAGGGTTACAGCATGCAGGTGGATCTCGAAAAGCATGAACTGGCAGGCACGCCTTATGTTACAGGGGCAGCTGCAGGCGTACAAGAATGCATGAAAGACAAATTAGAGTAAGTGCATAGTCTGGCAAAGACGTGCCTATTGTTACGGGGTAAACATAATTTTCTTTCTTATCTCGTGCCTTTTGGGTGTGAGGCGCGTTATAAGAAATAAACACATTTTTAAAAAACAATATAGGAACCACCTTATCTTCATGTAAATGTAACATGCTTGAGTCGGGTTGAAATTCCCAATACATTGTGAACGTTTTAAAATATCCCGTTTGAAAAAATGTAAAATGCAATTTCTAGGCACAAACTATGTTTAAATTGAGCAGGCAACCCCAGCCTGGTACAAAGAATGTGTGTTTATGTCATGGCATCCAAAAAGGGGCAGTGCCTGGTTGTGGACAAAGAAACGTCAGGCTCTGTTTTCACCACTACCCTAACCTCTCCTCACTGGTCTCATTTTAGACTACTCCCTGCTCCCTCCACTCTAGCTCTCTCGGTTTCGTCTTGTAGTTCCTACGCCCCCCTGTGCCCAATCACGCTTTTGCACATTGGCTCATCTTGCACCTCTGCATTGGAATGTTCTTCCTCTCTCTCTACATTCTATCACTACCTATTCCTTATTCCGCAAATCGTTGAGACTTCATCTGACCCAGCAGGGTTAATCTTAGGCTCCTTTTTGTCAAGCTCTCATTTGGTTACTATTGAACTGTTTTTTTATACTGTTACTATGTTAAGCGCTTTGGATTAAGGCGCTATATAAGTCCTAAATAAATACAAAATACAAATACAAATAACACCAGTTACATCTACCCACATAGGTCTAGTGCATACAATTTCCTGTAGGTAGAAAAATGCCATTTAGCAGTTGACACAGGAGAGACAGCTGTCACATGGAACACCCTGCTACACAATGTTCAGTGTACAGAGAATTTGATCAAGTTACCTGCATAACTGGCCCTTCTTTGGCACCTCTCCTCCCTCCTTTTCTGCCTTTCCCCTTTTCTCCCCAGACGAGGTTTCTAGACATGTCTGATCTATGAAAGTCTCGTCAAAACAGTTTCTCCCCTGTTCCTCCAAAACCATCAAGGACCACATTGACACCCTGGCTCCTGCTCTGGCTGACTTCTGCAACCACTCCTTCACCACAGGAGTCTTCCCTTCCCCCCGCAAGCACTCCCTTGTGCACCCTCTTCTTAAGAAACCTTCTGCTGACCAGTCTTGCCTGGCTAACTATCGCCCACGCTCCATCACTCCTTGCCTGGGCAAACTCCTGGAAAAGCTGGCCCTCTCCCAGCTTAATTTTCACACTGAATCTGTTGGTTGTCTCCATGACCATCAGTCTGGCTTCAGAGCTGCCAGAAGCACGGAAACTGCTCTCCTGAACATCCGTGAAGACCTGCTCTCCAACCTTGATTCCAACACCCCCTGTGTCCTCATCTTACTTGATCTCTTGTCTGCCTTTGACACGGTCAACCACGCTATCCTGCCCAACAATCTCTGTTATAACCTGGGTATCACCGATCAGGCCCTGGCTTGCCTGACTTCTTTCCTCTACGATCGACCCACTGAGGTCCAACTTGGGTCCTTCCTCTCCTCTATCTCTATCTCTACCGGTGGAGTTCCCCAGGGGTTTAACCTTTCTCCCTGGCTGTTCAACCAATACCTGGCACTTCTTGCCCACCGCATTGCTGCTCTCTGCCCCAACTTTCAGTGCTATGCGGATGACACGCAGCTCATTTTCAGGCTCATTTCTGCCACATCATCTCCTTCTCTCATCTCTGACTGTCTGTCTGCTATCCAGGAGTGGTGTGCGGCCAATGATCTCTGCCTTAACGCCAGCAAGAGTGAGATTCTCCTCATCGGCACACCCGCTCCCTCCTTTCCTGACACTCTCTGGACAGCCTCTCTTGGCCCTCTTCCTGCTCCCACCTGTGAGGCTAAAAACCCCGGGGTCATCTTCGACTCTGCACTCTCCTTCTCTCCTCACATCTCTGACGTCGATAAGAAGTCAAACTACCAGCTGCACCTACTCAGAGGTATTCTTCCTTTCCTCTCCTTGCCCCAGAAGCTCACTGACTCCAGAGCTCTGCTTCTCTCTAGGCTGGACTACTGCAACAGCCTCTTTCTAAATCTGCCTTCCTCTACTTTCCGCCCTCTGCAACTCATCCAACACAGGACTGCGAGACTTGTCTTTGGCCTCAAGCCCAGGGATCGTATCTCTCCAGGACTGAAATCTCTGCATTGGCTCCCAGTGGCTGCAAGGATTAAGTTCAAACCCCTCTGCATTGTCCACAAGGCCTACTGGGGCCAGGGGCCTCAATACCTTCAACTCTCTCTTCCTAAATATCTTCCTTCTCAAGCTCTTCGCTCATCCGTCAGGGTCAGGCGCTTCTCTAAGAAACGAGTTGGTGATAGATCTCTTTCTTTGGCTGGGGCCTCCCTCTGGAACAGCCTCCCTGCCTCTCTGAGAATTGAGGAGAACCATCTCCGGTTCCGGAAGCAACTCAAGACCTTCCTCTTTGCTTCTGCTGTCTCTTCCCTGCTGAACTCCTGGCTGAACTGAAACTGCACTGGTCACCTGGCTACCCTCTGTTCTCGGGCCCAGGTCCCCTCGCTGCCAGTCGCACACCTGCACTGCCCCCCTGGCAACCCTAGCACTCTGGGGTTATTTCTGTATCACTACAGCCCCCTACCAGCACTTGACACTTGCCACCAACTGGCCGCACTTCTTATTTGTTTTATTTATTACTCTGTTTATCCTATGTACTGCACTCCCCATCCCTTTCCCCCTCACACTTTTCCCCTTCCCCCTCCCCTGCACTTGCACAATCTCAATGTCACCCGGCCTACTAAGATCCTTGTCTCTGTCTTCTCTATGTTCCCCTCCCTTGCCTCGTCGCGCCTTGAAACACTTGTGTATAGGCGCATTATAAATGCCATATCATATCATATCATATCATAATATTGTTACGCCATTAATTACTTTTTGGTAGTGTCGCTTGTAAATGTTTGTACTGAAGAGCTTTACTTGACAGTTCACTAAGAAGGTGCAACCCAACAGTGAACGTATTTATTTATTTATTTTCAATCTCATTTATATAGGACTAGGGAGGAAATAAAGTAACCAAATGACTTTAAATGTAACTAAGGCAAATTATCTGAGTTATTTATTGCACTAAGAATGGGTCCGCGCATGGGGCAATAAAGGAGAAAGAGGGTTGGACGAAGAGTGGTGAGAGGGATGAAGATGAAAAACTAAGGGAACTCAGAAGGAAATGAGAGACTGTAGGGGAAGCATGCAGTGCGCAATGAGGAGTAACAATTACCAAAGAACGCAGGGAGGAGGAATGTGTTTTTAAATCTTTACGAGAGAAAAGAAAGGATCTTGAGTTTTAATTACGTACTGGAGAGAGTACCAAATGCAGGGTGTGGAACGTGAAAAATAATTGTTGAAAATACTAATTTCAAATTTTTATCGAGGCTTTCATGCTACTAAAAACTATTTTGCAATGCGGCAAACGCACTTAATATATCATTTTGTTTTGTTTTTCACTGTTGTATGTACACTACGTTTTTTTTTACCTCTACCGAGGAGCTTATGTTGCTCTGCAATGTAATTTGATGGCAGGGACCTGGTACGTTTGCACGCATGTGTAGCCAGGTCTCCGCCGCAAAATTATGCGAGCATGGCAGACAGTGTCTATAGCATGTACAGTGGATCCCTATGGGGTCTGCCGGCTTCATGATGCTGCATAAGGACGCTGGACTCAATAGGGATCTCCTGCATTTGCTGGAGCAATTGTATGACGGAGAGAAAGGAAGGCAGCAGAAATGCAAGTTGCGTCCCGGCACTCCTCTCCACCATACAAATGATTGAACATGTGGCGTGGCGTGAATTAAAGGCATACAAGCTTTACTCAAGGCTTTTACGTCTTTCACTCATGTTACGTTAAAATGGAAAATGAGCTCCTGAGAGTTCCCAGACACAGTTGCGTGGGTATATAGATCCATATTTACGAACGTAAAGACATGACATTTACTTCAAAAGATGGCGCTCTGAAGTGGATATGTGTGCTTATGACGCATTTTAAAACACAGAAACAAATAAATAACTAGCATGTAGCCAGTATACATTCCCAAGTAGCACCGAAAAGGAAAATATACTTTGTGGTGCGCTCAATAAGAAGTGTAAAATAACATCCCAGAAACCTGTAATTTCTATTTTGCATTATTGAAAAAAGATGTACAATGTTGGTATTTGTAAGTGTTATTTATATACTAAAATATAATTTTTCTCAGAGTAGTAGGGGTGGGCGAAATCTGCCCGCTTTAGCTTTCTTCCGCAGAGTGAAATGGACAATTACGGCTCTTTGTGTGTTTCACAACTTTCACGTTTACCCGCATCCCCCAGCCCCAATTCACCGTCAAGCTCGCAAATGGTTCCCCCAAATTAGGTTCTCCGGAAAGTTTTGTCCCCCTTATTGGGTGAAACGTTCTTGTGCCAGAAGCAAAATGGTGGCAAAAAGCGATTTCACGCAAAAGAGGAAGAAGCGGGAGGAAATCTGCTCTGTTCGCAAAGCGTAATTTAAAATGTAATTTACTGACTCCACTTTATCACTAGAAATTTTACAACCCCTACTTATGAGTGCTTTCAGAAACAGTAGCATCTTGCAATGCCATAAATCAAGGCAAGGTTCTGGTAGCCAGAGAAGGCTGGATCATTCTAGAGAGAGCAAAGCTGCTCTAGAATGATCTGCATACAAAAGACCTTCCAAAGTTCCATCCCAAAGATACAGTTGTCTCCTTAAAACGTGGCAGCGTGACGGAATGCTATCTGTGATGGTGTAGAAAACGGATGTTTTTGATGTTTAGTTCTAAAATGATGCAGATAATTCCATGTTAAACCATGTACCTTACTCGGACATTCTCTTGAAATCTCCCAACAACTGCCTGGGGATGGGGGTGTCTGAACAGAGCTGCTGTAACCCAAAGTCCCAACAGGCAGAGGTGGCGTTTGAACTGTATGAACCTCTGACTACAAAATGCATAATTATGGGCCCCAGCAGTCCGATAAAAGTCAATTTAAGCCATGTCTAGTTCTGACATGGTGGCTACTGGCATTATGGAATTATACAGCCACAGACATTTAATGTCAGTTGATTGTCAAATTGGGAGACAGTGACTCATTCATGAAGGGGCCTTGCCTGTAATCTGTTTGCTTCAGCTGCCTGTACCCACAAAAACATGTGAGTTCCACCTAGAAATGCTCTCTTTGAAACCCCTGAGAAAGCTTATCACATCCTCCAGAAAACAGGAGCACTCCCTGGGGATACAGCTGGGAACATTTCCTTCAAAAACATTCTGGTTATTAAACTGGCCATCTCTCACCCGGGTGCTGATTTCTGTATTCCTTTTGGTGTCAGCTGATAGAAGAAGGGGTGCAGTTTATGTAGCCCAGGAGAGGGCTTCAGCCTACAAAGCGATCCCACCATCTGGGATTTTGCTAGGCTTCCCAAACAGCCTGTTCCCTTCACCACTTCCTGCAGAGAAAGCACACTGGGTTTGAAATCACCAGGCAAGTTACATTTGTGAGAGCAGCCTGGATTGGATCCCTGGCAGAAGGGTGCAAGGGAACAATCCACGGTTGATTTCTGCATGTGTAATGTTGGAGAGTCCCCCCTTAGTGGATTCATCCTTGGACACGGCTTAAAGAAGGATTCAGTGGAACTTGATTGGTAGTGCAGTCTGCTCCAGAGTCCTCTGCCAGAGAAGTGAAAGCCAGGAGCACCCAGGAAAAAGAAAGTTCTTCTGCCTAACCATCCTAAGGACCTATTTGGGATGACTACCTGGAGATACTGCTACCCTAGACTCTGCTCACTGGAGAAGCCAGCACCCTGCAAATGCTTTCTCTAGATCTTCCTGGTTCGACAGGACTCACCTTATCCCTCTGGCAATGAAATAGGTCTACAAAAAACTAAAGTAACAGAGAATACCAGGTCTATCCAAGCCCTATGGTCTAACCTGGAGAGAACCGTTATATTTATAAAGGCAAACAAAAGACCATAAAGCGGGGTACTCTGTGTGGTAAGCTCTAGACCAGTGAAAACACTTACACAGAAAATATATCATATAAACAAACAAGACATACAAAGTGACTCAATCCAATTTGCTTCACTAAACTCATTTTTTTTTATTTTTTTTTTTTGATTTTATTTTTAATAATAAATAATCAGAGAAAGATATATCAATACAAAGTCATCACATATATCTAAATATCATCCATCGTGCCACCATAATAGTACCTCTAAAAAGTTTCAGACACTCAAAATCAGTCTCATACAACCCTCTATTAACATCCTCACCCAGAAACCATACTGCAAACACACTTCACTCATACTCAACCATTCAAATTCAATTCACTATTATTTATTTCAATTGTGATTGTTGTTTCTTTCAATTATAACAATTCACACACAAGTATAAAACAGTATACTAAAATACAAACTCCAATATCAACAATATATCAGAGAGTGTCACAGTGAAGTAACAAAATATTCTAAATAATACACAACAATGTGATATAGACTTATGTCTTATTACAACATCAAATTCCCCGGCCCAACATGTTTCTTTCTATATATATTCAGTTTCTTCAGAAATTCCTCAGGGGTAAGTGGGTCCAGTATTTTCAGGGGAGTTGAAATAGAGATACAGACGTGTGGACAGGACACAAAGCTTACCTGAAAGATAAAAACACAGAGAAACACACTTAATCGGGCTCAAATGCGTAATTGTACCGATTAGGAACTGCAACACCCACTGAATTAATAAGCGGGGTGCACACCAAGGGGTTACTCAAAACCTCACTTCGTCCTTCCAATGAAGAGATCACAAGTACCCACTAGGGGACTATGACGGGGGGACCATCTCAATTGTGTCTCTCCCCAAAATAACCACCATCACCACACCAGTCACTATACCCCCTTCAATCCATCACAATAACAAAGGTTTAAACAAAAATGCAAACAAAATTAAAAAAATTAAAAAAAGTTAAAAAAATTTAAAAAAGTGTCAGACATTAACTTAATAATAGAAGACACTGAATCGTACCACCACCGGCGAACACCCTGAGTAAAAACCGAGTGCGCAAACACGTATGGAAGAAAGACTCACAATCCCAGGCTGCACCGATAATTCCAAGGCAGCCACACCACTGGCTGTACGAATTCACAGTGTGACCCCTTCAATGGGTCTGCTGACAATGATGATGTTATTATATATATGCCACAATTATTTCGCCCACTTGGTCAGGCTGGAATTGATACACAGCCACACAGCAGTGCCGCGGACATATAAAGGAGAAAAAAGAAAAGAAAAAAAAGAAAAAATGGAACAAATGGAACCCGCTCAATATCAAGCGTATCAGTTGATTACCAAACCGTTAACAAAGCCAACCGTCACTGTGCATTCTATCACTTTTCGCAAAGAAGAAACAACCGGTTATCCAACCAGGTGGTACTAACCTGATGTTCCAAAAACACCAACTTTAACGCATTACGAAGATGGAGCTGCCAATCATGCCGCAATGCTGCCAAAATGATTCAAATCCAACGGCGCACACTGGATTGTAATATCCATATGAGATAATATATCTAAATAGCAATAAGAAGATCACTCGTCATATTAGAAGACCAACATAAATATAGTCAACTGTCCAACATACTGCGTGTCGCTGGATCTCTACAACGGCACTGCTATAGTGGCATTCCACAGTCTAACTACAAGAAACGTAATGACTTAAAATCTAACTCAAATGTTAATCTCTTATCTTGGTTCTGACGAGTTCCCGGACATGAATCCAATATACGTGCTTACCTCCAAATGCGAACGCGATGTAACCCGTCCACGGCAACAAACAAACAAGCCGCCGTGATGAGCCACGTCTAACGCCTAAATACTCTGTCGAGTTGCACGTACAATCACGTGACACTCGACACCGTACCGATGGCACTATTACTCATCTGGGCGAGTCCTGTAACGTCACCTGACCACAACGTGAATATACAAATTTCAAATGCTATCAACGCGTAATTTTCGGACACCATGTCTTCGCAAACCAATAGAATCTAAGCAACCTGCTCGTATGCATACAACCGCAGTTAACAACACATTCGTTTGTAATATCAAACTCGATGCGTCAGGGAAACAGAAGATCAGAAACAAATGGTGAGTTATAAAATAGTGTATGTCATCACGTTGCCTACAAGCACACTTCCATTAATTTACACTATTATTTAACTTACACCGTTTCACTTGATAGCCTCTGAGTCAGGTTGGTCTCCAAACTTATATATTCCAATCGATCTGTTCATTTAAACCTACCAAGTGGCTGTGGCTCAAAAAATGAGTCTCATCTCTTCCCTGGATAAAGTTTGTTTATCTGTAATCGTGTTGTTAGTAATAGGAATCTTTTTTAATACTGTCCACTTTAAATCATTGCAGCTATGGTCACGCATAATAAAGTGGCCAACCAATGGTGCTGTTAAATTTCTAGTTCTGATACAGCTTCTGTGTTCGTTTATTCGCACCTTAACTTTGCGTTCTGTTTTACCAATGTATAACTTAGGGCATGTGCACCAAATTGCATATACCACATTGCTTGAATTGCAATTGGAAAACGATTTTTGTTCCCACAATCTTGGTAACCCAATATCAACCGCAGTAGTGCGGCTTGTAAACTGGCAGCATATGCACGCGCCACATGGTGCATGGCCTTTAGGTTTGGGAAAACCCCATTGTTCAGTGATGGTGATCTGGGCGTCACCCTTAATACTGACATCATTTCTACTGACCAATTCCTTTACGTTACGGCCATGTTTAAAGGCACAACGTGGAGGGTCAATAGGTATTGTCGCCCGGGCCAGAATGTGCCAATGTTTTTTAACAATCTTAATCACTTGATTGGATAAGTGATTAAAGGTGCTCACAAATACCAATGTATCACTCCCATTGGGGATCGGTTTCGGTCTATATTCCAGGAGGGCCTCTCGATTGTTATTAAATGCCCTCTTTAGAGATCTTTTTACAATCTTCCTAGGGTACCCTCGTGCAACTAAATTGTTACTCAAGATAGTAGCTTCTGATTGAAACACATCTCCACTACTACTGTTCCTCTTGAGCCTCAGAAATTGACCGAAAGGTAAATTATCCCTCAATGCTTTCGGATGGAAACTCTCATATCTAAGGAGAGAATTCCGATCAGTAACCTTATGAAAAGGTCTAAGCTCAAGTGTTTTAGTACCTCGATTGGAAACAATCGTCAAATCTAGAAAATCAATCTGTTCCTTATTGTAGTTTAATGTAAACTTAAGGAACGGATTCAGCCCGTTTAGCCATTGGAAAAACGCTAACAAAGTGGTTTCATCTCCGTGCCACACCAGTAGCACATCATCGATGTATCTTTTCCACACAGTAATCTGTTATTTAAAGATGTTATTCTCATTATAAACACTCATGTGTTCAAAGAAATCAACATATAAATTAGCTAACGTAGGGGCCACTGCTGAGCCCATGGCTGTTCCATGGATTTGCTGAAAAAACTGTTCATTAAATTGAAAATAATTCTCGGTAAGTGATAGCATAGTGCACCAAATGATAAAAGAATTGGGTGTCATACCCGAAGAGCGTTTGGTTAACAATAACTCTTCTATAACCTCCAAGGTAGCTGATTGAGGAATCTTCGTATATAATGAAACTATGTCCATAGTAACCAAAATATCCTCACTGGGATCAAAATGAAAATTTTCAATCAGATTAATGACTGCCATGGAGTCCTGGATGTATGATGACATCTTACTTACAAAACATTTCAGGAAAGAATCCGCAAATTTGGCCAGCGGTTCCAGTATAGTATTGGTCCCTGACACTATAGGTCTGCCCGGCGGGTTCACAAGGGTTTTATGAACTTTGGGCAAGATATAAAACAAGGGAACACTAGGATCACGCTTGATCAGGTACTCTGCTTCCTTGCGTGTTATCCAGCCCCTTTCTCTAGCTTTCTCAACTTTATGAGATATCAACATTTTCAATTTTCCTGTAGGATCTTGCTCAACAGGTGTATAAAACGTGGTATCAGACAACTGTCTAGAGCATTCATCAATATAATCGGAGCGATTCAAAATCACGATCGCCCCGCCCTTATCCGCACTACGGATGACTATAGACTTATTATTTCTAAGTGAGTCAAAAGCTTTTCTCTGTGCGGATGAACAATTCTGAAATGCATGACGCATATTAGTGCGTTCAAGGTGTTCCAAATCTGCCAACACCCTTCTCTCAAATACTATAGACTCCGGGCTATGGCTGGTAACTGGAGGACAAAAAGATGACCGATTCTGGAGACCACTGTTAGTCTCGTCAGTCTCAAACGGATTCTCTTTGAAGTACTGTTTCAGAGGATTTTTTCTGAACAGCTCCTCAATTTCCAACCTGGAATTAAACCGGTCATGTGCAACAGTGGGAACGAAACCAAACCCCTTTTCCAGTACAGTCATTTCGATATCTGTCGGCTTACACCTAGATAAATTTATCAATAAGCTCTGCTGCTCCTGGTTACTGGGGGCTCGTAGTCCCAGTTCTGCAAGTCCTGGTCTAAAAAATTAGGAGGCCCTCCTCTACCTCTTTGAAATGGTCGAAAGTTCTGTGACCTACGCTTATTAGAATTGCCACGGCCACGGCCTCTACCCCGTCGTTGTTGTCTTCCATTGGGGTCATTAGTCTCAGTCTCATCTTCAGAGCTATGTGAACTATAAGAAGTGTTAGAAAACCTCACACTCTTCTTTTGTTGTTGTTGCTGTTTATATGCCCCATCATAATGCTGATCGGGTATATATCCCTCCTGGGTGTAACGGAAGGCTTTTTCATGTGTAAAGTCAGTAATATCTGATTTCAACCTTCTAATCCTATCACGCACAGTGGATTCTTTAAAAGCATTCATTTCTTTTACGATTTCGTCTAACCTTTTGGTATATACTTCCAGGGGGACAAGTTTTTTAATTGCTTCCTCTAACTTAGTCAACTCTTCTAGTTGTTTCGCCGACATTTCTTTAGCAGTGTCTATTATGAGAATCAACCAATCTCGGCCGCACTTATTGGCAATGTAACTCCACCGTATAATAAAATCTTTATTGTCAAGGAACAATCTCGGTTCATTCCGAACTACTAGTCCTTGTGGGAGCACCCCATTACGTAAGTACTCCAACATTATTGTACCATGGAGTTCAGTGCGGATAGATCTTTTTCGTAATTGGAACAATTCGTCCCAATTACTAATATTAGTCAGAGGAGAGCCATCACCATCACTGGAAAAAAGGGAAGACTTAGCAAGCAATTCTGCTACATATTTCTCATCATAGCTGCGGGTTTTATCCCCTGCCATGATATAAGTAATACCAACCCCACGCTGTATGGTATAGAAAATTTACTGCTATCACAGCCTCGAACCTAAACAATAAACAAATGAACAAGGGGGAAAAAGTCAAAGACGTGGGTGGTGCACTTCAAACGAAAGGACGGGAAAAAATCCCACAACCGAAGCCGTGCCAATACCACAAAAAACTAAAGTAACAGAGAATACCAGGTCTATCCAAGCCCTATGGTCTAACCTGGAGAGAACCGTTAAATTTATAAAGGCAAACAAAAGACCATAAAGCGGGGTACTCTGTGTGGTAAGCTCTAGACCAGTGAACACACTTACACAGAAGTAAAATAGGTGAAATAGGTCTCCCATCATTCAAAGAAAGGAGGAAGCAACTCCTGGCTTTCCCTGCATCTACAAACCACCCCAATGCCAGTTTGGGCACCTTCAGCACTGCCCAAGCTGCTGCAAAAGAGCAGCCAGAATTATCTTTGACCTTAATGGTCTACCTCCTCTGCATGTCTGAGTATCACTCAACGCTGTTCCCGAAGCTCTGCTATCTCTGCATCCGAGACTCGCTGAGTCTTCTTGAGTCCCTACCTCAACATCGCCTGCCTGATCACCAGCATCTTTGAGCTCCAAACTGTTGCTGCTGCAGTACCATGGTGATGTATTGAGCCAGTTGAGCATGCTTGCTGTTGAAGTCTCCACTTCTCCACAACTGAGGCCACTGAGGGTTACCGCGCCCTTGACCCAACACCTCCTGCCATGCCCAACATCTTCGACCCCACGGAATCAGTGCTGAAGAACAGTAATGTATTGTTGGAACCCATAACTTAAGTTACCTGACCGAACCCTGGCCCGGTGCAGGGAACACCTAGACTCCAGGTTCAGTGCCAAAATGCTGTTGAACTTTGAACGACAAGAACTAAACGTATTTGAAGTGGTCCTGTAGAGGCTTTTAAGCCCCTTCTCTACCTTTTGAAAGACATATTCAGTCATTTTGACATTTTGTTCATGAAATCGTTGCCTGCGCAACCCTGTCTAACAACCACGGGAGTCCCTTTATATTAAAGTGCACTTTCTCTCTTTTCTCTTACAAGGAATGGGCAGTAATGTTTTGGCGTAGTTTGTTTCTGTTTGTTAGTTTTAATTTAAGATCCTATTTTTATAGAACCTTGTATGGAAATGTTTGCACTCTGACAGGGAATCAACCGTTGATTCTGGCAGCAGTGCCGCATGGACACGGTAGCACCGGCATGCCAGTAATTACGATTTCTTTCCGGCATACTTGTAATGAGGCCCATAGTCGTTAACACTTCCATTCTTCTGCTGTAATCCTTGCCTGAGTATCCCTGTCTACCAATCCACAGTGCTCCTTTATTTTAAAGTCTGCTTTCTCTGTGTTTTCAGGGGTGAGACAATAGTATTTTTTTCTAGTTTCTTTGTATTTGTTTGTTTTTATTCAAGGCCCAAATTGTATAGAACCTTTGTTGGCCATTTTTATTTTGTTTTGGTAACACGGTACTGTTGTTGTTTGTGTTGCTTCTGTACCAGCTCACACCAGTCCTGAAATACATGGCCTGCACTGGGCCTCCACTACCCTAAAAGGAAAAGGAGGACTACCTGTCGGGTTGTGGTGGTTTCATCTTTATGATATGGATCACCACTGGTTTAGTAGTAGTGTGGGATTGAGTAGGTGCTTTAGCTGCCGAGGAGTAGTCACAGGCAGAATATGCACGAAGAGAACATCAGAAAACCTGTACTGCACACCAAATTTAGAACAAATAAAGAAATCCACGCAAAAGCTGTGCACGAGTTGTGATATGAGTGAGCATGTGCATGCGTTTTGCAAAAAGTTTTTAAAAGACCTTTTCATGACCATGCTTTGGGGGGCAAGGGGTGAGAGGGAAATGGGAGTGAGCTGTACAGGGAAAGGGGGCCTTGCATTGGAAGAAAAAACAGGCAGCCCTAAGCAGTTTTGTGTCGTTGGTTGCTCATCTTACACTGTGGTATACATGTATGTGCAAAGCGACTAATAGCCCCTTTTATGTTTTAGTAACGCAGAGTGCCCTGAGCGTTTTTCTGCCTCTAAGTACTGCATGCATTGTCATTTTACAATTGTCACATTGCTCAGCATAATAAGTGGGTTTGTATCCATATTAATTACGTGCCTGTATTTTTTAAATTGTGTAGTATGACCATTTAAGATGGGTCCTTCATTATGGCTAATTTACTTAGTTTTACTATCTTAAATGTTAGCTTCCTTATTGCTCATTTTTAACATTACAGTAATTTGAATAAATTATTTGGTGCTTCCTACCTCTTTAGGTTTACTTCTTATTTTTTATCTTGTGTTATTATAACTTATTTCTGGGCCCAACGTACATGCAATATGTTGCCCTTTTCACACCACACATTAATAGTTCAAGGTCATAGGGGCGGTAAAACAGGACCGGTGGTGGCTGGCCTACAAAGTACATAAGCTATCCCCTCCTCTTTGCAATCCATTTGGAACATCTCAGGAAGCAGGAATAGTGCACCTTAATTTCGGGGGTAGAAGGGAGGGACACTCTGGATTCTTCACACTACACAACTTTGTACGATTGTATGCCCGATCATTGAAGATGTTGCTCCTTTACCAAGCGACTGGTGCCCAGGATTAGCCTAAAACAGTCACTCTGGACAGAGGAAGATCCTTCCTTCTCAAGGCTGGGCTGGGAGGATCGCTCAGGGGCAGCGCGCTAATCCTGAGAGCAAGACAATCCCAAGCAGCATGGGTTCACTACCCGGTCCCGCGCGTATAGGCTGAACTCATGAAGTGCAATATGAAGCCCCACATTTTTCCTTTCCTTTTACGCTCCTGTCCAATCCCATTACACTCTAAGCAAAGTTTGTGAAGTCCTGAAAGTCTACAAATGTTCCTCTTCTGCCCGATTTATAAACTAGTGTACCTAAGATCCAGCGTTAGACTGAAGCACCTTCCATTAACCCCTTTAAGAACGCAGGCCTCCTCCATGCCAAGCACTCTGGGACAACCATAGGGCGGTGTGAGTGAGCTCAAGCACAATCCTCTCCTCTTGGGAACAGGATAATGATGTGCTTTCCTACGGTTGGGTGACTCAGCCCTTCATCCTCGTGTTTGATGAACTGAGTGGCTAATAATGGCAACACCAGTTATTACAGTGCTTTGAAACTGGAAGAGTCTAGTTTGAAGTGCTATATGCATCACCAATTCCGTCCACTGGTCGAGTGAAGTACCTTCCATTAACCCCTATATGAACGCTGGATTACTGCAAGCCAAGGGATCTGAAGCAGCCAACAGGAAGTGTGGGAGGTATAGAAAAACAAACACCCTTGAAATGGGTAGCAGAAACGCCACATTTATTTGGAGTGCTTAAACAGCAAAATTGTTGAGGTGCTGTATAATGGCGTAGTTATTCTCCCCCCATTCCTTCCTGATCAGGCTCTCCACCATCTGCTCACCCTTCTTTATGGGCTCATGAACATATCTGTTTCTATGGGCTGTATATGCCCCGCTTCAGGGTGCAAAATTTGCACTCACCACCCGCCAGTGGCTAGTGATATTTGACTGTTGGCGAGTAAGAAATGGCGTGCGTTGTGTATGTACAGAATTGAGGATGTCGAATGGCTTTTCTATGGTTGGCTAGTAGCTTGCAACTTGAACTTTTGCTCCCTGCCTTGCTTTACCACGTGAGCTTGGCTGACAATTCACTTTTCCGAAATGGGGTGTCTGCACTTCAGCAGAGTTGGAGTGTACACCTAGAAGAACAGGTAGAGGAGGAGAGGAAGTTGTGGCACACGTGCAGATGGGTGTGACCGGAAGTGTGTTTTAGAGTCTCACATGGATGGATTTGGGAGAGAGAGGATGAGGCAGGTTTGGAGGTGTCTTCTCTTCATTGTGGATTGGGTGAGGTGAGGGGCGGGTACCGTACTCATGCAGGCCTAGGGCAGGAAATTATTTATGGGAAAACAGTCACAGAACCTGGGAATTTTGCCGATAAAAGGATAAACAGTAGCGGGCAGAGCATTCCCTGGATGCCTTTTTGATCCCCAATTTATGGTTCTAGCCTGTGACCAGATTTGGTGTTTCGATAGATGTTTAGTGTACTGCTAGCTTCTAAAATCTTTTCCAGGATTTGGGCTCATGTTAAAGGCTATTAGCATTCGGCAATAGCTGTTTCTAGCAGCGAGTAGTAGCGGGCAAGGATTTGCAATGGGTGATCAAACGGGAACAAAGTGGAACTACTGGGAATCCTTTGCTGGAATGCCTGGTCGGACTACTGGTGGTAAACCTTGCTTCATCTGAAAATACTTTTCTGCCACAGAGGACCAACGCGCTTTGCAAGAAGGTCTGCGGAAGATGAAGTCTCTTCTGCAAGCAATTTCTTGATGCCAGACTCCTATGGGTGCGAATTGAAAAAGGTTTTTAATGTAATAATGCGTAAGGAATTGTGTATTGCTCATATTGTTATGTTTGTTCCTTTAGGTTCAAATGCCTCCATTCCTTAAACACCTGCAAGCGTGCAGCTGTCCCCTTAAAAGTTTTCATTTGTATTCTAAAAAATATTCCTAATGAGAGCAATGTTGGATACTATGCGTGTTTCAGAACTGAGGGCAGTCATTGCGGCTATTCTACATAAGCTTACCTAACCTTTCTCTACTGGGAGATTAAAGAGCTGAGATGAAGAGAAGAAAAAGGGTAAGGTTTTGGGAGATAATGGGGGTTGTAAGTAGCAATGAGAAACAAGGGGCATGTTACCTTGTATAGTGACGTTCAGAGGTGTTCAGGCCATTTCAAAGTGCTGAGGGTGAAAATCAGCAGTGAGGGAAAAAGGCCATTTCTCCAAGGAGATGCATTGGCTACGTTTGTATACACTGATTCTAGTCATTAGAAAGTCAAATAACCTGACTTGAAAAACGTGATGTCCCTCCCAGGACTGCTGTATGCAGAGGATTCTGACCAAATCAGGGGTTCCAAGTGTGCATGTTGACTACCACTGAGCCTATCAGCCTGTAGGGTTCCTCAGACTGGCTAGTGAGGCACCAACCTGGAAAGACTTGGCACTAGCAGGACGTTTAATTTATCTGCTCTGACAAAGCCTGGCTTGGGATTTGGGATGTAACTGGAACATCTTCCCGTGAGGTATCATTTCGGGTCTAGTCCTGCGTTTAGAAGAAGCAAACTTGCCATTATATTGGCATTGCATGGAATGATGGCCTGTTACCAGTGCAGGGAATGTGCCAGAACAAGATTGAGCGGCACTCCGGCAAAATAGTTTCTTGCTGGAGCACCACCCCATCCCCCAGACCCAGGAGCCAGCACATGACTCATCCAGGATCTAGCACATGTCTCACCCAGGGTCTGCTGCCTCAACAAGCAGACCACTTTCAGAAGACTAGGCACAGAGTGCTGCTTATCTTCTGCAGATAGTCTGCTTGTTTCATTGCACGCATAAGTAATCCGTTACTCAACAGAACTTTCAAAAGACTTAGTACTGCAAGCAGAAATTGCCCAAGCCTCACATACCATGTGACAACTGTCCAAACTAGTATACATGTCCTGCAATTTACAGGCATCTCTTTATTAGGGTCAATATTGTGACCAATCATACAGAAGAGTCCATATTCACTTAAAAGGGCTTATTACGTAATCACCATAATACATGTTTTACATTTAAAATTGTGGATATTATGATGTTCCCATAATGCTCTTTGCTTTTATGCAAATAACTAGGATTGGGTTCTATGAAGTCATACTCTGTTACGCAACCTGGCTGGCAGCCATGCCACTTGGCCCTGTCCCACTTTCCCACAGCCCCGCCCCTCCAAAGAGGTGACAGGTTCCCCCAACACATTTTTCCATTTCCAGCACTGTCTGCTACAGTCTCTGTATTACACAGATACATGGCAATGGTGGCATTGGAGAACTGTTGGCTTAAAAGTACAGACAAATTAAGGTTTTGAAGCAGCAGTATGCTTCTTAACTATTCTTGAATGCTGGGGAGAAGGGGAGATTTTAGGGGGAAAAAAGGTAGTTCTCATTCTCAACTGTAGTATTTTTTTAATTAAATCCATTCCTTCTCCCATCCCACCTCGCCGCCCCACTCCCGCCCACCCTTCCCCGGTAGGCCCTCACACCAGCAAGAATGATACACGCTGCACGGGAAGCGTTCTTTCTGCTTCCCGTGCTCATGAGTAAAACTTTGCTTGGCCACCACCTCACCCGGCTGGATTCTACTGGCATAAGCAGCCCTCTGCTTGTGGCCTGTGTCCTGTTCTCTGCAGTGCCACCTGCGCTCTCATGGACTCACTCCCCCTCCATTCCTTCTCCCAGCCCACCTGCATGCCCCACTTCCGCCCACCCTTCCACCCGCACGCATCTGCAGCCACACACCACTCCCAATGACACATCGCACAACTCCTCTGCCATTGGAATGGTGCTATCCCCATCACAAAAATTCAGTCTAGATGGACACATGAGTTCTACTACTCTCACATACTCGCTTGGTATGGGTAGCGAGTAGGGACCTGGCCACTCCTACCCAACTTTGCTTTGGGCAAAATGCATACAGGCATGGACTATGGTCCCCCGAAGGCGGTCACCTACAGCGCTTTGAGGCTCTACCAATGGGATATAGGTGCTATTCAAATGACAAATTACATTACATTTCTTTTTGCTTTTTATAGTAATCTGATTTTAGGTTTATTGAAAATGGAAATATGGGCATTTGTGTCAGGCGTTACATTCCCATCCCCGATGCATGTGAAGAACATAGCAGGCTGTCAGAGAGCTCAAGGTGGCCAGGCAATGGTGTTGGCAACCCCATTTACAGTGCATCAGTGCTCAGTAAATCCCTTTTTGGACTTTTGAAGTCCAGAAAAAGTGACAACACATTTTCAGAAAATACGATCCATGAAGTCAAAACTTCTATTGTTGCACAGCAGTTGAACTATGGCTTTTAAAACATGTTCTTGAAAATATTCAGGGGTCTCATGGAATGTGAATAGGCTTAATAATCCTGTCAAACGACAGACAATTTTCAACTGTTTAAATGATATGCATAGTGATGTTTATTTCCTTCAAGAGACACATTTGTTTGTTTTTTTTGATATCATACTTTTTTGGTTTTTTCAACACAAAACCGCTGGTCCAAGTCGGGCCAGAACATAACATTACAACAACATTAACGTTTGATGGTATATGTGCTCACAAAGATTGCATACATTGCATAACATTTCGCATGCTGAGATCTCCTCCATATCTGTTCGTATCTTGTATCTTCTGCTAACAAGGCTGCGTGTTTCAAGGGTTCATATAATGTCCTCCCAGGGTTGCCAAATTCTGTTTGCTTTTTCAGGGCATCCACTGGCTCTATATACCCTTCTTTCAATGGCTATGCAAATTTATACGTCCGTGATCCACTGGTTTACCTGTGGCGGTTGTGCTGCACCCCAGAGCTGGGATATGTTTCTTATGATTATCGTCATTGTGGTCATAAAGCATAGTTTCTCATATCTGGGCAGATCTATTTCGCTGTCCGCTCCTAATAGCATCAGTTTAGGATCTCTGGGGATTGTTTGCCGTAGGACCTTCGTAAGGATATCGCAACACTGTTGCCAGTAGTGCCTAATATGTGGGCATTCCCATAGTATGTGAAAGAAGGTTCCTTCTTCTTCACGACAGCGCAAGCAGTTGGGTTCCGTTATTGTACCCCAGCTGTGCAGGGCTACTCTCGGGTAATAGATCCTGTGTAGTATTTTGAGCTGTACTAGCCTTAGCCTAGTCGAGATGGCAGTTTCACGGGGATGCACGAGGATTTGGACCCAGTCTTCTGGCGTGATTTCCCCAACGTCCTCTTCCCATTTTGTTTTCAGCTGTGTCAGTTCTGGTGTGGCAAAGGAGGTTATAACGTTGTACATCACTGTGGTGACCTTTGCCTGGATGTGGTCCTCAATAATGTTCCGTTCCAGTGGAGTACTATCTGGCATATCGGAAAGGGCAGGGAGGTGTTGTTGTAGTGCGTGTCGTAGCTGTGCATAATGGTATCGTTCCGATTCTGGGAGGTTAGAGGACAAAGCCAGTTCTTCATAGGGTTTGATGTTGCCTTCTTCTACGATGTCTCTCACTTTTCCTATATAACACCTCGCCCACACTGGCCATTCTGGCAGTTTGGTTATCTCGGGGAGGTTCCTGTTGTTCCATAGGGGCTGTAGTGGTGTGACCTTGTCGTCCCACCCCATAAAAGCGTGTGATTCTCTCCAGATACAAGGTGTTTGTGTAGCCATGTCACCGGGACCTATTCTGGGTGTTGCAGCATATAACCTGAGGGGGGGCAGCGTAGGATCTGCGTACAGTGGGTCGTTTATCACCAACATTTGGCTAGCCCAATAGTAGGATTGTAGCCTTGGTAGGCCAATGCCGCCGTCCCATATCGATCTTTGTAGTGTCCGGAGGGCTATTCTCGGTCGTCCACCTCCCCATAGAAGTGTTCTGAGTGTGCAGTCAATTTTCTGGAACGTTTTCCCCGGTATGTGGAGTGGGGCATTTTGGAGTATATATAGGTATCGGGGGAGTGTTAGCATTTTGAACAACGCTGCGCAACCTAATAGGGTCAGTGGCAAAGATTTCCAGTGGTGCACATCTCTCCCAAACCGGTCTGTAATGGGTTGTAGGTTATTGGGCGTGTAGTCCTTAAGATTTCTTGTGATCTTGATGCCCAGGTATTGAAAGTAGTCAGGGGGTGTTTTATATGGGCAGGGCTCTGGGGGTTCCATGCCTAGTTGATTTAATGCGAATATTGTAGATTTGGACCAGTTCACTCTCGGGCCACTGAAGGCCCCATATTTTTGGAGTACCTGCGTCACTACCGCACATGCAGACCTGGGGTCGCGCATATATATCAACAGGTCGTCTGTATGTAGTGACACCCTATCCTCCCAGTCTAGTCTGCCCGGGATCCCTCTCCATGTGGGCGCACCCCTCAGGAGCTGGGCAAGTGGTTCCATGGCTAGTGCAAAGAGGAGGGCCGATAGGGGGCAGCCCTGTTGCGTTCCTTTTCCCAGGGGGAAGGTTCGAGATATGTAACCATTCACTCTGACCTCAGCTATCGGTGTGTTGTATAATAGTTGAACCCAGGATATGAACTGCTCCCGGAACCCCATTTTGTGCATGATCTCCCAGAGTGCCTCCCAGTGGACAGAATCGAATGCGTTTTCAAAGTCGATTGCAAGAACTCCTAGTGTAATGTTCAGGGTCTGGGCGCGTTCAATGGCCAAATGTAGTCTTCGAATATTCATCCTCGTAGATCTGCCAGGCATAAAGCCACACTCTTCTGGGTGAATTAAAGATGTTATGACTCGTTGCAGTCATGCAGCTAACAGTTTGGCCAATATCTTCGCCTCGGTATTAATAAGGGAGATTGGTCTATATGAACTGCACTTATCTGGGGGCTTATTTGCTTTGGGTATTACGATTATGGTGGCCTTTCTCAGGTCTGCCGGTAGGCTGCCTGTGGTTCGGGCTTGCTGGTACATTTTGAGTAGATGGGGAGCCAGTTCGTTACCTCCTATCTTTTTCCATGCCTCAATGGGAAAGCCGTTCGGTCCGGGGGTTTTCCCGGATTGAAGTTGCATCATGGCATTTATGATCTCACTTTCGGTGATATCTTTTTCTAAGGTAGCAATTTGCTCAGCATTTAAGGAGGTGAGAGAGATCTGCTCCAACATAGAGGTCTCAGGGGGAGATGCCGGTGCTCTATATAGTTCCTCAGAGTACTTTGCAAACTCTTCAGCTATCTCCGCATCTGTTAGGCATGGTTCCACCCGTTGGGATGTGATCATTCTCACTCGGCTGTGCCCCTCATCCCTTCGTTCAAGCCAAGCGAGCATCTTCCCTGCTTTGTCACCCATTTCGTAGATTCTGGCTTTCATGGCATTGTGTGCTTGTTTCGCATTGTCCAGTGCTATGTTTTGGAGTTTTGTCTGCGCTAGGATTAGTGCTCTGTTCCTGTCCGCACAGTCTTGGCTTAGATGCATTAACTCTGCTTGCTCCACATTTGCTTACACCTCCTTCATTGCTTCTAGATGTTTTTTCTTTTGTGCTGTAGTCCAGGAGATCATTTCTCCTCGTATCACCGGTTCATAGGCTTCCCATAGTGTGATAGGACAGTCTACTGATCCTTCGTTTATCTCAAAGTATGTTGTGCTGGCATCTTGAAGGCGTTCTACTAGTTCAGGAGAGCCTAGGTGATAACTGTTCAATCTCCACACGGGCGGAGGCTTCGGTTTACATGTTGTTATGGATATGAGTAAAGGGGAATGATCCGAGATGCCTCTTGGGAGATATTCTGCTTGCGTTGCTGTGTGTATTATCGCTGCCGGTATAAAGAAGTAGTCTAGGTGTGATAACGATGCATGTTCCCCTGAATGATAGGAGTATTGTCGCTCTTCAGGATGTAGGTCGCGCCACACATCTCTGACACCAAGTGCGTACACAAATGAAGCTAGGTTGGTTTGGCGGGTAGGGTCCCTGCTGCGTAGATGTGTGCAATCCTCTACGTTACTCATGACATCGTTAAAGTCGCCCCCAAGGATCATGATATCAGAGGCATCATCAGACACTAGAGGTGTTATATCCTCAAGTAGGGTCGATAGCAGTGCCGGCGGGGCGTAGATCGCCAATAGGGATATTGATTTGTTCCAAAGTGTGCCTGTGGCATATGTGAATCTGCCCCCAGTGTCCTGCGTTATTTTTGTGAGGGTGAGTGGCAATCTTTTGTGTACTAGTAGCAGTACTACTCTGGCTCCCATCGTGAAGCCTGCCTGTGCTGCTGTGCGGTAGTTTTAGCGATTGAACAGTGCGTTGGATATACCTGCCAAGTGAGTTTCCGTTAGGAAGACAATGTCTGGGCCATGCCTGTTCAACAGCTGTTGCACCAGACGTCTTTTCAGGCTGTTGCCCAAACCCTTCACGTTCCAGGTAAGAAGTTTAAAGTACGGATCTTGTCGACCTGCAGCGGTACCTCACTGCTCGTGCTCCTTGGTGCCATCACGTTTTCCTGGGATAGTGGTATCGTTTATATTCATTTTGCGGTGGAGAATCGTCAGCCAATGTTTGGTTATTTTCTAATGTCTGTATGCTTTGAAAGTTCGTTGAGCTTTCCCATCTTCTAAAGTTACATCCAACTCCCCTCTCCCCACACTTCATCCCCAACTGAAGTATCTGTCGCCCTTTCATAACTTAATACATTAATCTAAACTAAACTGGTTAAATATCCTGTGGTTTCTACTTTATGAGGGGGGTGACTCTGGTGTGGCCGCCAGCCATTGCATATTTATTGCTTCTTGTTTACTATTTGGGGTATGAGCTTCGTTCCGTTACAGTGTGTAGTGGTCGTGTCGGCACTGGTTACCAACAGATGGCTGCTGCTTGTTTCATTATGGCGGTATCTATTCCTGCTGTTGCTGGGGTCCGTTCTCTAGCAGTCTCTCAGGATGTAATCCGTTCCTTTCGCCTTCTGTTTTCTTTTTAACGCTCCAGTCGACTGCTATGTGCCTCTCTGCCCAGTTCCACGCTTCTTTTGGATCTGTGAAGTGAACTGTGGTTCCATTATAGAATATTTTAAGTTGGGCGGGGAAGATTAGACCATATTTTGTTCCCAGTGCCTGCAGCCGTTTTTTGAGTGGGTCAAATGATTGGCGCGCTTTTTGCACTTCCCTGGTGAAGTCCGGAAAGAAGGCGATTTTCGATCCATTGTAGGTGATGGCCTCCTTTTATCTCGCCATCTGTAGCACAGCATCTCTGTCCCTGTAATTCAGGAATCTTGCGATGACAGCCGTGGTGGTGCCCCCGGTACGATTCTACCGGTGGGGATACGATGTGCACGTTCAATAGAGAAGAATCTGGAAAAGGATTTTGCATCGTATATATCCGTGAGCCATCCCTCAAGGAACAGCTCCATGCTATCCCCTTCAGCCTTTTCGGGGAGGCCAAGTATACGCACATTGTTGCACCTGGATCTCCCTTCATTGTCATCAATTCTCGCTTCCAGGGTTTTTATTTGGTCTAACATTCCATACATACTTCTGTTGACTCCTCGAAGGCTGTCCTCCGTTTCCGAAATGCGGGCTTCGGCTTCTCCAGTGCGCAAGGTCAATTTTTGCAAGTCGTGTCTCAGCAGGGATATATCAGCTCCAATACTGTCCATCTTCTTTTCCATCGATGTTCTGGAGCTGGCGATGGCGCTCAACACATCTCTGAGGGAGATGTCATCTTCCGTGTTGTCGGGTTCCGTTAGTGCCGGACGTTCCGGTGAGCGGGGTATGTGCGTTGTTGCGTATTGTTCCATCCTGCTCTGTGTGGATGTCTTCCTTGGTTTATCCGTTCCTATATTGAGAGTGTTGTAGTGGAGCTAGGTTGTCTCGTGCTCCAAGGGGGGATTTGACAGGGGCGCTTCATAGGTGTGATGCAAGGACGTGTAGATTTTGGGGGATGTCGATTTGGAGGGGTTTCTGAGTCGTTGGCATTCGCGACGGGGCAGAGTCGTGCTACCCTTAGAGTGGGATCTTACTTTAGCAGTGTTTCCCTCCGCGTGAGACAGCGCATGTAGCTGTTTTCACAGTTTTCACTATTCGTTTATGTTTCCACTGTCCTCAGTGTTCGGTTCTATGCTGTACTTTTCCACCTTCAGTACACCCACTGCTCCTGCGTGTGGTGCGAGTAATCGAGTGTCCACAGCAACGGGCTCTTTTAAGGTATTTGGTGGCTGGGTAGCTCACAATGTGCTTTCTCTGGCTTGTTAGGGGTTCCACGTGCGTACCGGGAGGGGGGGGGCTGTTCCATGCAACAAGGTGGTCTGTAAATGGTAGTAGTGTCCGCTTAGAGTAGCACTCCACTCGGCACCCCCCGGCACCTATAGAGCATTTATGCAGCCGTGTCAAGCGGTATGGTGTACAGCTTCTAATTCCCTCGGCACATGTGTATCCAGCACTGCAAGGGCACGCCGCGCTGGGTTATTGAGCCCACTGTGAGTGTTCTATCTTTAATCTGCTGGGCCCGTACTGCAGCTTCCAGCATCAGGATCTCACCGTCGCTGTGAGTGTACACTTGTTGGCGAGTGTGGGTACTTTGTCTCCACTCTTGGGGGCTGGGAGCGGCTGTGGGTCCCTTTCTCCCACCCCGCGTCTTTTGTGTCTCCGTTGTGGTGCACACACTTGGGGTGCCTCCTGTGTGCAGTAGTTTAAATAGGGGTCTTAATCCCCTCACTCCTTTGCAATATTTTAGTCACAGATAGGCTGTCGGGGGAGGGGAACGGTGGGGGATATTCTGCCTCTCCTCTTTCCTTTCTGCTCTTGTTGTGTTCACCTCATTCCGCCCCCTCCTTACCGGCTGTTCACTGCCGTGTTGGACGTGTGTCCTCTTCGCCGTAGCCTGTGGAGCTTCGGCGGACGCTCGACGTTAGACGGAGCGCCCGCGGTAGAGTGGGGGACCAGCAGACTATAGCTGCGCACGTACCCAGCAGCAGTCTCGCATCTCTGGATTCGCTTCACCTTTTGCTTCTCCTTCTGCGGAGGTGAGCTGGTCCGCACCTCCGAGCCAAGTCTCCGGATCCTCGGTCGGGGGATCGGCACCCATTTCCCGCGCTGTTCGCCAGGCCAGGCAGGGAATCTCTCTCTCAGTCCACGCTGGTCTCCCCTGCAGGGGGGAGAGCGGAGCGCCGTGTGGAGGGCAGCGCTACACCTTCCCCGCTTGGCCTCACAGAGTGGTTCTGCCACAGTACTGTCCGCCTTCAAAGCCGCTAGTATGCGCGGCAGCTCCTCTGCCTCAATGCCCGCCGGCCATCTTGAATCTGTTCCGGCACTGGTCTCTTTACTTTTCCTCAGCGAGTTTCTTCGTGATTCAGGCACGGATGTGCCTCGAAAAAGCGGCAGGCTTTAGCAGGGGTCCTACGCTTCGATTCGGAGCTGATATACGCTCAAATGTTCGTCTTTCTCATCAGGATAATGTAGGATTTTGCTGGCGGCCCGGGAGCTCGCAGAGATCACGTCTGCATGTCGAGCCCGCTGGCCACGCCCCCCCAGAGACAGATTTGTTAAAGGAAGAAGTTAATTTATTGCGTAAACGGTGGGTGGGAGATTTCTTTGTCTCATGCTACACCTCTAAGAGCAGATGGGGTTGCAATTTTGGTGCAGAAAAATGCCCCGATTAAAGTGATACAGTCACGCTCAGATGGTGAAGGAAGGATCATTGTAATTTTAGCAGAAATTCAAGGGGTTAAGACAATTCTTTGTAATGTCTGTGCTCCCTCATTGGATGATGGATCATAGTTTGGTTAAGTGGCACAGATGTTGCAGGATTTTGGCTCCCCAAATATTATTCTGGGCGGGGATTTTAATCTGGCTATTGACCATAATTTGGATCGAAGCGGACCTCGTACGATTCAGAGAAGAGATCCTTCGTTTTGTTCATTTTGGTCTCTTTTATCTGAATTTGACTTGGCAGATTGCTGGAGATTATATAATTCGGATTTGAGAGAATACACCTTTTATTCTGGTTCTCATAATACTCATTCTCGTATTGATATGTTTCTCACAGCGGGGTCTATGACTTCGAACATAGCAGGTTGTGAGATTGGTAGTATTGCAGTTACGGATCACGCACCAGTGTTTTTGAATGTGAAGCTGGAGTTTGATACTTGCAGGTCATTTTGTTGGAAAATAAACACCTCAATTCTACAGGATGAGAAAATTGTGGATAAGATTAGATCTGAAGCTGACCACTTTGTTACGGAAAATAGAACGGAAGGGATGGACGTTAAAACTGTTTGGGAGGCCTTTAAATGTACAATGCAGGGCCTTATTTTGGGGTTGTCTATTAGCAAGAGAAAACATTTGGAGAGGACACGTTTAGATTTGGACAAACGTATTAAAATGATATTGATTGAATGACCCTACAAACTCGGAAAAGAGGTTGGCGCTTAAGAAATTGCAGAGACAATTGAATGACATTTTGAGAGAGAAATCTGAAAAGGACTTATACAGGTTGAAATGCTCTTATTACGAATATGGGGACAAATGTGATCGCTGGCTTGCCTATAGATTGAGACAACAGCAATCAGAAATGGCCATCATCTCTGTAAGTGGGACGGATGGTCAAGTGACATTTGACCCTAAGGAGATTAATGGGGCCTTCAAGGAATACTATATGAGGCTATGTCAGAATTAATTGGGTTGTTACAGACTTGATGGTCGTGCAGAGTAAGGATACCTCCGTCCCCAAGTACCGCACAGGCAACACCAGAAATACTGCCTGTGTGGTCTTTGAGGCCACAGGTGAAGTGGTTCATAGGCCTGGATTCGGGAACAGCCGGAAAAAGACCCCTCGAACGCTGTAAGGCAATGGGTTATAGGATAAGCACAGAGCAGTTGGCAAGAGTAGAACCACAGGGAAATGATACTAAATGGCTTACCTAATGTGTTGGTAATAGATGTTTCAATATCAGAAGAGGGGCGTTGGGGTTCCCCAAGTGGTGGATATGCAGACAGGCAAACGCCCAGCGTGAAGGCCAGAGGCCAAGAATCCAAGGCAAGAAACAATATCCGTAAGGCAGATCAGGGACAGTCCAAGAGTCAGGTAGCGAGAAAACAGTTCCAAAACGAGGTAACAAGAGGCAAAGGCACTAGGAATCCAATGAGCAAAGGTATTCCGCCAACTGGTGATCCAATGTCAATACTTGGGCAAGGCAAAGGCAATCCGTGGTACATAAAACGTGGTCGAGAAAATCCGTGGAGTTAGCAACAGAACGAGCGTCACGGAATCCAGGTGGAAACAGCTGTGAAGCGAAGCTCATTGATTTCCGGACTCTTTTATCCAATGACGGCGTATCACGTGATGGGGAGTGACAGAAATCACGTGATACGGAAGTATTGCTGCAATGGAGAGTCACGTGACGCGTGACGCGCGGATCCTCCGAGGTCCATTCAGGGCACCCTGGCGACATGGAAGCCTCCAGTGTAGCTGCCAGGAGCGGGAGGGAAAGTAAGTGCCAGGTGAATGAGTAAACCCCCGGGTATGTTGACTGAATGGGCGCCTGGACATGCGTGCAATCGGATGTGTATGTGAGTGAGTGGGACGGCAAGAGGCCGAGGGTGGGGGCGTGGCACCCGCAGAGGGGATGTTAGGTGTAGGAGACGTAACAGAGTCCCCCCTCAACGGCCCACGACCTCGTGGGCAAGCAGGGCAGTCCCTATGGAATGGAGCAACAAGGAGAGGGGCATGGACATCAGAGGAGGGAACCCAGGAACGATCTTCAGGGCCATAACCCACCCAGCCAACGAGATACTGAAGGCGCCCTCTGTGAAGACGAGAACCCATGATGGCATTGACCTCGTACTCATCAGGGGTGGATAGTGAAACGGGAGCAGGAGGCGTAGTAATACGGGTAGGAGCAAGACAGGGTTTGAGGAGGGAAGTATGAAAAACCGGGTGGAGCCGCCAGGCAGAAGGGATCCCAAGGCGAAAAGCAACAGGGTTCAGGACGCGAGTGATTCTGTAGGGACCAACAAAGCGAGGCAACAGTTTGCGACAACCGGGGATGCGTAGATGCCGGGTCGACAACCATACCCGATCACCCACATGATACTCAGGGGCCGCCGTCCGCTTCCTATCAGCCTTTGATTTCATAACTGCCTGTGCCTCATGAAGATGGACAAGGGTTTGAGCATGGACATCGGCCAGATCGCGAACACAGGCGTTAGCAGCAGGAGTGGCAGTAGTGAGGTCAGGTAGTGGGAGAGTGCGGGGATGTTGACCGTACACAGAATAAAAGGGAGAGAAACCCGTAGCAGAATGTCGGGCATTATTATATGCAAACTCAGCGAGATGGAGTAGGCTAAACCAGGAATCCTGATACTGGAGGGTCAAAAAACGCAGGTACTGTTCCAGGGCATGGTTAACTCTCTCCGTCTGCCCGTCACTTTCTGGGTGATAGGCAGAAGAAAAGTGAGCATCAATGCCTAAGAGCTTGGTGAGGGCACGCCAGAAGCAGGAAGTAAACTGTGACCCACGATCCGATACAATAACCTGCGGAAGACCGAAAAGACAAAAAACAGCCTCAAAGAACAGGCGGGCAAGGGTCGGGGCTGAGGGAATGCCGGTACAGGGGATGAAGCGGCCCATTTTGGTGTAGGAATCTACTATAACCCAAACGGTATCATAGCCCTGTCTGCGTGGTAGGTCTGTGATAAGATCCATGGAGATGGTATGCCAAGGCCTGGGGGGAATAGGTAGTGGTTGGAGTAACCCCAAGGGACGTCCCCTACGAGCCTTACATTGAGCACATACTGAGCAGGTGTTAACATAGTTATCTATGTCTCGTCTCATGGATGGCCACCAACACCATCGGTGTAGCAACTCAAGAGTACGTTGCTGCCCTGGGTGGCCGTTGATAGCCGCGTCGTGGGACCAAGCAAGCGCCTGATTGCGGACATCGCTCGTGGGAAGGTACAGTCTACCCTGGACGAATGGCAACCCCTCCTGAAGTACGATATCCCATTCATTGAGTAAGTGTGGATGTTGGGAAACCCATTGCTTGATGGTCGTAAGCATGGGTGGGGATGGTGTACATAGACATATGACATGGCCCCTTCCCAAAACCGTGTCCGGGAACAGAGGCAGCGTTTCCCCCCCAGGGGAGCGAGAAAGAGCGTCAGCTTTGCCATGGACCGAACCCGGCCTGTGCTTAACCACAAAGTCAAAAGCAGCAAAGAACAAGTGCCAACGCACCTGTCTGCTATTTGCGCATTTAAGCGAGGCCAAGTCCTGGAGGTTCTTATGGTCTGTGTACACTATCGTCTGGTGCCTTGCCCCCATGAGGTGGTGCCGCCAGACCTGGAGGGCATCCTTGATGGCCAGGAGTTCCTTCTCGGTCACCGTGTAGTGGGATTCGGCTGCGGAGAACTTCCGCGAATGGTAAGCAACCGGATGTAAACAGCCCGTGGCAGGGCATGGTTGGGACAGCACGGCACCTAGAGCATACGAAGAGGCATCTGCTTCTAGTACATACGGTAGATCTGGGTCGGGGTGCTGCAACACAGGGGCTGAAACAAACCTAGATTTGAGAGTGTCAAACGCCTTCTGGTGTATGGAGGTCCAGATAAAGGGGACAAGAGGGCTAGTTAACGTTGTCAAGGGAGATACAATGGAAGAAAACCCAACTATAAATCGTCGGTAAAAATTAGCAAAGCCGATAAAGGACTGTAATTGTTTGGTGTTGCCAGGGATTGGCCATTCCGTGACAGCACGGACCTTGGATTGATTCATCGATAGTCCCCCAGGAGAAATGTGGAAACCCAGGAAGTCCACCTCTCTGACATGGAACGAGCATTTTTCGGGTTTGGCAAACAATGCATTCTTCTTAAGGCGTGATAGGACTTCCCTGACATGAGAGACATGGTCCTCCAAAGAGGAAGAAAAAATCAGGATGTCGTCTAGATAGATCACCACATACGTATCTAAGATATCAGAAAAAATGTCATCGATGAAACGTTGGAACGTTGCAGGTGCATTACAAAGCCCGAAGGGCATCACGGTGTACTCGAACAACCCCTGTCGGGAACAAAACGCGGTTTTCCATTCGTCACCGCGTCGTATTCGGACCAGGTTATATGCCCCTCTTAGGTCTAGTTTGGTATAGATCAATGCCTTAGTCAGCCTATCCAGGAGCGTGGAAATAAGAGGGATAGGATATCTGTTCTTTATTGTGATGGAATTCAGTCATCTGTAATCCACGCATGGGCGCAAATCACCCTCTTTCTTTGGTACAAAGAATATAGGACTAGCAGCCGGAGAGCAGGACGGCCGGATATGACCCAAACGCAAGGCCTGTTGTATATAGTACTTTAGGGTTTGTTCCTCGGATGGTGATAGCGAGTAAACCCTTCCCTTGGGTATGGGAGCTTCTGGAAGGAGATCGATAGGGCAGTCATAGGGCCTATGTGGAGGTAGGCCTTCCGCTACGGTCTTATCGAAGACCATGTGGTAATCTTGGTATTCCTTGGGGATGCCTGCCATAACGGCTCCCACGGTGTGTGCTGACGTGCCGTCAGGTGCCGTGTCGCTGATGTGGGAGGAAACCATAGCGCCGAGAATAGAGGGAGGAGACGAGAGTGACTCAGGTTCTATGAGACAGAAATGTTGGCATTCTTCTGACTCAAAAAGTACTTGTCCCGTACCCCAGTTGATTAACGGGTTATGGTGTTTCAACCAGGGTATTCCCAGTATGACCAGGAACTGGGGTGTGGTAATGAGGTCGAACGACAAGTTTTCCTTGTGGGTACCTTGTATGACCACCTCCAAAGGTGCGGTTTGATGCTTAATCGGGCCGGAGGATAAAGAGGTGCCGTCAACAGCCTGTACCGGTTCGGGGTGATCCTTTTGGATCAGAGGTAGGTTAAGACGATGTGCTAGCGCAATGTCCATAAAACAACCCGTGGCTCCGGAGTCTATCACTATTTGCACAGCATGAACGATCTCTCTGGTGGGTTTCAATAGGGCTTGTACTGTAACAGGTCTGATAGGACCAAATGCAGGGTCAGCGGGGGTCGTGAACGGGCTCGCCGGTGCCCCCGGTATCATGGGCGAGCCTTCTGAAAACCCGGCACTTTGTTTCTCGGTCGGTGGGGGCATTCTTTTACATAATGTCCGTTTAGACCACAATAGAAACAAGCGTTATTGGTTCTTCGACGTTCACGTGCTGATTGTGTTATGGGACTCCGGATTCCGCCTATTTGCATGGGCTCGGAACCGACGGAAGACGGCGCTGGAGATGGCTGCCCAAACGTGGATTCCATCCTGCGTTCGGATTTGCGGGCGTCCACCTGTAGGGCAAGGTCTACAAGGTCTGTGAAAACAGAAGGAAGGGCAGGGACCACTGAAAGGGCGTCCTTCATAGCACCACTGAGTCCTCGGTAGAACACGATCGCCTTCTTTTCCTCAGGCCAAGAGGTTTCAGCGGCGAGTTGGTTGTACCGGGTGATGTACTCGATCAATGTTTGTTTACCCTGTGTAAGGTCCAATAGTTCCAGGTCCCTTGCCTGGGCCTTGTAGCGGGTATCGAACACTTTAGCCATCTCTGTGACCAGAAGCTCAAAATCATACAATACAGGGTGGTTGCCCTCTAAGAACGGATTTGCCCAAGTGGCCGCTATGCCTGACAGATGAGATAAGAGAAAAGCGGCTTTCGTTACCGAATCGGGGAAGGCCTGAGGTCTGCACAAGAAATGGAGTCTGCATTGATTTATGAAGGTGCGGTAGGTCCGTGGGTCTCCCTGAAAGCGTTCTGGGGCAGCAAGAGGAGAGGAGGTTGGGACCAGTACAGGGGCAGGAGCGGGAGCAGGTATGGCCTGGACTGGAGGGGTGGCATCCCTAAACTCGATGTCCGCAGACGGGGAATGATGTGCGCTTTGTAGGAGGTCTAGGCGGTGGTGAATGGCGGCTGTGGCTGTGGCCATGTCAGTCCTGAGAGCCGCTACGGCCTGCATTAAAGCGGTCACGGGGTCCCCGGCGGAGGGATCCATACTCCGACGGCCAGAGGCTTCACAGTCTGTTACAGACTTGATGGTCGTGCAGAGTAAGGATACCTCCGTCCCCAAGTACCGCACAGGCAACACCAGAAATACTGCCTGTGTGGTCTTTGAGGCCACAGGTGAAGTGGTTCGTAGGCCTGGATTCGGGAACAGCCGGAAAAGGACCCCTCGAATGCTGTAAGGCAATGGGTTATAGGATAAGCACAGAGCAGTTGGCAAGAGTAGAACCACAGGGAAATGATCCTAAATGACTTACCTAATGTGTTGGTAATAGATGTTTCAATATCAGCAGAGGGGCGTTGGGGTTCCCCAAGTGG
Source organism: Ambystoma mexicanum (assembly GCF_040938575.1). Classification (NCBI taxonomy): domain Eukaryota; kingdom Metazoa; phylum Chordata; class Amphibia; order Caudata; family Ambystomatidae; genus Ambystoma; species Ambystoma mexicanum. Next base: position 638,589,378 of record NC_090922.1, on the reverse strand, counting down.
TGGATATGCAGACAGGCAAACTCCCAGCGTGAAGGCCAGAGGCCAAGAATCCAAGGCAAGAAACAATATCCGTAAGGCAGATCAGGGACAGTCCAAGGGTCAGGTATCGAGAAAACAGTTCCAAAACGAGGTAACAAGAGGCAAAGGCACTAGGAATCCAATGAGCAAAGGTAGTCCGGCAACTGGTGATCCAATGTCAATACTTGGGCACGGCAAAGGCAATCCGTGGTACATAAAACGTGGTCGAGAAAATCTGTGGAGTTGGCAACAGAACGAGCGTCACGGAATCCGGGTGGAAACAGCTGTGAAGTGAAGCTCATTGATTTCCGGACTCTTTTATCCAATGACGGCGTATCACGTGATGGGGAGTGACAGAAATCACGTGATACGGAAGTATTGCTGCAATGGAGAGTCACGTGACGCGTGACGCGCGGATCCTCCGAGGTCCATTCAGGGCACCCTGGCGACATGGAAGCCTCCAGTGTAGCTGCCAGGAGCGGGAGGGAAAGTAAGTGCCAGGTGAATGAGTAAACCCCCGGGTATGTTGACTGAATGGGCGCCTGGACATGCGTGCAATCGGATGTGTATGTGAGTGAGTGGGACGGCAAGAGGCCGAGGGTGGGGGCGTGGCACCCGCAGAGGGGATGTTAGGTGTAGGAGACGTAACAGGGTTTCAATGGTTTGGCTGAGTCTTTTCTGGATGGTTTAGAAATTCCTAGAGTGGACGACTTGGAGCAATCGCTTTTGAATGTTGGAGTGACTGTTGATGAGTTGAGATCTGCAATTGGAAAGCTGAATTCAAGCAAGTCTCCGGGGCCAGATGGTTTACCGGCTGAGTTTTATAAAATCTTACCTGATTCAGCGTTGGAGCTTTTGTGGGTTATGTATACGGAATCTAGGGAGGTGGGTTCTCTTCCGAGTTCTACCAAGCATGCAACTATTTCAGTTTTTCTTAAGAAAGGTAAAGACAGCGGCTTGACTTCTAACTATCGTCCGATTAGCCTAATTAATACGGACAACAAAATATTAGCAAAGTTATTAGCCTTACGCTTGGATCACTTATTAGTGAAACTGGTACACGCTGATCAGTCAAGTTTTGTTTGAGGTCGTAGAACATCTAGTAATATTAGGAACTTGTTGATGATGATGACACATGCCCAGAGCTTGGAAGATGATGTGGCCGTGTTCTCTTTGGATGCGGTAAAAGCGTTTGATCAGGTAGACTGGAAGTATCTTTTTTCGTTTTTACGTGCTATGAACTTGGGTGAGGACTTTATTTCCTGCATTTCCCTGTTATATGCTTGTCCTACGGCCAATGTCAGAACCAATGGCCAACTATCCGATTCTTTTGAGTTGCAGAGGGGTACTAGACAGGGGTGTCTTTTGTCTCCTCTAATATTTGTTCTGGCCATGGAACCTTTGGCAATAGCTTTGAGATGTGATGCAGAAGTCCGAGGTCTAAACTTTCATGGAGCTCAACAAAAACTATGGTTTTATGCGGACGATCTGCTACTATTATTACGGAATTTGGATGTGTCATTACCTGCCCTGTTAACTGTATTAGATAGATTTCACGATGTTGTGGGATAACGGGTAAATTTAACCAAATCGGAGGTGCTACCTATATCTGGTTACTGTGATAAGAGTTTGATTACTAGACTGGGTTTTCAGTGGTGTGACAGTGAACTTAATTACCTGGGTGTTTGGCTGACCCCAATGGTGGATGACATGGCAGGGATAAATATGAATGAGGTGTGTTGTGAACTAAAAATGAACTTTCAGAGGTGGTCTTTGCTTCATTTATCCCTCTGGGGCAAGGTGAACGCTCTAAAAATGAACGATGCTCCGAAAGTTAATTACATTCTGGATATGCTTCCGGTGAAAATTAGTCAATTTTATTGGAAAATGATTGATGGTTTGTTACAGTCCTTTCTATGGGAAAACAAACCGCTGCGGCTAAAGTTGTGGAAACTTCAGTTACCTCTGGAAAAGGGGGGATTGGGTGTCCCGAACTTCAAAGCTTATCTTATGGCTTTTTATAGTCATTTTATTGCACCCTTTTTGAAGGATTCACCAGGCGAATGGGCTATTGCGGAGGTGAGTGTGTTGGGCCCGCTGACTCCTAGGGCGATTCTCACGGCTACAAACAGGTCATGTAGGAAATTGCCGATGGCTGTCTTTCTGAGAGATACTTGGAACAATATTCATGAGTTATTGGGGTCGAATGCTTTGAAAACCACTCGTGCTTCTATTTGGCTGAATCCGTCGATTGCTGTTGGGGGTACGACTCCATTATGGCCAGAGTGGTTTCTGAGTGGTGTTTACTGGATTGGTGATGTCATTAAGGATGGTAAGTGGATTGGAGAAAGGGAGTTATGCGAGAAATTTGACATTGAAGATTTCCAGGTTGATGATTTCAGAAAATTGAAAAGATGTATTGGTGACGTGGCAAAACAAGGGGATGCAATGGTGAATCTCTTTCTTAAGGAGAGGGAGCCAGGTTGTGGTTCTATTGCTAGCAGGATATACAATAGAATTGTGTCTGCATATAAAGAGAATTCTGAATTGAGAACCGATTGGGGCAGGAGATTGTGGTGTGAGATTACTCCTGAGATGTGGTTGGAGATGTGTGCTAATGTTAAGCTTTGTTCTATAAATCTGGAGGAACGCTCAAGACAAATTAAGATACTCAACAGAGTGTTTTGGAGTCCCGAACGATTGTTCAAGAGAGGTATGGTGAGACGGACAATTGCTGGTGTTGTGGGAATGGGTTAGGTAGTTTGGAACATCTGCTGTGGGACTGTGTGAGAGTACAGGGATTTTGGAAGGACGTATGTTGCATATGTTTACGTGTTCTGAATATGGATGTTGCATTGGATTTCAAAACAATGATCTTGGGAGGTGGTGAGTTGATGAAGGATTTTTCTGTCTCCGTGGAGCAGGAGTGGTAAAGAAAATGGTTCGAAAGGGCTGGAAATCACAGGTTGCACCTACTGTCACGGATTGGATTGAAGGTATGATCAATCTTGTCAATATGGAGAGTGTGATTTACAAGAGACAAGGGAAATTGTCATTGCATGCAAAGATTTGGGGTGACTTTATGAATATTTACTAGTTCTTTATCTGTAAATGTGTATATTGTATTTCTGCATGTTGTTACCTTGTTTCGATTTTTGTAACTTTTGCTCTAATGAACTGCTCATTGTTATTATATAATTTGTATAAATAAATAAACAAAGAAAATATCCAGGGGTTCCTCCCTCTTATCGCTTAGGTTGTATCAGGACTTTCACAAATCCAATTGTTACTTTTTCTAACGTTTTGTTCTCATACCTGAAAAACAGAAGCTGGTGATTTAACCTGTCTTCCTACCTAACTTTTGACTTCCACTTTGTTGTCAGAACAGTCACCTGCCCCCAATAGTTTAAGCATGGCCATATTTTGAGCTCCAGAAAAATGGATTGACTATGAAATTTGGTGGCGTGGACTTTTATGAAGGCCTCTTCAAAGAAGTTAATTGTACTACAATGCCCTGCATAGAACAATACAGTCACCTCTCGCCCCCTCCTCCTTTTCCTGGCCTTTCACAAGCACCAAGCAAAACGAGGGTAGTGTGAAGAGAGGAGTAACTATTCTCCCCTGGCATGGAATGGACGTGAACTGAGGAGGAGACTGCTTTGGAAGAAGATGTGCAGCAATGTTCAGGCGTGCGGGGTTGTGTGTGGGAGAGAACTGGAAAGGGAAAGTGGGTGTGCGTATTGTGAACGTCTGTATGTGTGTGTGTGTCCGAGTGCAGAGTGTCTTCTGAGAGAATGAATGTGCACATGCGTGACGGGAGGGTATCAGGTATTGGAATGCAGAGGGAGGGGGTAGACACTAAGAGCCACAAGGGAGAGAGCAGCCCTGAGAGCAATATATGGGCTGGACTTGGTTCTAGGATAATGGTGGGCAGTACTGAGTCCTGAGATTGGCATGGACGCAGAACATTGCCCCTGAGAGTGAGCTGGCACAAAACATTGGCTCCGAGAGCGAAATGAGGCCGATCTAGGCCCTGAGAGTGAAACAGAGCAGAACTCTGGTAGAGAGAGTGACCTGAGGCACAACTGGGAGAAGCAGCATGAAAATGTGTTTTACTATGCAAGCTGGCAAACCTTGTTGTGGCAGACGTCATGATTTACTTTGGATACAAGCAGCATGAACATGCATCACACAGTGGTAATACTTGCATATGCTGTTGAGGCAGATCTTATTTTATTCTGGGCACAAGTTGCATGAAAATGTGTTTCATTGGGGCAGTCTTGGGATATATTCTTGAGATATTCCTTATGGTGTTTTGGGGCACATTTACAGTGGTAATCCTAGCATATATTGTTGAGACAGGCCTCTTTTTTTTCTTTGGACACGAGTTGCATACAAATATGTGTTACAATGGCAATTCTAGGATAGATTGCTGAGACAGGGCTCTGCAATTTTCTTTGATAATAGCCAGCCTGTAACTGTGATGCGAAAATGCTCCTGTGCCCAGATTGTATTCTTACCCATGTTTTATGAAATGTGTGTTATAAAACGCACCTTCTCAGCCCATTATTTTGGAAAATATCTTTGGGAGAAACCTCAACTTCGCCCACTAAACTGGTTCAGCAGGGGCATTGCATTTCTTGTCCTATTAGAATTCTCAGGTTTATAATCAGAATAAATGGGCCTGATTCATGGAATTCTTTGCACGGTGCAAAGTGAATCTGCACTGCCAACAAACACCCTGATTCATGGAACAGTGCACAGTTCCATGATTCAAGGTGGAGCACTGCAAAGTGTATTTTTGCAGCGCAAAGTGACTTTGCACGGCAAAAAGACAATATGCAATGTTCCATGAATCGGGGTGTTTGTAGGCAGTGCAAATTCACTTAGCACCAGTGAAAAGTCACTTTGCACCATACAAACAATTCCAAGAATCAGGCCCATAGAGTGTTACTAAACTAGTGTTGCTAGTATTTTTAATTGGGTGGGATGGCCACTTAAGATATTTTTACTGTCCTCATTTCTTTGCTTTCACCATTACTGTCATTTGAATATATTATGTGTTATTTTTACCTTTTTATTTTTGCTTAGTTATTTTTAAGTTGTCTTATTATTTCTGGGTTTTTATTAAAGACCTTAGCGCTTCCTTCTTTTACTGCAAGGCAAGGACATGATCTCACAGAGTAAGGATTTGAGGACACTGCCAACTGCGAGGGGCATAAAACATGGATACTCCGGCGGGGGCCGCTTGGGGCGATCCTTGTCACACCTTGCCCATGTCATCTCACTATCTAACTTCACAGGTCACACGGGAGCTTGGGAGACTGGCAGAATTTCTGGTCGACCTCAAACACGGATTGCATAATGCACTTGATTTTATCTTTAACGACAGACTTAATTTCTTTTCATCACTCAGCCAAAGGAAAGGCTTAAGGGAGTTACAGATGGCATCTAGCAGTTTGTGAGCAATTCTGAAAAGACCCTCATATTGTTTTCTCTGCCGATCCTTGTACCAGTATTGATTTAGAAGCCACGTACTCCATAGACTGACTTTGTTTCAATCAAGGAGTTGCGCCCTGTAAACATCGAGTCACCATTTGTGCCAGTGCTGCAGTCCTCTGCTAAGGTGATGCTTCTGTGTTTGGGCAGAAGCACAGGTCTGAAGTGAGTGCCTGATTCACTGAGCTATCTCACCAGCCACGAGCCTGATTTTAAGCAGTGCAAACAAGGGCAATCCCATGCAGAGGGCCTGCCCCAATGCTATGTAATGTTAATATTGGGTGGCATTTGTAAAGCACAACAGGGTGGCAGTTGGACATGGTGCAAGTAAAAGCAACGCGCAGACAAGGGTCATTGCTGCCATCCATTTGTATGGCCACCTCTCAGAACAAATGTAGCTGCTTTGTTCATTTATTTTTTTCCCTTTACTTGGGGGCAAGAAATAATCCTGTAGCATCCCCTTAGAGTTAGGTCTTTGAATATCTTCTTCGCCACCTTGGTCCTAGCCATTCCCTCAATGTCACAGTGGGTTGGTCCACCTTGTTCTCCCAATGTTCACAAAACCATGCCATGTAGGCTGCTGTCACAGATTCTAGTTACGGGTTTTTTTGAAAACTAATACAATAGTAAATAATCCATATGGTAGCCATTGCTGATCAATTCACATTCAAAAAGCATTCTTATATAAATGGATGGTAACCAACATGTGTGCCAGTGCAGATACTTATATCCTGAAAAAGCAATCAAATAATCCACCTATTGATATTAGATGATGTAACATTCTCAGGAACACCCTACAGCTAGCACATGTGTATCTATCGAATTCTGCAGTAGAGAGTGCGAAGATGACTAAATCCTCACCACATTCAAATATCAAGTGAGCAGCTTAGTCTTCTAGACTTACTCCTGGAAGGAGACTATTGATTCACATGGATGTTTAGAGGAGTCACTCCTCTTGCCCATTCTGTTCAACGTTTACATCTGTCCGCTTCCATGTGATTTCTACTTAGTATGAGGGATCAAACTGAAGCAGATATTTGTTCTGTAAAGTTTCAGACCACATAAGAGACAGGCAGCAGCATTCAGACTCTGCTGTCGCTGCAGGATGGAAGAATTAAGAAGCCCCGAAAACGTTTAGTGCAGTAATCAAGCTGATTTAAAATTAGGCGTTTCACCAGGCAAACCTTAGCAGAGAAAGAGACAATATTTTACATAAGGATCGAAGACTTGAGAAACTGACGCAATGTGAGGAATCAATATTAACTCCCAGATTTTTTAACAACCGCAACACCCCCTGGGTAACGTCCATGGCAGGAAGGCCACAGAGAGGCAATACAGAGCTCAGGCTGGGATATGGAGCTAATATGTCAGTTATTGACCTAGTTAGTATCAGGCTGTTACGACATACATAAGTCAACTGCAGCGAGACAAGCTTTAAAATTATCCGCAATATTACAGAAATTGTCATTGAGTCACAGAATAATTTGTGTGTTATCCGTATACATATAAAATGGTCACCTAAAGATTCTACCAGATGAGCCATTAGAGAGGCATACCCATACAAAATGGGTGGCAATACAGATCCCTGGGGCTTCCCACATTAAAGAGTGTCCCAATCAGAGAAATACAGGGAGATGGCCTCAGCTCATGTTCCTGGCACGTTTATTTATGTACAAAGTATGATTTATCCTTTTCCTGTTCCAGCTGAGATACAGAAATGTCTCCTCTTCAGGTGAATTACATCGCAATATGTATCTGATAACATCCAGCTTTTCATACACTGTGAGAATTTGCACAGCACCCATTTCTAAGGCTTTTCATATGTCTTCAATGCCAATACAATACTTGCCTGTATCTTGACAGATCTCGTCATGGTATCATCCAAAGAGCTTTTTCTCTTAAATGATCTTCACACTAGAATGGACCTCAGTCTATTATCTAATTGCTTGATTGAATCGATACACCCCATTATGCGAGACTTCAAACAACTTCAACAATTTAGATTGCAATTGTTGATCAAACATATCTGATAGATTGAGCTCAATGTTGAAAACAACAGATTCAGCCAAGGCAAGACCATCTACAGTCACCTTGCCACCAGAAACGAACAGTTGCACTGCTGTCTCTGCAACGTTTGTCACTTCGGTCATCTGTCGGCTTCTCTGCCCAAAGCCACACTCTCTCATTTTTCAGCTGTCTCCTGCTGCCAACGGCTCTCCTCAGTAGGGAAGGTAGCTCTCCAGCTCTGATGTATGAACCGGCTTCTCTCGCTCGCTGAGCTGAATGTGTTGCAATCACTATCCAGTCACATAAGAAGCGACGACACCTAGATTGATTTGAACCCACACCAGTTCACTAACATAGCCTTATAGACCGAGGGAGGGGTCATTATCGCGGTATAATGACCTGCCATCACATTATGGCCTGAGGTGAAGTGAGGGTCATAAATTGGGGAAGAGTCATTATCCCAAGCTATAATGACTGCTCCTGAGGTCTATAAGGCTATTAGCACATATTGGTAGTAGCACTACATGCATTGGAGTTTTGGGATGTTACTTTAATAATGAGTAAACTAAACAGACAAACTATCTTAGCAAATTAAATATGCTTTTATTTAGAAGAACTTAAAAAAAAGGTTGTCTTCATTAGTTAAGCATTTTAATTGCATATTGGTTAAACTAGAGTGGTTTTAACAAGAGCATGTATTCGATTTTGCGAAAAAGTAAGCAGTGCCTCTGTAAGAAAGTGAAAAGATTTTTCCAAGTTTTAACTTTCTCGTTGATGTGTTAAATATGATGTTGCAGGGGAAAAAAAGAAAAGCTACACCCTCAGTGGAAGTGTCTTGCTGAAACAAATCTTGCCTGGAAATTACATTGTTGTTTCTCTGTCTGCTTTTGAAAATAGAATGTTAAGAATGCAGTCAATACTAGTAGTTAATGATTGCACTCTGAAAGTCTGGAAAACACATGTGGGGTTATTTGGTGGTGGAAAGAGAGGCTGGGAAGGGTGGGAAAGTGGGAAAAAGATTATATGGGGCTATTTTTGTAGGTTGAAAAAGGTTGGGCAGGTGCGTAGCTGTCCACGGACACCCAGGTAGTTCGCAGACAGCGCTGTGAAAGGGCAGCTTGAAAAATACATTTGACGGTTATTTGAAGGCTGAAAGACGGCATAGAAATGGTAGGGAAGTGGAATGAAGTTAATGTGGAGCTGTTTTTATTTGAGAAAAAAAGGGTTTGGAAATGCTGCCGAGTCTGCGGTCCATTTCGGTGTCTGAGGACATCATTTCGATTGCAGGGGGGTCAGGGTGAGTTTTAATAGTTGATGGTGTATAGTACATACTTGTTATACAGTTAATTGTATTGTGGTGGTTGTGGCCACTGGCTAGGGCCACCACAGTAGTAATACGTGTATAGTAATTGCTTTAGTTACTTAGTTTTATAGCATTATGAAGCTGTAATCTCTGGTTTATTTTCTGTGGGGAAAAAAAGTACAATTTGTTAAACAGGATCGTTTAAAGCTGTAATTGTATCCAATTTTACATATACCCTCATAAACAGTACATTCTAACTACTATGTTTGGTACAACATTAGTGTCTGGGGAAAAAAATCTGAACTGGATTTAAACAAATGATTACAGTTACATGAGTGTAAGAGTGTAAGGGTGATAGTATGTTTGTTTGAAGTATGTTGTGATTAAGGGAATGCTTTAAGTAGTTAGATACCTGTTGGCATATTTTAACTACATTAGAGGTTAGAAGATGTTTTGACGTATAAGAATTGAGATGGCGTATTTGAAGCATTTTGGAATGAAGGGTATTTTTCAAGTAGTTATATACCTGTTGGCGTATTCTAACTAGATTAACTTTCAAAAGTACTATTGTAGTAATATAGATGTAGTTAAATACCTGCTGGTGTATTCCAACTGCTAATTGTGCTATAGTTTATTGATTACATTTGGGTTGAAAGAATATTAAGTCAGCATTTGTTATAGTTGCTGGTAACCTATTTTTTGGAGTAACAGAGATATCGTTGCATTCAAACCAACCACTTCTTTTTTTGACATATGCGGTGTAGTGCCCTGAAGTGGTTGTGGCACCAGTGTGGTATACTATACCTACTGTTGTGATGGCTTTCTTTCCAGTAGATACTTGGCCGTGTGTGAAGCCTGTAAAGGTACAGTTATTTTTGGTACCATGTGCATTGTCCCTTAGAAGAATTAGTATGGCATATTGGCTATGTGAGTTTATTTGTATGGTGGAACGATTGTCTGAATTGCAAAAAGGGCATAATATGCCATGATGTGCATTCTGCAGAAGCTGGTGAAATGCAATGGATTCAGAATTTGGTATGGATACATATACCAATCATTCATTAGGGATGTGGTCTTGTGAAACATGGTTGCAGAGAGTCCATGTATGTTTCTAGGTGTATGAAATCTGGAGGATTTCATTTATAGCGATGTTTTTGGTTTCCAGTACTTTGTAGTAAGTACATTGGGAATTCTTGTGGATCTTCCGGTGTGTTTATGGGACTTTTTACCATTCATGCACAATAGTCCAATTCTTGCCTTATACCTGAGACATTGTAAGTGTTGTCAGGATTATTTGTGGCATTTCTGTGAAGTACAAGCATTTGCAAACACAACTGGTCCATGCTATCTAAGTAAATGTTGTGAACAGCTGGTGGCAATTGAAATAGAAGATTACTTGTTACATTAGCATAACAATTTACTCCAATTGTGTAGCTGAATTTAAATGGACCAGAGAGTTCTATTTGCGGATCATTTCAGGGGCCTACAGATCTTTCTGGAGAAGATATATGTGTGTCTTTCTTTTCTAATGGACGTGCAATTGACTTTGTACTAGACAGTTTTGTGGTTGTATTATTTAAAGGAGTTGGTTGTTGTTTTCTAGTGGTATTGTTGGGAGATCGGCTATAGCTTCTGTTTGTATTACTTGTCTTTTTAAAGGTTTCTTTATTTGAAGTACAGGGTACTTATCAAGATATGGGGTTTATAATGCCTGTAGCCGGTTGTATTCCAGGATGCAGGAATGTCAGAATTGACTTTGTTTGCATCAAAGTTAACTAGAAATAGACCATTGAGTGTACACCCATGTGAAAGTGCTACATAACTCATACCTTCATTAAAGACTGAGCTGCCAATGTCAATCAATGTTTGATCTAGGGTTCGACCTTGTGATTTATGAATGGTGACAGCATATGCAAGAGATAGAGAAAATTACTATCTGAGTACGTACATGTCTTTGAAAAGAAGGAAGTGTGCTATTATCTGGGCCATTTTTTTTAACTTCTGCAAGTTTGTGAAAGTGGATGTTGACAAACTGAATATTGTTGTTATGTGGATATGTTTGGAAGCCAACAACTGTACCAATTGTTCTATTAACTAAACCTCGTTCTAATTCAAGGTTACCTTTTAGAATTACTCTGCAGTTTCCATACATTGTCAATATTTTCTCCAATCCAGCGGTGTTGGAAATGCATTTTTCTGAGCTATTTAGTCATGCTGTTGCTTGTTGACACATAGGAAGTGTCATGCCGTGCACTTCTAGTTTGTCTGTAGAGCTGATTTGCAGTATGGGTGGGATTTCTTTTTTCAACATTGTCTCATTGAATTGACTACAGTTTGCAAGGTTTGGCATTAAGGACATACATTTTAGATTTTGTTGAGTTAATTGTTCCATGACATCAGGAGCAGATGTGTTGCATCCATATAGCTCATGGATTAGTTGACTATTTAAGATGGATTTTGCATCTTTACTAAGCAGTCCAGTTCTAATGCTTTTTAAAATGTTAGCATAGGTGAGGTCTGCAGACTGGTGCATGTTTTGAGTTAGTTCTCTGTAGTGAAAATGTTGCCAGAGATTTACATTTCCAATAGTGTCAAGGGTATTGCGGCATTGTTTGTGTCCTAATGTTTTGAAAATAGGTAGACCTTTCACTGGTGTTAATTGTAGGAGGTCTCCAAAAACAATAACATGTTTTACTCCAAACAGTTGGTTTTTAGGACTTCTTGCATTCTGAGATGAATTAAAGCCAACATGATGTTGGAAACCATGCTTACTTCATCTATCAGTAGCACTTTCATTTGTTTTAGATTTCTGCGTACTTTAGTAGATGCTTCTGCTGATAATTTGTAGTATTCTAATTTGTTGTGGTGTTCTACAGGGAGGAGTAGTAGTCGGTGTAAAGTTATAGAAATGTGTTCATTATTTTAAATAAGAATGTTTTCCAGATCCAGCTTCACCACTTACATAAAGGAGCAGAGGTTTAGAATTTGTACAGCTACAGGTTTTAATTTCATGTTTGAGACCATGTTCAATGTGTTGAGTGACGTTTAGACGAATGATGAGTTGTTCATCATTTAGCTGTGATTCCAGCACTGACAAGTCTTCCTCAGATTGTTTATATTGATACATGGCATGTTCTACCTCAGTCAGGGCTATTTCTGCTTCATTTAGAATGAGTGGTTCTCCAAGTGGTTCTTGGCTTCCTGTAAGGGAAGGTTGACTTTCCTCAGGAGTGTCTTTGTCTAGTTGAGCTTCAATTTCTTCCTCTTGTTGGCGTTCATTGTCCAACATTTGTTTATATTGTTTGAAATTGTCATTTGTTATACTGCTTCCATTTCCTTTGAATGCTGCTTCGAATGAGTCATAGCCACCTTATAATTATTTTTCTTTTCTCCAAGGTTTAAAAAGGTCAGAGTAGGGCCATGTATACAGTTCTCTATGTTGTGGAGATTTAAATGATAACTTTATATGATTTATTAGACTGGGTTTGATAAGTTTCACTAGGCTTCCTTCACAAGTTAAGACTGCATATTTGCCAGTTGTGTCATTTGGTGTGACATTGTTTTTGTAGGTATAGTTTTGGGCAAAGTCGTACAGACATATATTTTCCAAAGCAGTACTTGGGTAGTATGTGTCAATTAAATTGTTTTTTAAAATGTCCTAGATGTTGGAATCATTTGTGGCTGTTTTCTATCTCTTGGTAGGATTTTAGTACTCTTTTTTGGAATGAAGCTGCTCCAATGTTCAGCCAGACAATGTGTTCAGATTTGCCATGTAGGCTGTACCTGTTAAATGGTCTGCAGCTTCGTAGCACCTGCATTCTCCATGGGAGAGCATTTTTATACCAAAGATGTGCTATTTTTGTGATAGTGTTTTGTCAGATGATATGTCATCCCAGAGGTCTTTTAGCTCTGTTTTCTTAGCTTTGGGGAGCTAGGCTGTGACATATCTTGCAACTGCAGTGGAATTGTCTGCAATGTGTTGTATATCTATGTTTGCATTCCACAAGAGGGCAATGATTGCATTGTAACCATTGATGTATTGGATGTTTTGTCCCTTTTAATGTTTTATGTATTTTTAGGGGATTTGCATTTTACGCTGCATCTAACAGAAGACATCAAGCTATTTACTTGTCCCTTGTCTAGGGAGGCCAAAGCAACATTTGGTACAGTATTTGTCTTTGTTTTTATTTTGTATTTGTATTTTATTGAATTTATATAGCCCTTTAATCCAAAGTGCTTTACATGAGAACACACAAAATTACAACAAGCATAATATGGAAATTGAATCATAACTTGAAAACAGTGTAAAGGACAATTTACAATATTGCAGAGGTGAGGAGGGAGTAGGGAGGGGCAGAGGTGAGTGAGGGAAAGGGAGATGTTAGTGGGGGAAAGAGCAGGAGTAAGAGGGAATGTATGAGAGTGAGAGGAAGAAGAGAGAGAAGAGTAGGACTAGAAGAGAGCAGGGAGTGGGGGGAGGAGGTAGGGAGGGATAGGAGTAGTGGTAGGAGGTGAGGAATGAGGGGGAGGGAGAAGAGCGAGAGGAAACAAAGGGTGTTAGGGAGGTGAGTGGAAAAGATAGGATTTGAGAGAAGAGCGAAAAGAAGGGAAGGAAGGGGAAGAGCGGATGTGAAGGGGAGGAGGTTCCAGTGCTAGGGAGCAAGGAGTTGGAAAGATCGGAAGTGGGAGGGGGCGCAGGCAGGAGGAGGATGAGAGTGTAGGAAGAGATTAGCAGAGCGGAGAGAGCAGGAGGGAGTATAGAAAGTGAGAAGGGAGGAGAGGTGGGGGGGCAAGACCATAGAGGGATTTGAAAACAAGACCGAGGAACTTGAATTTGAGCTGGGAGTGAAAAGAGAGCCAGCCTAAAGAGGTGAGAGAAGAGGAGATAGAATCAAGAGGTGAGAGAAGGCAGAGCTAGCGGATGGCTGAGTGGTAGATGGATTTGAGTGGGGCGAGATGAGAGGAGGGGAGTCCAAAGAGAAGGGAGGAACAGTAGAAGAGTCTGGAGAAGATGAGGGAGGTAATTAAAAGTTTAGTAGCGTGAAAGGTAAGGAGGGGTCGAATTTTACGTATGTTGGAGAGGTGAAAGCGACAAGACTTGGCAGTAAGAGAAATGTGGTGAGATAGAGAGAGGAGAGAGTCAATATGGAGACCAAGATTACGGGCATGTGGAGAGAAGGAGAGCTGGGAGGGGGGAAAGAGAATGAAGGTGGGAGGGGAGGGTGGAGGAAGAAGAGGAGTTCAGTTTTTTCAGCGTTAAGAGTAAGGAAGTGAGAGGACATCCAGGATTTAATAGGGGAAAGGCAGGAAGATAGTTTATCATGAATGTCGGAAGAGAAAGAGGAGAAGGAGAGGAAAAGCTGGGTATCATCTGCATAGAAATGGTGCGAGATGTCAAAGGAGGAGATGATAGGAGCTAAGAAGGTGGTGTAGAGAGAGAAAAGAAAGGGGCCAAGGACAGAACCTTGGAGAACTCCGTGGTTAAGAGGATATGTGGGAGAGGAGGAGCCACCCCAGGAGACAGAAAAAGAGTGGTTAGAGAGATAAGAGGAGAGCCAGTTAAGAACGGAGTCCTTGAAGCCAAATGAGGAGAGGAAATTGAGAAGAAGAGGATGGTCGACAGTATCAAAAGCGTCGGAGAGATCAAGGAGAATAAGAATGGAGGAGTGTTTTTAGTAACGTGTAGAGAGGAGAGAGTTAAGAACAGAGGTGAGTGCAGTTTCAGTGGAGTGCAGTGGGCGGAAGCCGGATTGGGAATCAGGAAGGAGAGAGTGGTTAGAGATCAAGGAAGAGAGTTGAGAATAGACAATGCGTTCAAGAAGTTTGGAGAGGAATGGTAGGAGAGAGATGGGGCGATAGTTGGAAGCAAGATGGGGGTTAGCAGAGGGTTTTTGAGAATCGGGATAATAGTCGCGTGCTTGAAAGGGGTATGAAAAGTGGAAGCTGAGAGGCAGATGTTGAAGAAGGAGGTAAGGTAAGGTATAAGGAGGGGTAGATTTTCGGGATGAGGGGGGTAGGAATGGGGTCAGCGGGAGAAGCAGTAGATTGAGTGTTGGTAAGGAGGAGGGTAACATCAGAATTAGTGAATTAGTTTATATCTCCATCACCAGTATTTGCCACATTTATGTTTTTGGAAGCATATGACTTGTGTATGTAGGTCACTATCTGTGGTTTCTGAAGGGATGTTGCAGGTAGTGTATTATTCAATAAACTGTAAAACAGTGGCGTCACTATCATGGTGAAATTTAGGAGCGTCTTTTATCCACAAAAGCATGTGGATGTGTGGTGCTCCTCTGGATTGATATTCTTTTCTCCAAAAGAAGTGTTGCACTTCTCCGGGCGGAGAGGTAGTTTTATTGCAGATAAAATACAGCATGACAATGAAGCGATGGTGAAAGCACCTTGATACATTGACAGGGTCAAGAGAACAGAGTTCTCCAGGTGTTTTTATATCTATTCTGTCTTTATTTTGGTTTGCAGTGCGTAAGAAGTTGTGCAAGTCATCCCATTTTACTCTGTACAACTTAGAGTAACAAACCATGTGGGTGGGCCTAGGTTCCTTATCATACAACGTTCATCAGCGTGATGTCGGAACCAGTATTTTTTGTACCACGCATGTTTGCCAAGAGATTTGTGATACTTGACTGCAAAACTTCATCTTTGTCTTTTATTTTTTTAAGCAGTTGGGTAGCGAATATGTTCAAAACGTAAGAGCCTGTTTTAAATGTGTGTGCAACTCCATGACATAGAGTTGCTAGTTCACTTTCGGAGAGGAGGTGGAAAATGTATTCAACATTTTGTTTGAATCTGGGGTCTTCAGCATAGGTTCTTAAACAGCGATATTCTGATGCACTAATTTGCATGGACCTTTCATCATATCTTCCTCCTTTTCCTGTAAGAAAGACTGGAAGAAAAGAACGGGCTTCTACACTTTTTCCAAATGCTCATTGGGGATCCTTTGGCTTGATGCATTTGATATGTTTCTAATCCATCATCAATTGTATCTTTGGAGTGCAGTGGGTGAATTGTATACTAGTCTAAAATGTTGGCTGCAGTAACAGGATCTACACATTCAAATTGGCCAGTTGCTGGTGAGTCTTGAATAATTTGGGTGGTTTCTCTTAGGTTTTCCTCTATGTTTATATCTTTGTAGTATTCATTGTTTTCTTTTAGATATTGTAGAACTTGTCTAACTTTTTTTAAGTCGACAAGTTGTTGCCACATTTCTTTGTCTTTTGTTGGCACACCATTAACTAGTTCAATCAAAGATTGATCTATTAGCCGTTGGTACTGGTAGAGTTTGTACATTTTCTTTTAGCTCTAATGGCAAATATACTACTTTGCATGGATTCCCTTTAGTAACCCGGATGGAGGTAATTTGGCTGATTTCGGTTGAAGGTGTGTTTTAGCTTGAAATGGGTGCACTGTTTGTATTATAATGCTCTCTTACAAGTTAAGCTGTTGGACAGCTTTCACAAGTGGGAATATTTCCAAGTTATTAGTGATAGCACATGATGGCATTTGGTTATTGTCAAGCTTTGTGTTGGAGTATGTGCAAACTGTTGAGGGGTCAGTTATTTTGTATTTCGATTCTGCTGTTAGATATACAGCTAATTGGAACCATTGGGATTTTTCATTTTCTTCTATTTTGTAGGCTAGATCTTCTATTTTTGTGCTCTTTTTATAAAACGTTCTGTGACAACAAACACTTATATGGTCTGGTATTTCAGAAGATGTGTTTTGAAAATTAGCTATTTGTTTTTTTATGTCTTTATTAGGACATTGGTGATTATGAGGTTTTCGGTAATGGTTTCTAAAGGTACAGAATTTTCTAACTCAGTTCCAAAGTATTTACGTTTGATGTGCTCTATTTCTTGAAGCAGTTCTTTGGCTATTCCATGTAGGAGAATGCTATTCAAATTTTGCAGTTCTAGAGCAAGACTTTTTGCATAGTGTAGTCGATACACAAGTTTCCATATAGTAGAATGGCATGTCGCTAACATTTTGATGTTGTGGAAAGTGCTTTTGCAAGCAGTTCCTAAAATGCAGGCTAATGAATGTCCGTGAAGACCAGTGTGGCTGTGCACTGGACAGGAGTCTATGGTTTGTAAAGTTTTCATTTTAATTTTGTCTTTTAGTCTCCCATAGTGATTGAGGAATTGTCGTAAAAATGTAAAGGATTGTTGGCGTACATTACACATTGAGCTGCATGTCTCGGGAGGATAGCTCAGCGGCAAAGTGCTCGCCTTGGAAGCAAGACGACATGGAGCAACACAGCTTCGATTCCTGGGTCCGTGCTTAGAAACCTCTGGGTATTAAGCGTGTTATAAATAAGCTATCATATCATGTCCATTTGTACACTGGACAGTTTGTTTGGGTAAAAAGAGCATTTGGTTCAAATATTTTTGGAGTCTTTTTTTCTATAAGTTTTTTTTTTTGCAATAATGGTGTGTTCCACCATTTCATACTCTTTGCCATTATTGTCTATGGCAACAGTTTTTTGTTGTTCTTGTTTATAAGCTTCTTCATTGAAGTATGGTTCTGTGCTGCTTGTGCGAATCCATTCACCATCGCAGAATTTTTAAAAGGGCTCTATATTGAGACTGCGCATGTTTAGAATGACTTTTGGTAATTAATTTAGTTTAGGCGTTTCATTCTGTTTAAAATCAATATAAACAATTTTCTCTTTAATAGAAAAAGGCGGTCAATTAGAGCTTGGAGAATTAGTCTCATGCTGTAGTTTTTAAGGGTCGATGTCATGCCTACCTCTCCGCCCTCTCCACCTGGCTCCGTTGTGAAACCCAAAAATTCCTGTTTTCCGGCTTCCTCAGCCTTGAGAACGGATAGACCGTTCTACACTCAATGGAAGTTATCTGGGAGGCGCTAATCCAAATGTATGGATCACATGACCAACGCAATGACGTTTACGTTCACGTGTGTCCTACGCACGTCAGCTGACTCCATTTAACGAAGTGGAAGTCTTGCAACCGCGCTTCTGATCGTTTGTTGCTCATTTCGCGTTCCGGAGCTTACTTCTGCCTTTCGCAGACGTTTTTCTACTACTCCCTAAGGTACGGTTGCCTTCCCGCGGTCCGACGCATATCCCGGCAACTTCCAGCTTTTACGGCTCTGCCTCCATCTACCAAGATCCTGCGCTCATCGAACTTCTACTGTATTAAGAACTTGTACTTCCTGGATCAAGATTCTCATACTCTCCTTCTACACATGCACTGGACTCTGGACGCTTTCCTGTGTGTGCACCAACCCGTCTCTAGTGCGGCCCTCGTTCCGCTCGGGTTAGATCCCTCACTACCCTTTCCTTGCAGTTGTTTCCTTGGATTCCTCGGACTTCTTGAGACTTCCTTGGCTACACACCCAGGTATCCTTGGCTACACATCCAGGTTAGTGTGTTCAACATAGGTTCTTATTGTCCTTCATTTCAAATCATCATTCTAAATTCGTTCCTCTTTATCAACAGCCTGGTGAATCTTGGTCCACTCACGCCCTTCCCACTAATAGCTCTATCTGACTGTGGGTTTTACTAGTCAGAGAGTGACATTAGTTTGACAGGGGCTGGCAGGCAGGGACGGGCAGGCAAAGATGGTTATGAGGAAAGTGTGGGTTTGTGTGCTTGTGTGTATGCTGTGGGTAGTGTTTTTGTGGGGAAGCGGCTGGGGAGAAGGTGTGTGTATTTGTATGTGAGGTCGGGGGCTGGGAAGGTGTGTGTGTTTGTGTGTATTTGCTTTTGAGTTGGGGTCCTGGCAAGGGTGCCGGGTTAAAGGGGGGCCCTGGGATGAAACCCCCAGATTTCAAAGGGCAAGTAGGCGTGGGAAGATGATAGGGGAGTGATGTATTTCGAATATTAAAGGCTGCACCAAATTGGCCCAAATAAAACTGTCTTTTTTGTGTGCAGCCTTTAATACTCGAGATTGTCACATAGAACCGGGACAACACCTTAAGAACTTTAACTGGATTACCCAGTTCACGCGCGTTCCAACTCAGGAATGTGACTATGCCTATTTCTTTATGGGCTCGGGTCATATAGGCTAGAGGTGACATTCACCAGCACATCCCCATGCATAATCCTAGAACCCAGCCTCGCCCATATAACACTCACCAAATGCCATTTTCTTTTTCCACTCACAAAACCCCATTCTTAACCACCCCTGCTCTCACTGCAACCCCAACCACAGCAGTGTAGCAATCCCCTCCCAACCCCAACAACCCAAAACAACAAAAATGCATTCATATAGGGGTTAACTCTGAACGTGCCTAGTGGCAACCATCAGGGAACTAAGTAATGAACCATGAGGTTAATAACAGTAGACACTCTCCAGCAATTCCACCTCCATTGCTAACTTGTAAACATTGCCCAAAAAGGCACCTCCCACTTCCACCCATCAAGGGCTACCGGAGCTCAAGGCGCTTGGGAGAGGGATCTTAGCCTCTATAAATATGTTACAGCAGCGTACGGTACTGTAAAAAAACAAGTCTGGTCTTCAAACTGGAACTTTAGACGTGCTGCGAACAACATTGCATACGGTATGTTCCTTTTTCTAAGGAGCTTCTTGACTTCAGTAAATGATCTTATCTCTTGTATCGCCACAGAGTAGTTCGGATAAAGGTATATGCTACTAGACCCATACCACATCTCCTTCATTTCATGTGCCATTCTTAGGATGAGATCTCTGACCATAAAATGCAGGATGCAGGTAATTATCGGGTGCAGGAAGTCACCAGGCTTGGGCGTGGTGATGAGGGCGCAAAGCGCTCTCTCCACAGTGAAATCTACTCACAGCGGGGGGTTGCCCAATACTTCACGTAGGAGATTCTCTACTGTATATGCCATGTTACCCCAGAATGCCGCCTCTGGAACCCCAAAGATCTGCATGTTATTCCTGCGCGATTGCGACTCTAGGTCATCGCACTTTGCTCTTACCACCTTCATGTCCTTGGTTAGGGACCTGATAGTGGCCTACATCGACGTTATAGAGTCTTCCACTGTGATGATTCTGTCTTCAGCTGCATCGATCCTCTGCGACTTCTTCTCAAGCTGGGGTTTGGATGGAGGAGATGTTGGCCGTGATATCATCCAATTTCCAATTGACTTCATCAAATCCTTTTTGCACAGAGGTGAGGATCTGCTGAACATCCTGAGGGCTCACCGAATGTGTGCCTGCGCTGGGCCCACCACAGGCAGGGTTCTGTGGCAGCACCTCCCCTGGTTTAGGCACTGACTGTGCACATTTCTCCATAGCCCCTGCTTTTTACCAGCACCCTTTGTCATTCTGCCCAGACCAGGCGCAGATGGCCACCACTCTCGTCACTCCCCATGTCTGCCGTGCATAAGGGTCAGGAGCCCAATGATAGCCCCCACTCCGTGAGGCAGCCAGGCAGCAAGTTGGACTCTGTGCAGAAAGAGCAATCCTCCGTTGGAGCCAACAAACAGGCAGGTGTGGAAGACCACCAGCACACCCGGCAGCAGGCATGATATAATCAGCTGGCACGTAGGAGTGTGGAGGTGTGCTGTAGCCCCCTGTTCACCAGAAGGGCCCCCCCAATCAGTCTTAGTACATTTTCCAGGGTGAAAGGATCCACACCTGTCCCACAGTAATGCCAACCAGCCGCCTGCACCAAGCAGCCATTCCTGCCTGCAACAGCAGCACAGCATGGGGCTGATCAAGGCCTGCAGTATCAGGCAATGGCTGCCGCTGCGCCCAACACAACGCAGCCATACTAGGATGAGCCCACAAACCGCAGCTCCCTGCTAAGCACGATTCTCCTCCTCGGACCGTTATGAACAGGCTGGAGCCCGATACAGCCCCCGGTGGTGAAGGCCAGAGACCAACGTACAGAGATGGGAGGATTCCAAATAAAGCCCTGGTGCAGCAGAGGGACAGCCACAGCTGGTAGGTGAGAACAGGTGCTCCAGGAGAATGTGGAAAGTGCCTTAGTTGGTCACAGTTGCCACTGACGCGTGGAGCCTCAGTAGAAAGCCGCCATTGTGTGCAGTGGCTCAACAGAGCCCTCCCATATAAGGCCCTCTTAGGCCTCCATCCTAGACCCATTACAATTGTAGTCCATAAGTGGGAGCACCTAGGGTGGAAAAACAATGCAGGGCGGGCCATTGTCTGTAAGATGTCACTTGTAGTTCATGACTCCTCATACACAATATTCTATATACTTTTGAGCAATAGCATACTCCTCTGTATTCCCACATAGGCAGGTGCAATCTCATTAAAATGACCAACGAATTATTACAAATATTTATCTTGAGCTTTATCTGGGAACCCAATAGACCCAAAAGCTCCATTAAGGAACTACAAATAATGTTTGCTCGCACCTTTAAAAATCCTGATGTCAGACACTGTTTGTGGACAGGCATGGCAGATAGACTATTGCAACTAACACACATATCTCAGCCTGCATTCAATTCCCTGTCCAAAGCAGCCACGATAATTACCCATGGAAGATTAGGCGTCCAACACTTTCCAAACAAGTTAAATGTAAGCACTTCAAAGTTTCTAGCAGGCTTGTTGAAGATTTTTGGAGGAATACCAATCTTTTGGATATGTTCCTGTATTCAAATGTTGATAGGTCTGCTACAAAATATAGGGGACTTACTTATTGCAGGATGGCAGCGCAATGGGCACCTTATCACAGTCACGATTATAGCACTCTCTTGCATAGATTACGCTAAAGGAGAATGGTCAAGGTACATGAAATAGTCATCTGCTGATAGACAACTTTAACAATAAAGCTGCAGAGTGGCAGGAAAATAACATTATGCAGAGTACTAATTACCATGATCTAATCTGACCGTTCTTTACTTGCATTAAACCACTGCTAAACTGAAGAGGCTGAGACCCACTTTGACTAAAGAAAATGGAGAACTAGTTACAATGTTCGCTGCTTGGCCAGTGTTGCATGTCACCCCTCCTGGGGAGCATGGTTGCTCCCAGGAACTGTATCATGGTCACATGGTGGTCACCATGTGACCAAGTTAATAAAATGGATGAACCGGGGCGTGCAAGCTGCGTGAGCGCAGCCCCAAAGGTATCTGTCGGGTGATCCTGACACCTGTGTGGCCTGCTCAGGTGACCCGGGTGCGGGCCACCACAATGGCAACGACGGCTGGTCTGGGCCCGCATGCTGGAGTGTGTGGGCCGCGGGGAGCCCATTCTTTTAAAAAGAAATTATTTTGTGGATGTTTGCGGCGTCGGCCGCAGATGAAAGGAGTAAGATCCGCGGGTGGGCCAAGGCCCTGTGTTTGCTGACACGGGCTGCCTGGTGCCCGCATGGAGGAGGCGGCGATGGCCGCGTGAAGAAGGTGTCATGCCGGGTGACAGAGGTGTGCCTGCACCCCTGCTGTGGAAGGAAAAGTCTGCCTGGCAGGTCAGAGGAGCACTGAGGTCAACGGATGCCACTCTGCAGTTCCCAGCCGCAGGGAGGAGCAGCCAGCGGTCCGTGTGTGATCGCTGTCAAGAGGAGGCACTGAAAGAAAAGGGGCAAGGAAGCCCACGGCGGCCCCAAAAGATTGGTGGCGTGGCCTGCAGGCTCTCTCTTGCCCGCTCCCGATGCTTCAGTGCCTCAGAAGCGGTGCGGGTGGGGCCGTGAGTGTGCGGCGGCCCGTTCGGGGGCCAGAAAAAAAAGCAAAATGCCCACGCCGGCAGTGTAAGAACAAAGGAAGTGGGTGTGGAGGCCGTTACGGCCCGAATAGGACAAAGAAGTGGGTGTTGCCTATGAGAGCAGGTCCAAGGTGGTAGAAGAAAAAAAAGAAAATACGAAAAAGGGAAGAAAATGCTCCGGCACTCGCAGAAAAGAGAGAGGAAGAGGAACAACGGTTCACTGGGCCTGCGGTGGCCAAATGAGGGAGAAAGGCTTGTGTGTGCGCATATGCCACACACAGAGGAGCTGCAGGTACCCAACCCCATCAAATAGAAAAGGGGGGGTAACAAGAACATAAACCCCCATGGCACTTCCTCCGCCATGAGGAGGAGCTGCACTCGCCAGTTGGGGGCATAGGCAAAGTCCTCAAAGGAAATGCTGAGCCCCATAATGTGACAAGGGGCTGGGCCATCCGACAACCCGGGCCGGCTGCCGTGCAGAAGATCGGCGCAGGGAGTGGCACTCAAAGGAGCTAAAGTCGCCATGCCGCCCAGGGTTTCAGCTGAGTGTGGGGAAGCATCCAACAGAACCGAAGAGGGCATGCCGGTGTAACCCGAAGAGGGAAGCCGTAGTGTCCGGTGGCCCCCACGGCAACAAGGGGGAGGGCCATGTGACTAGGGCTCCCCAGCTCCAGTACGGGTGTTCCATCAGCCCAGAATGCCCATCAGGGTGAGGATGCCCTGCAGGCCCATCAATTCGTCCTTCGCAGAGGTTTCCAGTTCTTCACCACGGAGGTGCCAGGAAGGGTAGCAGCTCCATAAGGAGGGCTTGTGCACCTGCAGGGACAGTTGACTCTATGAGCCAAGCCAGGTGCACGCCAGCAGTGGACACAGCTGGGAAACATCAAGTAGAACGGTGTCCAGGGGGGAGTGCTGTGAGTGGCCTGTCATTGAAAGCCAACACCTGTCATAGTGCTGCCATAGTCTTCCTGCAACCATCCAGGGATTAGACCGAGGTGGCGCCCTGGCATTCCCAAGTGCAGCGTTGCCTACCCTGAATGTGGAGCTGGCCCATCATGGCTACGCCAGCAGCCTGCCATGCTATCTGCCTCCACCAGCGAAGGACTAGGCCGATGTGGCCCCTGGTGCCCCCAGGTGTGGCTTTACCGGCCTTTGAACTCCAAACTGTCCTGGTGATACCTCAGTGGGGTCGGACAAGTACCCTGTGGACCCTGTGATTGGACACATCAAGGCTGGGAGCCCGCAGACCCAAACTGGCCCAGACAGAATATTGCATGAAGCTGTGTTTCTATGTTTGTGGGTTTTGTAGCAAGGGGTCCCAGGTGCGAACGGGGGTGGTGTGTCAGTGGGACAAAGTCCACTCACCCAGGCTAACAAAGGGTGTGCTTGTATGTGGAGTGTTAACGTGTCACCAGGAGGTCACCAATCCCGACCGCCACCCCATCGGTAACCTGGACCCCTAAGTGTGTGAGGGCTAGCAGTTCTACTGTTAGTGTGTGTGTTGTGCTGTGCTTTTGCATTAGTTTTGTTGTTATGAAAAAGGAGGAGTGTTGCATGTCACCCCTCCTGGGGAGCATGGTTGCTCCCAGTAACTGTATCATGGTCACATGGTGCTAACCATGTGACCAAGCTAATAAAAGGTATGAGCCAATTCCGGCTCGCCCGTCGAACCAAGAGCTGACTCCGGTGCCGTGTATGGAGCACCATGCTGGTGCCATGCAGTATGCCCAAGGCCGGCCACGTGGCCCGGCTTCCGGACGGTGCCCCTGCTGGGCAACACCGTCCCTGGTGAATGGACTCGCCGTGTGATCACGGCCTCTGGGAGAACCCCATCCTAGGTACCCCCAGAGCTGGGGCCGCAGTGTGCTGGGTGCCCCCAGTCACAATGGCCTGCCCGGGTGAACTGGGGCGTGCAGGGTGCCCTCTGTGAATGTCAGCTGCGTGAGCGCAGCCCCAAAGTATCAGTCGGGTGATCCTGACACCTGTATGGCCCTCTCCGGTGACCCGGGGGCGGGCCACCATAGCCAGCACTTCACGATTTGTGGCTTGACGGCCATTCAGAAGACCAGAATATTCTACAACCAATCAGAGGCTGCTGTGTGAGTATGCTCAGGTGGTCTCTTCCTCTTTTTGCTTATGTCAGCATGTAATGCCCCATGTTCCTTTGTAGTCTAAAGAAGCCACCAACTCCATGTTGGCAACTCACTGTGCCCCCAATCGCACTCCCTACCGAGAGTTGTAACACCTTAACCATAGAGGAGCACAGCAGCACAACCGTCCGGAAATGCCAGCTCAAAGCCAGGCCACATGGCATACAGGAAGATAGTGGAGTGAAGAGCTCTTGGAAGAATACTACCACAAACCTGTATGAGACATGCAGAGACTCCAAGGGCAACTCTGAACACTGACTCCCGCACAGCACAAGGAAGGCTGCAAGCTGAAACCTGAACGCAGTGCATAGGTAGTGACGGAACTGGAGCCTTGCTGGGGGCTGGGGACCCTGATAATCCGGTGCCAGTTCTCAGATCCCAATGGAGACGAGCCGGTGGACCAAAGGTAACATTGGAGACCAGTGCAAAGGATGCAGACAAGGTTCCAGATAAGAATTTGATGTGAGTGTATTTTGTTGGGGGTACAATTTTTTGTTTCGAGGATAAAACGGATATTTCCCATCCTCCATATTCTTAGGTGAATAAAAAAATATAATTTAATACTTGCGATCCATGCTTCTTTGCACCGAGTAATTCATGCAAATTAAAAGATGCACTTTACACCTTAAAGTGCATCCTTTCCATCAGGCAGAAATGTTAGGGCTCCTTGCTGTGACACTGTTCTGCTTGCACCATAGATCCAAATTTGCCAATGTGAAATGCATGGGAGGAAGGAATGTGCCTGTTGTTTTGTTATTCTGAGGAGGTGTTTTTAGTCCTTTTTTTTATTTTGTTGAGTCTATATGCCTGTTTTTAGAGCGTAAACGTGGATGGTACGGCACTTATCTGTAGGGTGGGATGCACAGACTCCAGGATGAGGACTGGGAAACCTACGGCAAGGTCAGGGACTAAACGCAGGCAACCCCGAGTGTCAGAACTACCACCGCAGTTGATCCATATATGAAGGACACTGGCTGCAGAGTCAGGGAGCATGGCAAAATACTCTTTTATGACGTTTTTCTTTACAACAGAGATGCTTGTAACCATAGCATTGTTGTTGACCGGCCAATATTGCTCTAACTTTTCTCATACCGCTTTACGAATGGTCCATCATTGCATTTCATTATATTTATCGTATTAGCAATTTCTTTCCAAGCCAAGCTATGTTAGTAAATTCGATATTCTCCCTACTTTCTTCATTTTAACCAATATAAAATAACTTTTTTGGTCTATAAGCTTTTTAAAGTGCTGCCTCAAGGAAGAAAGATCTATAGGACAGTCCTGGGTCTCACAATGTGCAGTGTCTTGCCTTAGGAGGGACATATGTGAGGCTTGCTGCTCCTGTATGGTGTTCACTTTTGCTAAGTCCATTGCTTGATGACTTTTTTTATTTTTCAGAATCAAAGATTCGTCGCGTGCCTCACCCAACAAAGAATCCTTTCACTTGGCTGTTTTTCTTTGTATCCTGTCCCAACTACACCTACGAGGTAATATTTTGTGTAAGCCGTGTACATGTGCACAGCTTAGGATGGCATGACATCAGTTGCATGACGGCATGCCTCCATCTGGTAATACAAGTGGCACAGCCACTGAAGGCAGACCAACTAAAGAGCAGCGATTTCCATTGGCCCATAGAGACCGGCGAGCGAGTTCAGCGATAGAGTCCGAGATCTGTCCATAACCTGCATGTGGCTCAACCCTTCTTTGCTTTATTTTTATTATTGTGCATTTAGTCACATTTGGACTTTTTACACACATCACAATTAAACAATTAGAATTTATAAAACACAACCGATAAAAAGAAAGTACATTTATAACAAATACACATTTTGGTTTAAATGTTAAAATATCAAACTGTAGTAAGATTACATTTAATCTAATCTGCTTTATAATGCAAATTGAATACAATGCAATTCATTTAGGAGTTTTAGGAGGGCAATAGATACAAAATGTTATTTCCCAGCAGAAAGACTATTTCAGAATTCCCGAGTATTAAGCCATTCAATATCATGTACACAAGTATTTTTCTCTTAACATTGCTGTATGTCTCATGTTTTGAGGATACCCCACGCCACACCGATTGCATTCTCCTGCTTCACGATCTAGGTTTTGCCAGCTCCTTACCGTTTCATTAGTTTTTGTTACATTTAGGCAAAATCGTAGTAGTTGATAATGCCAAGTTGGGTTTTGGAAATGTTCTTAATTGGAGAGTACATAATTACTGGATCTTTCGCAGACTCTAACATTTCTAATACTTTTCATGTTAGTAAAAGATGCTCTTGTTGTAATCCAGTCTGCTCTCATTAATGCTCGTTATACTTGATCAGGATTTGCAATGAGTGTCTCACTAAATATTTGACCTTCTTTGTAGAGGGTAAAATTCATTGGTTCATCATCCAATGTGATTCTTGCTTTTTTGTGTGAGTGTTTTCCAAGTATAATAATATTCGATTTTGATGAGCATATCATTCCATTCCGTTGATTAGATGTTGTAACCCTACTGGAGTACCATCAATTAGTGCGAGATCATCAGCATACGCCAAGAAATAGATTCTGAACCCTTCAAGGTGAGCACAGGGAGTGGCATGGAGTAGGATATTAGTATCCCCTGCTATTGAAAAGAAACAACATATGGCGGCAAATGCTTTATTATTACTAACATTATTATACAACTGTGGAATTTACAGCCAGTTCCTGACCATCCAACTATGGCGTTGCCCTTTTCCTTGCCGTTGCTAAATGTACTGACCCTACTTCTGTTACCCTCTGTCCTGATACTTGGGTCACACAATTAAAACCAGAGTCCTACTTTGTAGAGCAAACTCTGCGATACTCAAAAGTTCCCAGTTTGTTTCTTGTTCCCAAGAGTTTACTCTATAGCAGGTGTATTTGTAGAGTGCACGTTCACCTCCAAAGGGGTATCTCGGCACTATTGACAGATAACAGATCTTTACGTTATAAGAGTATAATAACCTCCATCACTTCCCATCAGTATGTATCCAGACCTGGCTTGAGAAGTGTATTTAAATAGCTTCTACTATACCATTTTAGGCAAGTTAAATGCTTGGGAAACTCAAAAGAATGTATCTCTCCCAGTGAATATTTAAGCTGCCAAGTGCATCAATGCAGTGCGCATGTGCGAAATGCTCCCAGGTCCTGGGTATGTACTGTGTCTGTCCTCTGACATCGGTGCCCTAAGCATGTGTGAAATTACATGTACTGAGCTCTCAACTCTGGTGAAGGAGTGAACGGGCGAGTGCTCTTGTACAGAACAGAAGGACAGAACCATCCCATCGCACAACACTTCTCTGATTGGCACACAATTCAGCCCAGCTTTGAGACCATGTGTGCTGGCATCATCCCTGTATCTCCTGGCCGCACATTCTCCACAGGCATGCAAAGCATGGGAGAAGCCCCACCGGTGAATAGGAATTTCAGTTCATGGGCATCAAGCGGGAGTGCACCAAGGCCCAGGCATTACTGTAATCGCTATCTATAAAGTGGCAAACGCTTGGCATTAGTGTAGTAAGGCCAAGGGTCTTAAACCCACATGGCAACAGCGCGGCCATTGCCATACAGACAGTTGCCAGGAATACTGAGCTCTTCTGTTTATCATCTGCTGACCCATGGCAGTTACTCGACAGAAGCACTCAGCTCTGTGTTGTATTGCATTCTATGACATTATTCATTTGGGAATTTGTAAAACAGCATTTCAAGCATAAGATTGTTTGAGAGGGCAGATGTGGTTAGCAGAACAAGTTGCACACAAACGTGCCTGTAAGATTGAGGGCCTGATTCACAGAGCGTTTTCCTGGAATTATGCGATTTTTGTGTGCACCCCAAAAATAGTGTTGTCTTCACTCAGAAGAAGATGAGAAGATGCATCGTGTTCTGGAGATTGTGGCTATGGGATGCAAATGGGCCTCTTGTGAACAGATGCTTACACAGCAGCTGAGCAAGCAGTCCATATGCTGCAGCCTAACGCCTGGCAGGAAGACCAACTTACTGAAAGGAGGGGGGTACCTATTAACATTAAAATGAAGACATCACAAAGCTAACTCTGCTAACTCATAATAGAGAGGGGTCCAACTCAGTGAGACGAGCGTGAGGAATGCCATATCGCACGTGATCATATAAAGACGTGTAGAGTTTATCTATTAAAAGGAAGCAGGTGCACCATCTCTACCTGACCATAGCTAACCTACATATGAAAAACACACCTGTGATAACGTTAGACTCCATGCTTGTCTTTTCATATGCGACGCCTTGAGAAAGTTGAGAAACATATGCTGGCACACTGTATAATAAAACACCTTCAATTATCTATTCAGTGTTATGGTTTATATTTAGTTACTTATGATGCCACTACCATTGCTCACGCATTGTACATATTAAGGAATTATTTGGATCACTGCAGGCCTCCTCTTTGTGCCACAGACACGCCTTTTCCGGTTTGTATGTGTCAGGAATATGTCAGTCTAGCCCAGAGCCTGCATTTCTTTAACACAGCCTTGTGTTCAGCATAGAATGCACGTGCCATTCTCCGTATTAGTATCTTTTTCAGAACCCTCACGGTTTCTATCTTTGGTCCATTTTAGGGAGAGCGGGTGTAACGTTACTGTGTTTGCATTTTGCTTATATTTTGAAGCAGAGACTGTGGGCTTCACAACTTAATTGAGTATTTGGGGTACTATTTATTCCCTGGGTTGGGGTCACATTGGACTCCATTGGGGGCATGCGGTGTTACTGAGCTCGGTAATTCCCCATGGGTCAAGACGACCACTGTAAGTGGAAACACCTCCACTTGCTGCCTGGCAATTTCTTGCTGTATGGGTTTCAAAACCCATAATTGTTTGGAGAGGTAAAGCTGGCGGTATTCACAATACCACCTCTTTTACAATTACGCCACAACTTACGAGGCCCACACAATCCCATTAAACACACATCAGCATCTTGCCGGCTTTCGTGACTTGCTGGCCATCGCTCTTCATTGGCTAAGGCCAAGGGGAAACAGCCCAACATCACTTGCATTGCACATCGCATAGCTTTAGGAATGATCTTGGACCTTTCCATCTCATCTAGAAAGTCTGCATTCACATTTGTGACCCCTTTGATCTGTATGTTCAGCCTGAGAGAATATCAAAAACCACCCCACCAAACAGTTTGGGCAGTTTGCGCCCACCTACTCAAGGTAATGACAGCAGGGCATTGGTGCATGATGTTCATTTATTCTGGGTGGTCCAATCTGATTCAGGAAGCCAAGGTACTTGTGCATACTCCCTCAGCTTCCATTTTATCATCGTGCATTTTGCCCGTGCTTTAAACACGAGTGTCCCCAAAACCTCCCACATGCACCTAGAGTTCGGCATCAATGTGTATGAAGTATGTCCATGGAATATAAAAGCGGGTCAAGAAAAGTGACGCATTCATTGACCGTTGCATTCTCTTCCCCTTGGTCTCATTTTCCCTATTCCTTCCTCATCTATCTTCCTAGTCCTCTTACTTACCTTATGAAGGATGCCTGCCTCCTTCTACAGATACACGATGTCCTTGTAGCATGTGCAACCACTTTCTTTGTTTTGTTTTGAAAACACCTTATCCGGCCTACCCCCTTAAATGGCATCTCTTCCTGATAATCTACATACACCATACGTCTAAAATGAGAGGTTATCCTACAGGCTTAAGCACGCTGGAGATGGAGGAGTGATGATACTCCTCCAATTAGAATGAAGTGACAGGCATTTTGAAGCCGCTCTTGTTCTTTGCAGACCAGGTTTGGGTGCACATTGTCAGAGGCTGAATGGATAACAGACATACTCACAGTCCTTGAATTTGGTTGTACTCCTCTGAGCTTTTTGACATGGAGAAAGCAATTACATATATCAAAGATCACTTACCACAATTGGAAAATACAGAGGCTGACATGTTCCATTGTGTGTTTTAATGTTTTCAAATCCCTCCCTCTTTCAGGTAGTCATCAGAATCGATGGTTCTATGTAAAGCATTGGCCTTGCTTTAGGTAATGGTGCAAGAGAATGTCTGGCCACCCCAGTGCTGATATTTTTCATTCCTATGTGAGGGATCAGGAAAGGACTGCCAGTGGCAGCTCTATGTGGACAATGGTCCACTATTCAAGCATTTAGAAAGCCCTGGGATAACCTTCAAAGACAAAAAGTTATGCCTATTGATTACTGCATAGCTTTGTGTTGGCTCAGCTATCGGGGTGGATAAATCTACAAATCCTGTCTTTCATTTTAAAGGTATTTCAGGAGCATCAATTTTAAACATTTCTAGAGTTTCCCTTGAATTTCTTAACATCCAAGGTAATTTGTCTTGGTAGATTTTCCCTGATATTTTGGTTCTTCAAACTGGCCCATCCCTTTTGACCAAGAATCTTTCAGACTTTCATGTGATCCAGGAGATTGCTCTACCAGTGCTTTTACATCCCCTACCTCAGCAGGGGAAGAACTCTCTATATGTAAAACCAACACAGCTCAGAAGAGCTGTTTTGGTTTTACATATAGAGAGTTCTGTGTTTAGGACACTGGATACATAGTTTTGGACTTTTGGTCTGTGCCTTTGAATATGATAGAGAGGTGTCATGTTCTTTAAGCATGCAGCATATCTATGTAAAGAAGAAGATTTGATGTAGCAGTCCTACTCATTTTTTTAAAAACTTTGTATTGCATGTTATACGTTGTTTAATTCAACAATATCTAAGGTAATTTTGAGTGGTTTCTACAATTTATCTTAGCCTTACCATTCATTTTACATAGCCAGCACCTCTGATCTAACACCCCATTTATACAATCCCACCCCACATTGTGTTTTTATTCTTTCAATGCACAGAATCAGCATGGCCCTTCAAAGCTTCCAGATAATTTCCACAGTCAACAAGGTAAACCGGTCTGTGCTACAATTCATCTCAAGAAATCAGGTCTAATGCAGGTGAAGTCTGCTGCATGCTTCCTTATGGAAAGGGCCATGGGGCGTCCTCCCATCTCTCAAGTAATTAGCCCACTTCAGTGATCATCAAGTTGGGCAGGGGTTCCCCAAACCTTCAGAATCTGAGAACTCTATATATTTTCTGAGGGTTTGAACTTAAATGGGCTCAAAATGTCCCCCCCCCCAAGTGTCATCTGACATCATCATTTGTGATTGGTTGAATCTTCCCATTGGTTTGCTTGAAAGGTTGACACTCCCACAGAATACACTCCCTTCTTTCATAGGTGCAACATATTTTAGACATGTGACAGGGTAATCTGTACAGATTTAGACTCAAATCCACATTTCCCCCATTCCCATAAGTCTTGATACGTTTTTTCATTATTGACATGTGGATTTTCAAAATTGCAGAGTGAGCATGCCTTTTTAGAGATCTCTTGCACTTTGCGTGTCAAATGATGAAGGTATTGAAATTACATAATTTTATTAATAATGGATATATATGAATACATCATGTTTAGTCTCTACTTCTGGTGAACGCTCTGCCAATTTCAGAACGGTTTTCCTTTTTTTGCTAGAATAAATTGTTACAAAGTTACATTGAAAATTGAATTCTGCCTTATAAAGTGAAGATACATTTCAATACTGCCCAGCATTTCAAGTTAAAGATTCATTCCAACAGCTTACAGGGCCTCTTTATTTATTTATTTTTATTTATTTATATGCTTATAGAGCGCTGAAAGCCTGCAGGCATCAGGGCGCATCCACATAAAACATACCACAAACAGACAGTGGCAGCGGAAATTTGTTTGAAGTCTTCCATTAGCCATGCACAGATGTGCTTAATGGCCACGCTGAAAGCTGAAGGTGAAAACCTAATGGAAGAAAGTTCTTCAAATGCATTTTATTTTAATAAAAGGCCTTCCCCACCATGTGTCTAACTACCAGACAAAAACTGGATAAGGAGACCATGAATTACATTTCCCCCGACTGCATTTAGATGCATTTGTTGGATGTTTTTCTTACGATACACATATTTTCGTGTGGGTGCAGACCCTTCATCACATGCCCTGATATTCCAGATGTCAGCCTTGTGACTATTCTTGAGCTCCCAGTTCATTTTCTTGAGTGCAATGTAAGTTCAATTACCTTATCAGCAGTGGTCGAAGTGTATGAAAATAAGTAGTGCAACTATGTTCCCTACTGGCCTGTCCCTGCTGCCCACAAACCCCATTGCCACGCCCCCTCCCATGCACTATACAGCCCCCCAAACACATGCATCTGCTGTTTAAGGGCATATTCAGTGCAGTGAACTGACTCGGTAATGTCCCCTCAGCTCAGGGATTATTGCTTAAATGGTGCCTTTAGGATTCTTTCGCTCTAATACATGCTGAAGTCTTTTCTGACCATTAACGCACAGCCACTTCTGACCACCCATCCTGGACAAAATAATGTAAAACAATTGGAAAGCACATTCAGTTTCTTTTGTTAACTTTATTAGAGAGTCCACGGAGCTCTTAATCCATTTCAATCAGAGGCATATCATTATTTGTGCCCCTAACGCAAGCCAGGACTACCTTGTGTGAAGCGATAAGACGTATGATAGATTCTTAATCACTAGAGCACATTTTAACTGCATACCAGTAAAAGTCATAACTGCAGTATGGCTAGGACAATGCAACGCTACTGGCTGCCCATTGCGCTGTGAGGCTAAAGAAGATCTGTTGCATTTCATGTTTTTAGTCCAGCCCACAACAATGTTAGAAAAAGCACAATTGGTTTTTAGACAATCTGGGTTTCTAGAGTGCCACCCAGCCCTATACTATGTGCTAAATGCCAATTCTGTTGCATGGGCATTCTTATATCTTAGACAGGTTTTTAAAACAAGAAGCATTATAATAATCTTTTATCGGCTACAGGTTGGTCTATAGTTTTTTGCACTGTATTTTCATCTTTGTTTTATTGTAATTATTTTATGGGATGGTCCCTTTTTACTCCACACTTTTGTTGTAAAAATGGATAACATATTTTTTGAACTGTACTGTTTTATGGTGTATTTACTTCCGCAGGGTTGGGGGGTGGTGCCCGTCTCAGTACTTCCGCAATAAACAATACGGTGATGACGAGAGCATCTGTGGAGGACTTGTCTTTGCATGTTTCATCAGCTCAATGCCATTTTACGGTCAGAACAAAAATGAGTGCCTTGGTGTAGTCTGATATGGCTCGACAAATTCAGGACAGTTTAATTTCAGATGACCTCTGCAGGCCTGTAACACCAGCTACCACCAGGTCTAGAAGAGCTCCTATCATCTAAGGAGGTTTGGATGACCGTGATATTCCATCTATCCCACAAGATCCTGGAAAGTGTTTACAAGGCTGCTTTTGGCGTCCCTGAGCAAGGGGATATTGCCCACTCTACGCTCTGTTTTACAGATAGATACTAGGGGATGAATCTGGTGTCCAGCTATTGTTTGTGGGCCAAAGGCCACAACACACCTTTCACAGTGTTCTCTGCAGCTTTATATGTAACAACAATCTGCGTGGAATTCATTTTACTTATTTGATTCATGGTTGACTTATAAGGTTCCCACTGTGAACAATCTATCTTTGTGGAGCCCAAAGAAAAAGGGAGGAATGTGGGGCAGATCAATCACAGTCCTTGGTCATTCAGATCTGGTGAGGAGAAGGGAGGGGGATCCAGGAGAAGTGCATCAAAACAAACATCCAACAACAGAAAATTACACCGCTACAATCAGCATACATATCACAGTCATGGCCAATTCACCTTAGCCCCACAGGCATGGAAGACTCCAATCTGGTCACAAATGCCACTATGCTCTTGATGTAAGGTAACTAGAAACAGAGCTCATGGTCCCTCTGGGCTAAACATATTTATATATCTTTGTTAATTTTTTCCTCTCTTCATAATAACCTATCTCCCGCCTCCCTTTCAGAGCACCTGGAGACCATGCAAATGGCAGGGGTGCACTGTATAAATCCCAATATCATTACATAGAGAGGGGGAGATCATTCTAAAGGGTAGCAGCACAGGCTTTTGGGATTTAGGCCCCATTAGCTCATCATAGTTGACTCCTGCAGCCCATGCTGCAGATGGAAGAGAATTTGTTCTATGTGCCGAAGCCTGCAGTGATCCAGATGGGGAACGGGTTTTGTATTTATTTATTTGTTTTTATAACGTGTCTAATACCATACATGAGTTCGGTTTCTAAGCACGGATCCGGGATTCGAACCTCTGTTGCTCTGTGTGGTCTTGCTTCCAAGACCAGCGCGTTGGGGGGCAAATAACTCACCTGTAACCGTCTCTCTTCTCTTCATTTCCAACTCTGCCGCATGTTCTCTCCTATTTGTGGAAGCATGCTCGTGTCTTCTTCTGGAGTGGTTAGGTCCCTCTTCTGCTCCATCCTTGCCGAGGCAGTGGCCAGTTGTAGCAGCAAGCATACTCTGCTGTGCTCGATCTCATTTGCAGCTCTGCCAGAGCCAGGGCTAGGCATGTTTACACGGTAGCAAAGTACATCATATCTTTATCCAGGAAACTTAACACATTGAGCTCACCATTGCAAGATGCCATTGTGACATCACAGGAATTGTAATTCATGTGTGTATCCTTTAGGGTTCGTTTGTATGTCTCACATGAATTGCAGTTATGAGTCCAGTCCACTGGGTCAATGTCCTCCACCAATCTAACTACAGTGTGCGGCTGGACAATCATTTTACATCACAGGAAATGGCATCAGTGATTAGGGAAAAATGCACACATTGAAAATAACATTAAAAAATATCTCAAACAGTAAACATTAACGTGTACACTAAAATATTATTCACATTTATACCATATCCATCCAAGAGAGATTTAAAAAATATTTGTTGGTTACATCACCTGTGCAGTGTTGTATTATGCAAATAAGCATGCTTTGTGCTGCAAACATGTGGATCACAATTCCAGTAACGCAGAGCAGTGTGGTAACGGGCCTGCTGCATATATGTGTGCTTGTGTGTATGTGCGTGTGTGCATTCTGAAATTCACAAGTTCCAATCCCAGGAATCCCTCAATGTGTTTAATTCCTGCAGCATAGTGTTTGTAACCTGCACATCCCAATTTCTAGTGACAATGAGATGGTGCAGAGGCACAATGCAGCCTGTGCAACCTACAAGAGCACAGGCTACAAACCCAGTAAGATGGCCCAGTGTGCATAGGAAACACAAACGTGTGTTTAGCATCTAGGTATACTTATCCAATTGGAGTATGCCAGAGATGTGGGGGAGTGCACTTCCGGTAGAGACATCTGTATAAAATGCAGGTTATACAGTAGTTCCATTTATCTGAGTGGACTGGGCACTTAGGGAAATGTGCGGGGAACCCGTGGGTCACTTTACCCAATTCAGAGATATGTATAAGCTGTGTTCAAACCCCAGATAGAAAGTTTAGTAGGATAGGCACCCACGAGAGAGATCTGCGTGAACACTGCATGCCACATATTGCAGTTCCAGTGAGATAGTTCAGTAGGTTAACTCGCGAACTGCAAAGATCTTTGGGAAGCTTCCCACAGAAAGGCTTACCCTTCTTCTCTCTGCCCTCTTGGAAATCAGGGAAATACTTGTCCTCACTGTTATTACAGACGTGTTATATACTAACTAAACCAATGAACCATGAAATATCGCAATGCTTGATCTATCTTTTAAACTTCTGGCAGAATGGCGGGTACATTTACTGCTTCTAGTGGGGAAAATGAACATTGAAGTGAAAGGAAACGCCGTATTTACTCAACGCCTCGCTTTCTGTGAACTTGAACTTGCGCTTTAACTCTCTCTGTCACGCTTGCACATATAGTTCATAGAAGTGCATTACCTCCACGTCCCTCTTCCTCATCACAGTTCTTACCTCTCAGGCCCCGCCTCCATTCCTGGAACCCCCTTTCATTTTGTTTTTATCTTGAGGTATCATACCTTCTGCTTAACCACAATTCCAAAATAAAAAATAAATCCTGTCGAGGAATCGTTTCTTTCGGATGCAGGGCACTGGGAACGTTGTCTGCAGGGCCCCTGGACGACTCATCCACTGGTACTGGATTGGTTCCACGACGGGCGTGCTCCTGGACTTCCTGTGAGGCTTGGTGTCTGGTTGAGCGGTGGGCGCTTTGTCTTGTAAGCCATTCTCGGCCCCACTGTGGGGCGATAGGAGACGACTGAGGGCACGGCTTGGGAGGGGCATAGGGCTGCCAAGTGAGTGGTTTGGGCAGGGGGCCTCCTCAGGTGTGGGTCTCTTCCTGGACTGAGATGGCGGTGACTTGTTATTGGTGTACCACATCTTCAGCCCAAGTGGCCTCTCTTGCCTGGCATATGGGACTGGTCAGCGGGGGCACCGTCCCACTGGTGTGGCCATGCTTCCCTTTTCCAGGGGCTGCACTGGTACATGGGCTTGGTTCTCCGATGTGCTCTGCACTGCCGTTGGGTGTTGCTGCCTGATTGTTTTGGACGTTTGCTGCATCCTTGGCTGTCTGCTTGGTGGGGTATTCTTCTGTTGTGGACAGCAGGCCTAGGCGCAGGTGGTGTGTCTTCCCTCTCCTTGTAAGGACCCTGTGGAGCAGAGCATGCAGTCGGCAGATGGTTGTTGGGGTGACACGTATGCTGCCCCGCTGGCCTCTCTTGCCTGTTTTCCGGGTCTGGTTGGCGGGTTGGCCAGGAGCGTCATATGGCCGGTGTGACTGTGGCTTCTTACACACGTGGCTCTCTGGGGACTGCGCTGTGTTCTCCGGTGGGCTCTGTGCTGAGATTGGGGGATGCTGCCTGGTTGTTCTGGTTGCCAGTTGCTATGTCCTCTTAAGTCTGCTGTGTAGCTGTTGTTTCTGCTGCATCTTTCTTCCTGTGGATGTTGTTTGAATGCATGGTGTGGTGCTCTTTCGCCTGGGAATTGTTGGGGATTTCTTCCGAGTCGATCTTCTCGGCTCCTTTTCTCGTGTCTTACTTGCAGACGTGGAGCGGTGGTGCCAGGATGGTGTGGATATGGTGTTGGTGTTTTCCCGGTCTTGGGATGACATGGGGTCTCAGC
The DNA here is from genome assembly GCF_040938575.1 of Ambystoma mexicanum. Classification (NCBI taxonomy): domain Eukaryota; kingdom Metazoa; phylum Chordata; class Amphibia; order Caudata; family Ambystomatidae; genus Ambystoma; species Ambystoma mexicanum. The sequence continues at coordinate 638,551,761 of NC_090922.1, read as the reverse complement.
TGCCCCGGAGGTCGGTGACTGCACGCAACTCTGTGATGGGATTTCCTCTCTTCTTGGTCATGTTGCCTTGCAATAGTCAAGAGCGGCTCTGGTGCCTGTTGTCATTCCCACGCTTTCTGTCTGCCTTTCTCCTTATGGGAACATTGGTGTCTTCGTCCTGGAAGCTCTTGTGACTGGTGTTGGCCTGACCTGCCTATCTATGTCTTTTGCGTCTGGGCTGACTGGATTCAGGTACATTGCAAGGCTGCCTCTGACCTACTGTTGCACCGTTCTGGAGCTTGTTTCACAGGGCTCACGTGTGGATCTTTCGCAGCTGGGGCTGTTGGTGTGTGGGGGTCTGCCTTGGTGGCAGGGTTCTGCTCGGCTATTCTTTTGTTTTGGAGATTAGGAAACACTTTGTTCCCAGAACTGAAGCTGTTTGTAGTTATCTTGGGCGGGGAGTGCTCAGTGGTTTCCATACAGTTGTGCTTCAACATACGTCCTCCTCGTAAACTTCCTGGAAGTCCTCCTGTCCTGGACCCTGGCCTTCCTTTTCAGGGGCCTGTCCCTGGGCCTTCCTGAGGTCACAGGGCCTGGGCCTTCCTGGGGTCACAGGGCCTGGGCCTTCCTGTTCACTCGTCATGGGGCCCGGTGCTGTGCCGGCTTAGGGAAGGCCTTCTTATCTCAGTTGTGGCTGTTGTGTCTCCTACATGTCCTGGTCATTGTTCTCAGAGATGAGTGGGTCTACACGAGGATATTGCTGGGCTACGTGGTCACTTGGGTTTTCATGTTCCCTGAGCTCTTCTCCACTGGAGGCTCCTGGTCTCCCATATCCTGTCTTCCTGGGTCATGCATGGCCCAGTTCCTGGTGGACCCGGGCTTCTGTTAGGGTTTTATGTGGCGGTTGTTATGTGTGACACTCGGATGTGGTGTTGGGTTGGTGCACCCCATGCCTTTCCGTCCTTGCTCCAGAGGGCAATGCTCTCAGGTGAGGGTGAGCCACTCTATGGTCAGTGACTGTGCATACTTTGTGGTGTCAGGGGTGGGGGTGGTGCCCGTCTCAGTTCTTCTGATAAGATGTGACCTTCTCCTTTTGTAAAGCTCTGCCTTTCTCTGAGTCAAATCGCAGGCTGGGCGGTCTTGGTCAGGGTGGACGTGGCTCTGCCTTGGCCTTTTTAACCCATCTGGAAGGTTCAGATTCTTTGTTCCTGAATGCCTTGGCTGTGCATATGGGGCATGGGTGGAGGGTCCTCTGGTCTCCCTGGATGTGGTCCCAGTCTAAAGGGTTCACCCGCCCCCCAGGGGGTGATTCTCCCCAGCAGGCCTTCTTGAATTTCTGTCACGGACTTGGGTTCCCGGTGTTAGGCCTCTTTGCCTCCTCCTGCTCAGTTACGGTGGTCCAGTTGGTTTGCCCAGATAATGGGTGGTGGGTGCCAAGATGCTGGTTATCCTGTTCCTGGGTTTGCCCGGTGTCTGCTGTATGACTTCGCTCTGGTTCCCCGCTCCCCCGACTGATGCAGCAGTTCGGGAGGGGCAGGGCGGTTATATCCTTGGGGAGTGGGGTCCCGTTTCTTTGGGGGGGGTGGATGGCTTCCTTCTCTTCCAGTTCTTTGGTCTCAAAGGTGGCCTTGCCCTCTACGTGAGGGTCACGAGTTTGGGAGTTGGGTGCATTGTGGGCAGTTGTTGGGTGGAGGGTTTTTTCTGCTTCGGAGGCAGATGCCATCCTCCTTGCCAGGGACCCTGTTCTCTTTGTCCTCCTGTGTGGAGAGCTGTGGGAGTTTTGTGGGTGGTGTGGGGGATCGGATACATCTCCTCTTCTTTGTGTTCTCTCCTCTGTATTCCTGGGGGGTTTTGTGAGGGGGCTGTAGCCTCTCTGGGCTTCCTGTAGGCAGCCTTTGGGCTCTTGCAGGGCTCTTCCCTCAGCCCGTGGGCAGGGCGGGAGGGGGTTTCTTGTGTCATCGTCCTTTCTGTGCGTGCTCCCAGTGGCGGTTGTCTTACATTGTGGCTCTCGTCTTTGCCAACCGTTTTGTCTGCTGTTTCGTGTGGCCCCTCCAGGCGCACATTTGCTCTCTTCCTGCTCAGGGATTGGAGGTCACCTGGCGGGCTCTGGGGTAGTCTCGGCTGCGGTTGTGTGGTGCGGCCACTTGGGCTGCCCGGGTTGCATTTCTTGGGCCTTGTGGTCTGCCCATTATTGTTCCTGAGGTTGGCTGATCCTTGGGGTTTGTGGCGCTATCTTTTGGCAATGGTTGGTTGCCTTTCTGGGGACTTGAGTTGGTGATGTGATGCATCGGCTTTTTGGGGTGTGTGTGTCTCATTGGGACCTCTCCCCTTTCCTATACTTTGGTAGGCCTCAGTAGTAAGTACAGGGATGAGGAAGAGGGACGTGGAGGTAATGCCCCGATTACTTACCAGTAATCCTTATTACTCATAGTCCACCTCTTCCACTTCAGAGTACTGACGACCTTCCTCTCCCTCGCTGAGGGAGGAAGGTCCCATATTCCAGGTTTGGAAATTGGTAATGGGCTTGTGGATAGTATGTGGTGTTATACCTCAAGAGAAAAAGAAAGTGAAAAGGGGTTCCTGGACTGGAGGCTGGGCCTCTGAGATAAGTACTTTGATGAGAAAGAGTAGGAGTAGGAGTAATGAAGATTACTGGTAAGTAATCGGGGCATTCATACCTGCATTTCTATTTGACTTTATGTTCCCAGTCCTGGCTTAGGTGAATGTTACAGAAGATAGCCTTTGCATTTTGCAATATTTCCAACAATAGGGGCTCACAAAGCATAACACCTAATGGAAGGTAAAACATTAGCCATTAGCCGATAATAGAATAGTTTGTAACTAGGTTGACGTTAGACCTCCAATGAACACGTTGGTGGGTGATCGCATTAATGTCCCCATCTACAGCATTTGCGTGTCCTTTTGATGGAAGTTCTGTCCTTCCTTTACTCACTTCGGATGCAATCCTGTTTCTCTCCACCCATTTTATGTCCTACAACCTCCCCACCCCCCTTGACACCCCCTTCACTCTCTCACATCCTGTAATGCGCCTGCGCCTGCGTGGGTCCGCCCACGCTTTCAGTAATTAAGAAGAAGAAGAAGAACATCCTGTAATCAGTAATCCGACTCTGTGGCATCAAAGCACTGGGGTTGAACAGCCTCGGCTTGTAATTTGTTATCCTTTGTAATTAACCATTAAACCAACTATAAACCTGACAGGCATTTTGTGACCGCTCTTCACGGTGGCCTACTGCTTGCTTGCAGGTGTCGCACTGTGCACCCTTGTAGTGTCACCTGAGAAGAGTGGTTAACAGCCAATGGGTTGTGCAGCCGGTGATAACTCCCCCATTACCTCCATGTCGTTCTTCCTCGTCCCAGTACTTACCTTTGAGTGCGCTCTGCCCTCTCAGGAACTCTTTTCCCAAGATTTCTTTCTCTGGCTCCTCACCCGCCAGGAGGTGTAACCACCCACTTAACCACATCTCCTCAGTTCATTTTTTCCTGCCGGAACCTAAGGATCTTCTCTGTGCTGGGCATGTGAGGTGCAATGGCAGGTGGCTCTCGTCAGGCAGCCTTCGTCCGGCGGCTCCTCTACATGGCTTTGGTGGTTGCCGGGCCAGAGGATGCCTGCCGGGTCCCCTAGAAAATTCAGCGTCCACGGGCAGGAGGGGCGTGCCTTGTTCGGTCGCTATGCCATGTACAGCTGCTGCTTCCCAATGAGGGGGGTTCCGTGCCATAGCTGGCTCACTTTTCTCAGGTCTGGGACCTCTTGGCTTCCGACGCCTGGTACCATTCTACAGTTCGCCTGGTGTGCCAGCTGGACTTTGTTTCTCCTCCTCTGGAGTCAGGGCTCTGGGTGACACCTCTGCTCAGGGACAGCCTTCATTGATTGGCAATGCGCACCGCCCTCCGGGACCTTCTTCAGAAGTGCGCTATCATCCCCTTGCCCACTGGTCAGAAGGGGACGGGATTGTACTCCAGGGTACTTCTGGTCCCCAAGCCCCAGAGGCTCTCCTTTCGGCTAATTCTCAATCTGAGGGGTCTGAATGCTTTTGTACGAGTGTGACGCTTCAAGATGGAATGCCTGCAGAACATCATCATGGCAGTGCTTCAGGGGGACTAGATGCCGTTGATCGACCTGCAGGAAGGGTATTATCATGTCTCGATTTTCCAGTGCCATTAACACTTCCTGCGGTTTTCCGTGGGGATGGAGCGTTATCAGTTCCCGGTTCTCCTCTTCGGGCTGAAAACTGCTCAGAGGGTGTTTACAAAGCTGTTGGTCCCCCTGGTGGCACCATTACACTTGGTTGGGATTCAGGTCTACCCCTACTTGGACGATTGGTTGGTCAAGGCTGGGTCGCAGAGCCAGGTGTTGGTCCATCTGCATCAAGTGTGTCAAACTCTGACCAGGTGGGGGGTTCTTAATAAATCTCCTGATGTCCCACCTGTCCCCTTCTCAGATGCTGCAGTTCACTGGGGCCAAGTTCTGCACCCGTTAGGGAAAGATCGGCTCCCACAGGGCAGGGCGTCCTGTCTCCCAACGCTGTTGTGTGCAGTTTTGGGCAAGGATTGGACTACAGCCAGGGAACTGTTGTGTCTCCAGGGCCATATAATTCCTGTGTCTTTGTGGTTCCATGGGCACGGCTGCATTTGAGACAGTTGATTCATCACCTTCTGTCCCATTGGAGCCTGGCATCCCAGGCTTATGACTCTTTTCTATTGATCATGCCTGCTCTCTGGTAGTCCATCAGGTCTCATCGCCGGAAAAGGGTGCCCTTGTCCCCAGCGTTGCTGACCATACGTACTACCGATGCCAAAGGCCTGGGCTGGGGGACCACTCTCAGGGACATGTGGCCTTTGTGGGACAATCAGCGTTCCTCCAACTGGAAAGAACTGCCATCCTGAGAGCGTTGTTGTTCTTCCAGACTTCAATGGAGATGAGGTCTGTTCTGGTTCGAACCGAATATACCATTGCCCGGTCATATGTCAATCATCAGGGGGGAAAGGGATCCTGCTCACTGGAGGACCTGGCATTATCCATTGGGGGCTGGCCGAACTGCATCAGGTCTCCCTGCAGGTGGTCTATATACGGGAGGTAGACAATACAACAGTGGACAAACACAGAAAGTTGTTTCCAGTATGGGGGGAAATGTCCCTTCACACCAAGGTTTTTCAGGAGATTTGCAGGAGGGTCGGGCACCCTTGGATGGACCTCTTTGCCTCCCCCTGCAATGCTCAGCTTCCCCGGTTTCGTTCCCGGGCTCTGTCCCGGCCTGGGGAGTGGACGTGCTTTCCTTGGTCCCTGGCTCTTCTTTTTGCCTTTCTTCTGATTCCCCTGATTCCGAAGGTCCTCAGGAAAATCTGTGTCAGTCTGGGGGGTGTTTATTTTGGTGGTTCCATATTGGCCAAGGCAGGTGTGGTTCCTGGGCCTTATGGAGATGCAGTTGCCCCCCACCCCACTTGGGGGATGCCCTGGTGGCCATTGCGACTTCAAGGGGACATTCTTCCTTCTGCCTCTGCTGTCATTTGTTGGGGGGTCTGGAAACTGAAAGGAGGGGCCTACAGGAATTCCAGATGTTTTGAAATTCCTCCATAAAGGGCAGATAATGTGTTGCCCATTTCTCCTCTCCACTTTTAATGGTCAGCCATTAAGGCTTTTAGGTTTCCTGGTCCCCTCTGGCAGGGTGAGAGGCTCTGGTCTCGAGACTTTTGAAGGTTTTGTCTGGGTCACATGCTTTGGGTCCAATGGGCATCCGCCTGGGACCTCACATTGGTCCTGGCTGTGTTGCAGAAGCCACCCTTTCAACCCCTTGAGAATATTGAGCTGAAGTGGTTGACTCTAAAAAATACCTTTTTTGATTGCCATCATGTCGGCCAGATGTTTGGGGGAGATTAGGGCCTTTTTGTGCAGGACCCCATTTCTGGGGGTCGGGGAGGAGGCTCCATCAGTCACAGGAAGTGGTGCTTCCAGCCTGCTTTCCAGTTCCTTTTTCTCCTGAGGAAGAGGCCTGGTCTTGCCTGGATGTGAAGAGGGCGTTTAGCAGTATCTTTCCGGCACAGAGTGTTTTCAGAAAGACCAATCATCTCTTGGTCTCCTTTTGGGCTCGGGGATGTGACCACCAGGCTTCAACTCCTATGATTAACTGGTGGATCAAGTCCTTGATAATGCTGTCTTATAAGTCATCTGACCTCTACCACAAAGGGCGGATCCAGGGTCGTCCACAAGACGGGTGGCCACCTCCTGGGCGAAACTACATGGTGTGCAGCTGCTGGACATCTGCCAGGCTGCCACCTGGGGTACTCCTAACACCTTCATTCGGTACTACCAGTTCAATATGGATGGGCCCTGGTTTACCTCCTTTGGTGTTGGGGTTCTTCGGGCTGTGTCTCATTGATTTGCCTTTTTGCTGCTGTTACTCCAATGGTGGTTGGGTTTGAGTTGCAATATCCCCAGTGTCTGTGTCTTTTGTGTTGGGCATGGGCGGCGTTCCCACTCTGGCTTTGGTGCAACTCAAAGGTAGGTAATGGGATGTGGAAGAGGGATGTGGAGGTAATGTACGGATTACTTACTGGTAATCTTCATTACTCCTAGTCCTACTCCTCCTTGTCCCAAGACGGACATCCCTCCTCTCCCACCCTAGGTGTGAAGGAGCCCATGTCTCGGCTTTGGATATTCTGAGAAGATGTGGGTAAGTCGGAGGTTATACCTCCTGGGAGGAGATAGAGAAAGAAAGGTTGGAAAAAGAGTTCCTAAGTGGGCAGAGCACACTCAAAGGTGAGTACTGGGATGAGGAGGAATAGAACTTTGAGTAATGATCATTACCGGTAAGTAATCTGAGCATGATCTCTGTCGTGTAGATATGTGGGCCTCACATGTTCTGCAGAGATAACACTGGTAACTGTGTCTCAGGTGTTTGCAGCAGGACTCAAAGCTAATAACCTGGGAACAAACATTCAAAACACTGTCACAATCATACAAACAAATAAAACAGACATTGATTACTCTGGCATAAGAGAAATACATTAAACATAGCCATGTGGCTCCTGGTGACAGTAAATCACAGCATAAAAGAATTTGTGGTAATATGCTACCTGGATTTGAACACTGCCTTTGCATCCCCGGGGGTCCACTTGCAGTTCTCCTGTTTGCACACACTAAATGTTGGTGTTCTGCTCTGCTCATGCAGAGGCAGACTTTGAAGGTGAAACACTTGTGTACAAGCGCGTTATAAATGTCATATAATATCATATCATATCAAATAGCAGTTCATATTTTAGAATGAAGCGGTAAAGGAACAAGCAGTTGAAGTATTTCAGGTGTTACCTATGTGCAAACACTGACAATGCAGGAATGGCCCAGTCACTGAGCAGAGTGGAAATAGTTTAGACAAACAACCCACACCTGAAATGATTTTTCAAGGGTGTTAGAGTGATTGCTAAATATACACTGCCTCGCAGCTCAGGTCGCAAAAGAGGCTCAGACATAGGATGCTCTTGCAAGGTAGCAACTTCACATGGGTGTGGTGGGGTACGGCCTCGTCCAGAGGAGGCCTACCCCTCTGATAAAGGACGACACAGAGATGGTGTTGCTGGTTGCAAGGGTCCCCATGTTCACTACACAAATTACATGGGCGGCCTCTCTTTATTCACTTTGCCTCATGACCGGACACATCACAATGTGCTTAAAGGAGCACATTCCACCCTCTGTCATCACTTTCTTCTCCAGTCGACCTCCCCATCCTTCGGATGAAACAGGAATTTCTTATTACTGTGGCTCGGCCATCTGAGGCGATTACCATAGTCCCTTTTGTCTTCACTACCTCCATTGGGGTAGGGACATTTCCCCTCTGAGGTGTCTGGAGCATATCAGTACCTTGTCCCCTACCTCCAGATGTTGATCCTGCAATCCCCTTCTGATCTTCATTGATCACTCCAGGGCTATGGATTGAGTGATCCGGCAAAAGGCCCCTTCGGCATCACTGGAACAGGGCCTCCATAGGCAGTACCCCAGTCGAGCAGCGCGGAGTGGTGTGATATTCTGACAGAAACTGGTACAGGGCCCGCCGTTCGCATTTACCTTGTCCGTGTGCAATGAGGAACACGTTAATGAGGGTCCACATCATCCTCTCCACCTCACTGTTTTCTCTGGGCCATACCAGTGTTATCTTTTGGTGTCGTACTCCCAGGCTCTGGAGATATTAGGAGAACCCTCTGCTTTGGAAAGATGAGCCATTGCCTGTGCATATTTCACCGGGAAGCCCATGGCTAGCAAACATCTTCTCCAGAACAGGCACTACATCTTCAATTGAGATGGATTCTATGAACTCCACCCACGGCTATCTTGACCATTGGTTCACAAGGACTATGAAGTATGTGTCTCTGCAGGTGGACCCAAAGTCCATGTGTACCGTTCCAGAGGGAATATTGCTCTGGTCCATGGATTATTCTATGTAGGGTTCTCTCTAGTGGGGAAGTGCCGCTTGATACCACATACAGGCACCGACAAACTCCTCTACTTTGTCCTTGAGGCCTGGAAACCAGACTTTCATCTGGAGTCATGCCTTGGTTTTGGCCACTCCTTGATGGCCTCTGTGTGCAAGCTTCAACACCCGCAGCACTAGACTAGAGGTGATAACCATTTTTCGACACTCTGTGGACCAGACCTTTGTCCATAAAAGTCTGTTCAGTTCACACATGCCACATTTGTTCAAGCACCCTCTTTGTGTCCTGTGTACACCTGTCTAACTTCTCCAGAACTCGTTTCCATTCTCCCCGAGTTCCAGCTGACTGTAATAGCCAGAAGCATTTGTCATTTGCTGATGCTTCCTTTATTTCTTTGACGGACATCGAGATGGGCGTTGCGGCCGATGTGAAGGTATGCAGAAACGCCTCCATCTCCTTTTCCCCATTGTCACATTCCTGCTCCCTCGCCTCTACAGGGTGTTGGGAGAGGTAGTCTGCAGCATTGGCGTTCCCCCATGCGGTACACCAGCTTGAGGTCGTATTCTTGCAGGGTGAGTAGCCACCTCTCAATGCGAGCATGAGGTTTGGAGCATGAGCCAACCATGATTGGGATCAGGGGTTTGTGGTCAGTGACTACTGTCACTGATTTGCCATATACATAATTGTGGAAGTATCTGCAGCCCAGAGCACGGCTCAGGCCTCGCGCTCCATTTGCGAATATCTCTGTTTTGTAGCCGAGAGAGCTCTGCTCGCAAACCCAACAGGATGGGCATTCCCACAGTTGTCAGGCTGCATCAGAACTGCCCCGAGAGGAAATGGGCTGGCACCCACAAAGAATTCTGCCTTCCTATTCAGGTCAAAGCAAACCATGGTATATTTTGCTGTAAGCATGTTCTTGATCTCGAAGTCGCTATATTCCAGGGCGGTCCATTATCATATGCAGTCCGTCTTTGTGAGATTCCGAAGGGGCTCAGACAGGGTGGCCAGGTTACATATGAATCTTCCGCAGTATGTGACCATGGCCCTCATTACGACCCTGGCGGAATTCGGAAAACGATGGCGGAAATGCAATACCGCCATCGAATAGCGCTCGGTGCGACTATGACCCGTCACCGCAAAGTACGATGCCATTAGCGACACCGTAGTGAACGCCAACGCTAACTGCACCAAGCACGCGCGCGCGCGCCATGCCAAACCGTAAACACCACCATGGCGCAACGGTACGCCAATTCCGACCCCAGCGGACATGTACCTAACGCCATCAAGCATGGCGGAATGCACCATTCCGCCATGGTGAGAAGTACGGCATCGCGAATCAACCGTAAACGGCCCCACTGACTGCCCGTACACCGCTCCCTGCCCACAAAGTACAACTCCCCGTAGGTGCAACGAAGCCACAATGCAACCAGTGAAATGCACAAGTCACCCATGCATGCCAACGAACAAATGAACCTCAAGAGGGGCCAATGGGAGCTGCAGGGCACAGATGGCACGAATACAGAAGCCATCCCAATGGACATGACCACAGTCCCCCACCAAGAAACGCACGCAAACACAGGCACCTGTGACCAGCAATATTCAGAAAATCACAACATTCCACCAGTCCACCTGGCTGACCGGCATCTGTCACACAAAACCCAATCCCCCGCCCCTGAGCATGACAACATTCAAACTGTCATATTGGCAGCCCCCATCCCTGACCTCACGGGCTTCGTAGGCAAACGCGCCCAGTACAGGACCACGCAACAAAACTCCGAAGCTGGAACCCAATGCAGATCCCCTCACAATACATCGCTCCCCAAATAGGAATATGCCACATCACTTGCAAAGAAGAACGCTACACGGCCCATATCAGAATAGAATTTTAATGCACATCAATATCACCAAGCCCATACAGCCATCAGGCCATGAACTCCAAAACACATTTCACCATTGTGGGCTGCATCCGCAAGAAATGACCAGCCACTACTTGTGTGACGCCCTGTTCCCTCATGGTACACAGAGCCACATTCACGTACGAAAAGGCAACATGGAAGCGCACAGAACCGCAGGGCCGTCCCAATGGGGAGGCACTAGTCCAGCTGAAAGGCCGAAATGTTGCTCCGAGCCACCAGTACTGCGTAAGGGCATGTGGCCCATTGGCGATCGTCCCATAAGATCGTAATGCTGCTCCACTGATTAACACGAAGCAACAGGTGTCGGGAGTAAAACCCATCTGCAGGAGTGGCATACAGATGGCAGTGGCAAAAGGGGAGGAGATACCTGTCAACCAAAAGAAAAGAAACAGAATAGAATGGCCATCAGAACTACATTCGAACAACTCACTTCAATGATCACACTAGATCCACAGCCATATGCATGCAAGCCCACTCCAAAGGATCATCACCACCCCAAAACCACTTGCGAATCATAACTATCTATATCGAGGTGAAAACACCATCACAAACGAGTGTACCTGTGCATGCGTCTGTGAAAACAGAATCCTTCAGATGGGATTGGTAACGTGCATGGACACAAGTGTCTGAAGGCGCGTCGAGACAGGGAGGGCTCAACAAGGCCAGATAGACGATGGTCCCACTATGGCAGCCCTGCATCACATAGCGCAGGGGGGGCGGACAGATCCCAAGAAGCCCTGTACATGGCAAACTCTGTATCAAATCACCTGCCCATGCATCCATTCATCATTCCCTCATCCCGTAATGAAAACGCCTGAATATTTACTCACATAACATTAGAAATATCCATTGAGTCTGTGCGTTATGCAGCCTGCAAAATCCACAGTGCCCCAGCACGTAATTCCAGTCTAGTGAAGTAACATGTATTTGGGAACGTCCTGCCTTATCGTCCACTACGCAATTGCGCATCCCATACTATTCATATCAATCATAGCATTCTCGCCATGGCCCCTGTCCCAAGGACATTGAACAATAGAACGTTATATTTGCAGTCAGACCTGTGGGCATCTCCTCGCCGCTAGCTGAAAACCGAAAGCGCCGCCCTTCGAATTCCTCATTTGCAACATCACGTCGAAGAGGCATCTGTGGCCGTTTGAAAACACTAATTAATCCATCGAGTGCGGCTGTGTGTGAAAATGGCAACTGCCTTCACCCACGAATGGGACGCCCCGCCCGTCGTTGCAACTCGGTACAGTGATGAATGAGGGCCCACCGTTACTCGAGTACTACGTTCCACTGACCCTTCACAACTCTGTTCGCGACTGCACAGATAGTATGTGAAACAATGGGACCACAGCAGAATGAACATATCAACCAATGTTACACGGCCATCGGGTACAAATACAAGATTGCAATAGCAAGATGCCATTCCACGAATTGCAGCGTTGTGCGCGGGACGTGCTCGGCCAAAGGGGAGAGCAGTTTGCACAGGTGGAATGAATCACCACAGGTGGAGGCCATTCAGCCTGGAAACACATAAATTGCACAGCCAGTCTCCTCCCACAACCACACCGAAATGCTACCGGCAGGACTCGCGATGTTGGCCCTGGGGGACCTGATAGCACTGCAAGTACTCCAACTCCAAGAAGAAGACGAACACCAACTACAACCGGCCGCACGGAGGAGACGCAGGAGGAGGAGGAGGCCAAGGCAGGGCCAGCAAGGGCCGCCAGCACAGCCACTACCACCACGCAGGCAGCCCGCAATCCCACGCCTCCGAGCACATCCGTTCAACTTCACTGATGAGCAGATCCACACCCTCTACCGTCTGGACCGGGACACCATAACCGCCATTGTGGACATGACACAGGCTGACCTTGTCAGCATGATAGATAGCCCAACCGCCATCCCACCCCTACTGAAGGTGGTGTCTGTACTCCACTTCCTGGCCACAGGCACCTACCAGCACACAGTCGGACAGTTGCATGGCATTTCTCAGCCACTGTTCTCACGGACACTATTGCAAGTGCTCGATGCCCTCCTGAAGCACGCAGACGACTACATCTCCCTACCACGCTCGGAGCTGGAAATTACCAACACAAAAGTGGGATTCCATGCACTTGCCGGCATACCGGGTTGCATTGGTGCCATCGACTGCACCCATGTGGAATTGGTCGTCCCACATGCCATGGAGGCCCAGTACCGCAACCGAAAACAATTTCATTCTCTGAATGTACAAATGGTGTGTGACTCCAACAGGATCATTACACATTGTTGTGCCCGATTCCCTGGATCAACCCATGATTCTATGGTCTTGAGGAACTCTACAATACCACGCTACATGGAGCGACACGCAGGGAACAGATCCTGGCTACTCGGTGAGTCTCATTTCATGCATGATGATGTGGGGTATGTGATTCGGCAATGACCTGGCAGGAAGGGGGCGGGGGGGGGTGTGCGTACGTAGCAATGGCATTCCACATCATACGTTTATCGTCCACATACAGGTGATGCTGGATATCCACTGAAGAGATGGCTCCTCACACCAGTCCGGAACCCACAGAACCAGCATGAGGAGGACTACAACCATGCCCACTCACGTACCCGTGTAGTCATAGAACAGGCATTCGGCCTACTGAAGACTCGTTTCCGCTGCCTCAGCAGGTCTGGCGGGGCACTCCTGTACCGCCATGAGAAGGTTGCAAAGATGGTGATGGCATGTGTCATGCTCCACAACATGTGCGTACGTAGAAATGTGCCCATGCCCCCTGACGCAGAACTGCAAGCACCTGAAGATGGTCATGATGAGGGTGGGGATGTGGCAGCACCTCAAGGAGTCTGCGAGGCACCGGAGGCCCGTGACATTCGTCAGCATCTCATTGATGTATGCTTCTAGCACTCACGCCTGGTGGCTGATACATGGACACGGGACTCGTGGCACTGTGTGTGTCTGGGACATGCACAATATGGACTGTACGCCTATGATGGCCTCGTACACAAAGATCAATGTCCACACATCTCATTGGTTGATCGTGCACTTTTTATGGCATATGTGATATCATGTTGTACACCCTATCGACCCGCCACCCAAGTGAGCCCAACACACCCCCTCCACCCTCCCACCTCCCCCCCGAACACCAGTGTCCAAAGATGCTCATCGTCAGTGGGCAGTCGCTATTGCAAGCCCCCTCTGCGGGTATCAGGGGCACCCCTGCCTGTGGAGCGCAGGTTCCTCCCAGATCTACGTTGGGGGCTGCCCTGGACGGAACTTGCAACGGATGATGTCTCTGCCTGCTCACGTCCATGCATGTCCCTAAGGGTTTGCGAGAGCTCAGTGAGCACACGGCGCACTGCGGCAAGTTCACCACATATGTCTTTGGACGTCGCATGCAGTTCCCCCCTCAGGCTCTCGGTGCTTCTCTCCATTTGGACTCTCAGGCTCTCGGTGCTACTCTCCATTTGTGCCCTTAGTGTCTCTGTACCTCTCTCCATTTCTGCCCTAAGTGTCTCAGTTGATGTTTCTATGTCTGCCTTAGTGCCCCCACATTCATCGGCATGGTCCTTGAGGAGCGTGGCCAGTTGCTGCTGTTGCACTATTAACTGGTCGAGGGACTGTTGCCTCTGCTGGGCCATGGCCATTTGCGGGGGTGTCACAGAGGGGCTGTTGTCCTCATGTTGCCCTGCCACAGGGCTTGTGGGGGATGGCCAGTCGTCGTCTTGTGGGTGCCCCTGCGTGGTATCCTCATGTAGTACGGGATGGGACAGACAGGGGGATTGGGACAGGTCATGGATGGATCTGACTTCGACATCCCCGTCTTCTGTGTCGGAGCATGCTGCCATCAATGGGGTGTCACCTATGGTGCTGCTGCCACCGGAGGCAGTGCCTTCTGTGGCATCCGTTGGGGGGACCTGTGGTGGTGGTGTTGTGGGCATGCTGGCTGCTGGGGTGCCTGTTGATGTTCCCTCCTCTGTGCTGCCACCTGATTTGTGCTGCTGCCGTGTCTTGATGCGTGCAGCTGAGGTGGAGGGTCTTTGGCCGTTGGTCTTGGCCCTCTTTGCAGGTGTGCTGGTAGGGGTGTCCTGCAGCTCGTCGTTTGGATCGGACCCTGTGGTGGAGTAAAGGAGGGCGAGGGTTATTGGTGGGTCTGTGGGAATTGGAATGGCATTGTATCACATGCATTGGGGTGGTACCTGAGGGTGATTTGGGTCGGGGCCTTGGAGGTGCTTCCATTTGTGTGTGGAGTGAGGGTGCAGTTGTTTGGCAGCCTGCAGTTAGGGTGTGCCTGCTGCACGTGTAGTGCGTGTTTTAGGGGTTTTTAATTATTTATGTATTTATTGTGGGTTTTAACGTGCGCTATCAGGACGATGTGTGTGGACGTTCTCCTGGACATGTGTTTCTGTTGCACTATGGGGACACATGGTGCTTCACATGGATGGACTTTGTGGTTTTGGCATTGTTTCATTAGGCCCACCTACCTGATTCTTCGGATGTCTGCACTCCTTTCTCCATCCCTCCGACTCCCTCTATGCTCTCCATTCCGATGGTGGAGGCACAGATTTCTTCCCAGGGGGTCAGCTTGATGGGTGATTCCGACCCTCCCCCGGTGGCTGTGGCAATGTTGCGGTTGGCAGAGAGTATGCTGCGGACGCGTATCCGCAGGTCGTCCCATCGCTTACGGCATTGCTGTGGGGTGCGGGGTGCGGTCCCCACCGCACTTACCCGCTGTGCCACCAGAGCCCATATGGCCTTCTTGTTTGCGAGTGCCGTCCTGGTCATTTGCGTGGAGAAGACGACGGCAGCATTCTCCTGGAGGGTCTCTGTTAGCACGGTGAGTTCCTCACGGGAGAAGTGGACCTGCCGCTTGCGGTCGCACGCTTTCTTCGCTACTTTTCCCATTTTTCTTGGTTTCGCTAGGGTGGATGACGGGTTGGGTTGTGTCTCAGGGTAGTGATTTTAGTGGTTGTGTGGTTTTAGTGGTTTTATAGGTGTACGGCGGGTTGTTTCCCGTTCCGGGCCCGTGTTTTAACTTCCGTTTCCGTATATTTCCGGTCACCGTACTTTACGGTAGGCGCACACTGCGGTGTCCGCTGTGATGGGTGGCGGTATTGCACCTAGGGCGCCGTACGGCGGCGGTGTGGGCCGTTTTGGGTTCATTTCCGCCATCGCGGACTTTGCACTTCCGCCATGCCGTGGTGCTCGTGCCCGATGGGTCGGAATGGGCCGCACTTTGCTCCTTCTTGCAATGGCGGAAACGCTATTTACGCTGTGGCCGTCCGGTCAGTCACTTTCCGCCAGGGTCGTAATGAGGGCCCATATCAAGAAAGCTGCATACCTCAGAAGCGTTGGAAGGGGGCCCTGCCTCCTGGATGTCTTTTACTTTTGCAGGGTCGGGAGAAATCCTGTTTTCCTGAAAGACAAACTCAAAGAATTTGATCTTCTTTTGCAAGAACGGGCATCTGTCCTCATGCAGTGTGAGTCCCAACTGCCGGATGCTTTCCAGTATGTTCCCGAGCCTTTCTAAATATTCTTGTTCAGAGCTCGAGTAGCCTATGATGCCAGTGCTCTGTGGATCGTATTCTGATACACCTCAGAGGCCGAAGAAATGCCAAAGTTGAGGCGCTTGTATCTATGCAGCAATCAGTGTGTGGTAAACGTGGTAATGTAGCATAAGGCTGGGTCAACAACAGATGGTGATAGCTTGCTCTTAAGTCCAGTTTTGAGAATAATTTTGTCCCCTGTAGATCAGCTAGAATGTCATCAAGCGTTGGGGTGATGTGTCTTTCCCTTATTATTGCTCGAATTGGGAGACGCATATCCACACATATGTGAATGGATTCTGGTTGTTTGTGTTTGCTGTCGATTACAGTTGGGTAAACCCATGAGGTTGGCCCTTCTACTTCTTCGATAATGTCCTTGTTGGCTAGGTTCTCGAGTTCTTTATCGACTATTTCCCTCAGGTGGAACGGCACCCGCCTGTGCTTCAACGCTGTTGGCTGTACAGTTGGATCGATGTGAAGGCGGACTGAATTTCCTGTGAACTATGCGTGTGAATAAATCTGCATATCGAGCCAGCAGGGATTGAATGTCTTGTATGTATACACCGAAGGCAAAGTTCACGATGTGCAAAGCCTCTGCTGTGGCACACCCTAGTAATGTCACTTTGCTCACCTTGATGACAAAGAATCTTGCTCTGATAGTGGTGTCCTCATGTCGAACAGGTGCTATTAAGACACCCTCCAGTGTCAGTGCCACCTTCCCCCCAAATGTATATATCCGTACCTGCTTCTTTCTTAGGGGTGGAGCATCTGTCAATCTGCAGTAATGTTTGTCTGCCATGACGCTTACGGACGCCCCAGTGTCAATCAACATGTGATGCTGGGAGTTGCAGATGTGGATGTTACACTTCGGCTGGCATTGTTTTTAGGCCTTCATCTCAGACATGCTGGAAATAAAGAACACGTCTTCTTCATCTGTCTCCTCTACAGACTGCTCTTTATCCCGGGTTGGTTTTTCGACTAGTGAAACCCTCTGCGTCTGCCTTTGAGATGGCTGTCTTGAGCCAGCTTGTCGTCCCAAATGTGTCAACGGAGCTGGCGCATGGCAGACCCGGACGAAATGGTTTGTTAGCCCACATCTCACACAGATGTGACCCTTGCCGGCCGGGCATTCGTTAGAGTGGGGCAGGTCACAGACACATTTGGGACATGGAGTTACTTCATTTCCTCGCCCCTCCTTCTTGTTCCATGGCAGACGCTTATCTTTTCTGTGAAACTGCTGTCGTCCTAAAGTGCAGGCTTCTTCCAGGATGGTCGACTTCATGGTGGCACACATCTTGTGTGCTCTGGCATCTGCCAACTCGTGGGAATGTCCAAGCACTAGGATGCAGCCTAGGGTTATACCCGGTTTTCGCAAGTATTTGTCATCTTAGTTTAAAGGATGAACATCCCCGGATTAGCTGTTGACGCATCTCATGTTCTTCATCTAGCCATGAACATGTCGAGGCCATTTGCTGCAGTCTGCTATGATGGGCGTCAAGGGATTCCCCTTCTTTCTGTAGAGCGGTCCTCACAAGGAATCTCTCATAGTCCAGATTTGCCATGGGTGCGAAGTTTTCTTGGACTGCCTTCTTGGCTGCATTGAGTGCCCGTCAGCAAGTCGTAGAGTCTCGAAAATGTTGCAAATAGCAGGACCAGCCGAGTAAACCATAACTGATCTTTTTGTGTCATTGTTGTCTTCCCCTGTCGCTGCTAAGAACATCTCTAGGTGCTTTACACAGGTGGACCACCTGCGGCCCAGGGCTGATGGGGCTCCAGAGACCTCAAATTATTGCAGGGGTGTGAGGTACTTGGATGGGTGTTGCACCCTGGCCCCCACAGGGGGCGCCTCCGGCATCATTTGTCATTGTAGAGCGCTGAATATGGTATGATTGCGAGCAAAAACAGTACTGTTAGCCTGGCCGTGACTCCTGCTGTGCTTTGGCAGGATAGCTGGCACCCATCACTCTCCACATACATGGGCTTTGGGAGGCAGGACGTACAAGCACTGCATGCAAGAGGTGCAACTCTTGCGTAGACACTGCATTGTCGAACTGTCCCTGCTCAGTGGCACAGTGCAGGTCACTGTGCACAGTTGGTCACCCTGTGTCTAGAGGTAGGACACACAAGCACTCCCAGTGGGAGCTGCAACCCTTGTCTTGAATACCTGGAGTAGTTCTCAACTGTTCCTTATTTATTTTGCCTATTTATTTATTTATTTAGACCGATGGTGTGTCCATGTTCAAGATGCATCCCCAAACTTGTGAGCTGCACTTGCTCATCCATGCCCTGCAGGTGCGCACTGGAAGCGGGGGCAGTTGGGAACTTTTTGTGCTCCTTTTCCGTTTTATCTCTTTACACGCACTCAGTCTCATGATCGTGTGGGGGGAACCGAGGTGCGCACACGTGTTGTCACACCGCTGGTGGCCCAGGAACATCAGGGGCCAAGTGCCCCGCAAGGTTGGGCTTGTAGGCAACACTGCATGCAGCCGACGCCGAGGCTGGAACGAGGAACTCCGCCAGCGTATGTCTCGCACATGCAGCAAGGAATATCTTTCGGGAAGGCAGTGGGTTCACAACCACGCAGAATGGTTGTCGCTAGTGTGGTGGGGTACAACCTCGTCCAGATGAGGCCTACCCCTCTGATAAAGGACAAAACGGAGACAGTGTCGCTGGTTGCAAGGGTCCCTTTGTTCACTACTCAAGTGACATGGTCGGCCTCTCTTTATTCACTTTGCCTCGTGACCTAACATGTCACAATATGCCTAAAGGGCACAGACCATAGTGGGTAGTTGTGCAATATTCCTTCACAACTCCAACCATAAAAACACTTAATACCAGACACGGTAAGAGACAAAAACAGGAAGATTAACCCCAAGAGAATGTTCCACAGCCTATGGTTAATATTTGCAAACAGTCCATGGAATTCCCAGCAGGGAAAACAAAGTCTCAGTCTCTGGAAAATGATATACAGTGACAGGCGACCACTCACCAGCTGGGTCTTGCTCTTTCCCTGGAAACAATCAATCTCGGAGCAGGGAATGCTCGTTGCCTGTCCTTTGGACATCTCTGGCACCCAGATTCCCTTCCTCTCAGGATCGTGGAACTCTTACAAAACAACATACAGGTTTCAGCTGGTGGATGTATGTACAATCACCGGGTATAGAAACCACCTGTATTGGTCGCCTGTGGTTTTAAGACTGCAACAACACAGTCACCCATCCTCCTGACTAAGAGCCCAGGGACCACCTGGCAAGGCCGATCAATGGGAACATTATCTGTCTATCTTCCCTTTCTACAGACCTTCCCATTCCTAGTCTAACTTCACTTTCTATCAGGGAACGGGCTAGGCAGAGATCAGGCACTAAATTACATAGCCATCAAAATGTCAATCTTAACTTTGACAATTTCTTCAGCTCCCTTTGTGCCTGACCAGGTTAAGGGTGCCTCTTTCTCTACTACCATCCATATTTGCCTGGCTAACCTGGTGGGGCTCATCAAGAATATTGCAGCTTCTTCCGGGCTGGTTGACCCTTGCTCTGTGAAAACAATCTAGAATAACTTTCTCATCCTCACACCTGCCTGTAAAGCCTTGGCCAAAACCTTCAAAGAAACTGGTCTCGTTCCTCAAGCTCTGAAGAAGACTTGTATATTACCTCTTCTTTAGAAAGCAAATGCTGATCCTAACACCCCACAATCTACTCTCCTAATTCCAATGCAGTGTTTAATGGCAACATTGTAGAAAATGTGGCTGTACACCAACTGCTTGGGGTCAACAAGCATCATGGCCTTCTGCTTGACCACCAATGAGTTTTTAGGCCTGTCAGAGGAATGGAATCTGCGTTGTTCTTCATGAGAATTGGGATATTTATGACATTGAATGCCATCTCCCCTTTAATCTGCATCCTCTTTGACCTCTTGGTGGCATTTGACCCGCGTAACAACAAGACCCTCCTTTGTTGCCTCTAGACATCCTATGAGATTTCTTTTCTGGCTTCCGACTGATATCATCCTCTTGTCTGGCAGGTAAATTCAGGTCAGGTCAGTCCCCTTTCTCTCAAAGTCTGCCACAAAAATATATGGAGTCCCACAATGCTCCTTCTTGTCGCCATGGATTTTCAATGACTACATGAATCCTCTTGTTGACCTCATCACCCCACACACAGCCATTTGCCCAACCTATGTGGGTGATCTGCAGATTCCATTGTGCCGGATCTGCATCTGGTCTCCATCATACTCAGATTGTCTTCTCCAGATTCAGGACGGGATTGTTGACAAGACCCTCTACTTGAAGCCAAGGAGACTGGGAATAGCTACTTTGGGAATTCAGCATCCATTGCACAAGTTTAAAACACTACAAAAGAAAATGGATCCCATGGAAAAAGAGAACAGGAAACAATTCCTAAACCCATTTCCATTGCAGGCGATTCTAATAGTAGCTGGGAGGCTGGGAATCCGACAGCGTGAGTCCCAGTAATTATCAATGGAAGGTTGGAATGGTGGGATGTGGCAGTGGGGGGAGGCATGTGGGGAGCCAAAAGCAAAGCTGGCTAGGGAGGTTTGGAGCAGCGATGTGACAGGAGTGCGGGTAGAAGAATTGTGGCATCCAATGGATCGGGTTGGTGGAAAGGTGGGCCAATACTTTGAGGTAAAGCTCTCATGAGAAACCTGATTAGCTGGGATGCTCTCCATCTGACATCAGACCCATGGTGTTAAATCATGTTAAGAGTTTGTATACTGCACCAGTCACCACCGTATGGTCTAACAAGGACTAGGCTCGTCCAGAGAGAGGTGCGCTGTGTCACGGCTAGGGGTATCCAGACCTTGGTCTGCAAGAGAATAGAAAAGGGAAACAGTAGTGCGGAGAGGGCAACGGGGTTGAAAGTTTGAACTCACATAAAAGATCAGTACTTCACTGTATTGGCCTTACCACAACTTCTCTTAGTTCTAGTGTTGTAACATCCCAGCACTCGAACTTAGCCTGAATGGCCTAATGGCCACTAAAGTTGCAGGATCGCATGACCCTGCTTACACCTTACTGCCAAAGCTCCCTACAGGTATTGACTGTAACATTAAAGGTTTAATGCCTGCGACTTACTCCAGCCATCATAGAAAATTGAACGTATTCCTTTTAATATTGAAGCCTCAGCCCTGGTACTGATTCAGATGATGAAGTGGATTGTCACAACACCTCATTTTTAGAGGAGAATTATTCTTCACATTCGTCCCTGATTTAGAAATGACACACCTTATACTGGTTCTAATTATGCTGACTGTAGTAAATACCACAAAAATAACAAGACGACGTGTGGATCAGTGGCATTGCACCCTCAATGCACTTCTTAAAATGTTTTTAGTAGTATGCATGCTATTGAAGTGACCAAAATTCAGGTTAAGGTAGCTTGTAACTGTGTTAAAATCACAAAGGCGATGTTCCCTACATTTATTTTCTATAGTGTTTGCATATGCCAAGTAGCATTGACTAACAGTGCATATGTTAAAAAATGCACCATCCTTTGTGGCCTGGCCAGGTTGGCACAAGGTTGCAGGTGCATGGCGTTTCTCTAGAGTCTAGAGTTGGATCCGAAACCATTGGCTCTCCAGATGCTCAGGACTACAACCTCCCTTTAGACATAGCCAAATGGCGAGGGATCATAGGAGTCATAGTCCAAAATAACCAGAGCGCTCAGGTTGCAGATACTTGAATGTCATGCAATTTGCAAATGTTTACAAGGCCAGAGCTGTGCTTTAAGGTTGGATGGTTCAAAATGTAGGGCAACGATTTCAGGCAGGTGTGATGGCTGGATTTGTGATGTCTATGCATCTGCGTTCCTTATTAAAGTCCTTTTCTTGGGGGCATTTGATGGTTTAACATTTTGAATACAAAGTAGCTAAGAAAGCTTTTAGCTGGCTCGCATTTTGGTAGTATGTCTAAACGCCAGATGCCGAGATTGGATTAAACTGGCTGTTTACGCATTGCGCAGTGGGATTATGGCAGCCTGCTCTTCATTCGTTATGGTACCTGATACATCTTTTGTTGTTGTTTGCAGGTGGGGGTATGGATCAGTTTCACCGTCATGACCCAGTGCGTTCCAGGTGGGTAAGACGATGCTTCCTGTTTGGCTGATCATTCTCGACGTGGGTGGGGCACTGAGGTCAACCGATGGCTCCCTAACAAACCCCCCTCTTTCTCTCTCTCTTTACAGTTGGATTGTTTACATTAATCGGTTTCATTCAGATGACTATTTGGGCCAAGAAGAAACACTCCACTTATCTGAAAGAGTTCGGGAATTACCCGAGTTTTCGGACGCGGATTGTCCCATTCCTGCTGTAGGACTGCATAAGGCATTCAGGATGCGAGACAGACAATCCTACCACAACGTTGCTTTAAAAATTCTCAATGAGGAGCATAACAGCAAAAATACGATCTTTTATGCAGGGCTAAAGAACAAAATCTCTTTGCCCACTGTGGGATGGGCCGCTGTAACGTGAATTAAATGAGTCATGGCTCTGGGTAAATGCAGAGACCTATAATTTAATGCTGCATTTTCTATTCCCAGCAGTAGACATTTTTATTGCATCGCCCAGAGGAACAGGTGTGTGAATAAGAAGGAAAAGCAGCCAATGTCAAGCGAAATCCAAGATTGCCAAACTTCCTAGTCTTCTTGCACTAGTGCCGAATGGTGACACACTTTCAACATGAATAAATAAAATGTATGATTTTTATTGAAAAAAGCATGGTGTTAGAGTTGCATTTTGTACAATCCAGAAAACTGATTATTGGCACGTATGGGAGAAGATGGGACGGGGGAGCAGAGAGGAATCATTTAATATATAATAAAAGGCCAGATGTATGCTTGTCCGATGAATTCATGCGCAGTAGAGACTGCCCGCTTCGCCTGTTGTCACCGCTAGAGGGAGCTGTTGCCTTAGGAATATATAGTGGTCCTACACTGTGAATGAAAACCTGCTGTATCATCTTCCCTAGGATATATAGTGGGCCTACTGTGTTGATGAAAACCTAAAAAATATTTAATTTCTTTGAACATGAATTACAATCAAATATCCGCAGAATACAATGACACTCTGAAAATGTCTTTCCTCGCGCACTTTGGCCTGTGTTTACAGGCTTTCACACTAGTTTAATACATATGAGAAATAGAGTAGCTATTGATATAATGTAAAGAAAACTACAGGCTAGCGGTAGAAGGGAAGTGAGGAACACATGGAGTGGAGACACACTATGGCAGAGAGTGAAGGAGTTATAACAAAGTTAGCAGTTTAGGAAAGCCTATGGTGATTAAGTGCATACGGAGCATACATCAGGGACGTACACAGGGTGTAAATGCACTATATAAATACAGGCCCGGGCATTCACACATTTAAAACCTACTTCGAAATGTAATGATTGCTGCAGCAGAGTGAAGTGTATACATCAAATAATGCCAAATGGGAGAGCACAAGGTTATTTGCTGGCGTCCCAAAGGTGCAGGTCCACCCACCCTGGATGACATCTCACTGAGACCGGAAGCCAAGAACCAGAGTGAAAGTTGAGCAAGCTTTGAAATGGCCTCAGCATCACTGCCAGGAGTTCAGCAGCAGCAGCAGCCCCATCTATGACACAAACTCAGCTTTCCTCAGTTGATTCATTCACAACTGTTGTGTCTCCCTTTTCTGGGAGTCCAGGGATTCCATCACTTGGGCACATGCAGCTCAGCTCTCAAGCTCTGCGCTTGTCCCCAGGCATGAAGCTCCTGTACCATTCTACTTCCTGGGGTCAGTTTCAATGGGTATCTGCCATGCTTAATGTTTCATTGCTCTAGACTCCCCTTCTTTTGAGTATTGAGACTCTATGCTGGCTCCTTCGGTTGGAATGTTTATCTGCTCACCCTTCTGCCTGAGCACCCAAACCGGACAAATCCCCCACTCTGCAGAGCGACCAGAACATGCAAGTAGCTTGTTATCATCTTTGCATCACTTTCAACCAACTGCCTTCAAGATGGACCATCATTCCCATCTGCTTCCCAACATCCCCTACCTAGTTACGCTCGGTTGGGCAACTGCATGCCAGGTTTGCAAAGCGGATGAAGTGTGAGTATGTGTATCCTGGCCTGTCTCTGTAATGGAAGGAAGGGGGGTGTTAGGGTATGTCCTTCAGGTTTCCCTGTCTCCCTGCATGCCTGGCTGAGTGAGGTCATCTGTAGAACATTGAGTGAGTGCTGGAATGCTGTGGGATGATTGAGTGTTCTGAGTGGTCCACATGAGCCAGTTGGAAGAATGCAGCCTGGGTGGTGGTAGCCCGTGGGCTCACCTGAGCTTCCTTGTAACTCCTAATGAGCCTATGTACCTGATGACAACTGATCTGAAGAAGTAAAAGAATAAAGAAACATGATGATGTTACCTGTTGCCTCCTCAGTGATTTACATGTGCAACAACCTGCTCTAATGCTAGCCAAGAGATTGCAACTGTCCAACCATTTGGCAAAGTGATTCACAAAGAGATAGAATCCTTCAAAATAGTCACATTCGTGGGGGATTTTTCATTATTATCCACCTTCATTTTTGTAGTGCACAGAGATCCAGGATTTCCTGATGTCTAAAATTATTAAAAATGATCAGAGTCAAGACCTCATCACCACTGTTCCAATCCAGTCCTCCTTTACATTTATATCATACCCCACTCACGCCCCCAGTCTTCTCTACCCAATTAGCCTGTGATGCCATCTACAAGTCCATCCCATATGGGACTACTAATGAGCAAAGCTCCCACAACCTCTTCATGGCGCTCAGTTCTCCCCTTCCCAACCTTAGTGCCAAATACTTTGGACTTAAGCTTCTCGCATGCATATTCACCCTTTGACGTTAGCCTACACTAAACAAACACGTTTTCAGCAATTTCTGAGCAGTTGTTGTCCCTCCTGTTTTAATGGCTTTCCTGACTCCACAATTGTTGCCCTTATGGCACTGGCCACCAGACAGCCTTGCAGGTGATTCCACCACTCAGTTGCTGTAGACAGGTGGGCGGTTGCTAACCGTCGGGGCGCATGAATTAACACACCATGCAATAATATATTTTGCAAGCTGACATAAAACACACCAGATTAATCCAGAATTAATGTTTTACTGGAAATGTATGATTTAGATTATGCTGGCAAGAAGTCATTTATATGATGGGAAGGTAATACAGTGTGAAAGTGGGATATGAAAATATTGACCTATATTCCAGTCAAGCGGCTGAGCTATGATAGAAGCTTTCAAGAACTGAAGTATTACTTAAAAAATATATGTTCACTGCAAAACTCGGGTGTTGGCAATCTTGAATCTCTACAGGATAGTAAGTACAGTCCTCTCTCGAGAGGTGAAAAGAGTGGTCAAGTTTAACAAATCCTCCCTAACACATAGTTGCCATGCCATTCACCTCCTCAGAGGTATCCTTCCTTTTCTCTCCTTCCCCCAGAAGCTCACTGTCTCCAGAGCTCTGGTTCTCTCTAGGCTGGACTACTGTAACAGCCTCTATCTAAATCTTCCTGCCTCTACTCTCTGCCCTTTGCAACTCATCCAGAACAGGACTGCGAGACTTGTCCTTGGCCTCAAGCCCAGGGACCGTATCTCTCCAGGACTGAAATCACTACATTGGCTCCCAGTGGCTGTGAGGATTAAGTTCAAAACCCTCTGCATTGTCCACAAGGCCTTCTGGGGCCTTGGGCCAAAATACCTGCAACTCTCTCTTCCTAAATATATTCCTTCTCGAGCCCTTCGCTCATCCACCTCCAACTACCTCAGGGTCAGCCGCTTCTCCAAGCAACGAGCTGGTGGTAGATCTCTCGCCGCAGCAGGGGGCCTCCCTCTGGAACAGCCTTCCTGCCTCCCTGAAACTTGAGGAGAACCATCTCCGGTTCCGGAAGCACCTCAAAACTTTCCTCTCTGCCTCTGCTTTCTCTCCCTCTCTCCCCTGCTAAAATCACTGAACCTGCACTAAATCTGCAACTGGGCCACTCACCGATCTCATGTCCTGGTCCAGCCACTCTTCCTTGCACTGCCTACCTGCACTACGGGACTGTCTCTGTATCCTACAGCCCCTTCTCCCGGCACTTACCTTGCACTCGCCACCAACTGGCCCTATTATTTATCTTCTATTCTATTAACCATGTACCGCACTTTCCTTGCACTTGCCACCAGCTGGCCCTATTATTTATCTTGTATTCTACTAACCATGTACTGCACTTCCCCTCTCCCCTTCCCCTGCACTTTTTCCCAGTCCCCCTACCCTTGC
Organism: Ambystoma mexicanum; assembly: GCF_040938575.1. Lineage (NCBI taxonomy): Eukaryota > Metazoa > Chordata > Amphibia > Caudata > Ambystomatidae > Ambystoma > Ambystoma mexicanum. Next base: position 638,525,617 of record NC_090922.1, on the reverse strand, counting down.
ACTTGCACGATCTGAATGACACCTGGCCTAGTAGGATCATTGTCTGTCTCCCTTTGCCCCCCCCCATCCTGCCTCGTCGCGCCTTGAAACACTTGTGTATATGCGCGTTACAAATGCCATATCATACATCATAGTTCCACACACCCTCCACTCCCTACACTATCTGAGACTGCTATGATTGTGAAACGCAACGTTGCTTCTCATAGCTATGTCCACGTTCAATAAATACCATAATAATAATAATAATAACATTAATAATAATAATGATAATAGTAATAGCAATAATTTAAAACACAAATCCACACCTGGTAAGAAATGTTCGGTTTATGAAAATTACTTCTAATCCTGAAATAGAGATTTGGACTTTTAAAGAAAAGCCTCTTAGAGTTGCGTCCTTTAAGAGGCCGTTTCATTATTTGTCATGTTGAATAGTTCATCTGACAAATGTCAGGTAGGCTCTGTCAATGGAGGAATGCCCTGAATGAGGTTGAGGGCTGAGGCCAGCATAATTACAGAGCATTGGGAAACTATTCTATATTGATACCTTAATTATGTGCATGGAGCACAGTAAAGTTCTTCAAAGGAGAACTGAAAAGTGTGTTATAATAATTAATTAATATTTGAAGGGCAGTTAGGAAATTACGTGAATAAGGTTCTCCTGCAAAACACGAAAACAACACAAGGGTCAGCGGAGAATCATTTTTTAATGGGAAATATGTTTTCAAGAAAAAACCTTTTTAATAGCAATTTATGAGCAGCGGGGGATTACACGTGCATCATTGTGTTACAATAATGATCTTTGATTTTGACGGGCATGTCCAATAATCTCCAGCTCTTCCTCATTCACTTTCCCCTCCTGATATCAATACACTCTATGTATGCAGGGTGTAAGGTGAATGATCAAAGAACCTGAGTTGTGACAGTCATGGAATCCATTGCGGAAGCTCTGCTCCACTCCTTCTTTAATGTTACCGCATTCTATATAGCATGTGCCGCTCAGAGTACTTAGGTTGCTAACGTCGCCCTACTTAGTGATCGCAGTTGCTAATGTCACCTTTAAATTCTTTGACTCTATCGTCCCTGCCATTCTCCACTCCAGAACCTGGTAACAACTTTTGATACTCTGGAATGCACTCCTCATCCCCATCATCTACAATTTGTGGGGTTTAGTTTCCAGACTTTCTCACATTAGTTTGAATTGAATCTGTGAAAGAGATTCTGTTCCCCTTTCTGAGATCCTCAATTTCTTTATTCAGGTAGAGAGGCAAAATGCCCCATTCACTGCTCTTTGTTTTTTAACGTTTACATCTTCCAACCGGGTAAGCTCCTGAAATCTTTGCGAGACAGTTTCCTCATTTGCGCCAATGACCAGGCTCGGACTGGCCTATAGGGCAATAGGCCCATGGTCGAACCAAAAACGCTAAATGCTTGTGTGGGCCTGTTTTTTGGCCATTGTGGGCCAGTTTGATGAGTTACTTCAATATGCGGCTAATAGTTTTGACCAGTGTTGCTGAATACATTTTCTTTAAAATGCACAATTGCATCACATTTTATCAAAGAACTCGTGCTTGGGTACTATTCAAACCACGTCACAAAAGGAATGAATTCCCATTTGCAACTGTGGGGCACTTTTGTCGCTGGTGCCCGAGACAATTTTATGCATCAGTCCGACCCTGCCAATGGCAGCCATTTTGTCAGATGCTTCCTTAGCAACTACTCTTTTCACTTAAGGCACATCTCTAGCATGTGGAGCATGATGGAATCCTGGATGAGTTATCCTATTATGTCTGACTTTGGGCTCCCCTAGAACTCTCTTATTCTCGGCTCGTATTGCTCAAATCCTGTGATCTTTAACCTCAACATATTCTCTCTAAACAGAGTGAAACTCTGAGAATATCTGCCTGGCCCCCTGAAGTCCAAATCAGAGGGATTAATTCGACCAACAGTTTCAATCCTAAATACCTAGATAACAGGCATCTTGCACCGTAACGCCCTGGGCCACTTGGTGTGCGATAAAGCAGTAAATGTAAATCTAGAATGAAACACTTCCTCACCCACTCTCACCCTTTGGTCCAGTGTCCAGGACAGGACAGGACTTAATCCCACACAGGGTGGACTATTGTAACGCACATTTGAAAGGAACCGACTCCAATATCCTTGAAATACAGCAAATGCTGTAAACTTAAAGAGCCAGCCTTGTTAGTGCCTCTTGAGGTCTGGGGGCCTATTTGTTCCTTATGATTCAAGCCCTCCACTGGCTCCTAGCTCACCAGAGATGGTAAGTCAAAGCATTCATTCTTGGTTTCAAGGTGCGGTGAAGAAAAGCCACAGAATCTCTCTCTAAACTCATCACCCTCCACAAGGCAATGCACCTTAAGCTTGATCGTCAACAGGCCCCTTCAGATATGCACCTATTTGAGAAACCAGATCCACAGTGAGACTTGCAACTGGATAAACACACTCCCATTGCAACTCTGCAGCACCTCCAAACTTTGTAACTTTTCTAAACTTCTGAAAAATGCGATCCTTTTTCAAAGCTTCCATTAACAACTTTCTGACTACTCCTCTGGTCACCTTGTCTGGTTCCTGATGGCGCTTTGTTATATGCTTGCAGTTTAAAAATGCCCCACATAAACAGGAAATCCTGTTGTGACATATCGGGAAACACCACCTGACCGAGGACTAATCCCAATGGACACACAGACTGATGAATAGACGGCAACTCACATTCCTCACCTAACTTGGCCACCATGGACATGGAGGGTGGAGTCCCTCTTTCATTTCCACAGTGGTGAGTGGTGGGCAGTGAAATGTGGTGCTGTGCAGTGGTCTTGCAACCACGATTAAGGTACGTGTGGGCTGGGAGGTGGGGAGCATGCAGAGAGACGGTGAGAACAGGAAAGCGGCGGGGAGCGGGAGTGAAAAAGGATGGCAAGAACTCTAAACACGATCGTGAGAGTCAGCCCGAGTTTGGAGAAACGTGATTGATGGAAAAAGCTGTAGAGGGTGCTAATAAGAAATCAGGTAGGGAAGACAGGTTGTAAGAGAAAGGGGTGTAATGAAGTAGAAAGTTGGGAAATTAAGTAAGGAAGAAAAAAGAGAATATAGGATGGCGTGAGAGAGTGGCAGCATCTAATGGAATTGACAAGTTCTCGATATTGCCTTCTTCTGGAACCAGAAGTGTGTATTTATCAACTGTAGGTCTTGGCCAGGTTCCCTTGTTGGAGCCACATTAACTCTTAGCATCATTTTGCTGGATTTTACAGGTAATTGCAACATGTTGGTTATTACAGTGCCAATTTACAACTCAGTTTGATGTGAGCGCCTCATTATGAGTCTGGTGGTAACCCTGCCGGTGCTACCAGTGGGGTTCTGTCATGACTCGTAATAACGTACAGGTGCCTGACTTCTCGGTCGCCGTCGTCTCATTACGAGTCCGGCGGCCCGGGAAGTCAGGCGCCGGCAAATTGTTAGTCCCTATTTCCATAGAGTTATATGGGACTCTATGGGAGTGGGGACACAGGAGCACGGGCACCGTTAGCAACGCTGCCGGTGCTCCCGTGAAGAGTCTGCCTACCGTGGCCGCAGTGCCCGGCAGGGTCAGACCTGTCGGGTACAGCAGCCACGGCAGGCAGACAGAAAGCTTGCCGACCTGAAACAAGGGTGCCGGTGGGCTTACTGGCACCCTTGTTTCAGACTTGCAAACTCCTAATGAGGCCAAATGTGTAATGAATTGTCGACATTCACTTCTGCTTTCCCTTACGTTGGTCTCACGTTGTGCGTTTTTACATTTTTCTAAGTTCTCCCCTGAACTATTTGATTAATTCCAGCCATAGCACGTGTATTTTGAAGCATTTGCGTTTGGTGTGCTTGTAGGTGTGTGTGTGTTTTATTAGCACTCTCTTGTATTCTTCAGTTTGAGTGCCTGGACTGCTTATCCAAATAGTGTGTGTGTGTTAGGGAGAAAAGTGCAAAGAGGGACCATAGTCTTCTTTGCTGTTTTTTCTTTGAAATGTTGTCCTTGAGGACAACTGGAATAAATGTGTGAATAAATGCACTGTTTTCTCATTTTATGTGAAAATTGCTTTGACGCAACATTTAAAAAGCATAATTTCTGCCCTTCCATCTTTGCTTCTCCAGCACCACAAAGCAGCATGTGTGGACTCTGAAACGGGCGACATGGGCAGAGCTACTGGCAGTGGTGGCAGTACTAGTGAGCGACCCCGGTAGCAGGTGGTGTCAAACTTCTATGAAACACATTGGACTCTAGTACTTATTTATTTTTACAAATTATGCACTGGATAGAAGCAAACACCCAGAAACAGATGACATATTAATGTTAAATGACCAACATCGATTTGCAATCACCTTTCTGTGTGGATGCTTTATTTCATAGAAATCCTACAGCTAAAGGTATGTTTGAGGATGACGCAATCATTGAGCCAACCTCGAAATGTCACGGTTAACATTGTTGTGTGATGGCCACCTAGGCAGTCTGTGGAATCATGAGCAGATCAGGGCATGAAAACCTGATTATTGTAATTCTGTATTAACTCACTGGAACCCTCATGATGTTTTTTTTATCATTTAAAGTTTATTGAAGATTACATTAAACTGATACATATCAAAATAACACCGCTAGGGTACAGACCTGCCATAACATTGCATAGGTATGAACGGTTAAATAACGTAGATGTCCAGTTGTATGTTAAACTGCATGTGTCACTTGCAGAAACAGCAAAAATAAAGAAAAAGAACAAATTGTTAAGGGATCACTGCTGGTACTGAAATAGACAATAACCAAAAGGTGTTTATTTATTTTCTTTATCTTTTGTATTTGTAAAGCGCACTACAGCCCATGGGCATCGAGGCGCTGTTGCAAGCAAATGTCTTATTTACAGCTTTATGGAGGATCACACATGGGTTACAGAGAGCAGAAACTGGGCATAGTGAGCAAGAGAGAGGTACACATGTACAAGAAAAAACAACGAAAATCATACACAGTAAGGTTACAATAGATGTGTGCAGGTTTAAGCGGCAAGGTGGCCAAGCAACGCCAGGAGGCCTTTTATTCAAAAAGCCACGGTTTGATGGCCTTCCTGAAGGCTGTGTGTGACTCAATGCTCCTTTTGTGTGTAGGTAGGGAGTTCCATTGAGACGAAGCGATGAAGGGGAAGCTCGGGCCTCCAGTGCGAGACCTGGAGGTTTTGGGAACAGTGACCCTGTTAGAGTAGGCCGTTCTAGTAGGTCTATCCGAGATGGGTTTAGCAAATCTCTGGGAAAGATACAGGGATGCAGTGTTGTTGAGACATTTGTGTGAGATGGCGAGAGTTTTGAAGGTGTTGCGTTCCTTGACGTGAAACCAGTGGACTTGTTCCTGGTGGCAGAGATATATTCCCTTTTTGATATGCCCGTGGCCGCCCGCAGGGCATTATTCTGTATGCTCTGAAGTTTTCTAATGTTCTTTACTGAGGTGCCAACCAGGAGGGCATTGCAGTAGTCTAGCCTTAATCCAATTACAGCCCTTGCTATGGTGAGGCAGTTCTCTTTGGACAAGAAGGGTCTCACTGCATTGATCAATTTAGCATGATATGATGCCGCGGATGCAATCGCATTGACTTGTCTGCTCATTGTGAGATTGGAGTCTAACAAAACCCCTAATGTTTTGACTGCCTGCAGCACAGGTATAGGAGTACTGTCGATGGTGAAGGAGTTGTATCTTCCGTCCAGTTTCTTTAGCGTTGCCGGGCCCCAATAAGAAGCAGTTCCGTTTTTTCCCTGTTGAGGCAGAGCCAGTTTTCTGCTATCCAGGTTTTTTTTATTTTGGAGTAAATGGAATTTAGTTGGTCCAGGTCAGTGCCATAGTTGCCGGTGAGGGGGATGAGCACATGCGTGTCGTAATGTAGTTGGTATATGATATACCTAGCTCATCCAAGAATAAGGTATTCATGAAAATCAAGTAGAGGGTGGGGGAAATGCAGGAACCCTGCGGGACGCTGCATTTGATAACATCTGGGTTGGCGCATGCTTGGTCCGAAAAGACTTTCATGACTCTGCCCTGGAGAAATGAAACAATCCATTCAGTGGCCTTGGAGGAGAAGTTGGCCGTGGATGATAGGAGGTGGCAAAGGGTGCAATGATCGACCAAATCAAAAGCTACCGATAGGTCGAGTAGTAGGAGGAGGGCTGGTTTGCCAGCATCTCTGAAATCATCAATTTGATTTTTAAGGTCTAGAAGCGCAGTTTGTGTCCCATGTCCTGGGCAGAAGCCTGACTGGCATAGACCAGGGAGGTTACTGGCCTCCAGGAAGTTTTGGACCAGTAGATAAGCTGCTTTGTCTAGTATTTTTAGAAGGAAAGGGACTGTGGTAATGGGCCTGTAGTTCCCAGGGATGGTAGGGTCCAGTACCGGTTTCTTTAGAAGCGGGCGTACCCAGGCTTCTTTACGATATTCCGGCACAGGCCCCGAAGAGAAAGGGGCTAATGTTATTTTAAGGGATGTTATGATGCTAGTGTTGGCATCATAACATCCCTTATGATGTTTTAACACGTAACACACTGTTAGGTTTCTGTCTCTGAAAGAAACCTAGCCTTTGCAAGATAAACTGCTGCTTCACCGAGAATATTGGTGACTATGCTTGCCCACAGGACCCAGGTTGTGCGGTGATTAGTGTATTTTCAAAAGCACTGCAGTGCACAAATGGAGCAAAATACCCCTGAGAAAAATGCCAAATTCGTTTATAACAGAAAAAAACTACATTTGTAGCACTGCTGCCTATGGCGACTTTTAAGATGCATGGAAAATACTCAAAAATCAAAAAAGGAAAATGATAGGTCAATATGGACACAGTTTGCCTATCAAAAAAGGCTGGCCCGTACCATCAAACACTGCATGGGTAATAGAAAGAGCCTTAAAGATGCTACACCTCCGCACTTGGAGACTGTGAGATCTGTGGGCGACCAGGGGGTCATGGTCAGGTCTGCTAGCATCAGTGTGGTGACGGCATTCTGGATTACCTGACAATGACTTATCAGGTAAACGTAGTTGCACAAGTAAAGGTAATTACCATAGTCCAGCCTGAATGTTATGGTAGCTGTGACCAACTTAGCTACCATATGGACACAGTAGTTGATGTGAAAGTAAGGTACTGGCAGGGAAAGGAACTGCTCCAATCAAATTACAGAGCAGGTTCCAACTCAGCCTTCACATTTTACTCTTCAATGTCCTGAATTATGAGAAAAGCTGGTGTTTTTATAATAAACTCCCTTCGGATTGAAGCACAGAAAGAATGTTAGATAATGCGAGCCACTAAATCCATGCCCCCAGGAAAAGTAGAACCCAACTTGAAGTCTTATTGGAGTTTTCATTGTAGAAGTTGAAACCAATGAGGAAAGCAAATCACCCGGAAACACAGTTCCCTGTGTAGGACTCTGAGTCTTCCAGGGGAAATAATTGCAGAGACGACTGAGGCTAGGTCTTCAAGAATTGTCTTTGTAAACGTTTTAACAAAAGCTTATTTTGTGAATTACATGGAGGAACACTCATTAAAAACAGAATACGCTCTTGTTCCTGATGACAACACTGACCTGGTGTGAACCATGCCAAATCTTGTTGTGCATTTGGCCTTGCTTTGGCAGATTATTTTTTCTGTAACAGACCATTTTTGTTTTTCAAGTCTGCTTGTGTGTGAATATAGAACTGCTCAGAACTACTTTCTTTCACCTTTCAGTGCACATTTTGGGCAAGTTCAACAGCCTACATTTCTGAAAGTAACCAAGTTTTCTTTCATATTAAAACTTTGCTAAAATAAAGTACATGCTTAAACCGATTGAGAGAACCAATAAAGATTTCTGCAATGCTTCCATCTCCTCGAGTCCCAGGAAATGGCTTTCATATACACTTTTTATCGCTGACGTGCTTTTCATAAAACCACCATACATCAATGGAAACACATCAAAGCATGATACAAGCACAGTGCACAACCTATGCTCAACTCAACCTGACTGCATCTATTCTCAGAGGACTCGGCTGAGCTCTCTGGAATTAGAGTATACATTCCTAATTGGAGAGCTGACATGAAATATCTTAAGTAAAGCACTTAACTTCAGATAAACACTCGTCCACAATTAAAGATGTAGAACGGTATATTAAGTCATTTAAAAAGAAGGTTGTTGGAACAATCTTGCATTCAACTACAACACATCACTCCATATAGGAGGCATGCACGTGGATGATCACAATCAAATCCTTAGGTATACAAATAAAAGGCAAGAGGAAGACAGAGGGAGGCTGAATAACACCTTGAAATTGTTGAAGGACAGATGAGTATGTCGTCCATCACTATTGCCCCTTTCCCTGTCCAATAACGTGCAGGTGAGAAACGCTATTCCTTAAGACAACCATACCGCCCCTATCCCAGGCAGGTGCAACAAGCCGCAGCAAGCCTATCTAACACAAACAAGCCTCAAGACTTTCAGAGAGCAGAGAATGCTGGATTCATGAAATACTGATCCATGCAGAGTGCAGGCAGTATCTTGAAGCCCAAGCCAAGGTTACCAAGAACGTAAGGAGGGTCTGAACGTTACAGAGAAGTCACAAGATAAGGATTCCCAGGATGCAAAGAATATACTCCCAAATTAATGAAAGTCTGGAAAAGCAGAACTGACTATTGTGAGCCAGGTGGGGATAATTGTAAGTCAGAAGACTTCATGAAAAATAAGCTCAGGAGTGACCCCACTGGTAGAGGAGACCATAACACTTGCATTAATGTTATCTAAAATATTCATAAATGCAGGGTAAAATAATTCCAAATGCGGTCTCACATGTGACCCATAATTGAAGAACACTGTCTATTCATTAACAACGAATACAGATAGGACACCTGGCTTAGTCCTTACTCATTTTCCCAGACATGGGGTGTCATACAAGACCAACTACAGTGGAATCACCCTGACTCATGGCCTAGGAATAAGGTATGGTATATTTTGTAATCAGAAGGAAAGCAGTTTGCACACCTCTCTCCCCTACTCCCATCTGACTCATGTCTTGACGACGTGTCAGTTGTCCAAGGTCAGTGGTCGAAGTGGGCGGGAGCAGTCGGGAGCGGTGCTCCTCTACTTGTTTTAATTAACTTTTACCGTTCCTATACTTTTATTTTAAAAAGAAACCGTTCCCGAAAATAAAAGCCTAGGAAGAAGTTGAAACTTGCACGTTCAGTGCACTGCACAGGACGTTTCCTTAAAGAGCAGGCACATGTGTTTTGGGGGTTTATTGTGCATGGGAGGGGGCACTGCGATGGTGTCTGTGGGGAGTGTTGCAGGCCAGTGGGGAACATAGTTCCACTACTTCTTTTCGTACAGTTCGACCACTGTCCAAGGTTGGTCAGTAGAATGCCAACCAATCAAGACCCTCAATGCTAGGTTCCCCAGTACATATTGCACTAACCAATAGTCAATCGTATAAGTGATGTTTTATTACTGTTATGAATTTAGAGGAGGTCTCAGGAGGAGCCATCAGATAGGTAGTATCCAATCAGAAGTTTAATCCGTATAGAATGTGTATATAGTCAATTCCCTTGACTAAACCCCTCAACCCGTAGATTTTTATAACCAAGATTGTACTGTGACATTAGTAATGATAATTGTTTGTCTTAAAAGATGTTGTTTTGTATGAGAGCTCCGAGAGCTGCAACCCCTTTGCTTGTATGCTGTCCCTGCTTTATTTTGAGTGTTAATAAAGCTGGATTTTGCCTTTCACTTTTACTATTTCGGTCATTGAGTCAGAACATTTTTGGCTCCTCATCCTCTGCATAATATTGGGGTTTCCCAGGGCGTCTTATTAAAATGAAAAGGTTAGACATTGCTTTTGAGTTGGGAGGAAATATTGCATTTGGGGCTTGGGTGTATGTGTGTGTAGGGAGGCATGGAGAGAGAGAGAGAGAGAGGGAGCAAGTGTATTTAAGCCTACGTCTGCTTTCTCTTTCCACCAAATACCCAGTAGACTCTGTGCTCTCCTCTGTTCTCCATGGAAAAACCTTAGAGGAGAAAGGTACATGAAAATAATCTGAATGAATTAACTAAAATGTATTTTCTCCTTACTGGGAGAAATATGTCTAGTCTGAGGGGTGGGGTGGGGGCAGTATTGGGGCACATTATTTGTGTTTCCTCAAGTTTTAATGTAATCCCACTTGGGTTTTGAAAGGGCTTTTAAGAATTTGACAGCTAATCTACTGCCAGCCTTTCTATGTATTCTCCTTCTGGCAGAACATTGTTCCTTTGATGTACACCATCCTTTTGCTTTTTTTTTTGGGGGAGGGGTGATCTCAGTTAACCTCCCCTTCAGTGCCCGACCCCAGTTTGGACTTCCACTTCCTCCTCACTTCATCCATACCTAACCCTGCTCTGCACTTACAATTTTCTTCCTGAAGCCTCTCTTACCAATTCTGACCTTTAAATCAAATTACATTTTTGGTTTTAAGGGAGTTTTGCTCTTTTCGTTTTTTTATTTTTGGTTTATTCATTCCCCCTTTAATTTTGTGTTTGGGGACTCAATAGAACATGTTGTTATACATGCTGGTTAAGATGTGTTATGTTTGGTTAAATTATGTGATGTTCTGTTATGATGTTTCCCTTGAATGTCATGCTGCTTCGTACAAGGCCGAAAAGTGATTTGAAGCAGACAGACGGTGACAGTAAACTCTGTGAATAAAGGATCGATATATGTGAGCTGCACTTAATTTATGAAAATGGCCGTAACTTCCAGAGTTTACCGGTAATTAAGCTGGTAAGAAGACTTCACATCCTTGTTGGAACTATGATCTCCATGCTACTCTATTTTAATAGGACATGGTAACTGCAGCCCGGGCCAAGAAGGCTAGACAAGACTAGACTGTGCAGATTAACTTGCAGAAGAGCCCAACCGCAGCCCAAGAGTCCTTCTTCACACAACATCACTATGGCCACTATAACAATCCCCATAGAAGTCCATAGCAGGCCTCAAGAACTTCCAGAGATCCAGGTCTGGGACTTTTCTCCCAGAGAAGCCACAGTTCAAAACCTTCCCTCATTTAAAAATGCCACTCCCCCCTTCCACCCCCAGATTTCTTGTCTGTTGTACCTGGATGTTCATGGCCTAGGGTAATATGTTGAAGGGCTTTGCTTTCCATATTTTCAACATGTCCATGCTCCAATGACACCACTGGTACTGTAGAAGGTTTAAATGCCTGACAACTGCAGAACCAAATGTGCGCTTATGTACATAAACGTTTTGCACAAAAGGTTACCAGACACTTCACTCTGAAGGGCAGACATTTCTCCATACCGACCCTGCTCGTGGCCATCCACAATCACTGTTCATACATTCTATTCTTGACTTGGCTTCTCTTGGCCTATATGCTTGGTAGTCACAGAATTACTTTTCTGGAGTTGGTTTTGTAGGAGAAATCAAAAGTTATGCCCAGCAAGTGAGCACTTCTCAAATCCATTGTGCAGCCCTTCATTACAATTTGCAATCTTATTATACATACCTTTGAAAGTGTGTCTGTCTGTCTGTATATTTGTCCAGTATAAAAATTAAGTGGTAACTATCTAGCAGGCTCTAATGGGGTCTAAAAGGGGTAACATTTTACAAGGAATCTAATGTTGTGGTTGAAAGTAGTAAAGTGACGTCCCTGGTTGACAAAGTTACAATTAATGCTAATTTTCTCTCATTTTAAGTTGCTGAAGTGGTGTCCGTGGTGGATGAATTTAGAACTGATAAACTTAGAAGGATATTTATTTTGCTTAGCAAATGACCATAGCTATTTGGCTTGACATACCACCATAACAAAAATTAACAATTTGCTCAATACACAACCATAATAATGGCAAAGATAAGTACAAGAAATCCATGAAAATTAAGACACAGGAATTCAGGCAATTACTCATCTTGAAACTCAAGAGGTACACGTCCCTAGTGACAAAAGAAATGTAATTTAATCATCATGCCACCCAAGAAACAATGCACTTTTGGAGACACCAGAACAGAGACAAGCCAGACATTAAGCTGATGGAGCCAGGCAGGCAGTACAAAAACAGCAGGAGACCCAGAACAAAGGCAAACTAGACAACAGCTCTATACAGCTAGGCATGCTGCAAAATAACAGCAAGAGACACAAGATTGGCGTCAAACAAGACTTCAGAGACAAAAGGCCATGCAAGTCTAGGTAATCTTTTTGTTTATGACCATACTGGAAAGACACGCAAGATTGTGTATACCTAGGTGTTCAGTGACAATGCTAATCGTTCATAAGTATGTGCATGTATGACTTTGCATTGATGAAGATTACAGAACTATTTATCCAATTCCCATGTCTCTTTGTTCAGTGGTGGAAAACCGTTTAAAATGTTTGCTTACTATTTAGCCCAGGCAAAGCTAGGTATATCTGCTAGTATTCTATATTAAACCTGCTGTGATGATTCACAGGATCTCGTCACTTCTCCCCATAGGGGAGCCCTTCCCTGTAAGGCTAGGGAGGTGAGTCTGCACCGCAACATTTCCCCTAGGAGTGGCGGTAAGCGGGACCTCACAGAGACTCCCCTTTTGAGGACAAGGCCTTCCTAACTCCCTCTATGAAAAACCATTGAAACCATCAAGGCTTCAGGAGAAGCATCCTCCACAAATCAATGTTTGTTATTGTTGAACTGGAGAACTTCCAGCACTTTAAGACGGGTCAACAATACATTTGAGAGGAATGGGGATGCAGAGGTTACTCCAACATCAATAAATAAAGCGACTCAGAAAGTTGGCAAAAAGATAACTGTTTTAATATCAATTATCTGAAACAGGGAGTACAACAAACGTCATCGGACGTATCATACTAAGGTCTCTCAACTAACTTCATAAAAAGCACACTTTTATACTAAATTCCTGTCATAGGTGACGTACAACCTGCGTATTACTAACGTCATCCTATGTGGCAAACTACAAAAATCTACTGAAGAGAGTGATACGGTCTAAGGGAACATCTAAATATACAATCCATAGTCGTCTAAGGGGCGTGAGAAAGGTGATAGGTTTCTTCACATCAGGTAGGGCAACTAAGCCCTTCCCTCAAAACAGGTCACTATGAACGTCACTAAATACACAACGTCCCATTGGCTACTTAACTATAGGATCCCCAATCATGCAATCCTCTATCATTGGCTAGTTTCTAACCTCCGTCAGCATCCTTCAACCCACGCTAACCGCAAGCAGGCCAGACTGCCAGGTGCTGGTGAGTTATTCTTAAACATCCACTTCCCACCAATTAGAACATCATACATCATCACCTCAGTGGTCGGTTGTCAATTAGAGCCTTTTAGTGTTTCTTTGCTCTGGAAGATACAGGGGAGTAGAGGAGCGCTCTGTCCTCATGCGTAGGTGTGACCATCATGCTCGTCCAACTCCTTCTCCCCACGTGACTGGAGACCACGAAATTGAGCTTTCAGTGTATTAAAAGGACTATTTTCCAATGAGCCTCTGACGTCTTCTTTGTTCTCTCCAACTTCTGAACAGGAGGTTCATTCCTTCACAAGATTGTAACTAATTTATGTTCTTCTCAGCCGAACGTGACCATGGCTTCTTGGCTCGTTCAACCTTGCCTTTCTGACATTCACATGTAATAAATTTTTTTTCTAACTGCACCATGCACGGAAAAGATAGCCTTTTTCCTTTACTCAGCTCTGATTTATAGTTCATAATGGGACAATCCATTCTTTACTCATTCCTATGTATCCACACATTGGCGCGTGCCGCAACCTATTTTACTATAAAGCTAGCCTCATGAAAACTTTGTCTGCTTTCGTTACTTTGCATCTGTACACGTGTGAATGGACTTCAATTATTTCATCGTCTCTTCAGCATAAGCCTCTTCATCTCGAGATGTTGATTATCTTTGATACTTTCTTTATGCCTTATTGAATATCTGCATTCCCTCATCTCTGCATCTTTCTATGTACGTCAGCTCGACTCTCGCATGACATCACCAATCTGCTTCATCAGTCAGGCGTTCTGCTTCCTCTGGGATTTTGTTTAGACAGCCATCATACCGTCTTGAATGCAAGTATGGTTTTCTCAACGGGAACCTTGCCTACTGGATTTTCTTTGGCATTTGTCGTTTCAATTGTTCTGCATAGGTCACATACTCTGGTTTCCAACATGTAGGCTTTCTGGGCAAAGTAGTTGAGGTGGGGGTACTTAGCCCCTCCTCTACATTGTAATTTCACACCAATTCACCACCAGTCAAACAAACATACTGAGAAGAAGAGGATAGCAGAAATACAGAATATCCAGTGGTTGGCAGCCAACCATACTTAGAGTAAGAAGATTGAGCAAATGTGGAATAGCGCTCATGAGAGAGAGAGACAAAGGACTATGGGTCTACAGTGGCGAGGGCCCAGTGCTTCCACTTAAAAACAGAGGAAGGACCGACGAACGTTCTTGGTGGAACCCAGGAGGTTCAAAGCTGGCGAGAGACCAGAGAGTCACGGAAGTCCTCAGCCAAGAGGAAGCCGGCAACCATGAGGCGGAAGAAGCACAAAGAGGGCAAATAACCAAACAAACTGTGTATGCCCAAGAATAAGAATCGAGGCGGTGGTGTGACCCTGCAGAAGTGGACCAGCTGGTCCTCAAACAACGCTAAGGGCCACAACTGAAAAGTCTCTGCAGAGCTGCACACTGGTGTCAGGTGAGAGAAGGCCCACGGGACACCTAGAAGTGATAAGAGGCAGGCCCACCCCACAGGACAAACTGGTGATGCCAATCCAGGAGAACCGAGCTAATGGGAGAGGTGGGAGACCCGGGAGGGGAACGCGGCAGGAAGAGCCCAAGGGGCCTAATCATACTTGTCCCAGTGGTTGTGAATACTTTACAGAAAGTGAAAATACATAGGGACTTCTCAGAAACATCCGAGTGGTTGTGAATACCTCAAACCCGTCCCGGTGGTTGTGAATACTTTAAAGAAAGTGAAGAATACAAAGGGACTCCTCATACTCACCCCAGTGAATGTGAATACTTTAAAGAAAGTGAAGAATACAAAGGACTCCTCAGACTAGTCCCAGTGTGTGTCAATACTTTAAAAAATGTGAAGAATACACAAGGACTCCTCAGACTCGTACCAGTGGTTGTGAATACCTTAAAGAAAGTGAAGAGTACAAAGGGACTCACTATATTCATCCCAGCTGTTGTGAATACTTTAAAGAGGGTGAAGCACAGTACATTTAGTCATACATTTATGACTAAATACTTTTAGTACATTTAGTCAAACATACATTTAGAAAAACTTTGTATCATAGCAGAAAACAAAAAAGAAACTGTTTTGTAAAATTAAAATGGAAAATGTTGCTAATGTTTAAGGAAGTCACACAAAATTGGAAATTCACATTTCTGACATACAACCACTCCCAACTGTTGATACTGAAAGGGTTTACCTGTGTACCAGCTACACAGATAATTATTTCTCGTGATTGTAAGTCAGTTTTGGAGCAAATTCCCTTCCATTTCAACCCTATTCACTCCAATTTTGACCGATCTTTGGGTGCACGTTGTTGGCTAGCATACTAAAATATTCCCCTTCCACTCCTCAGTGCTGTGAGATGGACTTACTGTGGCCTAATGCGCTGTACAAGCTACAATTGTTCAGGCCTTATAGCAACAGTCATGTAACACGCAGCTCCCTGCACTGGAACCATGAGCAGTGGAGCAACTGTACATACAGGAACATTTGTTATAAGAATACCTTCTTTAAGAGTGCTAGTCTTGCCACACAGCATATAATGGGTCAACAGATCGACAGCAGCCCACCCTATCCCTTTGTTCTCCAACTACCTTCCCCGTTCACAGAGCCAATCCTAGACCAGGCCCTGCCTTACCTCTTGTACTGGCAGTCTCAAACTACTGTTTGGGAGCTTGAGCTGTGGAATAATTTAAAAAGTAATCCTGGGTCAATGAAAAAAAAACCTTTTAAAAAGTACCCTTTGCCATCTAGCTCTGCAAAAGCATCCAATGCCTGCAGGTAGTGAAAACACAGATAATAAACATGGTTATCATTTGATTGCCTCAGAGTTGATTCCTTTAAGTGTCACTATCGAATTTCCATCTCACTTGATCATAAGAGGTTTGCAAGCCAAAGCCCATGCACCATTTTCCAAATCCCACCAACATTTGTCCCTCTTCATTAAGGCATTAACTCATAAGTTAAACGAGAAGAACAATGAACACATTAATTTGTATTTGTATTTTATTTATTTGTATAGAGCATCTAGCCCTCAGGCATCTGGGCGCATTGTTTTGGTTACATTAGTAGCAAGGTTACAGTGACAGTGTACATACATAGAACAGTAAAGCAGCGATATATACATTAAGAAGTAGGGAACAAGTAAGCAAGTTACATAAGCAAAATATTACATGAACAAAATACAGTGTTTGCTAAGGGGATAGAATGCTATTCTATACAGGAGGGGGGCACTGTTTGTTCGGAGGCTATCTAGCTTACTGAGAGGCAAGCCAGTTTTTGGTTTTGGTTTTAAATAATATTAATGAAGGATCAGTTCTTAGGTTAGTAGGTATGGAGTTACATAATTTGGAGGCGAGGACAGGGAAGCTGCTGCCACTGGATTTTTGGCGGTTGTACCTTCGGGATTAAGAGACAGTTCAATTGAGCTGATCTAGAAGGTCGATTGGATTGCCTTTTGGTGAATTTGCACTCCAGGTAAATAGGTGCTGAGTTAGATAAACGTTTGTGTGTGAGGGTCAAGGTTTTGAGCGAAATTCTTTTTGTGAAAGATAGCCAACAGGACTTTCGTCTGGCTTCAGAGATATGGTGAGAGCTGGGTGTGTTGGAGGCCGCTCTGAGGGCACGTTACAGTAATCCAGTTTGGATAATATAAGCGCTCTGGCTAGAGGAAAGCAGCTTGCTGGAGAGAGGAAAGGTCTGCATGAATTTATTAGTTTACAAGTGTACGCTGTAGCTGAGGCTGTAGCGGTCCCTTGTTTCGTCAAGGTTAGGGTGGAGTCAAGATAGACGCCAAGTGTTTTGATGTTTTTGGAGACTGGGATGACTATGCCGTCTAAGGTGAATGAGTTAAAGGAGGTGTCTAGTTTGTTTAGATTGGCTTGGGAGTCGGTCAGTAGCAGTTCAGTCTTCTCATCATTGAGGCAGAGGCCATGTGTGGCCATCCATGACTGGATGATGAGGTACATTTTGTTCAGTAATGCGGAGTCATTAATGTGGAGTCATTGTCGTAGTTGCCAGAGATCGGGATGAGGACCTGGGTGTCGTCTGCAAAGTTAGTGTAGGTGACACCCAGGCAGTCCAAATCATCAAACAGTGGCTTAGTGATTATATTATAAAGTGTCGGTGACACGCAGGACCCTTGTGGTACTCCACATGTTACTGGTTACTGGTGGTGGGTCGGCCGCAGCTGTGGGAGAGAAGACTCTCATTGCTATTTTGTCTAGAAATGATTGTATCCAGGCAGTGGCTTTTTCAGAGAAGTGGACTGAGCAGGTGAGGTGGTTGCATAGGACTTTCTGGCTGACGAAGTCAAATGCGGCTGATAAGTCTAGCAGCAGGAGGAGAGTAATGTTACCTCTGTCTTTTTGGTCATCGATCTGTGTTTTAAGGTTTATTAGTGCAGTTTCCGTGCCATGTCTGGGTCTAAACCCAGATTGTCTGAGGCCGAGGAGGTCATTTGTTTCAGGGTGAGCCTGTATTTGCAGATAGGCTGCCCTGTCCAGAATTTTCAACAAGAATGGCACTGTTGTGATGGGCCTGTAATTGGTAGGGGTGGCAGGGTCTAGGTTAGGCTTTTTCAGGAGTGGGAGGACCCAGGCATCTTTTAGGTTGGTGGGGACTATGCTAGTTTCGAAGAAGGAGTTTATGAAGGACGTGATGGCAGGAGCCAGGGCTTTCACTGCTTCTTTAATGATAGTCGCAGGGCATATGTCACCTTGGCATCGAGATGGTTTAAGGCCGAGGATTATGTTTTTCACTTCTGGGATAGAGGTGAGAATTTGAAGGGGGTGCATGGTGTATCAACTGGACTTTGAGACTTGGGAAGGCTAGATGTTACGTTTTTTCATTTGTATTTTAGTCTGTAGCGTTGATAGTTTGTCTAGTAGGCTGATTGTATTTTGGAGCACCAAGTCTTGTCTTTGATGCAAGTGTCGATAGGAGGGATGGGTTATTCCAATTCTCTTTGAGTTTTGCATAATTCTTTAGAGCCAGATTTGGCGTTAGTTATTCCATTTTTGAAGGATTCACTTTTGGCTTGTAGAATGTCCATCTTGTATTCCTGTGTGGTTTTTAGGACGGTGTCTCTGTTGGAGATTGTTGGGTGATTTTCCCAGTCAGATTCAGCCTTTCTTTTGTTGTCATGTAAGATTTTGAGGCTAGGGGTGAACCAGTTGTTAAGGTGCACTTGAGGCTTGGCTTTCCTAGATTTTAATGGCGCGATAGCGTCAAAAGCTCGGTGGAGTGTCTGGTTGTAAAGATCCACGAAGGAGGCTGGGTCCGTTTCAGTGTTAGTATGATTTAGGATAGGTTGTAGGAGAAGAAATATGTTTTTTTTGTGTAATGTTTTTGTTGTTTCTTGTTAGAGGTGAAGAAGCTATGACTTTGGCTATGTTCAGTTGCGTGAAAGATTGTATGGTGAACAGTATCGAGGGATGGTCTCTCCAAGCACAGGGTGAATTGGAGATGATATTAGTTTTGCATCTAAGGTCAGCAATCCAACCAAGGATTCTGCCTTTGTTGTGCGTGGGTTTGGTGATGCGGTGGGAGAATCCTAGTTCTGAGATAGAGTTGGCTAGGGACATGGCTGCAACATCGTTAGGGTCGAGGAAACCTAGATTGAGGTTGCCCAGTAGTAGGATATGGGAGCTAGGTTTAGTGTAAGTGGCAAGGAGTGTCAGGTGTATTGACCCACGTTTGAGTCATTAAGCTGCAACATTTGGTGCTGTGGGCTTAGAAAATCCAAGATGGCCAAAAAGCCCACATGTGCGCCAGAATCCAGGAGAACCGCACAGTTTGTGCGCACACCAAAATGGTCGCCTAACCTTCCACCCACCAGTGCGAGCGTGATGGGCCAGGGGTGCCATGAGTGGAATGTGTGCCAAAGGAAAAACAGCAGTGCCTGTTAACTTAAAAAAGCCCTTTGAAATCACCTTGGTTTCTCTGAATGCAAGCTAAAAATGCCTATGTCAAACATTGCAGGATATTCAAAAATCTCACTGAACACCAGCAGACATTTGGCAGAATGAAGTTTTGTGTGCATACAAAATCTGGAAAGAAAAAGAGCCCAAAACAATGTTCATAACAAAACTGGCTGAGCTGTGGAGGTCAGCAGCTTAAGTTAAACTGAACTGAAACCACTAAAATCGAAATGTTTAAATTAAATGAGGGACCTACGTTTGAGTGTCACATAGTTTGTAACTGTTGAAATGTCATAGTTTTGAACTTAGAATCAGCACTCTAGCGGCATGTGTAAAAATTGTCAGTTTGATTTGAATGTAGAAAACTGGGAACAAAAAGTGACATTTAGCTGAAACCTGGCTTAATGAAACTGGATTCTGCCTGACAACTACCCCCGACAGGAGTTGAAACTGGATCAACAGCTGTGTTCCCAGGCCTGGCTGCATTCTGCTGCCCCCACAAAAACGAGGTGACACCTCTCTGATTGAATTACCTGGGGACTGCCGGAAACTGAACAATGGACTCAGGCAAATGTTATATTGGGGGGGCCGTAAAGTGGCTTCCTCTTGGGAGAAGTGGAAGGAGAAGTGCCTCTGGGAGCCACCCGAGCTGGAGGCGGGGCAGACAGAAGCTTCCCCCATGTGCTTTGGAACCTAAACCACACCCATCTGGGCCAGAGAATAATTTTAAAAAAAATGGATAATTCATAGTACGGACTTGTCAGAATTATCTAAGTAATATCATTAATCTTGTGATTTTTCTGTGCACGTTTTAAGAGGTGTTAGGACCCTGTGGTGTATGCTGGGGGGTTGCTAGCGGAAAATAGGGTCTTACTCCAAATGTCTGCATGTTAAAAATCTGACACTTCATCAATTAATGTCCATACTCCTTGCGCACATGTGTGTAATTTTTGGTAAATGTCCGATATTGGTAAACCAGTCAAAAAGCACAAAATGTTGTCATTTTTGAATGCAAGCCCCCAGGAAGATCAGAGGGGGACAAGCATGGACCATAAGGAATATATAATGTGTACATGTAATTTCAACAAATTGTGTATCTGGGAAATATGTATTTGAATCAAATATAGATTTGTGGGCAAATTGACCAGGGGAGGATCCTCTGACCCATAAACAGACCTCATCATGATGACAATCCATTTCCTTCCCCCAATCATGGGAGAGGGGAGAATTGGGCCAATGGCAAGTAGAGAGGGGCAGGTTCAGTTGTCCCACGCACACACCCACTTCCAAAACACATAAAAAGAGACTGCTGGGACAGGTAGAGAGATTCAATTCCATATTCTGCGGACGCTCTGCCGGGAGACTCCAGACTTCACATCCATCAATCTCCAAAGACCACAACTTTACTTCAGAACTTAAAGCAAGGGCCTAAACCCACAAACTGAGAACTCTTCTCAGCAGGCCTCAGCATCCTCAAAATCATTTGCAAACTATTCCACAGCCGGGCGAGCTGTCTGAATTTCTTTGCCAAGAACTTTTGCCAGTACCCAGAAAGCAGAGTTACATCCAGAATCCACTTGATCTGGACCGGAAAGCAGAGCAGTATCCAGAACCAGAGGCCGCTGTATCCAGAGAGGCTAGACCAGCAGAGCAGAGCTGACCCAGACCGCTCTGAGCAGAACCAGAGATCCGGATCGCTGTGAGCAGAACCGGTGCCTGATTGACCCGCCGAGCAGACAGAACGCCTGCCGGACATGTTGACCAGATCCGTGACGAGGCCTATTTCAAATTTATATTGTGAGTACCAAGCAGAACTGTGCAGAACCAATCTCTTAGTTAAAATAATCTAATTCAAGCTATTTTAACCTAAGTAGAACTGCCTCCTAGAAATCGTGTCATCTGTCATTTTTAAAGCTGCACAACTGTCACCTGTCAATTCTGCAGCTGCAAGCTGTCACCTGTCATTTTGAGTTTTACTTTAAATCCGAAAATCTACCTTTATTAAATCGTCCGTATCTCTGGAACCGTTTGGGCTAGGAACAAAATGTAACTTTCATTTTAAAGCTGTGATTCTAGGCTTTACAAACCTAGACTTCCTACTCCCTATACTTTTTCCGCAATCGTGATTTATGCTCTCGCTTGTCAAAATAGCAGCTCCATTCTTTCTTTTGTAAAAATCCGTTTGCAACCTGGTAATAACTCATAGAGCATTGCTAAAGTGAGCCTGAACTAATACCAACAAGCATCTCTCACTCACCCTGAATCTCTAGAGGGAATTAAAATCAGTTACCACATTTTCCCATTCATTGCCATCACATTTAAAAGCATTTTGGGCCTGTGTTTCAAACTTCTACCTGTTTCCTCTAAGCTTGCTGGGGGGAACTGAGTTCCGTATTGTATTTGATTGCATTCCTGAGAACTGTGTGCTCCTCTTTCCATCTCCTTCCATTTCTTACATTGCAGAGGGGGGGTGAATTGCCAGAGAAAAAGTGATTACATTGTTGTTGGTTGAAATCATATCAAGTTTATTTGCTGTACTGCATTTTATTCCACCTTGCATTTCCTTGAAACCAACAAGCACTTTGAGCTACCTCATCCTCTATACTACTCCTAAGTAATCAAGTGTACCACTGTAACATTACCCATTGTGGATCCACATCATATGTCTCGGTGTACTATCAGATATTAATTTATTAGAAAAGTGTGATATATATATATTGTTTAATTTTACAAATAAACCTTTTAAATTTGCAAAACAAACCTACTTCTTGGCTCAGTGGGGTCAGGGGGATTCTAAGAGGTGGGTGTTATACAGGGGTTGTCATCCAGAGTACTGAACTGGACATAAAAATACATCAATAAGGGTTTTCCTCAGCATCCCAGACTAGGCATTGACTTAGCTGTAGTGTTGAAGTGAAGCCGCTTAACAGAGTGGGGGCTCGTAGCTGGAGATTCTGGGTTAGATCTATCACTTGTGCAGATTAATACAGTGTGCTAACTGACAGGAGACATACATCCGGTCGGATCACCATGCTGTGTTACGCTGTAAAGCACTCCTCAAAGGAACGCTCTAAGGAAACAGTCTGTTTTGCAAAAATAAAATACAAACTTCTGTAAGTCAGGAAGGAACTCAAATTCCAGAATGACGACACTGGTAGACATCAAAATAGCCAGAGAGCACTTCTCACATAAGCTATTTGTGAGAGGTGAGTGGACTCATCAGGACCAAACGGTCTGGTTGCAGGCAATCGCGCAACAGGTCACTGAAACAGGGTCAGATATATGGAGAGATCAGGGTCCCCTACATGTGGCCCTGAGTGAACTATATATGGCCCCTAAAGCCGAAGATGAACATAATAAGATTGCCAGGATAGCGGCATATTTGTACCTATATATGGGAGCCATACAGAATAAATGTGCTGAAGGCCAAGATCTGGCAAATAGGCAACAGATGGCGTTAGAGAAAGCCCAATCTGATCTGGACTCTTCTGAGCAGAGGCTGCTCAGGAGCCAGGAGTCAGAAAAGGACAGCAGACAGTACATCACTAAAATAAAGGAGGATATGGATGTGCTGCAACAGGAAAAAGCGGACCAGGATACCAGATTTCTGGCCTTGCAGAAGGAGTACCAAGAAGGTTTGGACTCCCTACTGCAGAGCCAGAAAAAGCTGGAGCAACAGTTAGACTTCAATAGGGCATGTGCTGAGCAGGTAGTCACCCTGCAAAGCCACCTAGATAGGGAGATGGCAGAGAGCAATAAACTGATTTTGAAAGACCTGGATACCCAGGCAGAGTTTGACCAGGAGCGCCAGAAAGCTGGTGCCTTCCAAAGGCAAAGGGACGACCTGGCGGCACAGATGCAGGCTCTTAGTCAGGAAAGGGATACCTTAGGCCTGGAAGTCTGCCACTTAAAAAGGAAAATGGAAGAAAATCACCTGGCCCTCCAGGGACTGGGTGACCTCCAAAAAGAACACCAGAACTTGTTAGAGCACACCAGGAGGGTGGAGGATGCTCTGGCAAGAAAGGAGCAGGCCAATAGGGACACAGCTCAGGTGGTAACCCTCCTGCAGCAAAGACTGGCCCAGTACTCCAGGACCAATCAGGAGGCACAGAGAGAGAATGAGGCTCTCTGCCAGCACAATGATAGGCTCCAGCAACAGGTAGCGATGCAGGAGAGACTGTTAGAGTCTAGTAAGGCCTTAACTGAGGAATTGAAAGTGCAGGCTCTTGCATTGCAACAGGGAACAGGGGCGGATAGAGATGAGGTTCGCTGGGAAAGAGAAACTCCTGAGCATAACCTCAGGAGCCCTAGTACCAGAGGCCTTCATCTCTCCCAGTCCCTGGACTCTGCCACCCTCATGTCCCCTCGCGCACATGAGCCCAGGGCCACGGGGATGGCAGATTACTATCCAGCTAGAAGTATGGGGCTCATAGGCCAGTACCTCCCAGGAATGGAGGGGCGGGCATCCGGGTATGGGCACCCAAGCACAGTGCAATTTAGTGGGGAACCCCAGGAGAGTAGGCCCACTAAGGGCATCCTGAAAACCTCTGCCCAGTTAGGTCAGTGGGGGGGGTACCCATCAAATCCTGGTAGCAAGGAGGGATCTGAAGACTCCTCTGAGCGTCACAGGACACAGGAGAGCAGGTCCCCACATTCTGCCAGCTATTCCCAGGCTCTCAGAATCCAGGAAAACCTGGAATATCAGACGGGCACCTCTGGGAGCAGTGCTTCGGAGTCAGAGGATGAATGGACCAGGGTGACACGAACCAAAAAGGCCAATAAGGCAAAAAGGGCCTTGCTTAAGGACCCATTGAAACAAATAAAGGCAATAAGGAGTGTCATCACGCCTTATCATAAGAACGCCAAGTATTCTGTTTGGGAACACTTGAAGCTCTATGAGCAAATGATGGAGACTTTCCATTTGAAGGACAGCAGTAGCTGCATCCAGTACGTCAAATGGACCTTCTCACCAGAATACTCTAGTTTCTTTGCAGGGCTGGAGGATCAAAACCATTCAAGGTGGTCCACATACAGGGCGGCCATCTTGAAACATTTTTCTGTGCACAGAAATCCTCAAGAGGCTCGCAAGGCAGCCTACAATCTGCAATGTGGGGAGGATCAGGCCCCACAAGAGTTTGTGCAAGAATTAAAGCGTGCTTTTGCGCAGACCATTAGAAGGGTGCGCACGGATAGCAGAGAATTTATCAATACGTTTTTCCATGCCTTACCCAAATACATAATGACCCAGCTCGTGAGAGATTTTCATGAGAAAAGATCTTTAGACTGGGTCATTGAACAGGCTACCCGGATCTATGAGGTGCAGAAGCCCATCGAAAATAAAAATAATGCGCAGAAAAACCCCAAAACCAACAGCAGCCCTGCTGCTGCCAAGGTGGCAGAGGTAAAGGTCACCCCCGTTTTGGATTTGGAGATGGGGGGGCCTAAAAAACTACCTGCACCTAATAATGCCAAGCCCAGAAGGCCCTCGGGCCAGTCACAGACAGGGAGTCGAGGAGGTAGTCCCACAAATGGGGTCCCCCGCTCCCCTCATTATGTAAGTCCCCGCTACAAGGGAAACCGACCCATCCTGGGTTATGTGTGGACTCCTCCAGTCCAAGGGGGGGGATCCAGCCAAGCACCTGACCCAGGGAACTTCCCTCCCAACTTCCCACAGGTGGGCAGAAATTCCCCAAATCCTGGGCAGAACTTTTTCCCCAGGTATCCACCCAATTTCCAGCCCCAAAATCATCCATCCTTCTTTCCCCAATTCCCTGAGCCCAGACAACCTAATCCGTAGAGGGGAGGCCAAGGGTGGAGGGGTACCAAAATCTTCCCAACCAGGGGTACTACCAGAGAAGGGATAGCTACCCTTCCCGGGATCAGCCCAGGGGAGAAAATAGAGCCCCGTATCAGCCTGAGCGGGTTTCACAACTTGAGCGGCAGGTCCAAAATATGGCACAGGATCTGGGTCACATACTGAGGGCTCAACAGAACCCTCAGATGAGCATGCCACCGCAGAATGCCCCAAACTCTGGGCCTGGTGCTCCAGAACAATGACGGGGGCAGCACCCCAATAACCCACCGGTTCCCAGGGAGGATGCACAAGGGGGAGAGGGGTGTAAAGCCCTGGAGGAAGCTTCCTTCCTCACTTGTAAACAGCCCCTGGAAACCCAGGAACCGGAAACAAAATCTCCTGCCCCTGAAAGCCTGCCTCCCAAGGAGCAGAGAGGAGGTAGGAGAAACAAAGGACCCAAGCAGACCCATTTTGTGGAGGAGGTACAGGTATTCCAATTTTAGGGAGAGGGATCCTCAGAAGATCCTGGGAAAAGGATCTTCTCCTCCAGAGATGGGGGAACTCCTCCCAAGGAAAAATGGGTCCCAAGGGATGCCAATTCAGACTGGGGAGATGTGGAGACTGAGCTACCGCCGCCCATCATCTCATCCCAGAACCGACAATACCAAAATCCCATGGGTCAAACCCATCCTGATGACTGCCTCCAAAAAGGGGGGGGCGGCCCAGAACCCGAAACCATTTCCAGTTGCCAACTTTTTCTTTCAGATTCCCCAGGCTCTCCACAGAATTCTGCCCAAATCTCTTCGCTAGCAATGTCCAAAACCAGAAAGTTAGCCCACCAGTTGTCCAAAAATGTGCATTATCTGTGCCCCCTTGAGGAGAAGGAGGGAAGATATTATTCCCCTCTACAAGTACAGGGGCAGGGTACAATTTAGGCACTGGTGGACACTGGATCCCAAGCTACCCTTCTGTCCAAAAGGGCCTTTGATGAACTAAATGCAGGAAGGGGGGAGAATTACCGTATTCCTCTCACCTCTCTTCCTGGACAACTGCAGAACTTTGACGGGAAGGAAATTCCTGTCGAGGGGACTGCAGATTTGGACATCAAAATTGGGCGACACAAGGTGAAACACCCGGTCATAGTAGTGACTCCAGAGGGCACCCCTTGTTTACTAGGGAACGACCTCCTGAGAAGGTTGTCACCCCTAATAGATTGTGTAAACAAGGTCCTCTGGACCCAGACTAGCCGACCAATAAAATTAAAACAGAGTGAACAAAAATCTGACAAAGTAGAATTTCACTTCCAGAACAACCAAATTCCAGACGTGACAGTAATAGCAGTAGGACAACAGACTGGTGGTGGGGGGTCCTCTCTATTTCTGAAAATCAACCTTCCTTCCAGTTTAAGGTGGTATTCCACACTGGAAAACACTTTGAAATTCTTTACCAATCCACAATCAGGCACTCCCACTCCTATAGTCCAGAAAGATGTGAAATCAGCTCAGAGCCTGGCTGATATTCAGCAAATTGGAGATCAGTTGTTCATCCCTGTTCAGTTAAATGAGGGAAGGACTCTGTTCTCACCCGAGTGTGCGTGAACAACGGTAAGAGTTCCATCAGCGAAGCCATGTTTCGCCAACTCCCAAAAGATCCAGCCATTCCCACATTCAAACTGATAGACAAATGGGAAATGGACCTGGAAGTACCCAATTCAAAACATCTCCTACCAAGCAGGTGTATGCTCAAAATCTCCATTGGCAACAAGAGCATAGTCCATAATTGTTGGGTCGTGCGAGACGTCACTGCCGCCTTTTACTTAGGCAGTGACATTCTCAATCGCTTTGCCATTAGTTTGGACCTAATAAACTTCAAAGCTTGGTCCCGATTAGCGGATAATCCCATGGGCTTTGATGATCAAGAAAAAGCATTTAGGTCAGCTCAATTGCTACCTTATGCAGTTGAAATTCAGATTAAAGAGGAAGTCACCATCCTGGAAAGGACCCGACAATTCTCCCTGGAAGTGAAAGTTAAAAGAGGACAAAAATTGAAAAACCCTGATGCTTATATTCATCTAAATGCTTCTCTCCAACAGCAAGGGTTGGGGGTAAACCCAACTCCATTAGTCAACATAGAACATGACACCATTCCAATAGAGGTGGATAACAGTGACTTAAAGAGTATTACTCTAGCCGCAGGCACCATTATTGGAATGGCGGTAGATGACCGACATTTCTCCATTGATTTAGGAAATGAACTGTTAGGACCAATCCCCAAGGACTGTTTTGACAGTGACAGTGAGGACAATACAACACCAGACAGGATTTTTACCCGGCATGGGGGGAACTTCCTGGTGTACACTTCTTGCCCTTATGGTAAGGAAGATGTGACTTGTGACTTCAGGAGGGATGAGGTGATTTTCCAGGTCCATGAGGGCTGCCTTTCCCACCTGAAGCCTCCAGTCCAAATCAGCACTCTGACCAGGGACTTCTCCACCCAGCTGGAGGAGGCCGTGGAGATAGCCAAACCAGAAGTCTTTCCAGGCTTCAGGTAGATGGTGGAAGAGAGTCAACCTACCTGATGCCTGTGTGACTCTGGAACAGAAGCAAAAGTTGAAACAAGTTTTCTTGGATTTCCAAGATCTCTTTGCGGGAGACTCATATGACTGTGGTCGCACCGACATCCACACAACAACAATTCCCACGGACCCTGGCATGACTCCAGTGTTTGTGAAGCAATATCGCTTGCCTCTCACATCCATGGAGTCCCTTACTGAAATAATTAAGAATCTTGAGTCCCGGGGAATAATCTGTCCAGTACACAGCACCTTCAATAATCCGGTGCTGGGAATATTGAAGCCAAACGGCCAGTGGAGACTCTGCGCTGACCTTAGGGAGCTCAACAAACGGGTCCATACTTCCCAATGGCCTCTGCCCTACATTGACCAAGGGCTGTCCCAGATTCAAGGGTCACAGGTATTCACAGCAATAGACCTGACCAATGGATACTGGACCGTGCCTGTCAGTAGGGAGGACCAATACAAACTGGCTTTTACCTTTGGGGGCCAGCAGTACACATGGACCCGGACTCCCTTCGGATACCTCAACTCCGGCAATGAATTCAACATTTTCCTACATAAGGCCATGCCCGACCTGGGTGCGAGGGGTAACCTGGCTTATGTAGATGATGTCCTCATCAAAAGTTCATCTGTGGAGGAACACATAGCGGAGATCCGTTATGTTCTGACACAGTTGAGGGCCGCCGGAGCAAAACTTTCCTTTCAGAAAGCACAGTGGTGTAGAACCCGTGTTAATTTCTTGGGGCATGAGATAACTCCTCAGGGTCTCTGTCCCCAGGAAAAGAAAGTGGAAGCACTCCAGAAACTGAAGGATCCCACAACTCTGTGGGAACTAAGGAGCCTCCTTGGACTGACTAATTACAGCCGAAAGTTCATTGAGGGCTACGCAGAGATCACCAAACCCCTGATTCATCTCTTGAAGGGGGGGTCAAGTGGTAATGGGGTCCAGAACAATCCGAGGCAGTAAGACAACTTAAGAGAAGCCTCTCACAAGCGCCTTGCCTAGCTTACCCTGTCAGAAACAAGGAGTTCTTCCTGGAGACAGGGTTCTCTAATACGTGCTTGACGGCAATATTATACCAAAAGCATGACAAGGTCAATAAAGTAATCTCCTATGCGAGCAAAACTTTATCCTCTGTGGAGGAAAAATTCAACGATTGTGAAAAGGCACTCCTGGCAACGGTGTGGGCATTGAAGAATTACCGCCCATTCATCCAGGGGGAACACATCATAGTGGAGACTCCACACCAGCCTCTGCAATACCTCCAAAGTGACAGAATCCGAGCCGGAAATGTGAGTAATTCCCGAATTACTTCCTGGATTCTGTCAATGCAAGGCTTTCCTGTGGAGGTCAGATATGGCCAAAACAAGAAGAGTCCCCTCGCGCAAGGTCTGGCTGACTTGCATGATTGTGCCAGAGAAAACTGTCTTGAGGACGAAAGTCTAAAAATCGTGGGACAACATGGAGGCATACCTTAATTCCCCACACAAAGTCTTTGAAGAAGACAAGTGTGAGGGAATGCCTACTGTCTATGTGGATGGATGCTCTTACCATGTTGACAACAACGGGGAGAAAGAACTGGTGGCTGGCGTAGGGAATGCATGTGTGAAGCAGTTTCCAGAACCCTCCGCTGGATACAAAATTGGTCCCCGAAGTAGTCAGGTGGCAGAGTTGATGGCTGTGCATCAGGCCATCCTCACTGCTGTCCAACATCAACTCCACGAACTGGTCATAATCACAGATTCGGATTATGTACGGAACGGGTTCGTGGAGCACCTGGTTAATTGGAAAACCAGAGGCATGTTATGTGCTAATAACAAACCCTTGAAACATGGGTAGTTAATCCAAAACATTGATGATCTGGTCACCTCGAATGGGATGACCATCTACTGGAAAAAGATCAAAGGTCATTCCAAAGTAGAGGGACCAGACAAAACTGGAAATGACTTAGCTGATCAGCTGGCCAAAACTGGGGCCATCCAAGGGGATCTAATAGAAACAGAGTCCCTGTTGGGGGAACTCGAGGTCACTGCTATCACTAGGTCCCAGACAAATGCTCACAATGATCTTTCAACTGCACAATGGAGTAAGGAGACCCCTGATGCTGATTTGATTACGGCTCAAAAGGGGGATCCAATAGTTGGTAAGTTTTACCAACACATTGAGGACCCTGAGAACTTTCCCCTGACGGATACCGATTACATTGGGAAAGAGGACCTAAGAGTGTTGATGAAATGTCCAAAAAGGTTCCGAATCCAAGACGGTTTGTTGGTAAGGAAATCCTAAGCTGGCCATGATCAGTGGGTGGTCCCTACCTCATTCCGAAGCCTGACGTTAAGTCACACGCATGATGCGGCCACCGCCGGTTATAGGGGGTTTCACACAACACTGGAAATCTTAAGAGAGGTTGCATACTGGCCACACATGGGGCAGGACCTCGACCAATACTTGAAGGGGTGTCTTGTGTGTGCACAATTTCAGCCATCATCCCTCACTCACCGTGCGCCTCTCCAAAAGAGGGGGATGACACTGCCATGGTCAGATTTGCAAATCGACTTTGTAGGCCCTGTAATTCGCTCGTCTAGAGGAAACAAGTACATGTTGACCGTTACATGCTTGTTTACCAAGTGGGTGGAATGTCTCCCGGCCCCAAACTGCAAGGCAGAAACAGCAGCTGCCCTGATGATTAACCACATCTTCTCTCGGTTTGGTCTACCTCAAAGGATTGAGTCAGACAGGGGTAGCCACTTCACCAGTGAAGTAATGACAAAGATGTGGGAGATACTGGGGGTGAAAAGGAAGCTACACATTGCTTACAGGCCAGCTTCTTCTGGTGCAGTGGAACGCTAAAACCGGACAATTGTGAGCATATTAAAAAAGTTTGTGGCAGATTCTGGGCCAAGTTGGGATATCCGACTACCTCTGGTCCTAATGGCTATCAGATCTACCCCTTCATCTGCAACCAAAATGTCACCATTTGAGTTGATGACGGGGCGCAAGATGGTGCTTCCCCAGCATTTGCTCTACAGGACCCAAGAGCAGACACTGATAAATGCCTCCACAACTCATGAGTATGTGGAGAATTTAAGGAAACACCTTCAACATGCTTTTGCCTATGCTCAGCGGAATCTAGAAAGATCAGCCGAGAGCATGAAGACCCACTATGATTTGAAAACTACCCGAAAGGAATATAAGGTGGGTGATCGGTTCTATCTATACAATTTCCAAAGGAACCAGGCCAAACAGCGAAAATTCTTGCCTACATGGAAGGGACCGTTTGAAATTATAGACAAGATCTCCCCTGTTGCCTATAAGATCTGCATCCCCAAAGGCAGTTTGGCAGAGGGGGAAGATAAGTGGGTCCATATAAATCAGCTAAAGTGTTGCCATCCCAGGCACACTTTGCAACAACTGGAGGAGTCCTCTGCAATACCAGAGGGGACCGCCCCAGAGTAATTCAATTCCAACCCTAAAATATCCCACATATAGTCTCTAAAATATTATGATTTGGAAAAAAAAAAGTCTTATGATTGTATCTTGTTTTTTGTTAAAATAAGAACGCAAATGTTTTGACTATAAAATGTATATGCCACCCCACTATATCAATGGTGGGGAAGAAATGTCTACGAATAGGTATTGCCGCTTTCCTTTGTTGTCCTAGGAGAAAGAAAACCTGGAGACTGGCCAAGGAGGAT
Organism: Ambystoma mexicanum; assembly: GCF_040938575.1. NCBI lineage: Eukaryota > Metazoa > Chordata > Amphibia > Caudata > Ambystomatidae > Ambystoma > Ambystoma mexicanum. The sequence goes on along the minus strand of NC_090922.1, from coordinate 638,494,381 downwards.
GATCCGGAGACCGGGGGCAAAGATCTGAGGGGCCCGGGGTACCGCCCAATATTCCCATCAGGACCCGTGAGGAGAACCAATCGATCCAACCGGATGGAGGAAAAGATGCTGAACTGTGCCATTTGCGGAATTGGAAGAAGATGATGCGGACATACCAGTGCGTGGGTCAAAACATTCTTCGCACCCGACTCCCCCTCGACTCAAATTCAAAGTGCAGTCAGGTGGGGGGGGGCTTTGTCAGGTGTTTTGACCCACGTTTGAGTCATTAAGCTGCAACATTTGGTGCTGTGGGCTTAGAAAATCCAAGATGGCCAAAAAGCCCACATGTGCGCCAGAATCCAGGAGAACCGCGCAGTTTGTGCGCACACCAAAATGGTCGCCTAACCTTCTACTCACCAGTGCGAGCGTGATGGGCCAGGGGTGCCATGAGTGGAATGTGTGCCAAAGGAAAAACAGCAGTGCCTGTTAGCTTAAAAAGCCCTTTGAAATCACCTTGGTTTCTCTGAATGCAAGCTAAAAATGCCTATGTCAAACATTGCAGGATATTCAAAAATCTCACTGAACACCAGCAGACATTTGGCAGAATGAAGTTTTGTGTGCATACAAAATCTGGAAAGAAAAAGAGCCCAAAACAATGTTCATAACAAAACTGGCTGAGCTGTGAAGGTCAGCAGCTTAAGTTAAACTGAACTGAAAACCACTAAAATCGAAATGTTTAAATTAAATGAGGGACCTACTTTTGAGTGTCAGATAGTTTGTAACTGTTGAAATGTCATAGTTTTGAACTTAGAATCAGCACTCTAGCTGCATGTGTAAAAATTGTCAGTTTGATTTGAATGTAGAAAACTGGGAACAAAAAGTGACATTTAGCTGAAACCTGGCTTAATGAAACTGGATTCTGCCTGACAACTACCCCCGACAGGAGTTGAAACTGGATCAACAGCTGTGTTCCCAGGCCTGGCTGCATTCTGCTGCCCCCACAAAAAGGAGGTGACACCTCTCTGATTGAATTACCTGGGGACTGCAGGAAACTGAACAATGGACTCAGGCAAATGTTATATTGGGAGGGCCGTAAAGTGGCTTCCTCTTGGGAGAAGTGGGAGGAGAAGTGCCTCTGGGAGCCACCCGAGCTGGAGGCGGGGGCAGACAGAAGCTTCCCCCATGTGCTTTGGAACCTAAACCACACCCATCTGGGCCAGAGCATAATTTTAAAAAAGATGGATAATTCATAGTACGGACTTGTCAGAATTATATAAGTAATATCATTATTCTTGTGATTTTTCTGTGCACGTTTTAAGAGGTGTTAGGACCCTGTGGTGTATGCTGGGGGGTTGCTAGTGGAAAATAGGGTCTTACTCCAAATGTCTGCATGTTAAAAATCTGACACTTCATCAATTAATGTCCATACTCCTTGCACACATGTGTGTAATTTTTGGTAAATGTCCGATATTGGTAAACCAGTCAAAAAGCGCAAAATGTTGTCATTTTGTAATGCAAGCCCCCAGGAAGATCAGAGGCGGACAAGCATGGACCATAAGGAATATATAATGTGTACATGTAATTTCAACAAATTGTGTATCTGGGAAATATGTATTTGAATCAAATATAGATTTGTGGGCAAATTGACCAGGGGAGGATCCTCTGACCCATAAACAGACCTCATGATGACAATCCATTTCCTTCCCCCAATCATGGGAGAGGGGAGAATTGGGCCAATGACAAGTAGAGAGGGGCAGGCTCAGTTATGCCACGCACACACCCACTTCCAAAACACATAAAAAGAGACTGCTGGGACAGGTAGAGAGATTCAATTCCATTTTCTGCGGGACGCTCTGCCGGGAGACTCCAGACTTCACATCCATCAATCTCCAAAGACCAGAACTTTACTTCAGAACTTAAAGCAAGGGCCTAAACCCACAAACTGAGAACTCTTCTCAGCAGGCCTCAGCATCCTCAAAATCATTTGCAAACTATTCCACAGCCAGGCGAGCTGTCTGAATTCTTTTGCCAAGAACTTTTGCCAATACCCAGAAAGCAGCGTTACATCCAGAATCCACTTGATCCGGACCGGAAAGCAGAGCAGTATCCAGAACCAGAGGCCGGTGTATCCAGAGAGGCTAGACCAGCAGAGCAGAGCTGACCCAGACCACTGTGAGCAGAACCATAGATCCGGATCGCTGTGAGCAGAACCGGTGCCTGATTGACCCACCGAGCAGACAGAACCGCTGCCGGACGTGTTGACCAGATCCGTGACGAGGCCTATTTCAAATTTATATTGTGAGTACCTAGCAGAACTGTGCAGAACCAATCTCTTAGTTAAAATAATGTAATTCAAGCTATTTTAACCTAAGCAGAACTGCTTCCTAGAAATCGTGTCATCTGTCATTTTAAAAGCTGCACAACTGTCACCTGTCAATTCTGCAGCTGCAAGCTGTCACCTGTCATTTTGAGTTTTACTTTAAATCCGAAAATCTACCTTTATTAAATCGTCCGTATCTCTGGAACAGTTTGGGCTAGGAACGAACTTTCATTTTAAAGCTGTGATTCTAGGCTCTCCAACGAGCCTAGAACCAACTTCCTACTCCCAATTTTTTTCCGCAATCGCGATTTACGCACTCGCGAAATTTACAGCGATTTGCGATTTTGGCTCAATTTCTCCACTTGTCAAAATAGCAGCTCCATTCTTTCCTTTGTTAAAATCCGTTTGCAACCTGGTAATAACTCATAGAGCATTGCTAAAGTGAGCCTGAACTAATACCAACAAGCATCTCTCACTCACCCTGAATCTCTAGAGGGAATTAAAATCAGTTAGCACATTTTCCCATCCATTGCCATCACATTTAAAAGCATTTTGGGCCTGTGTTTCAAACTTCTACCTGTTTCCTCTAAGCTTGCTGGGGGGGAACTGAGTTCCGTATTGTATTTGATTGCATTCCTGAGAACTGTGTGCTCCTCTTTCCATCTCCTTCCATTTCTTACATTGCAGGGGGGGTGAAGGGGGTGAATTGCCAGAGAAAAAGTGATTACATTGTTGTTGGTTGAAATCATATCAAGTTTATTTGCTGTACTGCATTTTATTCCACCTTGCATTTCCTTGAAACCATCAAGCATTTTCAGCTACCTCATCCTCTATACTACTCCTAAGTAATCAAGTGTACCACTGTAACATTACCCATTGTGGATCCACATCATATGTCTCAGTGTACTATCAGATATTAATTTATTATAAAAGTGTGATATATATATATATATTGTTTAATTTTCCAAATAAACCTTTTAAATTTGCAAAACAAACCTACTTCTTGGCTCAGTGGGGTCAGGGGGATTCTAAGAGGGGGGTGTTATACAAGGGTTGTCATCCAGAGTACTGAACTGGACATAAAAATTCATCAATAAGGGTTTTCCTCAGCATCCCAGACTAGGCATTGACTTAGCTGTAGTGTTGAAGTGAAGCCGCTTAACAGGAGTTGTAGTATGTCATATTCAAATAAGGATTTAGGTCCAGGTGGTCTGTAAACCAGGTGAATCTTTAAGGTGCGAGAGGCTGAGAGAGGAAGTTTTATAAAGTGGAGTTCAGCAGATGGGAGGGTGTGGTGGGGTATGGCTCTCAGACCATGGGCAGTCTTACTGATGACGGCAATGCAGCCGCCTTTGGAAGTTCCTCTGTCAAGTCTAGTAATCGTATAGTTGTCTGGGATGGCCAGGGCGAGTGAAGGGCCTGCTGCAGCATGCAGCCAGGTTTCTGTTACGGCTAAGAATTCAAGCTGATTGGCAGTAATGAGGTCAGCCACGTCTAGGGCATGTGCTATCAACGATCTAGCATTGATTAGAGCTCCTTTGATTGGGATAGTATTGTTGCTGGGATTGTTCGGGCCGGTTAAGGTCATTGTAGAAGGGGATGAGTCAGAGTTTGTGGTGGTATTCAGTGTTTTAGTGGTTGTGGTCATGGTTAAGGGGTTAGTTGTGGGGAGTTGAGGGTGGTAGTGTAGTTTGAGTACAGATCCTAATCTGAGATTTCTGATGGTTAAAATGCACGGATGATTCAGTGTGGGTCTGGAGGCATATGGTTGGATCCGTAAGGCTGGTGAGAGAGTTTTAGTGTCATTTATTAGAATGGATGCATGATAAGGTTGGTGAAGGGTCAGTGAAGGCAGGATTTGTGTGGGTGCTATGGAATCATAGTGAGCTAAGGCATCCGACATGGATAATGAGAGTACTCTTGTTATGGGGAGAGGCAAGGTCTAGTATGGTACTGGCATTATTTTCCATTTTGGAAGATCTGAAGGCTGTGCCTTGTAGGAACAGGAGGGTTGGTAAAGCCAAGGTGAGGTTGGACATAGACACCACTTCTGCAAGAGGCTGGCGCTATGCATAGGCATGGTTAGTTGTACTTGGTAGTTGTATGGGCTCATTGGTTGTATGCTATGGTATAGGCAGCAGAGATTAGCGCACATTTCTCTTCAAGCGAGGCAGTAAATGCTAAAATCAGGGCACAGACTCAGTGGCAGTTTTAGCGGGCAGTTAAGACACAGGTTCAGACTCATGCGCAAATGCCATCAAACAGATGCAGCGTATGCTAGAGATAAGGCACAAGCTATCATTGGCACAGTGTATTCGGTGGCAGGTTTAGAAGGCATCTAACTTCAATTATGCATAATATGCTGCGAAAAGACACAAGTTCAGACTCATGCGCAAATGGCATCAAACAGGTGCGGTGTATGCTAGAGATAAGGCAGAAGCTATTATTGGCACAGTGTATTCCGCAAAAGGTTTAGAAGGCATCTAACTTCAATAATGCATAATATGCTGCGAAAAGACACAAGTTCAGACTCATGCACAAATGGCAGCAAACAGATGCGGCGTATGCTAATGATAAGGCACAAGCTATCATTGGCACAGTGTATTCGGTGGCAGGTCTGGCCGACACATATCTCCAGACAGTGCAGTATTTGCTGGGAATGAGGCACATAGTTAGTCTTGTGGATCCTTTAACAACAAAAAGTGTTGTGGTAGTTAACTGGGGCACAAGAAATGTACAGTTGGGGTGGTCGTATGGCGCTATGGTGGAGGCGTTGATTCAGTTGGTGCCTACTACGGCGCCATGGGGATGCTCTTACCGCAGTATGAGGAGGTTATGGCAGTCATTGGATTTCTAGTCTCACTGGGTGGTTCTGGACTGTATAAGTTGGCCATTAGGCATGGTCGCAGGTGTGACGAGGCTGGGGTGGGGTTATGCGGTTGGGCCGGGTCTCGTGCCCCGCATCCCTGCACAGACAGGCACAGAAAGGATCTGGCCTTAAGTAGAGGGCCTTTAGGAGAAGCCCTGCTCACGCCTTCTGGTGATGTCGGTCTAAGGAAGTAGATCGAAACAGCCTTTCGGCACACAGGGCTCAGCTGGGCAAGTTTCCTAGCAACGTGCAAACAATACGGCATCCACCATTTTGAGACAGATTTCACGTACACGGCCAATGCTGATGGTCAGGAACAAAAACTGGGCAAAGTGAAAAAGTATTTTTGGTGCGGATCACAGAAATTGAATCGTATTTATGCATACGCTGGTCATCAGGCTTACCATGTGCAGGAATGTAGCAATGAAGGCCGCGCTTCTCCTGAAGCCGGCGGTGGAGGTGCAGGGTGGGAGGTTGCTGCATTTGCTGCTTGAAGACATTTTTTACATCTTTGTTAATTATGTCTATCCCACTCCCTGTCTTTTGTTATCAACAACATTCACCTTCAGACAAATCCTAAACTTGGAGTAGGCCAACTTCTGAAGTCAGCTTGGTCGTCCCAGAATTACTATTCCAGAACTTACCTGTGGCTCCATCACAAGACACTGCAGGTATTGTAGCCTACATATCTGCCAGGATTTCCCTAGCATACTCTCAAGCCCCTGGGGCCCACAACACCTATCGATCTCTAATCGATAATTCTTCCAAAAATGCTGTGGTATCCCGATGCATATATTAACCTAACCATACTTTTCTATGTCACGCCGCGTTAGAAGTGGACTAATACGCATCCGCAGTAACACAGATCATTTCCCCTGCCTGACTCCCTCCCTGCATGTGCAACCCCATTCCTCACTTTCCTTCCCTCTTACTTTATCCTGGCTCCCGTTCCCCCAGCAGACTAAAGCATGGTTACCCTGGGTGGAGGCACAAATGCACCACAGGCAAGGATTCTGGTGTGAAGAGAAAATACTCCACTACCCTAGCCCACTTTTACCCCACATGCTATTCTGACTCTTACACTTTTAGTGATCTTTACTGACATTCTGGGCCACCAATGGCATCACATTTCTGGAGTCATTTGTAATGCATATATTAAACATTGCCTAAGGGGCCTTGACCTACATAGTGCTGCTAGCACGCATGTGTTCAAAACCTTTGGTAGAGTATGGGAAGTGACAACACCCCAAGTGGCCAACAGTTGGTCTCGATGATGACCACGCCAAAGTGTTGTCTGTTCCTCCTTTGTATCAGTATCTGGGAAATGTTGCGCAAAAAGCACGGCTGGACTTGGAGACCTGAAAGGGGAAGACTCTATAATATATTAGGGATCCTCAGTGGGCAGCTGTGGTTGGGGTCAGAAAGGGAAAGACTGCGGAACTCCAAGATACATTGACTAAACCATTCGTAAACGACATTTTAAAGAAATGTCAGCTGGTATCCCAAATATGTTAAAGAGCTCTGAAAAGTGCACAAAACCATGACTACAAAGCAGCCGGATGTTTGAGCAATAACGAACATTCCCCTTTGCCATCACTGTGCGCCAGAAATATGAAAAACCTTGTAATACATGGAATTTTTCAAAATAAATACACTAACACACAGGAACTCAATCTTCAAGCCTTCTCCCTTCCCATTCCACAGGTCTGTAGTCTTCTTTGCGCTATATTTCTACGTAAGCACCAGTATGCATAATGTTTGCGCCTGTGCTAAAAACTGAGACGATGCACCTAACATAATTTTTGCTGCTTGTGTAATAAGGAAGGAATAACATATTTTGCTACAATTCATATTTCAGAAAGATTTTTACAGTGGAGGCAAATTGGTTGGAGCGCCATTTGTTCTGCGGGAGTGAAAGGAAGAGAGCAAATTGGACCTGCTTCAAATTTTGCTAAAGATGTACCTCATAACATTTTGGCCAAGAGAACACAAATGCAAACTGTTAATTAAAGATTAAACTTTGAGGCAGCACGTGTTTCTGGTTATGCCACACAGCAAACATAATATACAAACAAAACTGCTTCGCTTTGGCTCCTGTGCTAAAATCTTTAGGAATTGTGCCATAGATTGGGGCAAATAGGTTTGCTCCATTGTGTACCACTCAAGCTTGAAAACATGCAAAAATGAATGTGTGCATCAGTGCAAGGTTCCAGAAATCTGACCCCTGGTTCCACACAGAGGTGATCAAATCTAGGATATGCAATATATATGACAAGAGCCAGTCCATACAGTTACCGTATCAATGACAATAACGACCAATGCTGTTAATATCAATTTAAATTTTATTTAGCTATCAGTCTGTACAATTGCGATTCATTAATTTGAAGCCCATTCTTGAGCTCAGACGATATATATATCATACAAAATAAAATGTTCACTATACATCATTATTTCTTTCCTAGAATGTAAACATTACCTTGCAGCAAGTAATAAAAAACGTACCCCCATTGTCGAAATCGCAGTCTACAATGAATAACTGATCACTACAGCAGCCTGCCCGGGGGTGCAGCTTTGTGTGCTTTAGAGGAAAGCCATGCACAGTTAACAATACATCTGCCTTTAAGCTGGTATTACTTGCAGCTGGGTTATTTACCTAGTATCTGCAGCAGATCTTGTGGTTCATGAATATGCCATTATAATTAATATGTGAATCTGTATTGTTATCATACTTGCTATTAAAATTGAGGCTTCCTTTTTAGTTGTTTTGTCCATCCTACTTATATGGTAATGTTGCCTTTAGTTGCAACCTCAATAGCCCTGTTCAAAGGGGTGACACCGGACAGAGTGGTTCACATGCAAGACCCATGATGGAGACGGAGGCAACAACCCCAGCCAATCCTTACCATCCCCAACCGCCTGTTTAGCTACAGCTAGGTACCACTGGGTTGTGGAACTTCCGAGATACCACCAATCGCCACACTAACTGAGGTATGGACACTGGAAGGTGCACTAGCCATGTGGGTGGGGGTGAGGAACATTCAAGGTTGTTGACGGAGCGGGCGGAGGAGGCAGCGAGATGTTCAAGGGGCCTCGAATGCAAAACGGGCACGGACCTTCAGAAGCACAGGGTGCCCAAGCACCACATCGGGTGAGATTACGCGAGCCCAACTGGCCAATTCAGGATAGAGATGCCAACTAACCAATACCACTAACATTTTCCTCCTCTGCATACACCTCTCAAACTCCAAACCAAACACAACCACAAACCTCCAGCACAACAAACCGCACAAACTTCATTACACTGCAACAACAAAACAATAAACACACATAGACTCGCACATCAGTACATGATGACTACCGGCCGCATACACCCAGGCCCAGCCGACGGACCCAGTGGGCTGAGGCTGCCAACAGAACATCACTGCACTCTAGCACTTTTCCAGCCTCCTCCCACTAACTCACCTTCCCTCCCTCTTTCAGAGCGCAAGGGGACCACTCCGGTGGTGATAGTGCGCGGTACAAATGTCCTTTACCATTACATTAACATTAACTTGATAAGCCTGTCACAGCAGTGGAATGCATGTCTGTGTCCTGACTTAACCTGTACACAGAAGAGCGACAGTATGCACGATGGATCCCAGCACCAGAACACTGTGTTGTTCTGTAAAAGGGTTTGGTAGGTATGGAGGTAGGAACCTGTAGTTGGATAAAACTCCCAGCTACAATAGTGCTTACTTCTCGGCTCATTAACATTCAGATGGTATCACGGGGAACGCTGCAGTGGGATGACCCATTGTAAAATGTCGGTAGGCAGAAACATTGTGGCACACTGGGGCCACAACATGTGAAATGTGTTCATATAGTGAAATAGGGTTAGAGACGCAGGTCATCAGTCCTGGCAGGAAAAATGTGCAAGGTCCAGGTGTCACAAAATTCCACAGGAAGGGCTCTTTTAATCGAAAGAAAGATCTTTGATGCCATCTGTCTCCAATTTTCCGTACAATTTAACGCACTATGTTACCATGGGGCACAATTTGCTAACGGCATGCAATACATTTTGTTGCCTATTTGTGGCAGCATAGCCTCTGTAAAAATCATAGAGGCAAAAGGCCACCCTCTTTGCACAATGCATGCACTCCCCATTTTTCATTGTTGATAAGCCATAACAAAGTGGAAGTATGGATGGGGACAAGACTTACTTTCAGGAAAGAAAGCACATTCACGCACTGAACTCTATATAACAGAGGCAGTGGTTCTGTACAAGGAAAACTTCGAATACAGATGTATGTGTCCAAATAACTGAGAAGTGAAAGACATGCTGGTAAAAATAGCCAATGAAGTGATGGACAAATATTTTATGTAACCATATTAGAAGGCGATGACCATTTGATGGGCTGCTCAAAAGTGCTAAAATACAAGTTGAGATAAAGACTACCTTTTCTTGAGAATTTACAAAATGTTGTCTGCAGTGAAAATACCCTCATAGACGTACACATCGTTTTACAGAATGCGCTTGCATTAGGCAAAAGCAGCAGTCAAAGTAGGTGCTTAAAACCACCCAGAGTGTAGTACACTTTCTCAAACAAATTCAACCATGCTATCCCCCAAAAAGGCCGAAAAACGCCATTTGGGAAGTTGGTCGTTTTAACAGCCTAAAAAGTCGAAACATTGGAGATGTTGTTAAAAACAAATACATGAAACGTATTGTAGTCGAAGGTTCGTGAGTTATGAGGATATCGAAACATCATGGAGGGAAAACCTTTTTCTCCAAACAAATGGAAAATCTGGGAAGCAGAAATCCACTTTGGAAAACACAGAAAGAGGACCATGGGCAAAGTGACAAATGAAAGTAGATAATCGATTGCTTCATTTTCCCAAGAACTGCTGCTACTTGCTCCATTGCCATCTCGGCTTGGTCCATGCAAAACACATATACTAATGCATACAAAAATAAATAAAACGTTGCATCTGAGTGATAGGAGGAAAGGGCACAGACCTTTGGTTTTACGGCTCTTTGAAACTGTATGTCTCATATTCTATGTCATGTTATGTTACCTATGCTCTTTTAATTACGATGGCATGACATTAACGTTCTACTGAAAGATTCTTTAAGACAGACATTTCTACTTTGTGACACCTGAAATAAATACCATGTTAGGTGTTGACTAATTCCTACCGAAGTGAGCAGATTTCTGAGCTGTGACTCATAACTATATCATTGCATTGTAGAATATGGCAATATATCGGTGCATTTCTTCTGCCATTTTATGAACCAATAAAACGATTTGGAGAAAAAAAGTACTCAGATAAAAAGACCACATCTCTGCTAGTATACGCCGTACCTGACCAGGAACAAATATACACCCCCATGGGAATGGTTGCTATAACATGAAATAAAACTTTATATCTACACGCTGCACAGAGAGCCAGTCTCCCTCGAGAGCCATAGTCACCTGTTAATATACCACTGGTCAAAGGAGCCTGTCATCATTTCACTCTCCCAGAGGTTGCATCATTTGTGGATTTCGGGTGTGTGTCCGTCTCTCGGAACACGCGGTACATGTTTCGTTTACTCCCTCAAAGGTTCAACGTGTTGATTGCGGCCTTACATGAAATCATGAGACATACATAATTCTCAAAGGTTCAGGAGGAGATTGTGATTAGGGAGTGTGTAATAGACGAGCAAATCTAAATTCTCGTACTGCAGTGATGCAAAGAGACAGCTGTTGATAATAAAAGGTGCAATGCAAGAGCAGATACCACCCTATAAGAGTACCTGCTGGTTTGTCAATTGTCAGGATTGTGTGTTGATTTCTTTAGTTTGGAGCACTTGCGTCTACCGGTGGTGTGTAAGACATGGAGCTTCTCCTAGCTAGTAGCCGCAAGTTCTTACAGGGACTGATTGGCAAATGTTCTATTTTGAACACTTTGATAATCCATATTAGTTCAAGTGGAGCTGTATGTTATGGTCTATATTGTTCCTGTATGGCACATCCTGTGAAGCTGCTTCCGGCACGGATTGCTGCTGTGATTGCCTAAGGAGCTGGAGCGGGCATGACCTTCACTGCGCGGCTGGCTCCTGCGGCGCGGGGATGCAGGCGGATATCCTCATCCTCAGTCTGATGCTTAGCAAAGTTCACAAACACCTGTAGAAGAGAAGATCGAATGTGAAATGTGCATACTGGTAAAACGGACATCGCCAAAACAAGGATACAGATCTGAATTACAAACCACATCTGCATTCAAACCACCTTCAATCTATACTTTGTTAATTCCAGCTTCATACATTATCTTTGGTAGGGGATGAAGGTATATGACCCATGAATGTCTTCAAAGTTTATTTGACTAAAATTGCATAGTAAGCAAATTCTTAAACAGATCCAGGAGAATGTTTCCCTGTTTCATTTAGTATGAAAATATAAAATGTGAGGATTTTCCTAAGATTGTGATCTGCACAGGCACCATTATTATTTGTATGCTTGTCTGAAACCCCCAGCAGAATTACGACAGAGAACAGTTTACAGATTTTACGCTTCCGAAATTTTAAACCTTTCTCACGTAGAGACATGACAGTAGGGAAGGTAGCTCCTGATATTTATAGTCTTTGGTCTTCTAAGCACATTAAAGCAAGACAGGCATAGATGTATCTGTTGTGTTGGGTCGCCACATGAACTAAAGAAACAGAGTGAAGTGTCTTACTAGTGTGACACAACCCGCATTTTTTGGCCATCAGTAAATTGACGACAAGGAAGCATATAAAAAATGTGTATTTCCCAAAACTCTCCTTGGCTTGCACAGACACTTGCTACTTTTGTGGCATGAACATCTGAGGGGATGGATTAATGGGATGCAATAGAGACAACTTGTAGAGGAGCAGCTGAATGCCTCTTCAGGAAGTCCCGCCCCCATACTTCTTATATGCTGGAAGACAGAACTCGCGACATGCACAACACCAGTGATGGTGCCTATTCCACAGAGAGCCTTCAAGAAAAGGTATCCATTGAGAAGACCCTATATGATGTATCCCCGTAGAGATGAGAATCTCTTGGAGGAGATTCCCGAAGGAATATGAAGAAGGGATGGAGAAGTTGGTGACATCACAAGAAGCGAGCGTGGCTCACTGAGAAAAGTGGCTGAAGAAAAGGAAGTAAAGACTTTATGCAATCTGATGACGAAATAAAGAACCGAGTAAGCTTTCATATGCGTAACGAAGATTGCACGTGTGAAGAGCACTGCAGAAAATGCAAGCTGTTTTATAACTGTACAGACGCAGCAACGCAGGTAGACTAAGTGATCTTAAAGGCTAGCTATATGTAGTGAATAGGCTGCAGGCGGTGCCGCCTTTATATAGAAGCTGGTCATTCGTGTCACATATTTAGTAAGTTCAGACCCACGGAGAAAGAACGATCTGAAAGCTGTGTCGCAGCAACATGAAACTAAGAGCATGGAAAGGCCTGGAAGAGCTGTCTGGCTTTGTGTAGAGGGATGAAGTAGTCAAAAACTGGTTATCTATCCTTGAAGAACAGTAGGCGTGAGATAATGAATCGTCTCATATTAAGGTGCTTAGAAAGAACACCATAAGTGTCAGGTTTATTAATTGAAGACAATTAAATGCTGCACAACAGCCCGAAATATGGTCTACTGTCACATGAGTCAAAAATGAAAATAGGAGGTGGGCTTGCAGACCAGAACTGTGATAAGAGTGTGCCTGTACTCCCATATATTCTCAGGAGCAAGGAAACATTGCAAGGCCAAGTTAAAAGACAATCTGAATGGCAGAAGGCATGAGCGATGACAGATGTTGGGCTAATTGGTTGGGGAGACACGGTCAAGTCCACCCACTGACCCCTGGGGTACCAGGTTATGTGCTGCTAGTGAGCCAAATGTTCCAGAAGGGTACACGCGTGCCAACCAATTGTAGAAGGCCATATAACAAAGGGCCTTATAGTTTGAGAGCCAATGATATACTGTGCATCTAATAACTGATTAAGATTACTTGCACTAGGGGTGGGCATAAGTTGTCCAGCTGACTGTAGAGACCCAATAACAACCGATCCCTATACAGAAAGTATACTTAGATGCTGCCCTTAAGCCAATCACAACCCCCATAGGTTTTTCTTGTTTGACAAGTAGAATGACATCACGTATGAAAATGTTTTGCTATAAAAGTATACTTTTTTATGAAATGCAGAGAGAATGCTGTGCAACCTCTTTTGATGTTCGTTGTAACTCTCTGTTTTAGACAATTGAAAATAAAACAGTCGGGAGAGACTTTTTACCAACTTCCTGAGTCGGTCTTATTATTTGGTGTAAGAGTTATTCTGCATCCCATCCTGAGTATGACGCATTACTGATTTAAGGACCCCCTAGGGTTCAGGAGCAATCGAAATATTACATACATGACAATATCATTTGCTGCAGGTCAGGAGATGAGGCGTCAATGAGGAATGGGTGACACCACATGTGTGATATAGGCCCCAGTGGAGGAATAGGGAGGGCTCTCCAGGCCCCCTTACCTCTCTCTAATAATATCAGCTGTTACCCTCAATCTCCCCAGAGTGCTGTCTTGACCATGGGAGTCACCAGTGTTCTGCATTAGGGAAGGGCCTTCTTAATTGTCTGCACCTCTGATTCAAAACATAGCAATTGTGAATCCTAATCAACCTGGTGACATGTAAAAGGAAAGTATAAGCCATGCCTGTCAAGCCCTGTGCCCGAATAGATAAGTGGACCTGATCCTGGAGAAGATCAGTGAGGTTATTTACCCCATTGATACATATCAATCGGCTGAAAGGTAATTGCAGCAGGGATGACTTGGTTTTGTCTCTAGTGACAGATGTTGTGTCTGAAGAGCAGACAGGTCCTCTACCAGACTTGATGCACTCAGAAGGCACAGATGAGGCTATAGAGGGGGTACAGATCTCATCTGATTTGACAGAACAGCAATTGTGGAACTGCTGTCAGACACTGCTCCAGTTCACAAATCTGGTTTCACCGACTCCAGGTCACAGAGACTGGTGTCTCCATGACATAGACACAGGTGACAGTAAGCCAACGAAGAGCAGAATTTACTGTATTTCTGACACATTGAGGGCCAACATTAAGGAGTACGCTTCCAAGATTTTGGACTTGGGGTTTATTGAGCCAATCCCATTGGCCGATTCCTAAATTGTTCAGCAATAGGAAGACTGAAGTCCGCTTTTATCTGGACTACAGGAGGCTCAATTCTGTAACTAAAACAGATGCTCATGATATATCTTGTGCATGTATAGCCCATTGAGAGGTGAGATGCTGCCAAGTACATGACTACCTTTGACCTCACAGCCGAGGAACTAACAGGTTGTCCTGATTGACCGAAAAAGATAAGTCAGCATTTTCCACCACAGAAGACCACTATCAGCTCATTTGTATGCGTTTTGTATTAAAAAGCAACTGTTCAGCAACCTTTCAGAGGATGATAAACCAAGCCCTGAGTGGCTTAGAGAGTTTCAGCATTACATAGCTTGATTATGCTGCAGTTATTATCCACACCTTGGAATACCATGTTTCCCATCTGAAGCAGGTGCTTCAAGCCATGCAGCTTTCCTAATGTTAATATATACAGACCAGCTAGACGCAGTTGTAACTCCCTGACAACGCATACACAAGCCGAGAGGCTAGAGCAGGTAAGCCTCTTAGTATATGGTCCCTAGACCATACGCACGGCCACTTCATTACTCACACATCAATAATATGCCGCTTACTGCTTGCTTACGATGTTTCGTTTCTCCCCATCCACATGTGTCTTTACGTGGTGCTTATAATCGCACTTGATGTTACATTAAACGGCTGCTACGTGCATCACCATGGATTCATATATGTCGGAATTCAGATTGTTACCTTTGCGCAATTGCGAAGCCTCAGAGGTACATCTCTGTTATATTCATGGCACTTTCGGTGATTTTGTTCTAAACGATGTATGCGTTTGAAAGGTCTAGATGAACACGTGCACTTTCTTTATTTACTTTTTAGTGACCAAGCATTCAAGCATTTGTCCAGCAGGTTAAACCTATATCACAGTCAACGCAGACTTATACAAATTCTGCAGAAGGCTAAAATGAAAGAAACATTTTTCTCAAACAACTAAGCAAACAACTACAACCAAGAAAAGATCGCACACTGAAGTTCCATCGGAACTAACAATACAACACATGGAAAATACAGCCCAACTTCTAAATGTAGCGGAAGAGGATGACCCCTACAACTTGGAAAAGACCGCAGAAGAAATTAACATTGATATAGATTTAAGTGCAGAAAACAAACTAAGGCCAAACATCGACGTTCGTACCAGTTGTATCACAAGACAATGTAATAGACCTATTTCACAAAGCGACACTGTGTGAATTAAGATCAAAGTATTTTGCAGGCAAACTATCCAGCAGTAAAAATCACAATCTCACATGGAAGGAAAAACAAGAAATTGAGAAATAAAAAATTAACACAGAAATAACCATAAAAACAGCGGACAAGGGAGGAAACATAGTGTTGATGAATACATCAGACTACATAGCAGCAGCGGAAGAGCACCTGAACCAGGAACAGTGCTACGAGAAATTACAAAATAACACAACAACAGATTTGTAGCGGAATGGTCAACAATGCAAACCAACTGGACGGAACAATGTTTACTGTCAGACACAGAAAAAGACTTTCTAAGCAATCGGTTTCCCATACTGGGCACAATTTATTTCATTCCCAAAATACATAAGCCATACAATCTGTTTCCTTCTTTTAGACCAATAATCAACATCATAGGATCCATCACAGAGCCAATTTTAAAATACATAGATGCACACCTGCAACCTCTAGTTCTTGGTCTAACATTGTTCATAAGAGACACTAAACATGTAATACAACAAATAGAAGGAATAAATTGGGAACAAGATTTCACTTTGGTAACATTGCACGTCTCCTCTCTCTATACAAGTATACTACATGCTAAAGGCCTGGAAACCACCAACTATTTCCTCAAAACAAGATCAGTATCTTACTACAGACAAAATGGGATGATACTAGAAATGCTCAACTTCACATTAAAAAACAATATTTTTCTATTCAACAATCAAGTTTACAGACAGCAACAGGGGACAGCCATGGGAGCCAAATTTGCACTGCATATGCCAACCTATACATTGGCCACTTTGAAATAGAACATGCTTGGACTCATGAAGCATTTACCACATCAAACAGCATAATATATTGGGGACGATATATCGACAACATTCTCATCATTTGGAAAGGAAATACATTAACACTCAACAACTATGTCGATTATCTCAACAGAAATGAATACAACCTTAAATTCACAACAAATCAAAGCCCCAACTCCATACAATTTCTGAACCTAAAAATATATGTAAAAAATGGAAAACTACAAACTACACTATTTATTAAACCAACAGCTGGAAACACAGTGCTGCATGCAAAAAGTCACCATCCACACCATGTTAAAAACAATATACCCTATGGCGAATTACTCAGAATAAAAAGAAATTGCACAGAACCAATGGAATACGAAAAACATGCCAAAATAGCAATAGAGAAATTCCAAAGAAGAGGCTACACCAAAAAACTCTTGAAAAAAACCTATGAAAAAACCAAAAACAAATCAAGAACAGAACTGTTAACAAACAAAAAAGCAAGTGATAACAAAAAAGAACAACCAAAACTCAGGTTCATTACTCCATACAGTGCCAATGCAAAACAAATCCAACAAATCCTGAAGAAAAACTGGCACATCCTTGAAATGGATCAAGATATAGCAGGATACATAGAGGACGATGTTCACATCACCTTCAAGAAAGCCAAAAGCCTAAAGGACATCCTGAGCCATGACCATTTCACAGTCAAAAAACAAGAAACAGGACTAACACAACTATGGAATAGAAAGCCACTTAAAGGAAACTACAAAGGTGGCACATGCATATGTTGCCCACATTCAGAAAACAGAAAGAAAAGTATCAGTCTGCCAAACGGAAAGAAGCACACGATTAATGATTTCATAAATTGCAACAGTAAAACAGTAGTCTATGCCATCAAATGCATGTGCAACAAAATATATGTTGGAGGTACAACGAGAAAACTAAAAATATGAATCCAAGAACATTTAAGAGCCACCATGAAACATGATATTAGATATCCAATAGGCTACCATCACATAACAGAGCATGCAAACCAACCAAAGAAAGAAATAACATTCTTCGGAATAGAGAAGATATCCAAGCCACAGAGAGGTGGCAACCTGGAAGAAATCCTCAGATCCAGAGAAGCCTACTGGATCTGTTCCTTGGACAGCTGCCATACGGGTCTGAATTCGGACACTGAACTTATGCATGTTTTGTAAAGAAGAAATATCATTTCCTACTGTTCAGCCTGAGAGGAATTATCCGCAAATTATTGAATTGTTTTTGAATAATTTTCAAAAGATAAATGTATGCTAAAATGTTCGTTTCAATTTATGTACGGAACACTCAGTAAACAATAACCAAGACAGGAATGTCACAATATTTCAAACAATTATTTGGGATTGCAGTCAAATTCAGAATCAATCACTAATGCTAAATGTGTTCCTAATTCATAAATGGAGATGTAGTGATCATGTGACACTATGGCTAGATCAATACAGTATTGTTCCAATCTATATAGGAGCAGAAGTGATTCTATGTCATTAAAAGTTAGAACTAACTATCATTACTAAACTGCTCCCAATTCAAAATGGAGTTGTAATAATCATGTGACAATATTGATCACATGACCGAGGTTACACCAATCACAACATTATAATTAAGAGTGACATTACATAGACTATCAAGTCTTTAAAAACACAAATTAAATCGCTGCAATACTAATCAAGTCAGCACAGCTTCTAGACTAAAATTGTATGCTTAAAATACGACTAAACACATTACCAATCCAAAATGGATGCACAGCGGTCACGTGATCGTAATTTTCATGTGACTGCGACGCTGCAATTACTAAATTACGCAAGTCGAGGGTACAGGATACAGGTTAACAGGTTGCGCATCCACCCGGAAGGATCGTAAAAGAAAAATTAAGGTAAGGAAGAAGCAGCGTAAACCTAGTGTTTTACTAGCAAGAGCCAATTCAGCAGTTAACATACGAAGTATACATTTTGAAAAGAATCAGGATATTTCTCCTAAAATTGAAAACCATCTTTGGTTTTTTCTATACTCAGATCGTGCTCAAACATATCACATTGTGAAGCGAGAAAGCGGGAGATAAAAACATAGAGGCACGAATCTCTTGGTTATAAAACACCAACAGCAGAAAAACCAAGAAGCAAAGCAAAAGTCGTAACAGTGAGTGCCCGTACTACTATTACAAACAGACTTCTACATTTAGGTTTCCAATTTAAAATACTACTTGCTCTAGTGTTTATGGTAAAACGAAGTTTTCAAACAATGGTACTTAAGTCTAACTTTGAAGCAATATTCAAGATGAAAAGTTTTCTTTTGCAAAATGCTATGTATACAAATCGTAAATATTGATGGTGGAATAGTAAAAGGATGAGTGAAAATGTTTTTTCTATTAAAAAAAAAACAAGGACATTAAGTACAAAATGTTCCAATCATGATTTGTCACTTTTAGATATAAATTGATGTCACAAATAAACCCGTCCTGAAGAACTGTCTGAAATGTTTAAAAGACAGTGGAACACGTGTCGAGGGTTTGAACTGAGCTGTGCACAAAAAATTTGAAAGCATAAACAGCCTAAAGCATTGAAAAAGAACAATTAAATATCACTTGTTCTATTCAGCAAACAGGAGTTCCTCTCTTTATTCATAGAATAACATAAAGAGATAAGGCATTAGGTGCACAAACAGGTTTAATTTTTTTTTTAACAAAGATGAACTAATGATTAAACCTATATTGGTAAGTGGAAGGTTCTGCATATAGCATATCAAGTTGGCCCGATGGGTGGGAAATAACTGATTATGATTCCTGCATTATTGCTAGTAAGATTATCACTATCACCTTTGTAGAGAAACATACAAGAACACCAGAGGATATAAGGTATCTTGTCTAATAGAAGCGACTGTTGTACCGGTTGTTGTGATTCATTGACACTCAATCACTTTGCCATTTATCCAACTGGATTTGTACTAATCAAAGTGTTTTTGTTTTCTCTATTGTTGTTTTTATTATTTTTCTCTTTGTCTTTTTGCAAACTTTTTGCAAACTTGCTTGACTTATATTGTTATATTTTTGATACTCCTGTGATGTTTTGTTTTACCACCCAACGGTGTACATAGCGTATGTTTCCTCAATATTTGACAATGGACTTATGTATTACACCCCCCACCTTTTTTTGATTTTGATTTTGCACTTGGGTTTTGGCTGTTTATTTGTATGCCAATGTTCATTTAATTTTGTCAATGATATTTATATGGTGTTTATAACTCAGCATTTCGCTCGAAACACGTGTCAGGCTGACTTTTCACACAATAAATTGCATGCAATCAAGCATAGAGCTTTTGGAATTTGGTGCAGTGTGAATGCAATTTTCTTCATATCGACCCGACAGTAGCCAGCGCCTTGGACCGACTCAATTCTGACTTACCAGTGGAAATTCATGACTCGAACATCTCAACACTGATCTAACTATAGTAGAGTGCTTAGAAGCTTGGCTCGATGCTGTAAAGCCCCACGGACAATATTCAAAAGATAGTTGGACAGTCCCAGACTCACTGGTCCTCCTCAAAGCATCATAGTGACCTTTAGTCTCACTTCTTACATTTTTGACATTGCTGCTGAAATCTCTTGCCTGAACACCCAGCTTATCAACCCAGAGTGCCCTTTCTCATCCAAGTCTGCATTCTCCGTGTTTCTTTTACAGAGGTGAGCCTTCCACATATTGAATTTATTGTGTGCACTGATTGTTTGATTAAAGTCCATATTTTATAGAACCTTTATTGGCCATTCTATTTGTTTTGGTACCACCACACTATTTCTGTTTGCATTGCAGCTGTATTAGTTCACACTCTAAATGCATTCAGGCCACATTACCAAGAGAGTTGAATGAGGTATCCCTGTTGGCTGTGCCTGTTTAGCTCTTATGACTAGGGTTACTGCTGATATAGTATTAGTTGGAGGCTGGCTAAGAGTTGTAGGCACTACTCATCCCTATTTTCCTTCAGCGCAGTAACCATTTCATCAAAAGGACATTGAAAATGCTAAGTGACTTGTGTTTGAATGCCAGGTGGTGGGTACCCATTGAAATGCAGAATGCACTGACTGTCTACAGCCTTAAAGTAAGATGGAAATGCTCCCTTTTGTATCGCTTTGAAAGGCTTCTTAGCACATTATCCAGTTCACCCTAATCCTGGGCTAATGGTGCTGTGAAATAAACCTCGATGAATCCTAATTTCTGTATCAAGAGGTGTTTGTTAATTGCATGGCCATGAAAAAAGTGCAGAACGCAACCCAGGGGTTCTACAGTACCCACCAAATTCAACCCTACAATAGTTAGGGTTTCAGACCAGTCCAGCCTTCCCCAAAGAGTTAAATTAGGGGCAATGGGATGTATAAAACCTCTAGAGTTGGGAGAATATTGCTATCCCTCTTGAGGGAGCCCTGGTATGCACAAAGTATGATTGCCCTTGCCAGGGGTAGTAATATACACCAAGCCGCAAAGTCATGGCTAGCCCTTTATCATGAGATTGTTGTCCTAGCTGGAGTGAGTGGGAGGACAATACTGAGGGGAGGTATTATTGATGAACTAGGCATCAGGCACTTTCCCTGATAAACTAGGTTACCCACTGACTCAGCTTATTTGCTTATTTGCAAATTATTTGAAATAGAAGAGGCTTTAAAACTGAGTCCCACACTCTGAGGAGAAAGGGTTTTGCTTCAGCACATATGGCAACTCAGAACAAGTTTTAAATGATCCCATCTCAGTCTGAGGAAGAGTTAGACAGTTCTCCAAAGTGTAGAGCAGCCCACAGAAATGACCAAACACTCCAGCATGAATTGGAATAGGCGGTCGTAGTGGAGGAATCTCTGACTTAACAGGGTCTCAATGTTATTGAACACAGGGATCTATTATATTGGGCTGGGAATAGAGGGAAGGGTGGGATCCCCAGTCACCATATCCTAGTACGTACTCCCCTAAGAGAAATTAACCCATTCTCACTTCCTGGTTTGAAACCAGGGAATTACAAAGACTCAGGAACACATCTTTGGCCACTTCTATTGGCCAGGGATTTACCAACAGACAAAGAAGTTCTGTGATACTTGCTCATTTCGTCAAAGAAGCTCCCCTATTGATGTTGAGCGAGCCCTTATCCAGCCCCTCATTATTATCAATGTTCGCCTCTCTCGATGAACATTATGGGACAATGAAGCCCTTCCAAGGCAGGAAGCTGATATATAATGGTAGTGGTGTATTATGTCAAAAGATATTTTGAAGCATTCCCGCTTTGGGGCAACACCACACAACAGCTCTTAAACACCCGGTTATTGCAAAGGGCACTCTTTGATATTCAGAAGGCCCCACACATTTAAACAGGGTTCTCCTGCTTTGAGTTGGTGTATGGCGGTGAACCCCAAGATGCACTTGCTATGTTAAAGGAAAACTGGGAAAGCCAGAAAGATACTGGCCTTAATAACATCCAGTTTATAAAGAAGACAATGTGGAGGATTACAGAATTAGTCACCAAGCACGAGATATGCAGGAGAAGCAGAAGCAACTATATGAGTACCAAGCTTGGCTGCACCAATTCCAGGTGTGAGAAAAGGTGCTAGTCCCGTTTCCAAATTCAGAGAACAAACTCCTTGCCCAGTGCCAATGACACTACATCGTGACTGAGACACTTAATGATCTCAATTTTCATGTCCAACAAAAGGGCAAAAGAAATCCAACCCAAGTTTACCATGTCACCTGGCTCAAGTCCTGCAAAGATATGGGAGACCCAGTCATGGTTGTTTATGCTGCTGTGGGCTTCACCAGTGATGCACTCTATGAAGTGTTCTAGATAATGGCCCCTGAACGTTTAAAGTCATTCCAGAATCCGAATCCCCCCCTGTGACTTACTGGATACTTTCTGAGATGTTCTTTTCTGATAAACCAGACCGAGGTATCAATTTTTACTATCTGATCCAGAGTCTACTAGACAAGAGTTTAACTCTCTGAATGTATCATTTGCCAGAAGCCTAATCGCAGAATGTGCGAGCGAACATCCCGAAGATGCTGAATTTAAAAAGCATTATGTCATCAAACATCGACTGGGATTCTTCAATTGTTCTTGTAGGAACGCCAGATGCCAGTTAGAGATTTTGTATTAGCTTCAACAAATTCAATGAAACCTCCTGTTCCGATACCTGTCTTATGCCTAGGGCCAACAACATGATTAAAATGATCACTATATCATCTTACATTACGATTTAAACAAATGCAATTGGCAAATGAGCCTGGTGCCAGAACCAAGAATAAATGCTGTTCTCCTTACCATATGGCCTCTTTCAATTCGCAGACGTCTGACATGAGGCCCCTACTACATTTCAATGCCTTGTGGATAAAATCCTTTTACCCAAACTAGAATATGCAGTGGCATATTCAGACAACATCATGATTCCTAGTGAAACCTGGGGTGAATGCATGTGCCATCTTTACAAAGCCAACCCCCGACAAATCTTATCTAGCCTTCCCACAGTGAGGAACATAGTTTTCCAGGTAGAGAAAAGACTGGTCCAGCCGCAAGAGGGCAAAGTGAAAGCTATCCACAATTACCAGTGTAAACCATCAAAAAATAACTTTGACATTTTCTGGTCCTGGTTCGCTCTTATAGAAGATTTGCACCAAGGTCTTCTTCACTGGTTGGACCTTTGATTGAGCACCGGAAAACGTTCCAAATGATCAAACTTTAAAGGAACCAGCTGAGTCAAAAGGCGTTTGATGAATTTAAATGCTCCCTGTGCCATTCACCACTTCTCATTATGCCTGATTTTTCTCAGTCGTTTATCCTGCAAATCAGTGTCTCTCTGGTAACGTTTGCAGGGGGATGTGACAGATCTATCCTGTACTTTAGCAGGAAACTCTTTCCACTGGAAAATAATTGTCGCATGATAGAGTTGGAAGGCTTCACAATCAAATGGCAGGTTGAGGCTCTCAAACATTATCTCACAGACCAACAATTTCACTTTATGACCGATTGTGCTCAATATATGAGGCTATCTCAGGACAATGAAAGCAGTTCTTGAATTATGGGGTTTTCTTTATGTTACAGCCATACACTTTTACAGCTATGCATAGAGCAGGCTGTCTACAAACAAATGTGCATTTCTTTTAATAGTAGACATTCCAATATTCCTCCCGGTAGGGCTTTAACTAAGAAGGGGAGGTATGCGATGTGCGATTCTGTAGGTGAGCAGATGAAGCTAAGGATTTCATGGGGGTTGGGTGCCATCACCCGTTACATGATGTAAGGACTGCAGAAGGAATAGGGAGGATTCCCCAAGTTTCCCAGCACATCTCTAACTTATATTATCTGTCACACTACCCTAAATTCCCCCTCAAAAGTTGTGGCGCGAAGATCCCTGGTTTGAACATTGAGTGAAATTTACATTAGGGAGCAGAATAGTCCCAGTGAGACCCAACATCTGCAATCATGGGATCCCATTATGTGAAGTAGCTCAATATTGTGCAATTGTTCAACAGCAGCAAAGCATCATGAAACTTCCATGTATTTGCAGACCAAGAATTCAGAGGACTGCCAGTGAAGCTGGGCAAGCGGCAATGCATGCAGAATTCAGTGAGCTGCAACATCAGAGTATAAGGAAAAATAGCGGGTTGCCTCTCACCCTCTTTAATGATTCACCCTACAGAACGGCACAATCATTATCAAAGATTGGGACAAACAAGCATTGAGATCTGTTGATGATGTCGCCAATTTTGGCCGATACAATAAGCAAAGCGTACAAAAAATAGTTCACAGTTATTGTTATTTGACTCTAGTGATAGTAGTAATAGATGTGATAACAGGGTGGAGTGTTAGGTCTCTTTCAAGAGAACCTCAAAGTTGCAAGCCTAGTGGGAGGTGGGGAGAATTTTGGAGGAAATGGGTGAGGGTAGGATGGATGGACTTGAGCAAGGGTGTTGCTAGGTCTGGAAATGACGCTACGCTAATGGCGGGACTGTCGGGACTCGGGGCTAGTGAGCCTTTTGGTTGTAGCTCCTGAGATCCTATCCTGGGCTACAACCAAAAGACCAGGGGCTATAGTCCCCTTAGCCCCCCCCCCGCAATGCCTCTGTTTAAATGTACCCAACCTGTCCTCGGGCAGTAAGGACTGTGCAGCAAAATTGTCACACACTGTTTGTTCACAAGGCCAGGGAATAGTTCTGAGGCCCCATAAAAGGTGGCAGGTGAAGCAGGGCAGATCACTGAACGGTATTAAGGAGAAAGTGATAGGAGGTGGAAAGAAAAGAGAAGTAACATAGAAGGTTGACTAGGGAAGTATATGTACCACATGTGCTGGTGAAGGATGTGGCAGAGATGCATGCCAGTATTCCTATGTGCAATACCAGAGGTCCCTTGGCCCGGTGCACTTTGGAGAATAACGTCTCAACAGTGGTAAGGTCTGAAACAAGTCTTGGTCCCGCAAGTCCGGCAAGTGGGGCACACTAACTAAAGAAGGCACATTATTCTGACTACAGCAACACCAGCAAGAAATCTGACTACATTTTCCGTAGCAAGATAGACCCAAACTAACAACAAAATACGGCCAGGGGACACTTGAACACCATTAACTTTGGGAGCATGTCTTTGACTGCCAGGAGGTGCATAACCAGTGAGCATGGACTGAAGGACCATGGTCCTTAAGCAACCTGGAATTGCTTCTTTTTCATTGTATCCCTTTATCCAGTCAATTTTGTTTGAATTGGATTTTCTGATTCCAAAAATGTTCTTCCGAGTTCAAGGCTGAGAGTCTAGGGTTTTAGAATAATCAGACAATTATCAATTATTAGTCTTATCTTCTAGGGGAAAACACTAAAAGTGATTTGATTACTCACGGTAACTCTACTGTGTGTGCATTTGAGAGGGGGAGGTTTCCATTTTCTCAAAGCCAGACCTGATGACAGTAACCCATAAAGTGACAACACACTGTGCAAATTGTGGAATTTGAAGAGCAATATCAATTTGTTGAATGAAAATCAAGTGATCAGAAATCTCACTGTTCTTGGATGGACTCCGTAAAGTACCATGCACAACTTTGAGGTTGGGCTTATAATGAGATAGTTGTATACTTAGTTTCAATAGTTTCTCTGTGTGTGTGTCTCTCTCTGAAAAATTGGGTAAAAAGCCAGACAGTTTGTAACTGGTTTTGTAGGGTGACTCATTAAAAGATGCAAGTAACCAACAGTGCACAGGAGCATTTCCCAATGTATTTTCGTGATGTCTTCACCCACAAAATATGCCAGTAAAAAAAAAACATGTTTATGCTGGCTGTGCCCATACATTTATGAACCGATATATGCCGGTACTCCCATATAAGAACATATTCATTGGTTGTTTTGCTGTTAATGCCAGTAATTATACTATAAGAAAACATGTCCATGCTGCTTCTACCCAATATATTGCAGTACCCCCACACAATAACATGCTCCTGTTGGCTTTACCTAATATTACAAATACCATGCCACAAAATCAAAACATGTTCAAATTGACTGAACTAAAATGTCAGTCTAGCCACATAATAGCACATCATGATTGCTTTCTCATGGATGCGGAGTAATAGAAATGTCATGTCACAGTAAGAAATGGCTAGGCTGGTAGCACCAAAATGCCACTCTAGCCACATAATAACACTCTTCTTCAAGCCCCACCGCAAAATGACAGCCTGGCACAAACACACAAGCAGACACAACATTCACTTGCTCCTTAGCACAACATTCATTTACACACTCATACACTTGCTAATTCATATGTGCGCCCAGCAACCACCCATGAATCATACACTCACTCATTCATCCACACACGAACGCATGCATACATACATACATAATCAATTCTTCTTACCTTTAGCCCTGGACTGGATTCTGCTCCTCGCTACACTCTGGTCTCCCAGGGAATACGGTGGCCCTCCGGCTCCTGTGCCACACAAATACAGAACCAGGAAACAAAGAGTGCTTCTGGTTCTTGCAGATGCCCACAGGAACCAGAGCAAGGCCAATCCACGGACCCAAGAGGTCTGAATGTTCAGGGTGGCACAGGAGCACCCCCTATGCACATTCAGAGGTGCAGTTCTCCAGCCTGCATCCCAAAGGGCCATGCAAAGCTGGGAAAGCAAAATGTCCCCGGCCTTGCAGGGGCAATTGGACATGTGTGCTGGGGAACATAAAATATCAAAGGGAAACTATGTTTGCCTTTCACAGTTTAAGCTGGAACAAGAACGTTCTCTCATTTGCAGAAAGTAGCTGAGGGAGCGCTCAATGTTTACAATGGGCGGCTTGGCTCTTCCATAATGGGCGAGAGCAGTGTCGGTGCCTTCTTGCCCATGAAGGACGAGCTGCCACTGATAAGATGCAAAAAAGTGTTCTCTTGTCTCTGCATCAGGCTGTAGAAAAAATGAAATATGAAGCCTGGAAGGTTGTGGCATTGCACTGGAAAACCCTCCAGAACTTTGTTTTTCAGCTTGCTGAGGGATTAGAGAGAGGAAAGACCATATGCAAATCAGGGATGGTTCTGCCCTGAAGAAGTAGCCCTGCCTGAACTGCCAAGTCACCTCCCCTTTACAGGAGACCACAACCAACCATGGACATGTTTGGGCCTCTTAAGGCGTCATTGTATGTAGCTTGGCGATCTAGGCATAGCAAGCTGCTGGGTTTACACAACCAACGTGTGGTGGCATTGGCAACATTGAAAATTGTACGCTGAAACGGTTTCAATTTAATCATAACCTCTGGCATTGCTCTGGATCAGCTGTCCAGCCCCAAACTCTTGCAACATAAGTGACAGTAGAAATTGTTTTTTCCCTGTAAATTTCCAGTTTTGCCTTCATGGGATTTATGGCAAGAGCGTTTGCATACCACATGATCTCTCTGTTTATTTGGGTCAGATTAATGGTTAGGGTCGATTCATGCTTGGCCATTTTGCAGTTGTTCGCAATATTAACATGTAAATTGGGGACAGAATCGATCATTTACAGTTACAAACTATGATTCCCA
Organism: Ambystoma mexicanum; assembly: GCF_040938575.1. Classification (NCBI taxonomy): domain Eukaryota; kingdom Metazoa; phylum Chordata; class Amphibia; order Caudata; family Ambystomatidae; genus Ambystoma; species Ambystoma mexicanum. Next base: position 638,466,991 of record NC_090922.1, on the reverse strand, counting down.
GAAACCATATTGCTTGTGCGGGCTACTTATTCTCACACAGGCGCATCAGTAAAGGCGCTGGTATTGTGCTGTTGACTGCGTCGGCCATACCTTTGTTATATTTCTTTGCTATAAGTGGCCGGTTCTTTTTTGATGTTTCTAATTATGGATTGCCAAACTTCCCGGTACAGTCTGTGTAGTAAGTCAATATTGAAGAAGTATTTAACTATGCCTTTCTCTTTTATGTGAAATCCTTGTGATGCGACTGATGAGCGTCTCCTTAAATTGATAGAATCAGTAAATGACTTAGTCAAGCCTGTTCATGTTGACGTCCAGTTGTCTGTTATATTCTCAAATTATATCTTTAGCTAATACCACAGAGACTTTTCCTTTGCTTACTTCATCTAATATTGAAGCTGTTTTGAAAGAACCTAAGGTTATAAGTCCTATTTCTGGTTTCTAATGCAACTTCCTTGCACACTACTTGTTTAGACTTAGCTATTCTCATAGCTTTAGCGGCTGACAACTCTACTTGCAATACTAACTTCTCTGAACTGAAATGCGTATATCTGAACACTTGCACGTTGCCTAAACATGCTCTTGATTTATGGAATCGTATTTTGGTAGAGCATTTGGATATCATTTTTCTGACTGAGACCTGGCTCACCAACACTGCTGGCCCTGCCTTATTATTAGCAGCACCTGAGGGTTATCAGATTCCTTACAAAAATAGGATGAGTGGGCCAGGGGGAGGGCTTGCTGTCATTTTTAGATCTACATTGAAGTTTTATACTGTAGTTATTGAGGAATTGGATAATGTTGACACACTTATGGTTAAATTACTCATACATCTGCATAGTAATTACAACTTTACTTTTGCCATATAGACCCCCGCACTCTGCAACATGCCATATTTCGAGGAATAGTTCTCTGCGTTATTACACTCTGCTTTTAAAACCTTCCATTATAATTGTAATTCTTGGTGACTTCAACCTGTGGTATAATGACGATCAAGACCATATGGCTACAGTCATTTCTCAAACGTTTGTTAATCATTGATTTTTCCAATTAATCTCAGAGCCTACATTCATTGTTGGTCATATCCTGGATTGGTTATGCACAGAGTATGTAATGATGGCTAATTTAAAAGTGGTAGGATGTCCATGGTCAAACCACTCTTTTCGTTTCTTTACTCTTTTAATACATAAACTGTTACCCTGTGTGTTTCCGCAGAGAGATACAGTAATGACACACGCTATCCATAATTTGTCTCCAGAAACGATTGTTCCATTTTTGTACCATTAAAAACTGCATCCATGTTTACCAACCCTGATGCAATGGCAGCTTGTTATTCTAAATGTCTTACTGAAACAGTTGATAACATTGCTCCACAGTTAGGGCATGTAAAATGACTATTAATACAGCACAACACCAGACGTGGTTCACTCAAAGAGTTAGAGCTCTTAGCTCTAAATTGAATAAAATGTATAAACAGTGGAAGAAGTCTAAGCTGGCAAGTGAAAAAGCCAGATACAGTGCAGCCTCTTCAGTGTATAAGAAGGCTTTCTTGACTGCTGAAAAAACTTTTTTTGATGGTTGAATTAACGACGCAGCTTCCAATACCAAAGAATTATTTACGATTCTTGAGGAATAGGAAAAACCTGACATCTCTCCTGTTGTAACTGTTGTGAAGGACAAAGAAGGGTGTAATAACATTCCAAAGGCAATGTTTAAGAAGTTTGTTACTCTCAGACGCTCAGCATTTGATAAATCCTCTGTACCCTACTGTGGATATCTTGCCCCCTTCCTCTGCCAGCGCCCATCTATGAGTTTAGAGAGGTGTCTGAGGAAGACAGCATTAAAGTTCTCGGTGGCCTTAAGCCCACAAGCTGTCCTGACGATCCTTGTCCTTCTGGTGCTGTCAAGAAATGTGCATCCTCTGTGGCCTTGGCTATCACTACCTTTGTCAACTTATTTTTTCGCTCAGATCAGGTTCCAGGACATATAAAAAAAGGCATGGATTACTAGTTAAGTTAAGAAATCCACTCTTGATCTGAATGTAGCCTCTAATTATAGACCTACAACTAATGTCCCCTTTCTTTTGAAAATATTGGACAGGGTAGCTTATCTTGAAATTTGAGCCCATTTGGATGCTCATAATTTTCTTGCACCTAAACAATCTTGCGTTCATGCTTTTCACAGCACAGAGTCAGCCCTACTAGACTTAAAAGCTAATTTGCTTGCCAATACAGGCATGAGGTGTATTTCCCTTTTGCTTTTATTGGAGTTATCTGCCACTTTTGATTTGGTAGATTTTAATGTACTTTTTAATAGAGTTTGTTCTGAGATCTTTTTTTCAGATTCTGCTGCCTCATGGATTTTATCTTTTTTATCTCAGAGAGGCTAGAGTATTTTTTGGTAATGTAGCAGCTGACTCTGTTTCATTAATTTGTGTTGTTCCTCAAGCATCATGCCTGTCACCCACTCTTTTTAATATATTGTTAAAGCCACTGTTTGATTAACTTGACAAGGAAGATGTCCAATATACGAATTATGCTGATGATACTCAAGTAATGTTCAAGATGCCTGGTATTTATGATGAAGATGTTTCGAGATTCAGTGTTGTTTTTAATATTATACACAGTTGGATGGCTCACAGTGGTCTCGCCCTTAATGAGGCCAAGGCTCAGCTATTGCTGGTTGGTTTTCAGCCAAGACTTAGCAGTCTACCAGCGGCTTACAAAAAAATAACATTGCCGGTTGCGAGATCGAGGTTGCCTCCCGAGCCAAAATTCCAGGGGTTTACTTTGACTCACTTTTATCAATGAAAGATCATGTCAACTATGTAATGTTCTCTTTTGCATATTAGCTTAGACTTTTGAGCAAGATTTGTTCACTCATCTCTGCCAATAATTGTGCTACATTGGCCAGGGCCATATTTGGGGCAACAATTGATTACTGTGGGAGCCTTGTGGCAGGCATCTCACAATGTAATCTCTCCAGGCTAGAAATGACTCAAAATCAAGCTGTTAGGATAGTGGCAGTTCTTAGAAGGAGGGATCATGTCACTGCCACTAGACAACCTTTACATAGGCTCCCGGCCAAGGAGCGTACGCAATTCAGGTTGCTTTCAATTGTCCATAAATGCAATTTTGGCAAGTCTAAAACACAGACTGAATGTCTATCAGAACAGGCAGATACTTAGTTTGAATAATAGCAATCTGCTGCAGAATCCTCTGGTCAATCTTACAGGAGGAGGAGTGCCACCGCCGCTGAAGCCATCAGGTAAGTGGGGGTGTCAGGGACCGGGAAATGAAGGATAAGGGAAGGGAGGGTGGGGGAAGCAGCCGTCAGGTTGCTCAGAATGCGGGCTTGGATCATGCGATTCCACCCACCATCCAAGCTACCTGATTGGTTGCTCGCACCTCCCCGGGTGCTAATAAGTAATAATTGCTGTATCCGAGTCAGTCATGTCCTGGATATTTGAGCTCTAAACTATGGTTTCTTATATGTTATTTACTACAACCTTCCCGATAGAGGCATTATCCCTAATTACTCTTGCTTGATAGGTGGGGAAGGGATAAAGGCATACAGTAGGGCTGTGTGGTTGAAGAAGGTTCAGTGGAAAGGGGTAGAATAGGCAGATTGGCCATTAAACAGAGCAGGCAAAGCTTCCGGGGCGGAGACCTGTTGGCTTAGGGCTTCCTTGCTGCATGGGATCATTAATCCATTGCCTAGAGATAGGGCCATGCAATGGGTGTGGGGACTTGCTTTTTCTGGTGCAGTGCCTCCCCGCGGAGAGGCCTTCACAGTGATGTGTGTGCAAGGGAATGTATTTATGCATTTATTTATAAATACGTATACTGAAGAGCTGGGATGTGATCTTTTTCACAGAGTGGGAATATGGTTAATTCATTCCATTTGGAAAGAGACTTTCATTTGCACTTACCAAATCCTTTGAAGCTGCAGAGCTGCCGAGTGATCCACAGCACTGCGAGTCAGCTAGGACTCTTGCTGGCTACTGCTTCGTTCCCTGGAGGGGGCGGAGCCTGCTGGAGACCACGTGATCCATCACGTGACAGGAAACATATTCAAAACGCACCCACGTTCACCCTTGCGGCGTTGAGCCAGGCAGGGGTGGAGGGCGTTGGCTGTTGTGCGGCTGTCTGGCGCTGACAGCGTGACCAGTGAACGGGAGACTGCGGAGGTATCCCCTCTTTGATCCCGACCTTGTAGAAAAAGGTAAGTCTAATCTACACTGCCTCAAGGTCTATGGTAAGAGCTTGTGCAGCGTGGTGTAAAACAAGCACTGTAAGTTGCACCTGGTGTTCGCTTGTCGCTCGGAGCACAGCGCTGCCTGATAATGTCAGCAGCAATGAGGGGGACTACGAATAAAGCTAATACGCGTGCTCAAGCCAAGCGAGGGCAGAATGCGACGTGCACTTCTATAGGAAATCCTATTGACATTGATAGAACTCTAAAACAGTCCTTTGCTGCTCCTAATGCCCCTGTAGCCGCTACTGTGGCTAGTGAGAGCGTCACTCCCCGAGATAACCGCTTCAGGACGGCACATAATGCCGTCACTGCTGGGCAGCAGCAGTGCTCCAGCGCCGAGGCGCCCAGGTCTATGGTCTCTCATGAGCATGTGGGAGCGGTGTGGCTGAGAAGGGAAGGAGCCACTAATGACTCGCTGGACACCCTTGATCTGAGAAGTGATTCTGAAAGTGACGAGGATCAAGATCGGGATGAGGTTAACGAGAAGGAAACCAAGGATGTGCCGGAGACAGAAAAAGAGGTCCCATCGGAGAAATGGAGGAAGAGGCTTGGGGCGAAGTACATCGGAATCCCAGAGTCGCATGGAAAAAAAACCCAGAGTGACGCTGGGAAAGGAAAAAGAGACGCAGGTGGTCGAGGCACAGGGAAGGATCAGCGAATCTGAGGAAAACCTATCAGGAACGAGGAGCGCCGAAGTCTGCGCCGTTATGATACATCAGGTCCTGAGTGCCCAGCCATCTCCAACTACTCCCCGCCTCAGGCCGAGGACTGAGGAACCGATACGAGACCCATTCCAATCGACTCAAGCTAGGAACCTAAGCATAATGAATATACAAAGAGAGACAGCCAAGGTTGAGCAACTAAAATCGAGTTCATCCCTAAAACTATTGGCTTGGTCAAAGGTAGCTGAGATGCATAAACCAGAGTCAAACAAAAAAGAAACGACGGCTACCATGAGCAAAAGAGATGAGCAAATGATCAAGTCAACACAAGATACAAGGGGCTCCCTTGCCAATCTAAATACAAAAGAACACCTTAATGCGCCAGAGAAAACGGATGGTACTAGGGAGATGCGGTCACCCCTTAATGAATGGATGGAAAGCTCTACACTGCCAACTACTCTACCGCAAAATAATCTAAACTCAGGAGAAAGAAGAAATTCCATTGGGATAGTCGATCAAGTGATAAAAGATCTAGCAAAAATGAATGCAAAATTGCTGCAATCTCAAAGGCTATCTCAAATAAGCCCCAATGAGGGAAATTCATTACATGCAGAGCTACACTATCTTAAGCACAGGAGTATCCACGAAGTAATGACCTTAGAAACAAACTCCCCAGCATTTGAATCTAGAAATGAGGAGATGATAGTCTTTCTCGCAGAAGAGAAAGTTCTGAGAGTGAGGACGGATGTCTGAAGAAACGACTCAAAGGCCAAAGAGAAGAGAGAAGTATGGGAAGAAACATATCTGGTGAGATTTGATCACCGAAAAGGTCCAAACGACGTGACACCTTAATCCCATCCTTGGATTCGGATGACGAGGACGGTACAACAACAATGAGAAATGCAAATTGGCGGAAATCCAATGAGATACCCTTGAAGGGAAGAATTAACACAGATGAGACATCGCCTTGTGTCGAAACAATAATATCGAAGTTAAGTCCAATTCTGATGTTTGCGACAACAATAGCTGTTGCGCCTCTGATGAAGCTGTATGAGAACCTAAATGAGAACTACAGAGACCAAACGACTTTGATCCCCCTACTAAACTCTAAAATGATCAAACTAGAGACAGACCTTAAGGAAATGACTTCTGAGATTTTGGTAACTAAACGAGGGAATGATATTTCGTTAACAGCTCTGAAAGAATCTCTAAGAAATAACTCTGAAGATAAGAAACTCCTAGCAGAAGTGACAAGGCAAGTCCTTACGTTACTTCAAAACGAACGAGAAGGAAGGAGAGATCCAAATACAACTCGAGTCCCAAAAACTGCGCAAACGAGTGAGACCTCAGTGATCAATTTAGAGATATTAGAATCATCCGAGAAATCTGGAGCAACTAAGCAACCGTCCGAGAAAAAGAGAGAAGCGGAGAAAAGGGTGTCTCAACAGAATTGCTGTTATGACAAGGAGCTTGTAATTAGGTCTGAAGATAGTGACTGTGGAGGGATGGATTGTCAGGGCGCGGAGACTGCACAGAAAACAAGGCCCAGCTCATCGACTGTTCCTATGAAATCTATAGAAAAAGAGGTCGAGTCCAGTAAACTTCAAGACGAAAAAGAAGTAGATAAAGAGCAAGCTCTCCCACCACCCAATCCATCTGAAACGTCCAAATCTATCGACACAAATACAAAGAATCCGGGAAGTAACACTGCATCTGAATCAGTAAAAAAGAATGAGGGGGAGTGGTATGATATATTTGAAAAACCCGAAAATACGACCGGGAGTGAGCAAAGAGAAGAGATCAGAAATAGTTAAGCCAAACTCCAATGATTGCAAAAAAAACCCAAGAACCAACAAGTACAAAAGAACAGGAACCCTCGTAGTTCAGCAAATTTCTTCAGAAACATTAAAGCATTGAACATAACAGTAAATAATTCTGAGCTATCGACATTGAAGGGGAAAAAAAAGACCAATGAGGCCCAAAACGTGGACGACAAAGTACAACCAGAAAGCCTGATTGAAGATAACAGGTCACAGACAGGGAGCTCAATTGAGCTGGATGCGGAAGACATAGAAGGTGATGATGAGGAATTGTTGAACATGTCAACTTACAGCGTGTCTGATGTCGAAGAAAACAAGGATGATAATAGGGTAGGGAAAACTACTGAAACTGTCGACAACACTGGACAAGATGATCGTGAGTCAGAGGTAATCCCGCAAAAACCATCTACAGAAGGAAACGAGAAAGAGAAAGAAGATGAAATGCCAATTAAAAGAGTGATTTCTTGGCCAGAAACACCCCAAAAAATTCAATCTACAGTAAAGAAATCTGTAAAAAAGGTGGAAGACCCACAGATCTTTCTCACCTTGGAAGATAAAAGGATGAAGAGTATGTTGAAGCAGAAAAACATCTCTAAGATCAGGGAAGTCACAAAAAATTCCATATTAGATGAGCAGGGGAACACTAGGCATGACACTGAGTCCCTGAAAGATAATCCACAACAATGAGCAAGAGAAGACGGAGTACCAAGAGGGAGTGCTGAAGACCCCCGCTAAATCAAGAAATTCTAACTTGAATGTCGACATCAAAGCGTTAGGAAAAAACCATCAGTACAGACTACTTGTTGAGAAAATAGACGGCAGAAAAGGTGATACCCCACTAAATCGCTACAATATCCTACAGATATTCCAAAAAATACCTGTGTTAAGAGCAATAAAGAGTGCTCGGATTGATTGTGTGGAAATTATTGCTCAGATAAACCAGAAATTTGTACTCTTACACATCAATGACAAAAAAGATGCAGAATTGATCATGATGAGTGAGAGACAACCTCTGGAAGTTGGATATCAAGTGTATGAAGTAGACAACACCCTAAGGGGTAGCGATGGTGCAAAAACAAAAGAACTAAAAGTACAAAAAATAAATGAGAAAGATCTAGCGGCAACCAAAACAACTGAAAAAAGCGCAAACCAGGAATGCGTGTCCAATGTCAAGTCTAAAGATGTTGAAAGGGAGGCTGAATTAGTATGCCCTCCTGATGATATAAGGAAGAAGAAAATCAAGATAATAGTGGATAATCGCTAAAAGTCAGGTCCAGTGAGCTCAAAAACCCCGGAAGCAAATGTCTATGGCGAGGCAGGGAAACTGGTCATAGCCTCGTGGAACACTAGAGGATTTTCACATCTCCTACGATTTCCTCCTGAAATGATACAAAAAGCTGACTTGATATGTTTGCAACAGACATGGGTCACTAACCTTCCGTGTGTGGACGGTTTTGAAGTAGCGATAAACCCAGCCATAAAACAAAAAAAGGGCGGCCTACGTCAGGACAACTGACTCTAATTAAAAGAACATGTGGACTAAGAATAAAATCAGCCCGTAACTTGTCACCTTTCCTTCAGGAGGTTTGCTTAGAACAAACAGAGCCCTCAGAGAAGCTGACGACCAACTATATATATTAAATATATATTGGAACACGACTCCAAAGCTCAACCAGAAGCTTGAAGATGACATTATTGAAGCCATAGACACAATCAAAATAGAAGATTCAAAGGCATCAATTATTCTATGTGGAGAGTTCAATAGGAAACTCATTGAACTAGACCAACGAAAAACAACGAAGACCAGCAGTGAGAGACTCAAAAATGAATGCTGGCTAGAAGAAATGTCAACTAGAAATCTATCAATGCTTAACGGAGCAATAAGCGAGGACATTCCGGCAAAACCGACCTGGGAAAGAGGAAGTCAGCAATCCATTATAGACTATATCTTTGTTTCGGAGAATATACTACAAGAAACAGTCTCTTTCATAGTCACTAAAGACATCCAAAGTGATCACAATATCATATCAATGGAGAGAAAAGTGGAGAAAAGGGAGCAATGGAGATGTGACATCTCAGTGGAACCTGGGCGTGGGTGAAACCAGATATCAAGGTGGTATCCAAACAACTGCAACGATCCCAGGAGCAAGGCCTGATTGAGGCAATCGAATACCAGCATTGCTCTAAGGAACCAAAACTTCTTAAAACATAAGTACGACCCGGAGGTGGTGAAAAAAAAGAGGGAATTGAGAAAAACATTGAGAGCGATTATTGCTACTAAAGGAGTAACAAACCAAAGCCAGTCCAAAAAAGCGAGAAACCAATATAACAACTGGTGCAAGTTACACAGAGCTAAGATGGAGCAAAATGACGCTGAGATAATTCTGAAGGCGCTGAATCAAAGGAATTCTAGGGGATTCTGGGCCTTAATAAATGAATCAACTAACTCAGAAAAAGCGATTATAACAAACATGGTAACAGAAAGGAATTGGAAGTGCTACTATAAAAATCTGTTTAAAAGAAGGAAAGGTACAAGTACAGTTGAGATCCATACAAAAGTACCATGGGACTTACAAATAGACAGAGTGGACATTTGAACGTCAATTTCAAACAGCAGTTCATCTAGAGCCGCTGGACCTGACGGCCTCTCGAATGCTGACTTAAAAGAAAACATCGAAGAATGGTCGGAATTTTGTGATATCCTGTTCCAGGCTATAATAAAAGAAGGAAGGATCCCTGTAACCTGGAAATCAGGAATCATTGTTCCGATATTCAAGAAAGGCTTACGATCTGAGCCAGCAAACTATCGGCCCATCGCCCTACTTGACGTTATAGGTAAAGTGTTTGCAACTCAGCTCCTCAAACAACTCACACTATGGATTAATCACGAAAAGATCTATGATGAGTGCTGGTCTGGGTTTGTTAAGGGAGTGGGTTGCAGCACGAACCTCCTAATATTAAATCTATTAAAAATAGATGCCATTCGAACGGGCCAGAAAATTTACTTGGCTTTTATTGATATGGCAAATGCGTTTGATGGAGTAAACAGGGAAATCCTGTGGTGTAAACTAAAGAAGAGAGGCTGTCACGAGAGTCTAATTTCAGCCATTAAAGAACTTTACTCTGACACCTACATTCAAGTAAGGCTAGACAACGAAGGAAATCTGTCAAATCCAATTCCCACAGAAAGGGGAGTAAAACAGGGCTGCCCATTAGGGGCGACCCTGTTTAACTTCTACATCTCAGAGGTGGGAAAAGCCCTAGCAAACGTGATTTCATTTCCGCCAACCATCAATGGAATCCAACTGCATCACATCTTATATGCCGATGATATGGTGATCTTAGACCGTACACCAATCGGCTTACAGAGGAAATTGTCTGCATTGGAGACCTACTCAGAAGAACTCGGGCTAAAGATAAATGTAGCCAAATCAGAAATCCTAGTCCTGGAGAACAAAAGAGGAAGGAAGTCTTGCAAGTATAGAACAAGTTGGTTCGTGGGATCAAAGAAGCTGGAAAAAGTGCAATACACAAAATATCTGGCACAATAATTAACTCCAGCATAAACGACGAACCAATGGTAAAAAAAATCCTAAATAGTTGCAGACAACTAACCTCACAAGGGATCATAATGCAGAAGAAATTCGGGAAATTCACGTGTGAGCCAGTGAGAAAATTCTATCAAAATAAAATTACACCAATTTTGATTTATGGGGCAGAGAACATGTTTGGCTGTGACCACAAGATATGGTCTAGATGCGAAGGTTTTTTTTGGAAGAAAGTCCTCCAAATACCCCAAAGCACACCGACTGCTTGTGCTCTATATGAAGTAGGAATTTCCACCCTGAACGCAAGGATTACATGGAACAAGCTATTGCTCTTTAGGAAGACGCACGATGAAGCCAACTTACCACCGTTCAAAATCCTGTTGGGAAACGAAACAGGTGAAAAAAAGTCGGCCCTAAGAAACTGGAAACATCAATGTCGTGAGATCATCAAACAGCTAGGGACGGACAAGTTAACATTATGGAATAATCCAGATTTTGTAAAAAGAAAATTGCTGGATCTCGACTGGATTGAAATTGGGGAGAGAAGAGCCTGTCAAAAATCCATGATAAATCAACCAAAAGAAGCAAAAAAACGGAATACACTTCAGAAATATCTGGCTCTGTCTCTGTGCAAGCACCTCAGAAGATACTATCTGATGTTCCGTTTAAATATTCTAGAAACAAAAGAAATTCTGAGGAACAGGCGTGCGATTCCAAGGGGAAATGCTCTATGCCGATTCTGTGGGGAGGAAGATGAAAATTTAAAACAGCTCATTCCAAATTGTACTGAACTAAACGATCAACGTGATAGTTGCATGGGAAAGGTGATGACAAATTACCAGACGCTGTCTGAAGAGGAATGGTGGAGACAACTTCACTTGACTGAAAGCAAGTCACTGTTGATTGCATTAATGCGATTTTTAGAGTTACTGCAGAATCGTCTAAAAACGAGTCCAGTGGTTGCCTAAACAGTGTCCCACACAGTTACAAGTCAGGAGACCAACCACTCTGAAAAGACCGACAAGAAAGAATAATTGTTGGGGCGAAGTCAGAGGAAATGATTGTAGAACAATCTTAAGAAGTAGACCAAATAAGGTGTTATAGAGAAGAATACTTAAGGATGAGAGATGGAATGTTGTGCATGTGTTAAAGACAAAGTTTTTCAAAAGTTTGTATAAACTAAATGAAAATAAAAAAAAAATTTTTAAAAAAAATATATGGTTAAGTTCTACTACCTTTAGAAGCTTGCTTTCAGGATACATGGTGCATGTGCAGAGTTATCACATTGCTCCCTGGTGGATGGAGCACCTCATGTAGGCTTGGTGTTTGCTTTAGATACGGAGAATTGCAGCGTTTTATTGAACATGATCTCAGGATGCAAATAGTGACCGTGAATGGCTGGGCTATTTGCACCTGATATGCAGCACCTTGAGAGCGTTGCACGTTACTCCTATGCTATTGCTTTAGGAATAAAATGGGGCTACATTTATTTCTAAAATAAATATGCTGCATGTTTACTTTGGCTTTACAGAACAGAGTTACTTCATGCATGGGTCATACAAGAAATATCATGGTTTAAATGTGTGAGGTTGTACTTTCTGTGTCCTATTCAGGGGGAAATGTTATAGGAGTAAACACTGACGCCTGTGGGGCAGATTTGGGCTGGTTTTTGGGTCACCGTTTACTTGGGATTTAAATGAGTCTGTTTGTGGAAACCCTGTCAGTAATTACTCTGTCCAGTGAAAGAGGCAATAGGGGTTAGGTAAGCCAGTCCGTTATGTAAAGATCTGTTATATCTGACCCCTATAAGTACATAGGTAGAGCGTTATTGCACAATGATCTTACCCTTTTTTTGTGTATGTGTGCAGTCTCCCGTGGCCAACATTTTCCTAGCCCGACCCCACAGGTCCTTTTTTCTCCCGTCCTCTTTCCTAATTCTGTCATTGCCCTTATAACGATGTCTGCAGTGGCATAGCCAGAAGGGGGTCAGAGCGGTCCCTATTTTGCACCACAGTGCACCCTTCATCCCCCTCACTTCTGAGCCGGATATATACAATATACAATTAAATCGGGCCAGCATGCATGTTGTAACTATTATACAAGCCCAAAGGCAGGTGAGTGTCCCCAATACTTGATTGGGAACGTACAGGTGCAGGGTTCCTTAGTTATGAGGCTCTTGTCTGAGGCACTCCCTCGCCAACCCTCCTGTAACACATTCTTACAACCACCTCTTTACATTCTAGCAGCAGCGCCCGTTCCATCTGGGAATGGAAAGAAAACTGTAACTCTGTACAAATACATTGCAAGCAATGGAGAGTGCACTTTAACTATGTACAAACATAATGTGAGCAATAAGCATTTAGCATCCCCCCCGCCTCTACTATCAACGGACACTGAGAAGGTGCATATGTAGGGTGTATGTTTACTTATACAAACTATGTAGAAACACAATGTGAGCAATACGCATTTAGCACACCTCCGCCCTACCACCACTATCAACAGACACTGAGAAGGTTCATAGGTAGGGTGTGCGTCTACACATGCAAACTATCTAGAAACACAATGTGAGCAATAAACATTTAGCACATCTCCCTCCCCTTCCCCCACTATTAATTGGCACTGAGGAGGTGCATATGTAGGGTGCACGTTTACCTATGCAAACTATGTAGAAACACAATGTGAGCAATAAGCATTTGGCACACCTCCCCTTTCCACCACTATCAACGGACACTGAGATGGTGCATATGTAGGGTGCACATTTACTTATGCAAACTATGTAGAAACACAATGTGAGCAATAAGCATTTAGCACACCTCCCCCCTTCCAACACTATCAACGGACACTGAGATGGTGCATGTCTAGGGTGCACGTTTACTTATAAAAACTATGTAGAAACACAATGTGAGCAATAAGCATTTAGCACCCCCCCCCCCCTTCCAACACTATCAACGGACACTGAGATGGTGCATATGTATGGTGCACGTTTACTTATGCAAACTATGTAGAAACACAATGTGAGCAATAAGCATTTAGCACACCTCCCCAGTGCCACCACTATCAATGGACACTGAGATGGTGCATATGTAGGGTGCACGTTTACTTATGCAAACTATGTAGAAAACACAATGTGAGCAATAAGCATTTAGCACACCTCCCCCGTGCCACCACTATCAACGGGCACTGAGATGGTGCATTTGTATGGTGCACGTTTACTTATGCAAACTATGTAGATACACAATGTGATGTGAGCAATAAGCATTTAGCACACCTCCCCCCCTTCCACCACTCTCAACGGACATTGAGAATGTGCATATGTAGTATGTGCGTTTACCTAAGCATTTAGCACACCTCCCCTTTCCACCACTATCAATGGACACTGAGAAGGTGCATATGTAGGGTGCACATTTACTTATGCAAACTATGTGGCAACACATGCGAGCAATAAGAATTTAGCACACCCCCCCCCCTTCCACCACTATCAACGGGCACCGAGATGGTGCATTTGTAGAGTGCACGTTTACTTATGCAAACTATGTGGCAACACGTGAGCAATACGCATTTAGCACATCTCCCCCTTCCACCATTATCAACGGGCACTGAGAATGTGCATATGTAGGGTTTGCGTTTATCTATGCAAACTATGTAGAAACACAATGTTAGCAATAAGCATTTAGCACACCTCCCCCCTTCCACCACTATCAGCGGACACTGAGGGTGCATAGGTAGGGTGCACGAATACCTATGCAAACTATGTAGAAACACAATGTGAGCAATAACCATATAACAGTAACCCGCTTCTCCAGATCACATTAGTGGACTTCAATGCTTTTCTTAATCACTTGTAATGCTAATTTGTGATTGCATCAGTATTCTTAATTGCAGGCTATTTAGCTAAATCATTATTTTATAAGGTGTACCTTTGTCTGTGGCATATCTAAAGTAAGAGAACAACTCACTGTACAATGTCAATAAGATAGAAGTAGCAGTCATCAGCAATTACAGCAAGCAGCACTCATGGTCCACATCATATTTTTGCCATGCTCACATTATATGTGCGCAGCCCTGGAAGGCGCGGCGGCCATGAGTAGCCAATGTATGTCCAATGCGGAAAGCAGACAGTGGTAACATTGTTTACTCACTTGATCTAAGGTGGTCTGTGAGACCGAGTATTCTTCTATGTTCAAGGTTTCCTTGTTGGAGATGAGCAGCTGGAATATTTTGGCCAGCGACGAGGAGGAGATCTGGTACTGCAGCATGTTGTAGTGCTTCTCTCGCTGGATGGATCCTGGGAAGTTGGCCTGGATAAACCTCTCTGCTGAGGCTGAGTCGGGAGCATAGCCTGCTTTGGGGGCTTTGACTTTCATTGTGACGACATATCCGTCTCCAAATCTAAGAAGCACAACCACTTGTTATTTTGTATGAGGTAAACAACAAACATAGCAGACACATGAGACGATGACGCAGCGAAGTAACAAAAGAAGGGTGAAGAAATAGCAGTACGACAGAACAGTGCATGTATTGACAACCTGGGTGCTAACAAAAAAAAAAGCACAACCTGGTGGTATTTGTTTTTATTTATATAGCGCAGACCAGGCCCAAGGGCAACCAGGCGCATATCTTAGAAGAACGTTACAGGCATGACATATAGTTACAGTGGTTACAATAAATTATAAAGAAAATATACAATTGACATTGCCATTCAGAGCAACGAGCAAAATATACAATTGACGTTACAGTTCCGAACAACAAGCAGAGCAGTAGTGAAGGAGCAAAGCATAACAGGGACACAGTGGGCCAGCCATGATCAGAAGAACGGTTGTTACTGAGATGTGGCTAGCCAGAGCTTGGCTTTGTGTTTGAATAGGTTGAGTGAAGGTAGGGTTCTGATAGAGAGAGGTACGGTGTTCCAGAGCTTGGCCGCCAAGACTGGGAAGCTGGCGCCCCCAGCAGATTGGAGCTTGAATCTAGGGATCGCAAGACCTTGGGCTTGTGCAGATCTGAGTACTCGCTATGGAATATGTTGTGTAAATCGTGAGGCAAGGTACTTTGGGGCCTGATGGTTTGCGCATTAGTATGTGGGGCCAATGCTTTGAGTGAGATTCTATGGGCGACTGAAAGCCAATTGAGGTTCTTCCTGGTTTCTGAGATGTGAGCAGAACGGGGGATATTGAGGGCCACCCTGATGGCATTATTTTGGGTAATCTGAAGTTTATTCAGATTGCCCTGGTTAGTGCCTTGGTACAGCGCATTACAGTTGTCCAGTTTGGACATAACCAGAGTCCTGGCCAAAGTGATGCAGTTCTGAGTGGTAAGGAATGGGCGACAGGCTGCAATCAATTTGCAGGTGTAGGCAGATGCGGTAGCTACTGCATTGGTTTGCCTAGTGAGAGTCAAGGAGCAGTCCAGATAAATACCCAGAGTTTTAGTGTCTTTGGAAACTTTAATTAGGTTACCGTCAATGTTAAAGGAGCCGAACAGAGAACTCAGTTTGTTGAGTCTCTGTTGCGTACCTAAGATGAGAAGCTCAGTCTTCTCATCATTGTGCAGCTGCCTATTGATACTGAGAATTCCCAACTTGACTACCGGGAAGTATTCAAAGCAAGTGAATTGTTATATTGGAGGTTTTAGAGTTGCACAAATTACTCTGGAGCCTCAGGTGACATAGACAGCTTTACTGGGTTCGTAAGTTACAGGTAAGTACAATAGGAGTAGGTATGGTATACATAAGACAAGTCCATAGAAGAGAAGCATCCACCGGCCCCCCTGTGCTCAAGCTACAGTTCCCAACTGGCTCTCTGGAATTACAGCAGCTTTACATAATAACATTCTACACAGCCAACACTCCATGCTCAACACTCTAAACTCACACCCACACATCAGATGCAACCAGATAAGGTAAAACCCACACATCTCCCACCTTACATAACAATATAAACACTACAGAAGAGACAGAAGGAACAGTCACCATTAAAAATGTACAAAACCACAAACCACAGACTATCCTTCTAAATTCACCTATCCAGCAAACCGCTCCGAGCAATAAAGCTATTCCCCTCCAGAGACCCTTAAAGTAGCTACCAAATAGCCATACCATTTCCAGAACTATCAACAGTACCATAACAAGCCTATTATGGAACTCGCACAAGGGAACCAGCCCATCATCCAGCGCAAAACCAACACCAACTAAACATCACACCTATAACTATACTTCATCACCCGCCAACAACTAGTTGTGCCAAAACACAAGAACAGGGTTCAAACCTCACTGACTGCCTAAAGCAACAAATCAAATTCCACTCCATGGCACCAACAAAACTGTCGCCATCCACATATGACTACCTTTGGCACAAACCAAACTGTCGGCATACACGTACCACTAATAGGCACACAACACCGGGAATCCACATCCCACAACAATTTGCACCACTAATGCGGGCATCTGACTATGTGGCACCACAATAGCCAGGCATGGAGCTCCCGCACACCATTGCACCACCATAGTGGGGCAAATAGATCCCACACCCCAATTGTCACAACAAAAAAACGGGCATCCAAACCCGCACGACAATTGGCACCAGACTTGAGCAACCATTTGCTCCACCGGGCATCCAAACCTGCACCACAATTGGCACCAGACCTGATCAACCATATGCTCCACCTATTGGCACCTGTCCTCAGCAACCACATGCTCCAAACTCACTTGCGCCACCAGGCACCCAAACTCACACCACAATAGGCACCTGACATGAGCAACCACATGCTCCACACACACTTGCACCATCCCTCACCCACATTCCCCCACAACAAACCAAATGGACAAATTGAGCAATAAAACATGGTAAACGAAAATTAATCAGCACCACACTAGAGTCCAAAAATGTTAAGCTCGTAGAGTCCATCCTGGTATGTACCTGTGGAAGAAATGTAAGGTTAAGTGCAAGTTAGAACATAACTGAACATTTTCTTTAAATCCAGTAGGTCAAAACAGAATCATCAGAACATCCACAAAACACATTTTGGCACCACAAAACACAACCACGCTTGGCACCATACATCACCACCAATAAGGCTTTAACACCTGCCATCACTAGGGCCACACACTATTTTGGCACCTCACATGCCTCCAAAAATTGCCATCACTTATGGCATCACTAACACTAAGCCACACTCTGCCACCAGAGACATCCATAGCCCACACATATGGTTCATCCAAACTTCACAGGCCTCACATGACGCCTGAAACTAAACAGTGCTTCACCATTTTAACCATATCACATAGGTGACCTTTTTTTATCAACTCAACATAAGCGAGATGAACATTGCTGTCAAATAACTTTTACAATTGGTACCAGGACCAACCACTGTTTCATATTGCGCCTCCAAAAACTCCAGGTGCAACAGGCAAAACAGCAACAGTACCTGAAACAATCCGATGTTAACTTGGCAGAGTCCTTACACAACACCATGACAGAAGTTTCCCACTCTGCCAACCAAACCTTGCGGCAGCCGCATATCACAGTAACGCTGCAGCAAACAGCAGCTTGGAGTAAGCTGTAGTCCAAAGCGCCAGAACACCAGATATATTCCATGTCGAATTCTTCCTGCGCTGGGTGTACGCTCATGTAACTGTCTTCCCCAAAGGTCCGATTGCAACGCTTGACGTTTTGAGAATGTCACATGGTCCTTTGCTAACATCTCCTCATCATTTCCTTGTTGCAGTACATCGATAGATCCAGCCCAAGGACACGTTGGGCACATTGGCAGGTTCTTTCCTTGGAACTACTCATACCTTGCCGTGACATAGTTCTAATTGTAACAAGTTCAAGGTACGTTTGCATCAACGTTCTCTCACTGGCACACATCGCCATACCTCACGGAGTGCAGTGACATCATCATAACGGTGGAGAGCGTAGCCACAGCCACATCTCTCTGGACCAACCGTAATCTGGCCCACACCAGCCATGATGTGCCCAAACCAAATCAGGATGAAGTCCATATACACCATATCCAAACCATGACCAGTAGGGACTATAATTAACTCCTTCATTGTATCTCCGGTCACTCTTCTTAGCTGCAATTCTCAATGTTCACCACCAAAGTCACTAGATTGTTCACCCGGCCCCTTAACCACTGTCATGATAAGCTGCCATTCCCTTCTGATGCGCCAAACACAGGTGCTCCCTGCTCTCAATTCCTTCTATGAGGTGCTAGCTATGGCGAAGGGATATTAACCATGGCCAAATGGCAGAACCATTAAGGATGCACAGCGCTGCCCCCTGAAATCACTCCAGGTGTCCCTGCCACACCAGTCATGCAGGACACAGGGCACGCTCATCTTGGGGCCTGGGGGGGGGGGGGCGGTGGATTCCCCTGATTCCTCACTGCTTCCTGGTGGGCATATTTCTTTCATCACTTGTCGTCTTCAGTTTGCTAACTCCTTAAATCCTTTTCTGTACTAAGCTTGCTCCTTGCTCCTTTTTTGTACCAGATTCCCTTCAGTCCCCAAGATCCAAAGGTGACGTAGACAGCTTAACTGGGTTCGTAAGTTACAGGTAAGTACAATATGAGTAGGTATGGTATACATAAGACAAGTCCATAGGAGAGAAGCATCCACCGGCCCCCCTGTGCTCAAGCTACAGTTCCCAACTGGCTCTCTGGAATCACAGCAGCTTTACATAATAACATTCTACACAGCCAACACTCCATGCTCAACACTCTAAACTCACACCCACACATCAGATGCAACCAGATAAGGTAAAACCCAACATGAATCTATTCAAGATCCATTGCTGGAGAAACATCATTGATACTCCCACCTACCCCTGCCACTCCATATATTTAATAACTCTGCCTGATTGGTGAATAATAAGACAACGTTATAACATTTAAATATTATGGAATGATACAATTATATAATGCTAATAGCACGTTATGTTAACAAGGGGTTATGTTAATGTTACAGGACCTGTAACACACTCGCGTACAACCACGTTGGCCGCTTTGTACCATGACCATAGAAAACAACTGAAAATTACCCTCACATTGGATCCATGCCTTGCCATGAAGGGGGCTGGAGAGTTTGAATTAGGTTCCTATTCATTCTGTCATCGTCACAAAACCTGGGTAGAACTGGCTTTCGTTCTACTGAAACCAAAATATTTGATGCATGGAAGGGTTTCTTTTTTTTTTCCAACTCTTTTTATTAACATTTTTTCAACATAACAAGAGGAAGTAGACATAGATCGTTGCTGCATATCAATATGTGAGACAGTAGAAGTAAGCAAGTGTGGTACGAGAAAGGCACACAAGAGGTCTCATCCCAAGGGGGGCATATGTGGCCCCCGTCAATGGACAGAGCGTGTGGATGGGGGTGGGTAAGATTTGGGGCAAGCATAGTCCTCAAGGATCTCCCGGAATCTGGCTGCACGGTTCGGGTCCAGTCTGGATTGTCTCTTAAAGGCTGCCCTTTCGAGCCTGCATGTTCTGGAGAGCGAGTCCGACCACTCTGTGATCTTGGGTGGTGTCGCTAATTTCCAGTGTATCAGTAGTAATTTCTGTGCTGTGAAGGTCATGAGGGAGATGAGTTTGCACTTGAGTGGGTCGTCGTACCAGTCTACCCCATCTGAACCGAGGATCAGCGTCGTTGGGGTGAATGGGATGTCAGCCTCCTCTATGTTTGTGAGGTTGCAGTGGATCCCCTGCTAGTAGGAGGTGATAGCAGGGCCTGACCAGAGCATGTGGCCAAATGTACCGATGATGTTGCACCCTCTCCAGCAGAGTCCTGTGGGTGTGAGGCCCATACTGTGACGTTTGGCTGGCGTAAAGTAGAGCCTTTGCAGAATTCTAAACTGGATTTCCGTGTTTCTGAGGTTTAGGGAGACCACGGGGATGGAGGTGAAGCCCCGCTGCAAGTCGGTGTCACTGATTGGTTTCCCCAGGTCTGCTGTCCAGGTTGTTGCGAGCGCTTGCCTATTTTTATTGTCGGGTATCGCCATTATGAAAAATGTGCGGGTGCGCGGGAATGCGTTGATGTTTTCCATTTCAGCTTCACATTGGCCGGGGGGTTGCAATCGTGTGTCCAAAGTGGTGTGCTTGGTGATCGTGGCCTGGATGGTGTGGTAGGTAAGCCAGTCTCCCGGCCCTAGGCCAAAGAATTTGCTTGCTTCTTGGAATTCCAGCAGGTCCCCCTCCTCCGCGATGTCCATTATACGTACCTTGCCCCAAGTGTAAGATTGATTTCGGTGGATTATCTGCTTCATTTGGTACTGTAAGACCGATCGGATGCTGGTCCAGGCCGGTGCCCTCCCTGTTTGGACCCCTTGTGTGGCACGTAGTTTGTGCCATTGAAGCAAGGTTGGGCCAATGATCGGGTGCCTCTTAATATCCGGCGATATGTACTGTGGCGGGGTTGCCATGAGTTCTATGGGTGAGAGTGGGGTCATTGCGGCTATTTCCATGTTCCGCCAGCTGGTATCATCCTCGGCATTGTGCCAGCGTTTTACCCAGTTCACCTGGGTGGCTTGGTGATATGCTCTGAAGGAGGTGACCGCCAGGCCCCCATTGGGCTTATCGGCTTGGAGTACCGACAGGCAAATCCGTGTTTTCTTTCCCCGCCATATGAATTTGTTGACAGTTTTATCTAGTGTTTATAGCATGTGGGGGCCAGTCAGGAGCATCATTTCTGCGTAAATCAGCTTGGGGAAAGAGTTCATTTTTAGAGCGTTGATTCTGCCTCACATAGATCGGGTCGTACTGTCCCATCTCTCCATGTCAATTTGGATGTTGTGAAGGATTCGGGGGTAGTTGGCGTCTCTAAAACTCTGCTATTGAAGTGCTGATGTGCATACAAAGGTACTTTACTGAGTTTGTTTGGAGCGAAACCGGTCTGACCCTGCCTGGATCCCAGAAAATGTCGTTTCAGAAGGGCATCACTTCGGACTTGCTCCAGTTGATTTTGTAGCCTACCATGGGGCCAATGGTTTGCAGAGTGGTTTTGATACACTGGAGATTTGTGGGGCTGTTGCTGATGTATATGAGTAGGTCGTCTGCATAAAGTGAAACCTTATGCTACAATGTTCCTTGGTGTATACCCCTCCAGTTCGGGTCGATGCGCATTTTTATTGCAAGGGGTTCGATGTGGAGAGCGTAGAGTAATGGCGAGAGTGGGCATCCTTGTCTAGTGCCGGTTTGCAAGGTGAACTCAGCGGAGGCCACCCGATTAGTGACCACTGAGGCCGTTGGGTTAGTGTAGAGGAGTCTGATCAGTTGGATTAGGCATGGGGGGAGCCCATATTTAGGCAGAATGCGGAACATGAATTCCCATTGGACCTTGTCAAATGCCTTCTCAGCGTCCACCTCCACTATGGCATCTTGGGGGTCCCTGTCCCCTGCGATTATGTGCAGGAGCCTGCGAATGTTGTCGCTGGAGTGTCACCCTTATATGAAGCCTGTTTGGTCCTTGTGTACCAGGTGCAGCAGGGTGTTCTCAATTCTTTGAGTCAGGCATTTAGCTAGTATCTTGGCATCTGCGTTGATTAGCGAGATTGGTCAATATGAACCGCATGCCTCCGGGTCTTTGCCGCTTTTGTGAAATACTATGATGTTGGCCCCCAACATGGATTTAAGTAGCTGTTTGTGCATCAGGGCTTCTTCGAAGACCGCCGTGAGTTTTGGCGCAATCCCTCTGCTAATTTCTCATACATGTCTATAGGGATCCCATCCGGCCCTGCTGCTTTCCCTTTGGATAGGGATAGGATTGCACGAGTGACTTCGGCTGTAGTGATGGGAGCATCTAGGTCGTTGATTTGTTCAGCAGGGATTCGAGGGATGGGGACTGTGGCGAGGAATGCATCAATGGCCTGTGGCGTGCAAGCGTCAGTGGCTGTGTAGAGCTTGTGATAGAATTCGGCGAACCTTTCGTTGATCGATTCATCCCCTACTACCGGGTTGTTGGAGCTGTCCCTGATGGAGCTTAATGTCTATGCGGCCTGGCATTGTTTGAGGGCGAGCGCCATTCCACGGAGGGGTCTGTCGCCTTCGAAGTAGTATTTTTTCGTCCAGCTGGTGTAGGATTTTTGCGCCCTGTTTGTGGTGAGTTGCTTGACTTTGTTTCTCATTGTGTGAAGTTGGAGTCTAATTTGTCTGTCATTGTTCTAGTCGTTTTAGGTCCCCCAGGAGTCAGGCCTCTTCTTCCCCCCACTCCCTCCGTTTGTGTGCCCAACGACTTATACATTGGCTTCTGAGGAATGTGTTGAAGGCGTCCCAGCACCTATATGGAGAGAATCCCGGGTTTTCATTATTCTCCCAGAATCCTTCCACGTCGTTTGTTAGGTGCTTCACAACATCCGGGTACTGGAGGGCACTGAGGTTGAGGCGCCAGGCTGGGAGTTTATGGGGCATGTCGGGGATCGTAAGGTGGAGAGTGACCAATCCATGATCTGATAGAGAGATTGGTTCAATTGTGCATTTGGCTAACATATGCGTTGCATTTTCGTGAATTAGCCAGTAGCCTAGGCAGGAGTAGGTATCTTGGCTGTGGGAGTAGAAAGTGAAGTCCTGCCGGTTTAGGTGAGTGTACCGACAGGTGTCGACCAGGCGCAGGTCTTTCATTAGGGCTATGAGGACAAGTCTCTTATTGACCTTGAGTGTGCTAGTGTGCTAGTGGGTGTTGGGCCTTTACGGTCCATGTCTGGATTGAGAATTACGTTTAGGTCTCCTCCTATTATGGTGAGATTGCTCATATATTGGGCACATTCCCGGAAGGTGTTGGTGAAGAATGCCGGCGAGTCCTTAATGGGGGCGTAAATGTTCAGTAGGGTAATTGGGTGTTGGGCGTTGTGAAAGTTGACCTTGTATTAAGATAAAGCGACCAACTTTGTCGCTGTGCGTTCGTAGGATCTGTAGTGGGACTCGCTTGCGGATTAAGATGGATACCCCCCTCTTCCCTTGGTGCGGTGAGCAGCGGTTCCGACCCAACCTCAGGTCATTTTCTCAGCCTCCATTTTGTTGAGATGGGTCTCTTGTAGGAAGACAAGGTCACTATGGGTGTCTCGTAAGTAGTTCAGAGCCCATCTGCGTTTGATGGGGTGGCCCGGGCCCTGTATGTTCAACGTCACTAGAGTGAGCTTAGCCATTGGGAGGAGAAGGTTTTCGGGTCCTGATGGATATTCGTTTGAGGATGTATATCAGTGCCTTCCCATGTATTGGTTTGGTCTGCATGCACGTCCTGTCTCATGTCCGCTCTCTTCAACCAGAGGGGGAGCGCCCCCTCTCTTTTAACTTCATGGTCTGAACATAGACCCGATCGTAACCGTGAACCATAACATTGGGTGGGCTTTTCTATTGGCCCATGCCCAATACAAGGCTTAGAAGCCCATATATGGGGTCGGTAGGTGTGAGCCGGAGGCCTGCACCCACCTTCCATATATACTCTTGGCATCGGGGGGGGTGGTGGCTGGCATGAGTGGAGTAGGTGTCATATTGCGGTGGCTCTTGTCTTCCACCCCTGCTATTGCTTGGAGATCCGTCGTAGTTGGTTTATGACCGTACTGTAGTGGTTTAAGTCCTCTTCCACCAGTGTTTGGCTTGGGTTGCCTTTAGGTTGTGCCCCTGTGTTTGTTGTGGTCTGGGTTCCACCCACGGGCTCCTCTGCCGGTTTTCTGCCATCTCCCCTTCCTTGCTGCTGAGCGTTTAGACTGGTGGGGTGGGACGGCCCCATTCCCGCAAGAGAGGTTGTTTCCCATTCTGCTGCCATGAAGTGTTGTTGCTGCAGGAACCGCCAGGCCGATTCAGGTTCGTCGAAAGAGTGCCATTGTTGGTTAATTTGCATGCACCAAGTCGCAGGGAATTCTAAGTAGTGTTTATGCCCTGTGGTTTTCAGCGCCTTGAATATCGGGTTGAACCCTTTCCTCTGTCGGGAGACCTCCACTGAGTAATCATTGAAGATCTTGATCTCTGAGCCCCCTATGCGTATTGTGGGTGTTGCTCTGTATGCCTTCAATATGGCTACCTTGTGTTGGAAGTTTAGCAACTTCATTGTTATGGTTCTCTGGCGCTCGTTCAGTGGGGGCTTTGGTATCAGGGCCCTGTGCAACCTTTCTATGATGAGTTCCCTGGTGTTTGGAAGGTGCAGGTTGTTTTGTAGGAGCTCATAGATAAATTTCACGAGGTCTGCCCCTTCGGCGTTTTCCGGTAACCTGACTACCCTGAGGTTTTTTCAGCGTGACCTGTTTTCTTGTTCCTCCAGTTGTTCCCCCAGTCATTGTACCTTTCGGATGACACCGTCTAGGTCTGTTTCTATGGATGCCGGATTGTCCTCTATGGTGCATATTTGTCGTTTGTTGTCAGTGGTCCCCTCAGCTTGTGTTGATAGTTGGTTCTGGACGTCTTGGAGGTCTCTTTTGATGTCTTTGACGATTGTGTTGGTTTCCTGGGTTCGCTGCCCAATCAGTTTCATTTCGGCCAGTAAGGCCTGTAATTGCGCTTGGACGTCCATTTGGGTTCTATTCCAAGCCGATCTTCGTGGTACGCTTCCTGCTGCCGTTCCGTCCTGTCCGTCTGTCGGGTGTTGTTGGGTGTGTGCAGCCTGTTGCATGCCCTCCGAGATGTATTTGCTAAGTCTGTGGCGGTGCAGGGGGGGGAGGGTCGGTTGTGTTAGAATCTGAATCGTCCCTGGTCTTCCTCGGGTTGGGAGCATTCGATGAGGGTTCTAGTCGAGCTTCCGGGTTTTGCTTGCTGACAATGAGGCGGTGCCGGGATGGCGCCGTCTGCCCGTGGGGTTGTAGGTGCATCTTACACCGTCCTGCTGAATGGGTATGGGTAGTCTTGGTTGGATGGGGTCTGATAGTGGTTCTTCATCCACAGGGGCCCATCGGGGCCTGTGATCGTGCGCCTTGGGCCGCTCAGCACTTTCCAACACTCCAATTGTTTGTTCTGGGGAGCCTCAGCCTTCTGCTAGATCTTTGATGGAGGTTACACCGATGTGGTGTCTGTGATGCTGGCTGTGCCTCCTCCTCCTCCTGTGGGGGCGGTCCTTTACAGTGCCCTTGAGTGGACACCGGCGATCTGGCCGGATGGTGGTCCCTTGGGCCTGGAATTGAATGTCTCCTTCGGCCTGTGCGGGTTGATTGCCCAGCAGCGGGGGATGTGCTACGCTTTGGGTTGTATGCTGGGGAGGCCCTAATGGTTATTGCGTGTTGAAGTGCTGGGTCCCCCACTGGGCTGCTGCATGTGCGGGTGCTGTGGTCACCCGCCCTATGCTGGTATGTACAGTGTTGGTCCTCTTCGGGTGGATGAGTGTGCAAGCGGGCAGGACTTACAAAGGCGTCCTCTTAGTCCCGGCCGGTCCGTCCCCGTTCAAACATATATGGGTGTTGGACCCCTCCAGTGTGTATGGCTTCCCCCTCCGTCGAGCGAGGGAGAGCTGGCCGGTGGCTCTGCGGGCGGCCGCTCTGGTTGTGCGGTATCAGTGGCTGTCCCACCGTAGTATCTCCGCCGGGCGCAGCACTTACTTGAAGGCCGGTGGCGTCGCTGCCTCGCGGTACTCTGTGTTGGTGGGTGGGTGTAGAGGTGGGTGCTTCTAGGATCGCCCGCGCGGTGCCAGCGAGCCTTGTGTCGTTGATTGTCTGGGGAACCGCGAGGGTAGCAGGGATGCCTGAGAGCTCCCTGGTAGCCGTCGCTCTGGGAGCTGGACCGCCCTGGCTACTGGCTCTGGAGCAGGCACTGCTTCGTCCTGCACTTGCAGCGTGGGCTCGCCTGCTGAGGTGCAGTGCGATTAACACTGTCGCTGGGCTCCTCTTCTGCGGTAGTGGGTGGTGTCTAAATCCCACGCCATTGTGAGGCTATCGCTGAGCTCCCTTCCTGTGGCCGGGGTTGATGCTTGTGCCCCGCGCCGCTGATGCTACGCTAGGGTTTACTCAGAGGCCAGCATTCGTGCCCACTTGTTGGCGCCTTTTCTGTACGCCCCCCGTTGCTGCATCTTCAAGGCTGGTTATCTCCAGAGCTGTGGAGCGGTTTTTTACTGGATTGCATCGGGTGGTGCCCCATCGGTTCCAACGGGTATATTCTCCTTTTTTCCGCGATTGGAAGCGGTTGAAGAGGTGGAAGACAGGTGTCATTGCCTTCTAACACTGGAGCTCTCTCAGCCCGCCGCCATCTTGCTCTGGCTCACGAGCGCCCCTGATGCCCCCGATGCATGGAAGATTTTGAATTAATCTTAACCACTAACACCCTCCACACCACTGTTTTTCAGCCTGTCTGTGCCATTGGACAGTGGGACCAGCAATGTGTAAATCAGTATTGGAACTTTTATCAATGGGCGTAGTCAAACCCGAACTGCTAGGCCACGTCACCTCTGCATGGTAACACAAGCAACCCAAGAAATGTGTCAGACTTGTTGGGCCTCATCAGCGAGGTGTAGTTTCCCAATGGCTCTGCAAGCAAGAGAACCATGTCTGGGCATACCCTCTCTTACTGGAGACAAACTGAAAGCAAAAATGTTTTATGTGTGAAGGTTTTGATTTAATGTTAACCACAAGCATTACTCTGCCCAAACCTTCCACACCATTACTCTTGAACCTGTCTGCCAGGGGTTGCGTGTTGTCTCGTGAAGAAGGTATCCTAGAATGCAGAAGGTGTTATAGAAGGAGGAGACCAGGCAGTTTGAACTGGCCTGCCTCTTTTGGGGTGCGAATAAGTCTGATTTGCAAATGGTCTTTCTCCTTCTGGAACAGCATGGCAGGTTGAATAACAGTGGTCTAGAGGATTGCCCAGAGCAATGCCAGTGGTTTAAATGTATTCAAAGCCTTCTAGTGCTCACTCTTCTGTGTTGTGCATTGCATTCTTCTCAGAGCTTTACTAACGGTGGCGACTTTCCACAGCTGTAAACAATGTTTCTTACATTTTCTGCCTTTAAATCCTTATTTCTAATTCAAAATGTCAGAACTGCACCCAAACATTAGAAAAAGAATGCTGGTGAACAATTAATATGTTTTGCCCCATTTGCATAACTCAAGGTACTCAAACAGCATATTCAAATATGCATCTGCATATTTTGCATAATGAGTGCACACACCCAGCTGGCCTGACCTGAAGCTCCCGCTTTGGAAGCAACTGAAAGACTGGGGGTCATTACACGTTTATCGGTATCCTGCTGGTAATTCCGGTATTACCAGGATATTACAGGCGGTGGGAATACCAGTAAATCCCCAGCACTCCATGGAGGGGATTGCCGGTATTATCGGCACTGGTAATACCGATGCTGTTAATAACGGCTGTTTTTTGCTGGGGGTACCAGATTTACCTCCAGCTCTTGCCTGGAGGTAAATCAGGTAACCCCCATCGGCAAACTTGTAGCTTGCCAGTCTGGAAAGGTTCTGACAAACTTGTAATGAGGACCTATATCCAGGAGAGAGGAAGTACCATACCCTGCCCACCTTCACCAAACACAGAGCTTTTCAAAATGGATAGACTTATGCAACAATTCATTTTATTTCATACCCATGTGACTGGTTCCTGGATTTGAAAGTAACACACATGGCACATTAACAATGCTTTGCAAACACAACACATGTTCCTGGAAACTCTAGACCTAATAGAATAATGCTGTGAGTCTCAGATGTGCTTTATTGTATATTTTCACGAGAAAATACCCCCCTTTTTCTGAAATGCGTGTTTTCTTTCATGTGTGCACAGAGGAGCACCTCCAAAGGCCTGATGAATTCTGAACATATGTGTTGAATATCACAGAAGCGTGTTGTCATTTTCCGGCCCTAAAGAACGGTCACATTGTAAAGAAGAGTTTATTCACCACGTTCCCTCACATTTCGTAACTGTTTGACAAATGGGCAAATTCCTGTATTTGCTTTTAAAGGGAACCATAGACTGTGTGGATGGAGTCGTTACGTCTACCAAGGGTGGGTAAGTAAAGCAGCTTAGAAAATGTTTCAATGCAGGCCTTGCTCCAAGATTTGTATCTACGTGGTACAGTGGTGCAATTGGAGGGGCCAGTTTCCGATGGGTGTGGGAGGACCCAAACACCCTGAAGTTACATCATATAGGATGCCAAGTATGCACTGGGTAGGCCTCCACACAGACGAAGATGCACTCTAGCTATGTTGCAAACCCTGAGGTAGATATGCAAGAAGTATTGTGACGTCCCTTTAATCTTCAATCAAACCTTGTATTGGACTCCTCTGACTGTAGCAACATTACATCACAAATATGACCACATAAGCGTGTAATTGTTTTTTGTGCATATGCAGAATTAAAATGGGATTATTTTGAAATAAAAAAATGCTCTTTGCTTCGCCATTCTATTAGTGCCAAATATCCCAAAAGCCTGTAGGAATGAAAAAAAGGAATAAACAACTGCGAGTGTTGCTGATTTACACTAATATTATGAAACATACATAGAAATGAAGATCTGAAGTTCACCTGGGCAAGGTTTGGGATGTTTTGCAACACTGACCTTTTAGCTCAGCTGTTTCGGAATTCTTGTTCAGTATTTGTAGTTTATTTTTTCCAGAATAAGCACAGGAATAAAAAGTACAAGAATGCAAGTCATGGGAGCTCAAAGCTAGGACTGGCAGACCATATCAATATTGACCTAGGCCAACGAGATATGTCTTTAAACTCTCTTCTTTTTTTGGGGTCATACCATCGCCTGCTCTTGGTCATTGATACAGGCCTGCATCTCATTGTTATGCTTGATGTGAATGCAAGCTGCAGTCACATAAAAAAGTAAACATGCATTTAGCTATGTAAATGAAAATGTTGTTTTCAATTTAAGGAAACAGTTTTAATTTGAAAATTAGACTTTTTACTGGGGTTTGGAATTACTGAAAAGTAGAGCTTTTCGTTTACCAAAGCATTTTTAGATACGTGTAAGCAGCTCACTGAAGAAAACAACAGTGTGCTACCTTAAGTGGGAATTTTACTTAGAGGTTTGAAGATTCCCCCCCATTCCACTGCTAAGAGCATTTTATTGTGTTTTGGTGGCTGGGATGAAATACAACTCTGCTAAGACCAAACAGAGAATTGAAAAAAGGGTTTTCAGTAGGGCCTCCTGGAGTGCAGCTTCTGCCATGCCAATAATGGCTATGTGGTTGCCGTCACCGGTGGTGGTGAAAACACCCCACCCCACAGAGTCAGCGCCGCTGCCAGATGCCTCCCTTCTTATGGGGTCATTGGTATCTTTTTGGTGAGCTGGCCTGCCATTCCAGGTTCAAGATATTATATCACTCGGGCATACAATTGATGAAAAGTGCAAACTTCCACATTTTTCAACAAATATTTTTGGAAATGCTATGTTGTGAAATGGAGTGTAGATAGGCGTATTGACTTTCTCAAACAATCCAATACACATGCAGCTCATTTGGTCTTAATAAATGAATCCAAGTATTGCTGACCTCCTGGTGTCACCTCACTGAGCTTAGACTGGTACCAAACGAGCTGCTGCGGTATCACCACTGAGTTTCTACAAGCACACAACTAAGAATAAATTCGGTGAAGCACATGGCACGCCTGGTGAGGACCCTGGAACGCATACAAGCACTGGGCTTAACGCTGCATCAGGAGAAGTGTGAGTTCCTGAGGACAATCATTGAGTTCTTTGGCTTTGTGTTTAAAGCGGGAGCGGTGTCTGCCCGACTCCCGCAAGGTCAAGGACATAATGGAGGCAAGGCCCCTGGAGAATGTGACAGAAGTATGCAGTTTTATGGGCATGGTGACGTATTACGGGCGGTTCATAAGGAACCTGGCCACATGGTGGGAGCCCCTGAGGAGCCTCACAAGGAAGGATACCACCTGGCAGTGAGCAATCAGTGTTTAAGGATGTAAAAAGAGCCCTCATGGCTGAAGATACAATGGCGTTCTTCGACCCATCTTTTCCAGCCGAGGAGGTGGTGGAGACCAGTCCATTTGGTCTGGGTGCATTTCTAATTCAGATGGACAACAAAGGAGAAGTGAGGCCCATTGCATATGTCAGCCACGCTCTGTTGGAGGCCGAATAGAGATACTCCCAGATTGAGCGTGAGGCCCTTACGGTGCTGCGGGGGTGCAGGCACTTTTGGCTATATGTGCTGGGTAGACTGGTGACGGATCATAAGCCTCTGCTGCCAATCATGGCAGGCTCCTCGTCAAAGCCACCAGCCCGGATTGAGAGGTGGATGCTGGCGCTGCTGGAGTATGGCGCATCACTGGTGTACTGGCCAGGGGCAAACAACGCGGCTGACTATTTGTCATGCCACCCCCAGGACAAGAATGAAGTGGAGGACGCGGCCAGTGTGGAAGAGGCCAATGAGCATGCACAACTCATTGTGGAGTCAGCCACCCTGAATTAAATACCCATCTAGGAACTGGAGAGGTCCTCAGAAAGTGATGGGTGCTTCCGGATCCTTAGGGATGCACTAAGGGGAATGGAAGTCAGTCCTGGAGGGCCTGTGCAAGAGAACCCAGGAGGTGCAAGTGACTCTGGAGAAGCTATGGAGGGTTCGAGATAAGCTGATGTTCACAGACTCAAGGCTTCTGCTGCAGGGGTACAGGATGGTCGTGCCTGCCAACAAGATACAGCAGGTGATTGACCTAGCACGTCAAGGACACTAAGGAATGGCCAAACCCTGACTACGGCTGAAAGTGCGGTTCCTTGACTTGGAAAGGAGAGTAGAGGAGTTTGTAGCAGGCTGTGTGTGGTGCCATGCGGCATCCCCAGTGCAGAGGGACCCCTGAGTACATGCCTTGAGGAACACAGACGAGGGAGGCACTGCACATGGACTTCTGGTCCACGGGGAGAGACATCCATTTCCTGTGGTGGTGGACAAGTGGTTGAGGTACCAGGAAGTTGTACTCCGCACCTTCAACAATGTGCGGTGACGCTGGAAAAGATCTTCGCCACCCATGGTCTGCCCCAGACCCTGTGTTCGGACAATGGACCACCCTTCCAAGGGGAAAGCTTTGGTCAATGCTTGAAGGACTATTGAGTACACCATAGGAAAATCACTCTGGTTTGACCACGGGCCAATGGCGAAGCAGAACGGTTCATGAGGACCTTCAACAAGGTGTTTAGGATCGCCTATGGGCTGGGACAGTGTCTTTGGAAGGGCCCTATACCAGTACCTAAGGCAATATTGAGCAACTCCCCATTGCTCGACCCAGCGGTAGCAATGTTTAAGAGATGCCTGCGGGGCCTCTTGTTGGACGCATGGACGCAGGAGACTAGGAGCTGGCTGTGATTGACAACGCCCAAGTTGAGCAGTAGAGTATGTACAGAAATGAGGGCGAGAATATGAAAAGGGGGATTAGACAGCACCAGTTAGGCCTGCGAGGCGAGGTGATAGTAAGAAATAGGCAACCCAAGCGAAGCTGTCATTGACATACGAACCGAGCCCCATGGACGTGATTGCAATGAAGGGGTCTATGGTGACAGCCTCGGATTGAAACGCCACCGTTACTAGGAATGCCAGTTTCTTCAAGAGGCTGGGAGATGGCGCACGGCCAGGTGGGTAGAGATTGTGCCAAAGAACCTGATGAAGGTGGTGGCACTGCCTGCTTGCCGGTTCCTCTGGACTGAGGGGATGCAGGTGAGGAGAGGCCGAGCTGGGAAGGGGGCCAATAGTATCCCCAACGAGCTGGGAGGGGGAGACCTGCCTGCTTGAATGATTATGTACTGGATCCCTGAGTCGAGCAGCCGGGAGTTTTGCTGGAGACTGTTTCACCTGTTCAGTTAGAGGGTGTGATTTGCCACGTGTTTGTGTGGATGGTGGTTTTGTGGTGTTGTGGTTATTGTTATGAAAAAGGAGGAGTGTGGGGTCCCTTTAACAGACACACGCGGTGGAGTGACGTAACTCTGTCATGTGACAATAAATGGGGCACATCACCTGCGCTCGCCAGAGCACACGTGGAACCCGGATGGGAAGCAGAGTCTCCTGTGTCTTTTGTTGGCCGGGGGGGGCTCACGGTGCAACCGGAGGCCTCATAGCAGGGGACCCTCTTTCAACACCATAGAACTCCTGAAGCAAACTAATCGAGGTTTAGCAGCGACCGATCAGAACCACACCGACCACCAAATGGAGGTCTCACAAGCATTCCACTGAAAACTCGCAGTTACATTGCTGAGCTATGAAAGACCACCCAGACCTCAAAATCACCTGCTTCATTTCTCCCTTGTGGTACTTACAGGTATTGTTTGAGAAAAAGCAAGCGCAGGTTGAGAAGTGTTACATACAGATGGCATGGTGGTATTATAAGGGACAAATGAGGTATTGATGTTTCATCAGGTGTCTGGAGATTTGGTGGTCAGTTTGTGAGGTTTTTGGGGCAGTAGATTGGTCCTGTTTTACTAATAGGGGAGCTGCCAAGGTGTTTGAAGTCGAGGGGTGTAGGAGGCAGCAGTGCACAGGGTCGGGGTCATAGCCTGGATCTTTGCTTGATGTTTAAGCCAGAAAAGCATGTGAATAAAAGACAACTCTCTAATGCTTACTGCAGATAGGTGGGATTTTAGCAAGAACATTTAGAAGACCCTTATGTATTTATGTATTATGATGCAGGGAAATGGAGTAAACCTACAATTTGCAAATCATTCAGATAGTGAACAAACTTTTTTGACACTATTAAATCCCATACTCTCTGCCGTTGCCCCTTCTTTTAACTCCCATGCTGCAGAATCTTTCCAAACATATGCATCAAACTATCTTTCAGAATAGCCATTTTGCAGGTGCGAAAGGCTGCCCATATGTTAGGGGCATATAATCCGATAGCAGAGAAGACCCTCTATCCTTAACATTTCTCATGTCCTGGCCCTCCCCAGCTCCCTCCATAAGGCTTTGATGTGAGATGGCGGTGGGGCAGGTCGTTCATTGCCGTAAGAAGTAATATCAGCCACACAGAAAGAGTTTAAGTGAAAGCCTAATGGTGGCCACGAGCAAGCGTTTGACAGTTACTTCTAGGACTTCACTTACTTACTTAGACAGTTGAAGACGTGAATAAAAAGTCTCAGCTAAGGCTAGGAGGAGGTATTGTGGTGGAAGGACAGGAAAATGCATTTGACTTTTAACTTTTGAGAGACATTCCTTTGAAAAGGGGACTGAGAACGAGAATTGCAGACATTCTAATGGGATTGAGGAGGCAGAACTGGGAATGAGGAGCACCAGGCTGAGGGCTAGGAATGGTGTTGCCTTTATCACATGTGGGGCAATAGGGTTCGGTGTAAAACAAAGACACTTCAGACTCTTATTTATCTAACTAGAATAATTCTTTACAAAATGCGCCTTTTTCTTCCACCTGAATCCGAGCTAAAGTGGTGGCGGCACCAACCGGCCTTATTATGTCAGCGGTTGCAGCTACTTCAAAACGCTGCAGCCCGGTTGGCACTTGGAGCTAGTCATCTCCCTCATTCCCAGGGTCTTCTTCAGCAGCTTCACTTGCATCCGGGGAGCAGTCGCATTAAATTTAAGATCCTTTGCATTGCTCACCATGCAATTCATCAGTCTGAAGCAGAGTACCTGCAGGCTAAATTGACCCCTTACGTACCATCCAGATCTTTCCGTCTGCTTCTCAGACACTTCTGACAGTTACAAGACTCCACAGTGCACGGGCGGGCGGCCGAGCATTTTCAACTCTTGCACCTTCTATGTGAAA
Source organism: Ambystoma mexicanum (assembly GCF_040938575.1). Lineage (NCBI taxonomy): Eukaryota > Metazoa > Chordata > Amphibia > Caudata > Ambystomatidae > Ambystoma > Ambystoma mexicanum. The sequence goes on along the minus strand of NC_090922.1, from coordinate 638,433,076 downwards.
CTCTCTCCCGGTTCAGTTATGGGAAGCGAGTGACCAATTGGGATTTTGGAAAGCTCTGAAAATCTATCCTTTTTAAATTTCGATTTCCTGTCTTTTTGCTTCATATACAGGTTCTATCTCACTGGCTGTTTTAAGCGCGTAGATGCCTTCGGGCCTTGGTTTAGCGCTTTGTAAATGCTGTTACATTACGTTATATAGTAGAGACAAGGCAGGTAGCAAAAGGCTGAGAATCAAGATTGAGGTTATCGTATACAGATTAGGCCAATACGGCTGAGTGCACAGCTCAGATAATCCTAATTGTATTTAGTGTATAGGTTAATTGCGACAAGACTGGGAGGGAAATGTGGTAAACAGAGCTGTGGTTTCCCTGATGGCGCCAGCATTGGGCTTATGGCTACATTACGTATTAGTAATAATCATTACATTTAACTATTCAATACGCCCCTGCCCTCCCAACATTTATGAGGCTGTACCAAATTGGTAAGCTTTTGCTCCAATTTGATCTCCAAAAAAACTCACCTTTAATTATCTGTGATATATTCAACAATAAAATTGAGATTGCACAATCATAACCTTGGTACCAAAGGACAAAGGTAAGAGGTAAGAGGGAAGCCCAAGTGGTCACCCTTCATGTGTCTGACAGAGATGCACTCTGTCTACCCGGGAAGTGGCCATACCCCAGTAGAACACACTGGGACACCTCCATGGAGTTCCAGTTTTGCTATGTGAGAGTCTACAGAAATGGTGGCCCTAGGCCAATCTTGACAGGGTACCCAACACAACCTTTTTGCCCTGAATAGCAGAGTTAACATCTCCAGAAAGGTCATACAGCTTCTCGAAGAAAGGAACCTTCTCAAATGGATCAATACTGTCATTTGAATGCCCATTATATGTAAATGATCCTCTTTTCGTGAGAAGGGGTATAGAAACAAAATTGGTAAAAAATCTCCTGAGAGTAGTGAAAGTGGAAAATGATCTTGAACATAAAACTGGGACGCAGTCTTAACACCAGATCATGAGAAAAAACGTAACATTGGGAGAAATTGCCAGACACTACCGACCTGATTCGCAAACACTTGCACTGGAGCAAATCAGGAGATGATTATATCTCAGATTTGCCCCTGGCCCTTTTCGCCTGCTACCCAAACCCTAAAACTGGAGCAAAATTTGAAATGCCTTTAGAATCAATAAGATGCACTTGAGCAAAACTTTGTGTATTGCATTTGCCTGTGAGCATCTCAATGACCTCAAAGATGATCTAGGCATCTACAGATCAAAGAAGTAATCTCACCGAAAGGAGCGAGTTCTCTGACATTAAATAGGCCTCCTGATTTTCTGTCATTTTTCAAGTGTTGGTTATAATGGGTTGTACCAGTGAAAATGTCTCTGGTAGCTGATCACATTCCCCTAATTGTTAATGATAACCAGTACGTGGAATGGAAAAGAAATGAAGTTTCTGAATGTGCTTTAAAATAAATGTGGATAGTTTTCAGCATTACGTTTTATAGACACAGTTTAATGTGTTTCATCAATCCAGCCCAATAATAGATTAGAATGTCAGGGAAAGCCTACCCTCCTTATGTTTTATAGCATGATGGCCATTGCAACACACATATTATCCATTACATCTTAAACACATATATTTATTGTTGCTTATAATTACAGAATATATTTTTGGATACTTCATCTGATATATTCTTATTCTTTATTAAGAATCCTGGGTAAGACGTCAATTCTGAAGTGCTATTTATCCTGAAATTGACTGCACATTTTTTTTTATATCAATGGTATCCGAATTTTGTTTCCTCAGATATTTTCTTTATTATATGTAATATGCATGAACTGTGTAGAATGTGTTTAGTTTGCTACATTTACCATATACACTGCATTTACCTTTGTTTTATCCTCATTCATTCTAAACCCTGATACAGCTGGTAATCTTCCCATTATGTCTTTTGCTATTCTTTATTCTTGCTCAGTACAGTGTGAGTTCAAACCGATATTGTCTACAAACAAGCATGTTTTCATCTGAAAGTTATTGAATTTGATTAAATTCAGACATAGTGCCTCTGTAATAGTTGTAAAAGGCAAATAGGCACTGATACATTGGTCTCCCTTCCACTGTGCCATGTTCAACAGTGAGTTTTGTAAACACAGTGGAACTATATTAGCCCTGGTTTGCCATCCAGCATTTGCACCAGTTGCACAAACTAGCTTTGAAAATCTTTTGCTCTCATGGTTGCCCGCAGATAATCCAGTTTACAGTCGCATATTTATTTAGCATTATTATCACATTGGTATGGGTAGTTACATGATATGCATTTGAATATTCATTTAGCATTGGTACGACTTTGGTATGGGTAGTTACATGATATGCAGTTGCATATTCATTTAGCATTATTATTACATTGGCATGGGTAGTTACATAATATGCAGTTGCAAATTCATTTAGCAATGCTATGGCATTGGTATGGGTAGTTACTTGACATGCAGTCGCATATTCATTTAGCATTGTTATGACATTGGTGTGGGTAGTTACATGATATGCAGTTGCATATTCATTTAGCATTATTATTACATTGGCATGGGTAGTTACATAATATGCAGTTGCAAATTCATTTAGCAATGTTATGGCATTGGTATGGGTAGTTACTTGACATGCAGTCGCATATTCATTTAGCATTGTTATGACTTTGGTGTGGGTAGTTACATGATATGCAGTTGCATATTCATTTAGCATTATTATTACATTGGCATGGGTAGTTACATAATATGCAGTTGCAAATTCATTTAGCAATGCTATGGCATTGGTATGGGTAGTTACTTGACATGCAGTCGCATATTCATTTAGCATTGTTATGACATTGGTGTGGGTAGTTACATGATATGCAGTTGCATATCCATTTAGCAATGTTATGACATTGTTGTGGGTAGTTACTTGACATGCATTCACATATTTATTTAGCATTATTATTACATTGATATGGGTAGTTTAGCTGTGATGTGAGATCCCAGGGCAAGAATTCTCAAGCATATTTTGTAGACTGAATTGGGTAACGATTTGACCCACATTCACTTCGGTCTTTCCCTTCTTCCTTTTAGAAATGTCATTTTTTATCTTGCCCTGATACTCTGACCATTCGTTTTCCTTTAGATAATACCAGGTTTTTATGTAATGCTCCATGCCGGATTGCGCCTGCTTCTAAGCATCCTAATAGTAGCTGTTATTATTACCCGCTGTAATTGTATTGAATGTATGGACCTCAGAAGCATGAAGGACTGAGTCAGATCGGCCTGCTGGCTCCATGACAGTGGAAGTCAGATATTCAGTGGCTAAGATCAATTAAAAAAAAGTAGCTTCAGCTCTATTTTGATGCTATTGCAAAGTTCTGCTGGAAGCCATCTGGTCTTGTGACCTTGTTGTTAGTATGACTTATACTGATCGTTGTTAGTTCTAAATCTTCTACTACTTTTGAAGCATTGTTTTGATGTTGCAGTTAATTTCTTCATGCGTAAACCATCCAAATATTGCAACACATCAGTGTCTGCTGAATAAAGTTTTCTACAACTGCATAACATGTCTTTTTATTTGACAAAAACTACCTTAAAGTGCGTGGTCCTCTCTAACAGATTGACCAATTATTGGATGTTTGACTCTTGATAGCTTATAATGGGGTACTGTTCTTACTGACTCCATTTGTAAAGTGCTCACTTTGGTTGTGAATTTTGTACGAGTAGAATTCAACCAGTTATTTTTAATGGTTATTGTAAGGGTGTCGAAGAAGGAAGCTGACACAAAGGTGGCATGGTTTTGGTTATAGACTTTTATTTGTATAATAAAAATCCCTCACTATCCCTATTTCTAAGAGGGGTTTCCTCTGCCTCAAAACTAATACTAAAGGGTCTGCCAGAATGTCTGTCAAATCAAATACCACCATCCTGTGTCATAACCTACTTCTATCCCTTACACTACAACTACAGGATAATCTAACAAACAGTTCCTTCTCCAGGAGAATGACTCTCTTCTCCTGGTGTCCCAAATGTTCTTTCTCACCACCCTTAGCTTGATTCACACATTGCCATTCTATTTTGTTGTTAGCAAAGTTCAAAATCCGTCTCTCTGCTGATCACTGGGCTCAATGCTGCAACTGCGAGGAGGAAGTTCTCTTGGCTTGCTCAGTTCCCTTTTGTTGGGGTCCCAGACCCTTCTCTGGTGGTCAATGGGATTATGGTCACCACTGCAACGTGGGAGTTCTCCTCGGATGCTTGGATTATCAGTGTTAGGGTCCCTGACCCTTCTCTGGTGGTCAGTGGGCTTATGGTTGCCACTGCGAAGAGGAAACTCTCCTTGGATGCTTAGCTTATCAGTGTTAAAGTCACTGGCCCTTCTAGCTTCCACCCTGTGACCCCTCTGGGTCTCACGCACCTCCCGTTACCTTCAAAGGGTGTTGTTCTCTTTGCCGCACGGGTCTCCTCTCTTCGGGTTTCTACAGCACTGCGGCGCCTCCACAATCCGGTGTGCTGCTCGGTTCTTCATTCCCCTGCTTCACATTCGGGTCTGCATCAGCTGGAACTGCAGAGAACTTCTTCCTTGCTTCACCTGCATCCTCTGCTCCTCTCCGACTTAGGTCTGCGGACAACGTTTGAAACTCCCATGGGTTTCCGTGCCTGTTGCCTCTCCCGGCTGGGTTTGACAGCTTGATTAGTCCATCATCCATACTTATGCAATGTTGCCAGTCCCACCCCGGTGTATTGTGAAAGTCCTTTGTTCTTGTTGATAACTTAATCTCATGACGCCTTGTGGCCACTTCGAACCAGTACAAGCACAGTCAATTACCTTCATGCCTCCTGTGCTCTTCTTCGTCTTAGTACCTTTGGTTTTAGCTTTATTCCTTGAATTACAGAAGGGATCTATGTGAATAATGGGAACAAAAAATGTCAAGTCTGAAAATACTGATTTCTTTTTTTACCCCATTTTACCACATAGATATGCGGGGGGAGGTCCCCCGCAACCCCTCAATACCCCTACTCTTTTGTATTTACTTAACTCACCCCCTACATATAGATGTGGTAGAATTGGGGTCTCAAAATTCAATATTTTTGGCCTCTACATTTTTGCATTCTCTATTTTGTTATGCTCCCTTACAGAAGTACACAGGTTTACTTTGCACAAAAGGGTTCTCAACAGTGGAGAAGGCTAGGGAATGTTGGGGAGTGACATATACAATGGGCTGCACCCCAGTTGATCATCCTTGTCTCCAGACGGGGAGTCACTCCCCATGAAGTCCTCCCCCATTAAACCACCCATGGGGGACTATAGGATAGCCTCATGGAAAAGGGCTCCCCCTTGGGGAGAAGTGACATCACCTTGTGAATCGTCGCAGTATGTACATGTGTACGCAGGAGTTGGGGGGTTGAGTGGACGTGGGGATTTTGGGGTAGTGAGGAAGGGCATGATGATCCCTTAAAGAAATTGTTACATTCTGGTTGAACAAAAGTGCATAACCAAAATTTCCACTTAAAAAAATAAGACAGTAAAAACACACAGAGTCCTTGATACCTTGTCATTTTAGTAATGTTTAACATTTTTAGTATTGTATTTTAAATGATCATATAATTTTTCTATTTGATCCCTCTGACTAATTTGCTTATTTTTGAACTCCCCTTCACACATTTCTCCAAAGAAAGATTCTTCTTTAGTTCATTTAACAGCTGATGTAATTTTTCTCTTACTAGCTATTGTATTTTTTGTAGTTGAGTGTATTATTATTTTCCCTCACACACGTGTGGAGAAGCCTTCTGCTGGTCCCACGGATGATGACTTGACACAGGTAGCAGGTTGTAGACAGGCTACTGAAGTGAACAAACTATATTGGTGCTCAACTAAGCATTGCATCAGCTAATCCTGTTAGTAGCAGGAGGGATCCAGCTAACACCTGGTGAATGCCCTTCATTCTCTGTAGTAAAAGGTGCTTCCAATATAGTCCTATTTTACCAACCTCTTGTTTCGGTTGCATTCAAATATCCCCAAGGTTCATTTTACTACAAACAAAGTCCATCTTTTCATCAGTCTGCAAACTCTTGTATTCGGTTTCCGCTTAGTTTATGAGCAATTTAGATGCATCATGAAATAAAACTAGTCTTTCGAAAATCAAGAATCCCCAGTGCTCAACTCAGGACCACACTATAAACAGCAGAAAAACGAGTTTTGTTTTCTTAATGAAACACTCTAAATTTGGGCATCGCCGGTGATGTTATTTTTAGTCATACCAAATCAGGTATGAAAAATAAACACTGAAAAAGAGAGGGTGTCATGCTGAGTGCCCCCCAAAACTGCCATAAATGCAGATACCTGTGTATACATTCCGACTCTGCAAGAGAGTGCCATAGAGCCCACTATTGGTCTTTGGTGCAAGGCAAATGTCTTCCAACACTCCTGAGCAGATATGACTTTCATGTTACACATTTCCAAACTAGCTGCCGGAGTCTTCAAATGTTTTACCACATTGAATACATGTTCCCTGAATGAATACTCCATTGGAGGATAAATGTTCAGCTATATGTTCAGCCTGCATAGCCTTACACCAATGTCTCATCTCCACTTTGAGAACATTGAAGCCAGTGCTTTATTGCATTACAGCAGTTGGGATGATATCAACAATCCCCCTCAGGTATTAGTGACTTTGTATTTCAAGGGGACCACATCACTGTAAGAATACAGTCCAATCAAATTGAGTTCTTATAAATATCATCTGAATAAGTAAGGACCATCTACACAATCCGGTTAATTATTTAAGAAAGTAATCACTATTCACCGTCCCCTCATGGAAAAAAAGACAGATGCTGATGGTTTCATCCCACATTCCCGAAAAGGAAATGACTGAGTCTGCATCCTACTTAATGTTTCAGGAAGGAATAGTCTTCTTCAGGTTAACATTTAAAGCCCTTCACCAAGAGGGAACTATTAGTGCCTGGCAAACAAAGAGGAGCCATTTTGTTGTATTATATAAATCCTTCCCCATTCTGTTGTTGAGATTTGTACCATAAAGAAGGTGCTTTGCTGTACGACTGCCAATATCTGACTGGGCTGTTGATGTCACCCCAAAAGTGTTTAGCATTACCATTGAGTTTGCTATGGCATCATTATCACAGCTCAAATCACATTTAAAGTACCTCACAATTGCTATTTTTATTTAATGTCATTAAATCTGCCTTTCAGTGGATTCATCGCTAATGGTTTGTGGAATATGTCACTCGTAAATGTCGCGGGGAACCTTCCCTGTGGGTTTTGTTCTGGCTCGGAACAGTAAGCCTTGTATTCTGCATCTTTTCTAGGATCTGTCCTGTGATTCATGGGGTAGCACAAGACATTACGGCGATTTTAACTAGAGTGAGAAACAATCTACCAACCCCAATTTATCAGCGCTCAGTTGCTAGAAATTGATCTGACCAAGTGCTCACTGTGTCCATATATTGCATCCGATGGAACCTTGTAATGTCTTATACCTACCCCTGTCATAATTAGACAGATCATCATAAGGGAGTGAAATGCTTCTATATTACCAGCCAGCACAACACATGAAAATTAAATGTACAACATCTTGCGTAATATGCTGCATATGATTTTTAGGTGATCCAGCCGCTGCCACATATGTTTTGGACACCTACTGAACTAATATGAGCAATATCCAGTTGCACTTCGGAACTGGCTGTTGGTACTGGTGGTTATTGATGTTAGTTGATGTTTCTAATGTACCCAGCAGAATGTCCTTTTTTTTAATGGACATTGATAGTCAAATGTCCAAAAATCCATGTGAGAAGTAGATCAAGGAGAACCTATTCTCAAGTGGTGAAGTAGGATACCCGCCAGTGGATGCAGGGCCTTTAAACAATGTAGGCATACCCAAAGACCAAATACTTTTCAGAGACTTTTCAGAAAACATGTCCGTTTTTGGGAAAATGATAAGCCAGATGCATTGCCCCAGCTTTTGTTAAATGAAAGAAAGACAATGATGAGCATACTTGTATTTTAGATGTTGTATAGTGCCCAGGCATTTGAAGGCTCCCTTCACCATGATAGCCAGGCGGGTACAGAGAGCCTCACATTCTTCCATGCTGGGGATCAAAAAGAAAAAGTCAGTTCAACACTGGAGAGGAAGACATCAACCAGAAGAGCAGACTGTAGAAGGAAGGCTGTGTGCTCTTACCTGTGTGACGTCAACACTACCGCCCTCCCATCCCTGATGATGCTGACAATGGAATTCCACAGGAAGCGGCGGGACTGGGGATCCATGCCCGTAGTTGGCTCGTCCTGCAATTACACAAAGGTTTTAAAAAGTGTTTACAATTTAAATGGCGCAACACCTAACTTGTATTTATTTTTAAACAATTAAGACTGCTTTTAACAGCCATTATTAATTTGATTCCCCCAGGCAAGATAGATCAGTGACATAGCTTGCATAAACAGTCCCAGGCTTTATTCTTTTTCAAGGTTAAGGAAAAAGAACACCATTCAGTTTGGGTATCACTAGAGTCACCTACATGCATATCATTTCATTTGTTAATTTATAATGCACATTTCTCATAATGAAAGGGGAAAGCCGGACAGAAAGACTGTATCTGGGCGCAGATGATACCTACGATGAAAAAGGAGAAGTAGGAGTCCATTTTTTCCATAGATTACCAGGGAGTGAGTTCTAGGTGTCTGGGCCCATCACCTCGGTGCACAAAGTGGGGAAAAGGAACAACCAAAAGGTGTTGATCAGAAGATCGTAAGGACCGAGCAAGTTGGTAAGGAACAAGCTTAGTTGCAAGATGGGTGAGGGCAAGGCCACGCAGGCACTTCAAAACTAAACAAAGAATCTTAAAAAAGAAGTCTCTGTTGTGCTGGCAACCAAGGAAGTACACTGCGCTGTGAGGAAATAGATTCATCTTTTGACACACGAAAAGTCTTATAGCTGCATTTTGTGCTTTTTAAAGACCGTGGAATGTTTTGCTGGAATCCCCGAAAGTATGGCATTACAGTAGTCCAGTTTCAAATGTATCAAATTCTAGCAATAGATTACAGCTCTTTTCAGTCTGCTGGGCAGGGCTTCTGGGAGGATGCCATGTTGAAAACAAATAGACAGAGCACCATTTTGCACATTGTCTCTTCTATGGTTGATGTAAGGAAGGCATGGTATCAAAGTAAGACAGACACAAGTGACCACAGTTCAAAGGTGTTTATTGAACCTTATCAAGGGTGTGAAAAACACCTATCTAAACCTAGATCTAAGATGGGCGAAAGCTTCGACCGTCAAATAATAAAAACATAGTCCTAGTGGAGTCTTGTCAAAATAAAAGGGCCTATAGTAATGCCAATCCTTACCGCCAAGTTACAAATAGTGTGGGGGCATGTTCATGAAAAAGAAAGAAGTGCTCACAAAATGATAAGTCAGGATGTTCTGGCTGTTGGCCTCCCTTCCCCATGTTTTCAGCACAGAACAAGGCGGTTCACTTGAGCATTGCACACTCTCTGGGCTTCTTCGGCAAGAGGACACAGTCCTATTACAAGCATCGGGGCCTTCTATGTCCAAGGGCCTCATTACGAGACAGGCGGAATGGGTTTAACAGCGCCAGTAAAGGTGCCGGCGCCGTTACACCCATTCCGCCCTATTACGAGGTTCCCTTGCGGCACCCGCTCTGGACGTCTGGTCAGACCAGACGCCCGTTGTTAGCTACCTCCCATTCCCATTGAGCCCTATGGGGGCTCAATAGGAATGGGGATGGCGTGTGTCTGGGTTCCCTGAATGGGGAAATACCGGGCCCTCCAAGGTCGGAATGGCCCTGTATTTCCCCATTCAGGGAACCCGGACCCGTGTTTGGAGGCAGCCATGCCCTTATTAAGGGCATGGCTGCCTCCAAACTTGTAATAAGCCCCCAAGACTCTTAAGTTATCAAAAGTCTCTTGATCCAGAGGACCTGATGTATCAAACAAATGAAAGAGTCCTTTCCAAGTACTCAAGTAGGGCTATTCTCTGTTCACCCAGGATGCCCCTCAGTCAGGCTCAGATCCATTTTCCAAAGCTTACAGAATATCTTTTCTCTGGTGACTCACGGTTCACCTTGGATCCCCCTCAGCCAGGCTCATATCCCTTTTCCAACAATAATTCTCCCTCAGCCAGGCTCGGACCAATTACAGGACATATATCTTTTCTCGGGTGACTCACGGTTTACCCCAGATCCCCCTCAGTCAGGCTCATATCCCCTTCACAATTAGTCTCCCTTAGCCGGGCTCTGGCCAATTACCATTCATATATCTATTAAAGACTTTTAAATGTGCACAGGGTTTAGCTTGACCCGTCGCAGGACCACTTCCATGTTACAGTTCACAATTTTACACTCTCAGTTAAATACCTAACAGAGACCTTGGAGTGAGCACCCACCTGGTGCCGGACCAGTGTGTATATGGTATCTTGGGTTGTCTCTCAGAGTTCAATCACAAAGTTCAATTACTTCTTCAATTCCAATTATACTCGCGTCGCTCATCACCAACACTTCAAACACGATTCTCTTTGTGCAGTGTTGTCGCTTGCAACCTTGGTTCTAACACAAACTGGTCTGCTATCAGTGTCTCCGACTCACCGGCTGTGCTGACTTTACTGGCGCTGCTGGGTTGTGTGAGCCAAGGACAGTACCACAGTGCAATTGCTCCTCTCTGCCTTGGCTATCAATGCGGGAGAGGCCAAGGCACCTTTGACACACAATACACTATTATTCAGTGTTAATTCCCAATCTTATGTTTCTATTCTCGAGGGCTCTTGAAAGTAGCGATTTTCCTCCAAAAAGGCCAAGGGCAACTTCCTCCTTGCAACTCTTTCTGGTCTTGCCATCTTTCTCCTCGTATTAAACAGCCATCTCGGAACTGCTGCTTCTTCGCATGTTTTGCCTTGCTCATAGTATGCTTTCGTGCTCTGCCTTTTATGCGTGTGGGGATGTGTGATGGAAGTCAGGTGTGTGTAATTATCATTAATTGCCTGACTCTGCCTGACCCTGCGTTGGGACATGTCAGGTATACGGCTCTGGTGTTAGTCTGTTGTCGCTCACAGTGGACTGTCCGTGAAACAATGTATGTGTCAGGAAAATGGGTGGGTGGTTTGAGTTCCTAGGTATCCTACCTGGTAGGATGAGGAAAAGGTGTTATAAGGAAGGGGATACCCCGTCTCACTCTCCTGTGTCCCACTTCCACTCCCCGAGGACCCCCCATCTAGGTGATCCTCATGCACTGGTCCACACGCAGGAAATGGATCCAAAAGCGATGGCCGTGTCCTGGCCACCTGGGTGACATATTCCTGGGGACTGGCGGGTGAGACACCTTCAGGTTTCTCACATTAACCATAGGTGACCTTAGCTTTATCCACAGCAAGTCTATCATCATGTGCTCACATTGTACATGATTTCTAAATGCTGCAGTCAATGTGATGGCTTGCTGTATCCATTTCACATATGGGTGCTTTTCACCCACTGCATGCTCCAAACACATACATCCATACACTAACACCAGCAACATGCTGACACTGGTCCCATTCTACCTTGGAGGAAAGCCTCGTAGAAGTGTTGTCACACTTACTGCTCCATCCCAAGGGGCAAATGCACCTTTCCCTGTGTCTTTGCATATAACCTCTTTCTATATCCAGACGATTTCTCCATAATTAATATCTTTAGGGCCGGTAATCAACAGATATGAATGGACATCTTCCAGCATAACAGACTGTCCAAATCACATAAACAATAGGTCTACAGCAAACTAGGAAATGTATGGTGAAATACAGAATCTGCACCGCAGGTGTGTTAACATTAGCAAAATTAGAATTAGTGAAAGATTATAGTAGAGTTAGATTTACATAGGACAGACATATGCTAGCAGAGCTGTATGAACACAGCAGGACCTGCACAAATTCAACTGAAAATTAAACGTGAACTGAAAAAGGAATGGAAAATTGCATGGCTTCATGTAGCTAAATCAATAGTGTGTTGGGGGAATGTGGTCTGAGCAAGTTGAGTGAAGCAAATCGGTTTCACACCAAGAGGGAGCTCAAATGTTTGTATGAATAGGACAGAGGGGAAACAAGAGGAAATGAATCCAAGAGTTCAGCAGGACGTGAGAGGTTATTGTCAAATGGAATTCTGTGAAAAAGTTACCATAAGAGAGGGGAAGAAACATAAAGCTATAATAAGTTAGCACTTGATATGCTTGTCGGGTCGTCAAGGAGGGTCCCTTTTACTACAAGGGATTCATGTTGCATACACCATATTGATGACGGGGATATGGCAGCAAACTGGGATAGTGTTGCAAATCCATATTAAATGAATGGAGGTAATTATATGTTAGTTCTAGTGTTACAATTATTTAGAATGTATACAGCTTCACGCACGTATAAAGATACAATATTAAAACTGCAAATCAACACAAACACAAATCCATACAATGGGGTGCTTTTCTCCATTGTTAGTTGTTATACATGCATTCTAAGTAGCAGGGATATTCTTGACGGAAAAAGAGAATTAGTTACCTAGTAATAAGGTCACTTGAGCAGAGCAAGGTTTACAGTCCTTGCAAGGGAACAGATGTTATCTCGCCCTTTGTATTAAAATCTTTAGAGGGGTTTGTCATTTCCTTGGTGGTAATAAACATAAGGCCCAAGGTACGGGGCCTAGCGGTTAAGTGTTTTTCCAGGTCATCCGAGGCTGTATGTGGCTGCATAAATTAGAAGGTCTTTTAAAAGCACCAGGTGTCTGTGGACTGAAGATCACAATGTGCAGTTGAAAGAAAATCCTGTTTATGCAGACCTTCCTCTAGTTGCCAAAATCTGTCCGTGGGACCATGTGCAATCATACTTAAAGTTAAAGGCCTTAGGCCAGTTATTGCTAACAGTGAATTATGTTTTCAATACTAATACTTAACCATGCACTGATGCCATGACCTACTACGGACAAATCCCAAGAAGAGGTGTGCTTTAAATATGATCTGAAGTTAATAATGAAGATAAGCCTGGCCAATGAGGAAGAATTGGGAAAAGATGGGATTTCTTTGAAGAGATTTTGTGTAATCATATTGGGGGCGGGATTGATGATAATAAAAGTATTTGGGAGCGTGTTAAATTGTTGAAAAAGGTATTTAAACTGCTAAGTGATGTTGTATTGTTGAGACGTGGGTTAGTTTGGTCCTGCAACACCATATAACCACTCCCCGAAGATTTTGTACAATAAACTTGCTTTATGTACAACCGTGTACTTGCTTCTTAAGTGGTGGCCCTTTTTTGGGTTAAGGTGATTAAAGGACCACCCTACAATTTGGCGAGACAGGGTAGGAGCCCAGTCATTCTGAGACTTTGCGGGTCTTCTGTCCACACCTCTCAGTTGTGGCACCTCACGATGGGGACTAGTCTGCCATGCACAGTGTAAAAGAGGTCTGCGGACGCCATGTTGGTTATAGCTCGCGCCTTGAAACACTTGTGTATAGGCGCGTTATAAATGCCTTATCATATCATATCATATCAAAGGCATGTCTTCTCCCTGGAGATGTGGTGGCACGGCCTAGCAGTGCAGAACAATTTAACGACGCACCACATAGGAGCACCTCGGGTTGACATGAGTACACGCTTGAGGGTATAAAGCTAGGGGGAAAATAGGGGTAAAAAGGGCTTATTTATGTGTTTTGGGTAGACTTGGAGTGGGAGGGTGAAATTAGTTGAGGTTGCAGGATTTGGAAAAGTGGATGTTTTTTGATAGAGTGGTTGAATTGTTCTGTGTTGTAAGTCCTTTGTATATATTTTTTACCTAGTTTGTTATTTTAGAGGTGTGAGGCAGTCTCACACCACACGCCCAGTGTGAAACTTGTCCTGATACCCTTTAGTTTGCTTGTCTGGTTGGCTGAAGCTCTCACCTGAAGGTGGGGTGGTATTTTACGGTAAGTCCAACCCTAGATACCTTTCTGATGTAGGCCTTGACATTCTTTTGTATTTGCTGTGCGGGCAGAGCCCCTCACCTCGATTTTCTTGGTTAGTTGAAGTAGTGAAGGAAAACTTCCTGTAGTCAGGAAAAATACAATTTTGTAGCAGAGAAGGCCGTAATACTGGTAAAGAGAGTGAGAGCAGCGGTGCTGTAGTGGAAAGCATTGCGGCTCTCTCATGCTCGAATGGTAGGGATATCTCAGAAATATTGTCCGGCAAGTGTTTTTGATAAGACGCTGTCTTCTGTGTATGAGAAGTAGAATTGGAATAAATAGAGAAGTGAGGTAATTTTGGTGTAGGCGACTAAGGTGAATGAGTGAGAAGGGCGACTAAGGAATTGGGTAAGGGTAAAAAAGGGAGTTCTTGGCTGAACATGTTTTTCGTGCCGCAGGTTTGGCTCGGTATCAGATTTTTGTGAAACTATTTTGTTGATTACTTGAGTTGGAGTATGAAGACTCAATTGAATCATTTTTGCCATGTGTTGCCCGGCTATAACGTGAACATTTTATAATATCATGGGGAATGGTTGCGGGAGAGTAAGGGGAAACTCATAAATTCTTGGCCTATTGAGGGGTTCTATGATAGCGGGATATTGGAGAACCAGCATACCTTTATAACTACAAAGCACAAGGGTGTGAAGCTATAAAAGCGGTCAAATATCTTGGAATTATGGAGGATGTATGAAAAAAAGTGCGAAGGGCCATAATGTTGAAATTGTGGGTGGAGGGCCAAAAAAGGAGGGTGTTAGGAATTTCTTCTGCACCACCCCCATTTGGCTGCTATCCTTTATCACTCGCAGAGGTGTACACAGACCCTGCGTTTGTACCACCATTTTCCCCAGCAGCTACTCCAGTGGTTGAAAGACGGACACAGGCAACACCTCCATCAGTTAGGATTTCTAAGAACTGGGATTTTGAGGAAAGTGGAAGAGTAACTACTTCAATGGATAGGGCTGCAGAGAGGTTGAAAACAGAGAGCAGGAAGGGGATAACTACCTCAACTGCTAGGTTAGCAGATAGATTAAGGGTGGAACAAGAAAGAGTAAGATTGATAGTTAGAAGAGCGAAGAAAGGTTTGGAAATGAGAGAGAAACAAGAGGTTAGACTTCTTCCTGCAAGGATAGAGGATAGATTGCAAAGAGTGGTAGATTGCAAGACTGGTAAAAGATTAATGAAGCACTATGGCAAGTGGAGGAAGAGGTAATGCTGTTACAGCATCAGAGAGAAATGGAGCAGGACGAAGTAAGAAGACAGGTAAGGGACGTAGAAGGAGGAAGTTGGAGACATGGGCAGGTTCTTGTTAGATTGAACAACTCAGTTGTCAGAACGGTTGAGGTGAACATGGAGAACAGGGTTGCTGCCATGGGTACATAGTGCTGCCATGGGTACAGAGGTTGAGCAGGGAGGTCGGGAGATGGCACCTTATGATAGTGCTGATTATGCATCCATGCCTGTAGAAGGGGTATGGGATTTAGCAGCCAGAGTAGACAATGAAGAAGGAGAGGAATGAGATGTCGAGCAAGGAGAGCAGGGTGTAGGCAAGCTACCTCCTGCTCCACTAGCAGCGATAGAAAGCACACCATGGAACCAAAGGACATGCCAGTGTATTTATATTGCTGTAGTAAGTAGTAGGAGAGAGATGGGGAAGCCCCAGTAAAAACTGGTATAACTCAGTTTCCATTTCCCCAGAAGGGCCTGGGAAGGGCGTAATATGTCCCGTGGTCACACATGGACCAGAATAATTTGATGAAGCCACATCCTTCACTCACTGCATGGGCGGGGAAGTGGATTTATGCATTGGAGAAGCATACTGCTGGTGTCATGTTGGCCATAGGGGACATGAAGAGCTTATTCACGGCCCTAATGGGCCAACGTCAGGTGCACTTTTGAAGAGATTGAGGCATCCACGAGTTCAGTTGGATACAAATACCCATGATGGAGAAGATTATAATAATCTTAGGGCACAGGTATTGGGGGCCTTGCGAATTATGAACCCTGTTACACCCGATATCAATTCGATTTTAGCTAAGATGATGAAATTGGATGGTGATCCTGCCACACAAATACATGTAAATTCAGGGGATGTGGACGGCAGAAATGGGAGAAGCATGGGACAATAATGTGGTGATTTTATTTACCACACGCTGAAGAAAGGACTTCTGAAAGAAGTCCAGCCTAATTTAGGTAAAGTAGTAGGGATGGAGGGCAAGTGTTGGCCAGAAATTCAGGCACACGTACATTTCTGCAAGAGAAGACAGGAAAAAGAGAGGTTGAATGTAGAGCAGGTACAAAAAGCAAAGGCCAAGCTTGTTCAAAAGAAATTGGCAAATATTATTTTAGAAGCAGCAGTAATTACAAATTCTATGGAGGGGCAGCAGGGGCAACCGGGACAACAAGAACACAGTGGACCGGGCCTGGTGCAGGGTTGGGTGGACGGATATGTTCCCGGTATAAGGCCAATGAGAAGGTTCCTGAGGGGTAAACAAGGATTTCCACTGAGAAGTGGGTCATTTGGCGGGTTCGGATGAATGGGTCCCCTGTTTAATGGTCCAACAGGAAATAATTATGGAGGATTTCATGGGATGTAGTGTTGGTCATGTGGAAGGTTGGGGCACGTGTCACAGGATTGTCGTGATTGGCCACAGAACTTTAACATGGGAGCTCAACAGATGCAGGCCAAACCATGCCATATGCCCCAGGCTATGTGCAATTGCAGCAGGCCTGGGTTAAACAGAAACTAGCGACTGGGGCTGCACAGACCTTTCAGATCCCACCGACCATGCCAGCACAAGCATCAGTGCAGACATGCGACCAGAATCCTTTACGCCCAGGAAAAATAGAGCACTACGGTGGAGCAGGTGTTTTGGGGTGAAATCCTTTTTCTCTCCCAGATGCTAATATGTACCAGGAGTAGGACAGCCAGTCTTGTCCATTACCACAGATTCAGAAGAGGACCCCCGGATAGGTGTTCAGGTAGGAGACTAAACGTTTTTATTCCTGGTTGACACAGGAGCTACCAAGGTCCTCATCACAAGTTGGCTGGTATGCTGGTGGTAAATCCACCGGGATACCACCCAACACAAATAGCATTACCGAAACTTGGTCCGGCATGATTTGTTATGAATTCCGAGTTGTGGAAAGCCGTAGGTCCCCATCCCACTGACGGTAATAGTCCTATGGGACTCCAAGGAATAAGGAAGTATCGCCCTTTCCGTCACCTGTAATATCCTGGAAATTCAGGGATTTCAGGTGAGAGAAACGGTAGGTCCGTTTGCCAGTATCGCACCGGAGTTACCATTGGGATACCGACAAACTTACAATGAGGCCCTAGATCTTTTCCACCATGCTTAAGACAGATAAGTGTGCCTTGGCTCGTCTTTAACCTGCCCACCATGGTCTTTGGGAGACAACTCCCTGTACGCCTCTAAGCATAAAAAAAAGCTCACCCATACTTCTTCCTATCTGGAACTAACCAGCTGCTGGCCAATGATTGATGTTTTTCTTTGTTTTTTGTTTTTCAGCAACATGACACTGGCAGCTCCTCTGTCATGTTTGTGGATGTGCGATTTGCTGGCCATTTTTTGGAGGCTCCGTGCATACTGTGTATGAGCGCGATATAGATAAAATAATAAATATCATATCCATGCTGTGCTTGTTTGCTGGTTGGCCAGATCACGGATCGGGAGGGGGCCACAAACATGGCCAGGGTGCCCTTCCACCAGCTTCACTGCTGGTCTGCTGCAGAGGCAGCTGATCACGTGCAGCAGCTGAAAATATGAATTTCATCTCTTGGGCAGACAGAGCATGAGCAGAAGTATGGGACAATGTGCATGTGAATGCATTAGCTCTGCAGACCTTGCCGATGCTTCTTTTGCCGGTGTCCAGGAGTCAAGTAATAAGCGTAAATGGCTAGTGCTTTATGTGTATGGATCTAGTATTTCCTATGCAGCAGTTGGGATATTAGTGACACTGGGCGTTTGAACACTTCATCATGGCCAACCCCACTGAAAATCTCAAAAGTACAAGGGAAATATCCTCCTCTACAGTTTCGTCCTCTCATCGCTTATAAAGGAGGCGGTTACACAAGCAAGTCAGCGGGTCGTAGAGAGGACTCTGATGAAAAGATTATGTGCATTGTAAGGAAGACAATTCAGAAGTTCCCCAAGGCAGGTGGGCTTCAGTTAAATTATACCCGCCGGGGTGCTTTTGATTACAAGGTGGACCCTGAGTGCAAGTACTTGTATAAAGAGGACCCACCAGTAGTGTATGCATAGGTGAGAGAAATCTGGGTCTCATTATTCTGGCTATGCAAAACCCAGGTGTGGTTTAGACGGTTTAAGGGTAATCTGAATAAATGCTAACCCCTGCGCATCGATGTGGAGAACATACATTCAAAGAACGGAGGAAACCTAATAAGACCAAGGGCCTCATTCCGAGTACGGCGCTAACCAATGGCGCTATTAACGCCTTGGTTGACGCCGTACCCGGACCGGCAGCGCCTTGGTGGTTGGCGGAATTACCGCCCCATTCCAAGGTTGGCGGGGCGGTAATTCCCCAATCCCCATTTACCCTTCCCCATTCCCATTCTTGCCCCATAGGGCATAATGGGAGTGGGGAAGGCGTCAATTACGCCACCGTAAATTACGGTGGCGTAATTAACATCAAGGTCCCTTAGCGCCATGGTATTTAACGCCTGCTAAAAGCAGGTGTTAAAAGCACCATGGCGCTAAGGGAACTCGGAGTATGGCGGTAAGGGATTACCGCCACCGCTCTCGTTAGCGGTGGCCGCTATCCCTTAACGCCATACTCGGAATGAGGCCCCAAGTCCCTTTGATTTATGTCAAAGCTATGCCTTATTTTGGGATACGAGGACAAGTTGCCAGATTTTTGGGAGGTAGTCTCCTTGTTGCCAAGCCTTATGGGTCACCCTTCATGGGCTGCAGAGCACGCCACACTTGCACTACATTGACAAGAAAGATAATTTGGCTCTCATAACACGTCCCTTCTGGTTATCACACTACCAAGTCAGAGGTTCCATGGGAGCCCATCTTGTAATTTCAGGTCTATGCTCGATTATGGACACATGGGTGAAATGGGTGGTTGCACAAGGGAACAAACTGGGATTTTCCTCAAGACCAGGCCATAGAATATTTTATGCATGGTATGGTATTCATGGGATTTATAAAGCGTGAACCCAGCTGAGAAGCAACAGAGTTCTGTACATTGGGGGTTCAGACAGGAGGGTGTATGCAAGCGTGTGGGTATAGCGGAGGGGATGAGTTGGATTTTGAGTAGGGAGGTGGGAAGATTCAGAGGGAGGGATTATGGTTGAATGGAATGATCAGCAATTAGTGAGATGTTCTTTGAAGAGTAGGGTCTTCAGGTTCTATTTGATCTTGTTTAATGTGGATACAAAGAGGTTCTAGTGTGATTATTAATAGTACATGTGCCAATAGTTAGCCCTTCTATGCTACTTTTATGAATTTTAAGAGCTTCGAGTCCATCTTATTTACCAAAATTGGGGTATATGTGCATCATATAATAATTCGATCAATGAGATGAACCTCAGACCCAGACTGAGCTACGCGGGGGATTGCAACACATATGGCCTCTCAAACCATTCGAAAGTCTTCTTAGGGTCAAGAGATGCTCAGTTACTTGAAAGTGCAGTTGGGATTGTAGTGTGCCTCCATAAAATGCCTAGCCTCCGGCAATTTATTATTTCTGGTACGTGCATGTGATTTATGTTCCCCTATTCTTTCTGTCACAGAACGACTGGTTTCCCCTATATATAATCTCCCACATGAACACTTAGTACAATACACTCCAAATGATGTAAGACATGTAGCAATATGCTCCAAAATGATACTCTACCCTGTTCTGGGAGGTGGATGTATGAATTCAGCACCTCTTATAACATTGTTACAGTGCACACAATTTAAAGATGGATATTTGCCCGTTTTTTTTAGGGTGAATCAGCATGTGTGTATTCATTTTCTTTTCCAAATAAGTGCCCTCTCAATCCAATCTCAACTATTGTTTTGTCTTTTATACACAATAGCAGAAAATATAGGAAATAACTCACTAGCATCAGTGTACAAAGTACTTTGGGATGATTTAATAATGGACACAACTCAACTAGTTACAGTGCCAAAGGTAGTTGTAAATACCATGGAAGGTGACAATTTTTTTCTCTTTCTATCATAACAATTCATGTAGGGAATATCTCTGTATTTTTTTATAGGCTGCTAACACTGCTATAGAAAACTATGCTTGTGTAGCCAAACTGAGTGCAAACAACTCATATTCATTTTGGAACTTATCAAAACTGCTTATA
The DNA here is from genome assembly GCF_040938575.1 of Ambystoma mexicanum. Classification (NCBI taxonomy): domain Eukaryota; kingdom Metazoa; phylum Chordata; class Amphibia; order Caudata; family Ambystomatidae; genus Ambystoma; species Ambystoma mexicanum. The sequence goes on along the minus strand of NC_090922.1, from coordinate 638,412,749 downwards.
CATTTAAACCTTAACAATTGTGTTTAACCAAGAATGGAATTTCTCTAAAGAATCTCTGGCACCTCAACAAATTATGAACATGTCATCAATATATTTCCACCATGTTCCTCCACAATGTTGCCTTAGTTCAGAGGATAATACATGTGAGGTTTCAAATGTTTCCATAAGCAAATTTGCATAAGCTGGGGCAAAGAGCGCTCCCATGCTTATACATGTCAGTTGTAGATAATAATTATATTAACATCTTTAAAAAGTACTAGCTAATACTTCCCTTAGTTAAAATGTATGCTGGACATCAGTCACCCAATATTTATGCTGCATAAATGACTGCTTCGTATTGTATATTAGTATAGCAGCTCATAATATCCAGTGCAGCTGACATGTAATTATCTTGAAGTCTCAAGAGTTTCTAACATCTGCAACATCTGTTCGTTATTGTCGGATTGTCTCTGGACCCCCACTTCACCACCAGGCCTCCCTTAACCACCATTGCCACAGTTGATAGGGGTCTGCTTTCCCACATAGCCCGCTCGTAGTCTCCGCTAGTATGGAGAAGTAGACTTTTGGGGTCCTTGGTGACTGCTCTGCCAAGCACCCTGGACAACTTATCAAGGACTCTATCCCAAATGCCCAAGATCAGTCTGCAGTCCCACAACAGATGGTAGAAGGCTGCCGCAGTTTCCCCACACTTAAGGCATGTATCAGTCTCTTCTCTACCCATTATATGGAGTCGACTCCTCGAGAAGTATATCCTATCAAATATGTTATATTGGATTAGCCTCATCCGCGAGGACACATTGACCTCCCTGGCCGCCACCATTGCCTCCGCCCATTCCTCACTCTCTAGGGTGCCTGGATCTCTCTCCATTTCTCTTTCGACTGTGTTAGTGGGGGTGCTGAGAGGTTATTAATTGCTTGGTGCAGTATTATTATTCCCTTCCTTTGCAACGCCTCAGTGAACAGGTTAACCTCTAAGGGGCTATGGTCTGGGTCGAGGTCCCCCCAAACTGCACCATCACTGTGTGCACTAGGACACTGACATTTTCATTTGGTTGTATGAAAGGTGTGATAATAATAATAATAATAATAATGAGAGGAAATCTACATTCAATATTATTGGCTGTTCGAGCCTTTCTCTGTAAAAGCTCTGCCTACACGTGTGCGCCTGGTTCCCGATATTCTTCACAAATGCTTGGGTTATTCTCACGCTAAAATGACTGGGATGAGGAAGCAGGACATGTGGGCAATGCACTTATCACAGTTGGCAATCTTCATTATTCCTGGTCCTACTCTTCCTCATCATAGTCATCACAGCCTGGCCACCCTCTCTGCGAGGAAGGATTCTGCGAAGTGTCAACTTGGCATCACACAGGAAGAGTGTTGGGTGATATCCTTCTTTATGCCAAAGAACAGAAGGAGAGGAGTCTCGCCCAGCATCATGGCAAATGGTTTAAACGCTTTTGGAAATGTGCTTGTCGGTGACGGATGCGTCACATTATAATAACTATGATGAGGGAAAATAGGACACGGGTCTAATGAAGATTAACATCTGTAATCTTAGGATGGCAATATCGTAGGAATATGAAGGCACTTGATTACCAGCCGCAATGCAACTAATCAAGCACATGCCCACCCATGCACAGCTGAATATAAATAACATTTAGCTGTCGTTGTGTAGGATGGCAACCATCTTTGAAATGTTGGGCTGCCAGAAGTTAAAGATGAATTGTAAACATTCCAGCCATCACATCGTTTGTTTTTCTGATGTCACCTTGAGTGGGGCGGGTATGCCAGATGAGCATCCCAAGCCTGCTGGGCTTAGAGAGTGAAGCTACACCTCACTGATGATGCCCAATGAGGATGAAACTTTCCTGGGGTTGCTTGTGATCTCGTGCAGAAGGGATGTGACCTAGCAGTTTGGGATGCCCCTTTTGGAGTGGGACCAAGCCTGATTTGCAAATGGTCTTTCCCTTTTCTGTAATGGCTTGGCACGCTGAAGAACGATGGTCGGGAGGGTGGCCCTGAGCAATGCCAGAGGTTAAGATTCACTCTAAACCTTCCAGCCATCACCTCCTTTGTTTTGGGGTGGATCAATATTGCCAGATGGACATTTAGGACTTTAGCGTTAAAGCGGCTCAGCAGCTTCACTTTGTAAAATGACTGTGTAGCTACGGTAGCAAAGTAAATTAGCTGTGAACAGAGGCAACATAGTTTAAGCCTGCAGAAAGGAACAAAGACCATGTCTCCTATAGGAAGGATGCATTCAGAATCAGGAAGCATGAGTTTTATAGATACACTTTTTTGGGAAACTATGAGTGAAGGGGATTAATAAAGCCCCCTGCACTGTCACCCAAAAGATTGATGGATTCTAAAACTTTGCCTATGAAAGCCAATTGTCACTTTTATAGATGGATTCTGCCCGTTGTCCCATGGACAAAACGCTGCATTTCACCTGTTAGATCCTGGGCATTGTCTCAGTCAAAGGTTGTTTGTTTGTTTATAAATGCGCACCAGACCCGAGGGTATCAGGGCGCAGCAGTTACAGGATATGCAAAGCTTAAGTAACAGGTTACACATTGGAAGAGTACAAGGCAGACACAAGTCAAATAAATACATTAGGTGAGAACACAATTGCAATACAGGGGTACACACAAACAGGGGCCTTAAAGATCAGAAGACTTAAGCCAGTTTATGTAGCTAATTCTGAACTTCAAGTAAGGTTCATCTTCTCTGATGCAGTGTGGAAGGGAGTTCCATAGTTGGGCAGCTTTGACGGGGAAGCTGCAGCCACCAACTTTTGAAAGCTTAAATCTGGGGATAGTGAGACAATTGGCGAGACTCACCAATGCCAATTGGATGGGTTAGGGGGGATTCACCGACAGACAAAGAACCTTCTACCAGTAGAAAGAATTGGCTCTGGGGATAAGCACAAGGACAGAGAACATGTCATTATAATATGAAACTCTGTCAATAAGTGCAATACAAACACAAGTTATTGTCTTGTTGGAATAATGGGTTCTGTGACTAGCAAAGAGGTGGTGAGCAAGTTACCTGTAGGAAGGATTATTACTTGGTAGTGACCCCAGGTAAATAAGCTCATTTATTGTGGGAGGGTTGGGTTTTGGGGATTCATCAAATACAGAGAAATTGGCCACCTGCAAGAAGGATGGCTATGGGGATTTAGACAGTGAGAGAGAGTATCCGGGAGGAAGAAACTGGTAGAGTGACTGCAAACTTAATCACTCAAGCTGAGCCCCAACAAAACCCTATTCAAGCAGCCGTATTCAGAGACAGGCCTAATGCCTCTGCAAAGTTTCCCTAGATTACACATGGGTAGCATTGACCAAGTTCAAGATCTCTTCCAGATGTACCCGGGTATTAATGACCCCCAATAATAATCAAACTAAGAAATAAAACAAAAAACATATGGATCCGGAATGGATTAATGTGATTAAAACCGAAAACACATTCTGCACCTTCAAGGAAGATGGATTCGGGAAGTCACTGACCCAGGGATAAAGGGCATGCCACTCAGAGGAACAACAAATATCAGGGATATACAACAGGTCGACTGTAGAAAAGATGGGTTTTTGAGCCCCCACAGGTTGATAAAATGCTGACTCTAGGAAGGATGGGTCATGCAGGGATGGAGACCAGTCCTTTGAAGAAAGAATGCTTTCTGGTTATTAATCCTATATGATAGCCTGGTCAGTTAAGTGTCCTACCTCAAACATTTGTATTTGGCCTAGATGACACATCTTTGAAGTCTGCCAAGTCCAGCTCAGCCCTTCGTGTGCTTGAGGTCTATAAATTGACTACCATTACAAAGGCTAATAAGAATGCCTATTATCATAGGACTTATGGGTTGGGGGAAACTGGCAAGACATGCGACACAAACACATTGATTATAATATAGTGGCAGAGGACTTGTCAAGTATAGACCTCTAGAATTAGCACATAGTTGCAGAGCCTCCCATCTCTCTGGCTGGAATGTTCAGTTACTGTCACATGGATCCAAAAGCTCCCCCTCCAAGACATGATGAGCTGAAATGGGTACCTCAGGGACACAGTGCAAAATGGGTTCAGTGGATCAGAGCAGGTATATCAAGTTTTTCACCTCAAATAGGTCATTTCGCAGTAAGACTGGCTCGCAAAGAGACAACTAGGAAAGAGTCCATCTCATTCTATGCTCTGCTCCTCTGGGGATACTGTAACTCTATGTATGTCTCATCAAACACCAGAGCCACCATCTCACCCGGATCCAAAACTTTGCTGTGAGAAAGGTACTAAAACTCTGCAAAAAGAGAACCATAATGCCAGCACTCAAGGAGCTAAAATGGCTGCCAATCAAAGCCAAAATTCCCTGCATAGTTATTTGTCTGACCCACAGATGCCTTTATAATAAAGAACCTACTGACATCAGCACTCTTTATCGTACACCCCAATTCGGCACCTTAGGGCCGTCAGTGAAAACCTCTTGACCACCCCCAAATGTAAAAAGACTTAGACATAGGGGAAAACCTTTACACTGTCCCCGCAAACATGTAGAATGATTTACTCACTTGCCTGAGAACTGATCCCAAACAGAAAAGGTTCAAGAGAACTCGGCAATCAGCCTTGTTCAAGTCAGGCTTCCCAAAAAAGTGACCTTAGATGTCCTCACTGTTTGCCTTACTACGGCTCATCCACGCGACCCCACTCTAAGTCTACGCCGCTTACAGAGCTTTGCAACCCTCTGGATGCACCTTCTATTTACAGTTGTTGCTTTGATGCATGTATACTTTAGTTTTTATGAGATGATGCCAAATAGAAATGTACACTACTCTGTACTGTACCATGACTGACTGATTGCACTTCCCTGCTTCACTTTTGTACCTAGAGCTTTGAAACACCATTGTTGTAACTTCTCCATTATAAAACACAAATAAATAAAGGCATTCAGAACATCAATTCTAAGAAATGAATACCTCTTGGGCCCCATATTTCTCTCTCTCTCTCTCTCTCTCTCTCTCTCTCGCTCTCTCTATTCAGTAACTGTTCATCAGTAATATCCTGTGAATCTCGTTCCTCATCTGGTTGCCCTTTACTTGTCTGTATTCTTCTCTTGATCATCAAAGCCTTTGCTTTCTCTGTAGGATGCACTTTTCCGGGCTTCTTCTGATCTTTCCTACTTTGGCTCTGCTTCAGTGGCTTTCCTTTTAATCCAGCTCAGATCTGCATTTCAAGGAAAATGTCTCTCGGCTCCAAGTCAGTGTTTGCGATGCTGCCTGGCAAAGCTTGGAGAAAGGCCGCGAGCCATGGGATCCGTGCAAACCTGTAATGAATTAGTACCGTGACTGCATTATTTCCCACAATTAACTATGTCTTATTGCAATGGCCTCTGGGGCATGATTTCAGCTAAGTAGTGCAAGATTAATTTTGTCCATTCTCGAGCACTAAATGGATGTATTGATTTATCATTTATGGAGACACTCAATTTTCTTCAAATCGGTTTGTAATGAACATGTGTAAAGCTTCTGCGTAATATTTTGACACATGTTTTTACGAACCACTTCTTTTTTTTGACCGTACCTGCCAGTCTCACCCACTCCACAATAAGAATTCAAATGCATTAATAGTGGCGTTATATTTTTAGCATGGCTTTAACGCAGCGGATTCCTAAGGTAGAAGTGGGCGGATTCCAAATGAATCCATTGTAAAAGCTGCCTGCAAAGTGTAAATGGCAATCAGAAGGTGCACCAGCGATTTTACATGTCTTTCTTTGATTGTATACCTTTTTTGCAATGCTTAGTACCACTGACTGATATTGAACACAGGTGACCTTTGGCACGTAAGTCAAGTGGAAACATAGCGGGCCCCTTTTGTGCAATGTACTCAATGTTTTATAATGTTCTCCATTGTGTTGCCATGCACAGATGATCTTGGTGGCTCACCAAGCAGCAAAGATTGGCGAATGATCAATATATGTTTGCATATAGGCTTCTGGTAATTGCAACGTAGGGATGTATCTGGCTACTCCATTAACACGTTGGCCGAGTCTAATGATACTTTTGTGGTGGCAGGGCTGCATTACACTGCAGCAATAACCGTAAATATCCTGATGGCATCTAGACTGTGACTTGCTCACAGTCAAAGGTAAAAGCCAGTTTACTGGCGCACACAAACTGGTAAGCCTGTGAGATAACTCAGCGGTTTGAGTGCTCGCTGTTGCAGTCTGTGGGCCTCATTATGACCTAGGCGGAGGACCATGGTGCTATTAGAACCATGGTCCATGCCGGTTTCCGCCATGGCGGAATGGGGAATTACCACCCCATTCCAAGGTTGCGGGGCGGTAATTCCCCATGCCGCCATGGCCCTTCCCCATTGCCATTTTTGCCCCATAGGGCTCAATGGGAATGGGGAAGGCGCTAAGTACGGTGCCGCAAATTGCGGCACCGTACTTAGCACCAAGGTCCCTTTGCGGGTCCCTACTTTAACGGCTGGTAAAACCAGCCGTTAAGGTCGGGTCCCGCAAAGGGACCTCGTAATTAGGCGCTAATAGGTTAACGGCGGCGCAGCCTTTGACGGCGCTGTTAACCCATTAGCGCCTGGGTCGTAATGAGGCCCTGTCTGTGTGATCTGCAAGTCCCAGGTTTGAATCCCAACAAGACCAACTCAGCCTTTCATCCTTCTAAGGGCGATGAATGTGTGCCAGCTTCGGTTGGGTGATATTGTACGTACATATATTCTATGTAAAGCGCTTTGGCAAAAGTGCTATATAACTAACACATCATTATCACAAGCTTGTTCTATTTAGTTTTCGATCAAACTCATATCGGCCGAATGTTCTCCCTTTGGTTCTGTTATTATGTGGATCTTTTCCTCACCCTCTAAACCAGGGGTCCACAACTTGTTCCACTGGAGGGCCAAATGTACCACACAACTCCCATGCAGCGGGCCGAACTATCCATGGCAATGAGCTGGTCGGTAGGGGCATCAGTGCGTGAATTTGAGTTAAAAAACCATTGGTGTACTTTTTATGACTTTTTTACAGTGACAAGTGATACATAGCCTTTTAGTGCCATTACCACTTTGATTTCTTTGTTTTGTGGCACTGTAATTATGTTTTTAAATATTAGAAAACTGCATGTAGCATGATGCAAAGACAAATATGAAACCCCAGAGGCTTCACACAACTGACATGACAGACTTAGTGACTTAGTGGGCCTCATTACGACCCTGGCGGAAAGGGTTTTACGCCGGCGTAGTGCATGGCGTACCCCTCCGCCCTACTACGAGATCCCTTACCGCCATGGCGATTTTAACGCCTGCTTTTTGCAGGCGGTAAAATCCATGGCGGTAAGGGACCTTGTTGTTAATTACGCCACCGTAATTTACGGTGGCATAATTAACGCCTTCCCCACTCCCATTATACCCTATGGGGCAAGAATGGGAATGGGGAAGGGTAAAATGGGGATTGGGGATTTACCGCCCCGCCAAGGTCGGGATGGGGCGGTAAATCCGCCAACCACCATGGCGGAGTTGGCAGCTTAGCGCCATGGACCATGGTGCTAATAGCACCATGGTCCTCCGCCATGGTCGTGATGAGGCCCAGTGACTGATTGACGGACCAGTAAATACTTAATCTATAAACACATGTGACCTGGAGAGTCACAAATAATGTCCAGGAGGGCTGCATTCGGCCCACGGGCTGCATGTTGTGCACCAGTGCTCTAAACCCACACTGCGGTTGTTAGCCTCAGTCTGTGAACATCTTTCCCACACGTCTAGCTTTCTTTTACCCCAATTTTGCAACCCGACACTTTTTAATGTTCTCATTCTTTTGTTCGTTGCCTATTGGTGAAAATGTGAGGGCAATAATAGGACGACTCTGGATGCAGGTCAGAGTTTAGAGACTCCACAGTGCCTGTGCACCACGGCAGGGTCAGCAGAGGGCCACTGCTGTGTACTGAGCCATTTCTTTCATCTTGACAGTGATAAGACAGAGTCACTGACAGGGGTAGAACAAATGCTTGATATGCGTATGGCAGGACACACTTCAGGAGGGGCGCAGGCCCTACTCTGAGCCTCTGATCTGGACTTGGCCATGGAAGAGAGCACTACATACACACTGCGTTAGCTGTTACATACTGTGACACTTACCAGCAATACAATTGGAGGACAGCCAATCAGTGCAATGGCGGTGGAAAGCTTGCGCTTGTTCCCGCCGCTGTAAGTCCCAGCAACTTGGTCGGCATATTGTGTGAGTCCCAGCTTTTCAATACCCCAAGCAGCAACCTATAAGAAAGGAATTAAAAAGTAGTCTTGGAAAATATAAAAAAGTATATATTCATATACCAACATACATTCATAGCGGCTAAAGACATATCTGAAACATTACTGACAACCTTATCAATATCGCGTGGGTCTATATTTATTGTCAGACAATTTGTCTTAATTCGTTTATGAAAATGTTGCCTCTTAAACAGACCGAGTTTAATTAATAATTTTATAGGATTTGCTAATTTGGAAATAATTTAGGTTATACAAGAAAAGTCAATCCTTTAGGGGGGAATTCATGGATTATTTGCGCAGATAAAAAACTGGATTTGTGCGCCATTCTGCCTCCAAATCCCCATTTGTTAAACAGGGATTTGCGGGCAGAATGGTGCACAAATCCCGTTTTTTTCGGCGCAAATAATCCGTGAATTACCCCCTTAGTATCTTGTGAGTTTCTTAGTGAAAACAAAAGAAAAAGAAAATGAAATAGAAGCAAAAATGAGGCATGGCTAGACACCCGTGGGAAAAGATGAACGTGTGCCCTTTACATGTGTATACAACATGGATAAGAGAACTAGTGAAGTATACTCCTTCACACAAAGGTCATTGTATTAGTCTAGTTCCTGCATCGGAACTAGTGTAAAATGGGGTAGTGACGTCAGAAGCACCCTCTATTCATCTATCCAGGTGAACTATGATTTCACAATGTCACTCCGGTGTAACACACACCGAACAGAGTGAAATCATGTAAAGGCAATGGCCCTCATTACAACCCTGGCGTTAAGGGGTTAACGGCGCCGTAAAAGGTGTCGGCGCCGTTAAACCCTTAACGCCTGATTACGAGGTCCCTTTGTGGCTCCCGACCTTAACTGCTGGTCTGGACCAGCTGTTAAAGTAGGGACCCGCAAAGGGACTTTCGAAGGTAATTACAGTACCGCAATTTGCGGTACCGTAATTACCACCTTCCCCAGTCCCATTGAGCCCTATGGGGCAAAAATGGGAATGGGGAAGGGCCAATGGTAAATGGGGAATTACCGCCCCGCCAACCTTGCAATGGGGTGGTAATTCCCCATTTACCATTGGCGGAATCGGTAAGTTACCGGCGTTAACCATGGTGCTATTAGCGCCATTGGTTAACGCCGGAGTCGTGATGAGGGCTAATGTGTGCTAACAGGCTCACCCTAAGTGTGCCTCTGGCAAGGGTACTGTCCATTCTACTGTGGTGGTGACGCACTGGCACAACACGCTGCCAGGAGGCATTGTCTTTACTTTGAGTTAGTTACAGAAGTCGGGTGGTTCATACTTTAATTTCCTAGGTGAAGTGCACCCATTGGCTCCTACAGCTGACATCAGTGAGGAGTAGGCTTATGAGGGGTGCCTGAGCTGCATGTGGTTACCCCAAACCGATCCTCAGAGAGCAGATCTGAGAGATGTGTAGGCCAGCCTTGTAGGTGGAAAAGGTTCTGCTGAATGACCAAATTCTGGGACACATGCACATAGGGCCTCATTACACGGTAGGCGGAGGACCAAGGTGCTATCCGCACCTTGGTCCATGCCGGTAAAATACCGGCACCACCTTGGTGGAAAGGGGAATTACCGCCCTATTCCAAGGTTGGCGGGGCGGTAATTCTCCCTTCCCCCATTGCCCTTCTCCATTCCCATTTTTGCCCCATAGGGCATAATGGGAATGGGGAAGGCGCTAATTATGGTGCCGCAAATTGCGGTACCGTAATTAGCACCCTGGTCCCTTTGCAGGTTGGTTTTTAACGCCTGCTAAACAGCAGGTGTTAAAGTACCTACCCGCAAAGGGACCTCATAGTAAGGCGGTAAGGGTTTACCGGTACCGGTGCCCTTACCGGTACCGGTAAACCCTTACCACCGTCCGTGTCTGAGGCCCATAATCTTTAGTGCATGTTGAGGGGGCAACCTTCATTGACAAGCCACCAGTGCTTAATTTGTGGGCATGTTTGCCAGGGCTCATCCCCAGCACTTATTTCTGAGCCCAGTTTGATTGAGTTGTGGTATTTTGGCAACTTTAGTATTTTAATTGTCATTGAGTCATAGTAACACAACAAGCAACAACAGTGTGGCCTAGGTGGGCAGTCATGACTAATTATCAATTTTCATGAACATCAATGATTGTGAAGGTGGCAATTCTGGTCACTCATTGTAGCCATGCCTGCATTCTGCTCCACTCAGCCTGCATGACATTGGTGCGAATTCTCTACCTTAAAAACCCACAGCATTGCCAGTGTGGGTTGGCAACAACAGGACAGCCACGAGTGAGCAGCCCCAACACAGGAACAAGGTCAATGAAAAGGCCAATGTCAAAGAGGAGTGCCTGTCACGAGTGACAACCTATACAAGAAGACCTTGCTGCAGTGTTTGACAGGAAATGCCATTAGTTCAGTAATGCTTTTGTCTGTATTTGTCCACCAAATTCCCATAAGAGGAAAGCATGTTTGCTCTTTTGTCTGTGTTTAGATGTGTGTGGTTAGATGGTCAATGTGTTTGTTCCACTTGCTACGGACAGAATTTGTGCAAAATGTTATCGATAATGTGTTTTGAAGAAACACTTAAACATTTACGTTATTTTGAGCCACAACTAATACGTAATGATGACAGACTCATATCATTCATCACCTTCAATGAACCGGTCGGAGTTGCAGCTTTAACCCCAAATATGTTGACACTGTATGGAGCAGGCATGGGTGGTACGTAACCCGGTGTGTCACAGGGATGCTAGAAAATATTTGGGCCCTGGCACTTATTTTCTTACAAATTAAGCACCGCATGCCACGCTGAAGAAGTATGGGAGCAGAGATTATGCAATTCAAAAATCCAGTACAGAAAAATTAATCCAGAGCACATGAAAAGGGGCAGCTTTAAAGGAAGCAAAAGGCTGGCACCAGGGATCTGTTGGCAGTATAACTCCAGTTATTTGGTGGGTGTGAGAGAAAGAGCATGTGACCAAGTACCACAGAGGAGTGGCACTACAAAAGGGATTCAGGGGGGAGTGGGTACATGAAAAGGAATAGTGTACCTTTACATTTTCATAATAGGGATATTTGGCGTAGGACATGTTTTGGGGAATTATATGAATTTAACAATATGTTATCAGAAGAGGATCTCGGGTTCATGTGTATAGAAGGATCTGCAACTTATATTTGTGTGGCAGGTGTTCAATTCTGGAAGTTAATAGAAATTAACTTAAAGGGTAAACATTTGAATGTGTAATTATGATAGTTGGGGTTTACTGCATAATAGAGGCTAATGTTAATTAATTGGAAGATTCATTATGGTTACTTTGTGAATTATAGTGGGAATATTGTATTCTTAACATTTTCTTTATATTTACATTTGATCATATGGGTAAACAGAACAAGTCAGGAAACAATCACATAGATACATAAGAACAGCATCAAAGCAGCGTGCTTTTCCTTCTCTCTCCCTCCCAGTATGCCTCGTGCCATGCCTCGGAGAGAGGTAATTAACTAATCTGAAGGAAACATAACCATATGCCTTCAAATAATCTTTTTTTCTTCTGCCACCTCATTAGGAGTCGCTCAAATAAATAAATAAATATTCCAGATACTACATACAACTTTGGAGTTCCAAGATGGAATGGCGTTGTCCCTACAGGACTTCTCTGTGGCCAAGTGGCTTACAATACTCAGTACTGTTGGCGCCACTAATCGGTCCCTTTATTTGAGCAGGTGCACATTACGTTACCGTGTCCACTTCCTCTGCCGGGATGCCCCTTAGACGTCCATACAACTGAAGGTGCTCACGCCCTGTGAGAAGGTCATCGATAGCATCAAACTGCGGACAGTAGCCCATGTTCTGATGGACGTCAGCAATCTTTTGGAGGATACTGTGTAGAGAAGTACAAAGATGCATCCAGCTGCAGTTAGTACGGAGTTACAAAAAATGTAGCGCGCATGGATATACGGATATGTCTCACAGGTATCCAATCATGAATTGTGAAGACATTAACATATACTGGATTCTTTGTGACAAATTCTTTACTTCATCCCACTCAAAAGAGGCCCATGCAGAGCACCACCGGGAAATCTCCAGAGTTCCCTGTGGGCCCGTCCACCCCTGGTGGCAATTCCCAGGCGAGTTCCTCAGGTAGCTCCCTATATGAATTTCCTCAGTTTCCTAGCCCATTTTTTGCAAACTTGTAGTGGGCATTCCTCCTCAGTACCGGATCAGAAAAGATATCAAATGTTGCCTGAGTTAATATTCTAAACAAGCTTTGGCTTGTAATTTTACGAGAATGTAACACAAAATGCACAAGACAATAAAAAACACAGAGAGCAGCAACAATGCCTCTACACAGGCCAAATATTCTTAAGAGATATTCCCACCTCTTCCCCAAAGCAACCTGCGAGAACAGGTTCAAAACAAAAGCGAATTCGTTTGCACAAAAATACTCGGCGCCATACCTTGAAGGCAGTGTCTAGAATCTCTATGTTACAGTGTACATTACTGTGGAGAGAATAGATGTCTCATTGTCCAAGCAATGATCTGCCAGCATAGGTGAAGAATGGACACCAAACAGTGCCTGGCTGCTGCCGTGATTTTTTTCCATGATCGCTATGTACGATTTATTGGTACGCCATAGGTCTGAGGGAAGATTATCTGAGACTTGCCATTTGTGTGCAGTAGTCAGTTCGGGTGCCACTAGGCAATGGGTTACCAATCTCATTCTGCTACAGTGAATTGGGTAGGTTCCCCCCTCATCTACATCCTCCATCACAAGAAACTTAGGTTCTTGAAGGAGGAGGAATTATGTCTCTGATCAGGTGGACTACCTCGATCCAGAACGGGAGGACCCCAAGACACTCCCCCCATATGTGAAGCATCATACCCACTTTCCCACAATTTCTAAAACATGGGCATCAACCCCTTTTGAAGACATAGGCACTTGAGGGCCAATCATGGGAAGCCGACAGGGGAATGCAAGCCCCCCGCCAAGGCCCACACTAAGGCCCTCTCTGTGCTGTCTGGGCCTGATTGGGCATGTGGCTCCCCTTCTTATTAATGCTGGGAAAGTCATGCGCTATGCTGGGTACTTCATCCTTGTGCCCCTTGACTGTGCCATCCCCCCTGTCACCACGTGAGTGCTCACTGTTGCTCAGTTGCCTGCCTGACTGTTAGTTTAAAAATCAAATATGGGTGTGCTTTCATCCTGCATTGTTTGTGACTGTTAAGTTTAAAAATCGAACTTAGGTGTGTCACATCCTGCGTTTGTTTGTTCTGCTAGTTAAAAATCCAATTTAGAAAATCAAAGGTGGTAATCAATTGCAGAGGACTTTGTTCTTTGGGCGAATTCAATCTTAACATTTTTTAGGATTATATCACTAAGGTTTGGTTGTCAGCTTTGGGTACGTACTATCATCTTGATTATCAGAAATAAGATTAGATCAATTCAGTAGAGGTGTACATTTCCCAATTGCGCCAAATACAAGAGAAAGTATTTAACTTTTGTCGGTGATAGCCATGATAGAAATTACCACACTTGGTGAAAGATTTTTGTGAAAATGCTTTATTTCACAAGGTGTTTGTATTTTCTCACAAGGTATTTGTATTCTCTCTACACGTGTTTCACCCTTAATATTCAAAAGGGATCCTCAGGAGAGTTTCAATTCAATTGTTGTTCTAATTGGGTGTTTTGAAGTGATTTTAGGATTTACTGTCCTTAAAAAGAAGAAGTTTGAGAGTTCGGAAGCTGGGAGAAGGATGCAATTGTCCTCTCATAGGCACTTCCGGTGCAACACCGCATGCGTCTAGGAGAGGACAATTGCATCCTAAATTGCATCAGTAGATCCTAAAATCACCTCAAAACACCCAATTAGAACAACATTTCAATTGAAATTCTCCTGAGGATCCCTTTTGATTGTTAAGGGTGAAACATGTGTAGAGAGAATACAAATACTGAGAGAATACAAATACCTTGTGAGAAAATACAAACACCTTGTGAAATAAAGCATTTTCACAAAAACATTTTCACCAAGTGTGGTAATTTCTATCATGGCTCTCACCGACAAAAGTTGAATACTTTGTCTTGGATTGGCGCAATTGGGAAATGTACACCTCTACTGTATTGAAAAATCCAATGTACTCCCTTGACCTGTGTACTGTTTCTGTTTCTTGTTCCCTTGTACGCCCCCTTGTACGCCCCCCCTTTAGCTTCCACTGCTTTTCTCATTCCTATTGTGTGCTTCCTTCGTGTGCTTGCACCCTCCTGTCAACTCCCCCACCTGTGCCTTAGCTACTCAGCCTGGTTAAATGTACCACACTCTGTGCACCCTTACAATGGTGCTTTCTATCCCTCCTATCTTCTCTAACTGCTTCTCTATCTCCTATCCTTCATCGCTCACTAAGTCTGGCAAGAAGAAACTTAAGGACACACTTGGCTGCAGCCCAGGCCTTCCTATCACTGACACCTAATTCAGTGCATCCAACAGAGAGGCTCTCACCGACTTCCTCTTTGTCGTTCTTTCTCACGACTTATGGACTCTACATATGGTCGCTGTGCTCTCTCCCTACTCTTCCTCACACATCAATGGTGGCACACTGTGGGAGGTCCTTCTTGCCTTCTTGTCGACCTCCAGGGAATGATACCATCTTTGTACAAGGGCCTCAGCCCAACCTCCTTCTTTTTGATAGGCTCCTCCCTTGTGTTATCAACTTTCCACCTTCCTCCTCACAGGCTCCCTTGCCAACTGCTCCGGCGGCCTCCCTGGCTCCCTTGCCTGCTAAGCACATCTTGGCTGTCTTGTCTTCGCCTGGTCACACCGCCTCTCTTACTATGGCTCCTTGGATGTCTTCTTCTATCCTGGCTCCCTTGCATACACTCTCTGCACTGACAACCTTGTCAGCCTCTCCCATGCTGGTGCCTTTGCCACCCACTGCTGATGCATCTGGGGCTCCCTTGCCCCCGTGTCCCCTTCTTCACTGGCTCCCTTACAATCTACCACTGTCCCGGGTCCCTTACCTGCACTCCCTTTGGCCCCTCTGCCTCTCTTGCCTCTATCTCTCAGGCACCTGTGCTGCTTACGGGGGGTGCTCTGTTCCCTGCACACACTCCCATAAGCCTTCCAAAATGGCAATCTGCTCCACGTTGCCACGCTTAACTCTTGCTATGCAGTCAAGCACTCCTCCAACATCTGCCACCTTCTTGAACACCTGGACCTTGAGGTTCAATGAGACGTGGTTTAAGGGCAGCTCTGTCACGAGTTTTGACACACTTCTCTGCAAAGTCTCCAAGATCCTCTCTGTGCCCAAGCTCTACAGGCCAGGAGGGAGAATTGTCCTGATCTTTCCAGAGTGGATCCCTGTTTCTACCATTCTCACTCAGGCCTATTCTTCTTTTGAATGCCTGGTCTGAAGGCTCTCTCTCTATCCTGTCTCCTTTCTTACTTTGGCCACCTTCTATCGGCCGACAGGCCAGTTCACCCTCATCCTCTCTGAATGGTCTGACCTGGCATCTTCTCCCCTTTCCTCCTCCTCCCATCTGCTCCTGCTGGGGGATCTTAACATCCATCTTGACTCTCCCGACTCTTCAGGAGCTTTCCACAACCTATGCGACTTTCTCTCTCTCTCTTTCTCCATTCTGCCCTGTGGTCCGACACACATGGCTGGCCACACATGGGATGCTCTCACCTCCATAGACATCCCTCTCTCTATCCCTCTCACTACCTCACTCTCATGGACTAATCACTCTCTTCTCTGCTCTCACTTGAAGCTTTCTTCTCCTTTAGCACTGGCACACCCTGCACTGCCTCCCACCTTCAAGGTCACCCAAACCATGAAAAAATTGTCACTGGCTGCCTTTGCCTCCACCTACTCTCCTACTCATACTCTTGCGGCTGACTCCCACCCTGATACAGCCCTCTCTAACTTTCACCTTTCCATCTCCAATACTCGGAGACATCCTTGCCCCTGTCATGAGGGTCCGGCTGAAAGCTGCCAAAAAGTACAACTCTTTGTATGAATCTGACTTGGCTGACATTAAACGCAAGTGCAGGGCAGCGGAGCAGACATGGGGATCTTAAAGTGCACCCTCTGAAAAGATGGCCTGCTGCCTTCTGCAAAGGCAATATAGACTCTGCATCAGGTCCAATAAAAGAGTCCATATTCAAGCCTGCATCTCTGCCGCATCCAACAACATGGGAAAACTTTTCAAAGTCTGCAAGGAACTGGCCAACTCTACTGCAGTCTCATCCTCTATTGCACCCGCCCAGGCCCTTTGTGGGGCCCTGGCTGCACACTCACTGCCAAAACACAGGACATCCTGTCCTCTCCCTACACCGCACCCACTTGTGCACCATCATCTCTTGAGCACCCCACGGCTGCCCCCACCACACCCCCTCTTCTCTCCTCCCACTCCCCTGTCACACCTGAGGGGGTTTCTAGAAAAGTGCAGTCTATAAAAACTCCTCCAAACAGGTGGACCCTTGCCCCTCCAAAACTATCACGGACAACATTGACTCTCTAGCTACACCCTTGGCAGACTTCTGCAACCTCTCCTTTGCCACCAGAGTTTTCCCCACTTCTCAAGCATTCTCTTGTGCACCCTCTGCTAAATAAAACCTCTGCCAACACTTCTATTCCTGAAAACTATCACCCGATCTCTATCACTCCTTTCCTGGGCAAACTCCTGGAGAAGTTGGCTATCTCTCAGCTTACCCTCCACACTGAATCTTTTGGTTGTCTCCATGACCATCAGTCTGGCTTTACAGCATCCAGAGGCATGGAAACTACTCTTCTGAACACCCGTGAAGACCTGCTCTCAAACCTTGACCCTAACGCTCCCTCTATTCTCATTCTTCTTGACCTCTCCTCTGCTTGTGATACAGTAAACCACAACATCCTGATCTCCTGTCTCCCTGATACTCTGGGCATCATAGATCAGGCACGGGCGTGCCTAGCATCCTTTCTCTCTGGCTGATCTTCCCAGGTGGAACTTGGGTCCTTTCTCTCCGCTATCACTCACTCTACTTGTGGTGTCCGCAGGGATCTAATCTATCCCCCTGGTTTTTGATGTCTACATGGTCTCTTTGGTCCACAAGATCTCTGCCTTCACCTCCAACTTTCAGAGTTATGCAGATGACACACAGCTCTCTTTCAGGCTACCCTCTGCCTCTTCCTCCTCCTCACTCATTCCTGACTGACTGTCCGCAATTCAGTCCTGGTGTGCTGCCAATGATCTCTTCCTTAATGCCAGTAAGACAGATATCATCCTCAATGGGATCCCTGTTCCCGCTTTCCCACTTTCACTCTGGCCGGCCTACCTTGTTCCTGCGCCCTCACCCACCAGTGAGGCAAAAAATCTGGGGGTCATCTTCGACTCTACTCTCTCCTTCTCTTCTTACATCTCGGACATCTCCAAAAAGTCCCACTATCACCTGCACCTCCTTAGAGGTATTCTACCTTTTCTTACCTTTCCCCAGAGGCTCCCCATCTGCAGAGCCCTGGTTCTCTCAAGAGAGGACTACTGCAACAGTCTCTTTCTCAATCTTCCTACTTCTACTCTCCGACCTCTTCAACTTATCTAGAACAGAACCGCGCAATTTATCCTTGGTATCAAGCCCAGGGACCACATCTCTCAGGTGCTGAAATTCCTCCACCAGCTCCCGTGGTTGCAAGGATCAAGTTCAAGTCCCTCTGCATAGTCCACAAGGCTTTCTGAGACCGGGGCCTGTACTATCTAGAACACTCTCTTCCTAAATACTCTCCTTCTAGAGCCCTCTGCTCGGCCTCCTCCATCTCTCAGCGGGTGAACCACTTTTCCAATACCTTCCATGAGAGGGGCAACCACTCTGCACTTAACCCAGGCCCCTGCTGGACTGTACGCACTTGTCCCCTTTCCCCTTCCTCGCACTTCCTGTCTGCGCACTTGCACGTCCTTGAATGTACTAGGCCAGCAAGATTGTCTGTCCTGTTCTCCCTCTGCCTCCCCTCCCTAGCTTGGTTGGGCCTGTAATATTTGTGCATAGGTGCATTAGTGATGAGCAACCACCAATCATTCTGAATATAGGCAGGCCTAGTACGGTAGTTTATTGATTGTATGCCCCTGAGCCCCTTCTCTCATTCATTCCAATCATGCCCTTGGACTGCTAGAAATGCTTCTGGCCTAGTTTGCTAGTCATTTTTGTTAGATCATTCAGAAACTTCAAGGCCTAAGACTGACGACTGTATTCCCTTGTTCCCTTCCCGCCTTGAAACGCTTTGAAGCACTTCACTTGTGTATAAGCGCTTTACAAATAAATCATTACAATTACAATTACATATACCACCCATAACACACATTGTAGGCATTTCCCCCATGCTGAATGCAACCGGAGGATAGAGACACTGTCTTCATGATAATCGCCCAATATTCCGTCTCTAAATTCCTGACGGAGATCCCATTCTCATTTAACTGCACAGGTGGGTTTGGCACCATCTAACTTAAACTCCATGACACCAATTACCCATGTTTGGGGACACTAAGACACCCCTTGTGTGTATAGAGTTTCAAATGGTGCCTGCTGTCAGAAGCCGGCTTCATTGATCATCGGCTGAGTACACCAATGTCTAACCTGGTACAACAGAATGTGACTCGTTACTCAGCCTCAAAAGTGGATTTTTATTAATCAAAATCTAAAGGGCCCCTTCCATATATATTAAATGTGCATTCCGAGGCCATCTCGCTGTCTCCGTTGGCCGCTCAGGGAGTTGATCCACTCTAAATAACGAGACTGTAAATACGGGCCTAGAGATTTCCTGCAATATAGTGCAGTGTAAATAAATCAGTGAAAGATTGCAGTTTACATGGGTTATCATTCACCATTCACCAATGAGGCACAGGTGTTTCTGATCTATCTGATGCAGGTACTATTGAGTGGTCTCTCATATGCCCAAAGCTTACCACCTTCGTCCCTTTCGCAGTGCTGGAGACTCACCACTAGGGGGCAGTGCGGTGCTCTTAAAGGGGCAGCACGATTAAGTTTTAGATTAGGTAGGCTTTTCTCTCTAGGCAGCCTACGGCTAGTGCAGTGCGGGATGCAGCCACGTGGGGGCAGTGTGGTGCGAGACCTGGTTAAGGCTCGCACATCTTAAGGATAGCTGTTTTTGTTGTTGCCACGAATACAGCCAAGTAGCTCTGTGGGCAGCCCTTTATAGCACAAGGGAAGAATCTTATAAGGAAAATGTTGGTATTTGGCTGATTAGTGATGTTGCTGGGGATACGTTTTGGCAGCAGCAGGCTGATTGTCAGGAGCAATTTCTTCCTTTGGTGAGGACAGCCCTTGCCTGCCATCAGGGGAGCCATCTGATTAAAGGGGATTAAGAGGTTGTATTTAGGAATTCAGGTACTACTTCCAGTAAATATATTACAGATAAGGTCCGGCAGGGAGTTTTATATTGCAGGCCTGGGAGCCAGCTATTTTGGTGGTGTCAGGGGACGGTGGTATTAAATAGAATTTCACTATTAGTAGGAGGGCAGGACAGGGCTCTGAGTCTAGGGGCCTGGTGGACGCCCAGGCATTGAGAGAGCCCCTGAGTATTATTAGCAGGGCATCTAAAGTCCAGCTGGAGGGGGCAGTGATGGAAGTTAAGGGGGAAAAGGAGGTAGGTGAGGGGAGGCCACAGCGCAGAGCGGCATCAGACGGCGTCCTAAATATTGACTTGGAGACCAGAATAACTGTTAGGTAGAATTCTCAGAAATGTGTTATTCTCTTCTACCTTACAGACCCCAGCTCTTTGCTGGACCTTAGGTCATTTTATCTCTCATGTAATTTCAATGTGATTTCATTTCTGTGTTCTTTTTAACTTTGGAGTCTGACAAACTCCATAGGCATCATCTTTACATTGTGTCACACAGCACCTTATGTGCAGTGGCACAGGGAAGTCTCTTAGATTTCCCAACACTTTAAATACCTTCTCTTGGTGAAACTACTATTTCCAAGAGCAGTGCAGTGAAATTGACTTTACTTACATTTTGTAACTTTCTAGACCCAGCACACACTATCTTACCATAGGGTGCTGGAGGAGTTACTTAGTATCCCCTTTGTCTAGTTTCTCAGGTAAACATTTGTATGTTAACTTTCCTACAATTAATGGCTGGTGGCAGTGGTTTACTTTTTACTACCATTGTGTGTTTTTTCCATGGGCTGTGTTCGCAGCCACGGTAAGGCACCCATGGGTGCCCATTTTGTCAAAATGGCCCCGGTATAATTTTTTCCCCATTACTTGTCTGGAAGGTCCTTCTTGAGATTTATTCTGCGTGCCAAAACAGGTTTGGTTTCTTTATTCATTTTGTCTTTTTTAGGATTCACGAGTGAAGCCCGCCTCTGGCACCAGTATGTCTGGCAGGGGCAGGAAATGAG
Source organism: Ambystoma mexicanum (assembly GCF_040938575.1). Lineage (NCBI taxonomy): Eukaryota > Metazoa > Chordata > Amphibia > Caudata > Ambystomatidae > Ambystoma > Ambystoma mexicanum. Next base: position 638,392,107 of record NC_090922.1, on the reverse strand, counting down.
GGAGGTGCCCGAAACTCCCTGTGCTTAATCCTCTTGGTTACAAGAATGCACCCAAAGGTGATTGGCTGGCTGGCTGTCTGGCAAGGACAGCCACCCTGATGTGTGATTGGCAGCTAGGCTGGAATGAATGGGAGAAACCTACATAAAAGGCTTTTTGGCTTGGAAGGCAGAGTCAACCACTGGACGAAGGAATCCGAAGAACAACTTGGAAGAGATGCCTGCTGCTATTACTGGACCTTTGGTTTGCCCGGTAAAACCCTGCTGCTGTGCTGAAGCTCCGAATTCGGCTCGACTAGAGAAGCCCTCCAAGGACAACTTCTCCCTTTGAGTTGGTGGGACCAATCAACTCCAAAGTAAGCCTGTCTGGACATCATCTCGAAGCTGGTTGTATTTCCACTGCACTTGCTGCTGGAACCAAAGAGCCAGGGAGGAGAACATCAGATTGTGTGCGTTGGACCCGAGCGCTAGGAACATCCTCCGGACTTCCCTGTTGCATGACTGACCAAGCCTGAGCCAACTCAACAGAGTGCTGGACCCCAGAAGCAAGGAAAGTCTGAAGTGTTATTCGAGAACCACAGTGTTGCTATTTTCTGTCAGACGCGAGGAGCCGAAACACTGAAGGACCGCTGAACTGACGTTTGCCCATTGCTGCGTCTGACCGTCCCATTGCAGAGCAGGAGTCCCCAGACGTCCTCCCTCTTGTCCCCACTACTGAGGCTCAGGAACAACAGGATCTGCAGAGCTGTACAGGAACAGAAGCCAGCTGGAACCATTTCTTCTAACCAGAGGTACTGTAAACTCTAAGAGAACTTACCTCTTGTTCTGTAGCCTTGCTTGCTCTCAGTTAAGACCTGTCTTGGTTACCTTGCAGAGCTGCTAAAGCTTTGCCCTTCAAAAGCCTCCCAGCTAGTGGCCCTTCAAGTGTTCTATTTTTTACAAACATTTCTACAAACATTGTGCAAGACTTTTTACCTACCTGCAAAGAAGATCTTCAGTCCCTCTTGACATTGTGCAATTAACATTGCCAGTCCTGGCTCCCTGAGAGACTCCTCTTTACCTCTGACTTTGTGCTTTGGAACGTGTTGAAAAGAACTTGCCAGTTTATGAAAGTATTTGTTAACCTTTGTTTTATTCCTCTATTTTATCTTTTTCACCAAACTCAGTATTGCTCTAAATGTACCACTGATAAATCAATGTCCACAGTGTCCTAGCTATTTAAGTCACCTGAGGGTGTAGGAAGTGTGTGTGTGCTCTCCCCAATGGGTATGGTCTGATTTAGAGAAACTAAGAGAGTGTTTTGAAGTATATTTAAGTGTTACATGTTTTGCTCCCTTTCTGAAGAAGGCTTATATAACTGACTGTGAAATAAATTAATAATTGTTTTATCAAGAAACCTTGAGTGTAAGTGTTTATTTGAATAATTATTGTGAAACTCTGTGTCTCAACCTTGCTGCTCACATTGACCCCTCTTGAGATAAGCCTGGCTGCTCGACCACACTACCAACCTGTGTAGTTCAGACTTATACCAAAGGTTGGGTCCCTATTGCCAGGAGGTCAAGGTTATAGCATATACTCTTGCCTAACACTGGTGGAAGTCGGTGAGGATCTATTATAGAGTTGTTACATAGGGTGTTTGCTTTACTTTTTTTATTTTTCAACTTGTTTTTTATTGACATTTGCAATTAAACAGACTATCAACTGAAGTTTAACATAACCCCTCCCTCCGTCAGTAATCCCCTCCCTCCCCCAGATTTCATGGTTTCACCAAACATTCTCCCTCCCTGAGATGAACGTCCATAGAGCCCCCTTAAGCAACAGATTATAAGGGTATTAATATTTTAGCACTGCAATAACTCCACCAGTCCCCCTGATTCACAGGCCTGTTTCCTCTTGGGGATCAATAATTCCCAATAATATCATCGCTCTGGGGCACCAAGCTCTTCGCGCACCCTCCTTTAAGTATGCCAGGAGGGGAGCCCAGTCGGTTGAGAAGTGCATGAGTTGGCCTTGTATAGAGTAAGAGAGCCATTCCATGGCAATTTCTGACCAAGGTTTTGCCACCCACTCGTGCTCTTGTGGAGGGTCTTTCTTTTCCCACCGTCATGCCAAAACCATTGCCGCCGACATCATCATTATAACATACAGCTTGCGGTCCATTTTCAAGGAGCTATCAAGCAGAGTACGGTTCAGGCCTATCATACTGAGCCCCCATTTCCACCACCCCCCGTCCCAAGGACTCGCCTCATGGCCTGTTGAATGTGACCCCAAAACGTTGCCAGTTTCGGGCATTCCCACCAAATGTGAGCCCATGTACCCGTTCCTCCGCATTCCCTCCAACAATCTTGGGTGACCTGGGGAAACATCTTTTTCAGTTTCACCGGGGTGAGGTGCCACTGAAACACTAGCTTCAACCAGAACTCTCGAATCTGGAGGGATCTGGTTAATTTCGGTATCTGGGCCCATAAATATTGCCATTCCTTTACATCAGTAGCGGTTCCCGTGTCCATTTCCCATTTCCCCATATAGGGTCTAGTTGGCAGTGTTTCCCCCTCCCTAATGTATTTATATATATCGGCCATCAGGCCCTTATCCCCTGCATGAGTGTCTAGATATTTTCCAAATGGGGTTAGTGGGCGCATGCCTGCCTGCTTCATGGAAGGGTGAGACAGCCAATGCCTCAGTTGGATGTACTCATATCTGTGCTTTACCTCCAGGCCAAATTCTAACTTGCATTGATCAAACTCTTTGACCTTTCCCCCCGCAAACATATCACAAACCATCCGGCAGCCCCTAGGAACCAATCATCGAAGGATGCCTTCTTACAGCCTGGAGTAAATTGAGGGTTCTCAAATAAAGGGGTAAAGGGGGAAGGCCAGGAGGTAAGATGCGCCTGTGAGGATGCCTTATCCCATGCCTCTCCTGTGGTTGAGGTAATTTTACTTATGTACATTTTGGGCGGTCTATCCGACCTCGGTTTCCACAACACTACCTCCAAGTGTTCCATTACCACCGCCCTATCCATAGACCTCCAAGGTTTATCCCTATCGTCTCTCTGCCAGTCCCTGAGCACTCTTAATTGCGCTGCTAGATAGTATGATCGGAAGTCAGGCTCTCCCAAGCCGCCCCGTGAGATAGGTGTTTTCATAAGAACTGCCGCCAATCGGGGGCGCTTTGATTTCCAGACAAACCGGGTTGTGACTTTCTGCAAAGTTTTGAAGAAAGGGTGTGGAACCTCCACAGGAAGGGCAGCAAAATGATACAAGAGTTGCGGCAAGATCGTCATTTTAAGGACATTGATCTGCCCCAACCAAGAGATACAAAGAGGGCCCCTATCAACTAATTTCGATTTAAGCTTTTCAAGAAGGGGTGGATAATTTGCCTGGTACAGTTCGCCTATGTTTTTAGTGAGAAGGACCCCCAAGTACTTTATGCGTTTATTCACCCACTTGAAGGCCTATGCCCCCTTGATGTGTTGTTCAGAGGACTCCTACAAGTTGAGACTAAGGATCTCAGATTTACTAGTGTTTACTTTCAGGCCAGCTACTTGGCCAAAGTTATCTAGTTCTTCACAAGCAGCTGGCAGGGAGATCTCAGGGTGGGCTAATGTGAGAAGCATGTCATCTGCAAAGGCAGCCACCTTGTGGGCCCCCCCTCCAAAAGGAATACCTCTTACGGACTTGGTCGATCTTATTGCCTCCAGAAACAGCTCGAGATGGAGCGCATAAAGCAACGGGGAAAGTGGACAACCCTGCTTTGTGCCTCTCTCCACTCTCACCGGGGGCGATAACTGACCATTGATGGCAAGCCGGAAAGTCGGAGAACGATAACTAGCACCCACCCGCGCAAGGTATTTTGGGCCAAACCACATCTTAGCCATAGTAGCAAAGAGGAATCCCCATTCCACTCGATCAAAAGCCTTTTCGGCGTCGACTGCTAAGATGAGGGCAGGGATCTCCTTCAAGTGTGTTTTCTCAAGTAGGTGGGCTACCCTCCTGACATTGTCTGCTGTCTGCTGGCCTTTAATAAAGCCTGATTGATCGGAAGTTATTAGTTTAGGCATGATGGAATCCAGCCTAGTTGCCAAAATCTTCGTGTGGATCTTCGCATTCACATTTATAAGCGCTATTGGACGGTAGGAGCCACACTCCTCTGGGTCTTTACCTTCCTTACGTATGAGAATGACCTTCGCCTCATCCATGGACCTTGGCAAGACCCTGGAGGAGCCAATATAATTGAACAATTTGGTGGGATGGGGTATTAGGAATTCTTTGTGGCGTTTATAAAATTCGCCTCCGAAGGCATCTGGGCCAGGAGCTTTATTCAGGGAGAGGGAAGAGATAGCCTTCCTGACTTCATCTGTGGTTATATCCCCTTCCAGTTGTTCTTGCTCTCCCTGCGATAGGGAGTTAAGGGTCAGGTTGTCTAGATATAGACTTTGTTCATTTGAGTCTGGATTATTTGAGGAGTAGAGAGTGGAGTAGTAACTATGAAACTCCCTTACTATCTCTGGGTTGCTGGTGTGCATTGCACCTCCTTCCCCCTTAATTCTCAGGATGGTTTTGTCCCACTCCTCCCTTCTCAATAACCTAGCCATGAGGCGATCAGCTTTATTCATTTTAATATAATATTTTTGGCGCAGGCGGAGAAGGCTCCGTTCTGCCTCCCTGGTCTGAATAAAAGTCAGCTGGCCTCTCACCGTCTGAACCTCCCTCGCCAGCGCTGGTGTATTTTTCACAGCCATTTGCGCCATTTGCCTCCTTAAGTTTCTTGCTGAGCCTTTCTTCCTCCAGCCTTAATTCTTTTTCTCTCCTCGCCTTGACTACAATAATTTTACCTCTTATCGTGGACTTTAAAGCATCTCACCATATTTGTGGAGATGTGTCGCCTATGGAATTATTCCCTGCAAAATCCTCGAGCTCCTGCTCAATTTCCCTAGTCAAGACAGGGTCTTTAAAAAGAGGGGATGGATACTATCGTCAAGGTCATCGGGGCATGATCTGAAATCGCGATAGGACCCAGTATGATCTCTACGGTGTTCCCTAACAAGGAGGAAGACACCCATATATAATCAATGCGGGAATGGGTGTTATGTGCATGTGAGTAGAACGTGAATCCTATCTCATCCCCCCTGGTCTCCCTCCAGGCATCTACCAAGGCCAGTTCTAGAATTTTCTTCTTCAGGTCACCGGAGGGTCCCCCCTGTGGTCCCCACACTGCCCTACTTCTATCCTTGACCTGTTTGCTTTACTTTTGTTCAACTAAAAACCTTCACAAGGCTAGGCTCCACTAGAAATAGCAATTGTAACATGCCTAGTATGGATAACTTCAAGCAGGAAGCCCTGCTCATTCTAACAGTAGAACAACTGAAAGAAATGTGTAAAGTCAGGAATCTCACTGTTAAAGGAAAGAAACATGAATTAATTACAAGGTTGTTAGATCACCAAAGGTTGGATAGTAGGCCTGTAACTCCTACTACTCCAGAAAATGTGGAAATTCATATTGAGGATGATAACTCACTCTAATGTCTTAGAAGAGTCAGAAGAGGGGAGAGGAGTCACAGGATAGGAACACCTCTATGCCTCAGCCTGTCCTTTTACCTCAACCTGTGTCCACTGGGACCCCACAAGGTCCATCACTGAGTCCAGAATATGTGTCTCTTGATAAAATGAGACTTGAGTTGGAATTCAAAAGAATACAGGCTCCAGCTAAAGCCAAACATCAAGACATCAAACTCAGGGAACTATACATTTCAACATGCTCTTGAAATTAGGAAACTGTCTCTTGAAAATGTTTCTATTCCAGAGACTTCTAGGTCTTCCAGTTTAAAGAAGCCTCACCTCCCCAAAGAAGCAGTGAGTATGCATGGTGCAAAACTTGATATTTTGGATTGGTTGAGTGCTTTCGAATACAGTCATGGGATTCAGGGTCTCACAGGGAATCAGCCTATTCCTTGGCTTTTGTCTAGGCTTCCCCAGTTTGCAACTGATGCTGTAATGGAGGTGGGGGAACTTGAAATATTGGAGTATGAGGGGAAATAGCAGCACAAGAAAGATGACAAAGAAAATTCTAAAACAACCCACCCAAAAGAAGGCCACACATATAAGAAGGGTAAACCATGTGGGAAACCAGGTCAGTCTAGTGAGACCTCTCGTGCCAAACCTTAGGGAGGTCAGCAGAAACCTGCATTGCAGAAAACATTTGGTAAATGTTATGCTTGTGGGTCTACTGACCATGTGAAAGGGGATCCCATATGCAAGGGTAAACCTTGAGGGGTCCACTCTGCCTCCTTAGACTTCATCCCTGAGGGAGAAGTACATATGGCAAGTGGAAACTTTCATTTATTGGCTGAAGACCCCATTGGATCTCAGCCAGTGTTTCTTTAGTGTCCCTGCGTCTGTGGGAACAGCAGGATGTAGATGTGTATAACTCTATTCCAGACAACACCAAAGAAAATTACAAGGACAGTGTACTTGTTAATGGACAGGAGACCTGTTTCATTTTAGACACTGGGGCCAACATTACTGTAGTGGATGACACCTTTTTCAAACCTGAGGATGTTGCTAAGGTACCCAAAGGCCCAACTAAGCTTGCTGGAGGCCCTATCAAGATGTTTCCAATACTACCAGCGCTCATCCAGTGCAACAATATGACTGTAAGAATACCTGTCAGTGTTCAAAATGAGGTGCCTGGGAGAGTCTTGTTGGGGAATGACTTAAACGCTCTTGGAGTTGTATCAAGCACCCCAGGCCTCCCAGTAAAAGGAATCAGGAGCAGACTAGGAAGGCCAGAGAGGTCACTTTAGATGACTCTCAGTGGGCTGTTGCAGAGGTACCTATAACACCCAGTTCACAGGAAGAACAAACTTCAAATTCCAAGAAGAAAGAGACAAAGGGGAAACCTAAGGTCTCAGGAAGAAAGAAAGGTATCACTCCTGTGCATAAAACATGAACATCCCCGAGAGGACAGTCCAGGATCACATCTGTGACCCCTCCACCAGCTGAGGCTGAGTGGGAGGAAAAACCAGAGGATGGTGAAACAGTTACTGGTGAAACAGAACTGGGAGAAGACCTTCCCCCTGTTGGAGATCTGGATCCTAAAGACCACCCTGAGCTGCAGACTTTGCTTGGAAGGTGGCCCCAGTAGGACAGACTTCAGCAGAGGTCAAAGAGAGTGTCCTACTCTTGAAGGACTTTGCCAACAGGCACCTTCCCAGCTGGAAGGGCAAAAGCCAGAAAAGCACGGGATGTACTGGGAGGATGGCTTCCTTTACAGTGAGCCTATAGAGTCTACTCCAGAGGACTACAGAAGACTGCTAGTGCCTCAGGAGGTAAGACCTCAGCTCCTACAGTTAGCCCATGAGGTTACTTTAGCTGGTCACTTAAGTTTTAAGAAGACTAAGGAAAGAATTTCTCTTTATTTCTACTGGCCCACAATGGGGTCTGATGTAGATACATTCTGTAGAAGCCGTCACACTTGTCAGACTTCTGGCAACAGTGGAGCCAATAATGTGGCACCTTTGGTGCCTCTCCCAGTGGTGGGAGTTCATTTTGAGAGGGTAGGAATCAACATTGTTGGTCCCTTAGACCCTCCCACATCTTCAGGTAACCGATTTATATTAGTTGTGGTAGACCATGCTACCAGGTATCCTGAAGCAATACCCAGGAGAACTGTTACTGCTCAGGCAGTGGCTAAGGCCCTACTTGGTATTTTTACCAGGGTAGGTTTTCCTAAGGAGGTTATCTCAGACAGGGGGGGGAAATTTCATGTCCCACTACATGCAAGCCATGTGGGAAAACTGTGGAGAGACCTACAAGTTCTCAACAGCCTATCATCCCCAAACCAATGGACTGGTGGAGAGGTTTAATTGAACTATGAAGAGCATGATAGGTGCCTTAGAAGAACCCCTTAGAAGAAAGTGGGACCTTCTACTGCCATGCCGTCTCTTCGCTTATAGGGAAGTTCCTCAAGAAGGGGTTGGCTTCAGCCCCTTTGAGCTTCTCTATGGTCATCTGGTTAGAGGTCCATTGGCCCTAATTAAGGAGGGGTTGGAGAGTGCTCCTTCCCACAAGCCAGTGAGAGACACTGGGCCTCATTACGAGTCCGGCGGTAACTGTGGCGGTAAAACCACCTGGTTACCGCCGGACTCATATTACCATTCCACCTCTGTGACTCCCGGAATTACCAGGGCATTACAGCCCCGTTGTCCTGAGAGTCACTGAGGCGGAATGGTGTAAATCCCCATTCCCATTGAGTCCTATAGGACTCAATGGGAATGGGGAAGTGGAAACACTGGCACCATCTCGTGATGGTGCGGGTGTTTCCACGTCCGCCTGCAGGCGGGAGGTGTTCAACCCGCCAGGTCAGACCTGGCGGGAAGATCACCTCCCGCCTGCAGGACTCGGGATCGGGAGTCCAGAATTAACAGTGGCAGCGGGTTTACCGCCACTGTTAATTCCAGACCGCCCGACCCGTAATGAGGCCCACTGACTTTGTGTTAGGTCTCCGAAAGGAGAATGACACACATGATGACAGAAGCTTCAGAAAACTTGAAAGCAGGTCAGGCTCTGGTTACACATTGGCATGACCAGAAGGCCAACATGGTTGAGTTTACTCAAGACCAGCTAGGTATAGTTATGGTACCTACAAGGAAAGGGGCCTTACAGGACAAATGGATTGGACCCTTCAAGGTTGTGGGCAGACTTGGAGAGGTCAATTAATTGGTGGACTTGGGCAATCCCAAGGAGGCCCCCAAGGTCTTTCACACCAATCGCCTAAAGGCATATGTATCCAGACCAGAGATGGGAGCTTTGCTCTTAGCATCTGATCAAGAGGAGGAGGAGAGTAAACCTCTGTCTGACCTTCTCAGGGGAAAGCCTTTAGATGGAAAAGTAGAAGGAGTTAATCTCTCTTCTGATCTCACTTTGGACCAACAGGAGGAGTGCAAGACTCTGTTAAATCAGTTTGCCTCCCTGTTTTCATTGAAACCAGGCTTGACCCCTCGGGGCCAGCATGATATTCTCACTGGTGACTGTCTATCTGTCAAAAGCAGGGGTTACAGAATGTCAGACCATGTAAGAACCCATATAAAGGAAGAGGTTAAGAAGATGATTGATCTCGGAGTAATAGAGCCATCTACAAGTTCATGGGCTAGTCCTGTTGTGCTAGTGCCAAAGGCAGGATCCAAGAAGTTGAGATTCTGTGTTGACTATATAGCTCTTAATGCAGTCACCACGACTGATGTCCATCCTTTACCTAGGACAGATTAACGGGTGTATAAACTTGGTTCAGCCAAATACCTCAGTGCATTTGACCTAACCTCAGGCTATTGGCAAATAGCTCTGACAGACCGTGCCAAGGAGAAAACTGCATTTTCCAACCCAGGAGGCCTCTGCCAAGTTAAGGTTATGCCTTTTGGTGTAAAGAATGCACCTGCTACATTCCAAAGGATGGGAAATCATGTTCTGAATGGGATGGAGGACTTCTGCATGGCATACTTGGATGACATTGCAGTGTTCAGCCCTACTTGGAAAGAGCATATTGAGGTTCTTGAGCAGGCCCAACTGACCATAAAGGCAAGCAAATTTCAAATTGGTCAGAGTAAAGTAGTTTACCTTGGACATCAGGTAGGAGGAGGTGAAATAAGGCCATTGCCTAGCAAGGTACACGCTGTACAAGACTGGGCCACTCCTACTACTCAACCCCAGGTGAGAGCCTTTTTAGGTCTCACTGGTTACTATAGGAACTTCATTGAGAATTATGGGACCATAGCATCTCCTTTGAATGTGATCTGCTCACCCAAATCCCCCAAGAAGGTCAGGTGGAATAAGGAGTGCACTAAGGCATTTGAAGGACTTAAGAAAGCCCTTTGTCAAGCTCCAGTCTTGAGAGCTCCTGACTACAACCAATCCTTTATAATACAAACTGATGCTTCCAATACAGGTATGGGTGCAGTTCAGAGTCAGCTGGATGCGAAAGGCAGGGAAAACCCTATCTGCTTCATCAGTAAGAAACAGAAGGACCGAGAAACAAGGTGGACAACCATAGAACGTGAATGTGTTGCCATTGTGGTATTCTTTGAAGAAGTTTAGACCATACTTGTATGGATCTACTTTTCTAATTCAAACAGACCACCAACCCTTCAGATAGTTAATGCAGATGAAGTGGGAGAATCCTAAACTGTTAAGATGGTCAATCAGCCTTCAGGGGTTTGATTTTACTATAGAACATAGGTCAGGATGTAATCACCAAAATGCTGATGGTCTCTTCAGAAAGTAGACTGACTGGGGTAAGGAGATTCATCCAAGAGTGGATTAAATCCTCCTGTCCCTTAGTCCGGGGGGGACGAGTGCTGGGGAGAATTCTCAGAAATGTGTTATTCTCTTCTACCTTAGAGACCCCCAGCTCTTTTGCTGGACCTTAGGACTTTTTATCTCTCATGTAATTTTAATGTGATTTAATTTCTGTGTTCTTTTTAACTTTGGAGTCTGACAAACTCCATAGGCATCATGTTTACATTGTGTCACACAGCACCTTCGGTGTAGTGGCACAGGGAAGTCTCTTAGATTTCCCAAAGGTTTAAATACCTTCTCTTGGTGAAACTACTGTTTCCAAGAGCAGTGCAGTGAAATTGACTTTACTTACATTTTGGAACTTTCTAGACCCAGCACAAACTATCTTACCATAGGGCGCTGCAGGGGTTACTTAGTATCCCCTTTGTGTTGTTTCTCAGGTAAAAATGTTATGTTACCCTTCCTACAATTAATGGCTGGTGGAAGTGGTTTACTTTTTACTACCATTGTGTGTTTTTGTCACGGGCTGCATTCGCCATTTCTTGTCAGGAAAGTCCTTCTTGAGATTTACTCTGAATGCCAAACCAGGTTTCGTCTCTTTGTTCATTTTGTCTTTGATGGGATTCACAAGTGAAGTCTGCCTCTAGCACCAGTATATCTGGCAGGGGCAAGAAGTGAGGGAGGTGCCCGATACTCCCTGTGCTTAATCCCCTTGGTTACAGGAATACACCCAAAGGTGATTGGCCCTGCTCTGTGATTGGCAGCTAGGCTGGAATTAATGGGAGAAACCTGTATAAAAGGCGAGGCTTTTTTGGCTTGGATGGCAGATTCAACCACTAGATGAAGGAATCCAAAGAAGAACTTGGAAGAGACACCTGCTGCAACTCCTGGACCATTGGTTTGCCCGGTGAAGTCCTGCTGCTGTGCTGAAGCTCCGAATTTGCCTCGACTAGAGAAGCCCTGCAAGGCAACTTCTCCCTTTGAATTGGTGGGGCCAATCAACTCCAAAGTAAGCCCGTCTGGACATCCTCTCGAAGCTGGTTGTATTTCCACTGCACTTGCTGCTGGAACCGAAGAGCCAGGGATGGGACCACCAGATTGTGTGCATTGCTTTTAAGTCTGACCCCGAGCGCTAGGAAGATCCTTCTGACGTCCCTGTTGCATGACTGACCAAGCCTGAGCCACCTCAACAGAGTGCTCGACCCCAGAAGCAAGGAAAGTCTGAAATGGTATCCAAGAACCGCTGTGTTGCTATTTGCTGTCAGACGTGAGGAGTTGAAACACTGAAGGACCGCTGAATTGAAGTTTTGTCCATTGCTGTCGCTCACTGTCCCAATGCACAGCAGGAGTCCCCAAATGTCCTCCCTCTTGCTCCCATGACTGACTCTCAGGAACAATAGGATCTGCAGAGCTGTACAGGAACAGAACCCAGCTGGAACCATTTCTTCTAACCAGAGGTACTGTAAAGTCTAAGAGAACTTACCTCTTGTTGTTTAGCCTTGCTTGCTCTCAGTTGAGACTTGTCTTGGTTACATTGCGGATCTGCTAAAACTTTGCCCTTCGCAAGCCTCCCAGCTTGTGGCCCTTCAAGTGTTCTATTTTTTACAAACATTTCTACAAACATTGTGCAAGACTTTTGACCTATCTGCAAAGAAGACCTTCAGTCCCCCTTGACATTGTGCAATTAACATTGGCTGTCCTGGCTCCCCGAGAGACCACTCTTTACCAGTGGTCGAAGTGGGCAGGAGCTGATGGAAGCGGTGCACCTGCACATCTTTTTTTAAAGTTTTACTGTTCCTATACTTTTATTTTAAAAAGAAACCGTTCCGGAATGGGTTAGCCCCATCAGTGACACCAGGGGGGGTGGGTGTCCTCACAGGAGCAATGACAAGCACGCATAGGGGTACAGGTGAGCATACGCAGGTACCAGGGAGTGCTGTAAATATGGAAGCCGGGGAAAAAGCATCAGATACAGTAACAAGTGGCGGGGTCACACGGTTGGGGGGCGGTCAGCCAGGGCAAGCCTCCGTCACAATCCAGGAAAATGTCTGGGGTTTACTGACCTGGCACCTGCCCCTGCCCCTGGAACCCAAAGAGAAAATATAGAAAGATAAATACATTGACATAATCACACTCTTGGATTACAGAAGGGTAGTGGAGAGCAAGGACTCTAAGGGTGATAGAAAGGACAAGAAGTTCTTTGTGGAAAGATCATTGTCCAATTTGGGGACTGGTTTTTCGATATTCACAGCCATACTGTTGGAAAAGTGTCCAGAGCTCAGTCAGAAGTTGTGCTCATACAATCACCTAATTTTGACAAGGTATCATGAGTGTATATTTGGCTCATGGTTGGTGTACGATGAAAGATTTAGGATTGCGAAGGCAGGAAATGCCATGCTAGACTGGGCCTCTAGGGCACTGGACTTATGGGCAAGCTGCAATGCAGCACGCCCAGCCAGCAGTAAAGGGTTCACGCCAGGGCAACAGGGGCAACCCTTTCGGAACAACGGGGGAAGTAGGGGCAAAAAGGGGGCCTGCTGGGCATACAACAAATCCTTGTGTGCTAGGCCAGCCAGGAAATGTAAGCATGTCTGTTCATTCTGCGGGATGTCAGGGCATGTGGAGGCAAAATGCATCAAGCGCAGCAAAGAGCAGAGGTAGTCGTTTTGTGTTCAGTTTGCCACCAATGGGGTTACCCTCACCCCTACGTGTGGGGGTGTTGAGGGCATGGGCAAATGGGTGTCCCTGGGTGGATGATGCGGGTTGGTTGGTGAGGGGGTTTACACAGGGATTCCGGATACTGGTGGAGGGATTTCACCCTCTGGTACCTAAGAACTGGAGCTCATCAGGATCGCAACCACCAATACTGATGGACAAAGTGGCGCAGGAGGTCAAGCTGGGAGATGTGCAGGCCCATTTACAGTACTGCCCCTGCAGGGGCTGGTATGTTCCCTGCTGGGGATTGTCCCAAAGAAAGAGCCAGGGAAGTATAAACTGACACATAAGCTATCTTTCCCTAAGGACAATGACTTGGTGAAATATATATTGTGTTATTCAGCAGTATAACTGCTGCAACAAATGGGTATAAAGGGGCATTGCTGGTGAAGGCATACATTGAGGCCGCCTTCCGGTTGTTGCTGGTGCACCCAGAGGACTACCACTTGCTGGAGTTTCAAGTAGGTGGGGAAGTCCACTGCGACAGGTGCTTACCAATGGTGTGCTCTATTTCATGTGCTTACTTTGAGAGGTTTAGCACTTTCTTGGAGTGGGTGGTCAAAAAAGAATGTAACGGCGAAAATACTGCATTACGTAGATGATTTCTTGTTCATGGGTGAAAGGGGTACCGATGAGTGCACTAGGGTGCTGGGTACCTTCCAGGAGGTGGCAGAAAAAATGGGGGTGCCCAAGGCATTGGAAAATACAGAGGGACCCACCACCTTGTTGTGTTTTCTGGGAATTGAGATTGACAGCAAGGCAGGGTATGCTGCCTCCCCAAGGATAAAGTGCAGGACTTCAGGGGGACAGTAGCTGCTTGCCTGAAGGCCAAAAAGGTGACACTTGGACAACTGCAGAATTTGGTAGGGCAGCTGAACTTCACTCTGAGAATCATTCTGATGGGAGGCCCTTCTCCCGGTCCACAACTGGGGCGATGTCTGGGCTGTCAAAACCACATCATCACACTAGGCTGACCAAAGAACAGAAACAGGATCTAGTAATTTGGGATGATTATTATTTTTTTAATTCACTTTTATTGGCATTTATGAATAACATTTGGGATGATTTTTTGAGGGAGTTTAGCGGGGTGCAGGTATGGCCGGAAAATGTGGAATGTAACTGCCAGTTGGGCCTGTACACAGATGCAGCACGGAGTCTGTGTGTTGGGGCAATCTTGGGCAACAAGCGGTGTGGCCAGTTTTGACCAGACACTTAGCAGAAAGAGGGGCTGTGTAAATATAATGCAGCTGATGCTTTGTCCCGTTTTAAAATGCAGGATCTCCAGCGATGGTTGCCTAGGACGTAACTAGCGATGACAATTTTCCCAGAGGCTCTGTGGGAGCTGGGTGCCCGGACGTAGCATGTCTGATAAATGTATCAATATCAGGGAAGACAAGGAGGGTATTGTAAGAGGATTCAATTCAACACTACAGCTAAGTCAATGCCTAGTCTGGGATACTTAATGGAAACCCTTATTGATATATCTTTATGTCCAGTTCATGAGTTCTGGATGACTACCCCTATATAACAGCCCTCTCTTAGAATCCTCCTTACCCCACTGAGCCAAGAAGTAGTTCTGTTTTGCAAGTTTAAAAGGTTTATTTGAGAAATAAAACAAAATATAGATATCACGCTTTTATAATAAATTAATAATCGATATCGCCCTTATAAATATAATGTTAATCAACAATGGGTAATCTGGCACTAGCACACTTCTTTACAATCAATGAGGAGTTAGTACAGGATGGATAAGGCAGTGAAAATACTTTTATGGTTTCAAATGGATGCAATGTTGAATGAAAATGCAGTACAGAAACTAACTAATATGGTTTCACAAGATATCATATGTTCACTTTTCCCCTGGCTCACTTTAGCAATGATTCAGGGATGGTTATTAAGAGGCAAACAAATTTTTAGCACAGGAAAGCAAAAAGCTGCTATCTTTTTACAGGTAAAGAAATCAGGCCAAATCGCAAATCGCGGCAAAATTCGCGAGTGCGTGAATCGTGATTATGGCAAACGTATAAGGAGCAAGTCGGTTCTATGTTCGTTGGAAAGCTGAGATTCTAAGCTTTCAGAGGAAAGTTAACCCAAGTCCCTAGGACAAACGGTTCCAGAGATATGAACGATTTTGTAAAGGTCGTTTTTCGGATTTAAAGTAACTCAAATTGACAGGTGACAGCTTTGAAAATGACAGGTGACACGATTTCTAGGAGAGAGTTCTCATCAGATTAAAATAGTTGGATTAAATTATTTTAACTAAGAGCTTATTTCTGTCACAATCTGATCTAAGTACTCACTCCTAGCTTCGTAAGGACTGGACCTCGCCACGGATCGGGTCAGGATTGGCTGCGGTTCCCTCGCCACGGACGGTCTCTGCGCGCAGCGCCTGGGTCAGCTCCGCTCTGCTGGGACTGTCAGGCACCGGTTCTGCTCACAGCGTCTGGGTCAGCTCCCCGGATACAGCGGCCTGTGGTTCTCTGGATCTCTGGTCTGCTTTCTGGGTGTCTCTGCTTTCTCTGGGTACAGCACTGCTTCTGGATCTTTCTGGCGCAGCTCATCCCGGCTGTGAATACTCTGCAAATGATTTTGAGGCCTGCTGAAGAGAACTCAGCTTGTGGGTTAGGCCTGTTCTTTACAAATTCTGAAGTCTCTGAAGATTGATGGATTGAAGTCTGAAGTCTCCCGGCAGAGCGTCCCGCGGAAAGTGAAAAAGGGATCCCCATTTGTCCTGCACTGTCTGCTTTTCTGTTTTTAGAAAGTAGGTGGGTGTGCAGCATCACTAAGCCAGCCCCTCTCTCAATTTATCATTGGCCAAGCTTTCCTTTCTCCCTTGTTTGGGGGAAGGATAGTGTGTCAGAGTGATGTCATTTTATGGCCTGCAGAAAGGACACTCACCTGTCAAATTGCACACAAATCTATATTTGATCCAAATACATATTCTCCCAAATACACAGTTGATTTTACATCACCTACACACCTCATATATCACATGAGGTAGGCACTGTTCCGACTGGCGTTTCTAGGAGCTTGGGTAAAGAAATGGGAACTTATTTTCGATTTTAGTGGGTTATGCAACATTGGTTTTTCATTAAAAATTATACACATATACACGGCCTGTCCATACATAATCCAGTAAATTCCCATGTCTCTAGCTTAAACACAGAGTCTGTAGTATCAATAAATAGCGGGGTTTTGCCCCAGAACATCACACAAATTGGAGTTTGGGCTTGAATTCTGGGCAACGTTTTCATTTTAAGGATCCCCAAATTTCACATTTCTGTAATCTGGTTACCAAGAGTTATCAGTATTTCTGTAAAATATATATTTGCTTTCAATTCAAAGTACTGCAGTGTTTGAGTCCGCCCCCAAAGTTTGGGGATGACAGTGATCACATGTCTCTCCTGGCTGGCAGATCTTTGTTCACAGGAAACAGTAAAAATCACCATCTCCTATTCAAGGGAAAAGGTCTTTTGTGTGGGCTCCAGCAAGATGAGGTCAACAGACCAGGGGGCCACTTTGCATTTGGTTAGCATGACCATGTGATATCCTGGGCTTTCTGAGATGAGAAGGTTTCCCAGGCTTTTTTGCCTGTTAATCAAATCGGATTGTCTCTGGGAACAGCAGGTGGTTAGATTTCTAATTAACCCACAGTCTTTTGAAGTCCCAATTGTCACAGAAGGCTGATTAGCTTCTGAAGTAGCAGTTCTCCTGTCAGAGTTTAAACCGCTAGCGCCGCCTTGAGTCCAAAGCGGGTACTGCATGCATTTTTTTTTTTTGGATCAGTCTTGAATTAATGCATTTCAAACAAGAGATTTTACACGGAAGTATATTATCCAGGTTCAGCACATGGCATTGGTGTGGTTCTGCAGTAAAATAATTTTGTGCCCATAATTTAACAATATTTGACCTGAAGAAAATGAATTCCCAATAGTTATGGGTTGCTTTTGGCAATCAGCATGGCCCCTTTTGCAATGGTTTCAGGCTACTGTGTGTAGCCCAATGGTGGTTTTAGGCAGTGCCCTTCTGTGCCCACAACATAGGCAAAAATGGGTGGCAGCCTATTCTTCATGCATTTCCCTGTGCGTTTTCTGGGAAGTTCTGGCCATCATGATGTTTTCAATGCCAGTAAGGCACAGTTTTTGTGGTAGGGCTCGGATGCATGGGTAAAAACATCCCACAAGCCCCTCCTTCTTGCGATGGCCATTCTGATCCTTCACAGATGGAACTCGCAAGATCTGGGATGTTTTCCTCATCTTCTTCCGGTAGATGGCACAGTTCAGCATCTTTTCCCCCATCCGGTTAGATCGATCGGTTCCCCTCGCCGGTACTGATGGGAATATTGGGCGGTACCCCGGGCCCCTTGGGTCTCTGCTCCCGGTCCCCGGTCGTCCTCCTTGGTCAGTCTCCAGGTTTTCTTTCTCCTAGGACGACAAAGGAAAAGCGCCAATACCTATTCGTAGACATTTTTCCATCGCTACTAATGGTGTGGCAGACATATACATTTTATACTTTAAAATACCTAACATTTTACTTTTGAGATACAAGTTATCATTCAAAGACAGTGGCTTACACGAGTATAATATTTTAGAGACTATGGCCCTCATTACAACTCAGGCGTTAAGGGTTAACGCCATCGTTAACCCTTAACGCCTGATTCCCACCTTAACGCCTGCTTTTTGCAGGCGTTAAGTTCCATGGTGCTAAGGCACCTTGGTGCTAATTACGGCACCGTAATTAACGGTGCTGTAATTAGCGCCTTCCCCACTCCCATTATGCCCTATGGGGCAAAAATGGGAATGGGGAAGGGAAAATGGGAAATGGGGATTTACCGCCCCACTCACCTTGTAATGGGGCGGTAAATCCGCCATCCACCATGGTGTAAACCATGGTGGTAAAGTTGGTGCACTTAGCACCTCAGTTGTAATGAGGGCCTATATGTGGGATATTTTAGGGTTTGAACTGAATTAATCTGGAGCGGTCCACTCTGGTATTGCAGAGGACTCCTCCAGTTGCTGCAAAGTGTGCCTGGGATGGCAACACCTTAGCTGGTTAATATGGATCCACTTGTCTTCCCCTTCCGCCAGACTGCCTTTGGGGATGCAGATCTTGTAGGCAACAGGGGAGATCTTGTCTATAATTTCAAACGGTCCCTTCTATGTACGTAAGAATTTTCGCTCTTTGGCCTGGTTCCTCTGGAAATTGTATAGATAGACCCGATCACCCACCTTATATTCCTTTCGGGTAGTTTTTAAATCATAGTGGGTCTTCATGCTCTCGGCTGATCTTTCTAGATTCCGCTGAGCATAGGCAAAAGCATGTTGAAGGTGTTTCCTTAAATTCTCCACATACTCATGAGTTGTGGAGGCATTTATCAACGTTAGCTCTTGGGTTCTGCAGAGCAAATGCTGGGGAAGCACCATCTTGCGTCCAGTCATCAACTCAAATGGTGACATTTTGGTTGCAGATGAAGGGGTAGATCTGATGGCCATTAGGACCAGAGGCAATCGGATATCCCAACTTGGCCCAAAATCTGCCACAAACTTTTTTAAGATGCTCACAATGGTTCGGTTATATCTCTCCACTGCTCCAGAAGAGGCTGGCCTGTAAGCAATATGTAGCTTTCTTTTGACCCCCAGTATCTCCCACATCTTTGTCATTACTTCACTGGTGAAGTGGCTACCTCTGTCTGACTCAATCCTATGAGGTAGACTAAAACGGGAAAAGATGTGGTTAATCATCAGGGCAGCTGCTGTTTCTGCCTTGCAGTTTGGGGCTGGGAGACATTCCACCCACTTGGTAAACAAGCATGTAACGGTCAACATGTACTTGTTTCCTCTAGACGAGCGAATCACAGGGCCTACAAAGTCGATTTGCAAATCTGACCATGGCAGTGTCATCCCCCTCTTTTAGAGAGGCGCACGGTGTGTGAGGGATGATGGCTGAAATTGTGCACACACAAGACACCCCTTCAAGTATTGGTCGAGGTCCTGCCCCATGAGTGGCCAGTATGCAACCTCTCTTAAGATTTCCAGTGTTGTGTGAAACCCCCTACGACCGGCGGTGGCCGCATCATGGGCGTGACTTAACATCAGGCTTCGGAATGAGGTAGGAACCACCCACTGATCGTGGCCAGCTTTGGATTTCCTTACCAGCAAACCGTCTTGGATCCGGAACATTTTTGGGCATTTCATCAACACTCTAAGGTACTCTTTCCCAATGTAATCGGTATCCGTCAAGGGAAAGTTCTCAGGGTCCTCAATGTGTTGGTAAAACTTACCAATTATTGGATCCCCCTTCTGAGCTGTAATTAAATCAGCATCTGGGGTCTCCTTACTCCATTGTGCAACTGAAAGATCATTGTGAGCATTTGTCTGGGACCTAGTGATAGCGGTGGCCTGGATTTCCCCCAACAGGGACTCTATTTCGATTAGATCCCCTTGGATGTCCCCGGTTTTGGCCAGCTGATCAGCTAAGTCATTTCCAGTTTTGTCTGGTCCCCCTACTTTGGAATGACCCTTGATCTTCTTCCAGTAGATGGTCAACCCATTCGATGTGACCAGATCATCAATATTTTGGATTAACTTCCCATGTTTCAGGGGTTTGTTATTAGCACATAACATGCCTCTGGTTTTCCAATTAACCAGGTGCTCCACGAACCCGTTCCGTACATAATCCGAATCTGTGATTATGACCAGTTCGTGGAGTTGATGTTGGACAGCAGTGAGGATGGCCTGATACACAGCCATCAATTCTGCCACCTAACTACTTCGGGGACCAATTTTGTATCCATCGGAGGGTTCTGGGAACTACTTCCCCCATGCATTCCCTACGCCAGCCACCAGTTCTTTCTCCCCGTCGTTGTCAACATGGTAAGAGCATCCATACACATAGACAGTGGGCATTCCCTCACACTTGTCTTCTTCAAAGACTTTGTGTGGGGAATTAAGGTATGCCTCCATGTTGTCCTTGATTTTTAGACTTTCGTCCTCGAGACAGTTTTCTCTGGCACAATCATGCAAGTCAGCCAGACCTTGCGCGAGGGGACTCTTCTTGTTTTGGCCATATCTGACCTCTACAGGAAAGCCTTGCATTGACAGAATGCAGGAAGTAATTTGGGAATTACTCACATTTCCAGCCCGGATTCTGTCACTTTGGAGATATTGCAGAGGCTGGTGTGGAGTCTCCACTATGATGTGTTCCCCCTGGATAAACGGGCGGTAATTCTTCAATGCCCACACCGTTGCGAGGAGTGGCTTCTTACAATCGTTGAATTTTTCCTCCACAGAGGATAAAGTTTTGCTCGCATAGGAGATTACTTTATTGACCTTGTCATGCTTTTGGTATAATACTGCCGTCAAGCACGTATTAGAGAACCCCGTCTCCAGGAAGAACTCCTTGTTTCTGACAGGGTAAGCTAGGCAAGGCGCTTGTGAGAGGCTTCTTTTGAGTTGTCTTACTGCCTCGGATTGTTCTGGACCCCATTCCCACTTGACCCCCCCTTCAAGAGATGAATCAGGGGTCTAGTGATCTCTGCGTAGCCTTCAATGAACTTTCTGCTGTAATTAGTCAAGAATTGTCGGGTCCTTTCTGGGATGGTGACTTCCTCTTTAATCTGAATTTCAACTGCATAGGGTAGCAATTGAGCTGACCTAAATGCTTTTTCTGGATCATCAAAGCCCATGGGATTATCCGCTAATCGGGACCAAGCTTTGAAGTTTATTAGGTCCAAACTAATGGCGATTGAGAATGTCACTGCCTAAGTAAAAGGCGGCAGTGACGTCTCGCACGACCCAACAATTATGGACTATGCTCTTTTTTCCAATGGAGATTTTGAGCATACACCTGCTTGGCAGGAGATGTTTGGAATTAGGTGCTTCCAGGTCCATTTCCCATTTGTCTATCAGTTTGAATGTGGGAATGGCAGGATCTTTTGGGAGTTGGCGGAACATGGCTTCGCTGATGAAGCTCTTACCGTTGTTCACACACACTCGAGCGAGAACAGAGTCCTTCCCATCATTTAACTGAACAGGGATGAACAACTGCTCTCAAATTTGCTGAATATCAGCCAGGCTCTGAGCTGATTTCACATCTTTCTTGACTATCGGAGTGGGAGTTTCTGATTGTGGATTAGTAAAGAATTTCAGGGTGTTTCCTTCCAGTGTGGAATACCACCTTAAACTGGAAGGAAGGTTCATTTTCAGAAATAGAGAGGACCCCCCATCACCAGTCTGTTGTCCTACTGCTATTACTGTCACGTCTGGAGTTTGGTTGTTCTGGAAGTGAAATTCTACTTGGTCAGATTTTTGTTCAACCATGTGGCAGGTGCCGTTTAAACTAACATGGTTGACACTCTGTTTTAATTTTATTGGTCGGCTAGTCTGGGTCCAGAGGACCTTGTTTGAACAATCTATTAGGGTTGACAACCTTCTCAGGAGGTCATTCCCTAGTAAACAAGGGGTGCCCTCTGGAGTCACTACTATGACCGGGTGTTTCACCTTGTGTCGCCCAATTTTAATATCCAAGTCTGCAGTCCCCTCAACGGGAATTTCCTTCCCATCAAAGTTCTGCAGTTGTCCAGGAAGAGAGGTGAGAGGAATTCGGTAATTCTCCCCCCTTCCTGCATTTAGTTCCTCAAAGGCCCTTTTGGACAGAAGGGTAGCTTGGGATCCAGTGTTCACCAGTGCCAAAATTGTACCCTGCCCCTGTACTTGTACCGGGACATAGTATCTTCCCTCCTTCTCCTCAAGGGGGCACAGATAATGCACATTTTTGGACAACTGATGGGCTAACTTTCTGGTTTTGGACATTGCTAGCGAAGAGATTTGTGCAGAATTCTGTGGAGAGCCTTGGGAATCTGAAAGAAAAAGTTGGCAACTGGAGATCAGAGCCATTGTGGGTTCCCCTGGTTCTGGTTCTGGGCCACCCCCCCCCCCTTTTTGGAGGCAGTCACCAGGATGGGTTTGAACCAGGGGATTTCGGTATTGTGGTTTCTGGGATGAGATGATGGGCGGCGGTAGCTCAGTCTCCACATCTCCCCAGTCTGAATTGGCGTCCCTTGGGACCCATTTTTCCTTGGGAGGAGTTCCCCCATCTCTAAAGGAGAAGATCCTTTCCCCAGGATCCTCTGAGGATCCCTCTCCCTCAAATTGGAAGATCTGTACCTCCTCCACAAACTGGGTCTGTTTGGGTACTTTGTTTCTCCTACCTCCTCTCTGCTCCTTGGGTGGCAGACTTTCAGGGGTAGGAGATTTTGTTTCTGGTTCCTGGTTTTCCAGGGGCTGTTTACAAGATGGGAAGGAAGTTTCCTCCAAGGCTTTACACACCCCTTCCCCTTGTGCCTCCTCCCTGGGAACCGGTGGGTTATCGGGGTGCTGCCCCCGTCATTGTTCTGGAGCACCAGGTCCAGAGTGTGGGGCATTCTGCGGTGGCATGCTCATCTGAGGGTTCTGTTGAGCCCTCAGTATGTGACCCAGATCCCGTGCCATATTTTGGACCTGGCGCTCAAGTTGTGAAACCCGCTCAGGCTGATACGGGGCTCTATTTTCTCCCCTGGGCTGATCACGGGAAGGGTAGCTATCCCTTCTCCGGTAATACCCCGGATTGGGAAGATTTGGGTACCCCTCCACCCTTGGCCTCCCCTCTCCCGGATTAGGTTGTCTGGGCTCAGGGAATTGGGGAAGGAAGGATGGATGGTTTTGGGGTTGGAAATTGGGTGGATACCTGGGAAAAAAGTTCTGCCCAGGATTTGGTGAATTTCTGCCCTCCTGGGGGAAGTTAGGAGGGAAGTTCCTGGGGTTAGGCGCTTGGCTGGATCCCCCCCCTTGGGCTGGAGGAGTCCACACATAACCCAGGATGGGTCGGTTTCCCTTGTAGCGGGGACTTACATAGTCAGGGATGCGGGGGACCCCATTTGTGGGACTACCTCCTCGACTCCCTGTCTGTGACTGGCCCGAGGGCCTTCTGGGCTGTGAATTATTTGGTGCAGGCAGGTTTTTAGGCCCCCCATCTCCAAATCTAAAACGGGGGCAACCTTTACCTCTGCCACCTTGGCAGCAGCAGGGGTGCTGTTGGTTTTGAGGTTTTTCAGCGCATTATTTTTATTTTCGATGGGCTTCTGCACCTCATAGATCCGGGTAGCCTGTTCAATGACCCAGTCTAAAGATCTTTTCTCATGAAAATCTCTCAGGAGCTTGGTCATTATGTATTTGGGTAAGGCATGGAAAAACGTACTGATAAATTCTCTGCTATCCGTGCGCACCCTTCTGGTGGTCTGCGCAAAAGCACGCTTTAATTCTTGCACAAACTCTTGTGGGGCCTGATCCTCCCCACATTGCAAATTGTAGGCTGACTTGTGAGCATCTTGAGGATTTCTGTGAACAGAAAAATGTTTCAAGATGGCCACCTTATCGGTGGACCATCTTAAATGATTTTGGTCCTCCAGCCCGGCAAAGAAACTGGAGTATTCTGGGGAGAATGTCCATTTGACGTACTGGATGCAGCTACTGCTGTCCTTCAAATGGAAAGTCTCCATCATTTGCTCATAGAGCTCCAAGTGTTCCCAAACGGAATACTTGGCGTTCTTATGATAAGGAGTGATGACACTCCTGATTGCCTTTATTTGTTTCAATGGGTCCTTAAGCAAGGCCCTTTTTGCCTTATTGGCCTTTTTGATTCGGGTAACCCTGGTCCATTCATCCTCTGACTCAGAAGCACTGCTCCCAGAGGTGCCCGTCTGATCTTCCAGGTTTTCCCGGATTCTGCGAGCCTGGGAATGGCTGGCAGAATGTGGGGACCTGGTCTCCTGTGTCCTGTAATGCTCAGAGGAGTCTTCAGATCCCTCCTTGCTGCCAGGATTTGATGGGTACCCCCCCACTGACCTAACTGGGCAGAGGTTTTCAGGATGCCCTTAATGGGCCTACTCTCCTGGGGTTCCCCACTAAATTGCACTGTGCTTGGGTGCCCATACCCGGATGCCCGCCCCTCCATTCCTGGGGGGTACTGGCCTATGAGCCCCATACTTTTAGCTGGATAGTAATCTGCCATCCCTGTGGCCCTGTGCTCATGTGCGCCAGGGAACATGGTGGGGGCAGAGTCCAGGGACTGGTAGAGGTGAAGGCCTCTGGCACTAGGGCTCCTGAGGTTATTCTCAGGAGTTTCTCTTTCCCAGCGAACCTCATCCCTATCCGCCCCTGCTCCCTGTTGCAATGCAAGAGTTTGCGCTTTCAGTTCCTCAGTTAAGGCCTTACTAGACTCTATCAGTCTCTCCTGCATCGCTACCTGTTGCTGGAGCCTATCATTGTGCTGACAGAGAGCCTAATTTTCTCTCTGTGCCTCCTGATTGGTCCTGTAGTACTGGGCCAGTCTCTGCTGCAGGAGGGTTACCTCCTGAGCTGTGTCCCTATTGGCCTGCTCCTTTCTTGCCAGAGCATCCTCCACCCTCCTGGTGTGCTCTAACAAGTTCTGGTGTTCTTTTTGGAGGTCACCCAGTCCCTGGAGGGCCAGGTGATTTTCTTCCATTTTCCTTTTTAAGTGGCAGACTTCCTGGCCTAAGGTATCCCTTTCCTGACTAAGAGCCTACATCTGTGCCTCCAGGTCGTCCCTTTGCCTTTGGAAGGCACCAGCTTTCTGGCGCTCCTGATCAAACTCTGCCTGGGTATCCAGGTCTTTCAGAATCAATTTATTGCTTTCCTCTTTCTCTCTGTCTAATCGAATTTGCAGGGTGGCTACCTGCTCTGTGCATGCCCTGTTGAAGTCCAGTTGTTGCTCCAGCTTTTTCTGGCTCTGCAGAAGGGAGTCCAAATCTTCTTGGTACTCCTTCTGCAAGGCCAGAAATCTGGTATCCTGGTCAGCCTTTTCCTGTTGCAGTCTATCCATGTCCTCTTTTATTTTAATGATACTGCCTACTATCATTTTCTGACTCCTGGCTCCTCTGCAGCCTCTGCTCAGAAGAGACCAGGTCAGATTGGGCCTTTTCTAACACCAGCTGTTGCCTACTTGCCAGATCTTGGCCTTCAGCACATTTGTCCTGCATGACTCCCATATATAGATACAGATATGCCGCTATCCTAACCATCTTGTCGTGTTCATCTTTAACTTTAGGAGCCATGTATAATTCACTCAGGGCCACATGTAATGGACCCTGATCTCTCCATATCTCTGACCCTGTTTCAGTGACCTGTTGCGCGATTGCCTGCAGCCAGACCGTTTGGTCCTGATGAGTCCACTCACCTCTCACAAATAGCTTATGTAAGAAGTGCTCTCTGGCTATTTTCATATCTACCAAGGTCGTCATTCTGGAATTTGAGTTCCTTCCTGACTTACAGAAGTTTGTATTTTATTTTGCAAAACAGACCGTTTCCTTAGAGCGTTCCTTTGAGGGGTGCTTTCACAGTGTAAAACAGTGTGGTGATCTAACCGGATATGTTATCTGGTCAGTTGGCACACTGTATTAATCTGCACAAATGGTAAATCTAACCCAGAATATCCCAGACGAGCCCCCACTTTGTAAGAGGATTCAATTCAACACTACAGCTAAGTCAATGCCTAGTCTGGGATACTGAATGGAAACCCTTATTGATATATCTTTATGTCCAGTTCATGAGTTCTGGATGACTACCCCTATATAACACCCCTCTCTTAGAATCCCCCTGACCCCACTGAGCCAAGAAGTAGTTCTGTTTTGCAAGTTTAAAAGGTTTATTTGAGAAATAAAACAAAATATAGATACCACGCTTTTATAATAAATTAATAATCGATATCGCCCTTATGAATATAATGTTAATCAACAATGGGTAATCTGGCACTAGCACACTTCTTTACAATTAATGAGGAGTTAGTATAGGATGGATGAGGCAGCGAAAATACTTTTATGGTTTCAAATGGATGCAATGTTGAATGAAAATGCAGTACAGAAACTAACTAATATGGTTTCACAAGATATCATATGTTCACTTTTACCCTGGTGGCAATTCACCCCCCCACCCCCTATGTGCAATGCAAGGAGATGGAAGTAACACACACAGTTCTCAGGAATGCAATCCAATACAATACGAAATTCAATTCCCACCCCAGCAAGCTTAGAGAAAACAGGTATGAATTTTAAAACACAGGCCCAAGTGCTTTGAATGTGGTGGCAATGAAGTGAGAAATATGCTGAAAATGCTTTTAATTCCCTTTAGGAGGTTCAGGGTGAGTGAGAGATACTTGGGATGAACTCAGGCTCACTTTAGCAATGATTCAGGGATGGTTATTAAGAGGCAAACAAATTTTTAGCACAGGAAAGCAAAAAGCTGCTATCTTTTTACAGGTAAAGAAATCAGGCCAAATCGCAAATCGCTGCAAAATTCTCGAGTGCGTGAATCGTGATTACGGCAAAAGTATAAGGAGCAAGTCGCTTCTAGGTTCGTTGGAAAGCTGAGATTCTAAGCTTTCAGAGGAAAGTTAAACCAAGTTCCTAGGACAAACGGTTCCAGAGATATGAACGATTTTGTAAAGGTTGTTTTTCGAATTTAAAGCAACTCAAATTGACAGGTGACAGCTTTGAAAATGACAGGTGACACGATTTCTAGGAGACAGTTCTCATCAGATTAAAATAGTTGGATTAAATTATTTTAACTAAGAGCTTATTTCTGACACAATCTGATCTAAGTACTCACTCCTAGCTTTGTAAGGACTGGACCTCGCCACGGATCGGGTCAGGATTGGCTGCGGTTCCCTCGCCACGGACGGTCTCTGCGCGCAGCGCCTGGGTCAGCTCCGCTCTGCTGGGACTGTCAGGCACCGGTTCTGCTCACATCATCTGGGTCAGCTCCCCGGATACAGCGGCCTGTGGTTCTCTGGATCTCTGGTCTGCTTTCTGGGTGTCCTTGCTTTCTCTGGGTACAGCACTGCTTCTGGATCTTTCTGGCGCAGGGTTTCAGGCCAGAATCAACAGCTCAGCCTGGCTGTGAATAGTCTGCAAATGATTTTGAGGCCTGCTGAAGAGAATTCAGCTTGTGGGTTAGGCCTGTTCTTTACAAATTCTGAAGTAAAGTCTTGGTCTCTGAAGATTGATGGATTGAAGTCTGAAGTCTCCCGGCAGAGCGTCCCGCGGAAAGTGAAAAAGGGATCCCCACTTGTCCTGCACTGTCTGCTTTTATGTGTTTAGAAAGTGGGTGGGTGTGCAGCATCACTAAGCCAGCCCCTCTCTCAATTTATCATTGGCCAAGCTTTACTTTCTCCCTTGATTGGGGGAAGGATAGTGTGTCAGAGTGATGTCATTATATGGCCTGCAGAAAGGACACTCCCCTGCCAAATTGCACACAAATCTATATTTGATCCAAATACATATTCTCCCAAATACACAGTTGTTTTTACATCACCTACACACCTCATATATCACATGAGGTAGGCACTGTTCCGACTCTGGCGTTTCTAGGAGCTTGGGTAAAGAAATGGCAACTTATTTTCGATTTTAGTGGCTTATGCAACATTGGTTTTTCATTAAAAATTATACACATATACACGGCCTGTCCATACACACTCCAGTAAATTCCCATGTCTCTAGCTTAAACACAGAGTCTGTAGTAACAATAAATAGCGGGGTTTTGCCCCAGAACATCACACAAATTGGAGTTTGGGCTTGAATTGTGGGCAAAGTTTTCATTTTAAGGATCCCCAAATTTCACATTTCTGTCATCTGGTTACCAAGAATTATCAGTATTTCTGTAAAATATATATTTGCTTTCAATTCAAAGTACTGCAGTGTTTGAGTCCACCCCCAAAGTTTGGGGATGACAGTGAGCACATGTCTCTCCTGGCTGGCAGATCTTTGTTGACAGGAAACAGTAAAAATCACCATATCCTATTCAAGGGAAAAGGTATTTTGTGTGGGCTCTAGCAAGCTGTGGTCAACAGACCAGGGGGCCACTTTGCATTTGGTTAGCATGACCATGTGATATCCTGGCCTTTCTGAGATAAGAAGGTTTCCCAGCCGTTTGGCCTGTTAATCAAATCAGATTGTCTCTGGGAACAGCAGGTGGTTAGAGTCTTTTGAAGTCCCAATTGTCACAGAAGGCTGATTAGCTTCTGAAGTAGCAGTTCTCCTGTCAGAGCTTAAACCGCCAGCGCCGCCTTGAGTCCAAAGCGGGTACTGCATGCATTTTTTTTTTGGATCAGTCTTGAATTAATGCATTGCAAACAAGAGATTTTACATGGAAGTATATTATCCAGGTTCAGCACATGGCACTGGTGTGGTTCTGCAGTAAAATCATTTTGTGCCCATAATTTAACAATATTTGACCTGAAGAAAATGAATTCCCAATAGTTATGGGTTGCTTTTGGCAATCAGCATTGCCCCTTTTGCAATGGTTTCAGGCTACTGTGTGTAGCTCAATGGTGGTTTTAGGCAGTGCCCTTCTGTGCCCACAACATAGGCAAAAATGGGTGGCAGCCCATTCGTCATGCATTTCCCTGTGCATTTTCTGGGAAGTTCTGGCCATCATGATGTTTTCAATGCCAGTAAGGCACAGTTTTTGTGGTAGGGCTCGGATGCATGGGTAAAAACATCCCATAGTATATGAGAAATCATTTGTTGAATTCAGGTCATTTTGTGGGGGACAGGGTCTCTCTCATAGACTTTTTTCACAGGCAGGCCGCAAAAGTTTTCTGGGTTATTTGCACACTCTAGGGAAACAATGAGGGTGGCCAGGACTAAGATGGCGGCCATTGGTTTCTTTGCTGGGATACAAGGAAGGTCCCCACCTTCCACTGATTTTGCGATAAAAAGGCATTAGTCGCTTGGAAAAGGACAGTGGCACCAGGGGTGGATAGCAGGAGGCCGCTAGATCCAGAAAAAATAGCAGCAATGGTAAAGACACTGGGGGCAATATGTAGTACTTGGCTGGGAAAGGGCGCTGTTCAGAGCTGTCTTTGTAGCACCATTCTTTGGGAACTAGTGGGTAGATCTACGACCGTTGTTCCTGCACAAGGACAGGTCATGCCTTTCCAGGTACAAGTTCAGAAAAATCTTTGAGAGAGCTTTGAAGGCGGCTGGGTTTGTGGGGTTGGGTTTTGCCCCGCATTCTTTTAGAATAGGGGCGGCACCACAGCCGCATGTTGCAGTAATGGAGAAGGACAATTAAAGGCATTGGGGCGGTGGAAATCGCAGGCTTACAAGGGATACATCCAACCACATCGTCTGTGCTAAGTGGCGAGGAGGGGTTGGGGGGAGCAGGACACAGATGCGTGTATATACAAAAAAATAACAAAAAAAAGAAAATAGGTATTGTGGTATTTCTAATGCGCTGTCTTTTTGTCATTTTTAAGTGACAGTTGGTGAAGCTAGTGGTGTGGGTCGTTGGGCACTCGTTCATTCAGAGAATGGAGCAGAGGGTGCGGGAAAGACCTGGATTGCTGTCGGAGGTGGTGGACATGGACATTCACTGGATTTTTCATGGAGGATTGCGAGTGTGTCAAGTGCCTTCATTGGTGGAAGGGCACATGAGGATGGGGCTGCCAAGCCCCAGGTTGATCATTTTGCACATTGGGGGAATGACTTTATAAGGCTGGGCAGAAAGGAGCTCATAAAACATTTGACTCTGCTGTTTGCTTGGTTCGGTCGGCTATGCCTAGGGGCATTGCTCGTGTGGTCGCAGTTCATTTCCAGGCTGTACTCGGGGTGCCCGAGGTCGGCCCGCCTGTTGAACATGTCTGTGTGTAAGTTGAACTGTGAAATAGCCTGGCTGGCCGGCAACCTGGGGGGCCTGCACATCATCCGGAACGGCCTATTGAGGGGCCCAGGAACTTCCCACCAGGACAGGGTACATCTGTCTAGCACAGGACTGAACTTTTGGGGTGGAACTTTGTGGGCTGGCTAAGGAATAGTCATGTGATGTGGGAGGGGGGGCACAGACCGGTGGGTCCGCACCCCTGTGGTAGGTGGGGGAGGACAATGGAGACACTGAGATCCCTTTCCGGGGGACTCCAGAGCCGGTATGGGACACGGCAGGATCAGGGGGCAGCTGGGCTTGGTATGAAAGGGGCCCTGCCTCCCGGTAATGCCTCCCGTGAAGGGCATGGGACAGGGCCTCACCACCATGCATCGCCCCGGTGTGGCGGAAAGCCATGGTCTGCCTGGACAACTTGCCAGCAAAAAAATGTTGTGAAGCATGTGGAAGTTATTGATACTGTATAATATCTTTATTTATTTTGCAACAGTTTTGAAAACAATTTTATAGATATGTGATAGTTGATGAATTATATAGCAATTTTGAGGAAAACTCGATTTAAAGCAGAAGAATAGAGGAATGTAAATGTAAATATACAAATGATGAATGAATGATGTGAATTTATGTAAGTTTTGTAACGCTATTAAATGTAAAGGTTGCATTGTTATTTGAACTAAACAACTAAATAAATACATAAATAACTTTAATTTATTTAACGTCACATTTTATGGAGTGCATTTATGTTTTGCTGTGAGATTAAAAATGTGGCCGGTTTGGCATCCAAAAGCAGTGGGTGTCACGTGTGTTTACTCCTCACTTAGGCATGCCCCCTTGCTCAGCCCACAGAGAGCCAGGGGTCTGATATGCAAGTTGTACATTTCTACGGAGAGTGAACATTTCGTTTTATGGAAACGGGAGAAAAGGGGGAGGCATAAGTGACTGGCGCCGTTCCCCTGATTCTTGGCAGGGGAGTTGCTAGGTCTGGAAAAGACCCGGGGCTAAGCTGATGTTGGGACTGGGGGCTAGCTAGTCTTTTGCCTGTAGCTCCTGAGATTCTATCCGGGGCTACAACCAAAAGATCAGGGGCTATAGCCCCTTTAGCCCCCCCCTAGCAACGCCCCTGATTCTTGGCAATCTTAGTTCAATGGCCAGTATGAGAGCACAACACTGACACAGTCCAAGGGGAAAGATGGATACATTCCCCGGCTGGGGACCTCTGGTGATCTAAGTTTTAATTTGGAGAACAAAATGGGTTCTCATTGAGTAGGAACAAATGATCACTTGCCAAGTTTCACCTGATGAAGTCACGAGTGTGTGAAGATGGCAACGGTGGTTCATCTGCCTCCCCCGCCTCTATCTGCCTTCAACTGCACTTGCGGAGCACTTCACGGCGCTTCTCGTGCAGAGGGTGTAATAGCGTCGCACCTGAGGAGGCGGTCCTCGTTTCCTTAAGGGGACAGGATCCGTAAATGCATGAACCGCTTCTCCTCTGCTAAAATACATTGAAAATCGTACCTCCTGGGAGTCTGACAGTCACGCAGATAGGCGCCAAATCTGAACTCCAAGGCATGCAGTCACTGCCTTCAACTGTGCTAGCACCACACTTAATTTTGGGATATTTCTATTTTTGCTACCTCAAATGCTACACATCTATTGTGAACTTAAACACAACTACTGCAGTACTCTGGGGTTCATTATCAGTATCTCAACACGCACCTACAGAGGAATAGAGGCGCTTTTGGTGAACTATCGTGATACATAGAAATGTTAGTACTTTTCATCATCCCCTCGAATTTTGCAAAACACGCCGGTCGCTGTACTACTCGTTTTCTTACAACCTGAACTCTTATACATTCAAAGGACATGGACGTGCTGTGCAACAATATAATGTGGTACATCAATGTTCACAAAATAAATCTATAAATGGCCACCGCCCCGGCACTACTTCTAAAATGAACAGGTTGTGTAGGAGGAGCGTCTCCCAAACCTCTCATAGCGCTCATATCTTCACTTATATCTGTTCTAGAGGGAGAGAGCTAAGAATGTATATTTGTGGGGCTTGGGACCCGAAATGCAAGCAAGCTAAGGTGCTGTATGGGAAACACTGGCTTAATTTGTGGGGCGTCTGCAAGGGGAAGGTCAGGGGTTTTCCACAAAGTATTTTTTATACAATAGGAGCAGAATAGTGCATTTTTACATCACGTCTCCGCTATCACATTTTTGTTAAAGCAAGAAATACTTTTAAAAGAGCTTTAATGAAAGGCATGGGGCCTTCCGCAAAGAATGAATTTGCACAATCAGCCAGGATATACCAGCTATGATCCTTTGAAGTACCGGCTAACCTCCTAAAAAGAGAACATTGTTGTATGCTCATATTGACACAGGCCACATGCATACTGGGCACCCGCCTGCCATCTCCCTACTTGCACACATTAGTCACTGTACAGGTAGGGTGCTTGACGCATTAACAAATAAGGAGCTGCTTTTCTCAAATGTAACGTCATAGAAGTATGGGTACACACTGTAAAAGCACAACACATAAAAAGAGAAAGCCACTCTCTGTTATGGTCACTAAACTATTGAGCACAAACACAGAGCTCAGGTAATGAAGCCTATCCTGACCAACACCATGCACCGCCATCCCAGTCCCGAGACATTCAGGGCACTCCACTTCACCTGCATCCCGGAGATGCTTGTGTAGCTCCCACGCGTCCCGGTGTTTTGTATACTCGTCTCATCGGTCGAGTAATGGAAGGCTGGTAAGAGATGTGATCAGAAGGGTGTTTCGGGGATTGTCTGGATTGGAGGGTGGATATATAATACATTTGGGAAGACAATTGTGTTCCTGTGGATGCACCGGTGCCCAGTACATGGTGTGGAAGGAGGCACGGGCGTGCTCGCTGCTTGGTGCTGACCCGGTAGAGACACAGAAGTGGGCCCTAGCTCTCTGCCCCTGCTGTTTTGATGGAAGGCAACAACATGAGAAACAATCCTCGATAGCCCATCCCCTCACTGCAGGGAGGAGGGGACTCAGACTTCCACTTTTACTCCAGAAGGAAGCAAATGTAATCGTCTCTTCCCTGCCATCTTGGATTACTGGCAACGGCATTGGATTTGTGCCCATCCTCACCATCAGCAAAGTGTACTGTGCGTCAGGGGTGTTGCTAGGTCTGGAAAAGATCTGGGGCTACGCTAATGCTGGGACAGGCAGGATTCGGGGCTAGCTATGGCCTTTTGGTTGTAGCCCCTGGGATTCTATCTGGGGCTACAACCAAAAGACCAGGGGCTATAGCACCATCAGCCTCCCCTCCCCCTCTCCCAAGCAACGTCTCTGCTGTGTGTTGACAGACTTGTGAGTTTACTATGAGTGTTTTTGCACCACAAGAGGAACAGCTGTGGGAGTTACATGAGTGCCCAAATAGAAAAAGTAGGCTTCCTATGCTTTCGGGGGCCAAACATTCTAATGCTGGATGAGCAGAAGTGGAAACCCCACTGTTGTCCCAAACAGTCACACAGCAGAGTGAGTGCTCTCTGCCCCAGTGCAGCACAAACGGGGCATTGAATTCATTGTAACTGCAGTTTGTGATATGTCAAGATTGTTTGGAAAAATAGGAAGGCTTATGGCGCCATGACCCACTCTCCAGCCTCCTCTAACACTCCTGACACTGTTCATCATGTCACTTCAATGTAAGAATACAAGGTGAGGAAGAGTAAGACAGCTTTAATTATACTAATCCTCATTAGGAACCCACACAGCCCATTTCCTCCCTTTTGTTTAAGTGCTAATTGGACGCATGTTTTGTAAGTCGAACTGGGGAAAAGGCTTTCAGAGGAACCGTCTACGCAGCTCTTGTTAAGCAGTATTGCTAATGGCGGGTACTCATAGACAGCTAATTAGGTCTCCTCGCCTCCTAATTGACGTTGTATACATGTTAGACCAAACAGTGCTGACCTGGCAAACCCCAGCCTATTGAGTCAGGAAAGCACAATAACAGTTGCTGAGCAAACCACTGACAATGTCCAGTGAACCCCTGACATTGCAGCCACAACGAAAATTCAGAAATGTTGCCCCTATCTAAACAGTTTAGTCCAAGATGGCTGTTCCCAATATAACAAGTAATTACTAATACAAATAATGTGAATACTTGGTGTACCCGCCGTATCATTTGCCAAACTAGGGTGATCTTTCTCTCTCGCTCTCCATTTCTCGCTCACTCTGCTGCTCTATTTATTTATTTATTCGTATTTGTAGAGCGCGCAACAGCGCGTGGGCATCGTGGCGCTGTCTTACTCACTCTATATTTCAGTCAATCTCTGTGGGTGAGACCCATGCTGTCCGGTGTGCATTTGTAAGTGCCACCCCAGCTGCTGCTGACAGCAGTGTGACCAGAGACAAAACAGATATAACCTCTTAAGGGCCAAGGACGAGTATGCTCATCCTTTTTGCATAGACTTGCATAATAGCCTGGCACTTAAGGCGGGCGGGGGTATTGTGTTTTTATGGTAAAACATAAAATAAGAATATTGATTTTTATTTATTTATATACAGAAGGAACAATGCTCTTTTCATCACAAAGGAACACACATAAGATAAGAAATCGATATGACGGGAAGCGACTAGCCTCTTACAATTTGGTGAGTTTGAGGAACATTCTGAACAGGTGTGGAAGGGAGTAAAGGGAACAGTCACCGGGGACAATACATAACTAGACAGCAGGTAGGAGCGGCAACAGAGGCACCCACTGAGGTAGGGACTGGACTGGCATATGGAGAAGTACAAAGTAACCATGTTTTTCTTGAAGGAATGTTCCCACCACACTGAGGAGGGTGAATTGTGAATATAGCAGCAGGTAAGGAGGATGGGGATAAGTTCGGTGGGAATTGCTGGGATTCTGACAGGTATACAAAGGGACAAGAGGACCAGGGTTCAGTGTCTCGAACCAAGTTTGTTATTTTATGTTTTATTAAACATTAGTGTTTGTGAATACTGTAAAAGAATTACAGGTTCAGCTGCAAAAACAACCAATCAGTGACCAGCACACAGACATAAGCCTTGTTTTAGTGCTTACAGAAGAAAAAGAACATTGGTTTTAATCTAAGAACAACACTTTCCAAAAAGGAAGGACACTTGGAAAGACAAGAGGGTGTGCATTCTCGGCAAAAAAGTTCTTTTAAAAAACACATTTTATAACTGAACTTACATTTTAAGCTGGTTCTTCATACCATTTTACAAAGTAAATTTCTAATGATCATGTGCGGTATGTAGCGTCGTTTTTTTATTTAGTGTTTCGGTTTAAGTAAACCTTTGGGAAATAAAACATCAATCATAAAACAAAGATCTTATTTACATACACCTAGGAAAATAAAAGAAATGTTTCTACAATTCTAAAATATCAGATATAAAATTCAGTGTTGCAAGGCTCACAGAAGTCTGCCTTCCACTGATGATATTGTATCCCCTTGTTTTACCAACAGAAATTACTTTGAGGTAATTCACTTCAAAGTAATTCCTTCGAAAAAAACTCATTGAAATATATAGTGGTAGGGGCAAGGGGTGAAAAGGGGTGGGGAGGGGTTTGGGGTAGGAGTACTAGTATTGTGAAAGGGGATACTTTGGGGAGACTGCAAGCCCCCCCAAATAAAAAATACCAAAACACCCAATGAGTTTTCTCAAGGAATTACTTCGAAGTTATTCCTGTCGGTAAAACGACATGGAACCAATTATGATTCTAGGTGATATTGCATAACATTTGTTTAAAACACTTTACCAATTTTAAAAAAAAATCTATTTCACGCTTAAACTGTTGATCTGGGCACCCCATAAATAAATGTTCTAAGGTTTTTACAGTTCCCACATGAGCTGGACAACAACGTGAACTTTGCTCAAGATTCAATCATTTATTTCATCGGGAAACCTTAAGCTCAGAAAATTCATCCTCCACCATTTATTGGGTGACTTTCTGGGGTATAATGAAATATTTCCCACACTTTCTTCTTCCAAAAGGGGGAATCTAAACAGGGTATATCTTAAGTTTAGGGATCTGGTGTTAATCCAGTCAGCCTTAGGTTCCTTTTTATTCCCAGAGGGAACTCCATCAGCTCAGATTCATTGTTCCTTAATTGGCAACATAGGCTTTGAACATTGGCAACCCACTTATTTAGAACAATACATGACTGGGTCTCCCTTAATTCTGACAAGATACACACTGGATTAGAAGTGGGATTTAAAGTCTTGGCAATCCAATCAATATAGGATTGTAAGGATTCCCACCTCTACCCAAATCTAATAACTGAACACGGTACTCCCCTGTGAAGATGTATGTGGCATAGTCATACTGAGCCAAGCATGTTAACAGAACCTAGAATAACTATACACATTATTTTCCGATAGGCTATCATTCCAAGATAGTGCATTCCTAGAGGAAGGGGACAACTAGCACCAATGAGGGTTCCTTGCAGCGTTGCATGAATTTAAAGAACATTTTGGGATCATAAGAATGCCCACAGATCTCTATATTTGACACATATGTCCATGATAGTGCACACTGGGCTTGGTGCTCATTTAATTGTTCACAACAAGCAGCCAACTTCAAAGTGTTTGTACCTAAGTTCCATACATACAGATTCAGAAAGCCTCAGAATGTGGATGTAAAAGGGCCCACCTGGCTTCCCATTACAGAGCTTTGAGACCATACCAATGGCAAGAGACACTTTATAAATACCACATTATATTATATTACTTTCACAACAATATTTTGTACTCAAGTGAAAACCATTCTTTTGGGCAATGGGACTTACATAATTGTGCTAAGTCATTAGATCACACACTGGTGACATGCACTGTAAAAGTTAATGTACCAAACCTTCCACTGCCCAGGCCTTTTCTCATGCCATCATTATATGGGAGGATAGCTTAGCGGCAACGTGCGCACCTTGGAAGCAAGACGACGCGAAGCAACACAGGTTCGATCCCCGGGTCCACGCTTAGAAACCTCTGGGTGTTTAAGTGCGGTATAAATAAGCAACTAAGACAAAAAAAATATAACAATGACACGACTAAAAAAAAATAATAAAAACTAACAATTCCTGTAACAGCGCCTCGATACCCACGGGCTGTGTGAGCGCTTTTAAAAAATGCAATAAATAAATATCGCCATGATGCCTAGCT
This sequence comes from Ambystoma mexicanum, assembly GCF_040938575.1. NCBI lineage: Eukaryota > Metazoa > Chordata > Amphibia > Caudata > Ambystomatidae > Ambystoma > Ambystoma mexicanum. The sequence goes on along the minus strand of NC_090922.1, from coordinate 638,355,226 downwards.
CATCACACTTTGCAGTGGTATCACTTATCCAGAGTCTCAATGCTGGTTATAAAGTAGTTTCTCTTTCAAAGTTCTTCACAACACACAGTGGTGGATGTGTATAACAATGGGATGATGTAACCACCGGTCAATTTCCAAAGACCTGATTCTTCACATTGCTGGTAGGTGCTTAGCTTTGCCGGCCCGGAGCAAGTCAATAAAATGTTGCACCCCACCCACAGTGCTGGGCAATGCTGCAGGACCTCACAAAGCGAGGCAGGGTAACCAGTGCCCCATGGCTGGCTAGGCAGGGGAGAGGAGGAGCAGCAGGTCAACAAATGGGCCAGCACTTCCCCCTCTCCTCCATAATACTACAAAGGCGAGCATAGTCGCTGCACCAGGAAACACAGGGATGCGAAACATCAGGGCCCACCAAAGCCAGGAAGTGGGCGGGGGAGCTAGGTTCAGGCACCATAAGGTGCAATTAGCTGTCAGCAGATGCTGGCTGGGGGCTGGCACCACAGCCCCCACCACACAGAATGACCCAAGGGACAGCCCCTGGGTCCTATATAATGGCTGCTGCAGCCATAGAAAGATCAGTTTGTGGACCCTGCACGGGGACCCAAACCAAAGAGTACTCTGTTCACTCAGAGTCTCGTCTTCTTTTTTACAGTCAGGAGGCTCGCTGTTCACTCAGCATCCTCCACTCTTCTTCTGCTTTACTCTGAAAACAAAGTCCACTGCAACCGCAGAGCCTTTGCTAACTATCCTTGAGCATTGTACTGTTCGAAAATCAAGCTGTCCCTGGACACGGCAAAATTGACAAACAAAGAGAGTCTCAGAGGAACTCAGGGCACACCATTGGGCAGCCATGGGTACGGCTTACGAGCGGAAGAAATCAAAGCATCTCCGAAACAGGCGCCGTTTTTCTGTTTCACCTTATCAAGTAAGTGAGCTCCCACACCGGGCAGCGAGGCAAAGAGAAAAGCTTCAGGCCAGTGCGTTTTAAATAAACATCACTTTGGCAGCCGACCAAGACAAAGAGAGAGCGACAGAAAAGCAACCTTGCGTTTCAGTAAGCCTGGAAGTGTTTTTGTGCTGGGGAGTGGCATGCGGGTGACACGGATGGATGACAAGTGTGACAAGACAGGCAATACAGAATGACAGTTGCAGGAATGAGGAGACTGACAACCAGGATGTGAGGTGGAAAAAACTTCGGCCACAAGCTTTATTTTAGTACCAGCCATGGTGCAAAAGAAAAACCAGCCATAACATCACATAAGGATAACAATACTATATTTTGGGGACAGAGGGAACAGGTGAGCGGGGGGCCCTAATCCCAATTAGGGGCCCGCTCGAGGCTGATCCCCGCCGCCATTCAAATGAAAGCTTGTGACAATTGTTTGGCCCCAGCGTGTGAGCTGTGACATGTTCATAATTGCTTGTCTTTGGAGCAGGTTCATCCTGCTTTCTCTTGTCCTTTCCAAGTGAGGTGGGGAGGTGTGCGCTTGTGTGCCTTTCATTGCTGTCCAATCTGACCAGGTTTAGCACTTGCGCCCTCTCTTGCTCACAGGGTGATTTTCGCTGAAGTTATTGCTCTTGATCCGTATTTCTTGATAAAACAAAACCCTGCGTTGTGAAGCCATTCACTTGATCCTCCGCGGGATGTGTTCTTGGAGCCATTTTGATTTTTTGGTCATGTGTTTTGTACTTTTCCAAGGATGGAGGCGTTTTAGCCTCTTGGTCCACTCTTTGGAGATGAATTTGGCACTTTCTCCACACATGATCCACTTGAGTTTTTGAAGCCCCCACGCTCCGTTTGCGGGCTAGTTGTTTCCTCGGGGTGGGTTCTAGGAGCCTTACTAGGGTCTACCCTGATCCAGATCCACTTGTGCTACGAGACCCCTTCTGCGCATTAGGCTGTTTGTTTTTACAGCCGGGGTGGTTTCAAAGAGCCTTACTGGGTTTTTACCCTGCTCCCGATCCACTTGCATTGTGAGACCCCCTCAGCGCTTAGAGCTGCTTGTTTTTACAGCCGGGGTGGGTTCAACGAGCCTTATTGGGTTTTTACCCTGCTCCCGATCCACTTGCATTGTGAGACCCCTCAGCGCTCAAAGCTGCTTGTTTTTACAGCGGGGTGGGTTCAAAGAGCCTTACTGGGTTTTTACCCAGCTCCCGATCCACTTGCATTGTGAAACCCCCTCAGCGCTTAAAGCTGTTTGTTTTTACAGCCGGGGTGGGTTCAAAGAGCCTTACTAGGTTTTTACCCTGCTCCCAATCCACTTGCCTTGTGAGACCCCCTCAGCGCTTAGCGCTGTTTGTTTTTACAGCCGGGGTGGGTTCAAAGAGCCTTACTGGGTTTTTACCCAGCTCCCGATCTACTTGCATTATGAAACCCCCTCAGCGCTTGAAGCTGCTTGTTTTTACAGCCGGGGTGGGTTCAAAGAGCCTTACTAGGTTTTTACCCTGCTCCCGATCCACTTGCGTTGTGAGACCCCCTCAGCGCTTAAGGCTGCCTGTTTTTACAGCTGGAATGGGTACAAAAAGAGAGCCTTACTAGAATGTTCCCTGCTCCCGATCCACTTGTGTTGTGAACCCCTTCAGTGCTTGTGTTGTACTATTTCGCTGCTGGGGTGGGTTCTAAGGGCTTAGCTGGGAACTTCCCCTGCCTACGATCCACTTGCGTACCCCAGTGCGCTTATCTTGCATAAAAAATTGCGAGGGGGTGGGTTCCGGAGCCTTACTAGCAACTTACCTTGCTCCTGATCCACTTGTTGTGAGACCCCCCCTTCTGCATGCATGGAGGTGGATACTTGAGGCTTACTAGTACATGTTTCTGCTCAAGTTCCTCTCTCCTTTTCAGTTTTGTTATACCCCCAGAGCTCCCACCTTTATTGATGTTCTCTGGTGGATTCTGAGCGCCTGGGTCTTCTATAACTGTATTTTCCTAGAATATTAACTAATAGACAAAAAGACCCCCCAGTATTTTAAAAGGGCCCTTCTTGGAGTTGAATTTTTATGTTTATTTTTTGAAGTGAGGTGTTTTAGCCTCCCCTAATGATATGCTTGTGTTCCATCTTCTACCTGGCCCTCGCTATAGCTTTACCTTACAGTTATTTGTAGGGTGGGAGGGATGGTTTTTTAGACCTGCAGCCGTCCTGCTGCTGTTCATGGCTGACGGGGAGGAAGCATGAGAAGGGCCACCTTGCCCCCGCCAGATAAAGGCAAAATTCGGCCTGGGGGCAAGGCGGCCCTTTCTTTGAACTTCAAAAGGCCCCCGCTCAGCATCCGCAGGATGGGAAGGGGGGCCTTTGAAGTATGGAGGGCAAGGTGACAGGGGGCAGCGACTGCCGGTTGTCACCTGCCCCTCTCACCTCACCCTCCTGTCTTGGAGACGCGCTGTCTGGGTTCCCATTGTTAAGGGACCCAGCAGCCCGACCCCACCATGTGCATGCTAAGTGGGGCAGCGCCAAAAGGCACTGCCCCACCGGAGTTAGCACAAACCCCCCACCTCACGGCCCCGGGCCTCCCATCCGGGTGGGCCCGGGTGTATTTCCAGCACTCGTAAAATGTGTACTTGGGATTTAAGGATTCGTAAAAGTTACCTTAAAGCTAATCTTAAATATCCATTGGCATTATGTTAACATGCAGTGTGAAACCAATTTTGAAAAAATACATGCATAAATTGAAATGATCTGTTTTGTTCGAGCGCCCTCATGCAAGGCGGCCGAAGTAAAATGCAGGCTTGGAAATTACCTGCTTGTTTTTGAGCGTTTCCCTCGTCCTGCTTTAAAGCGCAATTATATTATATTAGCATGCCCTAAGCAAACTCTCCCACATAAAAAGCATACCTCAGCGCACGTGCAAAGTAGGCAATCAGAGGCTGAGAACATTAAGCCTGGAAGTGTTTTTGTGCTGGGGAGTGGCATGCGGGTGACACGGATGGATGACAAGTGTGACAAGACAGGCAATACAGAATGATAGTTGCAGGAATGAGGAGACTGACGACCAGGATGTGAGGTGGAAAAAACTTTGGCCACAAGCTTTATTTTAGTACCAGCCAGTGGTGCAAAAGAAAAACCAGCCATAACATCACATAAGGATAACAATACTATATTTTGGGGACAGACGGAACAGGTGAGCGGGGGGCCCTAATCCCAATTAGGGGCCCGCTCGAGGCTGATCCCCGCCGCCATTCAAATGAAAGCTTGTGACAATTGTTTGGCCCCAGCGTGTGAGCTGTGACATGTTCATAATTGCTTGTCTTTGGAGCAGGTTCATCCTGCTTTCTCTTGTCCTTTCCAAGTGAGGTGGGGAGGTGTGCGCTTGTGTGCCTTTCATTGCTGTCCAATCTGACCAGGTTTAGCACTTGCGCCCTCTCTTGCTCACAGGGTGATTTTCGCTGAAGTTATGGCTCTTGATCCGTATTTCTTGATAAAACAAAACCCTGCGTTGTGAAGCCATTCACTTGATCCTCCGCGGGATGTGTTCTTGGAGCCATTTTGATTTTTTGGTCATGTGTTTTGTACTTTTCCACGGATGGAGGGGTTTTAGCCTCTTGGTCCACTCTTTGGAGATGAATTTGGCACTTTCTCCACACATGATCCACTTGAGTTTTTGAAGCCCCCACGCTCCGTTTGCGGGCTAGTTGTTTCCTCGGGGGTGGGTTCTAGGAGCCTTACTAGGGTCTACCCTGATCCAGATCCACTTGTGCTACGAGACCCCTTCTGCGCATTAGGCTGCTTGTTTTTACAGCCGGGGTGGTTTCAAAGAGCCTTACTGGGTTTTTACCCTGCTCTCGATGCACTTGCATTGTGAGACCCCCTCAGCGCTTAGAGCTGCTTGTTTTTACAGCCGGGGTGGGTTCAACGAGCCTTATTGGGTTTTTACCCTGCTCCCGATCCACTTGCATTGTGAGACCCCTCAGCGCTCAAAGCTGTTTGTTTTTACAGCCGGGGTGGGTTCAAAGAGCCTTACTAGGTTTTTACCCTGCTGCCGGTCCACTTGCCTTGTGAGACCCCCTCAGCGCTTAGCGCTGCTTGTTTTTACAGCCGGGGTGGGTTCAAAGAGCCTTACTAGGTTTTTACCCTGCTCCCGATCCACTTGCATTGTGAGACCCCTCAGCGCTTAAAGCTGCTTCTTTTTACAGCGGGGTGGGTTCAAAGAGCCTTACTGTTCGAAAATCAAGCTGTCCCTGGACACGGCAAAATTGACAAACAAAGAGAGTCTCAGAGGAACTCAGGGCACACCATTGGGCAGCCATGGGTACGGCTTACGAGCGGAAGAAATCAAAGCATCTCCGAAACAGGCGCCGTTTTTCTGTTTCACCTTATCAAGTAAGTGAGCTCCCACACCGGGCAGCGAGGCAAAGAGAAAAGCTTCAGGCCAGTGCGTTTTAAATAAACATCACTTTGGCAGCCGACCAAGACAAAGAGAGAGCGACAGAAAAGCAACCTTGCGTTTCAGTAAGCCTGGAAGTGTTTTTGTGCTGGGGAGTGGCATGCGGGTGACACGGATGGATGACAAGTGTGACAAGACAGGCAATACAGAATGACAGTTGCAGGAATGAGGAGACTGACAACCAGGATGTGAGGTGGAAAAAACTTCGGCCACAAGCTTTATTTTAGTACCAGCCATGGTGCAAAAGAAAAACCAGCCATAACATCACATAAGGATAACAATACTATATTTTGGGGACAGAGGGAACAGGTGAGCGGGGGGCCCTAATCCCAATTAGGGGCCCGCTCGAGGCTGATCCCCGCCGCCATTCAAATGAAAGCTTGTGACAATTGTTTGGCCCCAGCGTGTGAGCTGTGACATGTTCATAATTGCTTGTCTTTGGAGCAGGTTCATCCTGCTTTCTCTTGTCCTTTCCAAGTGAGGTGGGGAGGTGTGCGCTTGTGTGCCTTTCATTGCTGTCCAATCTGACCAGGTTTAGCACTTGCGCCCTCTCTTGCTCACAGGGTGATTTTCGCTGAAGTTATTGCTCTTGATCCGTATTTCTTGATAAAACAAAACCCTGCGTTGTGAAGCCATTCACTTGATCCTCCGCGGGATGTGTTCTTGGAGCCATTTTGATTTTTTGGTCATGTGTTTTGTACTTTTCCAAGGATGGAGGCGTTTTAGCCTCTTGGTCCACTCTTTGGAGATGAATTTGGCACTTTCTCCACACATGATCCACTTGAGTTTTTGAAGCCCCCACGCTCCGTTTGCGGGCTAGTTGTTTCCTCGGGGTGGGTTCTAGGAGCCTTACTAGGGTCTACCCTGATCCAGATCCACTTGTGCTACGAGACCCCTTCTGCGCATTAGGCTGCTTGTTTTTACAGCCGGGGTGGTTTCAAAGAGCCTTACTGGGTTTTTACCCTGCTCCCGATCCACTTGCATTGTGAGACCCCCTCAGCGCTTAGAGCTGCTTGTTTTTACAGCCGGGGTGGGTTCAACGAGCCTTATTGGGTTTTTACCCTGCTCCCGATCCACTTGCATTGTGAGACCCCTCAGCGCTCAAAGCTGCTTGTTTTTACAGCGGGGTGGGTTCAAAGAGCCTTACTGGGTTTTTACCCAGCTCCCGATCCACTTGCATTGTGAAACCCCCTCAGCGCTTAAAGCTGCTTGTTTTTACAGCCGGGGTGGGTTCAAAGAGCCTTACTAGGTTTTTACCCTGCTCCCAATCCACTTGCCTTGTGAGACCCCCTCAGCGCTTAGCGCTGTTTGTTTTTACAGCCGGGGTGGGTTCAAAGAGCCTTACTGGGTTTTTACCCAGCTCCCGATCTACTTGCATTATGAAACCCCCTCAGCGCTTGAAGCTGCTTGTTTTTACAGCCGGGGTGGGTTCAAAGAGCCTTACTAGGTTTTTACCCTGCTCCCGATCCACTTGCGTTGTGAGACCCCCTCAGCGCTTAAGGCTGCCTGTTTTTACAGCTGGAATGGGTACAAAAAGAGAGCCTTACTAGAATGTTCCCTGCTCCCGATCCACTTGTGTTGTGAACCCCTTCAGTGCTTGTGTTGTACTATTTCGCTGCTGGGGTGGGTTCTAAGGGCTTAGCTGGGAACTTCCCCTGCCCACGATCCACTTGCGTACCCCAGTGCGCTTATCTTGCATAAAAAATTGCGAGGGGGTGGGTTCCGGAGCCTTACTAGCAACTTACCTTGCTCCTGATCCACTTGTTGTGAGACCCCCCCTTCTGCATGCATGGAGGTGGATACTTGAGGCTTACTAGTACATGTTTCTGCTCAAGTTCCTCTCTCCTTTTCAGTTTTGTTATACCCCCAGAGCTCCCACCTTTATTGATGTTCTCTGGTGGATTCTGAGCGCCTGGGTCTTCTATAACTGTATTTTCCTAGAATATTAACTAATAGACAAAAAGACCCCCCAGTATTTTAAAAGGGCCCTTCTTGGAGTTTAATTTTTTTGTTTATTTTTTGAAGTGAGGTGTTTTAGCCTCCCCTAATGATATGCTTGTGTTCCATCTTCTACCTGGCCCTCGCTATAGCTTTACCTTACAGTTATTTGTAGGGTGGGAGGGATGGTTTTTTAGACCTGCAGCCGTCCTGCTGCTGTTCATGGCTGACGGGGAGGAAGCATGAGAAGGGCCACCTTGCCCCCGCCAGATAAAGGCAAAATTCGGCCTGGGGGCAAGGCGGCCCTTTCTTTGAACTTCAAAAGGCCCCCGCTCAGCATCCGCAGGATGGGAAGGGGGGCCTTTGAAGTATGGAGGGCAAGGTGACAGGGGGCAGCGACTGCCGGTTGTCACCTGCCCCTCTCACCTCACCCTCCTGTCTTGGAGACGCGCTGTCTGGGTTCCCATTGTTAAGGGACCCAGCAGCCCGACCCCACCATGTGCATGCTAAGTGGGGCAGCGCCAAAAGGCACTGCCCCACCGGAGTTAGCACAAACCCCCCACCTCACGGCCCGGGCCTCCCATCCGGGTGGGCCCGGGTGTATTTCCAGCACTCGTAAAATGTGTACTTGGGGATTTAAGGATTCGTAAAAGTTACCTTAAAGCTAATCTTAAATATCCATTGGCATTATGTTAACATGCAGTGTGAAACCAATTTTGAAAAAATACATGCATAAATTGAAATGATCTGTTTTGTTCGAGCGCCCTCATGCAAGGCGGCCGAAGTAAAATGCAGGCTTGGAAATTACCTGCTTGTTTTTGAGCGTTTCCCTCGTCCTGCTTTAAAGCGCAATTATATTATATTAGCATGCCCTAAGCAAACTCTCCCACATAAAAAGCATACCTCAGCGCACGTGCAAAGTAGGCAATCAGAGGCTGAGAACATTAAGCCTGGAAGTGTTTTTGTGCTGGGGAGTGGCATGCGGGTGACACGGATGGATGACAAGTGTGACAAGACAGGCAATACAGAATGATAGTTGCAGGAATGAGGAGACTGACGACCAGGATGTGAGGTGGAAAAAACTTTGGCCACAAGCTTTATTTTAGTACCAGCCATGGTGCAAAAGAAAAACCAGCCATAACATCACATAAGGATAACAATACTATATTTTGGGGACAGACGGAACAGGTGAGCGGGGGGCCCTAATCCCAATTAGGGGCCCGCTCGAGGCTGATCCCCGCCGCCATTCAAATGAAAGCTTGTGACAATTGTTTGGCCCCAGCGTGTGAGCTGTGACATGTTCATAATTGCTTGTCTTTGGAGCAGGTTCATCCTGCTTTCTCTTGTCCTTTCCAAGTGAGGTGGGGAGGTGTGCGCTTGTGTGCCTTTCATTGCTGTCCAATCTGACCAGGTTTAGCACTTGCGCCCTCTCTTGCTCACAGGGTGATTCTCGCTGAAGTTATGGCTCTTGATCCGTATTTCTTGATAAAACAAAACCCTGCGTTGTGAAGCCATTCACTTGATCCTCCGCGGGATGTGTTCTTGGAGCCATTTTGATTTTTTGGTCATGTGTTTTGTACTTTTCCACGGATGGAGGGGTTTTAGCCTCTTGGTCCACTCTTTGGAGATGAATTTGGCACTTTCTCCACACATGATCCACTTGAGTTTTTGAAGCCCCCACGCTCCGTTTGCGGGCTAGTTGTTTCCTCGGGGGTGGGTTCTAGGAGCCTTACTAGGGTCTACCCTGATCCAGATCCACTTGTGCTACGAGACCCCTTCTGCGCATTAGGCTGCTTGTTTTTACAGCCGGGGTGGTTTCAAAGAGCCTTACTGGGTTTTTACCCTGCTCTCGATGCACTTGCATTGTGAGACCCCCTCAGCGCTTAGAGCTGCTTGTTTTTACAGCCGGGGTGGGTTCAACGAGCCTTATTGGGTTTTTACCCTGCTCCCGATCCACTTGCATTGTGAGACCCCTCAGCGCTCAAAGCTGTTTGTTTTTACAGCCGGGGTGGGTTCAAAGAGCCTTACTAGGTTTTTACCCTGCTGCCGGTCCACTTGCCTTGTGAGACCCCCTCAGCGCTTAGCGCTGCTTGTTTTTACAGCCGGGGTGGGTTCAAAGAGCCTTACTAGGTTTTTACCCTGCTCCCGATCCACTTGCATTGTGAGACCCCTCAGCGCTTAAAGCTGCTTCTTTTTACAGCGGGGTGGGTTCAAAGAGCCTTACTGGGTTTTTACCCAGCTCCCGATCCACTTGCATTGTGAAACCCCCTCAGCGCTTAAAGCTGTTTGTTTTTACAGCCGGGGTGGATTCAAAGAGCCTTACTAGGTTTTTACCCTGCTCCCGGTCCACTTGCCTTGTGAGACCCCCTCAGCGCTTAGCGCTGCTTGTTTTTACAGCCGGGGTGGGTTCAAAGAGCCTTACTAGGTTTTTACCCTGCTCCCGATCCACTTGCCTTGTGAGACCCCCTCAGCGCTTAGCGCTGTTTCTTTTTACAGCCGGGGTGGGTTCAAAGAGCCTTACTGGGTTTTTACCCAGCTCCCGATCTACTTGCATTATGAAACCCTCTCAGCGCTTGAAGCTGCTTGTTTTTACAGCCGGGGTGGGTTCAAAGAGCCTTACTGGGTTTTTACCCAGCTCCCGATCTACTTGCATTATGAAACCCCCCTCAGCGCTTGAAGCTGCTTGTTTTTACAGCCGGGGTGGGTTCAAAGAGCCTTACTAGGTTTTTACCCTGCTCCCGATCCACTTGCGTTGTGAGACCCCCTCAGCGCTTAAGGCTGCCTGTTTTTACAGCTGGAATGGGTTCAAAAAGAGAGCCTTACTAGAATGTTCTCTGCTCCCGATCCACTTGTGTTGTGAACCCCTTCAGTGCTTGTGTTGTACTATTTCGCTGCTGGGGTGGGTTCTAAGGGCTGGGAACTTCCCCTGCCCACGATCCACTTGCGTACCCCAGTGCGCTTATCTTGCCTAAAAAATTGCAAGGGGGTGGGTTCCCGAGCCTTACTAGGAACTTACCCTGCTCCTGATCCTCTTGTTGTGAGACCCCCCCTTCTGCATGCATGGAGGTGGATACTTGAGGCTTACTAGTACATGTTTCTGCTCAAGTTCCTCTCTCCTTTTCAGTTTTGTTATACCCCCAGAGCTCCCACCTTTATTGATGTTCTCTGGTGGATTCTGAGCGCCTGGGTCTTCTATAACTGTATTTTCCTAGAATATTAACTAATAGACAAAAAGACCCCCCGGTATTTTAAAAAGGCCCTTCTTGGAGTTTAATTTTTTTGTTTATTTTTTGAAGTGAGGCGTTTTAGCCTCCCCTAATGATATGGTTGCGTTCCATCTTCTACCTGGCCCTCGCTATAGCTTTACCTTACAGTTATTTGTAGGGTGGGAGGGATGGTTTCTTAGTCCTGCAGCCGTCCTGCTGCTGTTCGTGGCTGACGGGGAGGAAGCATGAGAAGGGCCACCTTGCCCCCGCCAGATAAAGGCAAAATTCGGCCTGGGGGCAAGGCAGCCCTTTCTTTGAACTTCAAAAGGCCCCCGCTCAGCATCCGCAGGATGGGAAGGGGGGCCTTTGAAGTATGGAGGGCAAGGTGACAGGGGGCAGCGACTGCCGGTTGTCACCTGCCCCTCTCACCTCACCCTCCTGTCTTGGAGACGCGCTGTCTGGGTTCCCATTGTTAAGGGACCCAGCAGCCCGACCCCACCATGTGCATGCTAAGTGGGAAAGCGCCAAAAGGCACTGCCCCACCGGAGTTAGCACAAACCCCCCACCTCCCAGCTTACGGCCCCGGGCCTCCCATCCGGGTGGGCCCGGGTGTATAAGCCTGGAAGTGTTTTTGTGCTGGGGAGTGGCATGCGGGTGACACGGATGGATGACAAGTGTGACAAGACAGGCAATACAGAATGACACTTGCAGGCATGAGGAGACTGACAACCAGGATGTGAGGTGGAAAAAACTTTGGCCACAAGCTTTATTTTAGTACCAGCCATGGTGCAAAAGAAAAACCAGCCATAACATCACATAAGGATAACAATACTATATTTGGGGACAGAGGGAACAGGTGAGCGGGGGGCCCTAATCCCAATTAGGGGCCCGCTCGAGGCTGATCCCCGCCGCCACCCTGAGGGTATGCTGACCGGCGTCTCCCAGGTCCCCCCAAAATAAGAGATTATGAATTAAGTACAGCCTCTGGCTGCCAGGGTCCAGAAAATATTCCTGGTGAAATGTCCATACCTTCAATGGACAGGTGAACCCTGTCATTGCAGAACATGGCCTGGTTGTGTACCGAGATCCCATGTTTAATAAATTTGAGGCCTGATAAAAGGCAGAAATTGGCCACGGCTTTGTTCAGTTTGCGCCTAGAAATCTCCATGGCTTTGCTGCACTCTGCCCCATGCCACTCTTGGCGAGGGATGATTTCTGACATCATCACTTCTGTTCGAAGTCTTAGCATGCGTGCCAGGGATCTGAGGGAGGTGCCGATTTAAGCCAGAAAAACCTCCTGCCCAGCTGAGGCAAGTCATTGCCCCCGAGATGGGTGGATGATGAGGAGATAATCGGGGGGGGGGGGCTGGAGGGGGAGGAAGATACTATTAGATCAAGTCTTTCCTGATGTATCTTTTGTAAACCCCCGATTTCCAACCCCCAATCCCTTTTATGGCTTTCTCTTGCAACCCCCCCATCCAGGCTTAAGTGGCTGCTCCTATCCTGAAGGCGTGGGATCCAAACTCAGTAGGATTCCATCCTATAGCTATTATAGTCTTCCTGAGGACAGACCTCACCTGGAATCTACTGAGGGCAGACCCAATTTTGTGTGTGAATAATTGCCCCCCCCCGGCTGGGGCGCTTGTTCGTGAAGGCCCTGGTGATGCAGATGGGGCAATATTCTGTTTCCTCAATGCAGTACAGGTTGATGATCCTCCCTTTTCCTAATTGGTCAGTTTTGGACCTACACAGTTTCACAGCCCTACCTCTGATCCTGTGTTTTTGGAGGCTATCTCGCTGATCCTGAACGCCCCAGAGTAGTTGAATGTGAAGGCAGCTCTAAATAGTGAGGTCTCATAGGCATTGTTGCATACTGCAGGGAGGGTGTCTAGCAGAACTTTTTAATTTAGCAAAATTGAGGGGGCGCCTGGTGTCTGTCTTGACCCCTTCCATTTTGGTCCAACCGTTGAGAGCATATCTGGTTAGTGCGCCGTGGGTGGGGTCGGGTGCCACCGCTAATCTAGTGTAATATGAAACTGCTGCCAGATGGGAGAGCTGTGACCGGCTGGCTGGCGGGGGCTGCCTTGGATGTGTCCATGGTGGCCCAAACCTCTTCTGGAACTGCTGTCCTCCTGGCTTCTGCCTGCGGGTTTAGTGCCTTGCAAGTGGAGAACTGAAAATGGGACAGAGCGTCAGTGGCCTTATTATCTTTGCCTGCAATGTGCCACCCAATTATTACCATGTTATTTTCCAGGGTGACTTTTGTCATTTCTCTCAACACTTTTAGCACCAGAGGGCAGGAGGCAGCACCCTTGTTTAAAATGTGTACAACCGCCATGTTGTCTGACCGTGTGACCAGTTCTGTGCTGGCCAACAAGTCCCCCCATAAATAGAGTGCCATCCATATGGGGAATATCTCTAGCAGTGTGATGTTCCTGGACCAGCCCCTCCTCTGTCAGCAGGGAGGCCAGTGCTCTGCGCTCCACTTGTTACCAAAACATACCCCAAATCCTTTGCTGCCAGCCGCATCTGTGAACAAGGACCTTTTGTCTGCGCCATTCATGGTTTTGCGCCATATCACCTGGCCATTGAAATTGTTAAGAAATGATTCCCATATGGACCATATGGCCAGGTCTTGTGTTATTTCCTTGCTCAATCTGATGTGGTGGTGTGGCTTAGTAACCCCCCTCATTTTTAGTTCCAGGGTCCTGTTAAAGATCCGGCCTTGGAACATGATTCTGGTAGCAAAATTGAGCTTCCCAGCAAGGGACTGTATTTCCCGCCGCGTCGCCTTGTCCCTGCCTGTCATCAACCTTATTGTCTTTAGAAGGTCCTCTATTTTGTCTATGGTTAGGCAGCATTCCCTCTTGGAAGAGTCAATCTCTATGCCTAGGAATGACAGGGTGGTGGTGGGTCCTACCGTCTTCTCAGGCGCCAGTGGAAACCCCTAATGCCTGCATGGTTTCACCGAATAACTTTATGGATGAGCTGCTTAGGGGAGACCCTGCTGGGCCAGTGAAGAAAAAATCATCCAGATAGTGTACCATTCTGGCTCTAGGCATGGCCTGTTGGAGTACCCTTTGTAGGAAAGAACTGAACAGTTCAAAGTAGGCACACGCGATGGCACAGCCCATGGGGGGGGGCGTTTATCACAAATAGAATTTGTTGTCAAAATGGAAACACAGGCACTGGTGAGTGTTCTTGTGCACAGGCAGCAGCCTGAATGCTGACTTAATGCCGGCTTTCGCCATGAGGGCGTGTCTACCTGACAGGTTTACTAGGTCAACCACATCCTGCACGCAGCTGTAAGAGACAGCAGCCACAGTGGCACGGATGCCAACATTGAAAGAGCTTCCGGGTGAGTGCGATAAATGGTGGATCATCCTAAACTCCCGCTGCTGTTTTTTTGGTCACAATGGCCAGGGAGAAGCATAAAAAACTCAATGAAGGGAGGGTGTTGGGGAGGGACCCTCAATCCTCCCTAGGTTTAGCTCTTTACCAATTTATTCTCTTATTATGCTGGCTAGGGAAGAGGCAGATTTTTAGGTTTTTGGGTATAGTGGGAGATCCCTGGCCATTGATTGGGATCTGAAACCCATCTTTGAAGCCCTGACCCAAGAATTATCTAGCTGCAGGGTCAGGGTAGTTCTCTAACATTTTTATTAGTTGGTCAATTTTTATTGGTGAGGCCCCCATCTTATAACTAGTACATGTTTTTAACCTCTGTGACTTTTGGGCTGGGCCTGGAGGGAGAGGCTTTTGTGCAGTCGTTGCTGCTGTGGCCACCAATGCATGTGCTGCATTGGTGCTTGTATCTGCACTCAGTGCCCTTGTTGCATGACCCTCTGTTGAAATACCAGCAGGTCCCGGGGTGCTCCCTTTGCCCCCCCGTGCTGCGGTTGCCAAACTGCCCTTGATTCTGCCCCGCTTTTTGCCCCCCTGGGGGCGGTCTTCGAAACGGGCGTTTGTTTTGTCTTGTTGTGACCTATGCTGGTTATGCTGCCTGTTTCTATCCCTTCTGTTGCTTTGCTGCTCTTGTCCTTATTATTCTGAGCACTCTGAGCTGAGTTTTCTTTTAAGACATGGGAAATATACAGTTTGGGGTCTTCCTCTTCCCAGCCTAGGTCAGGGAATCTCTGCATCTCCTTCCTGAACTCTCTATCATAGTCAGCCATGGCTCCCCCACAAAGGTTTTGTGAATCTCCAAAATTCTGTGGTGGTAGGCAATCAGTGCAGTGCCCTCTTCTGGGTATTTTTCTAGGATGATTGTTGATAGGATTTGAAACGAGGCCTCCCAGTTCTGAATATTCTTCTCCAGTGTGGGCCTCTTTGCTCTCTCTTTTTCTTCCTCTTTCTTATCCCTTTTTGAAATGCCAAAACCTAATTCTTCATATTCCAATAGGCAGAAAATGTCAATAAATTGCTTTTTCCAGATCTTTCTCTTAATTTTCCGCTCAATGTGCCATGCAATGGTCTTTTTTAGGCTTCTATTTACACTTTTGCTGGCAGTGCGCCTCCCATATTTAGTCATATGAGGGGTTGGAGACGGTACATCATTGCTAGGCTCAACCCATGCTTTAAGGTGGCCCTGGTCATCCTCGCCCCCAGATTCCGACTCTGTGTCTGTGCTGTCACTCTCGCTGCTGGAGTTGCTCGAGTCATCCCTGTGCCTCCTCTTTTTCCCAGCACCCGCACCCTTATGCCATTTTAAAAATTGTTCAAGCATAGGCCCCAAATCATTGCTTTTCACAGTACCTGATTTTGCTTTCCTTTTGGTGCCTGGGTGGGTGTCTGAAGAGGCGGGCATGCTGCGGACGTCAAGGCGCTGCTTCTTCCTAGCTGGTTGCTCCCTTTCTGCTGGCTCCTCATCGCCGTCGACCTCCTCTGCCAGGGCGGCTGCGTCATCCTCGTCGAGGCCGGTGGATGCGAGCTCTGCCATTCTTTCCTGCACCACGTCCATGCCATGGACGGCTTCCGCTGCTTTGGCCCATTCCAGGAGTAATGTTTCTTTCAGGGATAAGGCGTTGGCCATCTCTTGCCTGTTTGGATCTCTGCGTGCTGGTTCGTACTGGGTTGTCTTTGTGTTTCCCAACTTGCTGAGTCGGTCAGGGTCCTCTTCCCCCCCTCTTGTAGTTCCCAGGTAAAGTAAAATGCTGGGGCTCTGTGTCTGCCTCCTTCCAAAGCAGGTCTGCCGAAATGTGTGCCTGGGAATTCCGGCTGTCCCCTGTCCAGCTGTTAAAGCCGGTGCTCTGTGTAGTTCTGCTTCCCAGGCTGAAGACACAGAAAAACACGGCCGCCGCAAATTCTGCTCTGCTCCTTAGCTGCACGTTGCTTGTGACCTTTGACTCGGTCAGGTTTGGAATGCTGTGGCCTGTCAGTGTCAGCCCACAGCCCCCCCGCTGTATCCCCCAGAAGGTATTTTTAATTTATCTTCGCCGTCGTGACACAATGTCAGATTAGGACAGGTCTCATACAGCAATTGTCCAGCTGTACCTTGTCCTATGTATGAGCAGCGTTGATTCCTCGCAAAACACTGGCAGCAGCCCCCCCCCCCCGTTGAAACAATCACCTGGCTGTAGCTGGGCTCTTTCCTTGAAGCAATTCGCCTGAGTGCAACACTGTAGCGCAGCGTTGGTTTCTTTACAAAATTCCACTTCGATGGGAGGTGCAGGAGGGGCTGGGGAGCTTGCAGCCTTCTCTCCTAGGAAAGCACAGCAGCAGTGTGCCTCTCTGTCTTGTTGAAGCCTGCGGGGCTGGGGAGGCCCACTCACCGACGGGTCTTCACTGCTGTAAATTATGTCAATGTCCGCTTTTTCTGCGCAGCCAGGTAAAAATTGTCAGCTGGACCCAGCAAACGGTGCTCCTTCTTGTCCTGGTGCTCTGTGCAGACCTGCAGCCGTCCTGCTGCTGTTCGTGGCTGACGGGGAGGAAGCATGAGAAGGGCCACCTTGCCCCCGCCAGATAAAGGCAAAATTCGGCCTGGGGGCAAGGCGGCCCTTTCTTTGAACTTCAAAAGGCCCCTGCTCAGCATCCACAGGATGGGAAGGGGGGCCTTTGAAGTATGGAGAGCAAGGTGACAGGGGGCAGTGACTGCCGGTTGTCACCTGCCCCTCTCACCTCACCCTCCTGTCTTGGAGACGCGCTGTCTGGGTTCCCATTGTTAAGGGACCCAGCAGCCCGACCCCACCATGTGCATGCTAAGTGGGGCAGCGCCAAAAGGCACTGCCCCACCGGAGTTAGTACAAACCCCCCACCTCCCAGTTTACAGCCCCGGGCCTCCCATCCGGGTGGGCCCGGGTGTATTTTAAGGAAATAAATTAACATTTTAGACTTTTTCGTCATTTTAAAATTACTGTGCTGTAAGTTAATGAGCATGCAAAAGCACACAGTCAAAACAATATAAACAAACATCTGCGCAAAGAACATAGAGGCAAGCTATACATGAAGCATCAACAAAATACATCGCACGTGCGAGGCAAATGAAAGGTTTGTTAAACATCCCGAGGGCTGCCTCATAAAAGCATTAAGCTCTGCAGCCGCCGAACCCGCTCCGGCTTTTCCAGCTACGAGGAACGGAAGTAGCACTTGTTTAATTAAAGTCAATGTAGCCGGTCAAGTGGCACCACGAGTAGAGCGCTCGCCTTAACATCTGTACAGTACTTGCTAGCGCAGTCTTGAATCTCAGCATTTCATCCTTCCAAGGTCGATAAGTGAGCACCACACACCGTGGGTAAGAATAATCAGCGCTCAGATACCCGAGGTTTCGTAGCGCTGTATAAATGCCAAATTATTATTGACTGGAGCTAAACGGGTCATTGTCTATTTTGGAAGCTGCTGTCACAAAACGGATCGACAATTACATCAGACAACATACTTTATGGACATGACTGGTGTTTATTTAAATAGTGTCCATATAGAACTAATCAGCAAATAACAGAGGGCAGCATATTTTAACAATGCCATGTATCATGAGCCCAGGCACCAACAATTTAGTGTCAAAAGCTTGAGATGACAAAGAACTGTGCGGATAGCTCACCAGCCAGGTTGACAGCACACTGGGCCTGCTGAAGGAGGTTCGAATCCCGGCAGGGCCAAACCCAGCTCCCCCCCCCCACCGGGAATAAGACAAATGCAGGAACAATAGCTTCCAAATACCACAACCACACAGTGCAAGCATTAAAAATATAAATCCCGGTTTATGCGGGACAGCCAAGGTGCCCAAACTGAATGGTCATTTTCTTTTTCCCGTTAGGCAGAGCGAAACTAAGGGGCAAATAAAATTGACAAAGTAGTCATACCTTGCCAGGCTACGGGGTAACAAAGATGAAGCTCACGTAAATACAATTTTAACACTCTGCACAAAGAACAGAGACCCTGAAGATCCCCAAGCACAACATCAACCAGTTGCCCAAAACGGGCAACAACATAACAATTCTACCCACACACCGTGGGTAATAATAAGCAGTGCTCGAATATCAGAAGGTTCGTAGCGCTATATAAATGCCAAATCAGGTAACCAGTCATGAGATAAAAAGGGTAGCAAGAACTCAGTACCCGGATACGGGGTACAACAAGGCGTGGAACATGCCAACCAAAACAGGGGCAGGCCACGAACAGCAAGCAACAAGTCAAATTACCACAAAAACTTGCACAAGCACTACAAATCAAGGTAAACAGCCAGGGGGTGAGTTATAGCTCCAGCACAGTACCCTGACACGGGGCACAAAAGGCGTGAAGCATGCCACCCAACAACAGGGGCAGGCCAAGGACAGCACACAACAAACCAGATTACCAACAAACAAAACAGTTTCTCCTCCAACTAAAACAGCTACCCAAAATGGAGCGAGCCAAATATTTCTGTATACGCAGAATAAACTTGGAACCCTGAAACAGGGTCAGCTTGAAACAAAGGCCACAAGAAGGAGAACCCGTTGAAAGGGATCGCCAGCTAAATACAGCTATCCAAAAATGCAGCTGGCCAAATATTTCTGTATTCGCAGAATAAACACAGAACCCTGAAACAGGGTCAGCCTGAAACAAAGGCCACAAGAAAGAGAACCCGATGAACGGGATCTCCAACTAAATACGGCTATCCAAAAAAATGGAGCTGGCCACATATTTCTGTATACGCAGAATAAACACAGAACCCTGAAACGGGGTCCAAAAAACAACACACAACTAAGGAGAACCTGAACTCAGGGGACCCAGTTGCAACAACACTAATGAAGTAGTGCAACAGATCCAGAACACAGGCACGGAAGGGGGCAACGACAATACAACAAAAGAACACGGAAGCATCCAGGACATCCGGGGCCAGCGGTGAGATGCCAGGGGAAGAAGGGTCGACGACACCAAAGCCACACGGCAAGGTAAGTAAGATAGCACCCACACAGGGCATCATATGACACAGATCCCACACACCTTTCAATGGCACAATCAGCCAGGGCCCCGAAAGTCACACACATGCAGGCAGACGAACGTTGAGCCAGCCCCACAAACAGTTCAAAGATCTGAAACAAACAGCAAGGACCGGACAGACAACCTAACAGTCAGGTACCACAGCAAGCAGAGCGCCTTGCAGCCACAACTCGCATAGAGGGTGGTCCCAGAGTTCAGTCCAGTTCATACCAAACACAGCCTAACAGACCCCAAACATCAAAAGATGTACGGTCTAACATGGAAAACCCGCACAGAAAAAGAGAGCCGGGCCAGTTAGCACAACCACCGGCACACCTCAGGGGCAATAATAAAAAAACAGAGCCATAGTGAGAGCCGAAAGATTATGCCAAAACCCAGAAACCAATGCAACAACAAGCAAGAAATGTTCCAGACCATCAAGACCCTCCGCAACATGCAGGTAGTACCCAAGCGGTTGACCAGTTTTGCCAGTGGTTCGAAGTGGCCGAGATTGGAACAGAGCAGCATCAACATAGGTGACAGAACAGACAAACACAAATCAGGGGCCAGAATAAAAACCCCAGGCTTGCCGCTAAGGGCAGCCTAAGTAACAGATAGAAGAGATATCCCCTAAACATAGCTGCACCCTCCAACACGGTACAGCGAGTCAGATAGTGAAACAAGTAGAGCGTGCACCCTGACATCAGGGCTGGGCCTGCTGAAACAGGGTCGAACCCCGGCAGGGCCGAACTATTTTCTCTCAGGTCGAGAAAAGAACACCACACACCGTGGGAAAGTAGCAGCTCTCAGATACCTGAGGGTCTTTAGGGCCGCATAAGTAACAAAAACAAAACATGTGATGCACATGTGTCCAGAACAAAATAGAGAAGGAAATCAAAAGAAGTAGCGGGACATACAATAAATATGGTATATTTGGTAAAAGAAAGGCCATTAACACATGGCAAATCAGTTTGACAGTACACCAAGATGTTTGAGAACTGGGTCACAGCCTACCAGGCAGCAAAAATAAGGAAAATACAAGCAAGAAACAGAAGAAGACAAAAAACCAACAACCAAAGCCGGGGGCCTGGAAAATGCAAGTAGCACTGAACCCAAAAACGGGGTCTACAAAAATAATAAGCAGTGAGGTTTAAACACTGCACAACACAACCGGCCAACGTCAGACGGCCGAGGCCAGGGTGTTACAAACAGCACCAAACCTGAAAACAGGTTAAAAAAAAATAATTTAAAAAATAATTTAAAAAAATCAAGATGCAGTGGGGAACAAACACCACATAGCACAACAGGCCAATGCCAAAAGGCCGGGGTCAGGGTGCTACAAACAGCACCGAACCTGAAACAGGTTCAACATATGTAATAAGCAGTGCAGAATAATCACCACTCAGCACAACAGGCCAACGCCAGAAGGCCAGGGCCAGGGTGTTACAAACAGCACTGAACCCGCTAACAGGTTCAACATAATTAACAAGCAGTGCGGAATAAACACTGCACAGCACAACAGGACAAACGCTCGGGGTGGGGGCCAGTGTGCTACAATGTAGCATGGAACCGGAAAACAGGTTCAACAAAAATTAATAAGCAATGGGGGGAAAAAGGTGCCTGGGTGGACAAACACCACACAGCACAGTCGAGCAGGCCAACCCTGCAAAGGGCCAGGGCCTGCGCTTCTGTAAAGTATAAATAACTCAATAATGTTCTAAGATCAACAATCAGGCCAATGCCACAAAGGCCGGGCCAGAATGCAGCTAAACTACAGATTTAAACTGTTAGATTCTATGAACAAACACTGGAAAACAGGGGAACCTAGCCTTGATTGTTCCACCAAAAAGAGAAACAAACTTAGAGCAGCCTTACAAAGGGAAAGTAGAGGCCAGCACGCGATGCCGGCCCACACAAGCCAAAACCCCTACAGGGGTCAGCGCCAGGCGCGTCAAAACAAATAGCCTAAATTAAATGGGAACAGAATATGCAGCCAGGGAAAAAAACAACCAACAACTTTTGGGGGAAACCTGGACAGCCGGTAACCCATCCAGGTTGTGGCGGCACAGAGCAGAGGAGGTAACCTCGGGACCCGATGCCCAAAAGTACTACATATTATGGTTATTGTAATTATGATTATGTTTTGTTATGACCATAACTGTGCAATAAAATCCGACAGCCTTTTATTGCCAACACCTACACAATGTCTTGCGTACTACCTGGGGGGCAGGGAATAAGCATGGGGACCGGGCCCAGTGTCACCCAGGACATGTTACCTTCCTGAAGGCATATGGGTCCACTGATTAAATGTTGCACGGACCACTATGAGTTGAATCTTGCCTGTCGGCAAAGAAAGGAAAAGAGTCACGAGATGCTGAGAAAAAAGATCCCCTCCCCCACCTCAAAAAGCCAGAATACACTGACAAATCCAGGTCGGTGAGGCGGAAAAAACACAACTTGCTGTGAATCAGCACATTTAGGAAGTGAAAGAACCAAAAATCCTGCATTCTGGGAACTCAAGTAAAAATCAAACTGCGTTTACAACAAGTCGTGTCAACCGTTATATGATATGAGCTGGAATAGCAATCCCACAGCGTTTCACAACGAAGCGAAAGAGATTGTGCGAACTAAAAGAAATGCTGCATTCTAGAAGTTGAAAGAAAAGTCCACAGCATCTACAATCAAGAAAAGGAGACCATATGCACCAAGAGAAACGGTGCATGCTGGTAGTTGGAGTAAAAATCCTCTAGGGTTTGCATACATTGTGGACCAAGAGACATCCAGCATTCTGGCAGTTGGACTTAAAATTCCCTAGCATGTGCCAGCAAGAGAAAGAGCCTATACAAACCAAAAGGAAAGCTGCATTCTGGGAGCTGTGGTAATAAAGCCACAGCCATGAGGAAGGAGTGGGTGAAACAAGCAACTCCCTGCATGCTGGGTGTGTAGTAAAAGAAATCCCAGCAGGCTTACAGACAAAGCCAGGAGTTTCTGGGAAAGAAGAGAAACACTGCATCTGGATTTTGAAATAAAACCCCATCATTTTCAAAACCCAGAGAAAGAGACTGATAATAAAAGAAACTCTGCTTATTGGGAGTCGCAGCGAAATCCCAAAGAGTGCGGAATTCCGAGCAGGAGAGCATTGCCTAGCAGCATAACGACGCTGCACTGTGGACAGAGTAGTTGTGATGTGAGCTATTCATTGGGTAGAACCCCGAGTTTAAAGGAGGGAGAAAGTCAGAATCGAGAGGGGAAGCGGGGGCAAAAGTCCCCGGACAAATGACAAGCAATCTAATAACGCTTTAGAAGCATATGCTTCTCTCTCTCTACCTCTTCGCCATGGTTCATCAGGACCTATCAAAACATAAGAACAGCAAAAGCACCTTAAAAAATGACTCACTAAAAGGTACACCATGTTTGCTTAATCGCTTAGGAAAGTAAACGCTGAGTTCTGGAATAATTTTTTGAGGCTGGGTCACTTGGTGGGGTTGGGGGCTAAAACCTGGTTTTCTGCTTCTCGACACCCAACTCTTCATTCAGACTTCAAAAGAAATCACAGCCTTCTTCAGGGTTATGATGTAAAGAGCTGATAGGTCAGGCAAAAACAAGTATTACTTTGGATTATAAATGAACGCCTCGGCTGTTCTAGAACAAGTCTGTCTGCATTATCATCACCACCAAAGGTCAACTCCCTTCTTAACATGATTCCACGCTGGAACGTGGCGCACTGACATGCTGTTTCCAGTCGGGCGCATTTCTTGTAACTATTTGTTTGGTTTCCTGTGGAAGACAGGGCCAGTGTGTTCCTTATACCGTCTGCACACCAAGCATAGGAATGATAATTGCCTATGAGTCTAATCATGTCAACTAACGATGACGCATATATTGTAACACATTCTCCGCCATGCACAATGCCTGCTAGAGCAAGAGTCCTGTGTACTCAAAATTACCAGCTCCTCATTAGGTTTCCACCAAAAGTAAACCCAGGTATTCCCCTACACTTTGCCAGACAACCTACAATCCGAATCAACAGCAAGGTCATTGGCAGTACAGGGCTATATGACATGAAAGCCTGTTACCCTGTCACTAACGAGGGCGCAACCAAACCATTGACTGCTGGGGAAAGGCCTGAATTCTGCCCTTTTCATACAATCCTACCCACTAGCAGAAGCCACCACCCCTCATAAAAGGGCCATGCCCCACTTTCCACAGTGCCTACCAGTCTCAGCATAAGTAATTGTAACTGGGTATTTACAACACACTTAATACCCAGAGGTTTCTAAGCGTGGACCCAGGGATCAAACCTCTGTTGCTCCGAGTGCGTATCCCCTGAGCTATCCTCCCGGCCTAAGGAATACCCAGCTGCGGCCCCAAGCACATCACGACCTGCCAGTAATTTAGAACGCCACTCGAATACTGTGCCAAGATCACAACCACCACTGGGTGCTTACATATTTATTCACAAAGACCATCAACTCCTCCCAACTACTGTACGTAAGTCATATCATGAGCCAAGAGACTCAACAGCGCGTGATGGCTGTTTCGTGGTTCATTGGCAGACCATTGATTAGCAGAGAACTCAGGCGCAAGACTGTGCCAACATATGGTAAAAGGATACTGCATTGTTGACACACGAGGAAGGTGTAGTGTAGGCACCGTCACTTCGTCAGAGAGCAGTGACAGCAATATTCTTGGCCACCTTCCGGGAAGAAGTGACAGGGTTGGAGGGCACTGGCTACTGCAGGGGTAGGGCTTTACAATTGCCTTTGGGTCTGAGGAGAACCACTTGGGCTGCATACTTTTTCAGTTTGTCTTACAGTGCCATGCTATGTTATTGCAGGACATCTATAGCAATTCTTCCACTTAAGATCCTGCATTACTGTGGTAGAATTATTCAGGAGACACGATGTGCCTAGTTGTTTGGACATTTTAGGACAGAACAGGAAGTAGAAGGATGTTATCCCTGAAGAAGGACCTGGAAGGTCTGAAATGCATTGGATGGTCGTCTGTCTCCAGCTGAACTTCAAATGTGATTATCTACTGAAGAAAATCATTCAATTAAGGACTGGTATCTTGGATTCATAAAGATGGACATTTAATAGCTGCGGTTGTCTCCTTGTTCTATTTCTTTTTTTTAGAGAATCACCTGTTGTTCCACAAAAACTGCAAACTTTTATTTTCAAAAAGTCTTTTGCATTTGATTCTTGACTTCTGTGATTGCTCCTTCCTGTTGCATCATCCCACTCTAACACTTTATCTTGGGCGTCCGTTGCCATCCCACTCTTACTTTATTTCCCCCTCCCCGTAATGACATCATTTATCACCTATTTGTCTGCACTCATTTATTGCACTTTATTGCACTTGTTTTACAAAGATATTCCTGTTTTTCTCCCATTTACTTTGCACTTAGGGGATCTCAATGTTTCCAAAGCTGGTGAGCACACGCCCAAGTGATAGAGCTTTGTGGCTGTGAATGGACTGAATGACAAATTCCAAAGCACACATTAGACAGATTCCATCCTCTGGAATGACCGTATTGACCACTCTTCTGTTCAAAACAGCCACCCAGCATTTTAAAGTGGTGAAGAGGCAGAGCAGAGGTCTGGTTTTAGGCCAGCTTCTGCCAGACCCCGCAATCAAGTTGATTGGGGGGTCTTCAAGGCCATGATATTGCAATCCTAATACTAGAAAATATGCAAGAGCGACAGAGAAATACTAATAAAGTAAGATGTGTATTTTTGAAGTCGATTACCTGTAGCCAGCCACTGTCGCATCTCCAGAGGTTACCTCAATATCTCCTGTCAACATTTTGAATGTGGTTGTCTTGCCAGCGCCATTTACTCCCAGAAGACCAAAGCACTAAATGAAAATCCACAACATGGTTTTGCTTGCATTCATGTCTCTTGTTTCTGCATGCTAAATCATTTATAATGCACTTTCATGCCAGCATTGCCATTTCCAAAACAATGTAACCACATTAGCAGCCGAGAGGTAATCTCACAAAAAACCCAATAACCCCAAGCCAATCAGAAGGCTTGGACTATGGGCTTCACCTCATGGTATTACCCCGAATCAGAGGACTCTGATGTGCTCAATGTCCCTCAATGCAGCTCTTCCTTCATCCGCCTTTGCATGTCTCACCCACAAGCCCCCAGGCTCTCCTTCCTCCACTGCCACCCCACTCCCATGTATGCCTGCTCTTTGGCCTACATGCAGCCTGTCACCCCCATGGAGAATGAACACAGGAGACAATGCTCCCATCCCCGGCCCCTGGGCACTGCACACTCTACCCTCTGCCTCCACGACATTTACTGACACAACTTGCCTCTGTTGCCTGCTTAACTTCCTTGCCCCACAGGTGGCTATCACCGAAATGGACAAATACAAGAGGTGCCCATCTCATTTTTAGGGGTAGCCATCTTCTGCAGTTGTTTGAACTTGACAAATGGCTGCTGCGTTGTTTCTCAGCATTAAATAATAAGGCTATTAGCTACTACCCCAGGAAACTCGCCAGGGTGCTAGTAGGTATAAGCCCCTTGCAGTCAGGCTTTACTGGGTGATAAGGGCCACCACGCCTTGTCTTTGCCCAATTAGTTAACTTCGTATTCCTGGGCATTACTGCACGGTAAAGCACTGCTGCTTATAGCTTATTGCGTAATTAAAACACTAGAACGTTGGATGGTCATTGCAAACAACGGATCCTCACAGGGCCTTAACAACTGTTACATGGCCTACTGGCCCTCTCACAACCTTTTGCATCATGCTCAGTATCTCCTTTTACCAACATTCCAAGCAGGGTCACTCACTCTAAGATATCAAGAAACGCCTCCAACTTTTTTTTTGGCTCTATTGTGTTTTTGTGATTTGTTCCTACTGATTGTATTAGAGACCTGGGTGGGGGTCTGTATCATGTGTTATCATCCATTACCCTGGGTATGCACCCTTGATTTGGCCTCAGGCCCCCAACTTAGGTGTGGGCCAATAATATGAAATACGCCAGAAGAGGCTTTTTTTGTAATCTGATTATGCTACGTTTGAAGAACCCTTCTCTGAGCTCTGCATGGATTTCACGGCAACGAGGAAGTGTGCAACATTTATTTATTTATTTGTATGTATTTATTGTTGATGTATAAGGGGCCGACTGCTTAATGTAACGCCAAGAGGAAGCGGGGAGACACAAAGGCAAGGGAGAAGGGAACACTTACACGGTCATTCACAGTCCTTGATGCATTCAGACCGTACATGTGTGAGGGTGAAGATTAGAGGGGAACAAAACGGTTAGGAGTTTGAAGAACAGGTAATTGCAAAGTAAACAAAACAAGGCAGTAAATGCAAAGCCGATAAACAGTGTGGGCCTCATCACGAGTTGGGCTGTAGCCCTTAAATGCGGTGGTAATGGTAAGGGCTGGCCCTACCACGAGTTGGGCGCTAAATCCAGCTTTTTTTCTGGAGGTGAAAATCCCTGTTTTCGGCGGTATTACAGCTGGCTGTATTAGCCTGCAGTATTAGCACCGAAAAGTCCCCCTTGGATCCAATGGACCCAATCAGGAATGGGGATTTATTGTTAAGGCCCAACCCGTGATCCAGTGGTAATGCCACCGGACCGGTCGGTGCTAGGGCTATTACAGAGGACAGTATTACAGCCAGGAATACAGCCCAACTTGTGTGTCGTAAACGTCGCACTGGGCCAAAGAGTGAGCAGAGGAAACCCCAAAAATGACGCCAATCAGGAGGAGGGCTATACTCTACGTCCTCCCCCATTAGCAGACATGGGGTGTGGAGGAGAGGTGATAGGAGTGTGAGGTGGCTTGGGAGGATACCAGGCATCCTGGGAGGGGCACCACAACATGGTGGGTGCAGTTGCAGACTTTACACTGACACTCAACAACCTACCCCCATTAAATATGTGCCAGGGAGTCAACAGCACAGATACTCGCTTTGCAGCAATGGTCACGCAGTCGACATGTATACAAGTGTAACAGCTCTTTCAATGTGGGTCTCTTAATACAGCAACATCAATGAGTGACAGCACCCTGCTGTGCCGTTATACACTTAAGAAAAGTGTGTCTATAACGCAGATGACGTTATTCTGTTTATACTCCCATACTCAACAATGAAGCATGGGGGGGAGGAGGATCCATATCTGCAGTGCCACACTTAATAGTTACTAGTTTTTGGGAGCAACGTAACAGTAAAAGGTAGTGCATATGACCGCTATGGCATCAAAGTACAGCCAAGGTACCAGGATGACTAGAGAGCTGCAGCTAATTGATATGTCACTAGAGGAAGGCACCAGACAAGTGAACAGTGATTAAATGGCAGTGAGAAAAAGGAGGATAAGAAGGTCTTTAATTGGGCTAGGGCTAGCCGGGGTGGAGTCCTGGCACGTCTTCAAAAACGGCCTTTGATACAGAGTTTTTTTGTTGGTGCTCCTTTCAGAAAACCACTACCTATTTTGTCAAAATATAATGTAATGGACAGTCTTATGTCACCACCATGTGACAAAGATTGATGTTCAACTGAAAGATCCCAAATTCACACCCCAGTGTGAACTCAGCCTTTTATTGGTCCCAGGTTGAGAAAATGAGTCATCTTTAGTTGGGTAATAGTATAAGCTGTCATTCAGAGGGCCAGGCAGTTGCAGGAATGTGGATCTAAGGGCTGTATAAAAATCAAGATACAATGTGTACTCTTGTACAAGCAAGATTTGGTAGCATGACCATCCTTTCAACAAACACTTGGGCACATTGGTTGAAGTCATAAGCAGAAGGAATTGATCTGCGGGTCATTTTTTACATAGTATCAATTTCCGAAATCTTCATGCTTCTAAGAGCATTCATAATTAGGTTATTTAAATAAAATGTAATGGTACTCAATAATCCAACCTCTTGGGGATGAAAGGATGAGTCAGTAGGCCCCACCCAGTTTAGAGCCACACACCTCAAAGTGCACATTGAATTTGTTGAAATTTTGCACACACAGGCATCAGGTTGATATTTATACACAGCTCCATACCATTATGAAGTCAAACATCCTTGCAGGGGAGGGAGTGGATCAACAAAGGTTAGTTAGGAGGGGGCTATGCTTGCCCCCGTTCACCCTTCACCCAGCGAGTGCAATGTTGAGCCATGGAGGACAGGGGAGGATGAGCTGCTGTTTAATACTTCAGATTCGTTTTGTTTGGTGTGGCAGGGGTTAATTGTGTCCTGCCCTAGACACGGCAGGGTCATCAGTAGTGTAATGGGGGACAGTAACAGGTGAGGGGGAAATCCCCCACATGCTGGAACACGATGTTAGTCCCCCATTACACCACTGAAGACCTGCTTTGTCTGCTGCAGGCCACAATTAGTTTGCTTAAAGAAATGTGTTTCCTTTGTAACTTATGAGCCTATTTTTGCAGGTTAGAATACAGTGTGAGATTGCTTTTGCTTTAAGAACAGGATTTTCAGAGTTATTTCCTATTTTGCTATTGTTATATAAAAGGTATCCTGATTTTTTTTTTTAAGCAAAAGGCACCTCTGCTGTTCTTGACAACACGGTATTTATATCTCATATAACAAATAGACCACCATTTGATTTCTGTAACTTTCTCTATATTCAGTGTTTTGGGGAAATGTACGCCCACCACTGTTTCGGACAGGCCCAGCACTTAGGCCCCACCCCTTGATAGTGCCCCCCTCCCTTGATAGGGTGCCCCCTCCCTTGATAGGGCCCCCCCTCCCTTGATTTCCTATTCCACATAAAGCAAGAGGGACGCGCAAACAGAACCCACCTCTCCAGGGCGAACGCCAATGCAGAGCCTGTCCACCGCCGGGCTGTGTTTGCCTGAATAGGTCTAAAAAAGAGAAACAAAATATGTAATCATGGAATAATCCGAAATAAAAAGGCATTTTTTAACAGACGAACATCATGTTCCTTAAACTTGAAGGACTGTGAAAACACTGGTGTCATTCAGCAATCTGAACCGATGGGCTGGCCACCATGGCACCACCGCAGAGGCAAAACCCATCTCTGCATGAGCAATCAAAAAAGGGAAAATGTTTTGCCGTTTAGTAACAGTGCCTCAACTAATTTCACCAACATTTAGTCATTCAATATTCTTATTTTTAAACAACTTTATTTAAGGCCAATGAAAAAAAGGCATAGTGGTGGCTTGCAATACCTTCATCTTTAGCCCAAAGTACTCTTACTCGTGCTATCAGAAAGTATAATAGGTCCAGACCTTTAAATTCCATCACTGAGAGTATATCTATTGAATTATACAAGGGTGTTTCTCAACTAGTGGTGTATATTCAACCAAAGGGCTCCAAGTGACATCTGTGCGTCGCGCCAGTAAGTGAAAGCCATCTATATTGTTATGTTGTGTATGGGCCCCTGTGAACGTTTTTCAACCCCTGTGCTGTCCCTTATGGGCCAGAATTGCAGGGTTGTAGAGTGGAGGCATTAAGAACAAGGGCTTATTACGAGTTTGACGGTGCAGGAAAGTCACAGTAATTCCACTGGCGACACTTTACCCTCAACGTTCTACACTGCCAAATTCTGAGTGTCCGGTGAAGTGGCGGAAATCTCTCCAGCAATTACTGGAGGTTTCTCCTCCACTTTACCACCACAAAATTGAACGTTTACCTCAAGCAGAGTTATAGCCGAGGGAAATTCCTCCAAATCCCCAATGGAGACCTTTAGATGCCAGTAACGGGGATCGACACTGCCTTGCCACCACTCGCAATCAGGTGACATTGCATAGCTCATTGGAAATGCTGGCTGTGGCACTGTATGTTTGTATGTGCGAGGGGGAGCTCCAGCACCTCCTCGCACATACGAAAAGAGCAGGCTGGAGCAGGGCGTTTCAGCACCCACACGCAGGCCAATGCAGATGGTACGTTTATGTTCATTTTTTTTATGAAAACATGTGTATGGATGCATGTTTGCTTGTGTTATGAGTGAGTGTATGGTGATGGGTGCTCATGTAAATGATAGAGTGATTGCTGTATGAATGTGTGTTTGTGTCAGTTTGTTTTGGTCCCTTGAGCTGATTTTGGCAAGTGGTGGATGGAGGGGGGAAGGAGGGTTGTACAACAAAGGCATTTTAAAAATGACTATATGCCTTTGCTGCACAATCCCGCTACCCATATGCTAAAATCAGGTCTCCTTCTGATGCGCTGTTGAGCCCAGGGGACAGGGATGGTATTTTTTTACTGGATTTCTATCATAGATGTCAAGTTAAAAATACCATGCTTTCCCCCTTAGCACCCTAATAATGCCTTACATACACACATAATCATGTTGATTGTGTTAGGCCCAGTGGGGCCCAGGGGACAGTGATGGTATCTTTTTACTGGACATCTATCATAGATGTCCAGTAAAAAATGTCATGCCTGCCCTCTGGACCCCTCAGCACCAATTGCAAACTGTTTGGCTATTTACCCATTTTTTTAAAGTATACTCTACAATGCAACATGGTAACCCATTATTTAAAAAAGAATTCACGGGTGGAAACCCCCCCCCGCCCGAACCCCAATTGATTGTTTCGGGCTCCCTCACTGCGCTTGGTCGCTATGGTATTTTTGGGGGAAATAGTTATGCCCCTCCACTTAAAAATTCACCAGCCGCCACTGGCCCTCGGACTGTGTTGGGAACGGATGGGGGAGACCAGGGACTGTGGTGGCAGCAGGATGGGTGGGAGCCATGGGATAGTTGTGGGAGCAGGGTGGGGAGAGGCCTGGGTGTGTGATGGGGTGGGGAGAGCCCAGGGACTGGGTAGAAGTGGAATGAGGGAGCCCAACGACTGTGATGGGAGCAGGTGGGGGCGTCCAAGGACTTTACTGGGAGTAGGGTGCGGTGACGGTGCACAATAGTTCATAGCCATTTCTACATACTGCCCATTTGGCATTTTTGGGGGGGCCCGGCCTGCCCAAATTTTGCTCAGGGGGGCCCAGGTCAAAAAAGTTTGAAGACCACTGATTGACAGTGATCGCAAGTGGTGGAACCTGCAAATGAGTTTGGCCATATTTTCACAGTACAAAAACAGCCCACTATGTAATGAGGCCACAAGTTCCCTCTTCCCTTACCCCTCACAACGCTAAAAAGAAAACAGAAAACTATTTTGCAGAGAACATGCCGTCTCCCTCTGCTGTGGTGTCATAACAGTTGAGTATGACGTCCATAATCCTCTGCTTTGACGACAAAGCAGGAGGATAACGTATTTGGAAATAGTTGCTAATGGTTTCCTATGAAAGCCATAAGCAACAATATAATGTTAACAGTCTGGCCTCACTAACCTTCTCTCACTTGTCAGAGAGCAATACAAATGTATCATCTGAATTGTAGGTGAACTGCGAGTAGCAGCAACATGTCCAGACAGTGTTGGGTAAGTAGTGAAAAGAACATGGATTGCATTGGTCAAAAGTACTACTCTATGACCTTGACAGAGAGCACTTAGAAACAGAACCACACAAAGTATCCAAGTACTTCTGAACTGCACACATCAACATAGCAGCATGTCTAGCTTGCTTTTCAATCTCTCTCTACTAACCCAGCCCATTCCCCTCTCTTTCCGATCCGTCCTAGTGTCTTCAGACCATGCAAGACCATGCAAATGGCAGCAGTGTGCAGTATAAATCCCAGTAACATAACATAACATAACATAACATAACAATATTACTATTCAGCAGCCTTGAAAGCTGGTACAGCACACATTTCTACAGCATATATTGGTTTCCACGCTCAATAGTACCCTCCCAAACAACAGAATGGCTTGAATGCTGACCATCAGTTGAAAGGAATAGCGGTCTCTGTAAGATATTGGTTAAAACATGGTATCTTCACTAAGTGGGCACTGCCGACCTAAAAATCCTTATTACACAGTCCCATCCCACACTTCTGGGCCAATGAACAAGGTGTGTTATGGTTAAAACTTGAATTTATTTTAAACAAAATAAAGTCAAAGGGGGTCCCCTTACTTTTGCTGAGGATATCGCCACAAAACATCAGGTGTACATTACATGGGCTTATTAACCCTATTAAACTGGGCCTGCCAGTGACAATCTCACTAAATATAATACATGCAGACTGTCACATAACAGAAATATTAATAATGTTTCTAACATTTCTAATTGTAAATAATACAAGACCACCTCTAAACACCATTTAATTCTATGACTAAAATGCCACTTATCGACAAGCATATTAAATCTTTTTTTAGTTTGCATTTATACAAAAACAACGTTGGTCAATCATTAACAAATCCGAAGATATTATATTTTCTCCAGTATCAAAAACAAGTATTGGTACCACGGAAAAGGCTCAAAGAAAAATGACATTTAGGCAAACATATTTACTTCGATTTGTTCTCCCCATTGTAACTGTGGGGTTGTGGATTTCTTGTTTGTGCTTGTTTTTGAATGTGGGATATTATGCATTGCATATGAGATGTGCAGGTTTGGATTAGGAAAGCAGTGTTATCAATTTAGAGTGCACAGACGATTGGTTTACCCACCTAACCTAAGAGAATGGTTTGGGGGTTTTCTAACACAAGACTGAGTACTTCTACCACTTCACTTCACACCGGGTCACATTGTGCAATGTCAAGAGTGAGGAGAGGGAATTTTGACATCGGAATTATTTTAATTTCCGAGTTGCCTTAAAATGGCTAACTCCCTTTCACCTCCCCATTCGCTTCTTACGAGTCACAAGTTATCAATCAATCTAGATCAGGGGTGCACAACTACTCGCTGGAGAGCCAAATGTACCACATAGGTCCCATACAGTGGGCCGAACTGGGTATGAGCTGGTGGCAGTGGCATCAGTGCATTTGAGTTTTAAAAAAGAAATGTTTTTAAGGTGTACATTTTATTGTTTACCTTTTTTCTGCAACACATGATACAGCATTCCTACTTTGATTTATTTGTATAATGGGCCTGAAAACATGTTTTTAAATAACAACACACACCTGACATGACAAGACTTAGTGACAACTGACTGATCATTAATCTTGCATGGCTTGGTGGGCAATAAATAATCTCCTAAAGGGCCGCATTCACCTATGGGAGGCAAGTTGTGCACCACTGATAGAGGGATGTGGAAATGGGCACCCTTTCACAAATTCGGTATCAGGCTACTCCTGTGAAAGCAGCAGGATCCAATTTAACTATTAGTTACAAAATTTTACACTGTCAGCTCTGGGAAGAGTTCCATATTTTACACATCCACACAGTACAGAAAAAACATTTATGTATTTATTTACATTTAATCTCCCTCAGGTTCAAGTACAATGAAAAGGGATGTCAATTACACTAGGAAACTACAATATCCTATTATCTTTGTGTGAATATTGGATTGTCAACACATGTGCTTTGTGTGCAGAAATGCTATGTTTTCTACATGCAATGAAATCTTTCTAGGTTTTAACATAATCATACACACTTTTGCATTTCTCACAAAATACCAAGATGTTTCTATTCAGAATGAATGCCCCCTAGTGCTCACTATCCAATTCCCTCCCAAACCAGGGACTGATTATGGCAACAATTCTAGGGGATTTATCAAATTCCAAGTGAGGGATTATGTATGTATACTCACTTTGAAATGTTTCTTTTAATGCCCAGAGCCAGCAGAAACCCTCAAGAGTTCCCAGGGAAGTCCGAGTCAGCAGGTCCCTCAGGATCCCTTTTCCAGAAATGCTGGTCTGGTTCAGGTTAAGTTGATTCAAAATCCCTCAAACAAAGGCCCAATCTTCCAGGTGGTATCCAGATTCAGCACTCATCTAATGGGAACAGGTGTTCTTCTTCCCTTCTGTGTAGCTTTTGATTCTAAAGTCAGAATCCCCTCCACTGTGTGTGCTCTTTCTTAATAAAATGTGCAGTATTTCCACACTTATGTTACACTATTTGATTAGTGAAATCTTTCCATTGACTTGCCTCATTTTGAGACACTACTAAAGAATGAACACATCCAGTCCCCATTGGGTAATCGTAATTCATGTAATTCATGTACATGTGACCAGAAAATAAAGTGAGGCCATTTTACTCTTAATAATTTGTTGTAGGTGAATGTCTGGTTATGTGGAATAGCTATGTCAGACATTTAATAATAGAGTTATGAATGTTTTTTTTTTGTGTTTATGTCAGACATTTAATAATAGAGTTATGAATGTTTTTTTTTTTTTTTTTTTTTTTGTGTTTATCCAAAATCTGGATTTAACAAACAGGGCTTCATTTCTTCAAATTATATACTTGCAGTCGGTGGTGTACTCTGTGTGCACGGCAGTAGGGCATTCTGTAGGATTTTTGCAGTTGCGATCGACCAGTTTGTTTTTTGTCCACTGATTAGGCGGTTCCACCATATTTCCTCTTCGCTATCAGTATATAGTTCAAGGTGCGGGTGAAGATATAGTACACGAAGCTGGTGCATCGCTGGGCATACCATTAGCAAGTGTCTTACTGTTTCAGAGTCAGCTTTACATAGACAGCAGCTTTTGGAGGTCGAGTGACCTCTTGCAAACAGAATCTCGTTTGTGTGTAACAGATTTAGGCGAGCTCTTAGAAGAAAGTGTCTCATTGTTTTGTTTGGAAATCTTCTGAGTAGCTGGGTTGTTTCATTTAGCTTCTTTGGTACTTGAGGGAAAGTGGACAAGGTCTTGTTTCTTTTAGCTGTCTCTTCGGTTTTGATCCAGTCAGCCTCTTCCAGTTTTTTTTTAATCTTATTTGGATTCGTGATGAGGTCTTCTTTTGTGCACGCAATTTGGGTCAGCTTTGATTTTATAAGTTCAGCCCAATTCAAAATCATCCTGCATACGCCTTTCTTGATCTCTAAGTCAATTAGTTTGTAAAGAGGTGGTGCGTCAGGAAGGATTGTTTTTCTGAACAGGGATACACTTGCCAATTCCACTGTCGTGCCAAGTGAGACGAGGCCAATGTTATTAATTGTATTACTTATTAGAAATTGAAGGAAATTCGAATTTAGAATCATCTCATAGGGAGGAGTCTCACGATTACAACACAATCTACCTCACTTTCCTATGTTGTATAGTTGTCTATTCATCTCAAACACTGTTGTTGATAGAACGTGTATTTTGCATTTGAATGGGTCATTCATTTCGAATGCAAAAGTCCGAGCCTTGGTTTTGTTTCTGTGTATAATGAAACCAATGCTAACAGGCGTGTAAGCCAATAGTTATCCTGGATATGGGGACACAGGGCTTCCTTTGTTTGGATTTCCATTGAGCTGTTTCTGTTCAGCATCATTGCCTCAAATTATGCAAAAAGTGTCACTTTAATGGCAATGCATTCTGTTTGAAGCTAGGCCTTAGAAGTACAGGCCTGATTGTTATCAATGAGCACATCATACTTCGGTTTCTACTGGTATGTTAATTTGTATTTATAAGGATATTTATTTCTTACATGTATTTGCACATGTGAGGGCTGCTCATTAACTCCGAAGGCCTGTTCACATCGTCTTTTGTTCTGGGAAACAAATGGATTTCTCTTGATTAAAGGTGAACACAGGTTACCCATTCCAAAGGGGTAAGACAAATTTCATGGGAGTCATAACCTTCCCCATATGGGAACCTTTATGCAGGATTGAAGCGCAGTAGTGAATTTGTCACTGGAAAACTAACCAGCATTGCACCAAGCTGACTCAGAACATCATATGTTTCTGTATGTCTGAAAAACCTATTCACTTTTATTCTAACGATAAAGTGTATGAAATTCCCATCAAACCACATTTCAATAAAATAGAAAAATGGTATTCTGTAAGGCTTCATTATGACCACACGTCAACATTTTACTTCATAAAATGAAACATGAATATAGAGGCTTGTGTTGTCTTTCATGGAAGCAAGTAACTGGTGAGAAATGTTGATAAATAAAGCAAAACATTATTTTGGTGCCTCTTGCTTTAAATTGAGGCAGTCCCTATGTCCCCCATGAGGCAGCACCTATTCTCTTGCTTTCTGAGTACAATGTTTTGTCATACAATACATATGTGCCACACTTGAAGAAGCAGTGCAGGTTTTCAGAATCTCTTGATTTAGTTGCTTGATTTTGGGTTCCATTTAGGGTGACATCTCCTTGGGCACTTAATAGAATCCGAAGCTTAATGCCAAGTATATGGGTACTTGGGATGGATCCTGCCCCCTTTGCCCTTTAGCAATGCGGGCAGAAATCTCCTAAACAATGTTTTAGGTTTTCCACTGTACTTTCTATATGAGACTGTAAGCAGGGTTGATGTTACTGGAGATGAAACATAACCAACTGCATTGTGGGAAATGCAGTGAAATTGGCCAGTATCAGTGGATTAACATCCAATGTTGGACTATTTAATTATTGAGTAAAGATTTGTGAGGCAAACGGCTTGAAAGGTAGATCAGCACAACAGGTGCTGAGATCTGTGCGTAACTGGCATGTCACTGAATGTCACTGCACCTTTTTAAATACTTGTGGGTACGTCTCTGGCCCTTTCTTTTTTCTAGAGGGAATCCTACTTTTTTTTTCATTGCACACGTTTGTAATCTATACAATTTTATTATGTATTGTCAGATTGATTCTTTCATGCAAGTTGGTACTATGCAAGTCAACAACCAGACCACATGTATGCTGGTTCAAAAATTGAAGATATAGTCTACACTGTTCTCTAAATTGTAAATTCTGGAACCAGGACACCAGAGCTCAAGTGCCGGCTTCTCCCATGACACATTATATGCTTCTTAGCCAATCGTTTTACCTCAAGCAGCCTTATTTTCCTCAACTGCCAAAATTGGGATCGCCCAGCAGTGATACAGTTCAGTGGGTGCTATGGAGAAAGGCTCCTTCATACATGTTTACATAGTTTAAAGTGTTGTTTCATACATAATTCTATTAACCATTTATACAGGGCACACTGTGTGCGGAATTGTCTCTTTACTCACTCATGGCAACATCACTTGTGAGTCAATATTCTCTCGCAGTAAGACAATAAATTACAGCTGTTAATGGCACATGAGTTCAAAATATAAGTATACTCACAACAAAAAGATAAATATTGTGCACTCTGGCACCTAACAATGCAATTCTACAGACATCCCTGCTGATAGGCTACTTCACTACCACATTTGCTATCAGACATAATGGAATATCTCAGAGAAGTCTGGTTCCCTCATTGTGCGTTGGTACTTGCCTATATTTGCAAGGGGTATTTGCCTACCATAGTGAAGATGAAAAAGTGGCACAGATGGTCAGAAGCCTAGACTACCTGTTATCCAATGGGAGACAGGAGCTTCTGGGGTGAAGTGAAAGCCTGCTCCTGGAACACCCCTCCATCATCCTGTGGTAACCTCACACTGCAGTGGCTCCCAGAGCTGGGGCCTTTATTTGGATAATTCTGCCCTCATTTGAATGGAATAAGCTAAAAGTGATTGATTGACTATTTACAATACAATACCTTTCAGGTTGAGATGTTCACTTCAGCGGCTCCATCACTCAATCCAGACCGCAGGACATTAGGGTAGTACAATACGTTGTATCCAGGCTTTAACTCATGGAAAATATCAAGCTCAAATGTCCCATGAGAGACATTTGGGTGAATGCCATTTCCGCCTCCCTCCTACTGAACATGCCATCCTTTTGGAAAAGCTGTGCATCATTGCAAGGGTCACACTGATGCAACAGTGTGCCTAGGCTGCGTACAGCATTTCATTTACAGCACTGGTGAGGCGTAGAAAGTCAACTTTTGAGAGTGAGGGAAATTCTTCAAAGCATTGCCCAATTTACCCTTTCTTCCTTTTAATTACACTATTCACCAAAAATGTAGGTCGATAGAGGCTGTGACAACCGTAGTTGCTCAAAGGTGAGAGAAGTTGAGGAGCAGTGAGGGAGTTTTACCTTCTTGGTTCCTGGTTTGGGGGAAACATACCACAAAATTCTTCATGCGTTTGGATAGTAAATTCCCACAAAGATAGGTCCTTTCCTGCTCACAATCCCACGGTACAATAAAGGCTGTAAATCAGGTTTCAGCAGGGTAGTACTGCAGATTTTTTGCTGATTACCCCCCCAAGTTATCTTGAGAGGAACAGTGGTGGAGCGAACCGGGTAGGAAATGGCAGAAAGGTCAGCCCCCCCCCTGGTGCCCTGTTCATCCCCCTTGCCTCCCGCAAGGCAGGCCCTTAATTTAGTTAATAGAAAGAAATTATGCGCTTTCCACAGGTTGATTATCAACCATGTTGCTAAACGACGTGGCACTGATGTACCTGGGGTGTACTAGTCCCTCCAGGTAGTCCCAGTACCTCCAGGGTGTCCCAGCACTGCACGCCTGAATTCCTTCCCACCTAGCGCCCAATGCTATGTCTGTGTCCCTGCTGCCTGAAACTAGAAGGGAAGGCCTACGGTAAGTGTTTTTTGTGTGATGTGCATGCATGCTTCTGTGTGTGTTTGAATGCAATGTGGTGTGCGTGTGTGTGCGTGACACTAGTTGAGTGAGCCTGTAACAGTGCAAGGAACGGCAAGCGGGGCGGGCTGTTCCTGCATAAGAGGAGATGGAGCTCCTGGAGAGGGAGCTCCTGGAGACCTGGAGTAGAGCGGCTAGCGGGGCAGGGTGTTCCTGCATGAGAGGAGATGGTGCTCCTGGAGACCTGGAGTGGAGCGGCTAGCGGTGCAGGCTGTTCCTGCATGAGAGGAGATGGAGCTTCTGGAGACCTGGAGTGGAGCGGCTAGCGGGGCAGGCTGTTCCAGCATGAGAGGAGATGGAGCTCCTGGAGACCTGGAGTGGAGCGGCTAGCGGGGCAGGGTGTTCCTGCATGAGAGGAGATGGAGCTCCTGGAGACCTGGAGTGGAGCGGCTAGCGGGGCAGGGTGTTCCTGCATGAGAGG
This sequence comes from Ambystoma mexicanum, assembly GCF_040938575.1. Classification (NCBI taxonomy): domain Eukaryota; kingdom Metazoa; phylum Chordata; class Amphibia; order Caudata; family Ambystomatidae; genus Ambystoma; species Ambystoma mexicanum. The sequence goes on along the minus strand of NC_090922.1, from coordinate 638,316,469 downwards.
AGATGGAGCTCCTGGGGACCTGGAGTGGAGCGGCTAGCGGGGCAGGGTGTTCCTGCATGAGAGGAGATGGAGCTTCTGGAGACCTGGAGTGGAGCGGCTAGCGGGGCAGGGTGTTCCTGCATGAGAGGAGATGGAGCTTCTGGAGACCTGGAGTGGAGCGGCTAGCGGGGCAGGGTGTTCCTGCATGAGAGGAGATGGAGCTTCTGGAGACCTGGAGTGGAGCGGCTAGCGGGGCAGGGTGTTCCTGCATGAGAGGAGATGGAGCTCCTGGGGACCTGGAGTGGAGCGGCTAGCGGGGCAGGGTGTTCCTGCATGAGAGGTGAAGGAGCTTCTGGAGACCTGGAGTGGAGCGGCTAGCGGGGCAGGGTGTTCCTGCATGAGAGGAGATGGAGCTTCTGGAGACCTGGAGTGGAGCGGCTAACGGGGCAGGCTGTTCCTGCATGAGAGGAGATGGAGCTCCTGGAGACCTGGAGTAGCGTGACTAGCGGGGTAGGGTGTTCCTGCATGAGAGGAGATGGAGCTTCTGGAGACCTGGAGTGGAGCGGCTAGCGGGGCAGGCTGTTCCCTGACGTTCTTTGACTGGGATGCTGGGTCACAGTCACAGTCTTGGATATCGGATTGCCTGGACTTTGGCCACAATAAAGGGTGAATGGCTGTTGGGAGCCGAGGGATGTGAGACGCCCAAACTTTGCCCTGTGCTTCCTGTGAGTTAGACTTTTGTGGATACTAGCTCGTAGCAGCTGCCTCTGGTTTTGCAAGCTACTGTCTTGACTGACTGATTGACCAAGTTTACGGTCTCTCTCCTATTGCGTTGGCTGCGAGGGCAGAGTGACCTGGTTGTATTGCCCTCTCCAACACAGGGAAAAGCTTGCGCTAGGTTCCTGTTGGGGGATCCGTAAAGCCTGAAAGAAAACGGTAAAGCCCTGATTGAACAGCTGAGAGTGGTACAGTTTGGCGTATTGTGTTGTGCATTTCACTGGGCTGTGCACCGGATCTCCTCGGACTGGTCCCTAAGGTTTACCCAAGTCTGTATTGTTATAACGGATCTGTTGTTAGTTCCATTGGGAAAGAGTAACACTCAGGTGAAGGCACGACTCTGAGGGATTTGTGATTTAGGTGATTTTGCAGACTAAATGGACTCAGTTGTGGGTGGGGGGGGACTCTGGCTGCCCCTCTAGCAGTTGAGGGTGCCTCGCCTGGACTGTTGGGAGTGTATGCCTGGAGCTTTGCTGTTATGATACTGTTTTAATACTGTTAGAATATTTTTATTGTATTATCTCGTTCAGCAGTGCTTTATTCCAGGCTAGCTGGACAAAGGTTTTAGCCTTCATTTTATGTACAGGGTGCTTTGGATTGTAGGTCTTGCACCAGAATTCTAGTGACTAACTGGAGGAGGAGGTTTCTTGGGCTGGGTAGCGGTAAATGGTAGCATGACCAAACGTAAGGCAACCAAATTCCCCCGCAATGCGCAGGTTGCGACGAGATTGGCTGTTTCATCCTCACGTATTGAGGAAGCGAACACCATGATTAATGAAATAGCGTCCTCGCTATATGATATTGAGCTCAGGCTTGTTTGGCCGGCCAGTAGTAATGCAAAATCCTCAGCCAGTAGGAAGAAAATTGCAAAGGAGAGCAAAGGCAACTTAGGCAAGCGAATTAATAATTGTGTTGAAACGGATGATGATTAACTTATTCAGTAGTAAGGGTTTCTAATGCTCCAAGAGGACTTGTAACGAAGGCCCGTGTATCCCTTATGAATATGAAAAAACTGGAACAGGACACTTTAAATGGGCCTAAAGCCTGCCTCTCTACACTTGTGGGTGTGGGCAAAATTTTACCAGGATAAGAATCTCCCAACTCTCCAGCACAATGCGAAGGAAAAAAGGTATAATATTGCGTGGAACTAAACGGCACTGCCCAGGGGGGAGTAGGAAAGACAATTACATCACAAATACCAGCAATTTGCCTGAGGCTCTTGAACCTCTGGATTTTGTGACTTTTTCTCCAGGCCCCGTTTCAAATATTCCTGTTTCAAATGGATGCAGCCCTTTGCTGGGCCTTGCTAGCCCACTGTCAAACAGCCAGAGAGAAGTGAATAGGGCAATACCGTTAATTGTCAGTAAGACCAATGGTGATCACTTGATTGGGGATGATGTGTTGACTGGGTGCAGGCGGCTGCATGATATTGACTGCGGGATGCAGCCGCCTGGGTTCTTTGGTTGGGGAACTCCAGGCTGACTATAGCGCTCTGTACCTTGAACTCAGTATACAAAAACTTGCTCAGGGGGAGCTGAGGGAGGCTTGGAGGTTGGTGACTGGTCTGGGGTTCATTAACCCTAATGTTTCCCCATCTAAAATACAGTCAACCCTGTTCTCAAACCCAAGGCGATTCTGTGCAAAGCATTGTGAAGGTAATCAGAGACCACGAGACTAGACACCCCTGTATGAGACCCAGCAAATCCCAAAGTGCCAGAGTTAAACCTGCTGAGAGCCCCCCTATTAGTATTTGAAGTAATGGACCTAGTGTTAAAAGACCCTGTTTCTACTTGCTTAGTTTACCTGAATTGGCAACTAAGCATGGAGAATCAAAGGACAGCCTAATTAATAAGGAGACCCATTGGCTCAGAGCAAAGAGGAGTTGTTACTCCATTATTAGAGCAGACATCATTGCTTTCCAGCGGGTGGTAGGCTCTCTTGACAGGGATTATACATTGAAGTCCACTTGTCATCTGATCTCCTATTGAAGAGCCGCTTGGCCATGGAGCAAAGGGCCCTCCCACCATTGGGGTTGGAAATAGCAATTATTTTTTCTCTCCAGTGTTAGAGTTGGCTATGTCCCCCAGTAAAGGGAGATCTCAGGCACAGGTAGTAGTGGGAGAATGGGACGTCTAGTTTTATTTAATTTTTTTCAGTTATTTATTGTATATGGTAATACATTACCTTCACAATATTTAGTTCACATTACATGACAAAACATTTCTAATATCAAATTCAGTAGATAAACACACTTCATCACTTAAAATTCATCACCTAAATAATACTCCACTTCACCTAATATTATTGATCATCAAGTTTCAAATGTAACAATTTAACTGAATTTAAAATCGCAAATATTACAGAATTAGAAGAGCCATTTAATAAATAGGACCAAAATGCACCAGTATCAATCAAATCTAATATATATATACAATTCCTAAAAAACAAGTCTTTAAAAACTAAAAAAGGGTCATGTCATCAAAAGGTGCTTCAATGTTTCAATACTATTTTTATGCTCACAGAATCTACAAAACTCATTTAAATTGCAATTGTGTTCCTTTTGGCTAACACTTCCTGAGTCAAAAGAATGTTAAGGTGAAATCTCAAGAAATCATACCGCTCCTTACGATGTGGAAATAATTGCATATAGGCAGGTACAATTCCAGCCTTCTTATGCTCATATGCTGGATTTTGCTTGGTAAAAACAAAGTAAAATATTAAGGTTTTTGTCCGCTTTCTATCACAGCCACAGCCCAAACAGTGAGCACACTTAGCTCATACTTGACACGCCTCTAGTTAAAGGAAGGTTGGTCAAGAGTACTCCCTTGTCTACTCCTCAGGGTGTGGAGGAGGCAAGTCGCTATTTCACAAGCTCTGGAGAACTTCAACATCTACCCTCACCTGCGGTAATGGTCCCGTGAAGACCTGTTCTCGCAACCCCCAGATCCATGATAAATGTTTCCATTATGGAAGGAGATGATTTAATATTGCGTGAGATTGATTGATGGGGTCTGCACCCCACCTCGGTTGGTAAATTACTATCTAAGGAGGTTCACCAATCCTAATTCCAGATGACTTGAGAATGCCTGGAGGTGACGATACTGTGTCTGGAGGGGCAGGTACTATCTTGGAATGTAGCAATAGGCAGTTGGATGATGAGCTTTGGGTGCATTTCATATGCAAGCATGTGGTTATCGGTTTCCTGGAAACTTGGGCATTGGCCGCCCCTAACATGCAGGCATATGCATTTTTTTCTATAAAGGCAGTGCAGGGAAAAGGTGGTAGACCAAGTGGGGGCTTAATCTTTTGTGTTGATACATCTTTCTATAGGGATATCCTGGTTGTTGAAACTGGTCCACAGGATTTTTGGGAATTCCATGTGAACTGCCTCCATTGCACAAATATGCTAACAATTAATATCTTTAATTGCAAAGCAGCACATGGAGGAGACTTCCTCTTTGCACATTTGCAATATCGGGTTAATGGTTGGAGGCTAAAATATGGAGACTCCTCAAAAATCATAGCTATGGTTGATTTCAATTTACAATATAAGACTGTAGAGATTATGGCTGGCATTCTACAAGAAGATGACAGAGTCTGGGGTGTAGAGGAGCTAGTGGCGGCCCAACCAATGAGGAAGTACAAGACTTTCTAGGAACGAGCAAGTCTAATAATGTGTGCTAGCCTGAGGGCCTCCAATGGCAGGTGCCCAAGTGATTCCCCAGCCAATAAAATGTTTCACTGTGACAACCGTTCTAGTCTGACAGACTATTTCCTGCTGAACATGGTGGCTTGGGCGCTTATTCTTTATTTTAAGGTCCAACCCCGGGCCGAGAGTGATCAATACCCCCTAATCTTAATGGTTTGCCCTATGCTATTGGGGTTCTGGAGACGATAACCCAGCGGGTGGCTTATCTTTCAGTGGGCACTCTAGATGTGCATTGAAGTGGGAAAAAAATAGAGCTACAATTCTATCTTACCAATACTCATGAGCATCTTTGGCATGCAAGAAGACCAAAACGATGCTAGCTTGAAGGCCCATGTTGACTTGGTTAATATTTTGGGGGGGTACTTCCCTAAGACAAAGAAGACCCTCAAGCTTCAGTCTCTCTACAGAAATCCATGGTATGAACGTGACTGCTGATGAGCAAAAGGCATTCCTGTAAGGCAGGCAAATGATGTGGTCATTGCAAGATGCAAGGAGAAAATATAATGCAACCAGTAAGGCCAAAAAACAAGGATATCAGGAGGACCTATGGGAGTCTCTCCTCCAGGCAATAAATGATGGAAACATGACAAGGTACTGGCAGATCATGAGTAGTGGTCGAACAGTGGAGTGTAACTATTTGCAAGGGTCCACATCAGAAGCTGTATAGGGAGAACACTTCCAAGACCTATATGAGCAGAAACAAAACATTTTCAATGGGAGATCTAGCAGGCTTGTGATAGGGCAAAGAGATTCCCCTTTGATTTTAGTAGAGGGGGAAGTTAGGCTTGCCCTAGAGAGCCAGAAAAAAGGCAAGGCCCCAGACCCGGATATGATCCAGGTCGACTTTATGCTGATGAACCCTTGCTTTGGCTGCCATATTTAACACAACTCTTCAATAGCCATGTCCTTGAATAGGATGCCGGAATCCTGGACACAGGCAGTCATAGTACCCGTTTTCAAGAGAGGAGATAGGAACTGTCCGGCAAATTATAGGCCCATCTCCCTGATGCAGGGTCAAACGTTTTTGCCAGGGCTTTCCTGAGGCACCTTGAGGCATGGTTGAAGGATGATGGAGTCCTGAGCAACCTCCAGACTGGCTTCCAAAAGGGAGTGAGCACTGTGGACCAGTGCTTAAGGCTACTCCTGTTATGGGATAAATATATCTCTCTAAGGAAATTTCCCATGTATGCCGTATTTATTGACCTAAAGATGGCATTTGACACAATCTCAAGAACAATGTGTGGGCTATTCTGATGGAGTTGGGCATCCCTAAAGAGTTGCTAAATGCTGTTAAATCACTACATATGTGTAATGGTGCTAATATCCGCTAGGGAGTTGATGCTGCTATGTCTCACAGTGAAGATAGAAATGAGGGCCCAGCAAGACTGAGTGCGGCCTCCTTATTGTTCTGTGTGTTCATTAATGGAGTAATAAATGCTTTGATGAATGCCTTGACAGATGCTCCCTCGCTTGCCTGTGATAAAATCCCAATCCTCATGTTTGTTGATAACGCAGTCCTGCTCTCATTGACACCAGTGACACCAGTGGGACTGTGTCATCAGCTGGACATCTTTGTAGGCTTTTGCCAGATGAACAGTCTGTCCATCAATACTCAAAAGACATAGGCAAGGGTTCTCAGAGACAATAAGGTAAACAAAATACCCTACAATCAATCTTGCCCTAGTGTATTGCCCAAACGAACAGGTCTCTGGCTATGATTATTTAGGTATGCGAATAAAAGAGGTTTGCACTTGGAAGGAGCAGCAGGATAAAGCTGGGTTGACACTTGCCCGGTATTGTGGCACTCTTGCAAAATTTACTAGAGAGCCTGGGGAATGGGAGGGGTGCAGTGAGGGTTGTCATTGAGGCTTATAAAGCCCAGGCGGGGCAGGCAGCCCTTTATAGTCTTGTGCTTTGGGGCTGGGCTAATAGTGCGCCCTTGGCAGTGATAGAAAATACATTTCTGAAGAACCTTTTGGGTTTACCCACATGTGCACCTTATTTGCCTGTTAAACCAATAGCCCATCAAAGTAGTTTGTAAGGCTAAACCATTGTATTATTGGACAAGGGTTTGGATCAATGAAGATTTATTTAGGTATAGACAGGCTTTGAGGGATGCGATGTCCCAGGAAGGAGCAATGCAACTAGCATGGTTCCTGTCTCTAAAGAAGGAATTCCAAACCCTTGGGCTCATTCATTATTGTATTAATCCCAACACTATTGGTAGTGGTACTTAAACCTGCATTGAAAATGCTCTCAATGGAGGATAACATCTGTGTTTGGCTGGTCCGCTCCAACCAGTTCCTAAAATACTGGTTGTTAAGGCAGACTTTGAGCTATGAAGATTATCTGGACCAAATGTATCCAAAACATATGAGATCTGTGTTTATTAATGCCTGTATGGGCATTCTCCCTTTGGCTGCCGTAAAGACCAAGTGGAATCATAAAGTTACTCCTACATGTCCATTCTGCCCTGATGCAATTGTGCAATTGAGGGCATGGTTCACTTTGTCCTGTTCTGTCCATTTTATGGTGATTTGAGAATAGGATCCTTAAATCCACTGCTTAAGTCTCATAGAGTAAACCCAATTGCTCAGGCTATGGTCCTATGTCTAGCGGTTAAAGATGCCCTTGCAACTTTTGCTATGGGCTGGTACTTACTGAAGGCACGGAGAAGATCTAACTATGTCCTTTAACCCAAGGGGGTTGGTGAGGTCCTTAGAAAACTGGCAGCACACACATGAGATATATTTACCCTGCTTGCGCCACTGCTATACCCCCACGAAGACTGAGGCCACCAAATGACTATGTAGATAAATAGCTATGGTTGAAAATTGATTTATTCCATGAACTGCAATTTATGATTATGTGGGAATTCTTCTGTTGTATTAGCAGTGAATGCACTTCCTGCATTTTTTTTAAAGATCTTACTGTGATTAATGCACATTCGCTCCAGCGGAGTGGTGGAATATTTTGTGTAGCATGCGCTGATGAGTTCCCTAGTGCCATGCTTTACTCGAATCAATTGCTTTTATTGGTATTACTGATGATTCTAAACTTTCTTTTATTGTGTAATCTATGTGTTGGTTTCTATGCCCATTTTAAGTTTCCTTTATTGTGTATTGTGTGCGTTGATTTCTATGTCCATTGATCCAAGGGGGGTGGTGAGCGCCCTATAGAATTGATAGTTCATACATCTGGTATGCCTTCCCTGCCCGTGCTACTGATAGATCTTGTGAAGAACAAGGGTACAGATGATTATTTTTAATAATAACCATGGCTTAGATTCTACCTACTTCATGCACTGCACCTTATGACTGTGGGATTTCCTTGTTGTGCTAGCACTGAATGCACTTTTTGCACTCTTGCACTTTGTAAAGATCTTATTATGATTCATGTATATCCAGGAACGAAAAATCATACCATGCCTTCCGTAGACTACTCAAAACCACGCTGTTTAACTAACCCCTCCTTACCTGTCCTAATGTATTTTCACCACTGTATTTAAATAACCTCAAATGTATGAAAATATGCATCTATGCTCTGCTTTGTATCTGTATATTCACCGTTTATGCATGTAACAAGTAAGACTGCTTTCACCGCTACGATGCCCCTTGGCAGATGCGCACTCTACAAATCCAAATAAATAAATACATAAATAAATGCTAATTCTACAATATCTTTTGTAGTATGACCCAAAGATTTGCCTTGTAACATGCATCAACTGATCCAATTGTTCTTATTACCATTACTGACGGTTTTACATTTCGTTTTTACTGTGTATTTTATGGGTTGGCTTTTATGGCAAATTGCTAAAATAAAGCACGAACGAACAAACAAGCATATATGTACGCCAATGTTAGCATCAGAGAGTGTGTGTATGTGCCCTTGTGTCTGGGCATAAGTGTGCGTGCTTGGTGCAAGTGTTTATATGGTATGTGTTGGGCTAAAGAATAATGCTATATTGCTGGCATAAGAGGTTGTGGCCTCACTCAGGCTCAAACAAGAGATTCACAGTGACTATTACTGGCATACATAGGTTCTGGCAGTTGCTTCACGTATGTGATTTACAAAGACCATTACTGGCTTATGGAAAAGGGGTTTTCTCGCATAGATAGGTGGTAATGTATTATCATGCATGGGCCCTCATTCCGAGTTTGGAGGTAAGTACCGTCCCTTACCGGCATGGCGCAAATAGCGTGTCCGAGCTGGCAGTAGCCCGCTAAAAGCGCACTATTACGAGTTTGCGGGCACGAGCTTTGCGCCATGCCGGTAAGGGACCTAGCGCCATGCTGCAAAAGGGGCCTAAAAACCCCCTACCAGCATGAATCGCGCCGTAGACAACACTACCGCCATAGATCAACGCGGCATTAGCGGTGACCGTAAATAGCGGTCACTGTTATTTACGGTCACCGTTAAATTGCAGAACCGGAAATAGCGTCATCACAGCGGAAAGGGAAGGAGTATGGCGGCCATCATTAAAAACACAATCCATTGCCACCCTCACCACACAGGACCCCTGGCACACTGGTGAGCGACCGGAAAGTACCAACAACCACCCAGGAATGCCCAAAGCACCAAAGAAGGGAGCTGCCTGCCTCCGAAAGGAGCGGTTCAGCCCAGATGAGCTGCAAATGCTTGTAGATACCCTACACAAGCATGCTGGGACTGTTTTTAGCAGCAATATGCGGAGGGAGGCGGTGCAGAAAAAAAAGAAATCTGGGCACTAGTATGCCAGAAGGTGAGCGCAGTGGGCAACACCCCCCACACCATAAAGGATTGCTGCAAAAGGTGGGATGACCTGCGGCTGAGGGTGCGGAGCATCCTTTCTGCGAACAGAAACCAGGCCTTGGAGACCGGAGGAGGCCCAAGTTCACCAATAAAACTCATGCCGTGGAAGGAGACATGTGCGGCCATGATAGGGGCTGAATCCATTGAAGGGGTCGGAGAAATGGAATGTGGCGCGACGTCATCCGCTGATGGAGGTGAGTGTCCAAAGTAAATACTGCTAAGGCAAATGTTATGAAAGTCACTGCTAACGTCTGGCCAAAGAGTCACGGCATGGTCGGGCACACACCCGCCCCCCCCTATAAATCATGCCTAAGCAAGTGAGACCCAAGCCAATGGCAGGTGCAAGGCCGTAACGTACATAACACATACCACACAAAGTTGCTCATTCCAATAGGCACACAGGGTAGTTGATGTAAACAGTGTGCATGTTAGACAGCACAGTACCTGGCCAACATGAGTGACACCGAAATATGCATGTATTGACCACCCAAGTATGGAATGACGTGCTGTTCTGTACACAAATGCCGATTACCAACAATTGTCTGAATGTGCTATCGTAGCCATGTATGAATGCTGGCTATCCAAACATCACTCATCACTCATTCCGTACCTCTCTTCCACCCCCACAGGCAGTGAGCATGACAGTGAGGAGCAGGAGAGCAACCGTCCCAGCACATCCAGGGGCCAAGGCAGGGGCCGCTGTCTCCCAGCGACAAAGACAACACTGGGACGTACACCACCAGCACTAGCAAGGCCTGTGGAGGGTGCACCACCCCCACCCCCACCCCTCCCTGCACTGCCTGCAGACACCTGCCAACGCCACGGTCCGAGGAGTCCAGTGTGGCTGGGGAGGTGGCAGCCACGGCCCCCCTTGAAGTTGAGGACAGCCCCATTGACATCTGGGGAGCAACTGAGGACGACACTGTGGAAGTCGTGCACACCCCTGAAGACTTCTCAAACCCCCAGGTATCCTTCAGTGACTCTGGTGAGAACGACACACTGGAGCAGTCTGGCCAAGGACAGACACAGGGACATGACAGTCCTGTGTACAGTCCCGTTGAGGAAGTGCCGGCAGGACATGTCAGCCCAATCCCCAGAAGGGCCACTGCTTCATCCGACGATGCACAGCAGGCTGTCCAGCTCACTGCCCTGATAACAGAATTAGTGCAGGACAATTGCCAGGCCAGGGAAGAGTGGTGTGCTGATTTGAGGGCACTGGGCCAGTCCATAACGGAAAGCACCAACCGCCTCTGCGAGGTGCTCGGCCGCATAGCCGATGCTCTGAAGGCTGCTCATCTTGGCCAACAGCCTCAGCATGAAGACACACCTTCAACGAGCAACTCCACCCAGACCAGCCCGCTCCATCGGTTGCTCCGTGTGCAGCGCCGCCGGGACATGCCTCCCCCTGGCTCTGGGAGCGCAGAGTGACTTTACTGCCAGCCACATCTGCGCTACGTGGACCCTATGGGACTAGTGTGGGGTTGTGGTGGGAGGGGGAGGGGGGATGAGGGTGTGTTGGGGAGTTGTAGGGGAGGGGGATGGGGGTGAGGGTGTGTTGGGGAGTTGTGGGGGAGGGGGGTGAGGGTGTGTTGGGGAGTTGTGGGGGAGTGGGAGGGGGGTGAGGGTGGTGGAGGGTTTGTTTTTCATGTTGATATTTTTACTTTTAATACACCGATTGTTTAACAATAAAATAACCACAGTGGACATTCATCATTGCGCATGTGTCATTTATTCTTGCACAGAGCGTAGTGTACATGTATCCCCACACCCAGTGCCCTATGTCCTAACATTATGTCACCCTCTGCTGACTTGTGTGTCAGAAATATTGTGCAATCAATGACTGCCGCATGACACGTCCCTCCTGTGCATCAGCACCGTGATGATGTCCTGCCACACCTTCCTCCTCCCCTTCCTCATCATCAGGTGGTAGCAGTTCCATGTCAGGGGGCAGGGGCACGTTCCGACGGATGCACATATTGTGCAGCATTACACATGCCATGTTGATCTTGGCCACCTTCTCATGGCTGTAGAGGAGAGCCCCACCTGACCGGCCGAGGCAGCAAAATTGTGCCTTCAACAGGCCAAAGGTCTGCTCTATCACCACACTTGTACGGGTATGGGAACGATTGCCTGTTCTGTGGGTTTCGGACAGGGGTCATGAGCCACGGCTTCAAGCCATCATCACCTGCATGAGAGTGGAATGAAGGTAAGTGTTTGCACATTCATGTAGGACAACTGTACTAGTCTCACATGGAAGCAGGTAATTTGTGCCCACACGCACATGTGCCTGGATGCATTGACCCCATTTCTGGCCCACTATGTTCCCTGTGCAATGGTCTAATGGTGTGGATTGCATCTTCAAGTTGGGTCATGGTGTGCACTGACATCTTGTGGCACGTGCATCGGATATGCATACAGCAGTGTTGGTGTAAAATAAGTGACAAGTAGTGTTCTGTGGAATTTGGTAGTAGGGAGCTTTGGCTGTAGTCAGTTCTATATTGGCCATTCTGCACTGATCAGTTCCATAGTGACATGCAGCACTCCTATGGGTGTGCCGAACCAGTGACACACTGTGGTATCCCAGGTCGACTCAGTTCAATGCACGGCCAGGGATAACTGTCCTGTGTGGTGAAATGCGGGAGTCAGCAACATAGCGCATATGCAGTGCATAGTGCTGGATGACCTTGCGGTGTGTGAGGGCCGCTGATGAGTTGTGCATGTGCTGTGGGATGTGGGCTGGTTAGTCATGTAGTGATAGGTGTCGGCCTTACTTCATCACTATGGGATTTGGTTGTCATGTACCATTTCAGTTGCTTTGGGGCACAGTGTTTGGTGATGTGCACATTGTGCACTGACGTCAACATTCCCACCCAGGTGGAGTATGCATCCCCCCCATTCCCACCCAGGTGGAGTATGCTTCCCCCCCCATTCCCACCCAGGTAGAGTATGCATCCCCCCCCATTCCCACCCAGGTAGAGTATGCATCCCCCCCATTCCCACCCAGGTAGAGTATGCATCCCCCCCATTCCCACCCAGGTAGAGTATGCATCCCCCCCCCATTCCCACCCAGGTAGAGTATGCATCCCCCCATTCCCACCCAGGTGGAGTATGCAGCCACCCACCTCATAACCCCAATGCACTATCATGGCCCAGTCAGGCAACTCACGAAGCAGCCAGGCACGTCGTCCAGCATGTTACTTCATGTAGCGTGGTAGCGTGGAGTTCCGCAGTACCAAGGAGTCATGAGTTGATCCTGGATATCAGGGACAGCAATGTGTGATGATCTTGCAGGCGTTGCATACCATCTTCACATTGATGGAGTGGTATTGCTTGCGGTTGCCATGGCATGCGGGACCACCAACTCCACATGGGTGCAGCCAAGGACACCTACGCAATTTGGCATGCCTGCCAGTGCATGGAAGGCAACTTTTGTATCGAATATCTCCCGGGGAGTCCGTAGGGATATGTAGTCCTTTGTGTGCTTGAGGAGGGCATCCAGCACTTGGTTCAGTATCCGGGAAAATAAGGGTTGTGATATGCCATGCATGTGCCCCACTGTGTGCTGGTAGGTGCCTGTGGCAAGGAAGTGGAGCAGAGACACTACCTTCAGTAGAGGGGGTATGGCGGTGTGTATTTCTATGAGGCTCACTATGGTGATGATGGTGTCACGGTCAAGCCAGTACAGGTTGTGGATCTGCTCAGGTGTTAGGTTGAAGGGGTGGCTTGATAAGAGGGATTGGGGGCTGCCAGCATGGTAACGGTGGCTGCACTGGTGGGTCAAGCTGGGCCTGTCTCACCCTCCTTCTCCTCCTGCGTCTCCTCTGTGGTGGCGGCTGTTGTTGTTGTTGTTGTTGAATGCTACTACTATTGGTATCATCTTGGTGTGGGAGGGTGTGTGGGTGTGCTCCTTTTGCTCCTTTTGTGCTGGCCCTGACTCCATTGCCTCCACCTGTGTTGATTGTGTGCATCTCTGGCTCTTGGAAACACTGCTCAGGGTTCTTAACGCCTGGTCGGAGATGCCGGTATTGACTCCATGTTGGTAAGCACTTTTTCGGCCTTCAGGAGGCCGTTATCTGCATGTCCGCGACACTTGTGATCTTATGCTGTTTACGGCATGCCGCTAATGCCGGCATGGTGTGTCGCGTGCCTGCGCCCTGACCGCTATTTACGGCATCGTACTTTACGGTGCTGTAAATAGCGGTCTGGTTGGTCACAATTGGCCGTAGCGGGTTTTTCCCTTACCTCCAACCTCGGAATGACCCCCATGTTGTTTACTTTTATTTTTAAATTTATTTATTGCCATTTATCATTTTTACATTTGCATGACATAAAATATGTCCACAGTTAGAGGATAATAAGCGTTTCGTAATAAGACATTAACATTTAACAATTCAACTTTAACTGTCTCCAAGTGCTCGTTCCATCATGACAGGGCAGTCTGTCGGTTCAGAGGGGGTTAGGCAAGCCGGGGGGAGGGGGGAGAGGGGGCTTGAGCTTGTGAGGACCCAGTGAAGTTGTTCCTAGTTGCCCTCGGGGTTCTGTGATGTTGGTTGTGAATCCGTTTTCCATAGGTTTGCTCTTGTTCATGGGGGCTTGTCATCCGAGGAGTGAAACAGAGATCCTGTGAGTTCTTTCCAGGCCGCTAGGGTCATGCTCGAGGAGTCCGTGGCTCTGGCAACACTGTCTTCCCATGACTTTGTTTCAGCTTGTACCCAACGTTCCAATTCTCTGCACCATACCTTTTGTTGGGGTCCTGCTGATTTTTTCCAGGACATTGCAATTGTCCTTTATGCCAGTATGCACATAATGTCCATTTATTTGGCCATGTGGTTAAGTTTGGCCAGCCTGGGGTACCTTCCCAGAAGGCATTCGTCCGGGTTCCACTTGTACCTAGTCGACCCTGCTTTTTCGCTTGTCAGCTGTACGGTGGTCCACAGGGACTTTGTTTTGGTGCACGAACAGAACACTTGAATCAGGTCCGCATTATTCTCTCCGCACCAGGTGCAGTCAGAGTGTGGTGATTTATTAAATTTCGCCAGCCTGGATGGGGTTATGTATGTTCGGTATAACAGGTTCAGTTGTATTTGTCTAAATCTATGGTTTCTGGAGACTGCTTTGGGGTACGCTAGAGCCCTCTCCCATTCTCCATCAGTTATTTCCCGGCCCATGTCCGTTTCCCATCTTCTTTTCAGGTCGGCACTTCGTGGGTTAGGGGCGTCACTCAAGTGGCCATAGATCTGGACACTGGTCTCCATCCCTCTCCCAAGTTGTACAATAGTGTGATCAGAGGGTTTGATTCCGGTTCCTCCGGCCATGTTGTCCACTTGTTTCGTGCTGTAGTCCGTATCCTTTGATACCACAGAAACTGGCCCGTGTGGATTCCAGCTTCCTCCTGTAGTGTTTAAAATTCCTTAAAGGTGCCATCGTCGTACAGGTCACCCCACGTATATATATATACCTTTTTCTTCCCAGTGTCTGAGGTGTTGCAGGTCCATGTCGGATCTGCACAGGTCCGAGATCATTGGTATGTCTGGGGAGTACTGATGCTTTGCGTGGGCGAGTGCCTCTGCTCTGTGCCATACTTTTCGCCCTAGGGCAGCCAAGAAGGGGGCATTTCGCATCAGGTGGCTGGGGGCCCAGATAAGTTCCTTCAAGTGGATCGGGGAGACCAAGGGTTGTGCAGGGTCGTCTCAGATGTGGTGTCGTCTGCCAACCACTTGGTCACAAAACTGAGTTGCGCTGCCAAATAATATTTCTCAAAGTTTGGAAGTTGAATTCCCCCCTGGCTGTACGGTAGGACCAAGGTGGTGAGTGCTATCTTGCGTCTTCCTTTCCCCCATAGGAAATCACAGAGTATCACTTCTAGCAAGCGAAAAAAGGAAGCATTGATGTAGTAATGTACATTTTGGAACCTGTACAGGAATCTAGGGAGGACAATCATTTTAATTATTGAGGCTCTGCCCATCATATACAGGGGAAGTTTTGCCCAGAAGTTCATGGATTTTCTTAAAACGGGGATTGCTGACTTCGTGTTGTGTTCGTGCATCAGTACAGGGGTGTGCATTATGTGTATTCCCAGGTATTTAAACAAGGTGACCTCCCACTGTATCCCCACAGAAGGAAGTTCTACAATATTCTTGCTCTTGAGGCCAACTAGAGGTAAGAGGCAGGATTTCGCCTGCTAAATTGTATGCCTGAGACCTTCGCAAAGTTGTCTAAGACCTCTAGTATTGTGGGCACGTTATTGTATGGGTCCCTAACATATAGCAGCACATCGTCTGCATAAAGTGAGATGATGTGGTCCACTCCCCCAGATGTATCCCAGCATTGAAGAATTGTTTCCGAAAATAGATGGCAATAGGTTCCAGTCCTAGTACATAAAGCATGGGGGATAGTGGACATCCCTGCCTAGTGCCCTGCTTATGTCCCAGACCTCAGATACGTATTTTCCGGTTTTTACCCTAGCCCTGGGTTTTGTATAAAGCATCTTGATCCACCTAATGAACCCCGGGCCAAAGCCGAAACCTTCTAGAACCACTACGAGCCATTCCCAATATATAGAATCGAACGCCTTAATGGCATCAAGGGATAGCAGAGCACATGCCTCGGTGCTAGCCTCGGTTTGGTTTATAACCTGTTGTAATCTGCGTAAGTTCATGGTCGTGTTCCGGCTCGGTATGAAGCCACACTGATCCATGTGCACGATCTCCCCTATGATTCTAGCCAACCTCTTTGCTAATATCGTTGTCAATATTTTCACATCGTAATTGAGCATGGCTATTGGGCGGTAAGAGCCGCATTTGTCGACGGGTTTGTTAGGTTTAATGATCGGGATCAAAAGGGTCTCTCTCATGCTGTCGGGCAATATCCCTCTCTCATATGCTTCTTGAAAAACCTCATGTAATAAAGGTGTTAGGGAGGTCTCGTACGCTTTATAAAACTCAGCGGGTAGCCCATCGGTCCCAGGTGGCAAGCAATTTAATCGCTTCTGTTATATCTTCGGTCGTGATGTCTGCATCCAGGGCCTCAGTCTGTTCAGGGGTTATTCTGGGGAGTGCTATTTCCTCCAATGTATTCTCGGGGAACTTGGTCCTTGTGGGAGTATAGGTGTTCATAAAAGCGCTTAAAGGCGTTGTTTATGCCTTGTTGTGTTTGGAATTCATTGCCCTCTGCATCCTGTATCATGGTGATTGTGTGCCTGGGGTGTTCTTTCTTGCACAGCCAGGCCAGCATTCTACTCGGCATGTCGCCTTCTTTGTGCGCTCTGTTAGTCTTAGTGGTGTGGTCGAATTTAGCTAGTCTATCCCATGCCGATGTGCATTTAACTCTAAGTGCTTTGAGGGTGTCCTCTCTCTGGTGAGTGTTCACCGGGGTGGCCTCAAGTTGCTCAATCTCTTGCTCCCACTGGCCTAATTCGCCTCACAGCTGTTTTCTAATGCCTCCTGCTTTTGTTATAATTTCCCCCCTTGTCACTACTTTTAGGGCGTCCCACATCGTGCTCAGGTGGTCGACACTTGCGGTATTTATCTCTATAAAGTTATCTATAAAATCGTGCAGCTCCTCCCTGAATGCCAGGTCTCCCAGGGCGTCAATCGGCATTCTCCACATAGGGATAGGGGGTCTGGGGCCAGCGTGGTTCCATTCTACTAGAAGTGGCGAGTGGTCTGAGATGGTTCTCCCTAGGTGTTGTGCACTGTCTATTTGTGACAGGTGTTCTTTGCTAATGAAAACGTAATCTAACCTCGTATGAAGGTCATGTGGGGAGGAGAAGTACGAGTATCCCAGAGCGTCGGGGTGCTGCTCCCTCCATGTGTCAGCAAGATCTAGTAAATCTATTAATAGGGACAGGGATAATAGGGACGCTGCTGAGGGACCTTTTGGGTGGGGCTGGGACCTATCAAGGTTGGGATCTCGTACACAGTTGAAGTCCCCCGCTCAAAAAAAGATGCCGTGCCTGTGTGGGGCGATTTTGGGATACATTGAGTTCAGATGTGCCGGAATATTAGTGTTGGGAAGGTAGGAGTTCACTAAACATACCTCTTCCTGTTCTAGTCGGCCACATAGTATCGCAAACCTGCCTTCCGGGTCTATCTCGGACTTAATTAAATGGAATGGGAGTTGGGGGTGAATCCAGGTGTATACTCCTCTGGCATATTTGGAGTAAGTGGTTCCAATTCCTTATCCTCCCCAATGCTCGCCTAATTTGGCCAGAGAGTCCGCCGTGCAATGTGTCTCCTGCAACAGTGCTATTTGCACTCCCTTTCTGTTCAAGTAGGACTTGATTCTGTTCCGGCGTAGGTAAGTTCCCAAGCCCCTCACATTCCAAGTCATTATTTTTATTCTAGTTGCCATTGTGGGTTAATAGGATTTCCGCTGCTTCAGTCCAGCAACCGTCAACCTCTTCCTTTCGCTCACCCCTTTTTGGCTTCCTCCCTCCGTGCCCGTCCTCCCCGGCACCACCTGTTACACCTGTTGGAGACTTTTTAACTTGAGTAACTCCCATTGTGTGAATGGGGAAAACAAACAAAAAACAACTCGAACTGCCCCTAGCAGTTGCTGTCAACTTGCAGCGCTCAGGGGGTCCCGAGCCTTCCAGGTAACTCCTGGCCTTCCGGATCAGGTAGTGTGTAGGCGGACTGCCTGCACAGTTTCCGGTGGGATGGGTCGCCTTTCTTTTATTTCGCGTGGTCCTCTGAGCTCCTGTCCGATCTGGCTTACATCCAGTGCTGAATTTGTAAAAAAATAAGTGCCAGTGCCCAAAAAATATTGGCCCCATAATCCTGGGTGCGGCGCCACCCGCTGTGCGGGTGCGCACCGCCCTCAGCGTGGGCGCGCCGGGAGCGCCAGTTCAGTGCTAGACCTACCTAGATTGGCCCACCACCAGCCCATCACACTGCTGCTGCTCCCTGTCACATGTTTGGCACTGCAGCAACTGCTGGCACAGGCTAGTAGTGGGATGGATGGGGAAGGGCACACATGGGCTGAGAAAGAATAATGCTTTAAAGTTGGAAAACACTTGTTGTTATGGTAGGTGTAGTGGTTCCAGCATTCTGGCAAACCCAGAGGCAAAAGAGTGCATTTGAACACACTTCTAAGTTCTAGACCACACTTGTTAGATGTCTGGACCATACTTGCTGACCTCAAAGTGATAACGCATTTGATAAAATTGTTGCAAACCTGTGGATGTTATCTTCTTTGTCAATTTTGTAGAATGACCCCTCACCGCCCGGCCCACCCCCTCCCACCGCCCTGTTTCCCAAATGGCTCTCAGTGGAGCTGCGTTGCAATCATTGTCCCGGGACTCAGCATAGCTCAGCAGCAATGTGCTCGACTGGAAGCAAGACGACACAAAGCAACACAGGTTCGATCCCCGACTCCTCGCTTAGAAACCTCTGGTTATTAAGCGCGTTATAAATACGCAACTAAGACATGCTCCTCCTGTAACTGCGCCTCGATGCCCCCGGGCTGTGTGAGCGCTTTAAAAATGCAAATAAATAAAAAGCATTCTGTTTCAGTCACTGTTGCACTGTATTTGTCTCTACCTCTTCTGGCCCATCTGACAGTCTGTTAAAGTACATCAAGTATTGTTAATCGGTTACTTCAGGAAGAGCACCCTGCCCTCAGCCCGTTCCTCAGTCACCTCATCCAGGTGTTTTGTGTAATCAATTTACTCTCAAGCCTTTACAGTCATCACATCTCATAAATGCATCCCCCTTCACCCTTCCTTCAAGCATGAGCATGGTGTTGTATAACTTGGAAAAAGTCATTTCTGCGCGACATTGTTGTGAAATCAACTTCTTGTGCTACTTCTGCTTTAGGGCCTCTTTCTAGCGAGCCAGAGGAGAATGCATATTCGGATATTTCCTTCCCGCTGACATGTTATTGACATACTTCACTAAACTGCGGGGTGTAACAGACACCCACCTCTATCTGAGGATTCCTACCTGAGGATTGCATGTGCTCTCATTTGGGCACATGCTCGGAGCGTATCGTACCCAGGTTAAGGGGCCACATCTGGTGTATAAACCACACATCAGGATAGAAAACATGCGCTGGAATTATGTAAAAAAAAAGTGACAGCAAAAGACAGTTGAGAATTATACACAAATACTCAACTAGTGCTTTTATTTATGACGACAGATTAGTGGGCACGTGCACCATGTTTATCCCCATCTAGTTTCCATATGTGTATCTTTGCCTGAAATGGCATTTCAGAAGTTTGTCTTTGCATGGGCTTTTCTCACAAAGTGCAGCTGGTTCGGTTTCGGCCCAATACGTACACTGTTCCGGACTGGGTCCCCTTGCTGAAGCTCGTTTGTGAACTAATGAGGCCAATAACATTAAAAGGAAGAACGGAAACACCCAGGCAAAAATTCACAGTTCATGTTTCGCTTAGATGAATGCTACCCAGGGTCAGACTGGGGCATTCAATTGTCTCGAGTCGGGTTCGGCACCAATGAAAAAGTGGCCAAAGTTGCAAACGACATTTCATTCCTTTTGTGACAAACTAGTTGGACCACGCTGCCGCCCGTGACCCGCCCTGTCCTGGGCCTTGCCCTGCCTTGCCTCAATCAGGTAGGCTACCTTCCGTGGGGCCGCCACGGCCATGCTGAATCTGATGATGACAAAAATAGGTGGCGCCGCACGGTCTCCTGTGGCAACAACACGTCACCATGTAATTTCACTGACTCAGAAGAACAGCCTATGAAAACTGCACATTCTGCGTTACTATACAGAATGTTCCAAATACTGCATAGTAACAACAGAATGGTAGTTTTCATTGGCTGTTGTTTGTAACAGTTTGTTGTTCATTGCTATTGCTGGCCCCTCCCAGGCCCAACCAGCCATGGCCTACAACCTTCAACCACGAGAGAGATCGAGATCAGAATGACAAATCCCAATGATTTATAATCGAAGCAAAGCGAAGTGGAAGAACAAACAAAGCAATTGCACGTGCGCTGGTCCAGCATGAGTTCCGGTGCCCAAAAAAGAGTGCCAGTGTTGACCACCCAAATTAAGCACTGCTTACATCACAGTAGGACTCAATTGTAGTATATTTGTCTGCCGTCTATATTCGTGTGGGGGAATCGCTTTGCTCTTCTTGCCATGGCGGGTGCGTGGTCAGCCCAAGTCTGATCGGGGTGGTTCCTCCTTGCCATCAGTCAGGTTATTATGTTCAAGCCACATGTTTGCTGTGGCTGGGGTCTCCAGAAATATCGCTCTTCCTTTATACAGAATTTCGAGGCGCGACGGGTAGAGCAACATGTATTTTAGGTTGAGCTTTCGTAATTGTGCTTTTATTGGGATGAAGGAGTTCCTTGCTCTTTGCACTGTGGGGGGTATAATCTGGGTACATGACTATTGTTGAGTCTTTTCTCTTGATCTCTCCACATTCTCTGGAGTACCGCAAAATAGTTTCCCGGTCGTGAAAGTTTAGAATTTTGGCAATGATTGGGAGCGGGTGTGAGCCAGGTGGGGGGCTTTTCTGGAGAGATCTGTGGGCTCTTTCAACGGAGAACCCCTGGGTGAGGTTTCCTGGACCAATTTCCTGTTGTAGCAATGTTTCAATAAATTCTGTCGGGTCTGGGCCTTCCAAGTCCTCAGGAACCCCCAGTATACGGATGTTATTTCGGCGAACTCGACCTTCGGCATCCTCGGATCGCGCCTCCAGCCTTGCCACTTTTTGTTCCGGGTCCTGGACTTTTATCTTTAGATCTTGGGTACTCTCCACGTCGTCTTGCAGGGTAGTTTCTATCGCCGTGACCCTTTCAGTTAGGTTTCGGGCATCCTGACGCATGAGCTGTATGTCCGATTTCACCTCTTCTATCTTACCTTCGACTGATGTGCGGAGTGCCGCTATTGCCTGCAGGACTTGCGTGTGTTTGAGGTCCTCTTCTTGTTGGGGCGGCTCTTCCGAGGTCTCCCGGTGTTGTTGTGATTGTCTTTGGGGTCTGACTGTCGTGAAGGAATCCATCGTAACCAATTTCAGTTTATTTTTGGGGGGAGACATCCCCAGTTTCGGGTCCCACAGTCTCTTATGCCGGGTCCGGTTCTGCAAGCTATGCAGGCCTTTCCTGCGGCCCCTGGTTTGCGTTATGATTTTCGTGTCTTTGGGCGGAGGGTAGCGGGTCCGTGGGTCGAGGTGGCCGCCCCCACTTATTGGTTGGTCGTGTGGGGTGGAGTCCATCGCGCACCCGTGTCCCAAATCTGAGTGGTGGGGGGTCCCCGGTTCTTTTCCGCCTCACTTACTGCGTTATATGCTGGCCCACTGCGCCCGCAGATTCTACGATCTTCCCACCAGCTTTGCTCGGCTGCATCACAAGTGCGTCTCTTCGGCCCTCGTTCCTCCTGTGGCGACGGCTCCCCGGAGTGCATTCAGCGCCGGTATCGCTGGGCTCGAATTTCAGTCCCTGTGGTTTCTCCGCTCGTCCGTGGGGGCCGGGGTGCAGCTGGGGAACGAGTGCCCCCCCCTCCGGCTTCAGTGTGGGAGAGAGTCCTTTGTTGCCACGCTCCGCAAGGTAACCTGGGCCACCGTAGCTTCGTTCTTATTCCGCGGTCGGCGCCTCCATCTTGTGGGACCCAGGGGCTCAGCGTCCAGCTTCATGTTTTCAGCCTTCCTTGCCCCGGTTCACCCCAGGAACAGGGTCGAGTGTCGGTAATCAGTTCCCCTTCGATGGTGTTCGGTTTTTTAATTTTGCAGACCAGTTATAGCGATATTAGCTCACTTTGCAAGGATCTCGGAACGGAGGTCCGCGGGAGCCTGTCTTTACAGCATGCGTGCTGGCCACGCCCCCCCCCCCATGGTGATTACAGTGACTATTATTGGAATAGACTGTGGCTGCAGCCTAGAGACAAGCCTCATTGCAAGTTTGGAGGTAGCCATGCCTGTAAAACAGGCAGGCCACCTCCAAACGTACGAGAAAATCCGGCACCCGCAAATGGGCAATTACCAGGGTATTCCAGCCCGCTGGTCCTGGTAATTGCCCTTTCGCCGGTGCTGGAATCGTGTGATCCCCATTCCTATTTCAGCCCCATAGGGCTCAATGGGAATAGGGATGCCTGTAGCAGCGGTACTAATCATTACGGTGCCTGTGCTACAGACATGCTGTGCTCGCGGGTGCCTTTCATTCCGCCAGGTCAGACCTGGCAGAATGAAAGGCACCTGCAGGCACAACTCGGAGTATGTCAGTCCAGATACAACGGTGCCAGCAAGCTTACCGGTACAGTTGTATCTGGACCGGCAAACTCGTAATGAGGCCCTGTATAAAGCGCGCTTGGATTATTTAGACATTGCGTCCGAGGAAACGCTTCCCCCGCCTGAATTCCCATTAATAATGTTGAGCTCTCTCGGTACACTCGATCACTCAGACTAATTTGAGGAAATATTTAGGCCCCTCCACTGAAAATATTGACCAGACATGACTGGAATCATGAAATTGACTGGATTGTTTTCACGTGGTTCCCTAGAAAACGAATTGTAAATTGGATAGTTTTTTACCCCATTTTTCTCAGAACTTGTGCTGTAATATGCATCGTTTTAGCACATTATTTAAAAATATGTTTTCGGGGGAATCCCCTCCCCCCCAATATCCCTTCTTTATTTCGGGCTCACTCACTACGCTCTATCCCTCACGCTAAATTCTGGAAATATTGAAACCCCTCCACTGAAAACATGTACCCCACGTGAGGGTTCACCCATGATTCATTTTGAACCATGCACCCCTTCAGGAGCTATCCCCCCAAACCCTAGCACAAAGCGCTGCCGCCACAAGTGATTGTCACTGAGCTATTTTGAGAGGAAAAAGGTTGTCTTAGAGAGTTTTTGGGCTCTTTCTCCCTGACTGCCCTGCTGTGCTTTTAAGTGAATGACCACGAAAAGCAAGCACAGGGAGAGAAAGGGGAAGTGGTTTCCACAAGCAACCATGAAGGAAGGGTGGCGAGGTGGATGTACTTCCGCTTTCTATTTAGCCATAAAGGAAAATTATACAATGTTTAAATACTGGCCTCTGATTTGTCAAAATGCACAGATCATGAGCAATCATGTTCTAATATAGCTTTATATAGCTGCAGTGAGGACCATGCTGGCGTTATGGGCATGGAAGACCGATTTAAAGGCCATATTGAATACAGGTCCTTTAAAGAGACCGTAGGGAACATAACACCCAATACAGTTCTCGCAGATGGTCTATGCTAGTAGTACCCCTGTGAATATGAATTTAAAAAAGCAGACTGATCGAAGTTTGTGTTTTTATTTAAGCAATAAGTACCCGTTTCAGAGGCTGTAACAGGTGGTAACGGCCGGGGCCCGAGTTAATACACAAGGGCCTTTACTGAGGGTCCCAGGTCATTACCACCTGGTACAGCCCATGGAACGGGTTTCCCGTCTGGAAACTCGGGGTGCTGACAGCAATATATTTAGTATGAATAAATAGAGTGGCCCACGCCATCCCATTCATTCATACAAATACTTAACTAAGATGGCCACCGTGGAGCTGTAAAACGGGCTCCAAGCGGAGCTCCTCTTTCATTTCCATGGCAGCCAGGGAGGTTGGAGCGGTGGTACCGGTTGAGCCACTGCCAAAAGAATAAGGTGAGTGGGGTAATGGTTTCGGGATGGGAGGAAACGGTCACTGAGAGAAGGGGAGGGTGAGGGGAAGATGACTGTGTGAGGGAGCAGCCATCAGATTGCTTAACGCAGACTTGGATCGTGGGATTCAGCCTGCATTCCATGCAACCGGATTGGTTAACTCCCCCATCCCGGGTAATATGTGACATGAAGAAATAGGTCGTAGTGCACAGTAATACGTGTTTTTATATTTACACCAGTGGTCGTGGATGCAACATTCAGGCCCTCACAAACTACATCATTTCTTTTGGCCACCAGTCTAGGCTCAGATTATAGTGAAAAGGAAATTGGCTTCATTGTAGGGCACTGGGGGGTTGATTGAGAGCTGTGCATGGGAAAAGTAAGGTGGGGGCAGAAGCAGAAGATGCTGCCTTATAGCGGCATGTGGGAGAGAGAGAGAGGTGCAATGCCGGGGACTGAGGCAAGAAGGCGGGCCACAAGGCTGGTGCAGCTCTCCATCCAGCCAGAAATGCCACAGACAGGGAGCAGAGCCTGCACGGGGGTGAGTGATGCAGGGGAAATCTCTGGGCAAATCTGTCTAATTTATCCCGCAGATTAACCGGTGACACTGGTGACTGCCGGTCGTTCCTAGCCATGTGGCCCCACCACAGACAAGAGACATCAAGAACTTCCACAAGAAAAGCACTGGCCTGTGCCGAAGAAAGCTGCTACATAAGTCCTGCCCAGTTTAGTAATGTCCAAAAAGCACCTGCTCCTGGACTTGTCTGTGATTTTCTGCCACATCCTATTTTCAGAATATGCTAACGTTCCTTCTACCATGCCACTTTCATCCATTTATCAACAAAAACATGTGTTTATTCAGCAGCATATCCATGACTGCCACATACCAATGAATGCCATGCATGCCAATGCTTTCAGCTTACTTAAGCCAATTGGCATTTGCCTTTTGGCTGGTGATCTGTTGGGGTACCTTTCTTGTTTTTTCCCCGTAAGGATGTTTAAAAATGGTACACTCTACTCTCCCTTGACACAATGTCAGTGTAGAAAATTAGGGCCTTTCTTAAGTAACAGAGCCTTCCCACCTCACTGGCATTCAACTGTGAATGACAGATGCAGCAGCAAGCAGTTGACATGAAACATGCTATGGAAAACTGATGTTCAGAGACGCTGTCTAAAATTTGAATCTGCCTGTCTAATTATCTGAATGATGTCTGGCTCTCCACCACGCTGTCTCGGTGTTCTGGCTTTCTTTCCCATAAACTTCCTCCCTGGGTTGCAACAATCTTGTGCCTATGACCCACTTTCCTACACCTACTGCCCTCTCATCTCCCACTGGTTCCTTCTCCTGTACCATGCCATAGCTTTGCCACATGCTCGTACCTGCACCAATCCCAGGCTTTTCTCTGCCTGCCTCCTGAACACTGGCTCTAATTTCCCCTCTGATGTTTCCTATAACTTCCTACCAGCGTTTCCTTCCATCGTCAACCGTCTCCTGTATCTACTTGAACCTCCTTCTGATGTTTCCTTCCAACACCCTCCTTCTCTATCTTGTAAGTCCTTTGACCTACTGTTGATATGTCCTTTCACTCTTCTCTCGCTCTCCGTTGGTTATCTCCTGATGTCTCATTCCGACCTTTCCTCCTTTCTTGTATCTTACCCAACCTCCTCCTGATATATCCTTCCAAACTCTCTCTCTCTCTCTCTCTCTCTCTCTCTCTCTCTCTCTCTCTCTCTCTCTCTCTGTATCATCTCCTCCAATCTCTTTCAGATCTTCACTTATATCCTCCTTTTCTCCCTTGTCCCTACCTCTTTCCAGATCTGGCTCTCCAACTCTCTTCCTCCCTTCTTAATCTCCTTCCTACACTTCATACCAGTCACTTCTATCCTCTCCATTTATCTTCATTCTCTCTCTCCCTACTTCTTGCCTCAGCCTCCTCGAATTCCTTCAACTCTACCTCTCTTGCCATGTCTCTTGACATTCAGCCGCCTCCTCCCCTCACCTGCGAACTCCTTCCACCTCCACGTCTGTGAAAATGTATGCATCTTTTATAAGATTCTAACCTTTCCCCTGGGGCTTCCCTGTGTGGAAATGGGTACACATATTTCTCATGATTGCTGAAGTAAATGGATCTGAGCTGTGCGGGTTCAAAGCAAAACCACCTAAGTTTAATTCTGTTCTTCTGCGCTACATAATAATGCAGAGTCAGTTTCTTTCAGGCCCACCCAGCATCTTTGTTTCTGTACGCACTGACGAGTTGCTGGCAAGCAGACAGCTACTGTGCGATCCCGTACCTTTGCCGGCTACAGCGGGTGAATCTCCCTGAATGCTAGCTGCTCAACCTCGCTGCTCCTTTTAGCTTAGCTAAGGCCTCCACTCAATCTGCTCCCTGCAGGTTGTCTCCCTGAGGGTGCAATGACTACTGGGACTCGGGTATGTATTTCTTCCATAGTGATCTCTTAACGGGGCCAGGGGCCATGTCAGTGAAGATGCAGTGACAGCCCTCTGCCCTAGCCATGGGGAATGGTGGTGGTGGGGGGGAGGGTCCATGGAATCTCTGTGCTCCTCCTCCGGGCTGTGCTTAACACTGCAGGTGGTGGCACCTGGCGCTTGTGACCAACGTATCCCCATCCACAGGTACAGGCAATGGACTTTGTCACACCACCCAAGTGCATGATGGGATATATAGATCGCCCAAAGCATTATCGTGTGGCTGACTCGCATTTAGTTGCCCCGTTAAGTGCAGTACAAAGGCAAACAAAATACTCTGCAGTTTCCACTACCACATGCATGGCTGTATAAAAATAATTGGGCTTTTATATGGCGCTTCAAGCTGGAGTCCAGCCTCTAAGCGCAGGACCGAGTGACCAGAATGCACAGTCTTGTCTTGCTTGCAAGGCAAGCATGTATCCCCTGAGCTACACCTTCACCCCCAGCCCAATGTGGTAATGTAGAAGCTGCTGTTAGGCAGAGCATTAAACATGTGTCTGTGAGAGCACATATTGGGTGACAAAATCCAGCGTGCTTCAGACGTCCATGAAGCAATTTTACAATTGCACACTTTTACAGTGGGAACAATCTTTGTCACGTTCCGTGGTATTTTAAGACGTGTCAGTACTTCAAAGATCTTTAAGTCCGACAGGACTGGTCACTAGCCAATAGGTTTGAGTTTTCAATCCTAACACTGTTGTGTAAAGGGATGCACATATTTGGGCAAACACATTTGATCTTAACATTTGAGCAACATTATCAATGGGCCCTTGTCTTCCAAGAAAACATTTGTTGAAAAACGTACAATGTAAACGAAAATTAATGCTGTTAAGTAAACTTGGATAATGGAATATGCTTCTTCAAAGCTTTAGTCAAGTACAACACATGAATGTGCACAACGTTAATCAAAAGTGTATTCACAATTAAAGTGTTCTAGATTTTTTGTTTACACCATTGTGAAGGTTTCAATCATTGTTGCTTGAGAAATGGTGCTGCATGTGACATAGTCAAACACCGGACCGCGTCACAAGCTCACAGGGGTCTGTGCAGCCCAAGAAAGCCAGTCTACTAGGGCAACCTAGTCAGACCTAGCCAGACCTGAGATCTACAAGGAGACAAAGACCCTTTCCATTTCACTTAGCTGTCTCTGTCACTGACTAGAAAGAGTGGTGTGGCTGACACAATTCCTCCATTATGCTTTTACACAGGTTCAGGAAACTGTAATCTCTTGTCTTAGTGCTATTCACGTTGGCATTACTGGCTAGGGGAGACACCCAAGAGGTCCAATGGAACTTGTGTCGTTGAAGATACCAGCCATACTTACTGATTGAAGGTGTTAACTTATATGGAACCATGCATACGATAAGAAAAGCACATGCGCTGTGCCGGTAGGATCGGTCCTCCGTGGGAAAAGATAAAGAGATTGCTCACCAAAAGCCAACACCAGCAGGAAGAACAGGATTACAGGAATCCCAAATGGGCAGCGACCCGAGCAGCTCAGTCGATCAGTAAGGTGGGCATAATGGAGACAAACAAGTTGCACTGGTGAAAGCAGATTGAATTTAGGGAGAGTGGTTTGGGACTCACCAATGGGACACACAGTAATGGTGAAGGACAGGATTTGTGACTGGCCCAAAATGGCTACTGGCCTTTCACAACTTCAACAAACCACAGACCGAAAAAAAACCATAAAAAGGCCCAATCACTAACCAGAAAAAACAAAGTGCCTACGATGAGGCCCATATAAGGCTAAAAGAGCAGATGAGAGATGTTGGGTGTACCAAATGGCTGGAAATTGGAGAACTGGAAAATGAATGTGGGGAATAAGAGCGAGAAAGAGAGGAAGACTAGGAAAGCTGGAAAGCTGGAGAAAGCCAAGCAGAAGTAGCTGAGAAGATGCTGTTGCTGCGGCTAATAAGCCAGTGAACCTGGAGACTAGGACAATGGCATGTGGAGACACTTCAAGGAAACTCCATGAAGTGGAAGCCTCATGGGGATCTGGATCAAGGATACCAGGCTTGACAGGGCAAATTGGTTACAAAGCCATTTCCTACAATGTTAAGGTTACTATATTCCATAGAAAACAGAGAGAGCGAGAAAGACAAATAGCTGAGAAAACCCTTATAGCTGAAAAGGGCACCATATCCCGTATAGATCCCTTATAGATGTGAAGGGCACCATATTCATTAGCACCCTGGATGGTGTCATAAGACAATGAAAATGCTTGTAGCGCAGGCTGTATTCCCAAGGGACAGCCCACGCTCCGAGCAACCAGTGCCCCTCTCCTCTTAGCATCCATGTAGTTCCCTACATGGGTGCTAAGAGTGTCCCGCAAAACAAAATAATACACTTAACTTTGCAGAACAGCCGGGTGCCACACAGTGCTGTCTTCCAGGCAGCCCCTCTTCAATGTTCATGACATGCGTCATGAATATTGAAAACAGACTTCAATGGATGATAGCAGTGCAGCGTCCGGCCGCGTCGCAATGGTACGTTTATTAAAATAATTTTTTTAAAAAAAATTGCACCGTTTAGGGTTCTACACGCTGCTAATGGCGATACCTACAAGGTCGGCCCACCACCGAGTGGTTTAGGATTAGAAGTGCACCATATTCCTTATGGTGACATGGGTACAATACCCCCAGATCAGCAAAATGTAGACAAGGCACTATTCTCCTGGTGTGGAATACAACTAGAGAGTAGAGCACTATACCTCTATGAAAAGGATATGTGGCAAAAGGTGAATTGTACCTGCATCCCTGGGCCTATAATCTGGGACAAGAAGTAGCTGTGGGGAATAGTGCTGTGACTGGAATTGTGAACCAAGAAGCACCTGGATGCGATATGCCAGGAACTGCATTGTGCTTTAGAGAACCTGTGGGAGGGAGTATACTCATGATATACGTTTTGTGAAGGGACCCACCCTGAAACCATCCCAGAGAAGTAGACCATGTTTTGTTGTGGATAGATCCCATATGCATTTTTTCCTAACACCTCCCATGTGTAAATAAATCACTTTGAACATTCATTTCTCAGGTTGCGTGCTTAATTTATCCACCATGTGTATTAAGCATCAAACATTCAATCAAAGTGCAACATTCTGACTTTCTAAACCTTCAGACCATTAAGCATTACCTTGCTGAGGTCGTTCAACCGCAAGATATCAGTTTTGCCTCCTCCTTTTGTAATTCGTTGTCTTTCCTGTGCAACATCTTCATCTTCTCCAGTGATTGGCTCTTTGGGTGTTTCAGAAACCCTAAAGTAGGAAAGCAGATTTAGTGATGAGGAAGGTGTTGTTAAAGGCACTGTTAATGCAATGGGCTGGGTGAGGAATCAAAAATCAGATTTAAAAGACTGAAGGTTAGAAGGAAGATTTCAGTGTCTAGTGATTTGGAGCTACAGTGTAGGGCAAATGCAATTAGAATACAGCAATTTGCTTTCAGAGAAATTCAATTTTAATACTAGCAAACACTGGTACAAGCATTCATTTATGCATATTAAATATGACATTTCACATCGTGTTTAAGTTGATCCATGATCCCCACCTTCTGCTTTCACTCTTTCAAATCTCTTTTCCTGTAGAACTTTCCAAAGTGTTTTCATCCTAGGGTTAAGGGAGGTATGCACTGAAGGAGGCCTGCTCTTTTGTGTCAGTCGTTCTAAGCAGAATCACACATCTACTGTCCTTATTTCGCTGCTTATACTGCAAACCTAGCTCAAAAGCAGTGGAGCGCTTTACAACATGAGGGTGCCAGCTTTGGGCTGCCATTTTATACATTAGCCAGTACTGTTGGTGAAGGGAGAGAGGGATTTTTATTTGTCCAGCAGGTATGGTTGAAAGAGACGTCTTTTTAGTGTTTTGCAATAGAGACTGGTGGGGCATCTGAAGCGGTTGCTGAGATTGAGTTCCAAGATGGCTGGGGAGTGGCAGGTGAAGGACTGCTTGCAAGTCTTCTCTTTACAAGCTAGCTTAGACACCATCCATTTCACAACAGTAGGGTTATGTGGGGTGCGGGAGCCTCCAGAAGTGCAGAGTTTAGCCATGCATGTCAGTGTTCTGCTCGAGACTGCTTTGTAGGTGTCATGCAGGGGGATGAAGGGTTTGATGTTGAGGAATGTGGAGATCTGAAGCCACACAGTTTATGCCTTTTTGGCTATGTGACTTTTGAAGGAAAGACTACTGTCAACTATGAAGCCCAGGGATTTAGCTGAGTTTGACAGCTGAGGCACATGTCGCCCATCCATTGTTGCTTGAGGTGTTGTTTGGTGAGGAGCACCGATGAGGATGAATTCAGTCTTGGTGGGGTTCAGGTTGGCATCCATGTTTGGATGGTAACCAGGCATATGCAAAGACGAGTTATGTCCTGGGAGCCACAGACCTTATGGTACAGCTCTGTGAAGTCGGAGTACTGATGGATGGCTATGTTGGGGTCATTTAGGAGAATTCCCAAGGGTTCCATGTGTAGACTGAAGATGATTAGGGAGAGGATGGAAACTCAGCTATGTCATTGATATCTATCATCACAGAGTTAGTAGTTATTCTCTACTATATATTTTAATGTTTAAAGTAACGTCTCATGATAAATTGGAATATGCAACATCTGTTCAGTAAACACACAATGAGATGCTGGGCCTGTAAACCAAATATTTAGTATCACAACTTTGCTGACCCATGTTGCAGTGTCCAGAAGAGGTAGGAGACACATGTTTCCAAGACATTCTCATTGATTTTACACATACGAACAAGGTACATATTTTATGGGTAACATTGTTTGTGATGGATACAATGGGTTTCTTAGAAAGTAGTGCAAATGATAGCGCAGAGAATGTGCTCCTTTCATTTGCACTACTTTCAGACATGCTCAGGTCACCTTATTCTCAAAGGTGACCTGAGCATTTCTGCAGGGGCTGGACAGTAGTGCAAAGATGCGCTGTCCATTCCCCTTGCATACATTAGTGTTAGGAGCAGATTCCCAAAATTAATGTATGACAGGCTGTCAGCAACTTTGGGGTAGCTGGGAGCACATGATACTGAGATGGCCTGTTAAAGGGCCCATCTCAGTGAATTGCCTGATTTAAATTAAAAAAAGCATTTCCATCCATGTTTGGGGGATGGAAATGCAAATGTAACAGACGCAGTTTAGACCGCTACTGCCACACTTCAAAATAAAATCATTACAGGATCTCAAAATTACCCTGTCATGATTTGCGCCTCCCCAGCGGCTATTTAAAAAGGAGCAGGTGGATAAACAGTGTTTCTGGGCATTTTAAAACGCATCCCGTTTGTGAACTGGGGATGCGCTTCAAAATGCCCAGCAATTCCCCCATATTTGTGCAAATGTGTAAAGGGGGTAGAAAGTGCATGTGAATGAGGGCAATCAAGAATCGCTCATTCAGATGCCCTTAGTGATTTGGGCTTCATCTTTTTTTGGCGCAAGTGATGAAATGCGCTAGCCAATCCCCTCACTCACGTCAGAAAAAGAATCTGGCCCAATGTCTCAGCTGCAGATTCATTATCCTTTTCCTTCAGGCTGCACATTTCAGAGATAAAGAATCTGCAGAGCAAATATTGAAATATAACTGTCATAATCTCTCTTGTGTCCTCCCACACACTCCTCATTTTACGATAACTCCTTTCAGCATCAGCTGTTTCAGAACTTTTTTTGCGGTAGAGGGTGCTGTGCATTTTCATCGACTTGATGTTCCTCGAAGGCCTTTGACTCCTCTCGAGGCTGATATCATCAACAGTATATATAGCACGCACCGTGCCCGTTACTTCAGTTTTGTTTTTCCGCTAGCTTTGTTTCAGATATGGTGCGGTTTTTCTGTCGAGTATTATGATGATTGTTCTGAAAATCTCGACCACTAAGACCAGGTTTAAGAAATGTGTTGAGTGCGGGTCAAAGATGTCAATTACCAATCCTCATCGCATTTGTCTGTGGTGCCTGGGCATTGACAACAAAATGGCAGACTGTGGTTCCTATCAGTCTATGACAGGGAATCCACTCAAGAAACGAAAGGGGAAACTTGATGCGGGTAGGCCTCCTCAGAAGTCCCCTTCCACAGCACCTTCGTGAAGAAGATCATTGGACGAACGTAGTTCTAGGGGTTCCATGTGTTAAAATTGCGGCAAAAATTTCTGTTTACACAAAAACGTAAGATAAGGCCTAATTTTCTTGTGTCTATGGGTGGCCCAGCCTATATTTCTAACTAAGGTGCTCATCCGTCAGTCGTGAATGTCCAAAGAAAAAAGTCAGCTGTCCGAAAATGATCCTAACTGAGCCTACCACTATGTCACCTTACTTATTAGCTGGAGAATGACTTCCTTCTCCTGAGGGTACTTCGACTACCAGCCTGCATGGTTCTTCACTAATGGAAAATTCTCAAATAGTCTCTTGGGATGCCTTGCATCAGTGTGGTTTGTAGTTGTGCCTTATCTTCAGAACTCCCTTTTGGGTTCCTTATGTCAGAACAGCTTTTCTCTCTTAGCCAATTGGGGTATGGTTTACTTTGGTCTATTGACCTCTTGTTTAGCTTCCTTTGTCTGATTTCAATATAATCAAGCTCACCGTAATGTCTCCTTTGCATATTCTCTTTGTCATGTATAAATTGGTTTATGACTCTCCTCGTTTCCCATGGTATTCTTATCCTTAATTGGTTTCTCTGTGTATTATTCTTTTCTCTTATATTACTATTTTCTCTTATATCCCCATAGTTTAAAGTAATTTCCTCTATGGGGAACTTTATCTTGTGACTTCTACTGAGATGGTTACTGATTGCTTCTTGCCACCCCTTTATACTCATTCTCCCCGTTACCTTCTGCTATGCGGGGAAACACTTCCGCAAGCTTTGTTCCTTTGGGACCTCTTCTCTGGTCTCCTACTGTCGTAGCCTGCAGTTTGGCATCGTGTTTTTCCTTCGGCTTTCTCTCCTCTCTGCAATACTCGTCCATTGACAAGGCATCAGACACTTTGTGTTCTTTGATGTGGGACGGTATCAGGGACGTTGGAGGGACTGACTGTCCACCCCGGGGTTCCCGTGGTCTCGCCACCACCTCTGTTCGGGCTCCAGCCCCATGGATTTCTCTTGCTCGGCTGGCGTCTTGGCTCTGGCCTCCCAGCATCTCTCTGCGTCTCTTCTCTCTAGGGTTCTCATGCTCAGCTGGTGCCCTGGCTCTCGCGTCCCAGCCTCTCTTTATCCATCTCTCCTCTCTGGGTGTCTTGTGCTTGTCGGGCACCCTGGCTCTGGTGTCCCAGCGTCTCTCCTTGGATCTTTTCTAAGCATTCTCCTGCTTCAAGCGAGTTTCAAACTCTCAGGCTTGTTGGCTTTTGCCAACTCTGAGTCTCTCGTTTCTATAGGTCCGGTGTCCATTATTTAACCTGTCAAATGGGAAATTATATCATGCCTCTTATTGTGATGAATATATGCATATTGCCCTACGCCAAGCTGCTTGTAAGCCACTTGCGAAGAAATCCGTGTTGCAAGGTCCCGACCTTAGAATCAATGTAAGCCGCCATTTTAGAAACATCCGCCATTTTAGGATCTCTCTGCAAAGTCACCCTGTGAGCTAAAATGGTGGACAGTGTCATTGCGAAAATGCAACATGGCCGCCTTGACCTCTGTCTATAAACTAATGTATAACTTGCCTGCAGGCTACTTGTTGGGGTCATGAACTGAGACCTGTGTGTAGAGGATTACTTGTGCTAACAAAGCTAAACCGCAGGCACATGTTAAACACAATATATTCAAATAGTGAAATGTGAACACTTGTTTGACTATATTGTATAAAACTGTTTAGAAGACTTAACATGAAATCCTAAGATACACTGTCGCCATTGAGGCTTGTTAAGTTAATGTATTAAAGGTAAACCCTAAGAGCACGGATGCGTGAACTCGGCACGAACCCTAGATCCGTAATGCATTGTTATTGTCATTTTGCATTTATATAGCGCCTTATATACCATTGGTATGGTCTGAAGGCGCTGGTAGGTGGAACGCCCTTGGGAACCGAAGTTCGGGTCAGTAGAGAGAGTCGAGAGAGTCCAAAGGTGCGTGTGCGCACCAGGTATGTGTGCAGCTGGTGCGGAATTCGTGTGGTAGCTGCTTCTTAGCGGTATGTGTGGTGGTTGAGAGATCAGGAGTATGTGTTCACTCTGGCAGGATTTATCCAGACCGAGTGTGGCTGCGTTAGGCCTGAGGAGAACGCCTGGCTGGGGTGTGTGAAACCAGCAGTGTTTACTTAGAGTGATGGGGAGTGAGCGGGAGATGTTGATATGAGAACAGTTATACCGAATGGTGTCATAGTATCTCTGTGTTCTAGTTGAGTGGTGGTGTAAAGAAGAGAGTAAGCGTGGGGTGTGGTATGATATATGCTCTTTCAAATGTTCCCTGCATTCCAAGGCATATTATGTACGTCATGCAATTCGATGCGATCAGGTCTGTTCTATGCATTTTTATTCATTTCAGGCGTTCAAGATTGCCCTACACACTCCTGTCTGCTCGACACACTCACGCACCCTAGTCTACCTTGCGTGCTCTAGTCTATCCCTCATTCTCCAGTGTGCCCCACGCATGCACACATGTATTCCATACGCATGCACTCCTGTCTTCCCCGCGCATGCACTCCTGTCTACCCTGCGCATGTACTCCTGTCTGCCTATGCACTCATCCGCTCTGTATACTCATCCGCTCTGTATTCTCATCCGCTCTGCGTACTCATCCGTTCCGTACGCTCATCCGATCTACACGCTCATCGATCTACACATTCATCCGGTCCACATTCTCATCCGCTCAACGTACTACTTGTCCGCTCTACGTACTACTCATCTGCTCTACGTACTACTCATCCACTCTACGTACTCATCCGTTCAACACACTCATACGGTCTACATACCCATCCGCTCCATACACTCATCCGTTCCATGCATTCATCCGCTCCACACACTCATCCGCTCCACACACTCATCTGCTCCACATACACTCATCCGCTCCACATACACTCATCCGTTCCACACACTCGTCCGCTCCACATACACTCGTCTGCTCCACATACACTTGTCCGCTCCACATACTCGTCCGCTCCACACACTCGTCCAATCCACACCTTCGTCCAATCTGCACACTCGTCCAATCTATACACTCGTCCAATCTATACACTCGTCCAATCTACACACTCATCCAATCTACACACTCATCCGGTCCACACCCTAATCGGCTCAACATACTACTCGTCCGCTTGACATACTACTCGTCCACTCTACGTAGTCATCCGTTCCACACACTCATCATTCTACGTAATTATCTGCTCCACACACTCATCTGCTCCACACACTCATCCGCACCACACACTCATCCACACCACACACTCATCCGCTCCACATACTCATCCGCTCCACACATTCATCCGCTCCACCCACTCATCCGTTCCACACATTCATCTGTTCTACGAATGTATCCGCTCCATACACTCACCCGCTCCACACACTCATTGGCACCACACACTCATCCGCTCCACACACTCATCTGCTTCACACACTCATCCGCTCCACAGACTCATCCTTTCCACACATTCATCCGCTCCACCTACTCGTCCGCTCCACACACTCGTCCGCTCTACGTACTCGTCCGCTCTACGTACTCATCCGTTCCACACACTCATCCGCTCTACGTATTTATCCGCTCCATACACTCATATGCTTCACACACTCATCCGCACCACACACTCATCCGCTCTCCACACTCATCCACTGTGCACACTCATCCGCTCCCCACACTCATCTGTTCCCCCTACTGAGCCGCTCTCCACACTCAGCTGCTCCCCACACTCACCCACTCTCCACACTCAGCCACTCTCCATACTCAGTCGCTCTACACACTCATCCGCTCCCCAGTCATCCACTCTACACATTCAACCGCTCTCCACACTCATCCGCTCTCCACACTCATCCGCTCCCTACACTCATCCGCTCCCTACACTCATCCGCTCCCCACAGTCATCCGCTCCCCACAGTCATCCGCTCTCCACAGTCATCCGCTCCCTGCGCTCATCCGCGCCCTACACTCATCCGCTCCCTACACTCATCCGCTCCCTACACTCATCCGCTCCCCACAGTCATCCGCTCTCCACAGTCATCCGCTCCCTGCGCTCATCCGCTCTCCACACTCATCCGCTCTCCACTCTCATCCGCTCTCCACACTCATCCACTCTCCACACTCAACCGCTCTCCACACTCATCCGCTCTCCACATTCATCCGTTCTCCACACTCATTTGTTCTCCACGCTCATCTGCTCTCCACGCTCTTGCACGTTCATCTGGTCTAAATGTTCATCTGGTCTACACGTTCGTCCGTTCAGTATAGTCATCAGTTCTACGCCCTCCTGCGTTCTATTCGCTTCTCTGTATTTACGTACTCATCAATTCTACACGTACTCATCAACTCTACACGCTCGTCCGCTCTACACACCCAACCACTCTACACACTCATTGGTTTTAGTATGTTCATCTATTCTATACACTCATCCGATCTCCACATACACTCATCCGTTCCACACACTCGTCCGCTCCACATACACTCGTCTGCTCCACATACACTTGTCCGCTCCACAAACTCGTCCGCTCCACACACTCGTCCAATCCACTCATTCGTCCAATCTGCACACTCGTCCAATCTATACACTCGTCCAATCTATACACTCGTCCAATCTACACACTCATCCAATCTACACACTCATCCGGTCCACACCCTCATCGGCTCAACATACTACTCGTCCGCTTGACATACTACTCGTCCACTCTACGTAGTCATCCGTTCCACACACTCATCATTCTACGTAATTATCTGCTCCACACACTCATCTGCTCCACACACTCATCCGCACCACACTCTCATCCACACCACACACTCATCCGCTCCACATACTCATCCGCTCCACACATTCATCCGCTCCACCCACTCATCCGTTCCACACATTCATCTGTTCTACGAATGTATCCGCTCCATACACTCACCCGCTCCACACACTCATTGGCACCACACACTCATCCGCTCCACACACTCATCTGCTTCACACACTCATCCGCTCCACAGACTCATCCTTTCCACACATTCATCCGCTCCACCTACTCGTCCGCTCCACACACTCGTCCGCTCTACGTACTCGTCCGCTCTACGTACTCATCCGTTCTACACACTCATCCGCTCTATGTATATATCCGCTCCATACACTCATCTGCTTCACACACTCATCCGCACCACACACTCATCCGCTCTCCACACTCATCCACTCTCCACACTCATCCGCTCCCCACACTCATCCGTTCCCCCTACTGAGCCACTCTCCACACTCAGCTGCTCCCCACACTCACCCACTCTCCACACTCAGCCACTCTCCATACTCAGTCGCTCTACACACTCATCCGCTCCCCAGTCATCCACTCTACACATTCAACCGCTCTCCACACTCATCCGCTCTCCACACTCATCCGCTCTCTACACTCATCCGCTCCCTACACTCATCCGCTCCCCACAGTCATCCGCTCTCCACAGTCATCCGCTCCCTGCGCTCATCCGCGCCCTACACTCATCCGCTCCCTACACTCATCCGCTCCCTACACTCATCCGCTCCCCACAGTCATCCGCTCTCCACAGTCATCCGCTCCCTGCGCTCATCCGCTCTCCACACTCACCCGCTCTCCACTCTCATCCGCTCTCCACACTCAACCGCTCTCCACACTCATCCGCTCTCCACATTCATCCGTTCTCCACACTCATTTGTTCTCCACGCTCATCTGCTCTCCACGCTCTTACACTTTCATCTGGTCTAAATGTTCATCTGGTCTACACATTCGTCCGTTCAGTATAGTCATCAGTTCTACGCCCTCCTGCGTTCTATTCGCTTCTCTGTATTTACGTACTCATCAATTCTACACGTACTCATCAACTCTACACGCTTGTCCGCTCTACACACCCAACCACTCTACACACTCATTGGTTTTAGTATGTTCATCTATTCTATACACTCATCCGATCTCCATACTCATTTGATCTTTCTAGTCGTCTGTTCTTCCACTCATGCACTCTTCCACTTAGTGCATTCATCTGTTCTATACGCTTCATCCATTCTAATTATTTCATCCATGCCATTCACTACGTTCCCTCCTCATTCATTATGTCCATTTCACCAGTTTAGATCTCCTTACTTTCCCATTAACGAATATTAACTGGGAAATGGGTTGGACATCATGTTTTCAAAGGTATATAAGGTGCGACTATTCTAATGTACAGTCCCACTCACTGAGCACACCGAACCATGCTGGAGTTCGCTGTGTTGTACTGAGGGCTGATAGCTATCTGTTGCTTTGTCCTTTGAAACTGTTCAGTATAAAATAAAGATCTTTGTATGTTCCTTTGTAACCCGTGTTCGGTGTATTTCCTTTTGGGGTACTCAGCCCTGATATTTTCTCTTTGTTTTCACAGTTGGTGCCCGAATAGGGATGCTCAAGATTGATGCCGGATCATCGAAGGTTGACACACGCTATCGGACCGGGATCGGACGGTGTGACAAAATAAGGGGACCCTTCTAAAAGAGACGCGACACCTCAGCAGTGCTGCACCACCCGATCCCTGGACGATTAGATTGTGGTCTGAGACGGCATCTTGACGAGGGTCCACTTATCGAGGCGGGCAGCTTTGCCGCAATCACCAAACACGAGGTAAGATCAGTTAGGTAAGAGTCTTTGTAATCCGATCGGACCTCTTTAGGATTGATCAGGTGAGTCGTGACACGATTCTTAAGTATCCTGATCATTTGTTTTGGCGCATTGTATCTACAAATACAATTATTGACCAGGTAACACCAATAATTTGATATGCCTGGGAAATTGTCTACCTGCTTCAGGGCGTTATTCCACAGTGATAGGCAATCTTTGGAATTTAGCTGTCCTGCACCACAGGAGGGGTCGCCGGCTTGTACTATGTACTGTAAGCATGGCATTGAAAGTATAGTGTTTAATGATATTTGGCACAGACAAACCAAACATGCCTTCGAACTTCAGTGGCCAATCAATGGTAGTTTTTAAATCCCTCATATTGATTATTTAGAGTCAATTTTGTTAAAGAAAAAGGCTAGACTTGCAGCATTTGATGTTTTGCAGAATTGGAAAAAAGAAGCGTTACAGCAGCTTAAGAGTAGGGAAAAACATACAAGCCGTCATAAAACGAACGCTGAAAAAGTGTTGTTATAAGACCAAGATAAACATTCTGAGTCGGCTAGGAATATGGATAGGGATTTCTCACTTGGCATTCAGAAAATTTATCCTTCCAAAGACCTCCATGTTTCCGATGAATTTATTGACAAATTGTTAAATGAGCGAAGGACTGGTGCCTCTGCGCAACCTCTGTATGTTCCTATTCCTGCCCCTTTGCCTCTTCCTGCTGTTATTCCTGCTCTTCCTGCTGTTGTTCCTGTTGTTACTGCTCCTCCTAATGTTCCTCTTCCTCCAGTTGTTGTTCCTCCACCTGTTCCTCCACCTCTTCCTATTGCACCAGTAATAGTACCTCCATTGAATTTACCTGCTCCCCCTCTTCCAAGTGGTCTTGCACCGCTTGAAGTCGATCAGGGTGCAGGGTCAAGGATTGTCACTCGCAATACTGTACCTCCCGAAAAGAAACATGATTTGATTGCATGGGCAAAGCATTGTATGGAGAGAGATGATCGAGCTAATGTTTTTGCCACAATTTCTAATATGGACAATTTTCCTGGGAAAAATGTTTTCATTGAAGGTTTAGGGATTCATTTATGTGTAATGTGGGGCAAATTAAATAATGCAGATCTCCCACAAGGGTTGAGAGATCTGAACACTTTAGCGTTTTCAAGAGACACTTTGGAGAAAGTACATGAGCATGTCGAGAGGTTATTTGAGTATAGGAAGGAGTTGGAAAGGTTACGGAATGAGGATGAAGATGAGGATAGTATGTATGTACAGAAACGGTTCTTTCCTTGTCATAAATCAATACCTGAGGAAGTACGAATTTGTACGAAAGAGACGATTAGATGGATTTCAGACATATCGATAACTCCAGTTGAAGTATATGATACGTATAGTCAGTATACGCTAGAAATGCAGAGGAAAGTGATACAGGTAATGATAGAGTACCTGCAGGATGAATGTGTAAAGAGAAAGATTAGTTGTCCCACAGAGTTATTGAGTATTTATAAGAGAGCTTTTTCACCTGACACTTCTTCGGCTGCTTTAGCGCTCGACTTGGCTCTGTTGCTCAGTAAGCGTTCGGAATTGCCCACTTCTCAGTTGCCTATGAGAGAGGTTCCTCCGACATTTGTCCTGAAGGTTGAGATTGCGAACGATGCTGCAGCGGGTACAGTTGCTGTGAATATTCCTGCACGTTCTCGAGACAGGAAGTGAATACTATTAGACAATCTATTCCTAACATTAGGAAAAATCCGACAGGATTCTATAAAGAGATAGTGTCTGTCTTGCAATCCTCAGTATTCACTTTGGGTGATATTGATCTGTTATTTCCTGTACTCCTGCCCGTAGATTTGTGGAAACAGGTTAGGACTATAGACGACGTACCAGGGTTGGGAGATACATGGGCTAACATAATTAAACTCGATGGAGAAAGGCCAGCTGGTGAGAGACCGCCCCAGGTGATACTAACCTTGCCTGATAGAATCATTGCAAAATTGAAAACCATAATTCCCGAAAAGAGGATTATCTGGGACAAGCCTACGGCCTGTGTCCAAGGGAAGTCTAGAGGGTGCTACCGAGTTCTTCAATCGGTTCCAACAGATATTCTCGGATTTCAGTGGAAAAGACTTAGGCATAGAGTTTGGGAAAATATTATTTGTGGACAAATATGTGCGTGGATTGCTGCCTGACATCCAGTCACAAATGATGTCTTCTGAGAGCACTTTGCAGGCGAAATCCCAATCAGAAGTACTGCACATGGCTCAGTACTACGAGAATCGTGTCAATAATGAAAAGGAAAGAGTAGAGAAGAGAAAAGGTGATTTGAAGACTTAAGTATTATTACAACAAATTGTTAGAGGCCCTAGAGGGGGTAGTTTGCAGATTAGAGGTCAGTATGTTCCACAAGGGAATGTGCCCTTGGGTCCTGTGAACATTAACCAGTGTGCCTATTGTCGACAAGAGGGTCATTGGCGTGCACAATGTCCTATCCTTCCAGAAAGGTCAAATAACACATTCGGAAATATGGGTAGACGATCCAGAGATCGCCCGGGTGTAGGGGGCCCTGGTAGAGGTCAATTTGCACAGGATCCTCAGCAGCCTTTTTCGCAGGATAATCAGGTACCAAGTGTGGATGCTAGAAAAATATTTGATCATCCTTCTGCTGCTTACCTCTCTGAAGAGCTTCCTTTTGACGATATTCTGTTTCGTTAGGATTGCCCGAAGCAGGGTTTGGAACCTACGCCTATTCCCGTTAATCAGAAAGGTCCCTACGTTGGGATGATAGTGGGAAATAGGAAACATCTATTCTTGATAGATACTGGGGCACAGAAGTGTTCCATTGATCATTCTCGGGGTCCAAACATTCCACTGTCAGGACAAACCAATGTTTCCGTAGGGTTTTCTGGCACACCAGTTGTTTGCCCAGTTTCTTCGCCGGTACCTATTTCTTTGGGTCCCTTTACTGACCACTGTCCATTCCTTTTGACTTCAAATTGTGGAGATAATTTGCTGCGGTTGAATCTGTTGAAGGAATTAAATGCGGTAATTCATTGTTCTTCTGATGGAGTGCGTTTGACGATTTCACAAAGGCAACTTTCTGTCTCTCAATTTTTAACCAGACCTTTGCCACCAGAATTCAGTGATGTACCAGAGTGCTTATGGGCAATTGACGACAATGAAGTCAGTGTTTTACAGATCGAGCCTGTTAAAATAGTCTTGAAACATGGAATAAAGCTGCCACGCATTCCACAATATAAGATTTCAGTTGAGGGCGAGCAAGCTTTGAAATGCATTGTTTTTTTGATTTTGTGCACCGCGGGGTGATTCAGGAAATTGCAGGTAGTTTGTGCAATAGACCAATTTTACCCGTGTACAAAAAAGGTGATAATGCAATTCCAACCGTTTCATAATTGA
This sequence comes from Ambystoma mexicanum, assembly GCF_040938575.1. Taxonomy (NCBI): domain Eukaryota; kingdom Metazoa; phylum Chordata; class Amphibia; order Caudata; family Ambystomatidae; genus Ambystoma; species Ambystoma mexicanum. The sequence goes on along the minus strand of NC_090922.1, from coordinate 638,274,014 downwards.
TCTACGTGCCATCAATAAGGTCGTCGCTCCGCAATTTCCAATTGTGCCTGATGTGACGACAATATTAACTATGATTCCGGCTTCAGTTACTTACTATAGTGTTGTGGATCTGAAGACTGCTTTCTTTAGTATTCCTATACACAAGGACAGTAGATACTTGTTCGCGTTCACCTTAGGGGGACGCTCGTTCACCTTTACCCGTGCACCGCAAGGTTACACGGAAAGTCCTATCATTTATAGTAGGGCTTTGAAAGAGCAGCTTGATAGCCTTGAATTGCCCTCTACTTGTACACTGCTTCAATATGTTGATGACTTTCTTTTAGCTGCAGACTCTGAGAGCGCTTTCAAGGAGGGCACTGTCTTGTTGCTTATTCACCGGGCTAAACATGGTCACAAAGCTTTGTTGTCAGGAGGTCGCCTATTTAGGCTATCTCTTGTCAAAGGAGGGAAGAAGATTGACACCTGAACGTATAAAACTAATTTCTGGCATGTCTGTCCCAAATACACAGAAGGAAGTTAGATCCTTGATAGGTATGGCTTCTTACTGTAGGTTGTGGATCCCAAACTTCTCACTAGTGATTAAGCCGATGTTGGCTTTGACGAAGAAGGGCATTTCTCCGCCATTGCCGTGGAACGCGGAACACCAGCAATCATTTGATCTGCTCAAGACTGCATTGTGCTCGGCACTGGTTTTGGGCACACCAAACTATGAAAAGGCCTTTGTGTTGTTTGTGCATGAATGTGATGGATGTGCTTTGGCTGTATTAACGCAGGGACATGGAGGGAAGAATAGACCATGCGGTTACTTTTCTTCCGCCCTTGATCCTGTAGCATGCGCTTTGCCAAGATGTTTGCGAGCTGTCGCTGCTGCTGCTGCGTCTGTAAAACAGAGTGAGGGAATGGTCCTAGGCCATGATCTAACCCTTATGGTGCCTCAATCTGTAGATGTTTACTGAACAGAACCCAAACGCAACACCTCACTTCCACACGGTTGACGAGATATGAATTTATCTTGTTTTCTCCTCACATACAAATTAAGAGGTGTTGTGTTCTTAATCCAGCTGAACTCTTACCTTTCCCGCAAGGTACTGCTTGCAGTGACGAAGAGTCACATGACTGTCTGTCTACTACCGAACAAGAGACAAAGGGTAGAATTGATCTGAAAGACACTCCTTTGAACAATCCACAAGGGGAGCTGTTTTGTGACGACTCCTGCTTCAAACTGCCGGATGGTACATCCACAGCTGCTTATGCAATCACTACATTGAGCACAGTCGTGGAAACCAAGAGAATCACGCATAACTCCGCGCAGGCCGCAGAGATTATAGCATTGACCCGAGCTTGCGAACTTTCCGAAGGACTTACAGTAAACATATATACTGATAGTCAGTATGCCTTTGGGGTGGTTCACAACTTTGGGAGACTTTGGTCAGAGAGAGGGTTCTTAACTTCACATGGTACAAAGATCCAGCATGGCTCCCTAATAGTACATCTGCACTCAGCGCTTGCGCTCCCTACTCAGTTAGCTGTCGTGAAATGTGCAGCACATCGAAAGATTATAGATGATATGGGAAAAGGGAATGCTTTCGCTGATCAGATAGCTAAACAGACTGCCACCAATCTCTTTATGGAGATGTATGTTTCAAGGGAGACTGTAAATGCCTATGCAATGGAACAGGGTGTTGGGTCCGTAAGGGATATCCAAGCCGATGCCACGTTAGAAGAATCCAAGAGATGGGCTGAGGGCTTGGGGAAACTCGATGATGATGGGTGTTGGGTGGACATAGCTGAAGGGAAATGAATACTTCCTGATGCATACGTGATGATGATGGTCGTCATGGCCCATGGCCCTACACATATATGTGCCCAGAAGGTTACGAAAATGCTAGAAAAAGTTTGGGCGAATGACAAAATCTCTAAAATAGCTCAGCGCTATGTCCAAGACTGCGTGATCTGCTTACAGCATAATGTGGGAAAGGGAACATCAATTCCAAGGGGAAGTTTCGGGCCACCTTCTGTCCCCTTTGAGGTCATACACTATGATTTTATTGAAATGGAATGTTGTAATAATTTGAAATATGTGCTAGTTGTCATCTGTGCTTTCAGCAAATGGGTTGAGGCTTTCCCTGTTAAGGACGCTACAGCCATGACTACTGCAAAAACTATGTTAAAAGAATATTTACCTAGGTTTGGGCTACCAAGAGTCATCTGGTCAGACAATGGTCCACATTTTGTCACTGCTGTAATTCTGCAGATATGTGCGGCATTAGAAATCGACAAACGGTTCCATTCGGCCAGACATGCTCAGAGTGCCGGATTAGTAGAAAGACACAACGGCATCATCAAGAACAAGCTCGCTAAGACGTGTGCTGGCACCAAATTAAAATGGTCGGACGCCTTACCGATCGTGTTGCTAGCCATGCGTACAACCCCTCAAACTAAGACTGGGCTCTCTCCATTTGAGGTGGTAATGGGGAGACCTGCCAATATCTGTAACCTTCCGAAATCTTGATCATTAATGAATGTTGAAAATGTACTTCTTTCAGATTACTGTAGCCAGTTGACTAAAAACCTGGATTTGATTTATCACCAGGTGCGAGAGGCTTTACCTGTGCGATACGAGGGCCCAGGCAACAGTATTCTGCCCGGAGATTGGGGGCTCACCAAGGCATTTGAGCGTTCTTCTTGCCTTGCACCTCATTGGTGGGGCCCATTCCAGGTCCTGCTGGTCACACAGACGGCGGTGCGTTTCGCAGGCCGAAAAAACTGGATGCCACACGATACAGAAGAAACAGAACCCCTCGCTAACGCTGCAACCAACGATCCCGAAGCAGTAAATATCATTGAGAGTGAATCAGAGATTCTCTCTGAGCCCGTGAGGTTTGGGGAACCCGTCATTTCGTTTGCTTCCGGATACGCTGCTTCCAACTGGAAGTGACGACACATTGTTCTCGGATCAATCAGTACCGGGAACAGCAAGGTACAATTTACGTCCAAGGAAATAGACTTATGGCACGGTTCGGCTGTGCATTCAATAGACTTGCGGCACGGTTTGGCTGTGCATTCGAAGAAGAAAGGAAACTCATCAAGGGCTTGCTTTTTGCCCAAGTAATTGTTTGAGAAAAGGGGATTCTGTTGGCTAGGGATGTGGAAGGACTAAGAAGTCACGCAGCCAGGAGGTCGCCAGCTTATAACATTGGGGTTTTTTGGTTGAAGACGACAATGCCTGCAACCACTACCGCTCGTACTGGACTGATAAATGATCGTGTGACCGGCCGGGAAAATGGACAAATTTCTTGGGCCCCGAAAACGTAATGCTGTCTTTTTATAATGTCGGTTGGTTTTATAATAGTAACTGTGCTAAATCTGTGCATCCATTCGAAACCTTGTTACCGACTGAAAATGTACCCACTGTTTCTACTCCTTTTGTGCATTTGCATACTCTGTCTCCTAGAGTCTCCCAGCATAGATAGAGATATTACAACAATACATTGTTACTTATCATGAATGCCACACATGCAATTTTTAACTGGTCCAACTGTTGGGTCTGCTCGCATTTACCGCAACATGGAGATAAGGGGCTAGGTTGGTATATTCATCCTTTACCTTTGACAACTGCTTGTTATGCTTCTCTTAGAGCACTGATCTTTGGCCGATGGAACGATAGCATCTCAGGGAACTTTGATGGTACTAATTTGAATAGTTTTGAGAAACGTGTTCTGACTCCCCTGGGATGCTCGCTTTTCGCAAATAGAAGTAAGCCTAACGTTGTTTCTATTAGGCCCTCTGACAGACTGTCTCGTCCCTTTCAATCTTTGATTTCTTTTAAGATGGCTCCGATAGGCAATAAGAATGCCAAGCCTCCTTCCTACGCTGTTAACCATAGCCCCGATTCAGTTTCTTTCTGCATACAGAGGAATGGTACTCAGTCAATGGGAGATTTTAAAGGTTGTGCCAACGTTGCGAATTTGACTGGGGAAGACAGACCTTTGTATGTAGGCGAACCTGTCTACTTTGTTTGTGGTAATGTAGCATTTCCATGGCTAGCCAGGGATTGGCAGGGAACTTGTTATTTAGGGATCCTGTTACCTGGGGTGTTCATAGCTAGTACTATAGAGGTTTTAAAGGCTCATCCATGGCGGGACGAGGATGGTGAAACTCCAGCACAGGTCTTGGGAGATGTAGCAAAATCATTCGTGCCATTTTGGGGGCAAATAGCGAATTCTGAGGACATCAGAAGACTAGCGAGAGTACTGGAGAGAACCATCAACCGGACCACAGACATACTCTACAATATGACATTAGAACAGAAAGCAATAAGATTAGTAGCACCTCAGAACCAGATGGCATTAGATGTGTGTGTTAATTAGTGGGGTCCGCTTGCTGTGTTTTCATGCCAGATTCCTCCCCAACTATCTTCAAGGCAATACAGAATCTGCACGTCCTTAGTTCAGAAGTGCATGTTCCTGAGGGAAACTGGGATCTTAGCGCTTGGTTCCCGGGACTTCTTTCAATCTTGGGGTTGGAAGGTGCTTTTCGTCTTACTGATCATTTTGGGAATTCTGTTGTTTCTTTGCTGCTGTATACAGTGTTTACCTAGTATATATTTCGATGCTGGGGGGATGTTGCGCACAGGCGATAGGTACAATAGGACACAAGATATACACCCCAGATAAGAATTCCAAACAGTATGTGCTGGAGGAGATTTTGATAGGCGATCTAATGGCAATAGATATTTCTGACAGTGATTCAGGGTGTATGGATTTTGAGACGTGGAGTTGTTCGTAGAGTGACCAGAAGTAGTTAGCACTTGGCATAGGCCAAAAGGAGTGTTTGTCAAACGGGAAATTATATCGTGCCTCCTATTGTGATGAATATATGTATACTGGCCTACGCCAAGCTGCTTGTAAGCCACTTGCGAAGAAATCTGTGTTGCAAGGTCCCGACCTTAGAATCAATGTAAGCCGCCATTTTAGAAACATCCGCCATTTTAGGTTCTCTCTGCAAAGTCACCCTGTGAGCTAAAATGGTGGACAGTGTCATTGCGAGAATGCAACTTGGCCGCCTTGACCTCTGTGTATAAACTAATGTATAACTTGCCTGCAGGCTACATGTTGGGGTCGTGAACTGAGACCTTGTCCTTTGCTGACCTGTGTGTAGAGGATTACTTGCACTAACAAAGCTAAATCGCAAGCACATGTTAAATACAATGTATTCCAATACTGAAATGTGAACACTTGTTTGACTATATTGTTTAAAACTGTTTAGAAGACTTAACATGAAAGCCTAAAATACACTGTCGCCATTGAGGCTTGTTAAGTGAATGTATTAAAGGTAAACCCTAAGTGCACAGATGCGTGAACTCGGCACAAACCCTAAATCCATAATGCATTAACGAATATTAACTGGGAAATTGGTTGGACATCATGTTTTCAAAGGTATATAAGGTGCGACTATTCTAATGTACAGTCCCACTCACTGAGCACACCGAACCATGCTGGAGTTCGCTGTGTTGTACTGAGGGCCGATAGCTATCTGTTGCTTTGTCCTTTGAAACTATAAAATAAAGATCTTTGTATGTTCTTTTGTAACCCGTGTTCGGTGTATTTCCTTTTGGGGTACTCAGCCTCGATATTTTCTCTTTGTTTTCACAAACCTACTCATCCCAGTGTATGGGATATTAGGATTTAAAGGGACGTCCCTTGCCTGTAAGATTCTGGCATCTATTCAATGTTTCTTGTCCCAGCTGCTAGGAGTTTCTGTGGTTGTGGAACACATCATGTAGGCAATGATGTGGCTGTCTAGGGAGTTCTTCAAGGGAACAGGAGTCCTTGTGCCCACAGGGGGAGTCTCTAGGGAGGGTGTTGCAGAGTGGGCTAGCCTCCCTAGCCTCGTAGAGTGGGGGTTCCCTTCAGGAGAAGTGGCGAATTCCCTAAATTCGTCACATAGCCCACTGTTGTCTGTGTCTCTCTATTGTCAGCCCTCTTCTTTCACTGCTTGGTCCCTGCTCCTATGTTATACCCCTTGTTACTAACTCTCGCCTTCTCGAAGTTTCTCCTATTACTCTGTAAAGTGCTCCATTGCCGACTCTGTTTGCACTCAATAAATACCACAAAAAATGGAAAAAAATAAGATAGTCATTATCACCTATGGTTTGACCCTCATGCCTCCCTTGCCCTTCACTGTCATCACTGAAACTGGACTGGTCCCAAAAAAGCTGCACATGCACTGCTCTCCATACCGACAGGGCTAATAATTCACAATGAACCATTCATGGTGGTGGAGTCGGCCTCTTCCTCAGTAGGTATCTCACCATGATAACAGCTCCACCTCTGGACATACCACCCTCCTCCAGGGACCACATTCTATCAATTTACTATAACATATGCCGTTATATAATAACTATCTATCCTTGATGGCAGTAAGAATATTTTGGACATATTGCCCTTCACACGAAGCCTCTATCTTCATCAACTTCCAGCCCCCCCAGCCAAACGTCTAACTCTATGCCCAACTGACTCCAATTCACTGGTCTCCATTTGATCATGTCGGAATCTACCCGACCATCAACATCTTGCTTACCCTGGCTGATCACATTGGCCCCTTGTCCAAGCACACACTCCGTTCTGACTGTATTCACTCCTACCGCAGACAGAAGAATCACAGCTTCTACCACCCCCAGTGGCACAACCTCCTATGACTTCATCAATGTAAGATATGTCACCTTGCAACTGTCATTATCCTTTCCATATTGACACCTCCTCAGCTCGCTGCCTTACATCTTGGATCACTGTCATCATCCTCTTCTTTGAGGCTCAAATGCACACTCATCACCCCAAGCAGAGAAAGATTGACACCCCTAGACTCCTTGAACCCGATAAGCAGGACTACAGTTGCTTCACAGCATCCCTAGATTTGGCAACATCATCCTCCTGTTACATTCCCATTCCCTCATTTCAAGCTCCACACAGTGTCTAGCATACATGTTCTATTGTACTCTTGTACCACACCAATACAAACTTCTCTTACAGCAATTGACTTTGCTTCCTACTTCTCCTCTACTATTTCTCTCATCATGGGCATGCTCAGAACTGTTCACATGGCTCCTTCTCCACCCATCTATTTCCCACTCCTCTAATACTGCTTATCTCTCCTCCATCATCTCTCCCTCCTGTGCTCACTCCACCCATTTGGTCATCAATTACTGAAGTCATAAAAACCCCTTGCAGCACTTTACACAAGCATGCCTTCAAGGGTAGAAATCTACGGTGTGAATCCCACAGCACAAGAAGCTGGCGGCTGATCCCCTGTTCTACCACAATGTTTCCCAACTGCTGTTCCTTTCTTGGATATGTAAATGCCTAGCATCCAACCTCTTCCTCAGCTCCCATAACCTACTAAACCTACTATAATTGGGGTTCCATCAACATGAAGCCTAATCTTACACAATGTCCATTTTTCTCACCTTTGTCCATTAAATCCCCATCCCTTCTAGCCTCATTCCTCCCCATCTCTTGGCTGTATTTGACATTGCAGATCATCTCACTTTGCTGGCCACACTTACCCTGGAGATAATCCCAGGAAAATGCCTCTCTTCCTCCATCAGTGATCATGACATTCTTTCTCCTGGACCTCCTCTTAGTCGCTGCCCTCAAATCTACCAGCAATTGTTCCCCAAGGATCCATCCTTGGCCTCCTCCTCTTTTCCTTCAGCACCATTACACTTGATGATAGGCCTCTCTCTCTCTCTCTCTGGTTTCACCTACGGCACCTTCTCCTCAACTTCAGTGAAATAAATCAGGCGCTCTCGCTTCCAGCTGACAACCTTGTCGGTCATGTCAGATAATTTGCTTGACTGATGCAACCCAGCCATGATGATGTCTCTTGAACGTTGACATCAGCCAAATCTGTATATGAATATTGCTTTCGTAGAACATGCCCACGTGGCAGAATTCCAAAGATGGAGTGGGTAGTACACTATCCAATAATGAAATAGCTCAGATTATCTGAAGAAACCCAAGGAATACTAACAGCTACCAAGTATTCTCTTAAAGTAGAATATGAAGAACTACAATTAGAAGACACTACTCAATTCAAGGGTCACCTAGGACGGTATTAGCCAATTAAAAACGAGGATCAAACTTCTGCAAGAAGCATTTTGAATGTATACATTGGTTACATAAAATGCAATCAGCAAATTAAGAATGAGGAAAGAGCTCATGGGTCGAAACACGTGCTGGCTAGCCTAGAATTATACTTCAATCACAGAAAAGTATTACAAATTGCTTTAAGCCATTGACATAATTTTCAAAGTCTATATTTCTCTCAATCAAGAAATGCTTTTTTCTGAAACTACGCAGCAATATCGATTATTCTGGTCAGCTGTGCATGATCTACGAAAGCAATAATTAATTGGGTCAGTTATAGTGGGTTAGTGCACAACCACAGCTCTTGTCACTCCCGCAGCATCTAACTATCAGGATGTGTATATTGGCGCAGACTACGCTATTTAATTTAAATTAATTGCCCAATTCTCTCTCTTTAACTGTATATGTAATTTTCTGGCACTTGTACTACCCATCACCAACCACACTCACCACCAATTTACATCCCCATTCCCACGCCAACGTTACAATGCACAGCTCGGGTTATACAGCATTTCTGGTAGACATGCTTCTCTCATAAAACATAAATGTATACACTGCAATTTACAAAACATAGCAAACAGGACATGCGTTGAAGGATAACATATGTGTGCTGCACTCACGACTTAGTGAGAAAGAACCGGTGCTGGATAAGAAGATTAAGAGCAAAGTACACAAGGCCTTCCACTGCCATTGCAAACACGTTCTTCCCAAGGAATTCCCACTGGAACGGATTATTCACATGTTCTTCACCTTTGGGATAAAAAAGAATACCTTGTGATTATTATGCCCTTCACCAGTGTCCCTCTGCCTTACTTTAGCATTTCATCCAGAGAATCCAAACTCGGTCACTTTAGCACAGCTAAATAATTACTCGCGGAGAGCCTCCAGCTTTCAATAACAGCTATTGTCTATTACTCGAAGGATGGGCCTAATGTTCACTCACTCACTCACTCCGAGCACAATCTGCATTCAGTGTGAATAATACAATGCCCACTAACATGTTCTGGGGCCCTGCACATATTCAATATGTTATGTGAATGCTCCAAGGTGGATGGACAGCACACATATTCTCCATGTATATTAATATTAAAACTCTGACATTGTTTTATTTTAAAATCCTTAATCACTTTTCAGTATGCTTGCCAAATGACCATTGCCTGCCTACCATTAACTGGACCTTAGGCCTCATTACAAGTTTGCGGTATTCCGCTGGTAAATCTGCCAGAATACCACCAAATGGAATACCATTACCACCACTTGGCCCGGCAGAATTACCACCAGATTACAAGTGATGGTATGGAGGTGTTAGTCTCCATTTATGGAGTCCATAGGGCTGCATGGGGATTTCCGACAGGCAGTAATTCTGCAGATTTTGCTGAGTTTTGGCTCTAAGGCAGCGCCATTACCTCCAGAAATTTGCTGCAGGTCTTTCCTCAGCCTCAACACCAAAGTTATACTACGGCAGTGCACTAATGTGGCGGTAATGCAGTGGTATTACTGCCATTTTTTACTGCACCGCCGTACTTGTAATGTGGCCCTTAAGTGTCTTGACTAAATCGCTCAGAGGCAGACATTCTCTTCTTCCACAGCTCTCTGCTCTGCTCCTTCTGGAACCGCCCAGTGCTCCAATTAATTTGGGTGTGAGGTGCTGTGGCATCTCTAGTGTGGGCCGTATGTTCCCCAATATTTGGTTGATCAATCCCGGTCTTTCCTTCAGCCACTCTGTGGAGTCTAACATACTCTGTCTGCTAGCTGGACCCCCCCCCCCAATAGTCCAGGGGCCCCTTAAATATCCACTTGGCAAATGGAGTCTGTTCTGTCTTCCTTTTACCACATTTACGTTTTCACTTCGGCTGCTTGTAAAATAGCTCTCATCCCACCTACCGCCTTCCTTAACATAAGTTCCATATTGTCGAAGCTAATGTTGTTTGTGCTCCTTCTGTATTCTACTGCCTCCAACCAACGAGAGTGCTGTAGCGCTGCTAACCAACTATTCCCCTTTCCCAACGCTATAACCTCCCACTGTGGCATCATGGCCGATTATTATGGAATACATGATCTGCGGCCATGACATCACACAGCTGTAGGTGGCATTATCTCGCTGTGGAGAGAGAGTACTTTTTGTTTTATTAAATTGCCACATACCGCCCCTCTGCGCCCCCTGCAGTGCTGACTCACGGGGGCACTTCAGGGAGTGGAGAAGGGATATAGCTATGGTGTGAATTCCATTTCAGGGTTCAGAGTGACATCACAGACAACTCGAACTAAGTTCCCGGGGAGCAGATGTCATTCGGAGCCCCTATGTGGAATATATACCCGTAGTTGATAGCTGTGCATATATAATTCTGTATGTGCATTGAACTGCTAATCTCCCCCTGACCACCTCCTGGCCAGCAGGCACTGCCCTTAAAACCGTGCCTTTCAAGCCAGCTATCCATCACCTTGACCCAATCACTATGTCACACTCACCAATGGGAGCAAACACTTGGATCCTCAGTTCGGTGCAGCATTGCTCACATTACTCCACACTAGTACTCTTGTAACAATCCAGTGCTTCTGCTTGTTTGAGCAACGTTTGGCCATAGCATACAGACCAGATGGGAGGCTACCATTCTACAAAACACACATTCTATTGGAGGCTTAAGAGGATGGAGCTTAGCGAGCTTAGGAATGAACCACTTTGTTCACACTGCTGGAACTCTACACCTCTGCCTCTGGGCTCAGACGAAGCATGAGAGAACATCAACAGCTAGGATCAGGTGAGGGGATGGATGGGGACCACAACGTGTGCAGTCAGCGCCCATGAGAAGCACTGTGAGGACACTGGAAACAGTGGTGATTGCCGCTAACGCTGAAGACACACAATGGCAGAGGTTGCCTGTATGGAGCATGTCCAAGCCGTCCAAACTTAATGCCAACAGGTGCAAGCCTCCTGCAGCATCACAGTACCCCCGGTAAAGGAGTAAGTGGCAGAGGGACTGTGGGGCATAGGAGTTTAATGTGGACCATGGCAAGTTGCTCTGATACCAGCGGAAGCCACCAACATGAGGTTGTGCAAGGAATGTTAATGGAGCTCCTAAGAAACACCAGGGGTTAGCCAAAGGTCCACAGTGGGCATCTACATTTTACTTGATTTATTTATTTATTTGACATTTGTATGGCGCCTATGAATAGGTGTTTCAAGGCACCACAATACAAGAAGAGGGCACAGGGGTGAGGGGGAGACATGGGAAATCCTAAGAATACAACAACAAAGAAAGGAAGGAATGGTTATATTGGCCTTGTGACAATCCTACTATGCAAGTGCATGACAATGTGATAAGTGCCAGGGGTGGGGGGTAGAGGGAGAAGTGCAGAGTGGGGTATCCTGCAGTGTGAAGGTAGGCAGCATATTATACATGCTTATTATGAGGTCAGCATGCCAAGAAGAGTCCCCGACTCCAGCATGGGAAATCCATTACAACTACAAAATCAGGCCTGACTGGGCAGGATAGGATTTCTCCTCAGAGGACCTCACCAGAAGGATGGTGTTTAGCTTCGAGGGGGTGAAAACTAAATGATGCTCGGAATTCCTTGCCTGCTCCCAGCGACAAGAAAGCCGAATGGGTTCCCCCTAATAAAAATCCGTGTCAGGGTCACCCCTTAAGTACAGGAGGCCAATGGCACTTTTACAAATCACCATTTCATAGTAACGTTTGGATACTAGAACTGATGCCGTCTCCCACAGAGTCTGCATAGGTTTCATGGACTAGGGGCTGGGGTGTCCCAATGCACTGCATCCTTTATGGGGGACCAGAGAGATTTGACTCAATACACGGAGAGACTCAGCTAGACTGGGAGGTTGCTCAGACATTCACTGGAGAGAAGGAACAGAGCAGTCATCCATCTTAGTAGGGAGAATGGCATTTCTGTGGCTTCTTACATGGGCCGCCACCATCACATGACCATAATAAAGACTTGAGGGTGAGAAACCATCCTGCACTACAGCAGAAAGCAGTAGACGCCTAGAGCGGTGCACGGCTCTCGGGTGCTTTTACTGACTGCAGTCAACCTACAGTAGACCATCTGCTCAGCTTCTGAGGGGGGAGTGCAAACTAACCTTGCACAATAGGCAGCCTTACCATTTCCATAAGAAGGCCAATAGTCCTCACTTGAAGGACGATGGGTCCAGAGAATTAGAACAGTTTCATGAACAACTCATAAAAACTGTGCATTTTATAACATGCCACTAAAATGCAACAAAACATACAAGAAAATAGGAGGGCGAGTACTGGCTTCCCCCTTTAACTCTAGACAGCTAATAATGTAGACACTGAACATGATGTTAAGGGGAAAATTACAGATTACATTCCAAGATATGACAAGCAAGAAATCAAATGGAGAAAACACAATTTTGTAGTAAATATGTAATCTACTTCGATCTATGAAGATATCTGAACTCTGCTTATTCCGATTTAACATGTTTTTACAAATTCACCGTTTTTTGCACCCTTCTCTTTGCATCACAAATACGCAAGATGTGTAGCGCCTCCAACAGGAAGCAACAGGAACCAGGAATCAGCAACATATGTATCTTCTGCACAGGTGAAAACCCGGAGAAACCAATATTATGCCGGCAGGGCTGTGGAGGAGGGGGACAGTTCTCATAACAAATGTGCTCTTCATGTGCTCTTCGTGTGTGCAATGTGATTAGTTTTCCTATCTATCAAGGAACGGTTTGGCAACCGTTTATGCTATTGAAATATAACCAGTGACCGTGCATTTAGAGTTGTCTGCCCCTAGTGTTTTTGTTGTGAAGTAGACTTATTGGGTAACAAAATAGTTTGTGTATATTTTAACACCGGGTGTTCATTGTTCAAAAATGGTTTACTTTATATCAGCATTTTAAAAGCACATTTGTGAATTTAATTTTTGGTGCACAGGATGGTTGCTTGTGTGATCTACCCCACAGAGCGTGTGAGCTGGGATTGATAGACGGACTCCTATACTCAGAGGCGTTGCTGGGGGTCAGAGCGTATAGCCCTGGGTCTTTTGGTTGTAGCCCCGGTTAGAAGCTCAGGGGCTACAACCAAAAGGCTAGCTAGCCCAGAGTCCCGACAGTCTCGACATTAGCACAGCCCCAGATCTTTTCCAGACCTAGCAACACCCCTGCCTATACCCTCTTCAATCTGATCTGCCCATCCTCAACTATCCACCTCTACTTAGTGAGGTGAAGAGATACACTCCCAAAAAGAGGGGCCAGATTCTCCTCAACGCTGACCTGAAAGTAAGACCGGAAGACTTGAGTAAAGGCATAGAGTGATGACAATGTTTAAGTCATGCGTCAGGAACCGAAATCAGAAAGATTGAAGGCCATGCACAGGAAGCGCTGCACAACATCGTACACTAGACGGTATCAGGTAATATTATCCCCATATATATGGTCGCCGTAAATAATATCGCCGGGAAAAGGTTGTGGCAATATTATATGGGTGACCATATGTATGGGGACAGGGGCAAAACATTTTTTTTTAAATGCAATAATGATTTTTGTGGCGACATTATTACATGGAACCCACTAGACTGACTTGCGATGGCGGGAGGGGATTGTCAGAGCAGATTAACCCGCTGTGCTTCCTCATCACTTCCCCAAAGGCAATGAGTTGCGAAATAAGACCTTAGAAAATGCATCCATAACAAGAGTCTGGGTAAAAGGCACGGAGATGAGGTCAGATCCAGAGTTTGATTCTGAGGGCACTGCAGTCGATTTTGGAATGCCTAATGCTGTCAACACTTTGCTTGTATGAAATACCCTGAAAGTCACTCATTTTGCTATGAAGAAACTACAAGGGATTATTTGGGTGTACAACAACCCCATTTCAAGCAAAGAAAGTATGAGTGTTTCGTTGGGTAGTCTCTTACGGATATCCGGTAGTATCCATGATATTTTGAACAACAAAAAAAACAAATTGAGAAATGACTTCATTTTTGTTGATCTAAAAAACCAAAATAACGGTTAGCTTTTTAAACTTTTTTTTAATATAATGCGCGGGGAGTCCCCCTGTACCCTCCTCGCCCCCTACCCTAACTTATACCCTTACCCCACCCCCCACCTATTATTTAACATACATATACCAAAAAAACCTACTATTTTCGGTCAAATAAATTAGGTCATTTCTCATTTGGTTATTTTGTATTAGGGTATTTGTACGGATTCAGTCTCTTACTGTGTAGAAGAAACGCCTGCCGAATCCTCAGAATCAATGTCCGAAAAGAGAGAGGAAGAGAGAGTGTGAGTGTGTGTGTTTGCTTGTTGCCCTGGCTGCTTACAGAGCAGACCCTTTAGGGGCCTTAAAGTACTGGACAGAGAAGAACCTCCTATCCACTCGGAGGAAGCAGAGCACCTTGGAGTAGGGGTATGCATATGGTAATTATCAGCAGACCTGGTCCCGTGGGGCTGCAGTGTGTTTTAACTAGAATTGAAGATGGATTAAAGTCAGAACCGTGCAGTTTTCCGATGAATTGTCAGGTGCTTACAGAGATCAAGAGGTTACAATTGATTGGGAGAGGATGCAAATGCTGGATGGGGGTTAAGGATAGTATAAGTTGCATCAGTAGTTCAAATTAATTGTTACATGGGGGGGTTATGGGTTTTGGGTTTGTTCCTTGTGAGTCCCCGGTATGAGGGTGCAGTGGTCCACACCATTCTTTTCATATCTTCTGGGATACCTGGAGCATTGCATTGGCTCTGCGGGCTGTTTGGCTTTGTTCTGCGAGGTGCAGCTTCTTCCACAGGTATTCAGATATTCTAGTATTAAGGACTTTAAAGAACATGCACAGAGGCTTGAATTGTATATTGTACTGGGAGTGGGGAGAGCAATACTGGGAGCGGGGAGCAGGAGGTAGTCCATGAGCGCTACGGTGACATGATCGAATTTGTACTGACCTCAAATTAGATGTGTTGAGGCATGAAGGAAAACCTTGAGGGGGTTGAGGACAGAGTTGGGGCGTCCACTGAGGAGTGCATTTCTTCCATCAATGAGGGACAGGACTAGAGCTTAGACCAAAGAGTGAAAGTTATTGGCCGGAGGGAAGGTTTGGTTAGAGAAACATTTCAAGCAGAGTTCATGGCTCAGTGACTATGCGACTGAAACTTATGTGTCTCCAGGTGTTTGCACAGCAAGAGGATTCTGCCATGGGGTGCGACATCATCAGTGCATCAGTGCAATTAACATTATAATGTGTGGGGGTACATATTGAGCTGGGCTGCTTTTTCTTTGGCCAGGGACCATGAGACTTAAACCTAATTGGCACCTCCAGTCAGACCCGGGATTTACACTTTACCAGTATACACCACATCGCCAATCCAAGAACTAGACACAGGGTGCACCTCTGGGTTGTCACTTACCGAATCGAGCGTACACATCGGTCACTGCTTGGTTCATAGCCAGGTCAATGAGGCCGCGGCCCAGGCAGAAATGCGGGAATATAATCAGTAAGTCTTTGAGCCTTTCGTTGAATTTCAGCAAAGCCTGTAAAACACACAAACAATATTACAGATTGCCATGGTGACCGCTACACATGTTAAGGCATTCAATCAACACGTGGTACGCTTTTCGAAGACAACATGAAGCGGCACATGTTTCTCAGGGACGTCATTTGGAGGTTGCCAGGGGTCGCAACTGTGACCCCTGGGGGCCACAGTTGCAACCCCTCGGGGCTCCCTTGTGAACCCAAACTTGCAGCCCAGGGTGAGGGCTGGGCTGGGGAGGCACTGAGTAGGGGTTGGAGCTGACCGTGACATGTGACACATGTCACATGCCACGTTTAGCTCCAACCCCTTCTCCCTTGGCTTCCTTGCAGCTCACATACAGGAACCAGGAAGCTCTCCCTGCTTCCTGGTTCCAGTTTGTGAGCAGCACGGAGGAGTGAAGGGGGCCAGGAAGGACGGACTGAAGCTGCAAGCAAAAGGTAAGAAGGCTTTTTTTGTGTAATATGATGCATGTTTTGCATGTGTGAAGTCCGTGTCAGAGGTATGTATGTGAATGGTGGGTGAATAAGAAGTGATGTGATGTGTGTTTTTGAATGTTCTGGGTGGGTAGGTGTGTACCTATGGAGAGAATGCAATGAGTGGATGTAAGCGAAGGTGTGAGTGACTGGTGGGTGGGTGAATGAGAAGCGATGTGATGTGTGTTTTTGAGTGTTTTGGGTGGGTGGGTGTGTGCTTGTGTAGAGAATGCAATGATTGGATCCAAGAAAAGGTGTGAGTGACTGGTGGGTGAATGAGAAGTGATGTGATGTGTGTTTTGAATGTTCTGTGTGGGTGTGTGCCTTTGTAGAGAATGTAATGAGTGGATGTAAGGCAAGGTGTGTGTGACTGGTGGATGGGTGAATGAAAAGTGATGTGATGTGTGTTTGGGTGGGTAGGTGTGTGCTTGTGTAGAGAATGCAAAGAGTGGATCCAAGAGAAGGCGTGAGTGACTGGTGGGTGAATGAGAAGTGATGTGATGTGTGTTTTTGAATGTTCTGGGTGGGTGTGCAGGTGTGTGCCTTTGTAGAGAATGTAATGGGTGGATGTACGAGAAGGTGTGAGTAACTGGTGGGTGAATGAGAAGTTATGTGATATGTGTTTATGAATGTTCTGGGTGGGTGGGTGTGTGCCTGTGCAGAGAATGCAATGGGTGGATGGAAGAGAATGTGTGAGTGACTGGTGGGTGAATGAGAAGTGATGTGATGTGTGTTTTTGAATGGTCTGGGTGGGTGTGTGTGTGCCTGTGTAGAGAATGCAATGAGTGGATGGAAGAGAAGTTGTGAGTCACTGGTGTGCCAATGAGAAGCTATGTGATGTGTGTTTCTGAATGTTCTGGGTGTGTGGGTGTGAGCCTATGTAGAGAATGCAATGAGTGGATGAAAGAGAAGGTGTGAGTGAGTGACTGGTGGGTGAATGAGGAGACATGTGGTAGAGTGTGTTTGAATGTTTTGGGTGGGGTTTGGTGTGTGCCTGTGTGGTGAGTACAATGTAAGTGAGTGCAAGAGGAGATGTATGGGTGAGTGACCGTTGGGTGAACAGGGATGCATGTGTGTGTAAGGCCCTGGGAGATTGGGTATCACTGGAGCATTTTTGACACATCCTTTATTGACTTTGCGTGTTTTACTGGTATTTTTGGGCAAAGGCAAGTTCATGTGTGCCATTCCCTGGCTAGATTGGCATTTTAGTGCAGTGTGTGCTGTGTAATGCACCATTTTAACCCATTATTCAAAACATTTACTCTGGGGAGGGAGAAGAATCGCCCCAGGCTTCTCCCAACCCATTTTCGTTAGTTCAGGCTCCCTGGCAATCACATAATTGCGGCAAATATTTACACCCTCCAAAAAAACCAACTCTGAACATAAAAGCCGTCAACATGAGATTGAAGGTATAGGTAAAACAATAGTTCTTTTCTTTTTAAATACCTGTTTTTTTACCACCCGGCTGAAAACCTGCATGCCATAATTATTGCATGCAGCATTCCTAAGGAATAGCAGATGCAGAAATTGGTACAATATTTTGAAGTGATTAATATACCTCATGATTTACCTCCAATTTTCATTTTCACCCAGGAGGTGAAGGTACACTTTTGAACTACCCCCCACCCCCAACCA
The DNA here is from genome assembly GCF_040938575.1 of Ambystoma mexicanum. Taxonomy (NCBI): domain Eukaryota; kingdom Metazoa; phylum Chordata; class Amphibia; order Caudata; family Ambystomatidae; genus Ambystoma; species Ambystoma mexicanum. The sequence continues at coordinate 638,256,246 of NC_090922.1, read as the reverse complement.
ACCCTGAAGTTAAGACAATCTTTTTTCCGTGTACAGAAGGGAAGTCCGAGTACTTTGCTTGAATATAACAAAACACGTTTTGATATGAGAACATCAAATGTGAGTGAAAAAGTGATGCCCACATTTGCATAAATGGGTCAGAATGTACCCTGCTGTGCCTCAAAAAAAATGTGTGCAGTAGTGATATCCTGTACTATCCGGAAAACCATTTCCATCCTCAAAACGCGGGTGAAAACAGTAAAAAATAAAATACAAATGAAAACAGTGAAGGCAGCTTTCCAGAAATACCAATATACATATGTTACCACCAACCCATCAGATTTTCCAAAATTAGAGGAATTTCCAGAAATACCACATGCAGGAACATACATTGCCCATGCGGTATTTCCACTGGAGAATCTGCCAACCTTATAATGAGGGCTAGATAGAGATTTGGGGGCAGCGGTTCCAATGCAGAAGGCCCAATAGAGTGCGGCCGATGCCAGGCCAGAGTATCCGGGACTGTGCAGGCAGAGCAGGGAAGGCCTCAACTCGCAGAAGGCAGTGGTGAGGAGCGTGGGGGGGAAGGGGGCGGCAGGCCTCTCTCTAAAAGGTGCAGGGGCAGTTGGGATTAGCATATAGGATACAGATCAGGGGAGCAATGGTGGGTGGCATACCCAGGTGGGAGTGAGTGGGAAGCGACATGGCTCTAAGAAGCAGGATGCAGGGCAGAGGGACTGTCCAGGGAGAGAGGTTAAGAGGGGTCAGGTCAGACTTTCCAAACTTCAGTGCACTGGGTTTCTGTACATATCAGTTTCAGCGCCATAGTTTTGACAGCATCAGAACCTTCTCGTGTAAATGACCCTAATCACAGATGGCAAACAAAAAGAAATAAACGTTATGAAAGTTCAAGGAGACACACCTCGAGCATCGGGCAACCCAACAGAAGCATTGGGGGTCATTACGAGGTTGGAGATAAGGGATTACCGGCACCGGTAAGGGTGCCGATGCGGTAATCCCTTCCCTCCGTATTCCGAGTTCCCTTTGCGGCTCCTTCCTTACCTCCTGCTTTTAGCAGGAGTCAGGTAAGGGACCTGCAAAGGGACCTCGGAGATAATTACGGTACCGTAATTTATGGTGCCGTAATTACCTCCTTCCCCATTCCCATTGAGCCCTATGGGGCAGTAATAGGAATGGGGAAGGGAAAAAGGTGAATGGGGAATTACCGGTCCCTCCAACCCTGGAATGGACCGGTAATTACTCCATTCTTTTCCCCAGCTGAGCGTGGAGAGCGGTCGCCGGTGGCCTGAGGGGATCAGCAGGCCTGGGAAGCCCTGCCTGGGCCTCCGTGAGTGTGTTTTGTTTTTTAAAAAAAAAAAGTTGAATTGTTCCTCGCGCTCCTAGCGCGGTGTTTGTCCCTGCTCCTGCTCCCCCCCTCCCACTTCCTGGTCTTCCTCTCCCTCCCCGCCTCCCTGCCCGCCCAACCCCCCCCTCCTCTCCCTCTGCCTATAACCTCCCCCCTCCTGGGCAGCCCTCTGCCCGGCAGCCCCCGCGGCTAAGGGCCCCAGGCCAAGGGCGACTCCTACAGTGCGGCTCCCTGTGTGTCTGCAGGTGTCCGCAGGGGACGCCAGGCGCCAGTTCCACCTGTCCTCCGTTCCCCGGCCCACCCCTCCTACTCCTGGTTGCATCCGCATGGGGCCTTGCCTCACTGTATTCACAGTTGTGGTTTACTAGGGTGTTTTTTCTCCCCTCGCAGGATTCTCAAACTTAGGTGGCCCGGTACCTAATACGCATTACTGTTTTTGCTCTGATTTGTGGTATACTAGGGTGTTTTTTCTCCCCTCGCAGGATTCTCAAACTTAGGTGGCCCGGTACCTAATACACATTACTGTTTTTGCTCTGATTTGTGGTATACTAGGGTGCTTTTTCTCCCCTCGCAGGATTCTCAAACTTAGGTGGCCCGGAACCTAATACGCATTACTGTTTTTGCTCTGATTTGTGGTATACTAGGGTGCTTTTTCTCCCCCCGCAGGATTCTCAATCTTAGGTGGCCCGGTACCTAATACGCATTACTGTTTTGCTCTGATTTGTGGTATACTAGGGTGCTTTTTCTCCCCTCGCAGGATTCTCAATCTTAGGTGGCCCGGTACCTAATACGCATTACTGTTTTGCTTGCTCTAATTGTGGTAACTTGTGCTTGCCGCTCACTTCCTGTCTGCGTGCTCTCGTTTCGTCTGTCTCCCCCCCCTCCCTCCCTCCTACTCCATGGTGCTCTCCGTCTCGCCTATCTTCTCTAACTGCTTCTCCATTGACTATCCTGCTCTCCTCACTAAATCTGGTAGGAAAAAGTTTAAAAAGGACATCCTGGTCTCCAACCCAGGCCTCCCTATCGCTGACACCTACACTAATGCCTGCTCTAAGGAAACTCTCACTGACATCCTCTTTTTCGTGCCTTCGCCTGACCTATGGACCCTTCATATGGTCTCTGTGCTCTCTCCTTTCTCCTCCTGTCCCATTAATGGTGGCACCCGTTGGGATGTCCTCTTGGCCCCCTTCCGCTCCTCCAAGGCCATCCTTAATGTCTACGCTAATGGGACCGTCTTGGTCCAAGGCCCTCAGGCCAACCTTAACCTCTTTGATAGACGCTTCCCACACCTCATCAACTTCCTCTCCTCTCCTGCTGTCCCCCCTCCTCTATCCTTGGCTACCTTGCCTCTACCCTCCCTCCCTGCCCCCTCTCATGCTCCTTCTTCACCTCCTTCTTCAATACCTCCGCAGGGCGTACCTCTGATCTGTACCCCTCCCCGGAAGTTCTTCAAGGATGGCAGCCTTCTCCACATTGCCACACTAAACACTCGCTCTGCCATCAAGCACTCCTCCAATATCTGTCACCTTCTTGAGGAACTGGACCTCGACGTCCTTTGTCTCACTGAGACATGGTTCACAGCCAGCTCTCCCACCAGCTTTGACACACTCCTACCTGATGGTTACAAGATCCTCTCCGTGCCCAGGCCCAACCGTGCAGGGGGTGGTGTTGCCCTTATCTTCCCTGAGTGGATTCCTGCCACTGTCACTCCTACGCAGACCTACTCCTCTTTTGAATGCCTTGTCTGCCGACTCTCTCTCTCTCTCCTAGCCATTCCCTTACCGTGGCTACTATCTATCGGCCACCTGGTCAAATTTCCTCCTTCCTCTCTGAGTGGGCTGACCTCTCCTCCGCACTCCTGTCCTCAACCACTCAACTCCTCTTTCTTGGCGACTTTAACATCCACCTTGATGCCTCCAGTCCCCCCACTGGTCTCTTTCGTGACCTCTGCGACTCTCTCTCACTCTCTATTCTCCCATCTGGGCCTACTCACTCTGCTGGGCACACTCTTGATGCTCTGATCTCTTCTGACCTTCCCCTCTCCGTCCCTCTCTCCACTCCTCTCTCCTGGAGTGATCACTTTCTCCTATCCTCCCACCTCACCCTGCCTACCCCACAGGCAAAGCCACCCTCTTCACTGCCACCCACCTTCTCGGTCATCCGACCCATGAAGCGTGTGTCAGTTGAGGCTTTTGCTGCTACCTTCTCGCCCCCCCCTGCCCCTTCGGCTGACTCCCACCCTGATACAGCCCTCTCCATGCTCCACTCTGCTATATCTGTTACTCTTGATATCCTTGCCCCCGTCATGAGAATCCGCCTGAAGCCCAAAGCCAAATGTAACTCCTGGTATGACTTGGATCTCGCCACCCTAAAACGCAAGTGCAGGGTTGCAGAGAGGAAATGGCGTGCTTCATGTTCATCCTCTGACAAACTGGCCTGCCGCCTGCTCCAAAGGCAGTACCGGCTCTCCGTTCTCACCAAGAAGAGAGCCCTTATCCAAGCCCGCATCTCTGCGGCATCAAACAACTCCGCCGAACTCTTTAAAATCTGCAAGGAGCTGGCCAACCCTGTTGCAGTCTCTACCTCTCCTGTCCCCTCCCAGGCCCTCTGCACTGCACTGGCCTCTCACTTCATCTCTAAAACTCAGGACATCCTGTCCTCGCTCTCCTCCTTTCACCTCCCTCCCTCCCTACCCGACCCTTCCTCTGGCCCTTCCGCGGTCACCCCTCCTCCCTCTTTCTCTGCCTTTCCACCTTTCTCTGCTGACAAGGTTTCCAGACAAGTCCGATCTATGAAAGTCTCGTCTAAACAGGTTCACCCCTGTTCCTCCAAAACTATCAAGGACCACATTGACTCCCTGGCTCCTGCCCTGGCTGACTTTTGCAACCACTCCTTCGCCTCTGGAGTCTTCCCTTCCCCCCTCAAGCACTCCCTTGTGCACCCTCTTCTCAAGAAACCCTCTTCCTACCCCTCCTGCCCGGCTAACTATCGCCCTATCTCCATCACTCCCTTCCTGGGCAAGCTCCTGGAGAAACTGGCCATCTCCCAGCTTAACCACCATGCTGAATCTGTTGGTAGTCTTCATGACCATCAATCTGGCTTCAGAGCTGCCAGAAGCACGAAAAATGCTCTCCTGAACATCCGTGAAGACCTGCTCTTGAATCTCGATTCCAACACTCCGTGTGCTCTCATTCTGCTCGATCTCTCCTCTGCCTTTGACACTGTCAACCATGCCATCCTGCTCAACCGTCTCCGGGAAAACCTGGGTATCACTGGTCAGGCTCTGGCGTGGTTGACCTCTTTCCTTTCAAATCGACCCTCCCAGGTCCAACTGGGGTCCTTCCTCTCCGACATCTTTTTCTCCACCTGTGGTGTCCCCCAGGGATCTAATCTCTCCCTGGCTGTTCAACCAGTATCTGGCACTCCTTGCCCACCGCATCGCCGCTCTCTGCCCTAATTTCCAGTGCTATGCGGACGATACCCAACTCATCTTCAGGCTACCCTCAGCCTCCCCTTCTCCTTCCCTCATCTCTGACTGTCTGTCTGCTATCCAAGAATGGTGTGCCGCCAATGACCTCTGCCTTAATGCCAGTAAGACTGAGATCCTACTCATCGGTACTCCCACTCCCTCCTTCCCTGTAGCTCTCTGGCCTGCCTCCCTTGGCCCCCTCCCTGCTCCTACCTGCAAGGCAAAAAACCTTGGGGTCATCTTCGACTCCACACTCTCCTTCTCTCCTCATATTTCTGACGTCGCCAAGAGGTCACACTACCAGCTGCACCTCCTCAGAGGTATTCTTCCCTTCCTCTCCTTCCCCCAGAAGCTCACTGTCTCCCGAGCCCTGGTTCTCTCGAAGCTGGACTACTGTAACAGCCTCTATATTAATCTGCCTGCCTCCACTCTCCGCCCTCTGCAACTCATCCAGAACAGAACTGCGAGACTTGTCCTTGGCCTCAAGCCCAGGGACCGTATCTCTCCAGGACTGAAATCTCTACACTGGCTCCCAGTAGCTGCGAGGATAAAGTTCAAAACCCTCTGCATTGTCCACAAGGCCTTCTGGGGCCTGGGTCCTAAATACCTTCAACTCTCTCTTCCCAAATATCTTCCTTCCCGAGCCCTTCGCTCATCCGCCTCCAATTCCCTCAGGGTTAGCCGCTTCTCGAAGCAACGAGCTGGGGGTAGATCTCTCTCCGCGGCAGGGGCCTCCCTCTGGAACAGCCTTCCTGCCTCCCTGAAACTTGAGGAGAACCATCTCCGGTTCCGGAAGCACCTCAAAACCTTCCTCTTTGCTTCTGCTTTCTCTCTCCCTCTCCCCTGCTGAATAGCTAATTTCATTCCTCACTGAAACTGCACTGATCCTGCAACTGGACCACTCTAAACGGCCTCGGCCCTGGGCCCTGCCACTCTCCACTTGCACTGATGCCCTGGAACCCCTTTGCACTGCGGGACTGTCTCTGTATCCCTACAGCCCCCCCCCCTCCCCCAGCACTTGTTCTGCACTTACCTCACACTTGCCACCAGCTGGCCTTATTTATTTATTTATTACGTTACGCCACTTACCTTGTACTGCACTTCCCCCCTCCCCTTCCCCTTGCACTTTTCACCCTCCCCCACCCCTGCACTTGCGCGATCTGAATAACACCTGGCCTAGTAAGATCGTTGTCTGTCTCCCCTTGTCCCCCCCTCCCTGCCTCGTCGCGCCTTGAAACACATGTGTATAGGCGCGTTACAAATACCATATCATATCATATCATATCATATTCACCATGCCGGATTTGGGACGGTTTTGGAGGCAACCATGGAGCTAATTACTCCATGGTTAGCTCCAAACCCGGAATGAGGCCCATTGTCTCCACCTGACGTGAAAGCCGACTAAAATTGGGCCTCATCACGAGTCTGGCATGAGCCCTTAAATGTGGCGGTAACAGTATTACCACTGCATTTAAGGGCTAGCAAAATCAGGAGTTATGCGTAAAAAGTCATGTTTACGTCCCTCTTTTTTGCTAGTGGTAAAAGTTACAATTTTCGTGCTGTTTTCAGCACAATTACTGCTGGCTCAAAAACCGTCGGCAGTAATAGCACTCCCCAACCTCAGGTAATGGTGATTTACCACCCCCTGCAAGCTCTGAAACACTTGTGTATGAGCGCGATAGAAATAAAATGTCAATTCAGTTCAATTCAATTCAATTTGTGATCTGGTGCAAATTGCGCCTGTCCAAGTTGTGGTATCGCTATTGAGCATTGGGCGGTATCCAGCAGTATTATTGCTGGGATACCGCCCAACTCTTGATGAGGCCCATTGAATCACTTAAAAACGTGTATTCCTCACACTTAAAGCTGTAACCTCTGCTGTATTTCGCTATTAACACTATCTACTTTGTTTTAACTGTGTTAGTAAGTTTTTAGCCTACCAATCGGTTGTCATTTTATGATCTGACTATAACCACTGAAAGTGAGGTAGCCATTGCAGATCCTTTACAGCAGCAAAGGTGCTGTTTGTTTAAGAAACATGATAATTCTACAAACTATGGCTAAATGACTACTGCTGTGCAGGACGACAGGGACCACCTACTCACCGCAACACAACTACTAAACCAGATGTCATCAAGTTAAAGCAGGCACAACACAAAAGGTAAGTTTATTTCGCCTCTTTCGGTAATGTGGGCCGAGGGCAGGCTATACACTTCAGGAGGAGTGTGAGCTGGTACAGATGCAACACAAAAAACAATAGTAAGGTGGTACCAAAAAAAAAAGAATGTCAAACCAAGGTTCTATAAAAATAGGACATTTAATAAAACTAACAATAGACACACAAATAAAAAAAAAACACCAAAAACCTACCCTGCAGAAGACACTCAGAGAATGAATACTTTGAAAGCAAAGGGGGCTGTTTGTGTGATTTGTGTGAAAACAGGCCCAAAGGCAATTGACTTGAGCAGCAAATGTCACCATTACAAATATCTTTATTACTTGTCTTGGTGGCTGGACAGTCTTAAACAAGGCTTCTTGATACTTTTCTGCATTTGAACCGGTGTCGAGACAGCTGAGTCCCAATTTTCCAGTGGCGAGATGCCATTGAACATTGAGGATAGGCTCTTCGTTGACTCGGTCTGCGTTTGAGATGAGTTAAGTCTATGGCTCCTGACAGGCCGATTCGGAGTTTGGGATGGGTGATTCAATATCTTCCAGTGGTTCAGTTGGCTTTCGAGTCAGATCGAGACAATGCTTCTGTTGGGTTGCTCGGTGCTCAGGATGCAGTGAGTTGGCTGCTTCCACAATGGTGAGCCGGCAGTCATTTCATAGTGGTTTTCGCTTCACTGGGACAGCTTAAAGAAGCACGCAAGCGATTGGAAGCTCATATAGTGCCAAAAAGCAGCACCATAGGTCCTGTAACAGTTCAAAGTGAGTCAGAGTGCAGTGGAGTCTGCTCGAAGATATCTTGGGGCGGTGAAACAGAGTTCTCAGATGCTTTTGAGTTGGCAGGGGGGCCTAATCCAGCTTTTCCAGGGACTTGGTGAGTCCTTTGTTTCCACACCTCTACTCCAGGAAGTTTGCCTGACACCCATAGGAAGTCTTTCACCTCCAGTGAGCAGGATCCTGATTCCAGTACACATGGAGCACAGATGCCTTGGTCTTCAGCAGTTTCACCCCAAATGCTCCCTTGAGGTGTGTAGAGAGAAGAGCTTTCCCATACTATGGAGCCTTCTGCGACAGAGTTCCAGGTGAATCCTTCTTGTCTTGAAGTCCAAAGATGAATCAACAAAGGGCAGGTTTACTCCACCATATAAAGGCAAAATGCCACAGAAGATTGGCCCAAAGAAAGCCTATTGTCAAGGGTCCTATCTAGGCTTCTGTAACAAGTGTCATTTGACTTCTGATGTCATACCCAGAGTCCTTTGTCTGCAGGAAGTGGGATGGGAGCTGGATTTCTAGGGAGCCCCAAAAGATTCCAAGATGGTGGCACTCTTCTCTGGGATAAAGCTCTCCTCTGGGCTATTCTAACTCCACCCCCTTCTCTCAGTAACCAAAGTCCATTGTAGTGTGGAAAAGGTCATTGTCATGTCAGGATGGCTGCTGAAGCATCGGTCCGCAGGGGCCCTCCTGCGATGAGTTAATGGGCCATGAAAGAAGGTGTCAGCCTTCCTCAGGAGGATCAAAGTGAGCGCTTCATGGGCAGGGTCCCACATAATTGTTGTGGGTACACCCAGGCCAGAGAGCTAATAGATACTCAGCCCTGCCATATGCAAATCACCTCATAAAGCTGACAATATGACATCCTTTGTGATTGTGGGAAAATCACAAGATCTAACTGTGCCGCATTTCTTTACATTCCACAATGAAGTGATGCATCAGAAAGAAACTGCATCTGTATGCTGTAAATGCCTGAAATGCAGATCATGGGAGGTGACAGTTTACATACATGGATTGCCTAATTGAGGAGATATAAAAATAAAGATGGTTTAAAGGTTTCCAAAATAGGAAGACCATGTGCACTAACTCAATCACAGTTTTCCAGCTCTGTCAAAGCTTTAAATGGACCTTGATTAAAATGAAGTCTATCAAACAATATTTAAATCAAAGCACTCCAGCCCTCTGATTTGTATTGCAACATTCCTGACTCAGTTTTCAAATGAGATCTATTTTAGTGTCAGGAAATCTATCTAGCAGCTATGAGCACATGCAAGGTATGGCACAACAAATTAATCTCCTAAGAACCCATGCAGTAACCACCAGTATTTCCACAGGCTTCCTAGCCACCCGAGGGACGCTCCGTATTGCCAGTCAGATTGCTGCATTTACATGTCCTTCTGTTATGGCGACCATAGAGCTCTTCTAGAAACAGTTCCTTCACTCACAGGCTACACTGGTCCCAACTGTCGCTTGAGCCATGTTGGAAATATAAAGGAGGTCCTTCTTTTGCAAAGCAGCCCTCTTTTTGGTTTTGGCGCTTTGTGGTGTAAGCCACAAATAAGCCAAAACATATTTACTGTACAGAAAGGAGAAAGGGGAGTTCAGACTGTGTATGGGGTTGTCACAGCAAAGTTGATGCTCAGCGATTAAATGGCAGAAGCACCAGCTGGGACATCAACCTCTCGCTGATGTCTGCTGACCTTCTGCTGTTCCAGGGGAGCTGTGTGGTGCTTCGAGGTACGAGCAAAATAAATGCACAAAACGACATGCGCATTATATTTTGTTTTGTATAGACCAGTGATGTGTGTTCATTGAATTTATGTCGGACTATGCCCACTGCGTTGAAGAGGAAGTCGGGATCCTGCCACCACTCCTCCATCCTACAAAGTTCATGACAAGACAAAAGGCCAGAAAATACTGCAACCACCCATTCTATTTCGGATGAATTCCCAATGGACCAATGATTGATAAATATACAGAGAGGTACCTACTCAGCCAGCAATGCAGGCCAAGGGACATACTAATCTATCCAGGCGTGGGAGAAGAGCCTGACACCATGATTAAAGAATCCTAAATGGACAGCCTCGACTGAACGACAAGGAGCCACAGTGCTGACTTCAATAGTGATACTACAACATAGCAGTGTTAGACATGAAGCACAGGTGCACTCCGCAAAGCTTGACACAAACACACACTCGAATACATGAAGAACACGAGCGTACCGTTCTATAGTTAGAGGACAGATACATGAACATACTGTCATTGCTTTTATTAGTTTGTTATTAGCCAAATGCAGCAACACAGAAACCGCAAGGCACAAGAGATCCTGAGAAAAGCTTGCAGATGCTTAATGCGAATAACTCTATGGAACTCCAGGAGCTCCTATAGGACCTGACAGAGCCAAGTGTGACTAACCTATGGAGAATATAGTGCAGCATGGACCATGTAGAAACTGCATTATATGGTTTAGGAAAGTTACAGCAGGCCTCAGACCACTAAGCAGGAGACAGGCTGAGCTGATTCAGGCTGGACAGAGAGCAAGGCGTGTAAGAAAGAACCTGCAGCCAAGGTTAAGAGATACAGCGACATTCCAATCCCCAGATGACAACGGGGCCAGCTGCAGGGAAGTGGAATAAATCCCCACAATTCTGAGCTGCAGATCTCAATTTTGTGGTCTATAGTCACATGACACAGCCAAGGCGGATAATGGACATTCTCCCATGGTGGGCAAGGAGCCGATCCCATAAGAAAACAAACGCAAGCAGCGACAGTTGTTGCAACGTCCGAAGCAAATTCTCATGAGCAGAAAGGTGGTGTACACAAATTAAAATACAGACACATAGTCGTTCCCATTACCTTGAAGAGGTGCACAGAGAGCTGAGAACTGTTTCAGGTCCCAGGCCTGGGGACGTCAGCTTTAGCCAATCAGAGTTTAGTACCCTAGGGGTGGGTAGCAACGGGCTGCAAAAGCCAACGGAAGACCCACTATTCTGCAACAATGTGGTAAGTTAGATTTTGAGGCAGGGACAGGCCAGCCACCTGACATGTGAGGGCCAGTGGAATAACATCTATAATGTCTTATATAGGTTATAGAATACTCAGTACCCAATCACTTGGTCCGATAGGTTTCCTGGAGAAGGGCCCAGGTTGTGACGAAGTGCTGATGCCATTTGAGGGTGAAACCGGCCTGCGAGACAAAGAAGAGTCTAATGTGCATGAATGATTCTCTGATCCTGTACTGATTCCTGTTGGTTTTATTTGTAATAAGCCACAGTTTGAACTTGCTGTTGACTGAGTCCTCCGTGTATCCTGGGGGGAGGATGTTGGGCCCTCCGAGTCTGTGAACTTCCAGTATCACTCTGACATACCTGGGGGTTCTCCCCAAAAGCGTAGTGATCTCTTTTCAAGGCCATCAAAAGATGCAGCCATTTGCAGCCTAGCGCTGCTGCTGGGATACCAGTGCCGAGATTCTATTGGCAGGAGGCACAAAACTCATTCATTTCATTGGTTGTTCCTGAGAAAGCCCTGCCTTCTCTTTTGGTGTCTGATCCTGTTATTTGTCCTGGTCTGACTCTGCCAGCTACCAAAGAAACAGGGAGTGATTTCAAGATCGTATGACTTAGCCACAAAGCTAGGCACCTCTTTCCATACCAGACGCCTTTGGTCAACAGTCAAAAACTTATGGGCTTCCCAACACCGAAAGTTAATGCCTCTTACTGCACCGAGCTTCATTTCCTTTGAAAGCATTGCACTGACACCAAAGAACGCCACGCCCAGCACACGGCGGTTGCCAATAGCAATATTATTTGGACCACTTGGGTAATACTAATTGTTAGGAGCCAATAGCCCTCCTTATATGCCCTCAATTCACTCGTGTCCATAAATCCATCTTTCGTGCTCAAAATTACAAGTATTGCGCGGGACTCCGGGTAATATTGCTTTTAAAATACATGCTTACGGGAGATCGACATTCTGTAAGCATTTGTTGGTTTTCTAGTCACTGCATTTAAGTTTATGCACTTCACAATTTTTATTAAAGACTATTTATTCTGAACTAAACACATCAGATCGTTTGTTGGGCATGTCGCTGAGCGGTGTGCCATGCAGAGGGGACACAACACTAGCGTTCACAGGGCAGGTACCTCATCCAAGGCACTTGAACTCCGACTCGGGCTCCAAAAATAGGAGAAACGCTCACTGCGCAGAAATCCGAGGAAGTCAGCCATTAGGACTAATTGACCAAGAGTCTGCAGACAAAGTGTTCAAATTGCATAATTAAACAAAATTAACCTTTAGCATAATGGCATGATATTTGAATAACTACATTTCTTGGTTGAATTTTGTACTTTTTTTCTGATAAATGGCAAGTGAGAGTATCTCCTGAGGTCACTGTGGCATTCGGATGAGTTTTTTTTCCCATTGGCAGAGAGACAATGTTGCAGAATCAGCGCCTTTGCAAGTGAACAGGATATAAGGAGCTAGAATAGATTCATGAAATAGGTCACTGTCAAGTGTAGGCTTGAGAAAGGGAGTACTGTAGGGCAGTACGGTTCACAGTGTGTGTTCTATAGCGCTTCAAGCTGCATGACTCCGACTTCTAAGTGCTGTTGTGCTTTTGTTGTCTAATGTAATTGCACTCAATGTATTGTCATCAGAAGGATGAAGGGCCGAGTCGGTGCTGCAAGTTATAGGAAACGATGGCAGATTGCGAAACGGTTGAAAACATCTCAAAATTGTGATTCACGATTCACTATAGTCTTAATTGTATACGTTATAGCGACGCGCAACGCCATTAAGCTAATCAGGCTCCAGCCCCGTCTACCACCTAAATGTGGCTGAGGGGCGGGGCTTCTGATCAATCATGTGGCTGAGATCCCAGGCATTAACCACAAGGCACATTGTGCCGCCTATTGCCTGGCCTAGGAACAACAGGCACAATGCATACAACCAGGCGGGTACCCAGGGATGCGAAGGGCTTGAGTACTTCCTCAATGCTGCAGGCACCTCGCATGGGAACCGCAATGGAGAGATCACGTGCAATGATCTTGGAGCCTGCAGGAACTCTTGAGGCTTCACCAGAAAGACAATGAAAAGATGCCAAGGAAAAAACAAGGACAGCGCCTTTTCATCCCCACTTTGTCTAACCCGCCGACCCTATCCCCACTCTCTCTACCCGACCCACCTTGTCCACACTCTACCCCACCCTAGTCCCACACTCTATACCCCACTCACCCGCCCTATGCGATGTGACCTAGCAGTGGTTGTGATCAATTCAAAGCTATCTCACTGATCACTCTATGACCATATGGGCCAGGTCCCCAGGATCCCAGAGGCATTTTGGTAGTAACTAGATTTCTAATTTTGAAATAGTTTATCCCTGACTGGTGTTTACTAATATCTATGAATTGTCTAAAATATAATTCTACAATTATGTCCCAATGTAGCTTTTTGCATGTCGGTACATGACCGCTAAAATAGTAGAAAGCAATTAGTACTGTTGACACAATATTTAAGCAAAGTATGTACGAAAATAAAATTCAAGCGGATGCAATCATAGATTGGATGACAGTATTAGAAACATAAGCAAAAAAAACCTTTTCGTCTGTTGCCCCACTTTTAGAGATCTCCAGATTAAGCAAAGTGATACTTTCACTGTGATGCATTTGTGTAAATCCACACATAAACTATAGGCTTTCCACAAGGGGATGAGGGCAGGGACGTCATTTGGGGGTCGCCATTTTGCGACCTCTGAGGTCTCCCAGGCAACTAAAAAAAAAAAAAGTTTTTTTTTTTTTGCAATGCAAGTTCCTGTGCTGTGGCCAGCACCATGTCGCTCTTTAATTCTGGAGTGGCTAGCTTTCTTGTTCAGGCCCCTTAAAAAAGAAGAAAATGAGGGCGACAAGTCTATGTCACAAGTGCTGGGATCTAACGGAGAATCCTCCAAATCAGATAAGTCTATGTCCACCTCCCCTTTCTCCTCACCTGTCTCTTCCAGAAGACTTCCTCGTCTGTAGGACTTGTCCTTTGGTCTTTTCTTCTTTGTGAAGAGATACGGTCGTCCGCGGGAAGAAGCCACCCTGATTCCCTGATAAACAGGGAAGCAGCCGGCCCCTGTCCCGAAGATGCCAGGAAGAGAGGATAAAAGCAGCCGCTTAAAAAAACCTCTCACCGGATGTTGTTGTTAGTGCCGGAGGAGTTGACTGGTGAGTCCGGAATGCAGGTGAAAACAGGAAAGTCTTTCCGATGAAGTCAAAGCTGTAGTATCAGTCCGGGATTGTAGAAGTTGGAGCAGGAGAAGCCCGAGGAACCGGGATGGAAGTACACACCACTGCCAGATACCGGAACGAGATCCGGAAAACAGGAAGGGATAGAGGAGCCCCGAAAGGCACGGGAACCGATAGAACGGAAAAAACAGGGAAATTAAAGGAAGGGGAAGAAGCAGTAGATAGGAATACTGCTTTAGGTACTGAGTAAATCAGGCAACAGGCAAAAGTACTGAAAACACAGTAACACGGCAACAAAGCGAATGAAACAAAGTTGCAACGCACAGAGCCCAGAGAGGGGCGTGGTTAAATACGGAAACAAGAGAAAAGGCTAGACCGTTAAACCAGGAAGTGAAAGGAAAGACACACAGAAGAAAAAGACTAGACCGCCAAACCAGGACGTGAAAGAAAAAACACACGGAAATACTAATGGCGCCGCCAACGCCAAGCCTTCCATAACCGCCAGCGACCACCAAAAGACGTCGGCATGACAGTATAACACTTTCAGCACTGAACCTAAATAAGAAAGAATAGGAATGGCAAAAAATGTGTCTTTCTGGAATTCTATAGAATAATTGCTAGACTCAATAAAGGTTTATTTCAGGCACACTTCAGTCACTGATTTAGTCTGTTCTCAAAGGCCTCAACTAAGCATTTCATCCTTCTGAGGTCGATAAATGAGTACCAACACAGGTTGGGTGATAGTGGGTGCATATGTCTTCTATGTAAAGCGCTTAAGCGTAAGTGCTATATAATAACACATCATTATCATTTGGTCATGGACCTCTGCTTGCAAGTACAGTAATTTGGTAATATGGGCCTATATACACTGATCTTAATGATACATATGGCGATCCATTCAGGTATGAAATGTACATCACAGTGATATAGTGATATCGTAATCATATTTTTCCTAGTGTACAATGCTATGTGATGCCACTTCCTGTTTTGTCAACGGGTGAAAGGTTGTGTTCCATCGCTTCCCGCGATATCACTTTGTGGTGGGGTCAAATGACATCACTTCCTGTGATGTCATCAGGGGGTCAAGGATCGTGTGATGTCACTTCCGCTACCCCTGGCATTTTGATGAAATGACGTCCCTGGATGAGGGCCCAAAAGGAAGGGCGCAGTTTGGGGCCTCTCAGCTCCATTTTAAAACGTTGGGGTGGTGGGGGCAGCACACACTCAGACTTCCTCAAAGAAGTGACAGTTTGAGTGATGTTCCAACGCCTTATGCTTTTTACTTTGGGCTATGAGGTGTTGCTTGCAACACCTAAATGCCGAAACGATTACATTGGGGTGCAGATAGGGAGGAATGGCATTTGAGGAGGAACATAGAGTCTGTAGGTGTGGTTTGGTTATGTGACCACCCATTGTCTGCCCGTGGCCATGCTAATCCCTATTGCCATTCCCACCCATTCCTGCCTCTGCCCACCCAAAACACATCCTCATTGGAACTCTTTGGGCTCCCTTTAATCACGTCTTACCATCTGGCTTTGCATTCAAAGTGCCTGCCAGGGTTTTTTCAAAGCAGTCTTCTCTGAGTTAATGACTTAATTGCAGTTGTAAACATGCTACTGGTACAATAAAATGTTTTACCAGGCCTAGTATCAGGCACTCGATTTATAAACACTTTGCATGTCCTTCACTGTAGTCCTGTTAAAAACATGCATTGGCACAGCCAACATATTTGACTTATGCATACGCTTTAAGCTTTTGCCAGGCGCTGCTGTTAGATGTCCAGATACTCGCACAATTGTGCACCTGCTACCAACAATGGGCCTCATTACAAGTTTGCTGGTCCGGTGGTAACGGTGCCGGTAGGCTACCAGCTCTGTTACTACCGGACCGGCAAACTACAAGTTGTTCTCGCTGGTGCCTTTCTGCCCGCCAGATGTGACCTGGCGGGCAGACCGGCACTCGCGAGCACAACTTGACAGATGCACTGGCACAATTCACAAATGGTGCCGGTGCATCCGGTCTCCCCATTCCCACAGAGCCTTATGTGGCTCAATGGGAATAGGGACCATTTTTTACCGGCACCCGCAAATGGGTAATTACCGGGTCCAGCTGTGCCGGTAAAGAAATGATACCAGCACGGCTATCGCCAGGGTCATAATGACCCCAAATGTGTAGTTAATACCACTTTGGCTGTGCCTGGCAAGTGCCTTTCCCATGCCTAAATTGTTGGCAGTGCCAATGCTTGTTTGTTTACAGCAATTTGAAATCCCTTCGGAGGGTTTGACACCAGATGTTGGCAGAAGGGCAGCTACACTCTATGCTCAATCATTACGTGCCCTCATTTTCCCATTCCTAGTGAAGCAATTTGGATGATTGCGGGCTGAGTTATTATGGGGTGGGGTTATGCCAGGGCGAGCAACAGCATTTCCTCCTGCAATGTTCCTTATATGAACTTCACTTTTCGAGAAAGCTAACCACAGCTGTTTCCTTTCCTGCCATTTGCGAAAATCTTGTTAGAGGCTGAATGGAAACCAACCATTGGAGGAAAAGGTGATTGAATGCATTACCATTTATACGAGTATGCGAAATATGAAAACTAAGCAATGCTACACACACAGACACACACACACACTTACCCTGTTGTTTTCAAACAAGTCGAGGATAAATGTGATGGCGCTGCTGTTTATTCCAACAAACAGGTTAAGACATGAGAGTGCAACATAGGCAGTGCTGGGCACATTGAAGAGATAGGATGCCGGGTACATCATGGGAATTACAGACCACCTGGTAGGAAAACACAACAAATGAGATTGCTTTACAATTTATATGAAACTTTGCCAGTGGTCTGCAAAAAATATGTGATGGTCCTTTATTTCGTTAAGCACAAACATTCCAATATTCAGAACAAAGGGAGGGTTTGGGGACTAAAGTCTTCTCCGCTGAAAAGGCTGCTTAATTACACGATTTTATTTTTCAAGAGCTTGCAGGAACTTAACTCTCTTGTTACCCAATGTCAAGTATGCTATGAACTAAAGCTCATTTAATTATGTGTGTGTGTAGTACATATAGTTTCATGTTACCTCTATAAATGTAGGACTACAAGTACCAAAATGCAAAGTGACAGGTGGCCGAAATGGGTGAGAATCTCACACGGAACATGGGAAAACTTAAACTGCCCTTCTCTGGCTTGTTATTGTCCTGTGATATTCTCCCCTGCTTTTTGCCATTTGTTTTAATAAAGGCGTGCAGCTGGTTGTTATAAATGATGTAAACAAAACAAAAAATCGTTTGGACTGTCATTGAAATGGGCGAGATGACTTTCCAATGTTTCAGAAAGGGTTTTTTATTTGACTTTGTAATTCCATCTTTCTGTGTTTGTGTACTTGGAAGTAGCCCACAGAGCATGGTGATATTGTGTTGTCCATTTGTGACACAAATGTGCTCATTATGACCCACACATTCACTGCTTAATCTGCTCAAAAGAAAGAGGTTTAAATGCAGCTGCCAGCACAGCCTTGCTGAATGTGTAGCACTTTATTCCATGAAGAAGGCTCTGAGGTTCTCGATGGGAGTTCTACCCCTGCTCCCACCAGAGTCTTTGCAGGTGGCATGTCCAAAACCTCCGGTCCACCATACAGAGTCAGCATCCATGTTCCTGGGCGTATGCAATTCGGCACTGAAGTGACGCAGCTCAGCAAGTTCAGTGATCATTTGAGCAATATATATATGAGGTGTGGTGTGAACGTTTTAAAATTAGACAGGGCCAACTCAGTCCTTAATCCTTGTGAGTTTGATCAATTGCGCAACACTCAGTAATTAGCACGTGGAAATTCACTGAATACTTCCTCTCAGCCAATCATAATGCTTAAAACACAGTCAATAACTACTGGTGTTCACTGCACTCCAATGTTCTGACTTCAGAAGTGAACAAGCATGCAACAAAGCATGTCTCTTGCAAGAGGCAGCAGTACGATTTCCCAGCATGCTTTCTTTAAAAAGGTCAACATCCATTTTAACAAACTAATGGGCACTAGGCTCCGCCACGACCAGCAGCCCTGCACTGCCTCTTGGCCTACCATGCACTCAGGGGATATATCTGTAACAACACAGTCTCCTGCCTCCTCGCACTTACAAAGAGCCATGCTGCCCTGGCTGCACTTACTTAGAGGACTAGTACCCTCATCTCACTTCCCCACCCCCCTCCCTTTCCCCTTGCACTTCTCGTTCTGGCACTTGCATGATCTGAATGGCAGAGGGCCTAGTAAGATCGTTGGTCTTGTCCTCCCTCTGTCTTCCCTCCCTTGCCTTGTCGCGCCTAGAAACACTTGTGAACAGGCGCGTTATAAAAGACTCATCACAGCATATATCATAAAGTGGATCCTAAAACATAGAACAATGCTTTCAACATTTGGACAGCGAAACTGTTCACTTTTACACTACACGTAATGTTGCTCATACTAAAACTACTCTAGTTCAACCAAGTTTATAAATAAAATGCTTAAAAACCTTATAAAGCCAACCTTGTAATTTATATATTACAAATAAAACCACATTTAATTTACTGAAGTGCTCTTTGTATTTATTGTAATGAATTGCTCTTTTATTACACGCTTAACACCCGTGACCAGTCTCTAAGTACAGGACCAGGATTTGAATCCGTGTTGCCCTGTGTTGCCTTTCTAACAAGACAAACGCTTTGCCCCTCAGCTACACCTGCTTAACCTAAAGTTTCTTAGTTCACCTATTGCTATTACCATTATTGACTAAAATCTTTAATGACCACTGAAGGGGTCATTATTGCTGATTAATAGAAACATTTGTCTATGATAGGATATTGACAAGATATCAGACAAGAAAGGGCGGAGTAACAGGAAGCAATTGGATACACAGATGGAGGGAGAAAGTGTGAGGTAGACGTGTGTAAGGGGGAAACAACAGGGTCCACTATGCAGGCAGAAAAGGGTGGTCATATATGCAGGGAGTTCAATGAGCATGTGGGCGCAGGGAGTGATGGGACATCGAAGCTGTGCAAGAGAGGAGGAGACGTGCAGCAGTGAAAGCAAAGGGGGAGAATAGACATGGAATATTAACAGTGCCCAGCAGGGGGCGAGCACAGTGCCCACTTCCGGAATCATCTTGTATCCAAACTGTACGCTCCGCTGCAGTATAGTCATAGTCAGCTTGCCTCATGCAAATCCACAAAACATACACAGAGGCGTATACAATATCACCGTTTTGCCTGAATGCCATATGTCAGCCACTGGGCATAAAAGGGGCATGGTGTTTTGAGTGTTCACCTACTTGTTTATGTTTGCTGGATGCTTTTATGGTTTAAGGTTTGCTTAAGGGCAGGAGGAGTGGTGCACAAAGCTCCACCTGCCACAGACAATCTCAACCAATGCCATTGCCTGGCACCATAATTCTGTCCTGCGTGCATTTTCTGACATTGCCCCTTCTCCAGAAGCCACAATTATCTGGAGGCTTCAAGTTACTCTGGCCTGTCTCTTCCCTCTCACAATTTTAGTCATTGTAGGTCTAGTTTACAACCTTCTAGTTCAATACACATTTGTGTACTGTGCCTTATAAACTGAGATTTACTTTATTCAGCATATTTGTGTTTCCCATCGCCACTTTACCCCGCACATGTTTTCATAATAATTGGCCACAGAGTAAAAAGACTTCCTATGGCCTTTTTAGTTTTAGCTATTATGTGGCGCAGACGGGCTAAAAAACGGTGGTGTGGAAGGTTGGCCCAGAGCAACTGCCAGTGGTTTAGATTCATTCGAAACCTTCCACCCATCACTTTTGTGGTCAGTTTGTTTCTCCTTGTGAGAGAGGGTATGCCCAGACGTGGGTCCCTTGCTCGCTGCGCCACAGGGAACCAGGCTGCACCTCGCTGAGGAGGTCCAACAAGGCTGAAACATGTCTGGGGTTGCTTGGTTTTCTGTGCAGAGGGGACCTGGCCTGGCAGTTCGGGCTGGGCTGCTACCTTCGGTGGCGGCAGCTGCTGACTGATTTGCACATGGCTGGTCCCCTTTTGCAATGGCGCAGACGGGCTAAAAAACGGTGGCGTGGAAGGTTGGCCCAGAGCAATTGCCAGTGGTTTAGATTCATTCGAAACCTTCCACCCATCACTTTTGTGGTCAGTTTGTTTCTCCTTGTGAGAGAGGGTATGCCCAGACGTGGGTCCCTTGCTCGCTGCGCCACAGGGAACCAGGCTGCACCTCACTGAGGAGGTCCAAGAAGGCCGAAACATGTCTTGGGTTGCTTGGTTTTCTGTGCAGAGGGGACCTGGCCTAGCAGTTCGGGCTGGGCTGCTACCTTCGGTGGCGGCAGGTGCTGACTGATTTGCACATGGCTGGTCCCCTTTTGCAATGGCGCAGACAGGCTAAAAAACGGTGGTGTGGAAGGTTGGCCCAGAGCAATTGCCAGTGGTTTAGATTAATTCGAAACCTTCCACCCATCACTTTTGTGGACAGTTTGTTTCTCCTTGTGAGAGAGGGTATGCCCAGACGTGGGTCCCTTGCTCGCTGCGCCACAGGGAACCAGGCTGCACCTCACTGAGGAGGTCCAACAAGGCCGAAACATGTCTGGGGTTGCTTGGTTTTCTGTGCAGAGGGGACCTGGCCTAGCAGTTCGGGCTGGGCTGCTACCTTCGGTGGCGGTAGGTGCTGACTGATTTGCACATGGCTGGTCCCCTTTTGCAATGGCGCAGACAGGCTAAAAAACAGTGGTGTGGAAGGTTGGCCCAGAGCAATTGCCAGTGGTTTAGATTCATTCGAAACCTTCCACCCATCACTTTTGTGGACAGTTTGTTTCTCCTTGAGAGAGAGGGTATGCCCAGACGTGGGTCCCTTGCTAGCTGTGCCACAGGGAACCAGGCTGCACCTCACTGAGGAGGTCTAACAAGGCCGAAACATGTCTGGGGTTGCTTGGTTTTCTGTGCAGAGGGGACCTGGCCTAGCAGTTCGGGCTGGGCTGCTACCTTCGGTGGCGGCAGCTGCTGACTGATTTGCACATGGCTGGTCCCCTTTTGCAATGGCGCAGACGGGCTAAAAAACGGTGGTGTGGAAGGTTGGCCCAGAGCAATTGCCAGTGGTTTAGATTCATTCGAAACCTTCCACCCATCACTTTTGTGGTCAGTTTGTTTCTCCTTGTGAGAGAGGGTATGCCCAGACGTGGGTCCCTTGCTCGCTGCGCCACAGGGAACCAGGCTGCACCTCACTGAGGAGGTCCAACAAGGCCGAAACATGTCTGGGTTGCTTGGTTTTCTGTGCAGAGGGGACCTGGCTTAGCAGTTCGGGCTGGGCTGCTACCTTCGGTGGCGGCAGCTGCTGACTGATTTGCATATGGCTGGTCCCCTTTTGCTATGGCGCAGACGGGCTAAACACCGGTGGTGTGGAACGTTGGCCCAGAGCAATTGCCAGTGGTTTAGATTCATTCGAAACCTTCCACCCATCACTTTTGTGGTCAGTTTGTTTCTCCTTGTGAGAGAGCGTATGCCCAGACGTGGGTCCCTTGCTCGCTGCGCCACAGGGAACCAGGCTGCACCTCACTGAGGAGGTCCAACAAGGCCGAAACATGTCTGGGGTTGCTAGGTTTTCTGTGCAGAGGGGACCTGGCCTAGCAGTTTGGGCTGGGCTGCTACCTTCGGTGGCCGCAGGTGCTGACTGATTTGCACATGGCTGGTCCCCTTTTGCAATGGCGCAGACAGGCTAAAAAACGGTGGTGTGGAAGGTTGGCCCAGAGCAATTGCCAGTGGTTTAGATTCATTCGAAACCTTCCACCCATCACTTTTGTGGACTGTTTGATTCTCTTTGTGAGAGAGGGTATGCCCAGATGTGGGTCCCTTGCTAGCTGCGCCACAGGGAACCAGGCTGCACCTCACTGAGGAGGCCCAACAAGGCCGAAACATGTCTGGGGTTGCTTGGTTTTCTGTGCAGAGGGGACCTGGCCTAGCAGTTCGGGCTGGGCTGCTACCTTCGGTGGTGGCAGCTGCTGACTGATTTGCACATGGCTGGTCCCCTTTTGCAATGGCGCAGACGGGCTAAAAAACGGTGGTGTGGAAGGTTGGCCCAGAGCAATTGCCAGTGGTTTAGATTCATTCGAAACCTTCCACCCATCACTTTTGTGGTCAGTTTGTTTCTCCTTGTGAGAGAGGGTATGCCCAGACGTGGGTCCCTTGCTCGCTGAGCCACGGGGAACCAGGCTGCACCTCACTGAGGAGGTCCAACAAGGCCGAAACATGTCTGGGTTGCTTGGTTTTCTGTGCAGAGGGGACCTGGCTTAGCAGTTCGGGCTGGGCTGCTACCTTTGGTGGCGGCAGCTGCTGACTGATTTGCACATGGCTGGTACCCTTTTGCAATGGCGCAGACGGGCTAAAAAACGGTGGTGTGGAAGGTTGGCCCAGAGCAATTGCCAGTGGTTTAGATTCATTCGAAACCTTCCACCCATCACTTTTGTGGACAGTTTGTTTCTCCTTGTGAGAGAGGGTATGCCCAGACGTGGGTCCCTTGCTCGCTGCGCCACAGGGAACCAGGCTGCACCTCACTGAGGAGGTCCAACAAGGCCGAAACATGTCTGGGGTTGCTTGGTTTTCTGTGCAGAGGGGACCTGGCCTAGCAGTTCGGGCTGGGCTGCTACCTTCGGTGGCGGCAGGTGCTGACTGATTTGCACATGGCTGGTCCCCTTTTGCAATGACGCAGACGGGCTAAAAACGGTGGTGTGGAAGGTTGGCCCAGAGCAATTGCCAGTGGTTTAGATTCATTCAAAACCTTCCACCCATCACTTTTGTGGTCACTTTTGTGGTCATTATGTGGAGCTGAAGCACCACATATAAACCAAAACAATTGCATGAGAGTACAGCTAAAGAGCAATGGCATATGAGGAGAGACACAATGCTTGTAGGTGTTGTTTGGTTATTTACCCACCCATTGACTGCCCATGCTAATCCCTATGGCCATTCCCACCCACTTCCTGTCCTCCTTTCTGCCCAAAACACATCCTACTGGGATCTCTTTGAGCTAGCTTTATCAAGCTTCACTATCAAACGTTGTGCTCGAAGTTTCTGCCAGTGTTTTTTCAAAGCAATCATCTGAGGTGCAAAGAGGCAGGAGTGATTAAACCAGGCACCTAAGAGGTATCGAGTAAGGCAGAGGTATCGGAGCGTGATGTAGAGGGGTGGGGAGGATATAGGGGGAGAGGGGTGCTTGGGATGCTCATAGAAGATGCACTCTCTGTAGATTAGGGCTCGAGCAAATATACATTACATAAGGAGTGAAGCACCATTTTAGATACAAGCAGCCATATTGAATTTAAGGCCTAGCACAGTGCTGCAGCCCGGACAGTAGGCCCAGGCAATGAACGTGGAAATAGGCATGTGCGTATTAGAGTAAGTTGTAACATGGGCAGCGGTGAGAAATGTCAGAGCCCCAGCAATTCATAAACCCTGCATTGTCTTATGCTTCCAGCACTCGTACCTTAGAAGGAAAGCGCACTGCAAAACCATGGGGGGACTGAGAGCTATCTGCAAACAGTTATCCCACGAGCAGGCGGGCACAAGCCTCCGACCTTCCCCGTACCAGCTTTAACTTATAGTGCCTACATGCCCCCTTCCCAAGACCCCAGCATTCCAATGTACCAGCCAGCCCCAGACCGCCATTCATAAAGTTGGTATGCCCCTCAATCGATCAGGGATGATCAAAAAGCAGGGGCAGGCTGCCCCCACTATTTGGTCATGTGAATTGTGCTGCAGGGCGCTGGGAGGGTCAAAAGAAACAAATCTAAAATGAGGGTGGGGAGATTTGGGAGGGTGCTGACGTGTCTGGAATCAAGCTGGGGTACGTAAATTGCGATGACCTCAACAGTATCCTCCAAGCCCATGTCTGCAGTAATAGGTGCACACTAGGTTAGAGATAGCAAATGTATTGTTTTTTATTTCTAATTGGTTATTAACTGCGGCTTCGCGGCTGATGACGTATGAGGAGGAGCCCACATGGAGAAGACAGAAGGGGCTGGGACGAATGGCCTAGCATCCCGTATGGAGCAGGTAGCCTATGAATAGGGTCGCACCAACCAGCCGTTCGGATTTATAACCTATGTAACTTACATCATTGATAATGCTGTGTGCCTTTTTAACTCATTGTTTGTGGTAATTCTGCCAGAACATTCTGTGGCAGCAAGTTCTTTGCTGGCAAATCCTATTTTTGTGGAATTAAACCTTGTTCTCCTTGCAAGAGGTGTTCTGGACCCTTTCGCTTAGTGGGTTGCATTTTTTATGGTGTGAGCGTTGGGCTTCTCCTCAGGGGTAATGACTTCACTGGGACTGTAAATGTACTACTGGTGTAAAAAAAAATGTCGTAACCAAGTCTGCCTTTAGCCATTCGATTTAAGTGCAGAAAGCGTGCCCTTCACTGAAGTCCAGCTAAAAACAAGCATTGGCAAAGCCAGCAGTTTTGAGTTGTATATAGGTATTAGACATTTGGCAGGCACTGCTGTCATATGCTCAGTTTCTCGCACCATTTTGCAGCTGCTACCATCGATGGCCAGTTAATGCCACTATGGCAGTGCCTGGCAAATACCTTGCCTATGCCTACACAAATGCCAAAACTGTTGGCATTGCCAATGCCTGTTTATTCTCATGCCTGGTCTTTTCTTATAAATTCAATTGATCGTATTTAGGGTCCATTTACATATGTTCTATAGTGACCTTCATGGTCATATCTCACTATGATGCAATCATGTTTAATTGATCATAACATATTTTAAGATTCCATTTGTCCCATAGGTTTAAACGAGCAGACACTTTTTGGGATAAAGTGGTCTGTGTGCTGCCATGCATTGTTGGGATTTTGTGGTGTTCCGCTAAGATTCCAGCTTGCAGAAACAAAAGGAGTGGACAATGCAGGGGAAGTGCTACCATAAACACTTATGTGGAAAATCAAACTTTTAATTGACACTGTTTTGATTCTCCTAAAGGTATAGTTCAAAATCCCAACCAACTGCAAGGCCCTTGAACAACTAAAATGGATAAATGTCAGTGGCAAATACTCACCCATAGAGAAAAAGCAACACAATAAACGCAGGCAGGTTGTTTGCAGACGTGTAAGCTTTCTTGTTAAACCCAATGAATATAGCGACCACCATTACCACACTAACAGCATAATTTGCCTGTAAATAAAAAAAGCTGTTAGTCCATGAGAGAATGGTTAAAAAAAACACATTAAAATGTTACAATTACAATGACTACCCATGATAGTCTAGGCAAGAGGGGACTTTACTGGAAAGATGGAGAGAGTAAAACAGACATTCATTCACAACTTCAAGTTGAGCCCCAGTTCATCCTTAGAAATCAATACCCGAACAGTGAAAGAGTGGACAGTGTTAAGTGCACTAAATTAAGTGCACTAAATGCACAACGTTTAGTGCACTCAAGGCCTGATTTACAAAACGTGTTTCAATAAGACTTTTCCATTGAAAAACGATTTGTAAAGCTGGCCCTAAATGTTATATAGATTTGCAGAAGCTAACTTACACATTTAATTTTTTACAAATAACGCGCCTGTGTTTAGGCTTCCATGCACACTGGTAGACCATAGACATACAGAATACATACAGTAACGTCGCCCACAGTGCGTTGTGGCAGACTTCAAAATTACAAACTGAGCGCTTTCAAAGAAATCATAGAATGGAAAAACAAAAAGAAGTGGCCCAGATATGCAATGTCATCAGTGATGTCATCAATTACATTTGTAATGTTATATTTTATGTCCTAGGTGTTAGTCTTAGCAGTGCACGGAGGTAGCGCGAGTTATGGTTGATTGGCTTACCATAACTGGCGAATTTCAAGGGTTTTTTGGTTTTACTTGTAACCATAACGTCTCTTTAACTACGTTTTTTCATTGAATTTCATGGGTTTTTGTTAGTGCAACTTAACCATAACGTCCCTTTCACAAAGTATTTTCAGTGAATTTCATGGGCTTTTATTATTGAAACTTAACCATACGTCTCTCTAACGTTTTTTCACTGAATTTCATAGGTTTTTATTATTGCACCTTAACCATAACATCCCTTTAACAACGTTTTCTTCCGTGAATTTCATGTTTTATGAGTGAAAATGTTTTATGATGTTACATCACTGTATACAAGTTCTTAATAATTCCTCTTTTAACATATGAATGAACTGTAAACCTCCCTTAACAAACATATTTTTTGCAATGCATACTAATGTGCGTCGTTATCAGCAGTGCATGGTGGGGATGCAAGTCATGGTTGGATTTGGGAATGAGGATCGACCATGACCCCAGCCCCACCAAATCACCTCCATTATCCACTGCACCTAGCCGGCATCCTAGTTCAGTGTTCACTATACCCTCATAATGTGACCAATGGCCAGTGTTCATGGCTTGTAGCCATGGCCAGTTGCCACAATCCATGGGCCATGGGCTCCGGCCAATGCCCCATTCCCCAATAGGCAAATCAGAGTACACATTTGTCCTTGCAGAGGGCCAGGCCTACTGCCCAGGCAGCAAAGCTATATCACTATTTTTTGTACTTACCTTTTGACACTTTCAAATAAGTAAAACACAGCACATATTTGCAAAAGCATGCTTTCAGATCCTTGCAGATGCTCCTCATGCAAGTTTGCTGCAATCCTGTCCAGCACTTTGGGATGCAGCCGCAAGCAGACATTTTTTTCTCATTCAAACCTAGGGCTTTGGCCATGCCACGTGGCCCAATAAGCAAATCAGAGTACACATTTGTCCTTGCTCAGGGCCAGGCCCATTGTCCAGGCACCAAAGTTATATCACAATTTGTTCTACTTACATGTTGACCCTTTAGAAAAAATAAAACACAAGATAGATTTGCAAAACCATGCTTTCAGGTCCTTGCTGGTACTCCTTGCGAATGTTTGCTGCAATCCTGTCCAGCACTTTGAGCTGTAGCCACAAGCAGAACTTCTTTTCCCATTCAAACCTATACTGATTTCGAAAAAACGTTACCACATTGCGGGTCTCTGGTGGCCATGCCCACTTTAAACCCATTGCCGGTTGCTTGTGGTCAAGGCCAGTAGCCAGATTGTCCGGGTCATGTTAATGACCCGGACAATCTGGCCACTACCCATGGCCAGGGGCTTTTGTACCTACATTATGACACTTTTCAAAAAATAAAACACTGACACATTTGCAAAACCATGCTTTCAGGTCCTTGCCAATGCCCCTTTGCACGAGTTTGCTCTAGATAGGTCCATGTTTCATTTTTTGAAAAGTGTCAAAATGTATGTATGTAAAATAGTCATATAACTTAGCCCCCATGTGACAAAAATCCATTCAGACTTTGCACATACATTTAAGGTTCGGTCTAAACTATTTCTGCAAACTTGTGTGCACATTTGTCAAATGGCAACAAAGCTATAAGCCATATAAAAATGTTGAGACTCCCCTCTAATTTTGACCCCTCTTGAAACAATCCCATCAAACTTTGCAAATCCAGTCATTTCTGGGTCTAAAATATTTTTGCAAACATTTGCGCAGATTCGTCAAATGGCACCAAATTTATAAGCATTTTAAATATTTTGGGAACCCCTTCTACTTTTGCTCCCTCTTGGCAAAACAGCAAATAACTATGCAGAACCATTCCGGGTCAGGTCATGAATGATATGCTTGCAAACATCGCAGAACTGTACCCGAACATCCGGACTGTTTGTGGACTTCGGGGATAAAAAAACACCAGTCTTTTGCCCTTCTTATGGCCATATCCCATCCTCATCACCCCTCACCTCCCCAGAGATTGTTTCATTAGTTTGACAAGTGCAATGTTGTGTTTAATATCTTTTTACTGGGATGTTCGTGGACAACAGGCGCTGAATGTAAATCCAACATGGCGGGCGTTTCCAAAAAATATGATGCACCTAACGCTTTTCACCATCCAATCAGCAGGCATGTCCAATGTCCGCAGACCTCACGTGCCCTGTGGGCCAATCGTAGGCCAATCCGCTAACTGAACCCAGATATGAAAATTTCTTTTTACCTACTTTTGGGCCGTTTTAAAGAAATCTACTGGATGGACTTACAGCAAATTTGCAAAAGCATGCTTTTGGGACCAAGCCGCCGCCACTGCCACAAATTTGGTGAAAATCCGTCTAACGGTATGGGCTGTAAGCGCGAGCAAAACTTTGTTTCCATTGCATCTATGGAAAAAAACACAAACATTGCCCCCCCCCCCCCCAGACGAAACCTCATCAAATTTCACAAAATTAATCTGACGGGGCCATATACTTTTTTGGCTAGGTTTTGTCAGGATTCGTCTGAGGGGGTAGAAGTTATAAGCTGCCCAAAATGTGATCTTCCTATGGGTTGAGGAATTTAACGATAACTACACGGCCGCTACTGCAGGCCGTGTAATTTGTATATATTTCCATACTTTTTTTTTGGGTTTCCCCAATGCTCATACTGCACTCCTCATGGCTCCTTTTACTCCAAACACCAAGGACGACCAGATCTTCGTTTTAATTATTTAACAGACAGAAACAGCAACACAACTGCTTTGTATATGTATATATTTGTTTTCATTGAAAAACACTTTAAAGTGTAGTTAAATTGACCAGATTTATCGCAGCAAAACCCTTTAAATTCAGCGGATGTGGGAAGTCATAACCAGCTTAACTCGCCACGCTCCTGTTGATGTCCCCATAACACTATGTTTGCCATAATGCCATTTTGTATTTCATTGTGAATCCCTTCTCTTATAATATGTGTGCTCCTGGGTTTTCAGTGAATTTCAAGGGTTTTGTTATACCTTAGTTTTTTTATGTGCCACTATCCATTGCCTTCGGCCGTGTCTACTGTATGTGTTCCCCCAATATGTTTCTTTTAAGCCCGCTCAGTGGCCACTGTCTTTGGTCATGGCCACTATACATGTCTTTTGGGCCCACTAGACTTGTGAGCACGGCCTTCGTCCATGCCGTTGCCCCTCTCTTTCAGACACCCTCTCTTTGGCCCTGGGCAGTGAGCATATTTAGTGAGCATATATTTTACAACGCTACCAGGCCAGTAGCCATGGCATTTGACCATGTCCACTGTATATGTTTCAGCCCTGGCTAGTGAACACGGCCTTCACCCATGCCCACTATATATTTTACAACACTATCGGGCCAGTAGCCCTCAGCCTTTGGCCGTGTCCACTGCACATTTTCCTCCCTCTCTTATGGGCCCACGGAACACTGCCATGCGCCATGTCCACTTTTCACCCCCCACCTCACTGTAGCTGACAAAATCCTGTGTTTCCTTACTCTATTTTGTTCTCCTTTTCCCCAATAACCGTGGTTATAATTGCAATGTATCACATATAGCTGTGGTTTTCTGTAGTCGACTGGTAACCGCGGTTATCGTGAAAAACGATGAAAGAATATATTTTCCTGCCCTCCCAGGCAATCGGCCAGCGTCCCCCACCACCTAGCATGCTCCCCAACTCCCCTAATGTCATCTTTCCCTCCCTAGCCCGCACCCATGACCGTCCAACCCTCATTGTTTCCCGTGGTTATCTCTCGCATTGAACAGAAAAATAAATGGTGGCTTTTTCATTTCTGAAAGCCTCTCTGCTGCAATGCACAATGGGAGAGATAGCTATACTTTTGAGAGAAGGGGGCACCCCCTTCTCTGTCAAATATTTAAACTGCAGGCCCCCACTAACGTCCCCCCAGAAATCGAGTCAATGTGCAGACAACCTGTCAGCTGTCTTGGATACTTGTAAGCAACCTGCCAAAGAAATGCTGTGGAACAAGCCCCGTTGGACCCTCCTGTGGCATGGGCGAAACCAATTTCCAGTCGCCCCTGCCTTAGAATTCCTGCGGTCACTGTACAGCAGATCATTCTACCTGTACACCTTAACCAAACCCAAGCACCTCACCCTGAGCCTGTTAGTATGCCTGCTTCCACCGACATTCTAGAGTGGGGAAGTCCTTATGGACCTTACAAAAGTTAGCCTTAGTTGGGTCTCAAGCTCAAAACAACCCACTCAGTTCCAACAGGACCTTGAGGGCTGAAGCCACCTCATCCTCCATCTTAGGTTTATTTTTTATGTCAGTAGGCAACTCTGAGATCACTGAACCCATTAAACTCTGTAACTACACAATCTGTGCCTTTGACATACTGCCTGTCTTGTACCCATCTATGTCTTACAGCACTGTCACTAGCTGCAATGCCATGCAGCGTGGGAGCTTTGTTCCTATTAATGAAGACGTGCTCCAAAAAGACCTGACTGTTTTCAGGAATTGGGTTCTTCTATAAGGATCCGGTCCCTTTCCAATTCAGAATCACAAGGAAACATTTGTCCACTTACTGGCTTAGTGGAAATTAATTTGCTACGATGCCCACACTAATGATCGCCTCCTCCTCGAGTCCAGCACTGTCTATAGACTATTTGGGTCTACCCTTTGAGGCTCAACCTCCCTTCCTATGTGCCATGTCTCTGCACAGAAAATGTCCTTTGGTTGTTGAGGGTGGTAGGACCTCAGTGTTGGAGGTAACATCAACCTTATTTTCTGTGGGTGCTGATTAGCCATGTGTCTTGGATTCCCCTTCATGTCTTTGGGGGTTATTCTCGGCAAAGGGGATGAGAACCTTTGCTTTTTCCCCCCTTTGGGTTACTTTTATCAAAAGCCATTTCTTCTATTTCTGGTGTGCTCAACTGAGACCTTTTCTGGAATCGAATAGTTACATACATTTTGTCTGCCTTTGCATGATCCTTATGGACTGTAATAGTCTTGTCCACTATATGCTATAGTAAATCTGTCTCACAATTCTTTAGGACATCTTCACATGCAATCAAATTGGACATTCTCTCAAAAGTGTCAACTCAGTTATCAGCCATCCACTCACTCAGATACTTCAATGGCAGGTGAATTAACAAACCCAGTGTTTGATTGCCCTTTTTGGTGAGTTCACTAAAGCTCCTAAAATACTGCTCTGGGGTCTTGCATTACCTTCTGAGGATAGTGACTTTTCTCAGGAGCCAATTGAATGATAACATCGGTTCCAGTCACTGGAAGATGGCTCAACATGGCTGCACCCATAAGTCTTCTTCAACCCCCTGAAGACGGAAAGCTAGCTGCAGAGATTTGAACAGTCAAAGATGTCCTTCCACACTTCATACAGATGGATGTAGTGCCTGGGCTTTCCTTGGGGGCCACCTGTGGGAATGCATGCCTCCCACTAACACGGTTGTATGTCGGTCTCCCTTTTCTCCTCAAGCTTGAGTTTGCCCAATTGCATAATTACCAGATCTCTGTGCTTATGGTCTGCTAGGGTTGCCAAATTTCTTTGCTTCTGTGCCTCATATCTCTGTTTTTGCAATTTTACACTGATTCTCCTCTTTTGGAGAAGGAAGTTCCTAGCAGCCACATCAACCGCAATAAGTGTCATTCTTCAGGCATGGAAATATTGGAACCGATGGCGACTCACGTAACATGGCCGTTGGTGCTCCATCTTAATGTTCTATGCCTCTTCCATCATGGCCGTTGTCAATAAATAGGTCCTTTCCTCTAACGCCGGCACGTTGTATCGTCTTAGATTAACTCACCGATTGTTCCAGTGTTACCCTTGTGATATTAGCCTTTGTACTTCTTCCTTGTTTTTCTATTTTCCTTCTCAATGTGCAAGCTACCCACTTTTCGCGGACTTATTTCATTAAGGTATGTTTGGTGTTATTCATTTCTTCTTGCCACTTCCTAGCTTATTCTGCTTTTTCCCTTGGTTTGGCTCGTGCCTATTTTTTCTCTATTACTCTATCGCTTGCCTTTCTATGCTTTTTCTATCCTTCTAGATAGATATATCCTTGCTCGTTTGGTTTTCTTCCAAACCTTTTGCCTTCTTTGGTTCCATATTTCTTTTTGAGCTTGTCTTTTTTACTATTATCCTTTTTCGCTTCTGACACCCTTTTCTTTATGGATATTATTTTCCTACGCCGCCTTTTGCAGTCTTACTCCAATACTTGCCTTCTCGGTCAGCCTTCTTTCCTACCCCTCCATACCTTCCAGCTTTCTTTCCACTTACCTTGGTTCGGCTATCTATAATTTTCTCGCTGTACTCCGACGGCTGCCCTGTCGGTACCTTCCCATTTGTGGTATTGCCAGACATCGACTGCTTCAGTCACTTGCAACCTCCCACCAATTCCCGGATCGCAGTTTGCGTTTACTCTCTTGGAACGCTACCTTCCAAAAGACCCCTGTACGGTCAGCTGTTCTTCTCTTTGATTTGCCAAGCACCATATTTTTGAGCCATCCTTCAGCCATACCATATCAAAGGACCCTTCTGCAACTACACTTGAATTCAGGTTTTTTTCTGCTACGGCTTTTTTCCTGAATTAGGGGGCTTGCCCTTTGGCCTTCACCTTGGCCCAGGTTCTTCCCTGGTCAAGGTGGCGGCTGAGGGGGCTCACCATTACTTGCATCACAAAAAAGAGCGAAAGGAAAGACCCACCAAGCCGTCAAGACTAAACAAGAAGACAGAAAGGCAGGAGAGTTCCTGGGAAGATACAGGTGAGGAGGAGTGAGGCAAAGATTCTTCCAGTCTTGACAGTATACAGCGCCACCCAGAACAAATGGCCTCTTTGGAACAGTTCCAGGAACTTTGTAATGCCATCCAAGTGCTTCGGACGGATATGCAGACCCTTCAAGCCCAGAACCAGGCCCTCAAGCAACAGGTTGATAACCGAGATGAAGGAAGAAGAGACTTGGCAGCTATGCCACTCGCTACAGGGAAGTTCGATGGAAATCCTAGGCTTCTGAAGGAATTTTTAGATGCTTGTGCTGTATATTTTTCTTTCAGACCAAAGGCATTCGAGTCAGACAGGACTCGAGTAGGTTTTACCATATCTAATATGGTAGGTAGTGCCCTAGCTTGGGCAACCCCTTTGGTGACTAACCAGGATCCAGTAGTAAACTACCAGCAGTTCATTCAAGCCCTCAAGACCCGTTTTGATCGACCAGAAGTCCAGTACCATACATTTGAAGAATTGCTGGATGTTAAACAGGGAAACCAGAGCCTCCAATCTTACCTATCACAGTTCCAGAGTTTGGCTGCTACAGCAGTATGGCCAGACACCGCACAACAGACCATATTCAGACGAGGGTTGCAAGAGGAGATAAAGGACGATCTTGCCCGAGTGGCTAGACCTAATTCCTTCCAAGAACTGGTCTCACTAGTATTGCAGATAGAATTCCGCCTACAGGAGAGACGTCAGGAACGAAGGGAGTTACGGTCCCCCTCTGTTTGGCCTTCAGTTCCCCCTCAGGTGAAGGATAAGGCATCCACCGAAGAACCGATGCAGATTGGAGTCACAAGGGGCTCAATGACACCTGAAGAAAGGAAGAGAAGGCGTGAGTCCAATTTATGTATGTATTGTGGATCTTCCAAACATTTATTGCGAAATTGTCCAGATGTACCTCCTCGGCGTTCGGGAAACGCGCAGCCTCGTATCTTTGCAAGGGAGATATCGGGGGAGGAGGCCTCAACCCTTGCAATTGTACCCAAGCGAGAGATGAAGGAGTAGAAAATAACCGTCTGATGGTGTTTCAACTTGAATTGAAGATTCAATCCCAACCACCTCTATCAGTTTTGGCCATGTTGGATTGTGGAGCTGCAGGGAATTTTATGGATGTGTCCTGGGCTACAAAACACCAGATTCCTCTCCAGATCAAGGAGAAGGTGGTACCATTTGAAGGAGTAGATGGTCGTCCACTTACCTCAGGTCTGATAACAAAAGAGACCCCACCGTTACAGATAACAATGAGCCATCATTCTGAATCCCTCTCCTTTGATGTCATACGAGCGTCTCACTTCCCCGTTATTTTAGGGATTTCTTGGCTGAGGCGCCATAATCCCCAGATCGACTGGTTGTCTAATAGACTGTACTTTGAATCCACCTATTGTATCCGTAACTGCTTCAAGGAGGAACCAGTGACGGTGCCGGCTAAGACACCCAAGGTCCAACTGTGTAACACCATGTCTTCGATACCACAGCAGTATCATACTTATGCTGAAGTATTTAAGGATGTGGTACCTTGACTCCTCCCACCTCACCGTCCTGAGGACTGTTGTATTGAACTCAAAGAAGAGGCTTCTCTCCCTTTTGGAAGAATGTACCCACTATCGGAATCTGAGAGAGAGGCCTTAAAAGAATATCTTGTGGCTAACCTCAAGAATGGACTCATCAGAGAATCAAAGTCCTCGGGTGGGGCTTCATTGTTTTTTGTCTCTAAGAAAGATTCTCAGGAACTACGCCCCAGCATAGACTATCGAGCTCTAAATAGTATTACCATCAAGGACAGTTACCCCATGCCTCTAATTCGAGATGTTCTTGAAGCTGTAAGAAAGGCACAATATTTCACCAAACTGGATCTCCGCGGAGCCTATCATCTCTTGAGAATCAAAGATGAGGACGAGTGGAAGAAAGCCTTCAGGACGCCCATGGGTTTATATGAATACTGCGTCATGCCATTTGGTTTGGTTAACGCCCCGGCGATTTTCCAAAGATTTATGGACAAGCTTTTTTCCGATATGCTCTATGTTTCTGTGGTGGTATACCTGGACGATATACTTATATTTTCCAAGAACCTTGATGAACATCGACAACATGTATCTGAAGTACTTGAAAGACTCCGGAAGAATCATTTGTATGCCAATCCAGAAAAGTGTGTATTTGAAGCAGAGACTGTACCTTATTTGGGATTCATTCTCTCTTCTCAGGGGGTTCAGATGGATCCTGACAAGGTGAAGGCGATTACTCGGTGGTCAGCACCAACCTCTGTGAAGGAGGTACAACGTTTTTTAGGGCTGGCAAATTTTTATCGCCGCTTCATTCAAAATCTTGCTGATCTAGTGTTACCCATAACATCCCTATTAAAGAAGGGTGTTCCTTTTATTTGGTCTCCAGAGGCACACAAGGCATTCCAATCTCTAAAAGAGACATTTACTTCAGCTCCTATTCTGCGCCAACCCGATCAGACAAGACCTTTTTTTCTGGAAACAGACGCCTCTGGGGGTGTGTTGGGGGCAGTCTTGCTACAAGAAGACCAAGAGGGGCAAGAACACCCAATAGCCTACTATTCACGAACACTGTCTCCCAGTGAGAGGAACTTCTCTGTTCTTGAACGTGAACTTCTGGCTATGCGAATGGCCTGTGAAGAATAGCGTCATTTGTTACAAGGAGCATCGCACCCTTTTGTGATTCAAACTGACCATCGCAATCTCAAGGTCTTGCGGCAGATGGAATGTAGAAATGCCAGACATGCCCGCTGGGCATACTACTTATCCAACTTTGACTTCACCATAACTTATATCCCGGGTACCCAAAACAGTGTTGCAGATGCCCTGTCCAGAAGTTAGCCGAAGGATGACCAGGTCATATCCTCAGTAGAAAGAATCTTACCTGAACACAAATTTGTACTGGAAGTTAACACATTTCTTCAGAAGGTCCGGTCTGAGGTAGTTCAATATCCCATAAAGGAACTGAAGTCCTACCGTCTATATATGAAGGACGGGTTATGGTTTTGGAAAAACACACTGTTTCTGCCATCTGAGGTTTTACAAAGATTGGCCCTTCACTCCTGCCATGACTCTCCTTTGGCTGGACATAGGGGACAGAAGGCCACTTACGAGTTGCTCACGCGCAGTTTTTGGTGGCCCAACATCTACGACGATGTAAGATCTTATGTGTCCTCTTGTCCAGTATGTGCTGCTTGTAAGGTGTCCCGTCAGCGGCCCCTGGGTTTTCTTCAACAGGCAAACTTAGCTTTGCAACCTTGGGAGGTATTCTCCATGGATTTTGTGGTCGATCTTCCGGTCTCCCGAGGCTTAACTGCAATAATGGTAGTTGTTGACTCCTACACTAAATTGGCTTATTTTATTGCCCTTAAGGGAGTACCAACTGCTTCATAGACCGCTGGCATATTCCTCAGGGAGGTTGTGAGGCTGCATGGTATTCCTCGGACCATAATTTCCGACAGAGGTACCCAGTTCACTTCCAAGTTTTGGGCATCTCTCTGCGTTAGGTTGGGTATTCAAAAGGCGCTATCGTCAGGTTACCATCCCCAATCTAACGGACAGACGGAGAGACTAAATGCCAATTTAGAACAGTACCTCAGATGTTTTTGTAATATCGAACAAAATAATTGGTCAGACTTTCTCCCAATGGCTGAGTTTGCCTACAATAATACTTATCACACAGCCATCCAGATGAGTCCCTTTAAGTGCACTTATGGTTTCCACCCGCAGCATATGTCTGTTCTGAGTTCCATTGATACCAGAACACCAGCAGTAGAGGAAATGGTATCAGAGCAACAGAGAATCCACAAAGAGGCCTTGCAATCCTTGGAAGATAGTCGGAAGACTTATAAAGAGTATGCCGATAGCAAAAGA
The DNA here is from genome assembly GCF_040938575.1 of Ambystoma mexicanum. Classification (NCBI taxonomy): domain Eukaryota; kingdom Metazoa; phylum Chordata; class Amphibia; order Caudata; family Ambystomatidae; genus Ambystoma; species Ambystoma mexicanum. The sequence goes on along the minus strand of NC_090922.1, from coordinate 638,219,853 downwards.
GCTTTGAATCCACAATGGAAACCTGGTATGCGAGTATGGCTCTCCACACAATACACACCGAGGTGGGTTCACCTAGGTAAATTTACTCCCCGGTATGTTGGACCTTACGAGATACTGTCCAAGATCAATCCTGTAGCCTTTAAGCTAAGACTACCTGCTAGCCTAAAAAGGGTACATCCGGTATTTCATACCTCATTCCTGAAAGTATACAAGACTGACCCATTTAAGAGACAACATAAGAAGGTCTTGGTACCAGCAACCACGGAACCTGAGGAGTATGAAGTATCCAGGTTGGTGGACTCTCGGTACAAGCAAGGCGTACTCCAGTACTTGATACATTGGAAGGGATATCCCAGGTCAGAGAGGACTTGGGAGCCCCGATCCCATATACATGCTCCCAGACTGATTCAGAAGTTTCACAGGCTATACCCGGGGAAGCCCGGGGAAGGTAGGCACCGAAGGTGGCATACTGTCATGCTTCAGGCATGGAAACATTGGAACCGATGGCGACTCACGTAACATGGCTGTCGGTGGTCCATCTTAATGTTCTATGCCTCTTCCATCATGGCCGTTGTCAATAAATAGGTCCTTTCCTCTAATGCCGGCACGTTGTATCGTCTTAGATTAACTCGCCGATCGTTCCAGTGTTACCCTTGTGATATTAGCCTTTGTACTTCTTCCTTGTTTTTCTATTTTCCTTCTCAATGTGCAAGCTACCCACTTTTCGCGGACTTATTTCATTAAGGTACGTTTGGTGTTATTCATTTCTTCTTGCCACTTCCTAGCTTATTCTGCTTTTTCCCTTGGTTTGGCTCGTGCCTATTTTTCTCTATTACTCTATCGCTTGCCTTTCTATGCTTTTTCTATCCTTCTAGATAGATATATCCTTGCTCGTTTGGTTTTCTTCCGAACCCTTTGCCTTCTTTGGTTCCATATTTCTTTTTGAGCTTGTCTTTTACTATTATCCTTTTTCGCTTCCGACGCCCTTTTCTTTATGGATATTATTTTCCTACGCCGCCTTTTGCAGTCTTACTCCAATACTTGCCTTCTCTGTCAGCCTCCTTCCTACCCCTCCATACTTTCCAGCTTTCTTTCCACTTACCTTGGTTCGGCTATCTTTAATTTTCTCGCTGTACTCCGACGGCTGCCCTGTCGGTACCTTCCCATTTGTGGTACTGCCAGACATCGACTGCTTCAGTCACTTGCAACCTCCCACCAATTCCCGGATCGCAGTTTGCGTTTACTCTCTTGGAACGCTACCTTCCAAAAGACTCCTGTGCGGTCAGCTGTTCTTCTCTTCGATTTGCCAAGCAACATATTTTTGAGCCATACTTCAGCCATAACATATCAAAGGACCCTTCTGCAACTACACTTGAATTCAGGGTTTTTTCTGCTATGGCTTTTTCCCTGAATTAGGGGGCTTGCCCTTTGGCCTTCCCTTTGGCCCAGGTTCTTCCCTGGTCAAGGTGGCGGCTGAGGGGGCTCGCCCTTACTTGCATCACAAAAAAGAGCGAAAGGAAAGACCCACTAAGCCGTCAAGACTAAAGAAGAAGACAGAAAAGCAGGAGAGTTCCTGGGAAGATACAGGTGAGGAGGAGTGGGGCGAAGATTCTTCCAGTCTTGACCATAAGACTACACTGGGACCTGGCTGAAACCTGGGATCTAACTGAATTTGGGACTTGTCTAAGACTCAGGATCTCTGGGATACCACACTACTCACCCATTGGGAAGAATGCCAGGAACAACTACCACTATCGCTGTCCCCATCTACTGGCATGTCCTCCGCTAGAATGGGTACCTGGCTGGGGGTTTAAGATCACTACTTGCCTCCTGTGGCTCCTAGGCCACCCTAGATTCCTCAAACCCTTGGAGGCTTTTTAGCATTTCAGGTTGCCAAAACGTACCACCATGCTGGAGTCCCCTTTCCTGACATAGCTCAAAGGGGTGTTGGACTTTAGGTCCTTCACAAAGTCAAAGCCAGTTTGTTTCCATGCAGTGTTTCTAACACTGCCTTCAGGGTCTTTAATTTTGGCGTATTACACTGTTTACCCCAGATCCAACCACTGCCCACCAGTGTGATGAAATGACTACCAGTCAGCCCCACACTACAACTGAACCAGAAGTGATCCCACGTATAAAGATTAAACAGGAAAAGCCCGACAGGTTTACATCCTTTTCAGCTTTGGTAACATGGGCCCAGGGTAGGCTATACTCTTCAGGGGGTGTGTGAGCTGGTACAACAATAGCACGGGCGTAACAAAATAAAACATCCAACCAGGTTTCTATAAAAATAGCATCTTTAATTAAACTAACAAAAATGCATCCTACAAGTATAAACACTACTGGCCCACCCCTGTAAAGGAAAACACAGAGAAACCAGACTTTCAAATAAAGGGGTTCTCTGGGTTTATAGACAGGGGTGCTCAGGAAAAGATTGCAGCAGCGAAATGTCAAAGTTATTGAATAGTTTTAGACACTAAGGGCAAGCCCAAGAATCATCCATAGGGGTAACAGGTACTATAGGGCAATCAAAATAAATAACAAGGAGTAGACCTATTACCACTTGTTTTTTTTTAAGTAAACAGACATTTCTAAACAAAAAAGATAAATATTTAATCAAATATATCTGTATATCTACTTTACAAGAAGATTAACTTTACAGGAAATTGAGCACATAGAAACAATGCATGAAAGTAATAACATTACACGAATCACATCAAACCCCATGTGAGCACCATTCCCACATACCTGCAAATATATGCATATGCAATACAAGCGGCTTCCAAGCAACACAAATGCTTAGGGTTGCGTTCCAAACAGTAGTGCAAGGTGTAAGTCTAGACCACACAAGTCCAACTCAGGACTTATTTCATACAGCAGAAGGACTCAATGTACTTTGTGTTACATTAATTCACCACATTCAATCTTTGCACATTATTGTGGATCTGACCATATTCATAATGTCAAGTGTCAAATGAAGTCTCAGCTGTCATGTAGTTTTGATGATACAGCCTTCTTCGGGGCAGATCAGATTGGAGGGGTGATGTGTGAGATGAAGAGCCAATCTGTAACCAAAGTACAGAGATAATTATGAATTTGCTATTGGATATGTGAAAGTTATTGAATTGGTCTTTCAAAATACAGAGACGCGAGCTCAAAAGTTACTAGGATTATTTAAGGCGGACCAGGGGAACAGGGCCACTTCAAATACCTTTAATTTCTTGTCCTTCTTGTTCTTCGTCTTTGCACCGCGTGTTCACAGTAGTGACAGCTTGTGCGTCGAAGGTGATAGTAAACAGAGGCGATGTTGGGTTGGCAGTGCTAGAAAACATGCAGGCCTCGGATGCGTAGAAGCATAAAATGTGCACATTTGAAGGCTCAACTGGCTCAACATGGACCAACACTGAAATGGCAACGGCTTGGCATGCAAAGAGGCTGGCAACCATGCAGGCTGTAGAGAGATGAATGCTAGAAGACTTGGCAGGGCTCAGTTGTGGAGACAGTGCAGCTTTGGCATTAAGCAAAACTTGGAGATGTAGAGGTGGTTGAGCGTTGAGGCAGCAGCTTGGATGGCATTGAAGGTGCCAAAAATAATCTAGAGGCAGTTTAGCAATGCAGGAAGAGTCAGGGGTTGCTTCCTACGTACTATAGTTGCAGGGAAACACAGTCAGGAGTCTCATGAGTATGGTGAGTTTTTTTCTTCTTCCCTCCCCAACAGAAAAGATTAGTAGAGAGCACTTGCAGGATTCTATCACCTCTGGGGGGGGTCACAGTTAGACTGGGTCTTGTCTGGCAAGATGGCCATCACAAATAGGACCTTGGGATGGTTACAGAAAAGACATTTCCTTTTCCTTGTAGCTTCCGTGTTCACCCCTCTTGCAGAGGACGTCGGCGTAGACGGCACTCCCAATCACATTGTAGTGACTCTTCAGGAGTGTTCCAAAGATGAATCAACTGAGGGTGGGTCTCCCACAATATGTAAGGTAAATGCGACCGCAGACTTGTCCAGAGCAAGGCTGTTGCTAAGGGTCAAATCAAAGGCTGCTGTAACACGTCTCCTTGCCTGCTGATGCCATACCCTAAGTGTCTTGTCTGCAGGAAGTGGGAACAGGGGAAGGGAAGTTTGGGAACCATAGAAAAATCACAGATGGTGGAATAATGCTCTAGCGGGGCTATACAAACCCTGCCCCTTCCTCTGCCTACTTCAAAATGTCTCCAGTAATCAGCACACTGGTGTGAGGTTGCCATTGTTATGACAGGGCTGTGTTTGAAGTACTGGGTCCCATGGGACCTCCCATGGAGTGTTCCCATTCCCTGGAGACCACACTTTTCAGGGGGACCAAAGAGAGGGTTTCTTAGGCTGGACTCAACATTGTTGTTACGGGTATGCCGAACATTTAATTTATAAAGAAGTGCCTCTGCCGCAAAGGAGTGGCAGCACATTGCTCACTGGCGCCCCCAACCACTGCTATTCACCATAGTGTAAACATAAACCAACTCATTGGGGGTAACGTGTGCAGCACTTATGTGCAAAGGAAAAATACCAGTCAAAATATGATAGTAGAAATGTCTTGAAATGTGAGAGCACATTTCTAACTGCTTCTTGAAATGCATCATCCTCATTATTTTTTTTCTCTGATTTTGTAGCTGGCAAGTGAATAAGTTTGACCATCTGTCCACAGAACATACCAAAATGCTCTCCTTTTTCAGTGAAGTCTTTGAGAAATGCAGACAGAAATCATTACTGAAGTGATGTACTTCCCTATCACACACCTCTGCCAGTACCTCCACAGATTGGCACTCAGCGTAGGCCAGAGGTCTTCAAACTGTGGGGCAGGCCTCTCTAGGGGGGCCTGAAGGATGGTCAGGGGGGAACGAAAGGCTCTTCAAAAAGGGTGTACATTGACTGCTTTCAATAGAAAATATAAGCAAATATAGCCTCTGGGGGCAGCCCGGCAACACTGCGTTTACTTGAGCGTAAGGGACAAAGTGAGGGAGAACTGTACTGGAGATGTACAGGGGATGTGCAAGCATGGGCGAGGCGGGGGGGTAGTGAGGGAATTGAGGGCGTGGCAGCCTAGTTTAAAACCAGCCCCTCAGAAGAGTAACACATGAAATAATATCCCCATTCCAGATGGAAAAGCAAGAGAACGCGTGCATGTCAGGGGAGTTGTGTATAGCCCAGAGGGCAATGGCACACATGTGAAATAATGCAGACCCATTTTTGAATTCACCCACAGTCGGTTTGCGCACGCGCAGAGAGACCATGTTTGCATCTTTACTGGCAATTTCAAAAGGAAGTTCACACTTACAATGTCCCACGCAAAGTTGCTCAGCCAGTAAACTGTGGGGGTGACACCATTGACGAACTGGAGGTGCTTAGCATTAGAAACTCTTTCTTGGATGAGATACAAGACAAAACTTGCGGGAATGAACGACATGGCAAAAATGACGCAAATGGCAACCACCACGTCCACCGAAGTAGTCAACCTAAAATACAACAGACAAAGGAGTAAGGAAAAGCAGAACGAACATTCCAAGAACACAGACGAGAGGCTATTGTGGTAAAATTAGATTTATTTCTCATAGATATCTTTTTTATGAGCCCTGTATCTGCCCCTAGTACTCCCTAAGCACAAGCACACAGTGGGCCTCATTATGAATGCAGCGGTAAGGGGTTAATGGCACCAGTAAGGATGCTGGTGCTGTTAACTCCTTACCGCCGCATTCCGAGGTCCCTTAGCAGGTCCCAATAAGGCCGGCTGGTAAAAGCAGCCGTCCTTAGCGGGAGCCGCTAAGGGACCAGGGAGCTAATAACGGGCCCGTAATTTACGGGCCCATTATTAGCTCCCTCCCCATTCCCATTTAGACCTAAGGGGGCTCGAATGGGAATGGGGAAGGGTTTTTTGAATGGGGATTTACCCGGTCCTTCAAGGTTGGAATGACCCGGTAAGTCCCCATTCGGAGAACCCGGACCGCTAATAGCACCATGGCTGCCTCCAAACTCGTAATGACCCCCAGTGTGTCATAAATATGCATTATGTTCTAGTATATTTCCAGCTTTCCTTTTTTCCTTATGATTATTTATTGAAAATTAAAGGCAGCACATATCTTTTTATCCAGACGGTAGATGCAATTTGTAATTTCAAAAACACAAAATAAACAGTTAGTGAGCTTTAAAGCTTAACACCTTCACATCTTTAGCAGAGTTTGATAGTGCAGGATTTCTGGGTGAAAAAAGGTCCCCTTTTCAGGCAGTCCTCCTCCGAATACGTTAGATGTTCCCTTTTCAGGATAATGTGTGAATACATTGCATGGTTTGGGGCCTGCACAACGGAGACATACGACTGATGTTTCTGTCTGTTTTGCCTCTCCCTGCTTCCCACTGTCCATTTTGGGAGAGGGGTCTGTTACGGGTTGCGTAACCTTAAATAAGACTTGGACACCTTCACACGTCTTAACTCCAACTTTATTTTCTAGTAACTGTCGCCCTCAACTTTCCCGCTTCCCCTCCTCCTCCCGCCCCGCCCCTCTCACTCTTTCCCCTTTTGCTTCTACTTAAAGGGGCCGTGTCCATTTCCCTCCACAACACCCCCCTTACTTATAGACTGAGTCCGCGTTCACATTTCTTCGATGAGCCGGGTGAGCCTCCTGGCCGACCTGTGAGGTCGTCCGGCTTGCTCGTCCCTGTCGTCATCCTGGCCTGTTGGCAAGGGTGCCTCAGGCGGGTCTGGGGGAGTCTCTGGGTCCATGGGATCTTCTTCCTCTAGAGGCATGTCCTTGGTCTCATCTTCTTGGAACATTCGGCTGAAGTATGATGCATTTCGGGTTATTTCGCCTTGGTCTCCTAAGGCGGTGACCATGGGTCCTTTTACTTCCGTCACTATCATGGGCTCGGGCCGATGTCTCGAGTCAGTTTTCTGGTGTTGGGCTTGCCTGACCAGCACGGTTTCTCCTACTGGGATCGGGGGTTCCTTGGCTTTCCGCTTCCTGTCAGCCCATTCTTTGGCCTTTTGTCTTTTCTCCGCTTCTCGTTGCCGTATCTCGTTGTCCTCCTCTGACGTATAGTCCTCGAGTTGGGAAAGCCGGGACCGCGGTTTATACTTGATCATGAGTTCGGCTGGAGTGTGGCCAGTCGCCTCATGTGGTGTATGCTGATAACTTTGTAGCATTTGTGAGATGGCTTGTGGCATCGAGGCTTGGTCTGTCGCCGCTTTCTGGCGCGTGCGCTTCATATTTGCCATGAATCGTTCCACCATCCCATTGGCCTGGGGCCATAGTGGTGTGATCTTTTGGTGGTGGAATCCAAGGTGTGCCGCAAATTTCTTAAATTCTTGTCCTTTAAATGGGAATCCATTGTCAGTTTTCACTGCGTTGGCGAGGCCCCACTCGCTGAACATCTATTGTGCCTACCATGTGGTGGAAGGCTGTGGACTGTGCGTGCTTCACCAGGAATCGGGAGTACTCATCTATGGCCAGTAGCAGGTGGCCTCCCTCTTCCAGTGGGCCGTAGAAGTCGAGTGCTACGCGCTGCTAAGGTCCATCGGGAAGTGGAACTATGTGCAAGGGGAAGGGTGGTGAACTGGCTGCGTTTACTTGGCATGGGTTGCAGTGTCTTAGTATGTCGTCCACAATGGTGTCCATATGGGGAAACCACACCTGGTTCCGCAATATCTTTTTTGTGTTGGCCACGCCTCGATGGCCTTCGTGTGCGATCATGTGCGATCATGACCAATGGCTTCTTTAGGCTTTTGGGTGCTACCAGGTGGTTCCCTCTGAGTAGCGTGCCTTGGCTTGTTGTGGCCAGTTCATTGTGTATTCTCTCCATTCTGGCTAAGTCTCTTCTGTCGACTCCCCCCCCTCTGTTATGAGGGTGAAGGTTTGTCCGATGATGAAATGGTGGTACTTCTCGCACGCCCATACGGCTGCCAGGCTCTCCCGCTCCACCTGCGAGTATGCTTGTTCGGTGGCGTTGCGCGTGCGGCTGGCGTATGCTACGATGCAGGTTTTGGCATTGTTCTCAGGATCCGTTTGAGCCAGAATTGCACCTAGCCCCACTGGACTGGCGTCTACGGTGATTTCAGTCTGCCATTGTGGTTTGAAATACGCTAGTTGGCGATTGGCAGACAGCTCTCGTTTTATGGTGGAGAAGGCCTGTTGGCATTGGTCTGTCCATAGGAAGGGTTGGTCTTTTTTCAGTAGCTGTGGTAGTGGGCACTTGAGTGAGGCGTATTGTGGGAGGTAGCGAGCGCAGTATCCTGCCATGCCCAGGAATGAGCAGAGTTCGGAGACGTCCTTTGGACTGGGCAAGTTCGTTATGGTGTGGATCTTGTCTGGATCCGTCTTGATGCCTTGGTTCGAAGAAATGTGGTCAAAGAAGCATAGGGTGTGTTTGTTGATTTCGCACTTCTGGCTGTTGAGTGTGAGTCCGGCGTCTTGGAGGATGCGGTAGACCTGGTGTAGGGCTGTGTCATGTTGGTCTTGGGTGACTCCAAATATGAGGATGTCGTCACTGTAATTGAACGCGTTGGTGACGGGGCTAATTAGTCTGTGGATTGCTTCCTGGAAGATTTCGGCATGAGATCCCGAAGTGGGTGGTGAATATGGTAATGGGTCTTGATGCGGGATGGATGACAAGTTGGTGGTATCCCTGGTTGAGATCCAATTTGGAAAATGTAGTGGCTTGGTTGAGTCTTATCAACATGTTCTCCATGTTAGGGCCTGGGTGTCTCTCCCGTTGGATGGCTGTATTGGGGATCCTCATGTCCACGCAGAGGCGGAGGCGTCCGTCTGCTTTGGGGATGACTACGAGTGGAGACACCCATGGTGTGGGTCCTGTTGCTCTTTCTATGATATCGTTGTCCAGTAGTGTCTGCAGCTCGTGGGTTACTTTCGCTTTCAGATGAAACCCTACTCGCCTGGGTTGCTGTGGTACTGGCCGTATCTTTGGGTCAATGTGTAGCTTGATGACATTGTTCTTTAGCATGCCCACTCCTTCAAATAAGGTTGGATAGGTGGATTTCAGGTCTTCGATGTATAGGGCTCCGTGGTGGATGGCCTGTATCAGTTGGGAGTCAGGCGGCCTAGGGCGAGAGCGGTTTTGTGGCTCAGAAGGCATCTTCCCGCTGCCGGACTATGGATGACGTGTATCATTGTCTGTGCTCTTTTGCCCCTGTGGATGAGGTCACATGCAAATTTTCCTTTTGAAGTCAGCGGCTGTGTTGCGCCCCATTGGAATATGTGGGCGTGTGACGGTTGCAATGGGAACTTGTCTGCTAGCTGTTCGTATGTCAGGTGGCTCATGACATCAACGGTTGCGCCCTTGTCTACCAGGAACGGTGTGTCTATTTCTCCTAGGTGTACCATCACTCTGGGTGCCGTGCTGTCGTCTGAGGCCTCTGAGATGAGTTGAACGTATTCCCTGCTGTATCTGTCGTATTCTGCGTATTGTGCCTGGTCCATTGGGTGTTCTTCAATTGGCGGGTTTTCGTAGGGGTCTCTGGTGACGCCCTCCCTTTGGCGTTCTTCTTCGGGATATGCTTGCATGTGGTATATTTGTTCTTGATTGGCATATATCTCGTCTGCCTGGTCCACCTGTAGGTTCTCTACCGCTCTGATGAACCCAGCATTGTTCGCGGGCCTGGAGTTGGTGGTGGGATTGGTATACTCTCGTTCCGGGTATGGTCTTGGGTTGAAGGGTCTCGGCCCCTAGAATCTCCTCACAGTTGCTTGTTGGTTGGGTGGCCGGTATGCTGGTAGTGGGGGTGTTTTGTCCCAGCACAGCTCTGAAAGTGGTTCTCTTGGCCACACCTCATGCACATTTGTCCTATTGTGGGGCATTGGCCCTTGTGTGGGAATTCAAACCTGCGTAGCATTGTCTTTCTGGTGGCGGGCGTCTTGCGTTATTCCACTGGTCTTGTCTGTATGTGTTATTGTATTGGCGGCTTGTTTGACTGGTGTTGATGGCCGCGATAGAGTCTATCTTTTTCGGGTTCTCTGTGTGGGCAGCTTGGACGTCCACTCTTTTGTACACTCTGGCCAGTTCAGCTATCTCTATCAAAGGTAGCTTTTTTTTCGTTAAGTGTTTGCGGAATATTGATGTCAAGCATCCTTCTATGACTGTCAGGCGGATGGCTTCATCGTCGTTAAAGTTGGCGATGTCGCAATATGTGATTTTCCTTTGTAGGCGTAGTATGAACTGGCCGATTGTTTTCTTGGGCAGCTGGGTGCACTGATTGAAGATGTAGCGCTCATAGTCTCTGTTTGGGATGACTACTAGGCAACTGTTGATGGCTTCTATGAATTTTTGGTATGTGTTCCTTTCTGCTGTCAGGATGGTCTTGATGTCACTCTTTATGTCTTTCCCCACCAGATGTATGAAGATGTCTAGTTTGTTTGGGGCATCTTGGTTTCCTACCGCCCTCATGAATTCCTTGAACTCGTCCATCCACTCCTGCCATCTTTGTCCCTGGTTTTCTTGAGGTACTAGCGAGAACGGGTTTGGGTGGCGTAGGAAGGAGACAGGGTTGGTGGGAGTTATTCCCGGTGCGGCGAGCGCCGTGGTATCTACTGCTGCGCTTCCTTACTGTGACATGCTTGGTGATGTTTGGGTACGGTTGGTGGTGTAGTTACCAGTGCTTTCGCGTTCAGGTGGCTGGTGCCCTGTGTTAGGTGTGGGCTCTCTGTGTTGTAATGCTCACAGCTTCGTGACTGTTTGGGCAATATGTGTGCCCTCGTGCTATCAGTGTCTCTTGTTCCTCGTTTTGAAGTGGCTTGTTACAAGTGGTATGCTTTGTTGCTGCACTGGTTTAGTCCTCACTTTCAAGTGGCTTATTACAAGTGGTATGCTTTGTTGCTGCACTGGTTTAGTCCTCGCTTTCAAGTGGCTTATTGTTAGTGATATGCTTCGTTGCTGCGCTGGCCTGCTACTTTGCACTCTTTACCTTTATTGTTAATACGCGGGTGCCGCATCCCCCTTTGCCTGCTTCTTCTTCCTGGTCCTGGCGCTGATAGCGCGCATTCCTGCTCTTCTGCTTCTGGCGGGCGTCGCCTTGCGGGCTCCTGCTGCACGGGCTGGGCCTCCTTACCAGTTGTGCGTAATTCTTCTGCCCTCCTGGGCGAGTGTCACTTGGCACTTCTTGTGGGTGCTGGCTCTCTACGCCGGTCTCCGTCGTCACGGGCGGGCAACTCCTCTGCTCCTCCCTCAGGTTGCTCTGTACTGTCGTGCTGGACCTCCTCACTGACACAGACTTCCTGCACCTCCTACGAGTCGCGTTCCCTCAATGTGCTGGACCTCCCCACCGGCACTGTTAGGCTGCACCTTCACGCTTTGGGTCTCCTCCCCGTCGCTGCTGGGCCTCTTCCCCGTCATCGCATGCGGTCTGCTGGCAGCGGTGGCAGGTTCCTCCTTCACTACGGTGGCTCTCCATGGTTGCATTGGGTCACCTCCACTTCCTCGTCACCAGTTGCTACGGGTTGTGTAACCTTAAATAAGACGCAGACACCTTCACACGTCTTAACTCCAACTTTAATTTCTAGTAACTGTTGCCCCCAACTTTCCCGCTTCCCCTCCTCCTCCCGCCCCACCCCTCTCCCTCTTTCCCCTTTCGCTTCTACTTAAAGGGCCTGTGTCCTTTTCCCTCCATAACAGGGTCAAACCTGACTCTGTTTCCCTCCTCCAGCGTGACCCCGTCCTCACGCTCGCCCCATGATACTGCTTACCTCTACCGGATACAGTGCCCCCCGATCCCTATGCCCTGAGATACAGACATACACTGTGTCGCGCAGTGTGATGCAGCCTTTTTGACGTTGTTTTTTTTTTTTGGAAAAGTGGACTAGACACCGCAATTGAAATTGCATTTGACTATTCATAGAAAGATAGTATTGCAAAACCATGTGGATTTCAGATGTTCTAAGGTGTAAACACTGTGAGCAGCTCTGCAAAGCAATTGAATTACCTGCAACACAAGTTGAGAAAAAGGATAGATTGCCTTATTAACTGCATACACATGTCACGCTGCCCTCTTTGGTGCTTAGCGGAAAAGGAAAGGGGAAAATGAACACTAAGGTCTTGTCGAACCGGCGGTCCATTTGGAAAAGAAGATTCAAGAAGGCTAGGTGTCGAGTTTTTTATGGTGTGCATTCAAGTTTGACTAGATTGTCTAATGGACGCGATTGCGAAGAGTGGAACGTGCACATTTTAGCTGTACCAGAACTGCCTGAAGAAGGGACCTAAACTTTGCTGAAAACATGAAAAGTAAAACATGCGTTTGGTATAACAGACAACAGCATTTTGAGATTGTCTACTGGATGTGTGTTTTTTCACAATCAAAGGCATGGGTTCGATTTACATTTCCACATAGATTAATTATGCACACTCCATTGCCAACAGCTGATTACAAGGAACTAGGACTTGAAGATCTGAACACCACGTCACCTCACATTCCTTGATATTTCGAAGTCAGTCTCAAACAAAATAGACAGAGTCTACTCGACCGGCATACCGGTTGTGTGCAGTGGTACTCAAACATTGGTATACTGACCCTCCCTGTGAGTACACATATCGTTTCCAGAACCCCACAAGCTTTAGCTGTTCATATCGTCTACTAAAAGCAGTCACCACAATCCCTTTTTTTTTAAATAGCCTCGTGCCCCTGCTGGATATCTTTCAGGCCCCTTTAGGGGGGCCAGCCCCAAAGTCTGAAGACCACTGATTGTGTGTCTTCCCAATACAACAGCCAAATGAACACTGTGACTTTCATTGTAAACAGAGGCAAGTAGCATTGTGATCATTGCATTTTCATCCACTGTAAGCTAGGGATTTAACAAACATCACTCCTCTCTGCTTAGGTTGTCTGTAAATGATGACTGATAACCTATGCTTTCAAAAACGAAGGGGCGCCTGACTTTAATCCCTGGTCCTTCAGGCTATACAACATGCAAAATACAACATCATGGACCAGTGGATAGAGGATGACAATTAGAACTTACTTATTGTTTCTTTTCACAAATTATTTTATATATGTTTTTCTTACAAAAAACTTGGATTTTAATTTTTTGATAATTCAATTTTAAAACAATTACAATCGTATAATTCAACTACCACATTTATAAAAGGTTTGCAGAACGTTTTTCAAAAAATGGTTTTCTGCTCACATTCTCTTCCCCATCATTCATTCACTTACACTCATATTCTCCTCATACCAATATGTCTTGATTTTATACAAAAATGACAGTGTAATATCAGTCACTATCCACAGTTGTTAATTTACACAGTATTAGGTTCCCTTTTCTGACTATAGGTGACACAATCTGTATATTACTATTCCAACAGATTTTTAGATCGACACGTGTTTCGGTTGTCAGGGCAGAACATCACTAATCGTGTCCTTTTGTTCATGCAACCTTCATCAGGACAAGAAACAAGGTCTCAAATGTGTCTTGCTTCACATACAGTGGGGGGAGCCACACCATCTCCACGTTTCATTTATGGGGAGATACAGATGTAATGGACGAATCCCAACTCCACTTATACTCTCAACCAATTCCTTATGGTCTATCTCTCGCTATGACCACAACCCCATATGGGTTCCCAGGTTCATTTCTTCCACTCGACACTGCATATAACTCGTACTTCTCTCTCATAGTATCATGTGAATTTGATTAATTTTTTCACTTAGGTCTGTATGGCAGATCCACAATTAGTCAGTGTAGACTGTAGCCCTTTCCTGTTGAGATAATTTCACCCATATATACTTAAACGTGTATGGAAGGCACATCAATTTCTTCTCTCATCGAATACACTTCTCAAGGTGCTTACGGCGTCTTCAATGTATCGCGGGCGTCTTTGCAAGTATATATGGGTGAGATTATCTTAACAGGAAAGGGCTACGGTCCATACTAATTGTGGATCAGCCATACAGACCTTAGTGAAAAAATAAATCAAATTCACACGATTGGAATTGTATTAAAATTGAATAATCCAAAAATAAAAATCATATATAAAATAATTTGTGAAAAGAAACATTAAGTAAGCGATAATTGTCATCCTCGATCCATTGGTCCATGATGTTGAATTTTGCATGATAACCTACGCTGTCATACCTGCTAGAATGGTGGTTTCGCTTATACATGTTGTGAATGGCAGCACTGCGGACCTTTGCAATTGCCTGTGTCTCTGGTAATGAGGCAGAGGCCAGCTATCTCACTGCCTACAGTACGAATATTGCTAACATAGGTTGCTTTGGTATGGTGTAGTCTATAATGACTGTAGTCTTTTCACACATGTCAAGTAATTCTTCAACCTGACACATAACCATGCTGTTGTCAGGAATGGTAAATCATAGTTGTGGTTTGAGCATCTCCAATAGTTTCCATTTTCCACCAGGCATGTTCTGAATCACCACTGCAGTGGCCAGTGGCATTCACAGAGAATCTAATATTGAGCAATCTTGGAAAGGGGTTTGTAGCCCATGTACTTGTGCGCTAAAACTAACTTTCCCCATTGCAAGATTGTACATGTATTTACAATTCCACAGCCTGCCACCATTATCCTTGTTGGAGTGCACATCTGATCTTTATATTTGCTTGAAACGTCCGAGATCAGGACCCCGATGTTTTCCTTCACCTCCCTATAGCTTCTTACAGACTACCCTTCACAGAGCCGGGCTTCCCCTCCAACAGGTGTGACATGTTCAGAATGTGAGGTGATGAATGGGGAGATCGAGGTCTCTCATTAATTCAGTGCCTTACGTACACAGTGACCTCTGACAGCTGGTCCTTAGTGAGGTTCAGTGGATGGTTCATGGTAGTGATTCCAAATTCTTCCGGCACCTGGCCTACCTCCAGATTCGCCCTCAGGATGGCGTTGCTGGCTACGTTTATAAAAATGGGAATGGCATGCCAGCCCTTGTTGTTAAACCATACCTAGAAGAAAAGAAAGACAGCATCTTTTTAGAAAGGTATCAGACAGAAAATTACAAACATATAGTAGAGACTGGAGGACCTCTGTGGATCAGAAAATGCTGCAGATACTGTGGCAGCACGTTATGTAATGTTACATGGGATTAGTATAGCACACCCTTGTCATTTACATGATTAGTTACATTTGCATGAACTTGATTTCATGGCATGGATGACCATGGAGTGATTGACGATGCACCGGCCTGTGGTAGGGATGTCACGGTATACAGGGTAGATGTGGTGATGGATATTGGCAGATTGGTTGGGTACCTACAGTTCTCTCCTACCTGTACTGGGTTATTGAGGTGATATGAGTGTGTTTGTGTGATTTCCATTCAGTACGATGAGCTGGGGGCTAGGGGGACTGATGCCTGTAGGCCTTCTCCGAGTGGCAGAAGCGTACTGGTGTAGATCTGCGAGGTCTGTTCATATATTGTTTACGTTACAACCTTAACTTGTCAGCATTACCCCTTCCCTTTCTCTTTCCTTATTATTTATCGTCCCCCTGGCCCACACATCCTTTATTTCTGAGGCCGTACTCTTTTCTATATTGCCATCTAGCCCCCCTTTCTTCGTGCTTGGCGATTTGAATGTGCATCTTGATTCTATTCATTTTACCTCTCCTTGTCTTCTTCTTATGGATTCTTAGCATCTTTTCCTTCTTGAGTGTCCCATCACACACCTCGGGTTCCTCCCTTGATCTCATATTTTCCTCAGTCCCATGTAATGCTTTAGTCTCCTCCCTTCCCATTTATTCAGCGGATAATTTTCTGATTTTGTCCCGTCTTGACATCTGTCTCGATTGGTCTTCCTGTGGTTCATATAACCTCTCTACGTTTCGTTTATAACTCTGCTATTTGGCTTATTTTTGGTCTTTCTGACTGTCGATCGATTTCCCCTTCTATCTGCCTTTATCTTACCATTTTAACCTTGTCTTCTGTTTCATTTCCTCTCTATTGTCTTCAAATGTCTCCATGGTCGTGCGCCCAAATCTTGCATCCTTAATCTCCTTCTACTCCCCCACCCGTGCTCTTATTTTTCAGTCTACCTATCGTCTCGATGTTCACAAGCCCCCTGTGCTTCTTCTCGTTTTGCTCCTTCTCCCTCCTTGCCCCACTTGATATGATATACGATATGATAAGGCATTTATAATGCGCCTGTACAAAAGTGTTTCTAAGCGCGACAAGACAAGGAGGGGGAAACAAAGGGAGGATGTTATAATGTATGTCTCCCTCTTATCCCTGAGTGTGGTGATGTCAGTGTAGAGTGCACGCTATTCTGTGATGTCACTATGGAGTGTCAGTGTTGTGATATTAATGTATGCTCCAAGGGGGACAGTTGGAGAAGGAGAGCTGGTGCCTGTGTTTGCTTTTACCATCTTGAACAATAAACCCACAGTAATTTACCTGCAGGCTCAGGGTGTCTTTCTGTGGGACCACGATACTTCAGAGGACAAAACAACAATCTTACTAGGCCTTGTGTCATTCAGATTGCGAAAT
This sequence comes from Ambystoma mexicanum, assembly GCF_040938575.1. Lineage (NCBI taxonomy): Eukaryota > Metazoa > Chordata > Amphibia > Caudata > Ambystomatidae > Ambystoma > Ambystoma mexicanum. The sequence goes on along the minus strand of NC_090922.1, from coordinate 638,203,393 downwards.
GCATGGAGGAGGGAGGGGAGAAGTGCAAAAGGGGGGATGGAGAAGTGCAAAAAGCGAGGGGAGAGGTAGATGTGCATATAACAGAGTGCAGCCAATAGGTGGCTAAGTGCCGGTAATCAGAGGGTGCAGCCAGCGGGTGGCTAATAAGTGCAGAGAGAGGGTGACTGTAGGGTTACAGATACAGACCATAAGGGCTAGGAGGGCCAAGAGGCAGCGCGGGTGCAACTGGACAGTCAGGGACCTGGACCCAAATTCAGAGGGTGGCAATGTGACCAGGTGCATGGAACAGACAGGTCATCAGGAGGGGAGAGGAAGAGAGAAAGCTGAAGCAAAGAGGAAGGTCTTGAGTTGCTTCCCAGAACCGAAGATGGTTCTGCTCAAGCTTGAGAGAGGCAGGGAGGCTGTTCCAGAGGGAGGCCCCAGCCAAAGAAAGAAATCTGCCCACAACTTTCTGCTTGGAAAAGCGACTGACCCTCAGAGAGTTGGAGGTGGATGAGCGGAGAGCTCGAGAAGGCAGATACTTAGGAAGAGAGAGTTGGAGGTGGTGCGGACCCAGGCCCCAGAAGGCTTTGTGGACAGTGCAGAGGGTCTTGAACTTGATCCTTGCGCCACTGGGAGCCAATGAAGAGATTTCAGAGCTGGAGAGATACAATCCCTGGGCTTGAGGCCAAGGACAGGTCTCACAGTCCTGCTCTGGATAAGTTGTCGAGGACAGAGAGTAGAGGCAGGAAGATTTAGAAAGATGCTGTTGCAGTAGTCCAGCCTTAAGAGGATTGGAGCTTCTGGGGGAAAGTGAGGAAGGGAAGAATACTTCTGAGGAGGTGCAGCTGATAGTTTGACTTCTTGGAGATGTCAGAAATGTGAGAAGAGAAGGAGAGGGTGGAGTCAAAGATGACCCCAAGGTTCTTAGCCTCACAGGTAGGAGAAGGAAGAGGACCCAGAGTGGGCGGCCAGAGATAGAGAGAGGAAAGGAGGGAGCTGGTGTTCCGATGAGGAGGATCTCCATTTTACTGACATTGATGCAGAGATCATTAGCAGCACACCACTCCTGAATTGCAGACAGACAGTCAGGAAAGAGAGAAGGAGTAGAGGTGGCAAGAGAGGCCAGAAAGTGAGCTGGGTGTCATCCGCATAACATTGAAAGTTGGAGCAGAGAGCAGCTGTGCGGTGGACGAGAGGAGCCAGGTATTGGTTGAACAGCCAAGGAGAGAGGTTAGACCCCCTGGATAACACCACAGGTGGAGAGAGAGATAGAAGAGGGGAAGGTCCCCAGTTGGACCTCAGAGGGTCTGTCAGTCAGAAAGTAGGTCAACCAGGCCAGGGCCTGATCAGTCATACCCAGGCTATCAAGAAGGCGCTTGAGCAGGATGGCATGGTTGACTGTGTCGAAAGCAGAAGAAAGAAGAGGACAGTGGACACAGAAATTCTCTCCCTCTCCCGATCTGCTCTTCCTCTACATATCACATCTTCCGTACCTGCCTAAAGGATCACCTCTTGTCTCTTCTGTCTCCTCCATAAACCATTGATTTGTAATGCCAACTTTGCATTTTCATTTCTATACAAGTCTCCTTTTTTGATAAAGCACTTTGGCGACAGCGCAGTATAAATCCAAATACAAATAAATACACATGATCTACAAATGATTACAATAGCATTAAAAAATAAACTTTACCTTCCCTTTACAAAACAAAAAACAAATTATTAAGATTTTCTATATAAAAGAAAGAAAATGACATAATCAAAGTATTTTGATTGGTAATGGCCCAAAATGTCGCCCTCATAATTGCGGCGGCCGAAATGCCTGACTTTTTTTTTTAACACCCCCTTTAGACCACATAAATATGTGGGGGGTATGGGATATTGTAGTAATATGGAGGGACTGCGGGGGCTCTCCCCCCGCATATCCATGTGGTGCAAAGGGGGTTTAATTAAAAAAGAAAATCAGCATTTTCGGGTGTCGCAATTATGTGTGGTCTCAGTGATCACATAGATCCTTTTGATTCAGATCAGTCTGCTAAAATGATGTATTGGTAAGAAGTCAAGTGACTGAGGTCACACTTGGCTAACATGTAGTATTACACCAGAAGCTGATTAATAGCTGTAATGAAACCATTACTTATGAGACATATGTTTTTGCAGGCAGAAAAGGTGGTTTTAAATCACTTAAAGGAGAGTTCCGGGACTTTTTTTTTATTGTCCCTACGGTTCGGCCATGTGTTTTTAAGCATAACTCGGTAGATCGTAGAAAACTTTCCTATGGACCTTACCCGACTTTTCGTCCATTAACGCACTCGAAATCAGCCGCCATTTTCTGATAATCCTATCACTTGCCGCATCGCCCTGGCTCACCTGCTTTTGCGGCACTAAATCAAATCCCCCGCCCCTGAGCCTGACATCAGCAGACGCGTACCGCCCATTTCCCAACGCCAAAGCACGTTTCGTGTCAACAATCGCTGCGCCTCAGCTAATGAAGTGTCGCCATGGAAATGGCAGGACGCCTCTTTCCTCAATAAGTATAAACACACCGTTTCACAACACACAGCAGCAGATTTTCGATTCCATTACTCTCTCTGTGTTACTTTGAGTATTCTGTGACTCGTTTCTGTGCTCTGGTCAGCTACCTTCGCCGCTTCTAGGCCTTGTGAACACCTGTACCATCTCTGTAAATTATTTTACTTTCTTTACCACACAATGGCTACAATAATGCCGTATATGTACGAGCCCGAGTACACCGAGGAAGAACTACTGGAAAGGCAAGCACGCGAAAACGATGGGGATTCGGACGGCAGTTGGGAGGACCAGTCAACGGATGAAGAGCCTGGACCATGTCGCATGGACGGCGTCTCCACCTGGTGCACGTGCAATCGGTGCGAGCTAATGCCAACTGAGGAGGAGAACTGCTGCTGCCGTGAAAATTCCGGGTGCTTGGCCTACATTTCGGAAGGCGAGCCAAGTCCGCAATGCATCACCGAGCTGCCAGAGTTCAGGGAAGCCTGCCTCTCACGGACCGTGTTGAGGATGATGATGGTGCTTATGTACGAACTTTGCGGCACTGTTCGTCCGCGTAATCCGAGTAACGAGTAAGTATACTCTGGTTGTGATGTCAGTGATGCCACTACTATTTCATGGTCGTCTCCCACATATAAAACTACATCTACATATCATTCGAATGCATGTAAATTGGTTCCATGTTGTGCATTTTCTAGATAGAATTTTTTTCAAAGCAGAATGACATTTTTTACCTGAATCGACAGTGATAAGAAAGTTGTCATTTTAATACAGTTTGCATCTTTCATTTTCACAGGTCGTACAGGCTGGTGGCCTATCGTTGCTTCACTTGGTGGCTTCACGGGAGGCTCGGACACCGCGTTCGGAGAGTAATACCTGCCTGTGCGGTACTTGCCATTAGACAACATTTCCCCAGCGACAGTGGACAATACCGCGGATTTTCCCGGGATGTGCTGCAACCGCAACTTTACAATGTGTAATGTTTATTATTTATGTTCAATTGAAATTAAGATCTAAAATAAAACCCAACATATATTTTAACAATGGTTGTTTTGATTTTTTAAATGAATCTAGTGTGTCTCCATTGAATAGTCTTCCTGTGCCTTGTCTTGTCACACCACATGTCTCCGGCCAGCATCCTCCCTCACGCTGGCCGCCCACCTTCAATCCACATAACCGTTGAACCCATATGCAGCAGACATACATATGTTATTTTGCGGGTTGGCATCAAGCCTAGGCATCCAGGGTCTCCAGGGTGAACTGCACCCATATATTCTCCTGGGACGGTGAGGTATTTATAAACTCACCCCCCTGCCTTCCATGTACTAGATCCTGCAGCCTGCCTCTTACATGCAGTTAGATGGCCTCTCCTTGGTGAGGCCCTGCGGCAAACGAGTCTTGTCTGCACGACCACCGCCCCAATCCACCCCCCGCCCTATCAAAGGCAGTTCACACCGGGGTACTTGTGCTGGCAAGTGGAGCTGTCAGGGAGCGATAAAGGCCAAGAGGTGCCAAAGACCATGTACACTTCAAAGTGGTCTATAGAGCATGGGTTGTTGTTCCCATGTCTACCTCCAGACCCCGTGTCTCCTGCCAAGCATCCCCCTCACGCTGGACGGCCCCCTGCAATCCACATAAGTGTGTCTCCATTCACGAGTCTTCCTGTGTCTTGTCTGCACGACCACCGCCCCAATACACCCCCCGCCCTATCAAAGGCAGTTCGCACCGGGGTACTTGCGCTGGCAAGTGGAGCTGTCAGGGAGCGATAAAGGCCAAGAGGTGCCAAAGACCATGTACACTTCAAAGTGGTCTATAGCGCATGGGTTGTTGTTCCCATGTCTACCTCCAGACCCCGTGTCTCCTGCCAAGCATCCCCCTCACGCTGGACGGCCCCCTGCAATCCACATAAGTGTGTCTCCATTCACGAGTCTTCCTGTGTCTTGTCTGCACGACCACCGCCCCAATCCACCCCCCGCCCTATCAAAGGCAGTTCGCACCGGGGTACTTGCGCTGGCAAGTGGAGCTGTCAGGGAGCGATAAAGGCCAAGAGGTGCCAAAGACCATGTACACTTCAAAGTGGTCTATAGCGCATGGGTTGTTGTTTCCATGTCTACCGCCAGACCCCATGTCTCCTGCCAAGCATCCCCCCTCACGCTGGACGTGATTCATACACGTCATTCATTCACAAACACACCCCTGTTTCGAATTCTTTATAACCCACTTCATATTTATAATGAGAACTTCTTTGCACTTTGCTAGTCAACCCGTGAAGGTGCTGGTTATCTGCTCTTCGTCTCTGTGAACTTCCGTGACCACTTCGAGGAAACTCGTCAGTTTGCAACCTGTGAACTGCTCCCTGTTCTTCGACAAGAAACTACTCTGATCCCTGCATCTAACTGTTTGCTCGTCAAGGTAAGGCCATGTACCATACTCATTTTGCGTCCAATTTCTTTTCGTTCAAGACAGTACATGCAAGGAACTAGTCATATGTTCTGAGTTTAGTCAAATTATTTTTCTATTTTTTTAAAGTTATTCAAATACTTATCCGCATGTGAATAACGTGTATAGTTCCAAGAACCAAAACATACCTTGCATTGAACCTTTTATGTGTCATTTAATTTTTTAACACATTGGTATTCATAGAGAATTGTTGATCTTTACTTTTCAGAACTTTCCACAATGCCTGCCTGTTCCATTGGCGGTTGCCCTTCGAAGACCCATAATAAATCTGAAGGTACTATAATGCATGTTTTCCCTAAGACAATAGATCAGATAAGAGAATGGGTCCGATATTGCGGATATCCACCCTCTGAGCTTGAAAGTAGAGTCCTAGAAGTCTTTGCGGACAAGAGGGGTGATCGATACCGCATCTGCAGCAGGCACTTTACCTCTGACATGTACTCCACATCATTGCTAATAAAGAAGAACACACCGCGAGCGAGGCGAAAATTGCTCTCCACCGCTATTCCCACTCTATTCGTCCACATCCCTCCACTGGTGAGTCAAGTTTACGTATTTATCTCTCGGCCTTGCGGTAGTGTGTAGCATTAGCTAACAATAATTTCCCCATTTATGTATCCACTCAATATGAAGGCGGAAGATTCTCCATCCGTGTCGTTATTGCAGTCATCAGCCACTTCAAGCGCCTATCGGGTAATCTTACTTAGCTATTCTGCCATTGACTTGTTTTAGGCATGTAAATCAACAGTTTTAATTTATCGTGTAATTATTTTACCTAATGGTACACCCTTGTACTCGTCCTCTAGTCTTTGTTTTGAGTTATAATTATTGTTATCCAAAATAATTCAAGTACTGTCTTTCAGGGAGATGCTGAGGAGTCCAACGTATTGACGACTACCTCTGATGTCACTCAGATGCTCGAGGTACGTTTCAGGACAGTTCCATCGATGGAGATCATCAGATCTTGCATTCTTGTAGCGTGATTGTTACACACAATGTTTCTTTCGTTTTTAGCCATTGATATGTCCTTCTGTCGTCGCCCTCGTATGTGTCTTCTTTTTTCAATATTGTGTTCATTACTAATGAAAGTCCTATGTTTCAGGGAGTCGATGGAGCATTAGTCCAAGAAGAAGGGGGAGCGTGCAGTTACGGGTCGGCGCAACAGCTTGCAGAAGTGTGCACCGCAGTTACATCGTCCCTTGATGTTCTTATGCATTTCGAGGTATGGATACTGACAGCTCGATCAAGCGAGATCATATGACGTGATTACATCTGCTATACTTCCTTCTTTATTAACGCAAGTACTATGTTTCAGGGAGATGACGGAGCTTCTTCTACAAGAACATCACCCCTAGTAGTTGATGCAGATTTCTGGGTGGTGACACTTCCAACGATCGAGCAAATCGAATCATATTTAGATATCCATTATTTATTTTAGACAACTGATCATTTGTGCAGGTCTATTTAGATGAGCCGTTGACGCCTGCACAAACTTTATGTTCTTTTTATCAAAATAGAAAACCATACTAATGCAATTACTGTGTTTCAGGGAGTCACTGAAGCATCATCTTCAATAATATCATCAATGGAAGTCTATGAGGAGCCCAAGGTATGGATCTTGACAGTTCCATCTAACTAGATCAACAATGCGTGAATAATTGTCGTTTGAATGTTCTACACAAAGCGTTCATTCGTGTTTTGCTATTGAGATGTACGTGGGTATTGGTCCCCAAGTACATTTTGTGTTTTCGATATTATTATACATACTAATGAAAGTTCTATGTTTCAGGGAGTCGATGGAGCGTCAGTGCGTGATGGATGTGCTTATCAGGAAAACATAGTCGTTGCAGCGCAAGAGGAAGTGGAGACATATACACACGAGTCGGAGCAACAGCGTCCTGATGTTGAAGTTCGAGGCAAGAAAGTTTCAAAGAAAAGAAAGCAAAAGAAGGTTAGTGTCCTGGTCACTATATTATGTTGTTTTTCACTGTTAATAGTTCAATACTGTAAGTTGTGTTTAAACTGAACACCCCTTTTCCAATCTGTCCTCTAGTTGCGAGTGGGTGTACGAACTAGATCTACACAGACAGTGAAGCGAACGAGAGATGTTGCTTGTCAAACCTTTTGGCAGGGACTTGAGACTGGAGAAGCATCGTGCCAATGGGAAGAATATGAAGTGATTGACAACGGAGCTATACCACCACCAGCCATTGATAGTGAATGTCCTCCTGGTAGTTCGGATGCAGTCGGAGATCAATTCACAGAATCCACACCCGCAAAAACTAAGACCGCAAGAAAGTTGAAGAAATTGTTTTATTCACCCATCGCCGGAGAAGGAACAGATGTTGCAATGGAAGAGAATGAAGTAGGCGACAATGAAACACCATCAATATCACTGAACATAGCGGAAGACGATATCAGAGATTCTACCTTTCATGTGAGTGACATGTCCTCAACGTTACAGGCCGAACCAGCTGGGATGCAGAGTGACAGTATAAGGAAAGAGGCCAAATTCATTGTATTCGATAGTTGTTTGATTGATATTATTATTCGGATGAAATGTGGGCATTTGGTTGGTGGGGAAGTATGTGGGGAGCCATTGATTAATGTGACTCGTGCAATTCGAGGCACTAACCTTAAAATACATGCCACCTGTACAAAATATCATCCTTTCACATGGTCTGCACAACCTATGCTGGGACAACTGCCAGCAGGCAATCTACTTTGTGCAGCGGCTGCACTTTTTAGTGGTTCAAGTTTTAAAAAATTAGAGTCTTTCTTTCAGTTTGTGGGAATCCATTTCATTGCGAAAACTCAGTTCTACAAATACCAAACCGATTATCTATTTCCAGCCATTAGCGAAGCTTGGAGAATGGAAAAAATGTCTATTGATAGTACATTCGCGGGCAAACGGTTCAGGCTAGCCGGTGATGGACAGTGCGACAGCCCAGGATTTTCAGCCAAGTACTGCACCTACCACTTTCAGGACATGGAAAGTAAGAAAATTGTGAGTTCGGTGGTCGTGCAGGTGTCACAAAGTACATCCTCAGTGGCCATGGAGAAAGTTGGCTTTGTAGCATCATTGCAAGAACTACAATCGCGGGGAATGGTGATCGACCTGATAGCCACGGACAGACACGTTTCAATTGCCAAGACAATGAGAGAACAGTACAAAAATATAAATCACCAATTTGACGTTTGGCATCTTGCAAAATCAATCAATAAAAAATTGTCGGCTGCAGGTAAAAAAAAAGAATTGCAAGGTATTTCACAGTGGTCCAAGTCAATCAGCAACCATCTTTGGTGGAGCTCAAAAACATGTGGAGGGTCGTTGGAAATTCTACTGGAAAAATGGCGGTCAGTAATGCCACACTGTACAAACGTTCACCGATGGAACACGAACCAACATTTCCACAATTGTGAACATGGCCATTTGTCCACAGAGGAGGCACGGAAGAAGAAGTGGTTGATTCCTTCATCACCCACTCACAAAGCCATTGAAAAGATTGTATTTGATAAAACTATAACAAAAGCTTTGAGGGGACTCACGGAATTCTGCCACACAGGAGATTTGGAGGTGTTCCACAATATGTGCCTCAAGTACAGGCCAAAACGATTGCATTTTGGCATGGAGGGCATGATAAATCGGACTCTTTTAGCGGTCTTGGCACATAACCATAATGTTGGCCGTCAACAAAGTAGGACGACCGGAACTTTAGGGACGCTTCGCTACAATAAGGCCTTCACTAAAAGAAGTAAACAATGGGTGATCAAACCAGTGTTTGAGGATATGCAATATGAGTTTATTGAGAAACTTATTGTTGACGTCCTAGATAGGCACATAAATGGAGTTGTGAACGAACCTGTGCAGGGGACAACTGCATTGCCACCCAACATTGCATCTGTTCCATGTCCACCTAAAGAAGAACTCATTGAGAAATACACATCACGGTTTAAATGATTGTAATTTCATTGTCTGTTCTCTCAAGTCTCCTCATGTCGCAGGCCCATTGAATATGTGTATCTATCCAACCTTGTTCATTTGCGCATTAAATTAAACCAAACAGTAATATAAATCATTTTTCAAAAAATATAGAATGTCTCCGTATTTATGGTTCTGTGTGGCTGCAAAGCACGCAGACAAAATGCAAAGATGGAGTGTAAATTTCAAGTCCTGTGAGAATGCCTTACACTGAATGTAGCTAACTAGGAATGTGTGCTCGTTCAAAGTGAAGGTCAGCTGCTTTGATTTTTTCTCGGGTGCCAGAATGGCACACGACTCAGTATAAGGTTCTATTGTATTTTGACCTTGACAGGCCGGGACCACGTAAGAAACGATAATGAATATAATTTCAGAAACGAAAGCCATTTCATGTTCGTTCATTAGAAGAAATAACGTCGGCATAGAAGGAGTGGTATTTCGGGGCTGCCCTACGCACAGACGCAATGGAAAATGCAAATATAATGTAAGTAACTCTTTAGATGAGTTTATACCGCAATTTAATTACTATACAGTTGCTTTAAAGACGGGTTGAGTTGTACTTGTTCGTTCTATGTGGCATGTTGTTTTGTACCGCGCACTATCTTGGGGAGAACCGTCTACTTTTACGGAAGCACCTCAAAACCTTTGCTTCTGCTTTCTCTCTCCCTCTCCCCTGCAACAACTGGTCCACTGTCTGCGATCTCGGTCCTGGGCCCTTCCACTCTCCACCTGCACTCCCTGTCAACCCCTGCACTGAGGGACTGTCTCAGTATCCTACAGCCCCCCCTTGACGTTTAAAACCCAGTTGCACTGTCCTAGCTATGAAATAATTTACCGACCGAATATATAAAATGAATAATTTTAATAAAGATCTGATGGTGAGACTAATTTCATTGTTTATGTTTTTCAAACAGGTACATCATGCATTACTGCATGTGTCACGAGTACCAGACACCGGCGGACGGCTTCTTTAACCGCCAGTTGCTTCTCTGCGTGAACAACGTTACCACCCTGACCATTTTATGGGACGATCGCCAAGTACAAGTATGCCCTTACGCGGTACTAACGGCTAGATGCAACATACAGACCGTTGTGGTGGCCTAGTGCCTCGTTGTTGGAACAGCCATGCGATTATCAGTGCGACCGAAGAGCTTATTTTATCGTAAACCAACACCCTGTTTACTGCACACGAACATCGCTTGCCTCAAGACGAACTATTTTGGATCGAGAGCAAATAAAAATGAAAATCGCTGAATATTCTATAAACATTTGATGTCCAATAAATGTACTTTGCCAAATGTACAATCTTGCAGTTTGCTTTTAAACCACAGTTTGATATTCCGAATTGTGGCGCTGTATTGTGAGATGATCTAAGACCCTGTGTACAGCAAAGGAACATTGCGTGCCTCAAAACGAACTATTTTGGATCGAGAGCAAATAAAAAAGAAAATCGCTGAATATTCTCTAAACATTTGATGTCAAATAAATGTACTTTACCAAATTTACAATCTTGCGGTTTGATTTAAAAGTACAGTTTCATATTGCGAATTGTGGCGCGCTGTGTTGTGTGAGCTGATCTGTGTTGATTTCCGGGTTCTGTGTGGAGTCGCGTAGAAGACGCCTGGGCGCGTTTGCCTACGCAGCACAGTCACGTCACGGATAGAGGCGGGGAATATGAATGTTTTGACAAAGTCTGTTTCAGGGGCGGGGGATTTGATTTAGTGCCGCAAAAGCAGGTGAGCCAGGGCGATGCGGCAAGTGATAGGATTATCAGAAAATGGCGGCTGATTTCGAGTGCGTTAATGGACGAAAAGTCGGGTAAGGTCCATAGGAAAGTTTTCTACGATCTACCGAGTTATGCTTAAAAACACATGGCCGAACCGTAGGGACAATAAAAAAAAAGTCCCGGAACTCTCCTTTAAATGAGACATGAATCTCGATAAGGCTTAGCTGAATTTCTTGTATTAATTAACTTGTTGCCTTTCAGACAACATTCTTTTGCAGGCAGAAAGGACTACACCCATTCTCAAACCTTAAAACAGGTGGAGATAACAGGGTTTAAGTGCCCAGAACAAATAAATATAATGAGATAAGTTATTACAATTATAATTGTTCTTTTACAATGTGCTTAATACCAGCGAGTGGTTTCTAAGCACAGGATTGGGATTCAAACCTGTGTTGTGCTGCGTAGTATTGCTTCAAAGACGAACAGGTTGCCCCTGAGCTACCCGTCCTCCCCTGGTTGATATAAGCAGTGTAGATATGATCAAAGCAGTATAAACCTTCTCAAATGCCAAAACATAATGCAACTCTACTAAAGTATTAGAACCCTCAGAGGCGGGCATTACTGGGGTACTAATAGCATTTTTTCTCGAGATGGGAAACGGCGAGGGCACTGTTAAGCAACTAAAAAAAAATATACAACACATAGTCCCTTCTCTCTTTCCAGGGTGGCTATGAAAAAGATATTTTAAAAAGTAAACAATGAAAATGGCTGCCATGGAACGGAGCAAAGGGACAACACATAGTCCCTTCTCCCTTTGCATGGCGGCCAGTTGGAGAAAGGGAAGGAACTTCAAGAATGTGGCCTGCAGAACGGGAGCAGGTACGTCTTTGTCGGCTGTTAAAGACCCAGCAAGGGCCAATCAGATTGACTGTTACAATCTGATTGTTCTTCCGCCGGGTACTAATGTACAATATTCCGTGCCATTCATTTTGATTCATAGAGATATATTTTTTGTGAAAATGACAACTAATAACCCTAGTCTATAAAGCATCATAGCTTGGCACCAACCGTTGTGTCGGATACTTGATACAGTGTCTGGTGTGGCATAATGCTAAAAAAAAAAAACAATCACCTACTGAGAGAAGAAATGATAATTGGGAAAGTCATTCTAAGCCCTTTGACATGCCTTTTTTTCAGGGTTGCCTGCAGATTTTCAGTGTTGTAATTAGTTATTCATCCTGCCAAAACATATGATCTGTGTGAAATACCTTAATATTGTCTTCAGTTTCCAGCTCTGTAAGAAAGTTCTGCATTTCTTGTGATGTTGCTTTTGTTCTAAGACCCTAAAATACAAAATGTGAATTAAATGGCGAGCTTGTACTAGTGCCAATATTGGTTCTTTCGTGAAAAGGTACATTATAACTAACTGTTTGCAGACATTTCTTATATTCGCCCATTCATTTGTTTTATTATTATTCTCTTACCCCTGTGACATTGAGCATTTGTCCAACATGACTGAAAACGTTGTTGAATTGATCTCCAGTGAATGGTACTGCTGGGAGCTTCCCGCCGATTGAAAATCCTCCATACCTACAAAATCCCCAAGAAAACACATTCAATTCAAGTCATTTTCATTTGCAAGACATGCCCATGTAGCATTATTTACATAGGTGAGAAAGTCTTTTCTGTTGCCTGTTGCATTCATACTCACAGCTCCACAACCACAACAACCTGCGGGTCAGTATCACGCAACACAGCGAAAGGCAATCATTTCTGGACATCCTAATCCTGTTTATTGAAAGGACTGAGCAGTTGCGCGCCGAACCGCGATATAAGCTGTGCCGGAGAAAGTGTAGCATATATAATGGAGCAGTTGCTTCATTGCCAGTCCATTGGCGTATGCTGATGCATCCACAAAGGCCGGATGAAGGGTGTCGAGCACAAATCCCAGGCTGTTCTGAAATGATTTTTGCAGGCCACCATACAGCGCAACTTTAGAAGAGACACCATCTCAAAAAGCCTGGGATGGGAAGCTAAGCGGGCACCGCTCTATTTCTTATTTGTATTTTTATTGTTTAAAACATAGCTGAAGAGCAGTGAAGCACTGTACAGGGTGTGAGTAGCCAGCTTTTGGCCTGGCATCTTTTAGCAGTTGTGCAGTACTGAGAGTCGCTCTCTGTGCGTCCATTGAGATTAGTCCTTGGTCAGGTGCTGTTGAAAAAGCCATGTTTTGAGGGATTTGGAACACAAGAGAATTGAGTTGAAGGGGGCATTCCGAGCCGATACTAGAGAGAGTTCCAGAGAGTGGGTGCGTGTTAAGTGAAACTTAGTGTGTCTCCTGCATGTAATGGGAGCATGCACATGTGTAAAGGGGAATCCCCTCATTGGTATGGGTAAATCACTATGCAAACAAGGGGACAGGGCTTTGAAAATGAGAAGATGCAAAGTTAGCGCTTGGACATTCTATTGAAGAAAGGCAGCGTCTGCCCCTTTTGCTATAACCATATTGCACAGAAACAGATGCAAATACGTACTGCAATGGCTGTGCAATTTCTGCAACCGGTCTAGCATTGCCAAATATCATGTTGGTAATTCCTCCATTTAGGGTCGGTGGGTGAACAGGTGACAATCAGCAAAGAGAATAACGCACTAGTGGCACTCGGTGGCTTACGTCTACAGGGCTCCTTGTTGGTTGAGGAGATAAGGCCTTAATTGATAATAAGGGAGCCTGGGTCACATTCTCAACAATGAGCGCAAATGAAAAAAGCACAGATGCTGAAAGGCAAAGGTCACTTATTCTCAAAGGTGATCTGGACATTTCAACAGGGGCTGGACCGTAGGGCGCTCAGGGCACCAACGTATGATAGGCTCCCAGCAACCACTTGTTTGCTGGGCACGTATTTCAACAATATGGGCCATTTAAGCGTCTGTCTCAGTGAAATGCTTGAGAGAAAAAAAACACTTTCCACCGTTGTTTGGGGGGATGGAAATGCAAGTGTGACGACCACGATTTCAACATATCCAGGTATGACCAGTGCACTCAGTTGAATGCTTTCTCTGCATCCAGACCAATTATTACCTGGAAGACAACTCAAGAAGATCTGTGATTTGTTTGAGCCAGAGCGACGCAGCTTTAATCTGCAAGATTGGTGAATAAAATTCAGTGGGCATTTTTTGAATCTTTGCATCATTTGCACTTGTGTATCGTAGACTGATTAATTGCAGTCAGTAGATAAAAATAACTCTGAACTATCTGTACTGTATTTGCGCAGTTATGCACACACAAGAACCTTTTTCTGCACTTTATTTGCACCACTTTTGGTATCATCAATTATATGATGTTCCTTCTGTGTGCAGGTCAGGTTGTGTGGTAGGATGAATGTGAGAGTATGTATTCGAATTTGTGATTGGTGAGAATATATGATGTACGAATGACTGTATAGCGGTCACATTTCATAATGGTTTTGCATTATCTGTTGTTTTTATGAGTTGGAAAATGAACAAATGCAAATTATTTTGAAATCATACTAAGAATTGTCGGGCTGACATTACAGTGACTTTAATCTAATGTGGCATGGGAGATTCCTTTTTTGTGTTTGCTTTTGGATGTCCACTTTTTCCTATGCCTATAAATAATCTTCTGGAGTACCTCAGATTTTTGTGTGGTTCTCTGCATCCAGAGCCTGAAGGATCGCTCAGTGCTAGGACCCTGATCCTTTATCATTGATGTGCAAAACCCAACTAATACTTTCAAGTGTGTTTCTGTTTCAGACAAAAACGCACAAACCTGGGTCCATCAGAATCAGAAGAACACACTCCATACAATGCGCCAGTGACCTTCCTATTCATGAATCGGAGTCACGGGCCTGTAAAAGGCCTACTGTGTGATGGCCTTTCTCCATATCAGGTTTAGAGACACGTGGGCTCCCTCCATAGAGTGCACGCACTACGTGGCCATGCTCGCTAAGCCATTGAAGAGGAACACTAAATGCTGGACAAGCTGCTAATGGAAGTAAGGGATCCCAGCCACGATATTTGTTTATAATAATATAATTGTAACAGTAGTTTAATCATTTGATGTAATTACTTACAATGATTCATTCTCTCATGTATATAAATCCTACAGTGCACAAAATAAATATTCTACCATCTACTTCAAACCGTTTCTTATCAGTTGACGGCTCCAACGTTTTAACAGAAAGCTATTTCACAGAAAGGAATTTGACAAGCTTGTCACAGCTTTAATTAAGTGCTGTATTGACAGCTGGACTTCTTCTCTGTGCTGCTCAAGTGACAGGCATTGTGAACTCACTACTGAAGCGGAATAATTGATTATACAGCAGCTGTAATGTGATTTTCTTATTACATATCAGAAGTGATGTCACAATTAGCCTGTGATAAGGACATTTGTTACATGATTTTATGCAGGTTTTGCAAGCTGCCATGTATTGTATAGAATATGTTATTAAGATAGCGCTAAATATTTTCCACAGTATTGAGTTGCATATCTTGGCTACGTACTGCTACGTACAGCCATTATTCCCTTTCATTTAACACTCTTCTTTTTATAACTCGCGCACAGTTCCTCCTTTCTCAGTTTAACCTTTTGGCTTCTAATACTCTACATTTCAGAGTATTTTCCCCTACTTTTTCATGGGTTTTAGTAGTGAATTTTGCTAACATTTTGCGACCTCATACCAGACTATTTCTTTAATGCGGCATGTCCACACCATAGACAAATAGCCAGAAGCGTCCGGCTTACATGCAGGGCATTCCAAACTCCATTTTGGACATATGTTATGTATTATACCCGGGCCAGTGCACATGTGATAATTGCACATTTTCCATTATGGGACACCATTTTAGTATGCATCAAAGTAGTCAAAGTGGCTCTAGATATTTCCAATAGCAAATGCTCCATCTGACTGCTTTAGACCATTTAAACTGGACATATTGTTGACTTGCCAACATTTTAGTATTTCCAATACAAAAATCTGCCACTGTTTCTAGCATATGTGGAATAACAACTGTTGGTGTTATTTATTTATTTATAGAGCGCTAAGGACAGGAGGCCTGTGGGAATAGTAGCACTAGATATAGACAAACAACAAAAAGCGAGAATCAGAGTCAGAAACGGCCAGAAAACATGGGGGACAAAAATTCAGCCACGCTTGAAGCCACCCAGATAATAGCATGCTCTTAGATCCGGTGGAAGGGTATTCCAGCATCTTGGGGCGGCATATGGAAAGGATCCCTCCGTCACAAGAGAGAGAGTTTGGATTTTGAGATTTGCAGAAGATCAGAGTTGTTCGATATAAGTGTTCTGTGATTCAGAAGCCATGAAAGTCTACTAGGTAGATAACCAGGACCTTTTCCTTAAAGGATGTTCTGTGTGATACACAATGTCCGAAAGGAGCTTCGTCTGTTGATCGGTAGCCAATGTAAGGCTCTTCTAGCAGCAAACACATGGTGATATCTGCACAAACTATTTACAATGCGTACATAACCTGAAGTCAATTGATTTTTCTCCTACCAAAGCCCTGCAGAGGGCTGGCACAATAATCAAGACATGCTCCAATGATGGCTCGGGCGAGAGTGGCACAGTTGGTGGAATTAAGGAAGGGTCTTAGTTGAGCAAGCAATTTAAGGTAATATGAGGTGCTGGTCACTACGCTGCTGATATGTGCCTTCATAGTATGCGCTTGGTCTAGAGTTAGTCCCAGTGTCCTGACCTTGGGCAGGGTGGCTAGAGTACAATCTGCAATTTTAAAGAACTTGTAAGCAACATCTAACTTATGCCGCTGGGGTGTTGTGCCAGTGATCATGAGCTCTGTCTTGGAGTTGTTCAATGCCAGCCCATTATCTACCATCCATGTTTGAAAGAGGATATAGATGGTATTGATAGTGATGGTGTCCTTGCTGTGAATGCCTGAGAGTGGAACGAGACACTGTGTGTCGTCGGCGTAGTTGGCGTACACTATGCCTTCTATATCAAGCATTTCAAAAGAGGCAATGTAAAGATGTTAAATAGGGTTGGAGACACGCAGGACCCCTGTGGGCCTCCACATGCCACCAAGCACTCATCAGCCATGGCCTCCTCGTGGTAGACATTTGCTTTTCACTCAGACTGAAAGGATTTAAACCAATTGACTGCATCAGGAGAGAAGGATGCTAAGTCTTGCAGTCTGGACAGGACTATTGTGGGATCCACTAAGTCAAAGCCGGCTGTGAGATCTAAAAGCATCAGGATTGCTGCCTTGCCCTTTTCACAGAAATGTAAGATGTTTGCCTTGAGGTCCAATAGTGTTGTGGGCACTCCTGCTTGTGGCTTAGAATGTTGTGAATGCTTAAAAAGCCTTGAATCTGATAGTGGGCCACCCTATCCAAGATATTCAACAAAAAGGGTGTGTTGGTAATCGGGCAGTAATTACCTGTCAAAGTAGGATCCAGAGATGTCTTCTTAAGCAGGGGGCAGATCCACGCCTGTTTGCTGTAAGGACTGATGACATTTTCCTGAAAGGAGGTGTTCACACATTTTGTGATAAGTGGTACAAGCTGAGGGGCACATAATTTGACTGCATGATTTGCAGTGTTGGGTTTTATTTTCTCCATCAATGTAAGAATTTCAGATTCTGAGATGGTCCTGAACATAAAGCAGGGTTGCGTGATGTGAGAACTAGGGGTTTTCCTATTGGTACTGGTTCTATTCAGGGTACTAAGTTTGAGAGCAATATTTTCCTTGATTTGTTTTATATTTCAATTGTACACATCATGGCATCATGTATGGAGGTACACCATTGTGTGTCTTTGATGACACAGGATGCGCTGGGGCAAGGATCCTCCTGTTCTCTTAGAATTTTTAAAAAGTTCTTTAGAGCTGGAGGCCGCCCCCTACATTCTCTCATCATATGAGTTTTTTTTAGCATTGCAGATAGCAATTTTATGGGCCTTCACAGCAGTGACATATTTGATTTTGTCATCAGCTGATTCAGTCTACTTCCACTGAAGGAGAGCTTTATTCTTATCAATTTCTGGATTTCAGCCGAATACTTCAGAGACTTGATTCCTTGCCAGCCTGGTTTTCTCTGGGTCAAGATGCCAAGTAAACCAGGTTCCACCTACATAGAATTATTTTTCTTTGAAGCTAGCTACCTGTATGTCCTCACCAGTATACTTACTACACAAGAGGCAAAGGAGTGGCATGCAATACCCTTTTCTAGTTCCTTATTCTAAGGGCAGCCACCCAATATTTTCTTGTTCAGTTTAAGTTATGATAACAGGTTTGCATGTAATATTCACATTAGAGGAATGAATACAGCACCTAACCCTACTTTTTCTGCAACACTTTGGGCAGGTGCTACCAATCAATTACATTAAATCCCTTTTACATAATGCACCCGAGCGAGTACCGAGTTGAGTACCGCTTTGCCGCTCAACGCTCCCCATTTGCTTCTGCTCGGATCGCTCTTTTGGGTTTGCCGTCTACTGCTGCTGCCGGATTCGACTCAGCTAACAGCTGAGAACATTGTGAGAACAGATTAAGTGACAAAGGCAGATTTGCCCGCCCTCCCTACTCAGGGATTGGTTCTCTCCACCTCTACGCTCCATTGGCTATTGTATTTGAACCCCGGTGCACGCGCATCGCGCGCGCGCATCCGAGCGAGCATCGAGTTCAGTACCGCTTAGGCGCGTAGCCGGGGGGGGTAACCTGCTACATGCGATATTGCTTGTCTTTCCTATTCACATTTTCAAAAGTAAGCAATTGTGAAAATATTCATTTTTTTGTTTAATCTTCTTGTGTTCACTTTTACAAATATTGGTGCCAATTAATGTTTCTCTATAATATAACCCCAAAATTCTGGATTGTTTGAAGTGTGCGTGAGTGATAGAGTATAAGTGAGCGTTTCAATTCATTTACACAAATCGCATGTGATAGGGATGACTTCTTATACGTCATATAAGCTCACGACCAATATGCCTCCTATTGCACCGATGACTCTTGTCCCACAGATACAATCTTCTGCCTTGGGGCATCCCAACTCTGCCTTACCTCAATCCTTTTTACAGCTATGTCTGTCACTCCTCGATCTTCGCACAGACAAACTCGTTTTCCGTTTAATGCCCCAAATGATAAAATAAGCATGTCTTCGCCGTTGTCCCCGGCTTCTGGGTCACTCAATGAGACACGCACACCTTCACCTCTAACCATAGGGAAAGTCAGTGCCATGTCCCGAACCCCCTCGAGACAAATTAATAATCGACCCATCTCTGACTTAACAATGATGGAATCGACTAAAAATTGTCCCTTGGTGCGCCATTCGAACATGTCTATTTCCCCAATTGCCTTCCCTCAACTAATATCAGATTCCATCGCTATTTCAATTCACGCAAGCACATGCGAGTTGGAACGTGTTTCTAGAGTGCCGTCTGTGTAATGCGTACCCAATGATATGCCGTTAGGCAATGCCATTCCAATGCTCAAGTCCTTTGCCTTACCGACTCCACGACGTAAAGGACTCTATCCCATTGATTATGCTGCCCAAACGCTGCTAATGATCCAACCTGCATTAACTGCAATTAACACTGCCATCTTTAGTTTATGCAAACTATTCGAAGCATTGGCTACCAAAGTAGCCTGTCAATCCAATCAGTTCGAAGAATTAATGAAATGGCTTTCTGTGCAACAACTTACTAAAGTGTCACTGAGCAAAGAACACCTCTAAGAGTCGGTTATTATGTTACCTAGCGAAGTGGCGCAGTCTAATGATATTCTACCTCCTGTGCAAGCTCCAACACCTTTGGTAACACAGGTGGCCCCCGTTGTGTTGGCACCTTGCCCACTTCCACCAATTTCGGGCATCATAGGCCATGAACCTATAAACACTGACTCCATTTCACAGCTAGTAATGGAAGACCGAACGAGCGAAGCGATGTCTCATCACTCTGGAAAATTGCCCGCTTCGCAAAGTCCTCAGAATACTAATCAGGGTCTAAGTCATTTGCAAAAATTGAAAGTTAAAAATCCTAAATGTAAGAATAATAGCAAGAAACCTCTGATCTCCATAAAAAAGACAAAAATATGATTGGAGCAAAAAACTTGAAAAGCACATTGTCTACTTTTTTTTAAAGCTCTTGGTAAATCATCTACCACAGTAGACAAACAAATCAATAGTGCTATGGTTCCTGTAATAGATGTGCATTCAACAATGGCAGGAGTTGTCAAACAACCTACTCCGCTCCGCCACACCACAGAAGATAAAAGTACATCCAATTTGCCTATTTCGCCTCTGACACAATTGGTAAATGCCCTACGCAATCCTCAAAAGTCTTCTGCACTTTCCGCTGCACCAGACAAGCCTAGTAGGGTTGGAAACAGTCAAAATACTGTGAACACTGGACTTTTCCTTCCAACTCAGGCACAATCCCAAGCATCTTTTGTTCCTTTACCCCAACCTAAATCTGTCTCTTTTGCGCTCATGCCACAAGTGACACCATCCTTGAATGTTGCCTCTCAACAAATCTTAAAAGAAGAACTCAAAAAAAGAGTACAAGAATCTCTATCTGCTAAATTGGTGGATACTCTTGCACAATCCCAATCTGAGTCTGCCCGCTCCATTGAAGAGCAAGGGAGAGGCTACCTTAAGTCTGGTGAGCAACAACAGCCCTCCAGAGTTGCCTCTAATGACTTTATGACATCAAGACAGGGCTGGCCATTAGAATTCCCAAGCACCTCCAGCAACGATAAATGGACACCACGTAAAACTGATAAGCGGTGGCTCTCGCGACACATTCATCCCCAAAGAGCAAAATTTCACACCTTAATTCTCAAATGCAGAGAAGGTAACCACCCGGACTATGACCTCAATCGATGTAGTGTATTAAACATATTTGGGGACATAGATGAATTATGCAACATTACCTCAGATGACATTGACCAAATTGAATTCCTAACTGATTCTCCACTCACAATAGTACGACTTTGGATTCCATCAAGGGTAGTTTTTCAATCTATTTGGCGCAATAAAATGGTCCTATTTAATATTGGGTTTTTATTAGCCGAAGACCCAGAAATTCCTTGTTTAACCCCCCGAAGACCAACTGCTACACTGAAAATATATCAAGGCCAACGTAGTGAATCTCGAGAAGCATGGTCGTCTGAGAACTTTCGACAATAACCATCACAAAGTGACAATACAAGTCAAATTAATGTTGTAAATTGGAACACGAGGGGGCATAAGCATTTAACTGCGTCTTTTAGTGACAAATCTGCTCACCATCATATTATAGCGTTACAGGAAATCTGGCTCATTAAACCCCCCCTATGGGACAATTATGAATTGGCCCTTATTCCAGCAATCCCAACTTGAGGTAGACCTTCTTCAGGCCTCCTTGTGGCTGTCAATATCACAAAGGGCTTCTCTATTGTTCCGTGGCTTCTGTTGGAGCACATATCCAACTAGTGCGAATCACAATGATTTGGTTTTTGCCCTAGTTAATATATATCGCAACCCGGGCAGCATGTCTGATGATACCTTTTTTGAGGGCCTTCTTGACATATTCCACATTATCTCACTGGATAAATTGGTTACATATACCATTGCCCTAGGTGACTTAAATCTAAATTGTTGGAAGGTCGGACCACAAAGCCAAGGGGTTCGCCAATGGTTATCGATCATGAATGAACGTAATTACCATATGGTAAATGGTGCAGTAAAAGGAGATGTCCCGCCTAATTACACATGGCATCGTGGGCAGGTTAATAGCATCATTGACTACATATATATTGACTCTAAACTGATTCTACATACGGAGCACTTTAGCGTAAAAGACCACCCAAATAGTGACCATTGTATGTTGATCCTCCAGCTCAAACTGTATCTCACGTCAACACGGAGAGATCCATATAGTTCCACCAATTTGAGAGTTAATAGCTCTCGAATTAGTCTGAAATGGTCCGTGACCACCATGAATCAATTTGAGCAACAAATTGCGGCTAACTCCTCTTATCACAGTGCTAATGAATATACAGATCTGTTGCACTCATTTGCCGAAACGGTAGTTATTCCTCAGTTCAATGTTGTCAAACATTCCCATGTCTTTGATGCATCTGTCTCCAAAAGGAAGGCAGTGTACAGAATGTTAAAAAGGCAAATCCTACACTCTGACTCTGCAAACAAGTGGCAGGCATTAAAGTCAGCTAAATGTACATATAAGAACTGGCTCTGTGGGTGGAAGTCCATACTCTTTCAACAAGATAGTGAGGCAATGGCCCATGCCATGCGAAATAAAAACTCAGCCGGGATGTGGTCTCTTCTGAATAATCATACCTGCCACCATCAAGCAGATGCCCAACTAAATGGCGTAGCTGAGCACTTGTGGGTCAAGCACTTTTCTACCTTGTATGCTGATCCCAAATAAGAAAATTTCGACCAGCAAGTGTTGTCAATATCATCTTGGGAACTAGAAGCCTCAGAAGTTGCCATTTATAATATCATCAAGAAGTTAAGCTCCTCGAGAGCTGTGGGTCCAGATGGCCTTTCAAACTATATGTTTAAAAAACATCCACACAGATGGGCACACATTTTGTACATAATTCTTCGGGATATTCTAACCACTCGTCTTATTCCACCTTCGTGGAAAGCTTCAATTATAATCCCAATATTTAAAAAGGATGATAGGACTGTCTCTGCAAATTATCGAATCAATTAGATGCCCCTGGAAAAATCTTCACTAAACTGGTACTTCATAAATGTAACTGCTTGACAGGAATCAATAACCATCAAGATTCAAATCAGACAGGTTTCATGGCTGGCATGGGTATTAACATCAACCTTCTGACCTTGAATGCTACAAAGGTTCATTGCCATGAGAACAAGCAACAAGTCTTTTTTTGCGTTCATTGATTTAAATGCCGCCTTTGACTCCGTAAGTCGCTATCTTTTACTACAGAAGCTTGCAAGAGACAATTGCCGAACAACATTATTTGATATTATTCACGCTCTACATTATAACACTTTTGTTCAAATACGCATTACTCTAGATGGTATTTTAACGAAAAAAATCCCCACATATCAAGGCTTAAAACAGGGATGCTCGTTAGCATCGACAGTGTTTAATTACTATATCCACGATGTGAAAATACAGTTGGCACAAGTCATATCAGACTCTCCAAAACTGAATGATCAGCAAGTACAATCATTGATGTACACTGACGACCTGGTTCTTGTTTCTAGAACCCAGGTCGGACTACAACGGCTACTAGGTGTGTTCCAAGACTATGTAAAGATTAACGAATTATCTATTAATCCAACTAAAACCCAAATTGTGCAATACTCGCCTAGACCTTCAGGGCCCTTAACATACATGTGGACCATTGGTGCAATTCCAATTAGTGTGGTCCCAAACTATTGTTACTTGGGTACGATCTTTGATGGCCAGCAAGGAGCACATGGGCAGATGGAGAGGGTGGAGTCCAAGTTGGTATCGGCCATCTCACAGGCACTCATTATAATGCATAAATATGGAAGGTTTTCTATTCTACCTACATGGCACTTTTGGGCAAAGAAAATTGTCCCTGTTCTTTTATATGGCCTTGAAACTTTCCCGATTGATTTTAAATTTAAATTTACGCAATGGGAAGCAAAATTTTGGCGTAAAATTCTTCTTCTTCCCCAATGCACTCCGATCCCGTGGATGAGATACGAACTCGGTCTACTTTCTCTCGAAGCCCAATACAGCTGGCGCATGTGCTCATTGTTCAGAAAATGTCTGATGTCAACAAATGACAACACACTGCTTGAAATCCTTTCGCAATATCTCTTTTAAAAAAAACAATCTAAGTTTAACTCTAACTGGTTAGATAATGTGCATGCGACACTAGCGAAAGCTGAAATTTCCATTAATTTGTTGATGTATAATCCTGACAAAGCCAAGTCCAAAATCTATCAAACTGACTGGATTAATACTTGCGAATCATGTCGATTGTATCGCGATGGTGATGCAGTACGAATTCCTCCCAAAAATTAAGCATCTTGCCAAACTACCTGATTCGTTCACCTGCCCCGAAATATCGGTGTGAAATACTCTGCCTTCGCTTTAACCTGTGGATAACACGGGACATTAAAGCAAGACGAGGAGTAGTGAATCCTGAACAAAATGTATGCCGGTTTTGTAAAGACAATACTAAGTGTGAGACTCTTGCCCACCTGTTTACAGAGTGTAGCATGTTAACAACTCAGAGACAAATAGCCTTCACCAGACATTGCCAATTTTTGGGAAATATATCCCAAGCTGAATGCTGGGCGGCCCTGCTAGGGTGCAATAACATGGCAATTCAAATCGCAGCTGTTAAGTTTTTAACTAGTCTCAATTTGGAGGTGGATAAGCAAGAAAATTAATCTATCCCATTAGGATATATCATGAATAATGACCAGTAGAACAAAATATGTGTATATTGACAATATAGAGCTTTTATCAATCAAATGGCCATAATTGGTATGCACCTCCAATTGAGTGGCTTGTTTGTTGTACATATGTATTTTCCTTTTCTTTTAGCTAATCTTTTATATAAATATGTTGATTTTGTTGCTGCTTAATGATTTATGTATGTATATTGAAATGATTTATGCATGTGTTGTATGAATATGTTTTTGAAAGGTTGATTGAATTCAACCATATCAAATAAAAAAAATACATTATTTTGGCCGTCCATCACAATCAAAATTCCTGCATTGTGTTTCTTCTCAAGATAAACCCTGCCTGATCCACATGTTCTACTTGCGCATTTAATGTGGCCAAGTTTCCAACTCATATTTAACTCAGGCGTCTGCTGCTCCAGGCTTTGGCAGTACCACATAGATGACCTCTCTTACGGCATTGAATGGTAATCCATCTCTTCGACGCAGAGTATAATGTCATAAATAGTGGTATCATTGTGTATTAAATCATTGGTGAATATGGATCGGGAGTACTGCCTCCCGGTGTTTGACCCATTTTCATGTTCTGAGTGGCCCAACATATATCAGACTCTGTGGAGCGCTCATCTTGTGTATCCCCCCTTTCTTCCAGTAAACTTCCCATCTGGTTTTCATGCAATTGTTCAACCGATTTGCTTACAATTCTGACCTTCTGTGCATATAGTGCTTGATATTTCAATGTAAATACCCTGTTGATTTTCTTTCGGTTGTGTGTCACTTTACTAGTACTACTTCTTGTCTCAATAATAGCTTTAGTGCCTGGATCTTGCTAGTTTCTATCTTCTCTACATGCAATTGCATTTACGCAGCACTTTAATGATTTCTGCATGTGCGTCCTTTTGTCTCGGCCACTACCTCTTCTAGTAAACTTGATTTTAAGGCAAATGCACTTCACCGTTGGCTGCAGGCGGGCCTAATGAAGAAGCATCAGCTTCACGCATTGGACCTGATTCACAGAAGCCTTTTATCATGGCGCAATCCTATTGGAAAACGCTCTGTGAATCAGGCCCATTGTGTCATGAAAAAGCAGATGTGTTAACTATGGCAAAAGAACATACAAACGCCAGCTGACATACAGACATTTTACCTATCTTACCACTTTTTTGCTGCAAAATGAGGGGAGAGAGCCCAACTCCCCCCTTTCATTTACCGTCCTCCCTTTCAATAAACCTTACCCCCAACTTGCCATTTGCTTTTTGCGGCAAAAAAGTGGTACTAAATCAGTAAAAATGCATTTGGCAAGAGTAGAGGTCGACAAAGGTGGGCTAACCCTGCCGACCATGCTTGCACAGCAGGCAGCGTTTGCAATTACAATGAAGCATGGTAGGAAGCATTTAATTGTACACGCTGCCTGCCAATGTGAGCATGGCATGCAGCATGTACAAAGGATCCCTATGCAGCAGGTGGGCTCCATATGGATCCCCAGCATTTGCATCGGCATGAAAATGCATGCCGGCGCAAATGCTGGGGCATTTCGATGGTGGCGTAGACAGGGATGTCATTTCACCAAAATGCCAGGTGTAGCGGAAGTGATATCACACGACCCTTGACCCCCCTGATGACATCACAGGAAGTGATGTAATTTGACCCCACCCTGAAGTGATATCGCGGGAAGCGATGGAACACAGTCTTTGACCCGTTGACAAAACAGGAAGTAGCATCACATAGAATTGTACACTACGAAAAATATGGTTACGATATCACTATAATGTGATGTACATTTCATACAAGAATATGTTATATTTCCAAATTACTGTGAATGCAAGCAGACGTCCATGACCAAATGGTAATGATGTGTTATTATATAGCACTTACATTTAAGTGCTATATATAGAAAAAATATACACCCAATATCACCCAACCTTGGAACTCATTTATCGACCTCAGAAGGATGAAAGGCTGAGTTGAGGCCTTTAAGAACAGACTAAATCAGTGACTCACCCCCTGAAGTGTGCATGAAATAAACCTTTGATGAGTCTAGAAATTATTGTATACAATTCCAAAAAGACACATTATTTGGTATTCCTATTCTTTCTTATTTAGGGTAAGTGCTGAAAGTGTTAGACTTGTGGCACCCCTGTTGTCATATTTCTTCTTTATTTTTTAAGGGGCCTGAACAAGAAAGCCAGCCACTGCAGAAGTAAAGAGTCACATGGTGCTGGCCACAGCCAAGGAGCTTGCATTAAGAAAATAAAAATACTTTTTTTTTTTTAGAGGTCGCAAGGGAGACCTCAGTTGCGACCTCTGGAGACCCCTAAATGACGTGCCTGAGAGTAAAGGGAGGTAGTGGAAACGTAAATTGCATTCTGCTCCTCCTCGCCGCCGCACAAATGATTGAAAATGGGGTGTAGCATAAGCAAAAGGCGCTTTTACGCAAGACTTAACACATTTTGCTCACGCTACGCAGTGCTGAACACGAGCCCCACATAATCCCCACAGTGCCGTGCCTCGGTGGCAATATAAGGAAAGCCTTTAGAGGGGCAGTCCTTCGCGGGTCACCCTCAGCATTGCTTTAAATTTTGTCTCCAGGCGGGGGCCCTGCAGGGGCTCATTGCCCCAGGAAGATTTCCAACCCCTCTCTACCCATCATGGGGCAGATTCACTTCCCCTCACCCTTGAGGCTGCTGTGTCTGCCACAGTAGGGATACAGGCTGCAATCATCCCTGAAGCAGGCCCTTTTATAACCGGGCCTATTTCACTGGGACTGGAACTTGCATTAGCCTACAGTGATTCGATTTTGTTTTTATTTGTGAATATTTTAATTTAGTCCATTATTTGACTGCTTGATAAGTAGATATATTAAGCGCACTTGTTGTTCAATAGATTTAGCTCCCTTTCAGGCAAGCTATGCAAACCCAGCCAGGTCTTTAAGGCCACTCCTTTCGTTGCATATGTCACGCTGCTGATAAAGCTTCCTAGCTACTTGAGTCTCTTAGGCTGGCACAGACACTTCTTAGCTCCTCAATCACATCTTGTCTATTGAATATTTACACCTGCGCGCCCCCCCCCCACACCTTTTCTATTCCACTTAACACATTACCAGTACAGAAGCGAGTCTTCTCATTTATTTATTTATCGGTTATTTGTAATACGCAGGAATACAGCAAAAATTGTGTTTCCAGGTAGATCTTGCCGGGAAAAGGATGCAAACCACAGCAGGTTGAATCCAGAGGTGGTATTAAAGGAGATTTGCTGGCCTCAGCGTTTAACCCTATACCTCTTTTACTGTCACTATCACCCTCTTTCCCGACGTCAACTCTCCTTCTTCCTTAAATCCATAGGTAGGGGGGTGAGGAGGAAAAGACGAAAATAATTTAATTACAGCTGGCAAGGAAATGGGAAAACCAATATGTCAATTCTGAAACTCCATGCTCTAGACCTCTCCTCTTCCTTCCATTATCCTCCCTATTCTGCAACACACACTCAACGCCCACCCACTTTCCTCTTCCCTCACTCACCTCTATTTCCAACCAAACACAGGATGGCATAATTCCGAAAAAGAGTTGGCTTTAGTTGCGTGTAGACATCCTTACACCACCTCAATAGCCACTTTACCCCGATCTCTCTCTCCTTTCCTCTCCAAGACCCTTTCTCTGTCTTCTTCTTCTCCTCCTCCCAAAAGAATGTTCCAAAGTTTGGGAGAGCATACGGCTCTGCAGCACGGCAATGGTCGTGGAAACGGCATACTACTCTGGGCTCTGGCCCTTATCCCCCATCACATTCTATATAGAGCAGGGCTGGATGATTCACGAAGTGTACTTTCAATACAACACAAACTTAATTATCTGCAAATGTTTCTCATATATAATTAGTGTTGATATTCTGAACACAGGATTGAAAAAAGGTTGAAGACAATGGGTAAGAGTCTGCCACACTTTTAATTGTGGCAAATGATTAAACTAAAACTGTACAGCAAAGATCGCGGGACAAACATTTAGTGTGGGCATCACCAGGTTACCAAGAGGTGTGTAGATTGCTGGCAGGCATGGTGATGAGCTGCTAGGGAGACAGTGGAAATGTGCCGTGGCACGACCATGACAATGATTTAGATTTCCTTTTGGGACACACTCTTAATAAGGTGCATGGTGCATCTGCACAGCAAACATACATGTGCCGATTGTCAATCGCAAGAACATGATCCTGAAATGGTCTTGAGGCTAGTTCTACGGGCAAGACTGCGGGCACACCGATGTACATCTTCACTAAGCCTGCATTCATTTGCCACTTTTACTCCTCCATACCTATATTTCACCTGTCTTTCACTTCTACAAGCATTCCCCTCCATCATTACAGTGGGAGTTTCCCTATACCCCCTTCTTTTCTACTCCATGCCCCCCCTGCCATCCCTTGACCCTCAACCCTAACCTTGAGCTAACCTTAACCACATCCATTGCCACCTTCACAATGTACATATGCAGACGAAGTAAAGTCCTAAAGAAGTAAATGCACGACAAAGCAAATGGCTGGTGAAGTGAATGTAGACGAAGTAAGTCCAGACAAAGGTTTCTGGGTGAAGTAAAGGGGGAATACCAGGCACCCAGCATAACAGCCACCACCCCCCTTCTGACTATATCGTAGATCTGCGCTGGGGTCACTGAATTGGGGGCGAGGGGTGTGATCATCCCTCCAGTAACATTGTGGCTTCAGCCACTTGGAGATGAATGGTCCTTAAAGGGCGCATCACTTTGTCTTCTGATGCCCGAGTGGGGACTCAGAAGGAAACAAGGTTAGAAAGGATTATGCAGAGCACGCACGCGTGTTTCCATTCTTTGTAGGGGAATGCTGTCTGGGGTCTGCACAGACCCCACGGCTTTTGCGCTTTTCCCTGCACCTGTGATCAGATAGGTACCACAAGCACCAGGGAAAGGGGTGCATGACAGAAGCCCGTCAGGGTGCACCCCTGGCTGTCATGCCCCCCTCTCAGATTTTTGCCACAAATACATTTACGTGTCACAAATGCATTTTTTTTTTAGAATTATTGCCGGGATGTTTGCGTCGTTTGGATGAATTTGCGTGTGAGCATGGCACACGCCGATGCACAGAAATGTGCTGGGAATCAAAACTTCAGAAGCTAAGACAAACATTCGGGTAACAAAATGCAGGCTTCAGATTGCCTAACTTGAAGCACTTCAGTATCACACAGATTTGCTGTTTAAATTCCTACCTTTGCTCATTGACCCAGTATTTGGTCTTCATGCTGTAAGGTAAAAACAGATAATGAAAATTAATTTTGCCGGAAAACACGTCCCTTTTTCAATTCCGACAGGAAATCCGAATATGATGAATTGATGAAAACACTAAGACAAAGTGCATTGATTATTCTAAATACCATCCGTGATGCATTACTATTATTCTCATTAATATTATTGATATTCAGAATAATAATAGTGTAATCTTGTTTAGATACACTTCTTCCATGTGGTAGGCTTCCCTGCGCATGGCTCTACAAGAAAAGGAGGAGGGGTCCGTTGTAAGTGGGATAGTGGGCAGGACGGGATAGGTAGGTTTTGTTGCAGAAGAATTTGTCGAATTCGAATGCATCGATTTTTTTTAATGAATTTGGCTGCAAATGTATGTGGGGTAGTGGGTAAGGGTAATAATTATGGTGCGGAATGGGGGGAGGTGCGGGGGGTCTACCGCCTCATATATTTGAGGGCAAATGGAAAAAAAGAAACATAAAATTTGATGGATTCGAATACAATGATTTCTTCTCGATGAAATCACATAGAACCGGAGAGACCCATGCAAAACTTGACTTGTTGATGGGTGCGGGTCAGAAGTAACTGCTTCCTCCTGTGCGCTGGTATGCTAGGTGCGGGTCAGAAGTAACAGCTTCCTCCTGTGCGCTGGTGTACTGGGTGCGGGTCAGAAGTAACTGCTTCCTCCTGTGCACTGGTGTGCTGGGTGCAGTTCAGAAGTAACTGCTTCCTCCTGTGCGCTAGTGTGCTGGGTGCGGGCTAGAAGTAACTGCTTCCTCCGGTGCACTGGTGTGCTGGATGCGGGTCAGAAGTAACTGCTTCCTCCGGTGTGCTGGTGTGCTGGGTACGGGGCAGAATTAACTGCTTCCTCCTGTGCGCTGGTGTGCTGGGTGCGGGTCAGAAGTAACTGCTTCCTTCAGTGCGCTGGTATGCTGGGTGCGGGTCAGAAGTAACTGCTTCCTCCTGTGCGCTGGTGTGCTGGGTGCGGGTCAGAAGTAACTGCTTCCTTCAGTGCGCTGGTATGCTGGGTGCGGGTCAGAAGTAACTGCTTCCTCCGGTGCGCTAGTGTGCTGGGTGCGGGTCAGAAGTAACTGCTTCCTCCGGAGCGCTGGTGTGCTGGGTGCGGGTCAGAAGTTACCACTTCCTCCTGTGCGCTGGTGTGCTGGGTGCGGGCCAGAAGTAACTGCTTCCTCCTGTGCGCTGCTCTGCTGGGTGCGGGTGATAAGTAACTGCTTCCTCCGGTGCCCTGGTATGCTGAGTACGGGTCAGTAGTAACTGCTTCCTCCTGTGTGCTGGTGTGCTGGGTGTGGGTCAGAAGTAACTGCTTCCTCCTGTGCGCTGGTGTGCTGGGTGTGGGTCAGAAGTAACTGCTTCCTCCTGTGCGCTGATGTGCTGGGTGCGGGTCAGAAGTAGGTGTGCTTTCTATGTAGTTGCTGTAATCCATTGGGGGCATTTTATCCCAGAAGGTTATCCCAAAGACTGAAAGTGCAGAGAATGCAGTGCTGCCCACTAATGTTGGGGTGCGAGGTTGAGCTGAAAAAAGGAGTCTCTTTCATAGTTTGGTGATATTCCCATGGTGTTCACTTAGCCTTGATTGTCGTCACTGGGCTGTGTTCTGGGGTGATGTATGGCGGAAGGGTGAGATTGGCTAAATAAGGGGACGAGTGACAGGAAGGGAGGGGAAGGAGTAAACGTGTTAGTGGGCTAGTGTCCATGGTAGTATGCATGTGTCAGTGGAGTAGCCTTGCTTCTTTCTTGTTGTCTGTTTCCAGCAGTTTTTCTTTTTGCTGCATGGTGTTAGATCCTTGTAGGTTCATGGCGGGGGTTGATCGGTGGGGTGAGGGAGGCTTCTTGTTATTTTCTGCAGTTTCATAGATGAAATCCCTGTGCAGAGGTTGAGCCTCTGGGGTCTAATGAATGGACAGTTTCGGGGAGTGGTCTCGTGGGCTGATCCCCTGAAGAGCCGTGTTTTAGTCAGGCAACAAAAAATTGCATGAAGAACATGAGTTCACTGGGTGCTCGTTCAGTAGGAAAAAGAACAATGCCGAGGAAAGAAATTAACAGGTACGGTTATAATTTCCAGTAAGGTTTGAAACAAGGAACCAAAAGAGGTACCCACGCTGGTGACAGTCCTAATTTCTGTTGATTATTTAAGTTGAATCTCCATGTTAGTGTAGGGTAAGTGCTTTCAAAGAAAGTCACGAGAACAAAACCAAGAAAAGATCCTAAAAGTACACACAAGAAATGTATTACATGAAACACATTTTTTTGATAGTTCAGGTTACTTTTTACATACATTAAAAAGGAATCTCAGAAGAAAAAAAGAAACATAACGCATAACATTCATCATAAATACATAAGTTCACCAAGAGTGGTGTATACATTAGAGAGATAAATTGAATATTTTTCAACAACTAAATTTATCCCACCAATTTAGTTGTTGAAAAATATTCAATTAATGTATGTAAAAAGTAACCTGAACTATCAAAAAAAGTGTTTCATGTAATAAATTTCTTGTGTGTACTTTTAGGATCTTTTCTTGGTTTTGTTTCGTGACTTTCTTTGAAAGCACTTACCCTGCACTAACATGGAGATTCAACTTAAATGATCGACAGAAATTAGGACTGTCACCAGCATGGGTACCTCTTTTGGTTCCTTGTTTCAAACGTGTTAATTGCCCCTTGCCCACGCACGCACATTGGGGCACACCTATTGTGTTTACAATCATTTCCAGTAAGGAAACAAAAGAACAACAAAAGGCAACAAAAGAAGTAAAAAGCTCAATACAATGAGTGACTGTTCAGAGCCCCGCTGGTGACAGGTGTGAATCCTGGCAGGGAGGTGTCAGCCTTTCAGCCTTGTAAGGTTGATTAAGATAGTATTTTTGAGTTCAATATGCAAATAACGTTTATCAAATGACATAAAGATAGTACATTTGCTGACTGCCATGAAGAAACAGCTATTGTTATTGTTATTTGGAATTAGAAGCTTTAATAAATCTAGAAACAGATAGAACCACAAGACATTGATCTCGCATTTAGTATCTGATGGCGGTACCCCAGATAAGCCACTTAAGCCTTACAGTACCTGCTTCGTATGAGGCTGGGGTATGTTTTGACCAGGAAATCCGAAATGTTTCTTTCCGTGAGGTCCTGAAGAATGTCTGAACTCGGCTGTGCTCTCTGAAGAAACGAACAAAATACAGTGTTATGGCAACTTTTCCAGTCTTCAACCTTCGGTGATCCACAATTAAGGCTTGAGTACCCTTTGCAACAATGCACTGATTCTTCGTTGATCATTTCCATAATAATGTATTAATGTGATATTTATTTACTGGCCATTTCTTTATTTATTTTTTCAAATTGCTTTTCAATGATGCATTGGGATTATTGGTTAAATGGCGCAGGCTTATTAACGGTGGATATATGAACCCCCTGCCTGCAAATGTTTCAAAATAGTGATACTTCAAACCTAAATTCTGATCTCGTACACATTTCACGACATGTGCAGCCACTTTACTTGGACAAACATAACATACTTGTATTCATATTTGAGGTGTCATTTCCTCCAGGGAACGCTGCTACTTTAATATTACATGTTTTTCAACAATACCAGTCGTACAGTATATTGAGCAATACATAATCCAGAATGAATCTCCTATTATACTCATTTTCGGACAATAGACATATACACGGTCAATAGGAAGTATGTACATCGGTCTGGGTGAGTTTTCATTGATGAATATGCTGTTTGTTTTGGAACTTTTAAGGGCACATGAACACATGAACAGTAGTTGCATGGAGTGCTGGAGCCCGAAAGGGTTCACAAGTAGGACCAATAGCCCTGGGAGCTAGGTAAGTGAAATCCGTGAGAAAAAAAAACATTAATTACGGAATAACCCAGAGGCAGGGTGCATTAACACCTGGCAATGGCCCAGGGCCCAGGTTACAGCCCAGACAAGCGAGAGCATTAACGCACGCCCCGGAACCACCACCAGGCGCGAATGCAATAGATTGAGCTGTCGGCACCCTGGCATGTTGTCTGTGGTGTCAATAGCTTTTTTTTTTAATGGTGAAACGATGCTTCAGCTGTTAAAAAGCAATACAATACATAAGAAAATGGCCACCACAGAAAAAAGGCAGTGGGAACTACACTTAGCCCCTTCTCCCTTTCCATGCCGGTCACTGGTGCATTCAGGAGGAGTGATTGGATAGGGATACAGGGAGCAACAGTGAGGATGCAGGCTGTGGAAGCAATGAGTGGGTAAGAGTGGGGTGAGCGTGGGAGAGGTGTTGGGCAAGGAGAAGTGGAGAGGGGGGAATGGCCGAGGCATGGGTATCACCCGGTAGGGAAGATAGTGGTGTCCTGATAATCAGGAGGTTCGGACAATGGGCACTACCATGAGTTAAAGCCCACATTCCGGGCTCCCTCATTGACTGGGAGGCCATCATGTGTCATGTGCCAGTGCTAATAACTTTGAAAAGTATTTTAAGATGCAAATAAGACATATCTCTCAACACCTAAAATAGCCTAAAAAAATCTTATGAACTTATTAGGTGTACATTAATGAAGCTGCTAACTAAATCCTTTCCAACATAGGAAAAGCCATGTTTTAAAGACGGAAGGAAATATCTGATATTCCTCCACAGGTCTGATATCACTAGGAAGAAGATTCCAGATAGGGGGGACGAGAGCCAAGAGGGCATGTCCTCCCCAAAAAACATAGGTGAATCTAGCGACAAGCAGCCAGCACTGCGATGGTGAATGGAGTATAACTACAACAGTCACATTTCATTGTATCAATAAGAAGTGTACCAGTAGGACTATGCATGCTTCCGAACCAAGCACGGCACCATAGACTGATCTTAAGGCAGCAATGATATGGCCATCGAATCTTAATCTGAGCCAGTCCCGCACAGTAATTTTTGGAGCCCACTGATCTATGAACACCATCATTTGGCAGGACCAAAGAGACGGAATGGAAGAAATCTGGCAGTGACCAGGCGATTGTGTTTACCAGTATAAACCTTTAGAGGAAAATACAAAAGCAAGAGTATCTGCCTCAGATTCTGAGCTCAGAAAGGTTGGCATTTTGATATCACTTGACACCTTATGCACCCTTTGTTCTGTTGCAATAACCTGTTTCTCAGCGAGCCGCCTCCAACAAATGTATTTATTTTTTCCTCATCACAGATACTATTAAAAGGAAAGTAGCTGCACCTCTCCACTCTATCCCTGGTGTGGTTATAGATGCAACCTGCACAACATGTGACATCATCTACTGTCTTGCAGCTTAGCCAGTGAACTCCGCCCCCAAAAAAACGCCAGGTGCACAGTGACATAATTGTTTTGTATTTCAGCTTATATACTCTTATACACATTTCATAAGCACAACATTGCCAGTGTAGTGGTTGGAACACCCTACTTGAAAAAGTAGCAAGCCATGAGAGCTCTTTATCAGTGAGTATTTCTTTTTTAATTTAACTACTGGGACCTACAATTTTAAAACACTGTTTGATTGAAATGAGGGGTATAGCTTCTAAATAGATTGAGTAAAACATAAAACAAATAGTATTAAATAAGGGATCCAGTACCAGCTGGCGTTAAAAAGGGTTGAGCAAACGGACTACCTACCAATTGGCCGCGATTCTGCTAGGCCATTGTTGAACAACTACGGAATGGATGTGTTGCTGTGGCAATGACTCGACCCTGGCTCCTTTGATTAGCCCATAGATTTGAAAATAATAAAAGGAAAACAGGGAAACAAAATAAAACAGCATTGGTGGTCTAAGGAGGTCGGGGGGTGGGGGGTTGTTTGGAACTGTGACTGATGGAAGGACTATCTATGGCTCTCCTGGCAGAAGATCCCCTCAGAAAACAAAGCCATCTGATACCAAAGAAACCAGGTCATGTTAAGAATGCACTTGTTTTAACAGACAGAATACAAAAATGATGCAAAACAATAGGTCCTTACTGAGTGAGTTGTACACAGCAACATTTTACATTTTAAACAACATACAGCAAACAACACAAAAAGCTTGTGGGTTTTTCTTTGTCAAATTATTAGGAATCGAAGAAGCCATGTCTGTAGCCATGCTTCAGACATTATTAGTATTTATTTACTTTCGTTTTCAGACTTTATCCGGAATGAAAAAAAGGGAATTAGGCATGTGATAGCCCCCGATATGTGCTGACCTGAAATGGTCAAGAAATAGCCTACAATTAAAATAAATGTACACAAATAGGTACAGTTGCACACATTCTGATTTTACATCTCAATCAAGAGGGTGACTGCTGGGGAACAGAGGAGACGGGCTGTCAGGTGTAAGGAGAAATATTAAGTGAAGAGATTACTGGTGTTAGCACCGAGAAGGCCTTAACAATGACATGCTCCATGCACAAAGAATTATCTTAACTAATGACCGTAGAGACAGAATTGCACAAAAACCAAGGGAAACAACATTGGTCATCTGAGGGGCTGGATTTTGAAAGACTACATTTGACAGATGGTGCAAGTTTTGTTCCTGTTTTTTTCCAGTGCCACAACAAGCACTGGTCACATATCCATCTGCACTTAGATGTAGTTTGGTCTGCCCGGTTCCCTAGCGAATCAAATCAAAAATAAGTAAATTGTATTTTCTGTCAGGGAAACAAACATTTACTGTAATGGAGTACTTCTTATACATCTTGCTAAAAGCCTGAAGTACAGGAGAAGACACATGTCCATAATCTTTATCTTGATAAAAAATAATATCACAAGCATTGTTGGGGTCAGTATTACTTATATTATTCAACTGAAGTGACGCAAGACTCCATGTCTCAAAAGGCATTCTGTAACAATACCTACTGTATTACTAGTGTGTACACTAAAATAATATCATTCACGGTGTAGTTGTGAACTTATGATATATCTTCTTACATGCTCAAATAACAGTAGAAGACACGGAATAGGACGAAATTACCGAGGTGGAAAAGTCCGACCACCAAAAGTCCGACCCCCATTTATTTGCATATGTATATGTGGGGGTGGCGGGTAAAGTTAATAAAAATGTATAGGTGTAAGGTGGGGGGAAAGTGAGGGGGTCTCCCCCCACATTTAGATATATGCGAAAAAATGAAGAAAAAAACGGAGAAAAACAGACTTTTGAGGGTCAGACTTTTCCACTCGGTAATTTCACGCAGATCCGAAGACACATTTCTAATATGACATTTTTATGATTTTTTTCTTTTATTTGCAGCGATTTTATGTTATGGGCGTTTTGGGGGGTTTCTTGGCCAATGATCAACTGTAAAGAGAACCTCACGGCTAGTGAAGCTGACGTTCAGCACTTGCTCCCACTCGAAATACAAATGAAGGTGACAAAGTTTGGGGGAGGGGACAGAGGAGCAGTACCTCGCATACATCTAGGGAGAATATTTATATTGTACTCAAAAAATTGCAGGATTTGTATGAACAATAAAATAAACCCGCCGTATGCTGGCGAGGTCTGTACGGAAGAAAAATATCTTTTGTGTATAAGGACTCAAACGAACCACTCTTCTGTCCCTCTCCCACAAAAATCATCAAGGACACAACTCAAATGTTTGTAAGAGTCACTGTAGATGAGTCATGGCACCTAATGATGTTCTCTGCATAAGCCTATATGCACTTGTACAAGCTTCATACCAATGACTTTGGCAGGCTAGATGATCCAACAGTTGACTTTGAAAAAAGGGAGCAGCTTTGGGAACTGGGTTCGACCCTCGCCACCAGTGCTCCTTTCAAAAACAAAAATGTGAACCAAAGTAGCCTTCAAATGGCATACGATAACAGTAACATTGATAATAATGTGAGATGAGAGTGTTCTCCCCATCAGCCTCAGCAGACCCAATCCAAATTACATGCGGGGTACCCCAAGGTTCCTGTGTCTCACCCACATTGTATAATATATTTACCAAGCCACTCTTCGACAAATTTGACAGGCTAGGTGTCGTCTACACTAAATACGCGGACGATACCCAGATCCTCATACCATTGTCAGGCAACTTTGTTGAAGACACAGCTCTGGTAAATAGAATATACCTCCTCATCCAGGTATGGATGGCCTCACATGGTCTCTGCCTGAACGACGACAAAACTGAGATTCTGATTCTGGGTTCTGCTTCCAATCTAAAAAAAACTATGTCCCAATTACACTGCCTTTAACATCGACGGCAACATAATAAAAGTAGTAAATGAGATAAAAACCCTACGTTTTTACCTTGACTCTACACTCGCTCTAAAAAAACAAGTTAGCTCTTCGGCCTCATCAACAGCCTATACCTGCAAATTGATTAGGGACTGCAGACCAATCCTATCCTCAACAAACTGCATCACCCTTGCTAACGCCCTAATTATGTCTAAGTTAGACTATTGTAATGCCTTATACGTAGGAGCTAACAAAAAAACCATTAACAAAATACAAATCCTCCAAAACAATGCCTTGAGAGCAGCCTTGAACATTCCAAACAGAGAACACATATCGAACATTAGAAGAGACCAGAAATGGTTGAAAATTAGTGACAGGATATTACTGAAAACGGTGTCCCTCACCTTTAAATGTCTCAATAATGCCGCTCCACCCTACCTTGCTTCTAGACTAACCAGAAAACAGTCCACTCACAACATTCGATCTTCTGGCCACTCATGTCTCGAAATTCCCAGATTCAGACTCGCCAAAGCCAGCGGAGGCAGCTTCCCAGTTAAAGCGGCATCCCATTGGAACGCACTCTCAGTCAGCCTTAGAGTAGAACAACCCTACACCAGCTTCAGACGCAACTCTCTGAACTGGATCCACTCCAAGGACATCTGAAATCTACCTCCCACCTGGATTCCCAACAACTGAGTACTCCCTCGATCCACCAGCACTCACAACTGCAGACTCTCAGCCTCTAACATTCCACATTCCACACTTGTCACTTGTGTCACTATTATCTGCTATACCTGCCAATATTATGTGCCATATCCCTACACCAGACTTGTACCAACACCCCCACGAACCGCTTCTGCATTGTATGTACCTATTGCATGTTGCCATGACCTGTACTTATCCCCGCGAACCGTTCTGCCTTGTATATACCTACTGCATGTTGCCATGACCTGTACTTATCCTTAGACTGTAACCAAGCTTTGAATCTTCTTGTAACTGTTGCGCCCGGCTACCCGAGGGTTTTGTGCGCATTATCAAATAATAAACAAACAAACAAACAAACATATTGTGAGGAATCTGAGGGTGTCCTCACTTCTTTCCCCAAGATATCCTTCTCACAGGTGGCCAGGGAAAGGGGGTGGTTATGTGAGGGAGGACTACCTGGGTGGAGGAGACTTGGAGAGAGGAAGTGAGGCACCCTTGGGTGAAATGCGCTATCCCCAATTCCCCTTTCATAATGAGTCTGCCATCCCCCAGACCTTTATAGGCTTTCGTCAGTCCCTTCCCTATTTTCCATGTAAATTATACCCCAATAGACACCAGTTAGGCACTGGGATTAGGAAGAGTCAAAGAAGTGTAATACATCCTCTTTTTATTGACTCACACACACACACACACCCACCCACCAGTTAGGTACTGGGATGAGGAGGAGGCTAGCAAGAGCAGCACAGAATGCCCAAGCCGGCTGTGTGTGGTCTAGTCCTTTTTGGACAAATCAACCTGTTGGAGGTTTAAAATCAGTAAGAACACGGAAAAAGGTGTCAGCTATGGAAGCAGGTGTACGGACTGCTGGAGGAGCGCAGACCTCTCCTGGAAGGCGGCGTGGCAGATGGAGTTCTCGAGAACCCTGGTTCGATGCCGAGCATATGCAGCGGGAAGCAAGGCTGAAGGAAGCTGGAGGCCTGTGACGAGCTACAGAAGGGGAGCTGACGTGACCAGGCAAAGCTTCGGAGTGAGGACTGAGCTGCGAGAGAAGCATCAGCGGCAGGAGCGAAGCAACATAGAACCACTGTAGAGACAAAGTGAGGCGCTGCATGAGAGTGAGAGCTTGTGGCAGCCGGAAACCTAACTACAACGCTGTAAGCACCGACATGTGAGTCAACCTAGGCAGGGGGACACTGAGATAGCAGGCGAGCATGCCAGTCCTGAGAGAACTTTATTGAATGCCGATCTAAATGAAAGCAAGTACTTTTGAATACCGATCTGAATGCAAGAAGGTTTTTTTGCAACAAGTGAATAGTGGCAAACCAAGCAATGGTAAGCATCATGAGGATGTGAAATGTGAAATACCCTTTCACCTGGTAGAAGAGTAAACCAGGCACCACTGTAGAGTTGAAACAGTGGCAGTGTGCACACAAGAAAGAAAAGGCGAGTAAGGTGTGTCAGTTGCGTGATCTGTACAGGGTGGACCGTGTGATCCAATACCTGCCCCTTGACCTAGGACACCTACCTATGGAAACACCACTTAAAATACCTGCAGAGAAACTTTTGATTGAATATAAAGGAAATGTTAGGTGAACTATTGTGAACTGTTGTGAAACCAGAAGAGCTCGGACATATCACAAAGAATCGTGTTTTGAAGAATTTGAAAGACTTGTAAGCTTGGGAAAGGGAACCCCTTTGCATTGTGAACTATCTCAAATCTTGGGGAAGGGACCCCTTGGCAAACTAAGAGCTGGAAGAAGCTCTGTACGGTTATTTGAACACTTAATATTTTGATGCTGAAATCCCTACATATTCTATACAAATAGATGCGAGAGCAAGCATAGGTTCTGGACACAGATGGATTTGTACTTTGGACTTCCTGACGTAGACTCGCCTTAGTTTCATTTCGATAGGGAAATCCCACCTTAGCATAGGGCAATCTAGGCTTTTTTCCAAACCTTTTTTCTATTTAATAAAAATGTGTAGCCCAAACTTCAGTTCAGTTGTCTGTGTCTACCTCATAATGCCTTTACACTATCTACACATTTAGTTAATTTGATGGAACTTTGAAGCATGGATTTGGCGCATGGCATGACTATAGTGTCTGAGTTTGCCAATTGCCCTACAAACTTTGGTTGCCCAGCAGAATTAACACTGGGTACTGGGTAAATGTACACGTTATTCATTAAGTCTACTGGTTCCTTGCCTAAGTCTGTGTTTGTTAGTATTTAGTAGCTACCACATACCTCAGACCCAGAAGGCTGTGCCGCACCTATACTTCTCAACCTCTCAGCAGCCTTTGACACCATTGTCCACTGCACCCTCAAGGACAGACTCCACTCCCTCAGCATCAGAGATACAGCATTGAAGTGGATAGCCTCCTTCCTCTCCAAAAGATCCCAAATTACACACATGCCTCCCTTCTCCCTGACTCTGTGCCCTATCACCAATGAAGTACCACAGGGCGCCTCCCTATCACCCCTGCTCTTTAACCTCTACCTGAGCTCCCTCCATGCTCTTATCCATGTACACGGCTGTCTTTCACCCAAATCATCTTCAAGATCCCAAAGGACACCTCCAACCCCTCCCCCGACCTTGTTTCATGCCTCGCTCAAATCGACTAGTTGATGAGGGCTACCCTCCTTCTCAACCCCAGAAAAACTGAAATCATGATCTGTGGGAAGACTGCCCTCTTTCGCCACCCTCCCCTAGGCTGTCCTCATTAGGTAATTCCCCCTGCCTCCACCAACACAGTAAATAACCTTGGATGCACCGTGGAAACAGATCTGACACTATCACATCACATCAACTCTGTATCAAAATCCTACTACTACACCTAAGCATTCTCAGATGCAACTTCCCCTACCTCTCCTACCCTCCCAGAGTTGCTGCAGTCACGGCAATCGTCTTGTGCATTACAGGAGGGGCTGGAGAACAGAGCAAAGATGTGCTATCTAGCCCCCTTGCCGACATTAGTGTTGTCACATTAGTGACTTTGCTGACACTAATTTATGACTTCCTCCCAGCAGCCACATCATTGTTGGGAGCGCATTTCACAAAGACGGATGGTAAAAGACCAGTGTTGGTGAAATGCTCGAGTAAAAAATAACCATTTCCATTCGTGTTTGGGGAAAAGAAATGCAAGTGTGACAGCCATGGTCTAAACCACAGCAGTCAGCACTTAAACAAAAAAAACATGAAAGTGTCATTTCTGACCCCATCATGATCTTTTTTCAAGTGTGACTTTTGTGCCTCCTCCTGTGTCTGTTTTAAAAGGCACAGGGCTGACCCTCATTTTAGGGCATTTAAAAGCACCTCCTGTTTGTGAATTCAGGATATACTCTTAAATGGCCAGAAATGCCCTTTTATTTGCGCAAATGCGCTAACGGGGAAAAAAGGGCATCTGATGATTTAGGGCATTTAAGATGTGCTCATTCAGGTGTCCTTTGTGAATTGGGCTGCTGGTATTTTTGCTGAAAGGGAGGAGATGCGCCTGCATCTTGAAAAAATCTTGTCGGTTGAAATAAGAGAAAGCCAGAAAGAAACTCGTGGAAAGCAAGTTGGTGGGAGCAAAACTAGTTCAGAAGAAATTATCAAAGTTTTCAGTGAAAGGAGTAGTGTTAACTAGTGTGGGGGGGGGGGGTGATTACTCAAGAAGCACAGCAGGTACAGACAATGGCTGGTAGAAACTTTGCAGAAGGTGAGAATATAATTATTTCATCTGAGAACGAGGAAGTGCACCAAGAGGCAGAGGGTTCCGATTTCAGGCTCCACCTGGATGAGGATTTAATGGGGGACAACCTAGGTTCGGAGGACAGGTCCAGCAGTGCTGGAGATGTGGAAAAATGGGGCACATTTCCCAAGTGTGTAGAAGCAGGGGATGGATGCAACAGAATTGGCGGGATGCAAGGGGAGGACTGCATATCCTTCACTGCATAGCACAGAACCACCCGAATATTATGCTGAAGATCATACACAGTATCAAACCCAAGTGTCACAAATGCAACCTGCACAACAGAGAAGGCCAATGCAAATGCAACAAGCACTGATGCAAACACAAAAATCCCCCATGCAGACACAGCAAATACCAAGGCAACCACAGAACACAATGACATTATGGTACGCAAACCCAGGCCCCAGATGCCTGCACCCAGATAGGGAGTGTGCCCGTGGTGGGAGGGAACCCTTTCACCAGTACAGGAATTAACATATACCCACAATAGGACAGCCCACAGAAAGTCTTGATGTGTTCCATCCTATTAGTTACACCAGACACACAAGAGGATCCGAGAGTCGGGGTAATCATAGGTGCCAAAACATTTTCTTTGTTGATACAAGGGCCACCAGGCCCTGTGTTAGGGAGGGACGGGACCCAATGCCAGGCATTGCCATTAATGCACAAGGTTTTTCTGGGGCGACAAATATGGTTCCCTTTACTGGTGACTTACCTATTACTATAAGAGAGCATGACCTTTCCATGCCATTATTGTGCTCCTGTAAAACACCAGTGAACATACTAGGGAATACTGACCAGGGAATAATAGGTTCTGCTCCAGGGATTCATTATATAAATGTACAAGAATTAATATCAGCATTTTATGGCCAGAAGGCGCAAAGGGGTTTGCCATTGGACCTGGAAGTCTTGCTTTATGGAGTACACATATTGTTAGCATGGCTTCCCAGAATAAGAGGCAAACCGTTGCGGCTACCCGTAGAGCTTTTGTTCAGATCAAAAGTACCCATGGATGAGGAAGAAGGACAAGTGATTACAATAGTGACAGAAGACAGGGTGATTTTCATGGTATTGATGATGAGGGAATAAACTGGAGGACAGTGATAACTCTTGATGAGGGACTCAGATTGTCTGACTTGACAGATGCAGACTTATTTACAGGTGATGACTCAGATGACAAGGTCATGTTTAATATAAGCCTTACCTACCAGCTTAAAATTGAGAACAGAGAAGTGCCACAGAAAATGTAATTGATAAAAAAGATACTGGGCCTCATTTTAAGTTTGCCAGTCCGGAATCAAGGGTGCTGGTAAGCTCACTGGCACCCTTGATTCCAGACCGACAAACTACGAGTCTGCCTGCCATGGCTGCTGTGCCGAACAGGTCTGACCCTGCCCGGTGCAGAGG
Source organism: Ambystoma mexicanum (assembly GCF_040938575.1). Classification (NCBI taxonomy): domain Eukaryota; kingdom Metazoa; phylum Chordata; class Amphibia; order Caudata; family Ambystomatidae; genus Ambystoma; species Ambystoma mexicanum. The sequence goes on along the minus strand of NC_090922.1, from coordinate 638,160,031 downwards.
CCACGGTAGGCAGACTGGTGATTGAAGCACTGGCACTGTTATAAATGGTGCTGGTGCTTCTGTGTCCCCACTCCCATAGAGTCCTAAAGGACTCTATGGGAATGGGGACTTACATTTTTACTGGCACCTGACGTCCTGGCCACTAGACTCGTAATGACCCTGTGGCACCGGGAAGTCAGGCGCCAGTAAATCATTATGAGTCTGGCGGCAACCCGCCGGTAACACTGGCAGGGTTACCACCGGACTCGTAATGAAGCCCACTGTCTTTCCTCCAGGAAGATTTGGCACAGGCACCAAGCATGTTTTGGACCAGTAGTTCATATGATGTCTGCCTACTAAAAGGAGTAGGGGCAGTCAAAATTAAATTGAAACCAGCAGCTATTTTGCCGTGGGTAAGACACTACCAATGTCAAGAGAAGCATATGAGGGAATTTATTATACCATTTCTACTTTAGTGCAACAAGTAATGCTAGTGCCATCAGAATCCCAAAGCAACACAGCGATGTACCGAGTAAAGAAATCGATGGGTGGGGTCATGGACATTTATTCAGGATCTACGCCCCTAAACAATATTGTTGAAGCAGAGTTCCCATTGGTCCCAAACCGAGCCATGCCATCGTGTAATATCCCGTCCAGAGCTCAATATTTCACTTTGATCAATTTAAAAAATGCATTCTTTTTGATCCTCCTTCATGAAGACCAAGTGGAAACATACAAGGCTTCCTCCGGGGTCCTATGAGTCCCCCTCAATCCTCAACTGAGTGCACGTACACCTTGACAGTATAGTGATACAATATGTATATGACGTTTTGGTGTAAAGTGAGACAGAGTAACAGTGCAGGAAAGATTCAATACAGTTATTGACAGTCTTGCCAGAGAATGGGTATAAAGTAAACGAGGAGAAATTACAATATTGCCAGAAAGAAGTCATGTACATAGGTCAGTTAATAAGCCCAAAAGGAAGGAAAGTGACCCCTGAGAGAGCAGAAGCAATTATGAAACAGTCAGACCAAAAACAGTGTGGGAAATGCAACAGTTTCTGGGCCTTTGTACTTACAGCAGGACATGGGTCTTTGACTACAGTACATATGTCAGACCACTCTAAAAAGGACTCAAGGATGCACATAGAGACAGTGACATAGCATGGACAGGTGATATTATAGAAGCCTTTGATGAGTTAAACATGTCAATATGCACAGCACCCATGTTAGGGATACCTGAGTCCAGTGCAGAATTCTTTCTATTCTCCCATTCAAATAGAGCAGTAATGACAGCAGTCCTCACAAAAAACTACCCTGGGACACTAACTACTAGCATTTTAGAGTGGGATCCTAGATCCAGTAGTGGGAGGTCAGTATCCAAGTGAAGAAACATTGGTGGCGGCAGCCTTTGCAATTGAAAAATCTGCCAGTATTACAATGGGCTGTACAATAACGCTATATGTAGAACATGCCCTCTTTGCCATCCTTGAAAAGCCTAAAAGTACATTAACCACACAGAGAGCCTTTGGTTATGAGGTAATTATATCAATTCCAGTGATCAAAATTGTCAGGTGCAGAGTAGTGAATCCAGTCAGATTTGTAGCAAAGCCAGAAGAGGAAGGAGATAATGTGCAGGATTCCACCAAGTAAACTGAGTACTGTGATGAGATACCACACTTTAAAGAAAATGCCGTAGGAGGGGGATCAACCCTCTTCATTGACAGTTCATCGTCAATTGAACAAAGCACAGGTGAAAGGCACACAGGCACAGGAGTGGTAAAAGTAAGACTGAATGGCAACTTTGAGAGAGTGGAAAGTGCAAGATTGCCTCTGCAGTTGTCAGCACAAGCAGCAGAATTGGTAGTGCCCATTTTGGCACTTGAAACGCAGAAGAGGCAGTAACAGTGTATTCTGATTCTGCCTAAATGATGTCAAAAGTACATGCAGGACTATTACGTTGGAAGAGGTGTGGCTTCTTACGCGCAGATGGCATGCCAGTGCAACATGTGCCACTATTGGACAGGCTCATAACACACTACAGCTCCCATCGGCCATCGCCATTTTGAAGTGTGCAGCCCACACTAATGGTACGGCCTTCATTTTTTGTGGCAACAAGGGTGTTGATTTAGAAGCGAAAAAAACAGCATATTTGCCTGAAATATCTGAATTTGATACTGCACCAAATAAATACACACAAGCACAAAATATGGTAATGAAAGATGATTTTAGTACACTACCCATAGCCCAAATTATTGAGTTGCAGGGACAAGCCCCACCAGAAGAGAAAATATTGTGGAACTGGATGCTCATTGATCCCCACAGATGCAACGTGGTGGCAGGACACCACCGGGAAACCAAATATGCCCCTGGGATTGCTTAAAGTAGCATTAGATCAATTACACCACCCAGCAAATACAACACAAGAGTGTTTTACAACTTAGATCTCGGAAGAATGTTTCAAGCTCAAATATCGCAAAATATGTTGCTGCCTTTATTTTAAATTTCTTGACCTGCCAACAGTATACTGTGGGGCACACACTGCAAAGGATGAGAGAAGCAATACCCCATCCTACTGGACCCTTCCATAATTTGCATATTGACTACGTAGATATGCTTCAGATATGTAAGGGCTACTGATATATGCAAGTAGTTGTGTGTCTTTTTTCCTGATAGGTTGAGGCAATCCATGAACACATGCTGATGCCACATGTGCTGCGAAGTTCCTCGTATATGAGGTCTTCCAGAGGTGGGGAGTGTGCAGAATGTTCCGGTCTGACAATGGACCACATTTCATCAATTAAGTCTTTAAGCACATCACGATTCTTTTGGGAACTAAGCACAAATTCTCTTCCTCTTACCACCTGTAAGCCAACAGTCTTTGTGAGCACTTCAATGGCCTCCTCAAAGAACACATTGAAAAGCTAAAAGTGATCCTGAAAAAAGGATGGCTCTATTGCCTACCACAAGCCCTCTTTACATGACATAATCAGCCCAGTTCAGCCAATCACCCGACTCCTCACGAGCTGGTGATGGGATGCCATATGCGTGTACCTCTTCCTCCTTCCACTAGAGTGCAAACTGATGCCCATAGTATTGCAAAGGTACTTGGAAAGGAAATGCATGATTACTTGGCTGCCTTGATGGTGAGTGTTGCTTTTATGTCTCAATAGCTTCCTGCATGGCAGGGAGATCAAAGAAGATTTATCAAGACAATGAACAAATTGTTTGTGCAACAGTTTGAAAACCCCTATTGTTGTATATGCGAGACAAGGTAATCATTAAAGATTTGTGCAGCGATTGCACAAGCCACATTTTGAAGGACCTTACTTAGTGGAGTGTTTGAGTCCCACAGCTGCAAAAGTGCAAGGAATGCATACCTGGCTGCACCACAGTGATGTTAAACCCTACAAAAGAGTGCAAATCAGAACAGGCCCTCGTGGACATAGCAGATGGACACAGATTGTTCAGTATAACGACAGTGATTCTCTCTGCTATTATCCTCCCCAGATTACAGACTACTAAAAACGCAAAGTGGCTGCAAATCACAAGACACAAGTTGTTACAAACAATCAACAAAACAGTGAAGGGCTTTAACACCATAAAAGAGGAGCTGAGGGCAATAAGACTCATGACTCTCCAGAACAGGTATGTCCTTGATCTGATAATGGCCTATGAAGGTGAAGTATGTGCAGAAAATGGCCCTCTTGCTGCACGTGCCTTCCCACCCACGATTAGGAATATGGGAACCTCACAGAGGCATTAACTCTGTTAACAGATCTACATACAAAAATGAACAAGGAGGTGGAGGACATTCTAAATGATGACTGGCTTTCTTGACTATACCCCTGGATCCCCTCCTGGCTGGCTAACACATTCAAAATAGTACTGGCTTTACTGGTACTAGTACTACTAGGCTTCAGCACTTTGAGAATAGCCATAAACCAATGCAACAATTCTGACAAAAAGGCAGAAGGAATGCAAATAGTAATACATGTGGATGCTCAAGCACACGAATATACACATACCGACAACCTACCTCACATCCACATAAGAGAAAACCTTATCGTCCCTTCAGGGTCAAAATGTACTTATCTCCAGGACCCTTGCAATTACATTGGACAATGGGTATTTTGCACTGGAAGGGGAGTGCTGCTATATGTTCTGGAGTGTGGACAAACACATAAAACGTGCTGGTGAATTGAGGGGGATAAGTAAAATATGGCTACCCAAGGTATCCTGTGCAGAGGAAGGCAAGAATGAGGGTGTGGTTGAAAATTCGATCATGGAGGGAATGTTGAGAGACAGATGAATACGTAATTTATGGCAACTGTCCCATGCCCACCCTATACCGTAAAAGCCAGAAATGCTGTTCACTGAGACAGCTGCATCACCCATACCGCAAAGATGTGGAGCAAATGACGAAACCAATGTTAGCTAAAGATGATGAGAATTACCAGATTTGCGATAGAAATATGCACGCAACCATTAGCCATGAAGCACACGTGCACACAACACGAAGAACATGCACTAGGTCAATTATGCATTTATACATGAAGAATATCACTTGCAATCATATAGATACAAAGAACATAACGTAAGCAATGTATATGCTTAAATGCAACACAAACGATATATGTATATGGCTTGCAAACATAGAAATGTAACTAATCAGTAGCCATCATTTCTAAAATGGAAGTCGCAGCATCTATTGAAATGAATAGAAGACCTTTAGGCTTCATGAAAACTTAAACTGCTGAATTCACTGAAATACACAGTCATGCAGGGCGCAGGCAGTAGTTGTGTGGCCCCTTCCAAGGTTACTGGAAGATTAGGGAGGGTTTGGGCAGTCCAGAAGAGAAAATGAGATAACAATTCCCAAGGCACAATACATATTTCTCTAAGATTTATCAAAGAACAACTAGCCTTTGAACGTCAGGTGCCATTTAATTATAAGCCAAAGCTTTATGAAGAACGGATAGACCAAGTCTCTAGTGGTTAGAAAGGTAAAACCTCAATAAATGCAGGGTGAAATAAGTCAGAACATGGTCCTCTCACACAGAGCCCATAATTCAAGAACAGGGTCTATTCATTAAGGCCAGACACAGATAAACACCTGCCTAAACTCCCTACATATACTCAGATGCAAAGGTGCCCAGGAAGTTCAACTACAAAGAGGTTACTTTGGCTCATAGCCTGGAATAAGGGATAGTGTATAATTTAATTGGAAGAACACAGGTCCTGAGTTTTTCTTCCCCTTGGCTCATGTGTAGATGACCTGTCAATTGTTCAAGGTTGGAAAGTAAGGCACCAACCAATAGAAATTCTCAGTGCTGTGTTGCCCCGTATATGTTGCATTGAAAAATGTACTACTTTAAAGATGACATGTATTCTTTATTATCAAGTTAGAGGGTGTTACAGTTGGAGCCATCAGATAAAGTATAGCCAGTGAAAAGACTAATCCCTGTAGTTTACATATGTATACAATTCCCTTAACCACTCCCCATACATTGTAGGTTTTTGTAACCAAGATTGTGATGTGATGTCAATGATGATGTATTATCTGTTTTTAAACTACTGTCATGCTTGAGAAAAGCTTAGAGCTTCAAGACAGTATTTACATTTATGCTGTCCCTGCTTTGTGTGGCTTGTTAATAAAGTGGGTTTTGCCATTTACTTTGACTATTTCCGTTATGGAGTCTGGGATTTCCCGGCCTACCATATTTGCTTAAACTGGGGGTTTCCAGACCATTATTAAAGTATGCTATGGGTGTATTTCAGTTTTTCCTGGCCAATCACCTACCGAATAATTATAAATAATTACAGGAGAGGATAATTAAGATTATGAGATCATTGGTGGGGAGGATGGAAGGCACAGTTCCTGAGGTTGTTCACTTCCGAACAGTTCCTTAAATGGGCCGGGGCCATCCGAGGTCGAGCCCTGGCGGTCTCCAAAAAGTGAGGCTGAGCCTGGGCCCTGACGGGGCCCCCGGTCCCACCATGCCACAGAGGGACATTATCCCACCACGGCCGCAGCAGCAATGGGAGATGAGCAAACTGCCATGATAAAGTCAAGCAGCTATGACTGACAGAAGATTCATCACCCAAGATGGAGGTCAATATGGAACAACACTATTGCCCCACAGAATTTGTTTCAGTATGCTAATTTGTTCTTCTTTCTCCTTTTAGCTCTACCGCAGGTCTTACACTTTCACCCTACCATTCACTGTTTCTTTCTTCTTCTCTACTTTCTCCAAAAACTTAGAGACTTGCTTACTTGAAATATTGGTATATGGATGAATGTATTTTGTGTTTACATTTTGTAAAATATGGTTTTACCTTCATCACAAGGTGCAAATATAACCCATGACATATTATTTAACTTACTGAAGAAATAATACAGAAAACATATTTATTTTTTCCTATGTGTACAGAGAGTGTTTTTACATTCGATGATGGTAAGTGGGACAATGAAAGAAAATCCCCAATCTAAGTGAATCAGATACAAAACTATGATCAATGTTTTTTTCTATTTTTCCAGTAGTAGGCTCCCTTTGTTTTTTGTCAGAAGTACCAGCCAGTCACAGCATCGCGCAAACTCCAGTTTGCGCAATGCTGTGACTGGCTGGCACTTCTGTCAGTCACAGCTGCAAGAAACCCAGTGTCTCCAAACTAACTTCCTCTCGTGACCCCTCCCGAGGGGTCAGGAGAGGAAGTTACATTCCATTTGTTGCCTGGGGCTCGGTGATCTAATCTGCTCTGCAATGCACAGAGCAGATTAGAACACCAAGACCCCAGTTTCGCAGACGGAAAAAAACGCCTTGGGCTCGGTGAACTAATCTGCTCTGCAGCGCACAGATCACCAAGCCTAAGGTGTCTTTGTCTGTCGGGCATCAAATGGGAATTTTCAGGGGATACTAGCAGCCTCAGGTACATGTTAATGAGCCACATGATTAGTGTTGATCCTTGTCACACCTCACATCTCATTAGTCTGGGGTCATGTCAAATGACCCAGAGATACTTGTGCAGTGCAGTTATTCAGAGAAGAGGGTATGCATTCTAGTAATATCCTGACATGCTGGTGTTCAACTGCAGTTCTAGCTGCAAAATCTTGTGGTCGATAGCGTTGTAAGCTAGCGGCCAGTCAAGTTGTTTGAGGCCGACTGCTTTGTTGTCATCCTGGTGTTTTAGTATCTCCATCCAAATGTTTAGCAGTGTTGTTTTAGTGTCTTTCGATGGTCTAAAGCCTCATGGATTATCGTGTCAGAAAGAGTTGTGCTCTCTGCAGGCTTGAAATCTTTAGGGGATTAGGTTTTCCAAAATTTCTGCCTGCAGCGGGATGTTTGATTTTGAATGGAAGTTGGCTAACGCCAGTACAGTGAACACAGGATTTCTTGCGAATCAGAGTTATGGTCACTGTCTTCGGAGGTTCGGGACGGATTCAAGCAATGCAGAAGGAGGTCAGTGATGGGGCGAGTGTGGTTTCTTCTCTTTCTAGAGGATTTCCTGGGTTTTTTTTCTATGTGGGCATTGGCCGCTGTGAGTCCTATTACTGTTTAGATCAGGTTGTGTGCTATGTAGGCCAGACCATTTTTACATGTTCGTCTTCAGGCCATGCCCATCATGCAAGTCATGCCCCCAAATTAGGGTTCCCTTCAATTTCTTACACCCCTTAAAGCACTGCTTCCGAGTCAAGGGTTCTAATTGCTAGACCATCAACGCTTTTGGTATTCAGTGCCCTAAAATGCTTTTGTGGTTGCGGCAAGTGCACCCGTGGGATTTGTGGGCAAGTAATGCAGGTGCATATGCTTTGACCACTGTTGTATGGCAAGGAGGCCTGCAGTGGTGAAACAACAGCCTATGTATCTGACCTGAATCAGGTTAGTTTGGTTGACAAAACAGTGGTGTGATGTGGCAATGAAATGTCTGATTTGGGTGTTTCAAAAAGCGTAATATGTCTGAAGGTTGCCCTTAAGTCCAAAAGTCCCCCCATCTGCGGTTTCAGTCAGAAAATGGAGTGCACAGAGCATCCACATTTCTTTTGTGATGGACAGGTTCTTAAAGTTGGAGGTCAAAAGGCCAGGCGTCAGAGTATTTCGAGACTTTGGGCCTCATTACAACCACGGCTGTTCGGTAACTACGGTACCGGTAAGCATGCCGGTACCGTAATTCCGGGACCGCCATACTACGTGCTCTGTTTTTCCGGGTGGGTTTTTCCTGGCGGGTGTAATGGCACGTCGGATGCACCGACACAACTCTGCATGTGCCGGTGCATCCGACGTCCCCATCCCCATTCAGCCCTATGGGGCAGAATGGGGATCGGGACACCCTTGATTCTGGCACCCGCAAATGGGCAATTACCGGGTCCGCCGAGCTCGGCATGACCCGGTTCTTGCCCATTTGCAGATGCTGGAAAAAATGCAACTCCGGCAGCAGCCGTGCCGTTTTTATCGGCACGGCTACCGCCATAGTTGTAACGAGGCGCATTGATTGAACCACTTCTTCTACTATAGTGGCTACTGGTGCAACAATCGGCTCCCACCCAAACATGGGAGGATTTGATATCAGTGAGTATGTTAAAAAAAGATTAAAACAATTAATCGAGCCTGCTAGAGGATACACGTAAACATTAAACAAAAGAGGCACAAGCGTTGCATCGACCATAATAGTAGAGGGAAAGAAGATAGCCAGCCATGCAAAGGCAGTGCCCGTGTTGGGAGAGGGGTCGTCGCCCCCCCCCCATTTCCTAATCCTTCCTCCCTATGTCTCCAGTGAGCCCCCTGGTTCCCAAAAGGCTGCCCTGGTAGCTGGTGCTTTATTTTTATTTTTTATTAAAAAAAGGAGCACTCAGGATTATGCTTTGGTGTGCTGGGCAATCAGGTGTTCTCCCACTGCCGAGTGCGTGTCCCTTGAGTTCAAATTGTTCCAGGGCACTGATTGCCAGCCAATCTATGCCACGGCACTGCCTCCGTGCTAGATGAGATGACGATGGTGTGATACCAAAGGTACATTTTCAAAAGTTTATGTATGCGTGGCGCTTAACTATAAATCATACGCGCGCGCGCGCGCGTGTGTGTGTGTGTATGCACAAGGGTTTTCAGAGTGTCTGCGTCTATGCACACGCTTTTGTGTGTGAATGAGTGTAAGCGTGAGCAAGAGTATTTTACTGTGTGTGTTTCAGGCTTTACAGCCTTTTCATCCCTCAACCCACGGACAGACCGTGTTTCTCTATCAGCTTTCAGTGTGCTTTCCCATCCCGCTAAGATGATTCCGGCGGGATACTGGCAAAACTGCCTTACCGTTTCCGCGGTCCGATATACCGGTATTATTGGGATATTACGGGCAGCAGAGACGCCGGTAAGTTCCCATTCCAGAAGTCAAACGTGCATTTCTTCAATGGTGGTTTGTTTTAGTTCTCTTCATTATTCTCTCTGTCACCTGTTCTGCTGGCACATGCCTAACGACTGATCAAATGCATTGTACCATGATTTCTGTTCATGATTCCAACCTTTATGTTTTGCTCCTACTGCCAGTACTGAAAGTCATAACAGTATTATTATTGCTGTATGTGTCGCCTTTTCCTGTGCCCTTTCCACTGGAGGTCCCAGCCCGCTTTGGCCATATACTTCAGTCCAGTTCCTTTCTCACTCCCATCCACAGATATTGTCTAGTCTTGATACACTGTCCTACCACTGGGTCAGCATTGAGCTTTGGCTGGCCCATGCAATAGTCTCGAATGCCTTGCTTTAAGCTCTGCTTGTGGACCAATCCGCCCTAACAGGAGTTGAGGATGGCACCGCAGCTGATGCTGCATGGACTGGCATAATGCAGGCCATCACAGGCAGCAAACGGTTTTGAGGGAAACAGAATGGTTATCTCATTAGCAGGGAAGGTGAGTATTAGAGAGGCAGGCCGGGCGATATACACAGGATAATATTACTTCTTGGTCTGATACCGTGTCAGGTTATTTTCATGGGGAGAGGAAGAGGGTTTTTCCCAGACCCTTACTTTCTACCACTCATTTGTAAACAAGTGGACTAAGACAGCCACGAGGAAAGAAGGGTTATTCTGTTCAGCAACACCCATGATTATAATCCTGCTTCTTAAATATCCCCCAAGGTACCTGCATTTGGATGCAGTTCTTGACCATATTTCTTGTTCACTTAATGAGCAGGAATGAGAAACGACCAAAATCCTCCCGTAAATTGACCAATACGGTACCTGAGGTGGGGGGCGCCCCCCAGCACCCTCGGGGCACTCTGGGAGCATGATGAGCTTGTTTCTGGAGCTGCACTGACAGGACGGTGAGGGGTTGTCTGGAGTCCACTGGTGGGTCAACAGCAAATTGGTGACACTGGCAGAAACTTGAGGCAAGATCCATTCATTTGAAGTATTCTTGCAAGGGTATTTCCTAGAAAACAAAATTAGATAAAAACTTGCAGTTTAAAGCAATGATCTTCTGGCTAAATTATAAGTCTTCACAATGAGACACAGATCCTAATAAGGTTTTTTTTGCTTTTCCTTTTATGTGTTTATCACTTCCTCTCCAAAATACCAACCATCTCGGATAAAGCTGTTTATTTTCTTTTATAAACGTGTATTGATATTTTCAGAAAAACAGTGAAAATAGGACATATTTTGGTACAGTAGATCGGTGATCAGGCATTTTAACCAGCAGTTAATGTTAAGGGAAAAACAAACTGTACATTTTGGACATATGTGTGAAACCGCCCCCTTCAGGAAAATCATCATCAGTGAAAGTATTTGGACTCCGGCAATCCTGTACGATTCGAAACCTTCCCAAGAATTCTTCACACAATCCCTTCCGTGGGCTACATTTACTACAATTCCTCCCACCTTTCCAAAATCTTACTGTGTTTATTGGGGCGACACATTATTTTACCCACTCTTTGTTGCAAATACGTCTTTTTCCATATTTTCCTTCTAGGGGTCACTATCCGGGATTGTGATTAACCACCATTTAGCGGAAATATCCCTTTTTATGATTGGCATGGCTGCAGAGACACAGTGGTGTATTCCTAGCGAGGGCCTACGTCTTCTCAGATGCCACATAGGACCAGCTTCAGATTGCGATCAGGTGTTTCGCCACTCTAGGCACAATATCATATATTTTACCCCGGCAATGTTGCACCTTGGGAAACACATAGCCAGTATACCAACACTCTCCCTATCTATCTCCTGCTCACCCTTTCTCTGTGCTCACCTTTTCTCCCTGTCTCTCTCGATGGACCTCATTCCAAGTTTGCCGGTAATTCGCTGGTAATTTTGCCGAATCACTGCCAAAATCGGATACTGCTACCCCACTCGGTCCTCTGGGTTTACGACGGGATTACAAGTGGCTTTAGGGTGTTGTTAGACCCCATTTGTGGAGTCCAAAGTGCTCCATTGGTAATTTTTGGCAAAATTACCATCAGCAGAATTACTGAGTTATAATTCTGCCGATTTTGGGAGGAAAAGTGGATGATTTCTTCCAGCGTGATGCTGGAGAAAATCCTTCACTTTTCCTCCCAAAATCGGCAGAATTACCACTCGGTATTTCCACCAGTGTTAATTCCAGGAAAACATGTAATTTGGCAGTGCGGGAAAAATTGAGGTAATTCCGTTTCTGACAAAAAAAGTGTTGGTAATGGAATTACCACCACCTTATTGCCACACCGCCAAACTCGTAATGAGGCCCATAGTGTCTCTTACTATGAGGGTCAGAATAGCATTGCCGAGTGCATGTTTGCTAAAGCCACCCCAGCAGTTCCTGAAAAATACATAACTAGAGGGGAAAAAGAGATTTTTTTGCAAATGGAGCTCCACGCCCCCCCAAGAAAAGGAAAATATTTAATTGTGCTAAACTTGATATTTTTAAAATGTTTCTATGTTCAATACTCATAGTCACTTCCAGTATATATTCTAGTCTTGGTAAAAATGTTACACTTTTCTTACTGATCAAATCACATTAGCAAAACTTAGAATGATAGAAGGTCATTATTCCAAGATGGGCAGTCTGATACACTCTGATGGAGTCTTTCATAATACTGCTGTGACACAGGGGAAGGGACAAAAAGCACCAGTGAGGGTTCCAGCCTGCCTTGCATAAAATCAGCTTTTGGGAGCATTAGAATGACCACAGTTCTTGATATTTGACTAATAGATCGGTTATAAGAGAGTTGTCTGCTTGCCGGTCAAGTGGCACAGCGAGCAGAGCGCTCGTGCAAAGCTTGCTAACGCAGGTTCGAATCCCAGCAAGGCCAAACTCATCTTTCCAAGGTCGATAAATGAGCACCACACACTGTGGGTAATAATAAGCAGCGCTCAGGTACCTGAGGGTTCGCAGCGCTATATAAATGCCAAATTATTGAATCACTTAGTACATAATCCACACTGGGCTTGGTGTACATTTTATTTTTCACCACACTCACCCTAACTTTAAAATGTTTGTAACACTGAACCATGTACACTGATTCTGGCAGACCCAATATTAGGCTGTGAGTACAGAAGGGTGACAATAGTGGTCAGGCCTTTAGGGTCCACGGCCTGGCTAGGGGAAACCTTTCCTTTCCATGTATCAGGTTTTCACACACCACTAAATGCCACATTTCACCGTCTTCTAATTACTGTAATATCTATAGCCATTTGTATCACCCAAGTTAATAGTACTCAACCAATCCACCATGGAAGGATGAAGAGCTGAGCCAGTCCTGCTGAGATTCGAATTTGTGTCATGCAGGCCAGCCACGTCAGAGGTGAGTGCAGAACACATGAGCAATATCCCAAAAAAAGAGCCTGTGACCACAACAAGTAGAAGAGAGTTTGTGGGTGAGTTGCTTTTCCAACTTTCTGAAACATTTCTATAGAGTAATACACCCAGTTAAATATCGTAAATCAACCTAATCCGAACTTACTTGAAATAACCAACTCTCCGACGACCATCAGAACTTTTCCCCGATCATCCTTGGTCAAACGTCTCACATCTGGCTGTAATTTGACCATGTGGTTGTCTACAAGAATGACTTTTAAAGTGTAGGCTTTGGGTGTCAGGTATAAAGTACCAGATGGAAATCGGAGATGCTTACGGGCATCTCTTAATTTGCTCCAATGTAAATGTTTCAAAATCATATACCTGAAGCTTTTTCATGGACCATGTATATTTCACCGGTTGTCAATTAAAATTAGCTTGAAGTCCATAGCGAGCAAACCCATTGTGTCTGATGAACGTTCAGGGAGAGCCTTGTGTTGGTGATCTAAAGCACCTTTCTGAGGTAAGATTCTATTAAATTGACATGACCCTAAGACATTGGGTGCTGGTTTGCATTTTTGAATCCATGTGCAAGCAAAGCTTTGCATGAGACCCACAAAGCTGCCTGGTAGAAGGAAGTGAGGCACGATGTATAAATGATGCAACTCAGTGACACCAGATATATCCACCAGCCGCAGCGAGCTGCTTATTTCCCTCCTTACTGAAATCCTGAAGTTTCTGCACAGTGCTTTGCCTTTACCATTTCCCCTACTCCCCTACATCAATGCCATTCCACGTCATATTTGTGAGTGAGTAATAAACTTTTGTCATTACAAAAAACATTTAACATCCACATACACAAAAAATTACATTCTGTAAAACATTTAAAAAAACATCCCTTCATTTAACATCTATGTACAGTATCAATTTTTTTCCCAACAGCATTCCTATCAGCTAGCTACATGGTAAAGTTCATAGGGGCTGATTCACAAAGAATTACTCTGACTAACCCTGGACCACCTGTGACTTATTCCTCGGGATGGCCATTCGATTCACAGAAGTTGCTATGAGTAACCCTGACATACCTGTGACTAATGCCTGGGAATGACTATTATAGTCACAATGAAGTTACTCTGAGTAACTCCGACTTACCTGTGACGTATGCCTAAGGTTGGCCATTCGAATCACAGAAAAAGTTACTGTGTTCAACCCTGATTTACTTGTGATTTATGACTTTGGATGGCTATTCGATTCACAAAGAAGTTACTCTGATTAACTCTGACATACGCCTGACATATATCTAAGGATGGCTTTTCGATCTACAAAGAATTTACTCTGAGTAACTCTGACTTACCCGTCACTTATGCCTGGGGATTGGCATTCGATTCACAGAAGAAGTTACTCTAAATAACCCTGACTTACCTGTGACTTATGACTGGGGATGGCTATTCGATTCACAGAAGAAGTTACTCTAAATAACCCTGACTTACCTGTGACTTATGACTGGGGATGGCTATTTGATTCACAGACGACGTTACTCTGAGTAATTCTGGTCGACCTTTGATTTAAGCCTGGCGATAACTATATGATTCACAAAAGAAAATACTCTAAGCAACTTTGATGTACTCTGAAACCTGATTTACTCCAAATAAGTCAGGATTAAGTCCCCGTTACTCTGATGCCTTCTTGGTGAACCGCTTAAAATGTATAATATTGATGCCAGTTAAAATGTCATTGTCCCTTAAAAAGTAGACTTCAGCAGAAGTAAATTATTGAACCTTCATCATTCAGAGACACATACTAAATAAATACTAATAGCACCCTAATCACATTGTTAAAAAGCACATTTTCGATTCCTTTAACATAAAATTCCATCTGCATCAAATTCTCAGAATACCTTGAGCCATTCTAAACACAATTCCCCACAGATCACCTTTAAGAAAGCTGCAAGTGCAAAAATCATTAATCTCTCCCACAGTTCAGCAGCAATCACAGCCTCAGTTGATGGGCACTTTTCCCCAAAAATAATATTCTATGCTGTAGAAATGAAGGACATTCAAGAACCATATGATAGAGGGATTCCGGCCATTTCATTTGACATAACCTGCAGATTCTCTCTTCTCTAGCTAGGCCTATCCTTGGGCCAATTACCTAAAGGGTATGAAGACAATTTAGTTGAAATTTCAAGTACCACATCCGACCCCGATTTGATGGAAATGTCCTAATATACATTTGCATCCCCCTCACATTGGTATACCAGTGAATCACATCCTAATACAATTCCAACCTTGAAAGATCAAAACCATCTTAATTTATATGCCACAATCACACTTGTTCCTTAATTATCATTTTGGAGGTGTTCAAGGTGATCCCCATAACATTCATGATTGCCTCACGTGTCCCCAAAATTAGATAAAAAGATGTTGGATATCCTTTCTACAGCCTCCCCTAACTTGGCACAAACCATGGGGCCCGATCCCTCTTTGACCTTCCTGAGCAAACCTATTTTCCTAGTTTGTACGATCGACCACCAAGTTTGTAGGCCAGGTTCTAGTCTTATAATGCTGAGTGGGACTGAGACTAGGAACCCCAATACAGCTCTACAGATCTTCCCATCCATTATATCAAATCATTTCCTTTTACTCCAGGAGAAGAGCTCCATCCCATAAAGAACTGCAGGAATAACCTTAACACTATAGAATGGTATCAGGGGAACCAGTGAATAGGCACACATCTTAGATCTCACCACCATCATTAAAGATATTGGCACCAGGGCTTTGCTCCTTACTTTATCTTTTACCAATTGCATCCTGTTCTTATTGGCAAATATAAATCCAAGGTATACAAAGTGGTCTATAACCCCGACTTTCTTATTGCCTAATGTCCACGCATAATTATCCCTTCTCTTTTTGCTTTTCAGTGCCATAATTCTCGTTTCTTCTGCATTGACAATCAGGCTATCTTCATTCAAAAATCTCAAAACCCCATTTAGAGCACGTTGCAAACCTATGGGGGATAGATCCATGAGGATGAGATCATCTGCAAAAACCATGCAGCCGATTCTCACACCACTCAATTTAGGCGGATCTACCCTCCGATTCTCACTTTCCAGCCACAGATCAGATAAGCACAGGTTGAAAAAGGTCGACACATCCCTGCTGCAGACCTGAGAGAACCAACCCACTAAATACTGTTCCAATTCCCCTACTGAAGCCATTTTGTAAAATGTGCAGCCTGTTTTCCACTTCTGCCCATTTCAAACCATCCAGTACTTTTGAAGAGGTGCCAATGAGGGAAATAGGTCTATAACTTAGTGGAGATTCACGACTACCCTTTTTAAAAATAGGCACTATAATTGTTTGTTGCCAAGTCCTGGGAATTGAGAGCACAGTAGCCAGTTGTGAAAATACAGTAAATAAAATATTCGACCACAGTTCTGGCTGATTTTTAAAAAGAGTGTAGTGTATCCCGTCTGGTCCACAAGCCCTTGACCTAGTCAATTTACTAATGGCAATTTCAATGTCCCCTTTATCGAAATTTACCCTCCACAGCTCACCACTACACACTACATCTTGCGTTAACACTGTCTCCTTTGGCTGGCCAAATAGTGCTTAAAGGTGAGCTACCCATTACACAGCAGACTGGTGCTGATGTCTGCACGTTGTTCCTGATTTCTTTGAATATCCAACTGCAGTCTGAAGAATTTCAGCCAGTTCTTATGCTTTTGTTGAATCTTTTTTATATTCTCTATTTTTTCCTTAATTAAAAGAATTCCATTCCTCTTCACATTCCAAATTTGTGCTCTCATAAGCCTTTTCCTGATATTAATGGTCTGATCAAACACTCTTTCTGGTCCCCCTCAACAGGTTTTTGTCTCCAGTTGGCTATAGTAAAAAGCTCCCTATTCCACTGGAGTAGTGGATTAGCAAATTCGTCAGGATCACAAGTCTTAATTTTCTTTTCTCCAGACCAGTTATGCCAACTATGTGCAATCATCCAATTTATTTTACGCAGGTTACCACATAATTGGCCCAGTCTGTTACCAGCCAAATTCACATCAATATTAACAAACATTGACCTATCCCTTTTGGGAGCCACCACAAACGCTTTGAAAGTTAGCTTAAAAGAAACATGCTCACTCATAGATGTTTTCTCAACGTCAAACCCACAGATATCATCTATATCAATATTGGCCTCAAATATATAATCAATTGTCGAAGAGCAAATGGGGCCCTTCCATGTAGGCTGCATGGGCAAATCCTTATCAAACCCACCATTCATTTGCACAAACTCCCATCATGTCTATATATATATCAAAAATAGATGTATGCACATTCCCCGAAATTCTAATAGATCAGTACTTGTTAGAGGAAAGTACTCAATATCTTCCACTCACCAGTTGCATATTAACTTGATTAGACTCCTCACTACCTTTAAACTGCATAATTTATAGATTATTTTCTTTATTACCAGTTTTCACAACCATTCTCTAGTGATTAATTTACATAACCCTTGGGGCATTGGGGAGAGAGAGCCTTGTTTCTAGATATTGCAAATTTTCTCTGGGAAATATCAGTTGTGCACAGACTTTTGATAAACGTAGCATTCTGGGACCTTGTTGTCCTATTATACACGAATGTCCACCAAATCCCTTTCTTTTTTTGTTTCTTGAAATAATAGCCGGATTTTCCAATAGCTTTCAACTGGAGGTAGAAAAGGGTAAACTACAGAAAACATCGTTGTGGTACGCCGCTGATCACACTACCCTCCCAGAGCTGTAGAAAAATAAAAGACACTAGCATATCCAGTAACTTACAATAGCGGCTCGTCCTTCATACAGCGTGTTCCAAATCCAGGCTTGTTCAAAAAGGCATCTGCAAGGCATGCCATCTGCTCATTCCCAGGCCTTTCATTGCTAAACAAATTAGAAAGATTGGTTCATAAAATCACTAGACGTGTGCATTAAACCAGTAATTATTTGTAAATTAGCATTGCCAAAAATGGCACTCAACAGTGTGTCACTGAGTTATAGGCATTTCCTTCATATGCTAGAGCTTTCAGAATTGAGGATTTGTCATATTAATGAAGAACAAACAGTACATTCTCATTCCACAATGATATTCTTGGTGGCAAAGTCTTCATGATAAAATCGTAGTCAGACAACATTGAAAAGTAAAAAGGCATTATTATTTTGACACCTGGTATCAAGAAAGATGCCATGACCAAGTGTTGCTGGTTCAGTATTATATTCATAACTGTATACAGTTAGGGCTCACTGAAGTACTAAATTGGTGACCTCCCGCCCAGAAACAAGAAACAGCAGGCAATAAAAACAATCAGGGTGGTCTTTTCCGAAGCAATGTCTCCCTGGCAGGATGTGTGAAATCAGGCCTTCAGTCCTAAGCAGTCAATGTCCGAGTCTGCAGAGTTTGCCATGAGAGGGGGTTACGTCCCCTCCCCATCCCTGGCATTGCAGCCTTTTGGTGTCCCAAACCCTCTTCATGTCTCTGCTCTATATGTAGACTTTACAGAGTGAGTACACCACAATTTCGTTTAGCACCAGGTTCTTTCAGTTGAAGGGGCCATGAACGTAACAATAAAGGAGAGGTATAGAGAGATCCCACATCCAAACTAAGGACATCCTGGACTTCAGCCACTTCTCAGTGGACCTGCCTAGGGATGAACTGACCCATTGGAACCTTCCGGTTCTCACTAACCAAGGTCTGATATCCTGCAATCTCTTTGCCTGATGTGACTGGTTCAGTGTTACTGATGGACCTTGTTGTCATTACCTCCTCTAAGTCCCTACACACTACCCTCTCTGCTTTGTTCCTGTCTTCCCCCACCTCATCTCTATGATTGCTTCCTTGCGTCATCTCCCCCTATCCACCTGGACCACTCTTCCAGCTAACCTTACCACCCCATTTTCCTCATCCCCTCTGCATCAGTCTTCAACATTTTCCAACCCACCACCTCCTATTGCCATTGTTGATATGAAGATTGCTCCACAAGAGGAAATTGTATATGACCTTATTATATGTAAAGGAAAATTGCAAGATTTAAGGAAGACCATATTACTGAAATTAAGGTTATGATTAATGAATCAGCCAGTTTTGATCTAGGGTGACATTGTTTTACAAAAAGATAATTTGATTGGTTAAATAATGAGAATCGCAACACTCCCAATTGCTATTAACTACCAAGAGTTCTTGAAATTGTTCCAAACCACCAGGGAGGCTGATTGTCTCAGACTGTGGGTTGGGGCTTGGAGCCATTATGCAAGTGTTTGAACTACTTTCTCAAATCATTGAGGCACTAGACCAGTTCCTTCTTACAACCTTCTACATTGGTTATACATTTTTTTAAACATTCCATTTGATGGAAATAATTCGTTTTGGTAACAAAGGGTATTTAAGCTCTTTATACATTCATTCTACAAAAGGAGGCAATAGATTTTATCCATAATAAATTGTTCAGTGGGTTGATGGAAGAAAGCACCTATCAGATTTATTGTAGAATTCATATATATTTTTATTTGTTTGAAGAAAAATCTTCAGTTTAAGAATGCAATTTTTGAACAGCTAACTGATCCCACCCGGGCAGCAGCCTTTGCTCTCAGTATACTAATTGTATATCTATAAGGACAAAAAAGATCCACCAAACGGTGGGTTCAGTGTGCCCTGGAGAACAAGTAGCAGTATGGGGCAAGTAAACAAATATATCAAAAGAGACGTAACTGCTACCTTTGGGGCTGGGTCAACAAGGGTCATATTAATTGAAAAACACCTTGGTCCAGCCACTAGTTTATTTTAAGAAAACATTAGTTGGTTGTTACTTGATATGCCAGAAAAAACACAAAGAGACAAAGGGATTTACTATTTTTTGCCCATATATATTTGTTTTACAAAAGCATGAATTGCACGAATGCAGACAATATAATAAATGAAACTAATTGAGATCATTAAATTGAACATAAGTATACAGAAAGTTATTTGCCAAGGTTAAAAGAAACACAAAGAAATCAAATTCAGGCGTTAACAGACTGATATGTCGAATTTACTAATTCAGACCATTGACACATTTTATGTGTAGAAAATAATGCAGGTTCATGTTTCAAACCTGAGTCAAATACCTGAAAATCACAGAAACAGTGTCCATAGATGTAACCAAAGATTAAAAAAACAGGTGGCACAAAATATTAGAAGTATGGACACACAGTGGCTAGTGCTAAAGCTTGTTAATGTGTAACAAACACAAAGGAAAGAAAAACACTTATTTTATCAAATGCACTAAATAAAGAGCTCAGACACTATTCAGTCTTATAAACGAGTAACATTGTTGATTGTCTAAAGGAGAACTGTTTCTCAAAGAGGAAGTGTGCTCTGCCCAAGCTCAGAGGTCAGATAATGTCCGGTTGTACACTCATTCATGCTGATGAGGATAATACCTTCTCCCTCATGCCCTCGAGAACGAAAACACAACTCTCGGGGGAGGGTCTGCCAATATCTGGCAGAGTATGAAGAAAGATACATTTATGCTAAAACAAAGCCATTTTCTAGAGCACATAAAGATTTGGAAAAGGCATATTGATGATATACTCTTAATCTGACAAGGAGAATTTGCAACCCTTGACTTATTCTTTATGTGGCGCAATGGCTATAATCGCAACATGCAATTCTCAAAGACAGAACATCACTCATAGATTAATTTCTTAGGCATCTGCATGCAAAATCAGAATGGCAAATTGTCCTGCTCATTTTTTGGAAAATATACTGACAACATACTGTGCTTCACTATCAGAGTTAGTGTCCATACAGTCAAAAAGATAACTTAACGTTTCAACCATATTTAACGAGCACAAAGATACAGTACAAAATTACAGGGTTTTTACCATCATTTAGAAATACTTGATAAACTATTAGCTCTAAGTGGCTATTCAAAGAAATGTATAAATAATTCCAAGAGCAGGTTCAGATTAATCCACGTGAGACATTATTAGCACCTAAAAGGAGACCTACATCAACTGACAAAATGGGTTGCGTCATTACATGTTCTCACAATACAGTGGATATTAAAAAACTATTAAAGAATACTGGGCTTCGGTTTATTTCTGTTTACTGTAAGAACAGCTAACTATGTTTGCCTTCAAACGA
Organism: Ambystoma mexicanum; assembly: GCF_040938575.1. Lineage (NCBI taxonomy): Eukaryota > Metazoa > Chordata > Amphibia > Caudata > Ambystomatidae > Ambystoma > Ambystoma mexicanum. The sequence continues at coordinate 638,139,152 of NC_090922.1, read as the reverse complement.
GACAAGCCTACCAAAGACCAATTGGTTAATTCGTAACATCAGAACCATCTACACCAGGAAACAATATGGAATCTAGGCGCCTTAGTGGGCCTAGCGTATGTAAGTTTACTTAAGAAAATCCCTAATTTTAGGGTGCCGTATAGCGATTGAATCTTAAGCGAAGGGACTCATTTTAAGAGCCAAGCAGTGATTTACTGAATTGAAGGTCCACATGGATTGACATATGTAGGTAGGCCAAGCAGCGAACCCAGTGCATTTTTGGATCACTGAACATCAATCTCGTATACAAAGTTAAAATATTAATGCAGCATTAGTCCATCATTTGTAGATAACCATCAGATAGCGGATGATGTATTTTGTTGGATAGTGGACACGGTGCTTGCAAGTACTATTATATACAAAAAAGCTTGGTATTCAAAGAATCCATAAATCAATAACATGCAATCACACCTACACGTTCTTCATGATCAATTTGGGATGCCTCTATAACTGAGCATCAATTGCTGTGTGGCATACACCCTACTTCATACTGTTAATAAGAGCAAACTTTCAACTTACTGTGTAGTTCCCTATAGCTACTATGCCATCTGCCATGCTCTGTAGTGTTCTTTCTGCATTAAACCATGCAGTTATTATAACGTGTGTCAACTTCTGGAACTGTTCATAGGTGGCACTTAGGTAACATTCATCCGATAATACTTGCTTTAGAAGCTGTGGACTACAAATGTGATGCAAATTGCATCTCAGGACTACAAAGATGCCCCCCGCTGTGGTTGACATAATTATGTTAAGAACGTGTCTCCCTTTAAATAAGTATGTGCTCAATGATAGTGACAAGGAAGACAGATTCAATGTAGTTCGTGACAGTGATGAGAGACTGGGGAAAACACAGAGAAGTAAACCCTGTAACATACAAATATAATTGTATTAAACCTATTGCATGGGCAGAACAGGGTTAAAACTAACCAATAGCATGTCTTTTTTCATATTCCATGAGAATGCAGACCTGCCAGAATCAGGTTATTTAATGATATACTCCTGTAATTTGGCAGCAAATATAAAGGAGATATGGAAATTAAGATATTTGGATGCATAGTCAAATCTCAAGACATGTATTATCATATAAATACTCACTTAATGAAAATAATGCATACCTTAATTTCATATATTCTTCTAATCTGTAGAATAATGTTGTATTGTAATGTAGGGTTCTAGTTTCCTTTAGTGGAATATCTGAGTGGAGAGCTGCAAGAATGTTGGGGGGATCCTGGAGAGGGCAGTGGGGGAATGTCTGGATGAAGAGGTGGCTACTTGTTGGTGCTTTTACCAATGCTGACCAAAGTACCTTCTTGAATAAATATTCTAAGCATTATCGTTCAGGTGTGGAGAGCATATATGACGGTGAGGATCCGGCTCAAGAAACAAAGGAAGTCATAAAAGGCCCTGTGAAGTTGAAGTGGCCAATTTAAAAGAGAAGGAAAGGTTAGGAAATCACTGATGTTGTTTCGGTTGCTCGATATTAGGACCTCGATTTCATGGGTGAGTCCTTGATCTCACTTGCCGGCCATACACCAAGTGAAAGGAGTAGAGCAGGGAAGACTGCAAGTAGAGAGTTGGACATGTTGTTGCCGGAGTTGCCACTGGTGGGATGGTACCATGTGGGGTTGAACCTTCTGGCCTATCCAGAGATCAGAGGAGGTGTCCCTCGCTTCTGTGCGTGGGCCATAGCAGTGAAGTGGGTGGCAGAGGAACAGTCCCTCATGTCTAAGCTAACGCATTGCTTGCACTTGAGGAGTAGAAATGAAGGAGCTGTACTTCAAGCCTGCACTCACACGCCAGTCAGGTGCTGAAGGAGAGCAGCAGGGGAGAGGAAAATAGCGTGACTCAGCAAAGCTCTGAACTAATCAGCCTGAGGCATTAGTTTGGCAACACTGCCAGAGTCACGTGTGGCCAGGAAGAAAGACTACAAACCATAACCCTGTTATGGTGAGAAGGGAAAACAGTGGCCATATATGAGTGGAGTCCAAACATGAACAGCAACTCACTCCCACTTTTCCACAGGGGCATCATGAGCCCTTTCACCATGATGTGTTCCCAACCCTTGGGAGCCATTTATAAAATGTGATACATTGAAAGAGGATTTCTAGGACCATCGTGGACCATCATACAGCAATGAGAGGAAGAGGGCGCTTCTTATGCATTGTTTGGGATTTGAGGGAAGGAGAATCATCAAAGGTTAACTGGAAATTGGTACTGCAGTCAAAGCAGACACACAGTAATCAGGGTGCAGAGAGGCACTACATGCCTATTAAACAATTTTGTGAAAGTTGGATATACATTTTGAGAAAAAGTTCAGTCCAATTCTTGAAAGATACTATTTTGGGATGCAGAACAGGTAGAGGGGTGAAAGCATTGAGGGTTTTGTTACAGGTCCTAGAGCATAAGCCAACAAGTGTAGCTTTGCTGAGTCAATCAGTGAACAAGTGAGAGATCAATTCATGCTAGAGATGAGGGAGCACAAAATAAGGGAAGCAATCTGGAGCAAAGGAGATCAGAGTTTAGATGAAATGCTAGATACTGCCGAAAGGATGGAGCACATGCTGAATTGTGTTAGAGAATTACAAAGAAAAGATGTTAAAGGGATTGAAAAGAGTCTATGGTAGTCGAAAGACATGACAGATGGGACAAGTGTGGACAGGTGGGGGCGAGGGCCTATGTAAAACGAAGGGGGGCTCAAAGAAAAAACAATAGCAAGGGATGACAAACCATGGAGAAGGGTGAAGGAAAAGTACTGTGGATGCGATTCTGGTGCAGGGACTTTCCAGTTTAGGGGGGTGTCCAGGATTACAGTTGAATAACAACATTTTTCTCGCTGTTGTGAGAATTCCTCCAAGGGAGGAGTCAAAGAAATAACCACAGCCGACATAACAAGGGTCAGGCATAGGGGGAGTGATAAAGAGAATGATGAGTGTATGAGTTTTGGGAAGAGTATGCCCATGCTCCATGACTACGGGTCTGACCATGCTATCATTGATTGGATTTTAAAATATATGGGGCGATACTGTGCAATCCAAGGGTTAAGGCAAATGCATATGGTGGGGAACACAGTGACAGTGTTGGGGAGTTTGAGGTAATTTTGGAGTCTAAGGGACGCTCCACCATTGCCAAGGTGTATGTGGCTAGGCGTGGTGGATGTCTGCTGGGGTTGTATGTGCAGAGTGACTTGGGGATCATATTAGATCCAAACGTCCTAGGTCTCATTGCTGTCTTGGGAGGTGAAGGAGTGAGGAAAGCGGAGTACAGGTATGAAAAGAATGTTGGAGAAAAAATAGGGTGCCTGAAGGAATTTCAACATCACATTCAGCTCAAGCCTGGTGTAGTACCAGTAGTTGCAAAAGTGAGGAATGTCCCAATTATCCTATGGAACAAGGTTGCAGCAGCGCTCCATAAGCTTCAAGAGCAGGGTATAATAGAGTCAGTAGAGGTGTCGAAATTGCCACTGTAGTGGTGGCATGGAAGGCTAACAGACAGAATAGACTTTGTGCAGGTCTTAGGGTAGTTAACTGGTGTTTAGAAGTAGACAGATGTCCCTTGCCCAACATTAGCGAAATGGTATATCAGATGAAAGGAGTGTCCGTTTTCAGTACTTTAGATCTGGCCTTAGCTTACTACAAGGTCAGGCTTTACCATAGTTCATGTGAGATTACCACTTTCATTACAACGGAAGGAAGGTATCGGCTCAGGATGATGCTGTTTGGGCTGGTGTCAGCAGCAACTGTTTTTCAGCTCATTATGCATAAAATGTTTGGAGATAGGGAAGGGGTAGTCTGTTTCCAAGATGACATATCAATGTCAGGAGAGACAGGGAGGGAACATGATCAGAGGTTGGGTAGTGTGCAAAGGGGACTGCAGGAGGTAGATTTGAGCTTGCAAAAGGAGAAATGCCAATCAGAGAGTCATCCATCGAGTACCTAGGCCATAAGCCGAGTGAGGCGGGGAGGAGCTCAAGGTGGCAACTGTTATCAATCTGCAGAGGCGTTTGGACTGACGGGAGGTTATGTTGTTCATAGGGCTGGTGGAATATCATGCAAAATTTGTAAGCCACTTTGCAGATAGGAGCAAAGAGATTTGCCAGCTGGGCAAGAAGGAGGTGGAGTTTCAGTGGTCGGTTGCATGTGAGAGGGAATTTCAAGACATAAAACAAGCTCTATCCAGTGCTCAGGAATTAGCTCATTTTGATACAAAGTGTTTTGATACGAAGTGCGAAACTTGGCTCATGGCGGATGCTAGTGAGTCTATTTGAGGAGCGGTACCCTTGCAGAACAGAAGAGGAACAGAAAGAGTGATGGCATTTGCATCAAATATTCTGTCATTTAAAAGGAGGCCCTTAGTGTGGTGTTTGGGTTGGGTTGGTGCCAGCAGCAATTCTGCACATGGGGGCAGAGAGTTGTAATTGGAAGTAAACACAAGACTTTGGTGGGGATTTTCACTGCAGCCTCGATAAAAGGGCATGATTTCTCTGTAGAGCATGTATCAGGGAAGGAGAATGTACTGGCAAATAGTTTATGAAGGCCGCAGTGCTGGGTGTAGAGCCGAAGCAGGAAGATGAGTGGAAGAGGAGGATGTACATGCGTTTTAGGTGCGTAGCAGTAGTTCGAAAGGAAGACTGGGAAAAGGCCATGAATGAGGATGAGGTATTGAAGGATGTTGTGAAACGTGTAGAACAAGGATGGTAGGGAGTCATAGTGGACAAGGTTCTGAGACAGTTTGATAAGGAGAGGGAGGCTTTGATTTTGGAAAGTGGCTTCCTTTCCAAAGGAGGTAAGGTAGTACCAGCGGTGGGCATATGAAAGAGAATTTCAGAGGTTATGAAGAACACCTGGGAAGGACAAAACCAAAAGGGAGGATTCAAGGGGATTATTGGTGGCCTTGGATAGATGTGGATGTAGAAGGTATGGTTAAGAAATGTAGCCTATGCAGTGAAGGTGGAAAGTTTGCGAGGAACAGGAATCAGCCCATGAGGCCTTTGGAATTACCAAAAATGCTATGGGAGCATCTGGCTCTCCATATACTTGATCCACTAGATGGAGTGGATAGGAGGAAGAAGTATTTGTTGATGTTGATGGACTTGAGTGCCAAGGCTGTAGTTCATTTCTTGGATTAAGTTTTTGAAAGGGTAGGGTTCCTGTGGAAGATACTCGCAGATAATGGTGTCTAGTTGACATCATGTATTGTGGAGTCTTCCCTACAAGATGTGGGTGTGGCATGCCATACAACATCTCAATATCATCTAGAGACCAATAGAACTGTGAAGTGGTTCAACCACACCCTTATGCAGATGGTTCAGATTGGCAATTAGTGTCGGGGGTAGTTGGGAGGAGGTAGTAAAGAAGAGAGTTAGCACATATAGATTAGCCACACATGCCACAACTGGGCAGGTGTGATTATAAACACTTAGTAGGAGAACGCCTCACACAGTGGTGTGTTCACCATGGTTGGCCCGTGCATGTTTTGTAAAGTGAATTGAAAAACTCCTTAAGGAGGTGGTGCAGAGCAAAGCAGAATGCGTGAAGGGGTGATATGATTGACAGAAGTGCATGACAATAAAGTTCCATGTGGGGGTGTGGAAGAGAAATTCACGGTTTGTTCCTAAAGGGACGAGACAGTTTTGAGGCCCGCAAAAGGTGGTTCGAGAGTTAGATGATGAGGTATGGATGAAAGTGAGGGTTGGCTGCTAAAGACAGCATTGAAAGTGAGAACTAAATCTTTGTTTTTGAGTAGTGAAGGGGGAGGTGTGTTGTACTCTATTGTTATAGTAATTTGTTAAAGTTTAACAGTGTGTGGGTTCTAGCTTTCTCTAAGGGAATGCCTCTGTGGAGAACTTCCAGAAGGTTGGATGGATTTTGGAGAGGACAGTTGGGAAAAGACTGGACAGAGAGGTAGCTGCCCTTGGGGGCTTTTACCGACACTGACTGGTGTAACTCCTTGAATAAATAGTCCAAGCATCATCATTTAGGTGTGAAGAGTCATCTTTGCATACAATAAATATGGCAGATCAATCACGGACCTCACAATTTGTGTATTGACACATTGAGAACAAGTGACATTTCCTTCAAAAAATGTTTACAAAAAGAACTCAGACATTGGTGAGGTGTCAGTTTATTGGCAATCTTTATTTGAGCGTCCAATTCAAGCTAAGCAAACATAAAAAATTCTTGTTCTGATTGTTTACACAGCGCTCTTTATAAATTGGTTGTTGGTCCTGAAGAAGACATTTGAATCATGGTACGAAAAAACATTTCCATCACATCAGCCCTGCTTTGTAGGACTGAGTAATACAATTCAGGTATTCACATGATATTTTGTATAACATTGAGTAATGTGGCCTTGGTTGGTTTAGGATTCAGTCACAGGCATCCTAAGATTTAGATTGTGCTTTGTATAAGATAAAGTAATGAAAACCAGAGATTGTTTGGTATATATATTTTGAATTGTAAGGTATTAGGAATCTATGTTTTAATATTAGAGGTTTTGAATTATTTTTGTTAATTGTAAGGGAATGGGACCACGTATTTGTCTCTATAGCTCTGTAATTTTGACTTTTGCTCTCAATTTGATTTGTTATTAATGGTTAATACTTAGTTTGTGGATAAGCTCTTTTGATCTGTATGTCTAAATCAGTTGCTTTTTGTTAGGCAGAGTGTTGTTAAGAATTAGTTTTGTGATTTAAGAATAAAATAGACTAAATAAAATAGACTATGGCTCCCATTATGAGGTCGCCGGTCCGGTAACAACGGTACCGGTAAGCTTGCCGGTACTGTTGTTACCGTACTGGCAAACTACGAGGTCTGCTCGCGGGTGCCTTTTCGCCTGCCAGGTCTGACCTGGCGGGCGGACTGGCACCCGCGAGCAGACCATGTTGGATGCACCAGCACCATTAACGAATGGTGTCGGTGCATCCAACCTTCCCATTCCAATTGAGCCCTATGGGGCTCAAATGGGAATGGGGAACATTTTTTTCCGGTGCCTCGGAATGGTCCGCCGGGGTTGTAATGCCCCAGTAATTGCCCATTCCTGGACACTGGAAAAATAAAATTACTCTGGTGGCAGCCGTGCCGGTTTCCCCGGCACGGCTACCGCCAGAGTCATAATGAGGCCCTATGACATTTCTAGAATTGATCAAATTGAATGTTTAAGACTGCCAATCATGAATAGATTACACATTGGTTGTTAATAAATGAACATGCAATTACAGTTATGTGTTATAAAAAATGAACAATGTTTGTGTACATAATATTTTGTCTCCAGTTCCTGTTTGATAGAGGTGGGGTCCCTTTTTTGCATAATTCAACCAATCACATTAGGCAGAGAGAGCTCTTAAGACTAGAACTTTAGTAGTGAGAATAGAAATTTCTAGCATGCCAGGTCAGTCCTATGCAGGACCAATCAATGGGTAGAGGAATTAGGCAGGTTAGGGCAGGGGTCTGCAACCTGCAGCTATCCAAATGTTTTGGACTATTACTACCAAGTTCCCCCTTTAGTGACTATGCTGGCTAGGGCTGAAGGGCGTTGCAGTTCAAAACATCTGGAGATTGTGATGAATCCAGGGAATTCGTCCCATCTTCCCAAGAGGCAGCCACCTCCTTTGGGACTCGAGGGGGTGAGCCCACTAATCCTAACACCCCCTAAGAGAAAGGGCAAGAGGGATCCCACTGGGGGTGATCCCCCCAATAGAGGACAGGCCATATTTGTTATCATCCCTTGTCCTGGGCAGCTAATGTTGTTTGTGGCTATTGTACCAGACAAACTATGTAAATGTTCATAAATGCGTAGCTGGTATGGTTACTGATTCTTTAATGTTGCCCTCATTGTGTGAAATGCAGGATCAATGGACTGTTCTATCTCTCCCCAGGGAGAAACATAAAGGGCCTTTGAGACGGACCAAGAGAGGGAGAGCAGGGGAGAGCCATGCAAGCCTGCAGAGCCAAGATGCAGAGAAGGGCTTGTCTCACTTTGGCTCCGCCGACGAGAGAAGAGACTTGACCACATGAACCGTTTTCAAGTGGCGCAGACTGGAACTGACGCTGAAGCCCCGTCATGCATGAACCGAGGGGAAGCACAGAACCCTGTGCAGCGGCGTGAAGGACAGAAGAGGAACCAGATGTGCAATGCCACACAGTGGGTTCAAGGAACCGGGAGGAGGGCGGGCAGACACACAGATAACCCAAGCCGATGTGAAAAGACAAAAAACCCAAAAGGGGCTGAAGCACCAGATAATCCAAATTAGGGTGAGGCCCCATATACCCCAAACTGGGGTGAGAAGATGAACATTCCAAGAGGGGCTAAAGCATCAGATAATCCAAACTGGGCAAGGCTCTATATACCCCACGCTGGGGTGAGAAGACAATCAGCCCTACAGGGGCTGAAGCACCAGATAATCCAAACTGGGTCAACGCCCCGTATACCACCAGCCAGGGCGAGAAGACAAACAGCCCAAGAGGGGCGGAAGCATCAGATAATCTAAGCAGCGGTGAGACCCTGATTCCCTAAGCCGAGGTGAGAAGACAAACAGCCCAAGAGGGGCTAAAAGCCTAAAGAACCTAAACAGGGTTGAGAGAACAGATACCTAGCAAGAGGGTGCTAAACCCAGACCCCAGGGCGGGGTGTGAATTCATTGGGCCCAGAGTGGGCCACCAGGAAAGCAACCCCAAGAGTGGGTGTACCATTGGAGACCCCAGGGAGGTATAAGAGTCAAAAGGGTTCCGAATTAAGTTGGCAATACCGGCCTACCCATGAACATTTACAAGATCTTTAACTTACACAGAACACTAGAACTTAATAGCAGGGTAAGGGGCCTAGAGAGTCTAATTATTCCATTGCATACCGGGTGGGAAGCCCAGAGGAAACTTATTACATTCTTTTGTTGGAACTGTGAATCAGGTGAAAGGCCCAGAGACATTGGCAGATCACAAGTCTGGAATTATGCTTAGAGCAAGACACCCTTCCTTAATCCTGGGAAACAGGCCAGGGATATACAAAGTGGGCAAAAGGCCTTAAGTAATTTTGTGATTGATTAGATGTTTTTCCATTGTAGTGATAGGGCCAGGATCAGGCTAGATTAAGTTTTCTAAAAGGCAGACATCCTGACATGCACCTTTTTTCTTCCTTTTTTTCTTAGAATAGGAGGCAGAGTCATAGGGTTAGTTCAGGGTTTTAAGAATATAAAAAAAGTTACTGGGGCTCATTCTGAGCCTGCCGGTCCAGAAACTACGGTGCCGGTAAGTTTACCGGCACCTTTGTTTCCGGACCGGCATATTACAGGTGTGCATGCCGGAGCCGCTGTGCCTGACAGGTCAGACCCTGCCGGACACAGCGGCCTTGGTAAGCAGACCTTCACGGAAGCACCGGCACTGTTATTAATGGTGCCGGTTCTTCCGTGTTCACCATTCCCATAGAGTCCAATTGGACTCTATGGGAATGGGGATTTATGATTTACCGGCTCCTGACATTCTGGACCGCCGGGGTTGTAATCCCCTGGTGTTACAGGCAAGTCAGGCGCCGGTAAATCATTATGGGTCCGGCAGCAACCAGGCAATAGTACCGCACAGTTACCGCCAGACTCGTAATGAGCCCCACTAAGTTAAATCACAACGAGTTGTCCCTCTCATTATTCTGATTTACCACAAATGTTGCAGAGCCCTGGGCTAGGGAGATTACAGTTATATTAAAGAGGTGAAAGGGGAGGGAGACCAGGATGCACTTATCTTGGGCTAAGGATCCCACTCAATCTCTCCTTGCAGGCCATGACCCGGGCTCTGTTTACTGGAAGAACCTGGTGCTAGAGTCAGCCATGTGGTACAGGACACTCATGGATTGAATGATGACGTCCAAAGGCCTGTGCTTCTCTGAATTCATTCAATGTATTCTCTCACACAAGTAGAAAAACAAAGGGCTCCTGGCTTTGCCCTGATCTACACAGGTGGGTTTAATACTATACAGAGAAACTTGCATTTTACCAGTTACCATCCAAAAGGACTCAAATACAATCTACCGTACAGACAATTCCTTAGGATTAGGAGAAATTAATCGGACAGAGCCAATTTTGAATCCCACACAAATGATTTACAGGAAAGACTGTTAAGCAGGGGTTACCCCAGGAAATCTGTTAACGATGCCAGAAAGAGAGCAGCAAGCACAGACAGAAACACATCTTTGACACCTAAGTCAAAAGAAACTCTGCAGAGAATTGTATGTGTCACTACTTACAGTCCCATAAGTAATTTGATCAAGAGTGCAGTGCAAAAACACTGGCATATAATCAAGAACAGAGGAAGCCTGGAGAAAAAAACAGTTTTTGCTTTCAAGAAAAATCGGAACTTCAAGGATACTTTGGTACTCACGTACATTGGTTCTCCCAATGCATCTAACACCCTGTGGGATTTACCCCCGGTGAAGGGCCACCACAAATGTGGCCACTGTATAGCATGTGATTTTACCAAAACCAGGAAAAAATGTGATCATAAAACACTCACTGGGAATTGACAGAACATGCAAATGTGTTATCTACGTCATTGAATGTCCTTGTAGACTCCTATATGTTGGCAAAACCATAGGAGCGATCAAACAAAGGATCTCCGAGCACAGTTCCTGTATCAAGAACAATGTGCCGCACAAGCCTTTAGTAGAACATTACACCAGAATGGGACACACCAACAATGACGTCATGTGGTTTGTGCTACAAAAAATGACCCCACAGAAACGAGGGGGAGACATTAATACAGCTTTGACGAAGCTCGAACAAAGATGGGTTCACCAACTGGATACAGTGAAGGAAGCCCTGAACGTTACTGTCAAGTGGAAACACTTCTGGCATACCTAAACATCTGTTACAATGTTACAGCATCTTGCCCATACCTGAGTACTCTGGGTGCCTCAGGGGATGGGGGCAACAATCAGTACCGGCATCCCCACCTTTCATCTGGGGAATAGATGTAGAAAGAGGCGTTGCACCAATCACTGGTATTATCAGGATACGTAACTAGCCCCAGTGATGTAAGGGGGGCCTTTATTAACTTGTGTAACCCAACAACAGAATGTTTTTTGAACATGTAACCATGATGTACCTTGTTGTCAACTGTGGGGTGAAATAGGCAGGTTATTATATCCACACCCGGATATTTAAGTCATACATAACAGGCAAGGGATCTGCTCCTTAGGCTTTAATAATCTGTATAGGTTGTAGTCATGCCATCATTCGGGAATGGAGCAGTCACACCATTAGTGGGATTGTACCTACGCACTAATCGACAATCATGTTGATATTGTCACGATTTGTTTCAAAATGTAAACCATGTATCTTTTGAAAAATCAGTGTCACATTACTGCGTTTAAAATATTGGTTTACATTGTTCATTGCACTCAATGCGATCAACTGTGTATCATATGAAACAATCTGTGTATAGGAACGCCACAGACATAACTACTTTTGCACCAGCAGTATTAGCATATTCAAACAGCGTTTTGTTTTAAATGTTCATGCCCACGTGTGGTAGTCAGACATTGGATCCGACATTGTTGATCGGATTAATTATTCAGCCATGCGAATGGTAAGCATCCTAACACCATGGCAACAAGTGAGCGTGACATTGTGAGAACACGTGACCAGAGCATAACTCGGTCTCATAAATTACACAATTACACTCTTTTTTCTAGATCCATCCTGGTACCAGTGTGGGTCTGCCATCAGAGGCTGTTGTGCTTTGAATATTTGACGGTAGACCCCAGGAGTCACGGCAATTCGGTTGCCATAGACACACCAGGACTCCAAAATGGCGACCCATCTATAAATACAAGAGTTGCTATGACAACGCTGCACAGCGTTCTGAAATTCAAAATGACACTGCTGCAGCACTGCGCGGAACGTACATTCTGTCCATCAGGGACTCATCCACACCGATTGCCCAACATTCTCAAGATAAGGACCTGATGTATATTATCTAGACACATGAGGCGCTGCTCTCATAATCCGGCGAACTAAACGTTCCATGTGCAAGCATTAGCACAATAACTATGGCTATCTGCTTCCATAAAAATGTAAATAGATCACACGTGGGACATGGTATCACAGATGTTACCAAAGCACCTTAAAATGCAACAGGGACATCAAAAACGATATATTACTTTTGAGGGACTAGGTGCAAATCTCACTGGCAACAATGATGCTTGGGCAGATTAATTTGCAGCTAACCATTTACCCCAAATAAATATATCTGAGGGGCCGGATATAATTCGATCATCTCACTAGCTAAAATCATACGTTGGCAAATTGACCTGCGGTCAACCATTAAAGATGAGATTGGATTTGCCCCCCCTTTCTATACACACAATGGTGGGAGGTTTGGTCCCATCAAGTTAGTGGGATCAGGACGTAGATGTCTGAATCCGTATAGGGTTCCTTTGAACTATTTTTAAGGTCTAACCATACTTTTTCGAGACTCTCGCATCTAGATATTCCTGATTCGTTAGCAAATCCCTGCGGGACTACACATGTATATTTGTTTTGTCTACAGCACTGTGATTTACTCCAGCTGAATAACCTACACTGTGAAATTCAAACGTCCATTGAAAGTACATTGGGAGCTGTACCCAATGCAATTTCTTGACAGGGTAAGCCTCTTATACTAACTACCATTGACACTCCATATAATATCTGTATAAAGCATCTATGGGGTAGTGTAGCTTTACCAGCAACATTGTGTTTCTTTTATTACCCATAGGGATCCCAGTATTCAAGAAACACCAGAAATTCGGCAATAATATTCTAGATATAATCAGGAGATATTTGACCATTTTGGATCACGCCGTGGCAAATCCACCACATAGTAAGATCATGACCTATTTCCAGTGTGAGATATGGCCTTTCTTTGTTCAAATAATTAGCATTAGATGCATCTTAAATTAATATAATCAATCACTGAACCAGTATACACTCTAAACCACACATCTCTTGTCTTTCTCAGACAGAGAGCAGTAGGACACCTTCAGTTCAACTTGTCTCCCTTCCTGATGAAGGCCAACCACTTGCCAGCTTTACGGATCAGCTGATGATGGCTGAAACACAGTAGTGTCGACTCCCCTTTTTTCCCCAGTGTATAGTGTCAACACTGTAAGTTTTGAACTTTTATGTACTGTGTTCACATGTTATTTGTTCACCAAGATCCCTAGGTTCTGTAAGGGATCATACATGTTCTCCTGCACCTAGATCCAGCTAATTCGACTGGAAAAAACATCAATGTATTGTTTACAGATATTGTTATGTTATTAATTTGTGTCCTGCTCTGAAAAACAACTTTGAAAAATGACTTTTTATGCATTCAAATAATTGGGCAAGAAGCCAAATTGTTTATACTTCCATCTAGAGCAGTGTTTTTTCTTTATGTAGGGTCAAATGTATGAGTGTACACATGTTCAAATGTTTAGTCTTCCCTCACACAAGGTAATAGTGACATACACATAGATTAATTCATGTTAGAATATACAGGTCATGGTAAACAGCTCACACATATATTCCTAGAACTCGGTCTAGAAGCAGAGTCACACTTTGAGAATGGTTTTCCGCCGAATAGGTATCTCAACTTATTAATCGTGTTCCACATCAAAATGGCGGAACGAGTGAGCCTACAAATTCTGGCTGAAATGTCTAGTGGTTCAACACCAAGTATATGTAAAAACAGAACACAACGGATACACCCCGGTTTGAACAATTGTCTATTTTGGAACACTGGCATATCGAAATGTCACATAATGGCGGCGATATGGGATGTGGACATATTGGAAAGTGTGGGGTTTTGTGCAACATGTTTTAATTCAGTGTGACTGTGTATCAACGTGTTAGGTAAGAACAGCTCTATCTTTACACAACTATTGCATACAGAGTTTTTGACAACGTGTGGCTGTAACTGGTGCTACATTGTATTTTTTTTACAGCCGTCACAACCTGCAACAGATCTGTTAGACACGCTTACACCGCTGTTACTTGACTTAACAAGTTATTACCTTGTTCGACATTATATGCCACAAACATGAGGGTAAATCCATATATTTTTATATGCACTGGGCACTTTTTCTATAAGGAATCAACTGCTATAATACATTGAGTTAGTCATAGTTAACAGGGTTTTCCACACTGTTTTTTTAGGGCAATTGTTTGCGGTCAAACTGTCATCTGTCTGGAGCACCCACTTGAGGGTAACTTAAAGAGGTTTACCCTTTTCACAAGTTTGGCGATTAACAATATACGACCCTTTGGTTGTCCCAAAAATGTTTCCTTTTTGAAGTAAGTGCTTTTGTTCATGCTAAAGGAATCAGTCAGTATCCCATGAATAAAAATAAGCATCCCGATGAAGGCTCGGCATTGAGTTAACGTCCATGATTGAGCTGAAACTTAAGTTCTGAAGTAAACGCAAACACAACTTCTTTTCAGAAATGTTCCAAGTACAAACAGAACAAGTTACACTGTTCTCACTCTCTGAATCACTGTTTCATTGTGCAACATGTTGCGACAGCCTGTATGCGTTCTTTGACCATGGTGTGTTTGTTCAAAAGATTGTTTATTCTAATATGTCTAATGTTCAGACAGGTAACTTTGCTGTGCTCTTGTGTTGTTGTTGTACTTAGTGTTCTTCAGGTCCATCTGTATATTCTTTTTTCACAATGTTGTTGTCCTTTAATACATTATTTTCAAATAATAATTCATTTTGCCACACTAAATAATTTTTTTATTTTTTTTTATTCAGTTCTAATGTTCATGATTTCAACATTGCAACAAATAAAATTCAGTTTCTTAATTTTTCGGCATAACAAGGTGTCTTGAGCTACATGTGGGGTTGGTCCTTTTGTTTGCTATGTTACAATTGATGTCAGAAGTGGGAAGGCCAATCTCAGGACAGCAACCCCCTCCCTCCTGCTCTAAGTCACGATGATTGGATTCCTATGGAATCCACCTGCCGTTAGTTGCTGTAAAAAGCACGCAGATTGTATAGGAATCCAATACTTTTGCATTAGTATGAAAAGAAAATGTTGGTGTAAATGCATGCAGATTTGTATGTCGTAGAGAATGGGGGTGGCACAACTGGAAATTGCATTCTGTGACTGAGCTTTGCCAAACAAATGAATAAAAATATGGAGTAGAGTGAACAGCATGCAGAAACGTTTTATGCATGCATCTATGCGTGCTTTTTACACTATTCCATTACATTAATGGCCTACGTTGTGCATTCACCTCAGCTGCAGCTTCATGAGATCTTTCTGTAAATTAGGGTATTTCTCAATGACATGTTCAGATGAGTCTATGGGCATTGTTTTGGAAGCCCTGTAGTGTAAATGTAAGGTTTAAACAAATGGCTACGTTTTTTCCACCTTAGTTTTGCACAATGGGAGATTTTGCAACCATTTGGCGGTGGAGTAGGGGCACAAAACAGATTTACCATTCGCTGTGCTTTCCTCTTCTACCTTCAAAAGCCCCATGGTATTACACAAACATGAGATTTCTGTGCGGGGTAAATCCAATAGATTCCTATGGAATCGTTCTGCTTTTAGTGGTTACTAAAAGTAGTTCAATTCCATAGTAGTCCATTGTAAATACTCTCTGCCATGCGTAAACGGCAGGCGGCATTTGCACTTCTATACAAAACAGCGAGCCAAAGCAAGCTGTAAAGGCGATTTCATCGGTTTGTACACTTTGCTTTTGCACACTGTTTTGAAAATGGGGAAACTGCACACAGGGGACCCAACATCACTTAACGTTGGTGGCCCCCGACACACAATCAGCATTTTTTAATAAAATGACCCCCTATGTGGCAATGGATGTGACTATGAAACCAAAGTCTCCCAGTCAAGGTAAACCTAAAAAGCATCTTTTAGGTTTCAGTAAAAGGACAGCTCAATGTGAATTAAGAATTTCAACATGACTGTGATGTCAACAGTTTGCATGAACGGGACTGGGCAAGAAAGGGAAACCACATAGTGGGATATTTTGCAAAAGAATGAAATCTGCCATCAAAGTTCTTTATGGTCACCAAATTCAATTCTAATGCCGCCGCGTAACTCTGTGATTCCCCAAATGTTCAATATGAATACTTGTCCTTTTTTGGTTGAAATTGGGTCAGATATGCTGTTTACGAGTCAGATTCTTAAATATATTGTTGGCGACTTAAGTTACTCCTCTCTTGCATGTTTCATAGGTCCCAACACCAAAGGATGGTAAACAAGTATTCATATTTACCATTTGGGGAATCATAGAGTTACGCGACGGCACTAGAATTGAATTATGTGAACGTAGAGAACTTTGATGGCAGATTGTGTTCTTTTGCAAAATATCCCACTTTGTGGTTTTCCCTTTCTTGCCCAGTCCTGTCCCAAAGGATGGTATTGGGACCTAGTTAGTTAGTTGAGCAAATAAGATAACATTCAAATACGTTATGTCTTAGATTGGGACCATTAACTAGCTAAT
This sequence comes from Ambystoma mexicanum, assembly GCF_040938575.1. NCBI lineage: Eukaryota > Metazoa > Chordata > Amphibia > Caudata > Ambystomatidae > Ambystoma > Ambystoma mexicanum. The sequence goes on along the minus strand of NC_090922.1, from coordinate 638,122,642 downwards.
ACCTGCACTTTTTGGATTATGTACATGTTCTTATACTAGCTAGAGTAACATTTCTTAATGGCTTGCATCTGATTACAACGTTCCTGGCATGTCTGTTATCGCATTCCACCTTCTCGAAAGAGCTCAGTGGAATTTATCAACTCTTTTATGTGAACTAACTGAGCCCCAGAAAATAGGTATTTTATGTCCAACTTAAGTGTATGTTTGCTTGTGTCGATCTGCATCACCACCCTCCTCGTATGATTATTAAAAATTGGTATTTTCTGCGGGACTATAAGGACTATGATTGAAAGCAATAGGCTGCAGGCTTTGAAGAAACTGGATCCAAACATGTCCTCTTTCAAGGCGTTGTTGGTTTCTATCTCAATAGGAATCCTAGCTTTAGCTTTCTCAGGAAATGTTAAAATATGGTCTTCTTCTGGAACCCCCTCAATAAACTCGAAAACATGTATAGAAACTTGTGAGACAAAAAACATTTGACAATCACAACCCAAAGACATTTTGCGTATTTCTGGAACGGCTACAAGCGAACCGGAGAGTGATGACAAAACTTGAATTCCTTTATCTTTGTCCCCTTCAGTGCTAAGGGCGTCTATGGTCATCCTGACTTCCCATACGGAATCATTGTAGGCTCCGCCCACTCCAGCATTAAGTTTAAAAGATGTATGTATATTCTTCCGCTACACTCCTGTTTCCTCTTCCTCATTGCAACTTCTTCTGAATGTGTCGGGCAGTAGCAGGATGGTTACTCGGGTAAACAATTTGCTACTGAAATTGAAGACTCCGGAATTCCAAGATGTATACAACACACTTATGGTTTGGAAAATTTCAGACAAACTGCGGCTATTGTGTGTTCCACAACTAAATTGTATCCAAACACACTACAATTAAACACATTCACAACAGGCTCGTCATACTGTACTACATGTCTCCAATGAAAATTTACAAAAATTAAATAGGAACGCTCCTCGCAGCAGTGGTTCGCCGGCAGATTTTCTACACGTGGTTGGGAAATCCCCCTGTGATCGAGCCTTGTTTAAACAGTTTGTAAAATGGTGTCTTCTTTCATGAAGAACTCTGCCCTTTCTCGTTCTATAGGTGTGAATTTCTGATGGCATGTGAAGTGAGGCATTGTTGCCAAAGTCCCATGACTTGGCACACAGCAATGACTCAGAAGACATAGCCAGGTGTCTGGCACAGCCACAGCAAACACTTGAGGACAACTGGTCTCAATGTGGCAACATCAATGGGCTACCAGAAGAGGTATCACGTAGATTCTGACCTCCTGATGACCCCCACAAAATGACACTGATGGTATCAAAGTGGAAAAAAGAAAACTGCAGTAAGTGTAAAATAGATAACATGTCACTGAATTAGAGAAATGTTGAGGTGGGGGCTGTCAGGGAGCATGGTTTGACCCCAGGAAACTGAAAGACCCTCCCTGGCTTTCCATCAATACCTTGATTACCAAAGTAGAGGTTGGGGCAGTGAAATGCCAACATCCGTGACACGTTGCGTCTAAAGACTCGGGGGCCTAGCTAATTGGGAAGCAGAGGGTCCCACAACTGATGCAGCTGGTCTGAGTTGCATTTTTCCTATATCAGGGATAGACAGACACGTTCTTGACATAGTGCCATGTAACCTGGAAGCACTTATGTATAGGCCCCATACAAATGTCCAATAAATAAATAAAAAAACAACCTTACTTTTGGACTGAGGTTATGTGTCTGAAACTAGGGTATGGCTCCCTTTTTCTAAGTATCACGATCTGCTAATGTCTGCTAATGATCTGCTAATGTCCTGCTGGATTGTCAAAATAGTAGAAATCAAGGTGAGATTATTTTGTGATTCAAAGCCACGTTGAACCTGAAGAAAGGCCAATAATGATACAGATAATGTGGCCCAGTAAGAATGGGTTTCACCCCAGAGTGAACATTCTCCAACTATTCAGAAGGAGCGCATGGAGAAAGCAGAGTCACTGTAACTCCAGTAATGTTTCCTAAAGGTGAATCTTCAAACACTGGAAGAGCGGTGGATGGATAAATCATTTCGGAGAGAGGAAATGGCTTCTCAAATTTCAATGTCGGATAAAATAATCATGTTATTTTTATTTTATTGTTGTGCAGAAGCAGTATTGGGGATCAGGGTGCAACAGGCCATTAGGCATTGTTCAACTGGAAATTTCCAAACACACATTAAAAAATAAACTGTACATAATAGAGCAAGAAATGTGCCAACATAGATAAAAAGCTCATGGCCACAGTATATATACGATAATTCAGAAAACAAAAACATTTTAAACAGGTATTAGCTAATTCTGGACCATGGAATACATAGACACATTTCAGTTGCCTGAATCTATATTAAAAAAGCACTCCACAAAATGCTTGAGACATAGTCAATATATTCTGGTTCTTAAAAGGCGATGTGGCCGACTCCTACTTCATAGCCACCTAGGACCACCTGCAAACCTTATTTACATGCCAGGTAGTGGGGGTGGGGCAGGTGTATAGCTTTATATGCTCTGCCTGTCACTCCACACCTAAAATTCCAGAAAATCGGGGTAATATGAATCTCTATTGTGGCCACCAGGTGGCAGCATGTAGCCCTTCCTTTTGGGGCTATGGTACAGGCCTTTATTTTAGCTTTGAACCGTAGCCCTTAAGACGCACTAGTAACTGCTGTAATTTCCCAACACACGTCTGTTGCAAATGTAGAGTTACCAGCAAAGCAGACAGAGCTCTTAAGAGATATGGTTATGCCTTTCCCTAGAACCCATAGCTGCCTCCTATCAGCTACGAAGGGGCCTAGGAGCAGAGAAAAAGAAGGAACATCTCTTCCCACGCTATCCTAGGAATGAGGAAGTGATGGGCGCTGGGTGGGTGGGAAAGAGGAGAGGGTTTTGGAGAAAGGCGTAAAGCCCAGCTGTCTCCCCAGCTAAACTCCCACTCTAGTGTCTAAGTCCATTTGTGTTGCCCCCATGAAGGCCATCCAACACTTCCTGAAAAAAGCCCCAGGGGCCAAATTCCTACTTTTTCTCCACAGTTCAGTGAGCCTGGGGCAGTGGCAACTTCCTAAAGTCTCCTGAAAGGGGGGCAAAGCCACTTCTGATAGGCATATTGGGCAGGCAGGGATACATGTGCCTCTGGGCTTGCTGTTTCAATCAAATATTATTGCAATTGGCATATGTTAGGAGAACCTAGATCATGATGCTTTTTTTTCGCACATGTGTTTCTACATATGACAGTGGAACATGGCTTGTTATGTGGAGCTGCTTCTGGCACATACAGGTGCACTGGTCATTTGAGACTATGCATGGCCTAAATATAGTGTTGTTGTGCACATGAGGTTCAACCAAGAAACATGAGGCTGCTCCTGGGCGCATAAAGTTGTTTCTGACAGAGATGTTTTTATCTGTGAGAATCGTCCAGGGGAATATGGGCTATCTATGTATCTGTGCACCAGACTCAACTCCACAAAACCACCAAACTCTCTCCTAGATAACTTTGCAACAGAAGAATTGAGACACTCCAAAAAATGGACCACAGAAGCTTTAGATGCCGTCACACCAAGCCCCCCCGTCCAAAAAGAAAATGGCTACCAGATTGATCACGCCCCACCTCATAGCCCTAGAGAAAACAGAAGCATGGAGGCAAGATTTCAACCAACAGGACAAAATTGCATACCAAACACAGATAGGGATCTGTAAAGAACACATCTCAAAAGCAAGCAACACACAGAAAGACATATTCAACATCATCAATGAGATAAGAAATCCAATAGCTTGCAATAATTCTCCCACTCTCTCATAAGAAACTCTGTGATGACCTTGTGATGACCTTGCAAAACCACTTCGAAAACCATATAATAAACATCCAGAAAGCCATCAACACTATGCCATGGATTTATGCAACAATTTCACTAATGACCCATCTCCAGAGGCAACCAGAATACTGAACTATTTCACAATGATCTTGACAGACAATTTCACTAAACTAGTAAAGGAAAGCAACAAAGACGGTTCACCAGATGACCCTTGCCCACCAGACACCTACAAGAGCATTTTCATTAAAGAGACACCGGACGAATAATTCTGCAACCTCATGAACCACTCACTGGCGACAGGAACCGTACAGATGAGTTTCAAAGTGTCCCACATGAAACCAACCTCAAAGATCCCTGAGAAAAAAACAGACACTACCAGCCTATATGAAAAATCCTTTACCCTAAAAAGCTCCTAGAAACCTTTGTATATGGATAAATCCTGACACAAGTAGAAACCAGCCATCTACTGGACCAGACACAAGTCAGCTTCAGGCCTATAAGAGGAATGGAATGAGCACTGCTCCCCATCTGGGACAACCTAAAAAATCAATCAGACTGCAACACAAGCTCATCTCTAACATTACTTGACCTTTCAGCGTCCTTTGACACAGTCGACCACAAAACCCTCATCAAAAGAATCCAAGAAATAGGGATTGGTAACACCGCACTACAATGGATAAAGTCCTTCCTGACAGAAAGAACAGAAACCATCTGGATTCCTCCAGTCAGCTCAGCTCTGCACGCACCAACCTGCAGGGTTCCACAAGGCTCGTCCCTCTCACCGCTACCCTTCAACATTTACCTGACCACACTCATGAAACTTATCATAAGATATGGGCAGTGGTCGAAGTGAGCGGGAGCGGTCAGGAGCGGTGCTCCTCTACTTTTTTAAATGACCTTTTACAGCGCCCTTTTATTTTAAAAAGAAACCGTTCCGGAATGGTTTCGTTTTAAAATAAAAGTGTAGGCAGAAGTTGAAACTTGCACTTTCAGTGCACTGCACTGAACGTTCCCTTAAACAGCATGTGCAAGTGTTGGGTGTGTGTATTGTGTGGGAGGGGATGCGAGGATGAGGTTTGTGGGTAGTGGGTGTAGGCCAGCAGGGAACATAGTTCCACTACTTCTTTTCGTGCACTTGGACCACTGGATATGGGCTCACTTGCACTCTGCAGATGACACACAAATCATCTACAAAATCAACACCAGCAGCGCAATAGACCAAACTCTTACCAACTGTTTCCCACAAATTAACGATGGATTAGCTGCAAGAGCCTTAACCTCAATCCACACAAAACAGAAATTATCATCATGCCCACTAAACTCTCCAATTATTCAACAGCACACACTATGGCCTACCGAAATGGAAAAAAGACTGGAAGCATCCAAAGTAGTTTATAATCTCAGACTGTTGCTGGGGAACAAATTAACCCTACACCCTAAGCCAATGCAGTAGCAAAGATTTATTTTTTCCATATAAGCACAATCAAAAGAATACTACCTTTACTCACCACACAAAACACTTGTCAGCATGTATCTTGTCATGTCAAGAATAGACTACACCAACAGCATTTATGTTGGAATGCCAGACTACCTCACCAAAAAACTGCCACAGATACAGTATGCAGCAGCAAGACTTGTACTCAGTCTCTGTAAGAGAGGGCATATCACACTAGCACTAAGATCCGTACATTGGCTAAAAGTAAAAAAAAGATTTACTTTAAACCACTGCATCATCCACAGAGCAATTCATTGCCAAGGAGCAAAATTCCTGGAAGACAAAATCTCCATCTATATATCAGAAAGAACCCTGAGTTCCAGCAAAGACATACACCTTGAACCCAAGCCATATTTGAAAATTAACCTTTTCATACATCTTAACAAAACTCTGGAAGTCATTCCCCAAGGAAATACACACAATAGAGGAACATCTGATCTTCAGGAATTCACTAACAACCTGGCTCTTTCATTTGCCAGACTAAAAAGCCAAACCCCAGTCTAAGAGAAGGGCGCAGTCTTGATACAAAGAGATGCACCACACATTATTGGCTCCCATTCGGGATTCCAAGGTCAAGTCAACCAAGCTAGGTAGCCCCCAGCAAAAGAAAATGTTATATCATTAACCACCACACAAGGGATTTCAGTCTAAACGCCAAACAATCTAGGCAAATGAGCATATGGATCTCCCTCCTTCCTACCATCAACTGTACTAAAACTGTACTAAAACTGTACATATTCCTGTAAACAAACCACACACCTACCAAATACAACACAAACATGACTACCATGACTACCACAACACAGACTCTAACTTACACAATCATGACACGCTCAGTTCTAACCCCATGCAACAGGCACACAAAACTAGCTATGCAGACTCACAAACGTGACCACCTACCAACCCATACCACCTAGAATCAAACCCAACAAACAGTTACAATTTTTTCCAGACTGAAACTACCAACAGAACAGCTAAAGCACTGTCTCCTCCCACTAACAAACCAACCTCTCCCTTTTTTTTCTTTTCTGAACCGCCAGAGCATGTGGAGACCATCAAAATAGCAGTGGCATACAGTATAAATCACATTACCATAACATAGCAACATAACATATGAGGCTTATGCCCACACATATAAAAGCAAAGCGAGATACATGTGCATAGTGGCTCACACCCTTGGCATATTTTGACAGGAGCATTGATCATATACGGTTGGCAACTATCTTCTCTGTTTTTGCAAGAATTAATCTTATTGTACTAATTTGGGACTTATAGTAGGGTTTTGTGTCCATTTTGATGATGTCACATTATGGGAACTCTTTAGAGTCAAAGTCATGTCTTATAATTTTCCGTAATGCCATGGGGAAAAAGGTTATGTGATGTATGTTTCACTACCCGTATGGTTTTGGTGAATTGGTACTACTAGGCAAAGGTTGATTTAGAGAATTCAGTGAGTAGACAGTTGCCAGAAACAAACCTGGAAATCAACAGGGCTTGGACAACATAACCAAAGTAAGTCTGGATCTGTGTGTATTGTTCGCATCCACTTTGTTTAAGTTACTTTGCCCTTTTCTTGACCAAATTGTCCCTCCTCATGATCCTTGTTGGGGGGCTGCCAATACCTCCATCACCTTTCAGCCTCCTCCTCTCTGCTCACACCCATCTATACCTATACCTGCTACCCTTGTTTATCATTCTTCCCTTTTTATACTTGGATGAAAGTTGAAAAATCCAACATTACCAAAGTATTGCTGTGTATATGGGCTTTTGATAGTTGTGTGGATACATTGTGATTTCGAACTCTTGTCCCTTCCTGGTGTGCAAGCATCCAAGCCTCACTTATGCTTCCTATCTTGCTGTTTCTGGTTTTGGCACCTATGGTGGAGCCTTAGTGCCATATTTTAGCCAAACAATGCTACAGAGGAGAGCGAAAAGGGGTGTTGAGATGCAAAACATTTGGCTGGTAAGGTAACTGGTAATGCTAGAGACATAAATTAGCTGCATCATGAATTGTTATTTTTTTTTCTTTCAACTCACTATTCTTTCCTCTAGTCCTTGGTCCTAGACATTCTTCTTTATCAGAGCCCGTCTCCTTTATCATAGTCCCTCTCATTGTATTTAGTACTTAATAGTGATCCTTCACCCTAGTCCTGATCCGTCTCCCTTGTCATGGTGCTTCTTCTTTATAGTTGGTTGTCCTGCTCTGTTTCCTTCTTTCTAGACATTCTCCTCTGCCATTGTTATTTATCCTATTCCCTTTCCTCTGTCATAGTCTTTTATCCTAGTCCCTCTCCTTTGTCATAGTCATTGGTCCTAGTCTGCCTCCTTCTTCATAGTCCTTTATCATAATGCTTCTCTTTTTGTCACAGTTCTTTTTCACAGTCGCTCTTCTTTATCATAGTACTTCTCCTTCATCCAAGTCCCTCCTTGTCACAGTCCATTTCCTTCATGAGAGCCATTGTACATCATAGCACTACTCCTATCACAGTCTTTCCACATCATAGCCCTTCTCTTTGTTTACAGCCCTTCTCCTTTCTCACAATCCTTATTCCTCAGAGTCCTTCTTTGTCTTTGTCACAGCCTTTCTCCTTCATCATAGTCTTTCCTCTTCATATGCCTTCTAGTTCATCATATGCCTTTGCCATAGTCCTACTCCTTCCTCACAATCCTTTGTCACACTTTCTCCTTCATCACAGTCCTTCTCATTCATCATTGTCCTTCTTCGTCACAGTCATTCTACTTTATCACAGTCCTTCTTTGACAGTCATTCTCTCTTTCCTCACTGTACTTCTCCTTCTGCACAGACTTTCGCCTTCTGCACAGTCTTTCTTCTTTGCTGTAGTCATTTCCCTCTGTCACATGAATCTCAGCAGACTACAGGTCTTACAAAATAACTCCTTAAGATCCACACTAAATATCCCCAGATCCAACCACAGACAAAAATCCAACTGACTCCCAGTGCGGGACAGAATCTCACTCCGCACCCTGGCAATCTCCCACAAATGTATCACCAACACTGCACCTAAATACCTCTCTGACAAATTTTCCTTACACCAAGCCACCCGATCCACCAGATCGTCCCACACTCACCTCCTTACAGTCCCCTGATTCAACCTCAAAACCGAAGGTGGTGCCAGCTTCCCTGTTCAAGCTGCCAACCTTTGGAACTCCCTACCACCCACTATGAGACTAGAACTGTCATTCAATGCCTTCAAAACCAGTGTTAAACTTTGGCTATCTGACAAAAGTAGTACATTATTAGTCCAATCTGTACTACACCATTACCTCATTGTCTGTTTAGTATTCCGCTGTCCTCTCATCCTATCTGTACTTACTCTGAAGGCTAGACCAATATGTAACCCAGGTTGACCCATTTGTCACTGCTATGCATAACCTCTTATGTATTTATGCCTTTGTCTGTAGCATGTTAAGTTTTCCAGCGCCCAGTTACCTCAGGGTTATGTGCGCGATACAAATAATAAACAAATACAAAGAAATACAAAAATATAGTCGTTCACACTCGTTTTTGGGTGATATTTGCACTATTGTTCCTGGCAAAAAAAAAATTAGAAAGTATAGTGTTACCATTGAAGATTTGATACAGCTAGATTATGCTCAAGTTAGTTTCGGACCATCTTGCAGCACCGAACTGGTGATGACCACAATACCTGACCATCTGAGGGAAGAGGTGGATGAAAGCGTTTATGGAGCCCTTTTATCACCTGACCTATCACCAGTGTTAAGACACTGTGGGTCTGCTTCACAGAAGCGTTTTATAATGGCGCAAACCCATTGGAAAGCCTTCTGTGAATCAGGCCCTGTATATCACCACATTCACAGCTTCAGATTAGAAAGCCATGGTATACAGGGCACGGTCCTTAAATGCATTCAATCCTTTCTTACTGATTGATCATACCTGGCACTACTAAGAACCTTCTCCTCAAACTTTATTCCACTTAAAAGAGTTCTGCACTATAGCCAATTCTTTTCAATATTTACATCTGCCCACTGATGTATCTGTTCTAACACCATGGTTTATTTTTTCAATTACGTTGATGATACCAACATTTTGGCAATAGGGACTCCCCAACAGCAAGAGTCAAAGAGTGTTTAAGATCCATAAAAGATTGGATGGACAAAACTTACCTAAAAATAAACCCAGCCAAAACTGAGGTGCTAATGGTGAACATCAACAAGAATCCATGGAACATTGTGTTCTGGCCCAGCTCGTTTGGGCCATGCCCTAATACAAAAGGTACTGTCAAAAATGTGGGCATTATACTGGACACTGGCCTGACTCTAAAGAACCAGATTGCCATGGTACTTAAGTCATGCTTCTTCCATCTCAGTCGCATAAATAAACACCTTCTCTCATTACTAACCATGTCACAACAGGTCAAGGTTATGAATGCTTTCATTTCCTTTCACCTATACTTTATCAATACCATTTACCTAGAAATGTCACTCTCTCGTATGTTACGGCTGCAAAGAGCCCAAAATGCCCTGGCAAGAATCTTACTCAGGCTGATGAAATTCAAACATAATCCACTGGTTTATGTGTCCTTCACTAGCTCACAGTGACAACAATGTATTATTTATACAAGTATGTGTTGTGACGGGGCATCCACCACAAATAACAACGCTGATGCCATTTGACAGTACAAGGTGTCTATTGTAGGCTTTCCAAAAAACAAATAAATCAGTACTTGAAAAGGTATCTTTAAGGGAGTTTGGTGCTAGCCTGCCCCTCTCTCCCTTGACTTTCCCTCCTCCCTAGCCCAGGTGTCCATTACGGGTTTTAGTAGTGTGGAGGGTCAGAAGATGAACGCAAGTTCTGATTAGCCATGTCACTGTTATTTTATTAACTAAAAGAATAATGCCTATCTTCCGTATACCATTAGGCATCCCTACATATCAAAAGAAGCTAAGGTGCTCGTCAGTCATCAGTGAATGAATTGGAAAAAAAACAGTCCACCATCCCAAAGTAACCCTTTTCTGACCCTACCACTAGCTTAACAATGAAAGACCAGGAGAATGTCTCCCTGCTCCCGGGTTTTGGTTTCCCACCAACTTGTATTCAATATTTGACCTTTAAATAATCTATGGTGACTCTTTTTATTAGTTTGTATAGTTCCTTCAATACTTTATTGGGCTTTTCTTTTGCCTCTTGGTTTCCTCTGCAAGACGTTGTTCCTTTCTCCTACCAGGGAACAACTATCCAATAGTAATGTGTTTCTTCTTTATTATCTCTTTTATTTGTACACGCTTCTGTGAGGAGCCAGGAATGAGCCTTGGACACAAGGGATTCATAGTTTTGGTCAAAGACTTTTATTAAAAATAAAAGGGGGTGGGGAAATGCATCTCTGTCCCTTCACTAGAGGTGTTTCCCTACCAAAAATCCAAATTCATGGTCTGTGAATGTCGGAATGTCCAAAGCAAAAAGAAAGCAGTGTCCAAAGCACTATTAGCACCCAGGGAGGAGGGCATAGCCAATCAGGTTTCCATGGATCACAGGCTGAAACCTATACTCTCAACCCACATTCCACTGAACCCCCCAGCCCACAGCACCAACTTGCTTCCCCCTCCCTCCCTCCCATTTTTTTTGTTCCTTTCTATTTCCCAAATCCCCTCCCCTGCCCCACTTACGCGAGTGCTGCGACGGGCCGCACCTCACCGCCTCTCACTCTTCCTGGCCGCCATGATAATTTAAGAGGGGCTTTGTATTCTGCTTCCATTGCCATGGCGGCCATTTTAGCAAAGGATTTTGAAGGCAAGTAAGCTCTTGATAACGTATAGCTAGCGTCTGAGAAGATATTTTCCATGTGTTTTGGAGGGTAAGCCAACGTTCACACACAGATCTTGTCAGATTGCTTTCTGTACCCTTCTTAGGTAGATGAGGGGAGGCGTAACAACATGCCATTAAGGCACTGGGTATGGATGATGGGGTACCCTCAAGAGAGGAAGGGTAATACAATGCCTTATCCAACGGTGCCCTGGTACTCCCCAGAGGTTATCTCCCCCATGCGATCCTCTCTCGTATAGCACCTCCATAGTCAGGATCAGGAAGCGGATGATGTCCCCTGACCACATGGGGAGAAGTCACCACAAGGAAAGGAGTAATGCCACCATTGGATTAATCACATACCCATCCCCTAATGATGCTGTTTCCCTCAGCACCTATTGGAAAATGGGAAAGGAAGTCTATATTTCCCTACTCTCTTCTGTTTCAGTGTTCTACCATGAAACAATAGGGCTGCATATCTAAGAACCAGCGCATGACCCATGCATTGGTGTCCTTGCAAAGGCTCATCCATGCCAATGGAGAGTGATCTGTGACAAATCTAATCGTCCTGCCTGTGAGGTAGTATTTAAGATATGACACTGCCCACTTTATAGCCAAGGCCTCCAATTCAATAGTGGCACAGTTCTATGATTTTCTACTGAAGAAAAGAATGGGATGTTCTATGCCATCGTGACCTTGTCAATGGACAGCAGCCCCAAACTGACATGTGAAGTGTCCGTCTGTAAAATGAACTCTTTGTTAAAGTCTGCTGCATTCAACATTGGTTCATTGCACAGAATGGTTTGAGTTTTTTCTCGGTTTTGGGAAATGGAGTTTCTTGGACAGCTCTCACTTTTTCACTTTGAGGTTGAACCAGCCGATCACCAACACAAAATCCAAGATATTTATCTGTGGATTGGGCCAAGTGACACTTTTTTGGATTGGCTGTGAGCCCAGCTTTCCTCAAAGCTCTGGTGACTAGGTATAGATGGTGCAGGTGTTCTTCCCATGTCCTATCATGGATAATTATATCATCGATATAAGCCCTGCAGAAAGAGGAGTAAGGCCGAAGGACTTGGTCCGTTAACCTTTGAAGGGTGTCAGGGGTCTAGTGTAGTCCAAAAGGTAATATTTTCAACTGAAATAGTCCAATGGGGGTGGAAAAATCAGTTTTCTCCTTTGCTTCTGGATTAACGGGAACTTGTGAGTATCCCTTCGTCAGATCAATCGTGGAGAGGAAGACGGAAGTTCCCAATCGATAAATTAGATTGTCTATCATTGGCATGGGGTAATCGTCAAATTGGGAAACCGTGTTCACCCTCCTGAAGTCAATGTAGAACATTCATGATTAATCTAGCTTGGCAAAAAGTACTATCAGAGAGGACCAATGACTCTGTGATGGCTCAATGATGTCAGATCTTAGCATATTTTCCACCTCCTCTATGACTATTCCTTTTCTGGCCTCTGGGATCCGATAGGGTTTCAAATGGACCACTTTCTCTGGGGTTGTCTGGATGTAATGAAAAACCCCTTTCACTCTTCCTTGCTCAGATCTAAAGACATCTGGAAATTGTTCTAGCAATTCTAGCAGATCTTCTGTCCTATTTTGGTACAGATGGGAAGGAATCGGGGTGTTTTTATTTGATTCTTCAGCCAACAGACTAGTCAATACTACTGTAGTATTCTCAACAGGATCCTCTCTCCACTCCTTGAGGAGGTTTACTTGAAAGATATGGGTCTTAATTCTTCTATCGGGTTGGGAGACTCGATAATCATATGGCCCTATTTGCTCTATCACTTCATATAGACTGTACCATTTGGACAACATCTTATGCTCAGATGATGGAAGGAGAATGAGAACCTTTCGTCCAGTGAAAAAATGTCTAAGCAAAGCTTTTTTATCATGGTAGGTCTTTTGATTTTACTATGGTTCTGACAGTTGCCATAGGATCTTTTAAGCATTGGGCGGTTTGGGAAAGGGGCAAGGTGGCTTTCTCCCACTCTTCCCAAGTTACCCATAACATTTCAAGGACATCACATGGCTCTCAGTCATACAACATCTGCAAGAGGGAAAATCCTGTTGAGGATTGTGGTGTTTTCCAGACAGCAAAAAGGGCCTAAGGTGTCATGCTATTCCAGTTTTTGCCGTCTACCTCTAAAAACCTCTTTAGGACATGCTTCAGGGTCTTATTGAATCACTCTACTAACCCATCGGTTTGTGGATGACAAATGGACGTCCTACACGTTTTTATATTTTTATTTATTTATGTACTTATATAGCGCCAAAAGCCTGCAGGCATCGGGGTGCATAACATCAAACATGAATACTACATAATAGACTTTTAACATATGCAGGATCTCCTTTACAACTGCCATGGAGTCTACTGGTTGTTACAATATCCTTCGGGAACCCGACTCGGGTGAAAAATGGGATCAAATGCTTGAGGATTTGTTGCGTTGTATTATTGCGTAGTGGGAATGATTCGGGATATTGAGTTGCATAATCCAGTATGAGCAATATGCATTTATTGCCTAACTTTGATGGTTCAAGGGGCCCAAATATGTCCATGACTATTTGGGAAAAAGGCAACTCAATTATTGGTAAAGGTGGTAATGGAGCTGGGGGGGGCACCTGAAAACTGGTCTTTTGACAAATGGCACAAGAAGGCAAGCACAATGTTTTTCACATCTGGCCAATAGAACGTCTTAATATTTGTGCCTGTGTCTTGGCTGTTCCTAAATGACCACATGTTAAACTGGAGTGTTCAATTTCTAATACCATTCTCTTGTGGCTCTTAGGAACCATTATTTGAGATCTGGGAGTACCATCGGGATTAAGGTCACCCCTATAGAGAAGTGCAGATTTTAGAAATAAAATGGCCCCCCTTTCTCTCTGTCCTCGTCTTCAGGTAACACATGAAGGAAAGCTTCTGCAAGCAAGGGATCATTCTGTTGGGCAAATGCAAGATATGAAACAATTTTGGCTTCCTCCCCAAGAGCTTTAAGTGGTACCACCTCTGATATAATAGGGGCATCTGCATCTGCTTCTCCAAAGCCTTTGCTCCTCTCTCAGTTTTATAAGTGCTCTTAACTTCCATTGCTTTGGGAAATAAAGTCCTCTCCAGGATCCCCCGGGCTATTCTCTTTCCTGCCTTTACTTGAAAGGCCTCCTTTCCACTGTTCTGAATCAAAAATTGTATGTCACCTCTATAGTCAGGGCCTATGATGCCAGCTAAGGCATCCAGGCCATATGAACAAGCCAGGCCTGACTTAGAGGCAAGTCTGATGTAAGTGCCTGACGGGGGTATTAAGACCAGATAAGTTGGTATTAAGACTCGCTCATAAGGTTATATTAACACCCCCCGGCTACTACATAAATCGATTCCGATGGAGTTTTTGTGGCTACTGAATGATCAGAAACTCTATTGCTAAGTTTTTCAAGCCTAAGGGTACCCCTAGTTTGTGTCAATGAGCCCGATCCCATATCTGTGGAGCCGAAATGAGATTTGGACACAAGGGATTCAAATTTTTTGGTCAAAGACTTTTATTAAAATAAAAGGGGGTGGAGAAGTGTATCTCTGTCCCTGAACTAGAGGTGTTTCCCTACATAAAACCAAAATGAAGGGTCTGTCAATGTCAGAATGTCTAAAGCAAAAATCACCCTGTGTCCAAAGTACTATTCTGGCCCTCACACTCTAACAAAATAATCTCTAAGGTGAAAATTGTAATGTCTTTGGTCTTGAGTGTTTATAAGCTCTGGTCCTCTCTAGGGTGGACTATTGCAATAGCCACTTTCTAAATCTTCCTGTCTCTACTATTCGACCTTTACAACTTATCCAGAACAGGACTGCAAGACTTGTCCTTGGCCTCAAGCTCAGGGATTGTATCTCTGCACCTCTGAAATCCCTTCATTGGCTCCCCTTGGCTGCAAGGATCAAGTTCAAGATCCTCTGCATCGTCCAAAAGGCTTTCTGGGGCCTGGGACCACTCTACCTCCAAAGTTCCCTTCCAAAACATCTTCCTTCTTGAGCTCTCCGCTCATCCACCTCCAAATCTCTGAGGGTCAGACGCTTCTCCAAGCAGAGAGTTGGGGGCAGATCAATCTCTCCGGCTAGGGTCTTCCTCTGGAACAGCCTCCTTGCCTCTCTCAAACTTGAGCAGAACCACATCTTGTTCCGGAAGCAACTCAAGACCTTCCTTTTTGTTTCTGATTTCTCTCGTCCTCTCCCCTGCTGTTGCACCTGACTGATCCACGCACTGGTCACCTGGTTACCATGTATGCCCATACGCCCCGGTGTTCCTGCTTCCCTTTAGGGGACTCACCTGCTCTCGCTGGTGTTCTTTATTCTTCCTGCAGTTAGCCGGTGGCGGTCATTCGGCTTCTCTTCCTGTCTCATTGCCTTTGTTCCTTGGCCAATACGCTCCTCGCAACTCCTGCTGGGCTCTTCTGTTTTCTGTTCAGCTTCAGCATGAGAAACGCTGCAGCTCTGCACCTGCAAACGCCCAGGAGCAGTGTGTGTCTCCTTTCATGGTCAGCTTTCCACATCTGTCTTCTTGAGCCGGATGGCACCACAACAACTTCTGCAGCCCCACAGTCTCTTGGTCAGTAGCGTTCTCCTTCCAGCAGTGCGCCCCAGCCAGATGTTGCTGCGATTTAAATCTACCGGCTACAGGTCTGTGCTCACAACAACTAGAGCGCAGCGTGTACTCATGGTCTTTTTCCACTCTGCATTACTCGGTTCATCTTCCTTGTCCCAGTATTCCTGCAGTTATGGAAATGGAAGTCCATTCGTCATGTTCTATAAGTAGAATCTGTGTAAGTGTTCTCAGAAGTCTTTGAAGGCAAGTTAGCTCAGGATTAACTGATAGGTAGCTTCTGACAAGACATTTTCAGGAGTTTCAGAGGGTAAATCAAACATTGTTGGTTCACACACAGATCTTGTCAGATGGCTTTCTGTATCCTACTTTGGTGGATGAGGGGAAGTGTAACAGCATGCCATTAAGGCATTGGGTATGGATGGGGTATCCTCAAGAGAGCAAGGGCAATAAGGGGCCTCATTACACGGACGGCGGTAAGGGTTAACGGTGACCGTTAATGGCAACGGTGACCGTTAACCCTTACCGCCGTACTACGAGGTCCTTAGCGGGTTGGTGCTCTAACGCCTGCTTTTTGCAGGCGTTAAAAACCAACCCGCTAAGGGACCTCGGAGCTAATTACGGCACCGCAAAATTGCGGTGCCGTAATTAGCGCCTTCCCCATTCCCATAGAGCCCTATGGGGCAGAAATGGGAATGGGGAAGGGCAATGGCGGAAGGGGGATTTACCGCCCCACCGACCTTGGAATGGGGCGGTAAATCCCCTTACCGCCAAGGCGGTGCCGGTAATTTACCGGCATGGTCCAGGGTGCTAATAGCACCCTGGATCACCGCCTTCCGTGTAATGAGGCCCCTTGTCCAATGGTGCCCTGGTACACCCCAGAGGTTGTCTCCCCGCATGTGATCCTCCCTCATATAGGATCAGATAGCAGCCTGCAGTGCCCTGGCCACATGGGGAGAGGTCACAGATGGGAAAGGAGTGATTACAACATTGGATTCATCAAATTTCACAGTCTTTGGTTTCTCTCTGATCTTTGTTCTTGGTCCTATATGCTATTTCAATCTTACTCTCAAGCTTGTCTTTTATGTCTTTGCTTTCTTCTTTGATTGGGCCTTCTTTACCTTGATTGATACAAGCTTGATCACTTCCATAACAGTTCTCATTCACTCCTCTTTGTGACACTGTTATAATGGGCCTCATTCCGAGATTGGAGATAGCTTGCCTCCAATAATGGTACTGAGTCCGACCTCATTCAATGTGGACTTACCGGTGTAGTCGGACCTTTGCGGGATTGGTAAGTCCCCATTGAAAATACCATTCCCCATTCCCATTTGAGCGCCCATAGGGCTCAATGGGAAAGGGGAAGGTGCAAATAACGGTACCGCAATTTGCGGTACCGTTATTTGCTCCCTGGATCCTTTGCGGCTCCCACTAAGGCACCTCGGAATAGGGCGCAAAGGGATTACAGGCATCGGTGTCCTTACCGGTGCCGGTAATCCCTTTGCGCCAGCCTCGGAATGAGGCCCAATGTCTTTTTCTTGACTGTGATGAGTATGAGTGCCACTTTCCATCTCTTTCTTTCTCTCTGGTCTATAACGCTATGTGTCCAGCTCCATTTCTCTCCGTCTCCTTGCTACAGGTAGTTCAGCACCCCTCTCTGCTTTCTTGCACACTCACAGCTACAGGACACTGCACGGCCAGTCTCTCTCTCTTTCTCTCTTTCTCTCTTTTTTTCTCTCTCTCTCTCTCTCTCTCTCGAGCCAGCGTTCAAGCCTTTTTGTAATACGCAGGTTCTTCCCTCGCATTTCCAGGCTCCTCCACTTTCAAGACTTAAGTAGTGTGAGACAGGCGTGGTATAATGAGATGACAGCGACAACAAGCATACCAGTTTGGAAAACCTTTATTTATATTTTTAGCGTTGGATGACCGCCTATGTTGCCCTATATCTAGTTTAGGGTTTCCCTCAACTGATGTATCTAATCCCAGTCTATGGTAGTAAATCCAAAATCAAAAGTCTGTCCATGTCAAAACCCTATGCTTGCCCTCACTTGTAATATCAAAGGTTATATAGGGTTCTTCTAAGATTCTTTAAGGAAGGATTCCTTCATCTGTGTAGTATAGGTATTCCTCAATACTTCTTAATACGCCGAAAAAGGTTAAGTCGTAACCAAAATTATTTTCTTGGGGGATATGAAAGGTATCCCTTCAATATTGTCGTCTACTCCATGATAAGCGTGAGATAAGGTGTCAGCCATGGTAAAGGTATCCAGCGGTTCTGACGTTGGTTCATTGCCAGAGATGTTTAAAAAAAACTGGTCACAGTGTTCTGTATAGACTGTTATGGTGTGCCTGGCTCCCTCCCATAAGTGTCTCCAATTCAGGAAGGCATCTTTTATGGCTAATATCTTCTTCTTAAAAATGGTGTAATTCCTCTCTGCTGGATTCATGTTCCTGGAGTAATAGGCAAGAGGGTGTGAAAAAGCAGTCTTGTGGTCTTTTTGTAAAAAGATTGCTCCCAAAACATAATTTGTTTCCCAAAAATATGGTGAGCTTGGATCTGGGAGCCGTACGACAGGTGCCGTGGGAAACAAGGTTTTGAGGGTCTCAAAAGCATGGTGTGGGTCTTGATTACAGGTGAAAGGAACATCCTCTTTCAACAAATGTCGTAAGGGGACAAGAATGTCTGAATATCCGGGAATTAACCAACGATAAAGGTTTGTAAAATCTAGAAATCTTTGTAACACTTTTATAGTAGAAGGTACGGGCCATTCCAAGATGGCAGAGATCTTCCTTGGATCCATTCCCATACATCCAGGTGTTAATACCTAACCCAAGTAGGTGATTCGTTGTTTGTGGAATTCACATTTCATAATCTTGGCGTAGTCTGTAAAGGATTTCTCTGACATGTTTTATATGTTGTTCATAAGAAGGGAAAAATATAAGTATGTCAACTAAATATACGACAACAAAACTGTCCAAGAGGTTACAAAATATATTGTTATGGAAATGTTGGAAAACAGCAGGGGCGTTACAAACCCCAAAGGGCATGACAAGGTACTCATGATGTCCAAACCTGATTTAAAAGGCTGTCTTCCACTCGTCTCCTTCTGCCATTGAAATCAGGTTTTGAATAAACGCTGCTATCCTTGGCCTGGTCTAAGACTACCTGTACTAATGAGAGGGGATAGCGGTTCTTGATGGTAATTATATTTAGTTGCCTATAGTCGATACAAGGACAGTGCTCTGTCTCATCTTTCTTGGGGATGCGGAGTGACAAATAAATCCTTTTCTCAAGTCATCCTCAATTTATTGCTTTAACACAAGGTTTTCATTAACAGAGAGGGCATACGTTTGTCCATGTGGGATTCGGGCCGCTGGATAAGGTTCTATTCGGCAGTCACACTCCCTATGTGGAGGCAACCTTTCAGCTTCTTTGGGGTCAAACACATCGGTAAATTCATGATATTCAGAAGGTAATTGAGGAGGAATGACTAATGCTTGTTGAAAAGAACGACGGACGCCAAGATTTCCAGGATCTAGTGTTAATAGGGGAACATATGGGCTTAGAGACTTGGAACAAGAGGATGGACCCTGATTTCCTTGGAATTTGAGTTTCTGGTCATTTCAGTTAATCAAGGGATTGTGGTGGCGCAACCAGAGAATCCCTAAAATAACCGGTAAATGGGGTGCAGCAATAGCATCAAAGGACAAATACTCATGGTGGTGTGTAGTACATACAATTAAGAGGACTTAGGTCTGTGAGGTAAGTGGTCTGGAGATTAAAGGTGAACCAGCTACAGACATGATGGGTTTGTCCCTGTTTTTGGGTCTCAAAGGTAGCTGTTGACCATGTGCAAAGGCAATGTCAATAAAGGTCCCTGTGGCGCTGCTGTCTATCAACACTACAACCCCTTCCCATCTCTTTTGTGCCTAGAATGGCTAGAATGACTAGGGATAATTGGTATTCACATTTTTGGGAATCCTGTAGTGGATCACCTGGACCAGGATTCCCTATTAAGGACGGGTGAAACCCTTTCCCATGGCCTGAGAAGATCTGCGTGGACAGATTTGGACGGAACGTCCATCGTCACCACAATAAAAGCAGAGCCTTAATTGTCTTCTTCTTTCTCATTCGTCCAGTGAAATGGGACCCCTAGTGCTACCTAAATGCATAGGCCCAGTATCATTGACAAAGGCTTCTTCCTTATCTCTGGAAAACAAGGGCCTATGTGTTTCCCATCTTCTTCTTTCACTCTTGCGATCATTAGTACGCTGTTCTAGATGGGTGACTAGAGTTACGTCATCTGTAAGATTTTCGGGCGGAGTGACAACTTGGCATAAGGTGCCTTTCAACTCTTCTCTGAGCCCTTTATGACAGATCGCAAGTTGTGCATCTTCGGCCATTCCATTTGGAAAACGGACCCACAAAAATGAGCTACATAAGCTAATAAATACCTATTACCTTGCCTTATCTCTAATAATTCCTGCCTGGTGGATTGGGCTGTGTAGTGCCTGTCAAACATAGTTTGGAAGGCTTCCAGAAAGAAATCATAATTGGTTATCAAGGGACTGCTGGTGTTGATAAGCTGGGTCGCCTAGGAGAGTGCTGTCTTCTCCAGATTGAACAAAACAAACGCTTCCTTAGCTTGATCGGAAGCATACAGACGGGGTGTATTTAGGTAGTGAATGCGACAATTAGTCAAAAAGGGCTTAAACTCCTTGTGTGTCCCCATATTTTGTAGGCATGGTGGAGAAGGAATGCTGGGTGCTCCCCCCACCGCTGGACCAGGTAGGATAGCGGCAGCAACGATGGGTCTACTAAAATGTCAGGACGTGGTCCCAACTGAACCAGAAGAAGTGGTTTGCTCCAAACCAGATCCCCAAGGGTTGCTTCCGAGACAGGCTTTTTAATCAAACCTTCCACTGTCTTTTGTGAGACGGGCATAGATTGGAATAGTACTGCATTTTCCTGGAGAGATGTGGCAACTTCACCCTGAAATTTCTGCACTGCTGCCACTAGGTCCTGTATTATTTCCTCCATGACTCAGGAGAACTCAAGGTTCTCGCAATCTGTCAGGCTCTGGATGTTTTGCCAGGAATTCTCAGGAGTCTTGCAGAGGCAATGCATTGCACATCCAGCAGGAACCCACCCACAGGTGTAACAACGTTTTACGCTGTGGGAAGGTCCTGCCAAGCAGGAGTTCTACTTGACACACCACCTAGTTCTCACTTCTGGACAAGAGCTGTGCAAGGTTACAAAGGGAATGTATTAATAACATGCCATCATGTTATATAACATACAAAAAAGAATCCTGAAATGCATAACCCCCACCAGTACTTGTTGATAGTCTGCTGTCCTGCCTACTCATCAGAATGGAAAACAAAGTGGCAGGTTCAAAACCTAACTAATTAAATCTAAATACCTATTTCCCTAACACTAACCTGCTGCTTAGCTCCATTATTTTGATCGACTTTCTTACCCTAATATAGGCTCTTTCTGGTGAGGGCAGGCAGGAGCACGCTCCGAACCTGCATCACCAGCGAGCACCCAATGCGTTGCTATGGAGCCCCCGTGATGCCGTCATGTGCCAGGGGGCATGGAAATCCCATAAAAGCAGGCTTGCCGCATCAGGGAGTGGGCACCACCACACCAAACCCCTTTTGTGTGAGGACTTGGGCGCATTGAGGTGGGCAACAGATCGGATTGCAGAAAGGATGGTATACTCTAAGTGTGTCTGACATCAAAAGGATTATCTATGTTATGTAATTATGGCTGTGTAATGGGCTTGAGATGTGCTTCAGCCGCCCAGTTAAATCGGTTCCATGTGATAATATCCCACCATACAAGAACAGCGCCATTTTTCTGCAGCAATATTATCCCATGGAACCTGCAGGGGACTACCCCCGCAACTCCCATCTTTTTTTAAGGGAGTGGGGGGACACCTCTGCAACCTGCGCTTCCATTATCCCCATAAATAATGTCGCCTATGCCGTTTCCCGGCAACCATATATATGGCGACATTATTTATGGGGATAATATTACCTGATACCGTTAATTGATGGTGGTTTAACTATTAAATGTCTCTATGTGGCAGACTTCTGAATAGTAATTCATGGTATGCCAAGCCAAGAGGTTGGATTTGGCACAGTGTAGACTAGGCTGTATGAAAACTGAATGTAAGGGGGAACAAAAGGGTAGGATGGACTAATATAGCTCTGTGGATAGATGCTCGGAACTGTTGCAAGGGTGGCATTCAGAAACAGGGAGTACAGTTGCTGCACAGTTCAGGTTCCTTGTGCATGAGGTTCTGTATGTTGCATACAACTATAACATGCTTGTTGATTGTATAGTGCTTTATGCCAGAGTGAAGCCTCCTCACAGGAGGGAGGCGCAGGGAATGAATCATTCAGGCTTAAATCTAAGCTATAAACATCCGTGTGCTCAAACATCAACACCGAAGAGCCTTTACGCCCCAATGTCCAGTTTTGAGTATGGATCAGTGGGTGACCCTGAAGACACTTCTAGGTTAGGATGACTTTCTGTATGCAGTTTCCCTACTGAGTATACAACCCTGAGGCTGCTGTCCGGGGAGTCTTTTGGACCTGAGAGCAAACCTTTGAGGATTTCTGGGGCATTGTGGCAGCCGGGCTCCTCTGCACTCTAGATATAAATCACCCCTTTCCAATCACCTGCCTGAGCGATCTTCAGCACTAAACTCTCAGGACAGTCCTCAGGTCCGAGGTTGAGAGATACTACCTGACACACAGGTGAATTTGTTGGAAAACAGACTCACAAGCAAGAGAAATAGTAATATGGGCAGTTTATGCACCTGGAAACTCTATCAATAATAACAGTCAGGATTGGCTGTATATCAGAAATGCAAGTTGTCATGTTTGCCACTCTCTGCAAAATAAGGTCAAAATGCAATTTTCATGTAAAATAATGTTCAATTGTTTCTTTATGTTGTGTTCCATCATGTTATGACATTGTTATGCTGCTCCAAATCACCAACGTAGGAGTCTCAGAGGTTTGCACACCATAATCTGTGAGGAAACGGAAAAGGAGAGGGAGTGGACGAGGCGAAAAAAGGGGATAACAAAAAAAGCATGAATAGGGAATGACAAAGAGTAGTAGGTAAAAAGGAAATGGATGATCCTCCAATAAGCCTGGAACGTGGAAGAATTGTTCAGAAAGTTAAGAGTAATATCAAAAGTGGCTGTAGGTAAGGGGTATTATACTTGAATGCAGGTTTAATATAGAATATTACAAACTCTAGTGTACGGCTGCCTGAATCAAGATGTGCTCAAACGACCCCTTGCAGCATGTTGCCATTTGTTGGCAGGTAATACGTTGAATTTCGTTCACAAAACGAACTCCAGAATAGTAACTTTGGGATGTCCGAACCTATTGGGCAAGGGCAGCCAAGTCAGGGATAGACTGTGAAAGCCACATGTGGATTCCGACAAACAGGGCGGGTAGGGACAGATGCCTGTCCTTCTTTAAGCAGTGATAGGGTGGCACCCTTATGTGCACAGAGGCCATTTTAAGCCGTCCACAGGGCAAGGATGCTATTGTGAGCCTGTCGTGTCAAAACCATGCACAAGGGAACAAGAGAGCAAATCCCTTCCACTTACTCCCCTAGGCACGAACAGCAAGTATCTAAAGACAGGAAAGCAAAGAAGAATTACAGACACTTTTAAATGAGGGTGGCTTTTGAACTTCGGCTTCTCTGTGCGCTTGCTTCCTGTAGGTTCTTGAGGCTTGTGGGGAACATTACAGGAATGGCTACAGTGCTGTGTGTGCCAGGCCTCCTGTTGGGATGAGGCTAGGCACTTCTGGGAGCCTATCTGCATATTCCAGCCTTGTCCTCTCTTCTCAGCCTGGCCTCTCGTCGTGTTAAAAGATGGCAGCATGGAGATTGTAATTCCAACGGGGGTAGTAGAGTCTACTAAGCAGTTTCATCTGCAGGTCTAATTGAGGGGACTATGGCATTTTTTCGCAGACTGAATGCTGCTCAGGTGTATCATTTATTTATGTATTAATTCGGGTGATTTTTGGAGTGCTGCCTGTCACCTTCTGGCTGCTTTATAGCATGTTTTAAACCACTTGAACTGTTGAACACAGAAGCTAAAGGAGTGTTTTTTTTGCTTGGGGGTGGGGGCTCAAGGTGTGGAGGCCATATAAAAGGGCCGTGTAAGAGACCAGCAGTACATACAGTAAAGGAATCAGTGAAAGGTCAGATTCATCCATTGTCATGGATTTCCTTCCAACCCCAAACTCTTCCAGGAAATGGGCAAAGAGCCACACACATCCTCGATAACTACTAGGCAAAAGGCATTACCTTTGTTATAAAAGAGTGCTGCTTTCCGCATTATTCTTTCATTGGGGAGAAGAAACCCGTTAATAGCACCCAAACATGGGATCTCAGCAAAGTTCTCAAACACATCCTGAAGAACCTCAAGCTCCCAACTACAACATGAGTGATACACCGAAAGTCAAAATGACACAACACTTGCCATGTGAAGACTCCCAAACACTTGTCGTTTCCATTCCTCTACACCATGAAGATGCCATCAAATGCAGTTACTGTGTAGTGCATATGCATGGCTAAGGGTGATGGAAGAGGCAGAGGGAGGGGAGCAAGAGGAAAGAAAGACGTCACTCTCTCACCTGAAGAAGGTAAACTGCTGTCCATAGATCCAAGGGTGTAGAGTTAAACTGGGATACTCGCCGAACGGAGGAACGATGAGTGTGAATATCATCGCCAACAGCACAAAGCTTGCCGGGAGAACAATCTGTGGGGAATGCCACAAACAGAATGTTATCCCCTCAATCAACAGAAGCATTTGTGCAGACATGTGAAACAACAAAATCTATAACAGTGCATCGAAGACATAACCGCATCGCAGCCAGCAGCAAGCATGGATGGATCCATCGCACAAGGTTCATGCGGAGCCATTTAACATTTTTGGTTAACAAGACATTGGACACTTAGATCTGAACTATTGGTTAACTGAATGCAGGCTTTGTCCAAGAACAACAAAACATGGTTGTTGTTCTTCATAGCTCCCTTTTTTAGCTAACTATTAACGTCACATCAAAAAGGGCTGAATCTATTTCTAATAGGACCTCGCACATTCAATGAGATTAGCAAAGGGTGAGTAGGGGTCTCAGGTAACCTGGACGCTGCTTTGGCAGAAGAAGGATTTCCTTTCAGAAATCCTACAAATCAGGATTTTAAATTGAACCTGTTTAGTTAAAGTGAAGCAAGAATCAAACTTCCAGAAAGGAATAGTTTGTTAAATTAAAGTTAAGGGCAGGGAAAGCGGTGTAACCTTGTGGCAGGCCATCATCTGGCCACCCTACTTTAGAACCGGCCAGGTGCATGCCGCAATTGGGGTTCTACTGGGACACGTAAACCTTGTCAGGCATTTTATTGTTGCTTTAGGTCCATAAGCGGGGAAAAAGGCATCTAAATTGTATATATTAAAACCGTGCTTACTATACTAACACTCACTATTAACATAACATGTTGTATTCTTCACCACCACAACACCAAAACCTATGATGCAATTACCACGATGTGCTAATACCCTTACAGACATTGGTAGGGTTCATTATCACGTTGATTAATGGCCGCTTCTCAATGTGCGATACACAACGACTTTGCGGCATGTCATTATCCCATGATAATAAGCCCTTCCTTGGTCTATAAGGTTATATAATTGCAGGAAGTACTACTCTACATCACTTTCTAAAGGAGTTTTCTGAGTAAAGGAAACTGGTGCCTCAATAGACAATTCATTTGAGAAAAAATCAGTGAGTCTTGGAATAAGAGCACACCAGCGGTGCTATAGATTAAAGGACCTACAGGCTTCCTCAAAAACATATGGAACAGTTAGCCTAATCAACATTGATCAGAACATTTTTAGCAAATATTACCTTGATCAAAGCTCAGGAATGGAAAATAAAGGAGGTTGTCATATTAAACAGACATAGGTGCTTAGATCTTTTACATATCAAACATAAGTACCCTAAAAGATTATAGCAATTGACATTACTTTTTCAGACTTTTCCAAAGCTTTGAACATGGTGTACCATGACAAGTAAATGTAGAAATTGCCATCAATGGGCAAGAACAGCAGCTTCCATGAGACCAACAAAATTACTGTACTACTTCTTTAATTTGAATACACCTGTGGTTGAACACAGGCCCTCCCCCAGACTAATAGCCATGAATCAGAACATAAAGCAAGGTTGCAAAGTTGACCCTTCATCTTCATATTATACAGCAATAACATCTATGACTAACAGCTGTACCAGATGGGAAACCAGAGACCACCAACATCCCATTCCCAATATTAATGAATACAAATGATTTAACTGTCATTGTGAAATCTACCAAGACATCACAAAAACCACTGGCTGCATCGCAGTGATATTGCAAAGAGATCAGACTGGAGTTAAATATAGAAAAGTCTAATATCATAGGAATAGACACCCAAAGAAAAAGGTCTTACCTGAATCTGACAAAGCTGGAAATGTTGATTGATAAAATTCAACTATGTGGGAATAGTCCACTGTGAAATTGGAAGCCCACACCCAGGCAGGAAACCGAATGGCTGCAACCGCAGCTGGGGGTACAAAATACTTTCTAAAGACAATGAGCAGCCACCACTAGACGCAAAACCTGGTGTCGAGAAAGTTAGCTAATTAGCATAGGACACGCAGGTGAGCATCTATTTGCTTAGCTCATCCCTTACTGCAATCAAAAAGCAGTTCCAGGCTACATATATCAGGAGAACAAAACCTCATAGATGGGATTTGGAGGGAAAGCAAGATCAGACTCTAGTAAACAGTCGGTAATCAAAAGTCAGAAGGAACCTTTGTCGTTCAACACTGCAGTCATGAATGATACAGATCCACCACCTGCTGTATCCACTGCGGTCATCCAATAAATACTCAACAGGCCTTGCTAGCATGCAAAGTGCATGACACAGGAAGAAAGCCCCTTGTACATAGAAATAAGAGTCAGAACCAGCAGAAGCCTCTGAGTACTTGTGTAATGGCAGTCTCAAAGAGATTGCTTTTCCACTGACCCTTACATAAAGGGGCAAGAGTGAAGCGGATTCACCTAGCACATCTCCAACAGGAAGAAGGTATCTATTAATGACAGTAAAAATCCTTCAGTAAGGGAAATGCCCCAGTACCAGCCCCAGTTGGAAGATGTAACAATAAGCCGGGGAACGTGAAACAAGGACAACCAGAAATGTTTCCAAAATGAAATGTGATGAAATTAGACTATAAGGCTACCACCACCAAAAAGCCAAAGATTGTTGAGCACCCAAGACTAGCCCCTATCTTAATAAAAATAATTTTAAACAGCTATAGTAAACTGCCTCTTGCCATCAACAAGGTGACGACTGCAAGGACCTAGTGTCCCAGGGACATGACGCTTGATATAGACAGGAGAATGTGCGGAAGTCACACACAGGTGGCTCCATGCATGGCAAAAAGATCAGTCAATGGACTATATTTTGGCCATAATAACACAGGCTGAATTTTAAGAAGGATGATCAGGAAGCACAAACAACTTCATGTATTCTCAATCAGACCACAGAAGAAATTCCTGACCCTCAAATAATCTCCTCCAAAATAACTCACAAATCCAGTCAAAATGGTCACCCATGAAGCAAAAAGCAACTATCAACCGAAAAGAGGTGTTTCTGCTCTTTTATGCCTAGTGCTAAGGGATCTTCAAGTGTAGCTCAGGCTTATGGGTACAGCTGGTCTAATTGGCGACTCATTAATAGATCACTTAGATTCAGCGAGTCTTACAAGTTATTTCAGAGAATGTGATTTAAGGGATAGAAGACCCCCTAAGTCTATGTATTAAGTTCGATTTCGGTCGCAGGTCATTGGATTGACGGGAAGCCGGGCGAACCCGTCATGCACAGTCAGAAGAAAAAGGAAAAAATCCAGGACAGTGCGCCCAATAAGGTGAAAAGCGTATTTAATGAGAAATTATCCCTTAATTAAAAGCTAATTTCTCATTAAATACGCTTTTCACCTTATTGGGAGCACTGTCCTGGATTTTTTCCTTTTTCTTCTGATAGTGCTAAGGGATGTATACATTTCTTTTTCTTGTATATAAGGCTAGAATTGCAGACATTCTGATAACATAAACTAAACTAATTACTACCCTCATTCGCGCCTTGAAACACAGTTTATAGGCTCGTTATAAATGCCATATCATATCCTAAACCCATTGTGATTGGCTGTCAAAGGGTTTTTGGTTCTTGCAAACTTGTACCTGGGACATCGCTTTTGCTTCTGTCCGGCATGAATGATGTTGTGTATGCTTTTACTTGAGTTAGTGCATGAGTCCCCTCATAAAGCAGCAAAGACTGAGTCATCTGCATCCAGGAAAAGTTGCACAGCTCACCTGCTTATCCTGGGATTGATTTTCATGCAATGCCCATTGGATTCTCGTCAAACATGGCGATGGGCAGTTCCCTCACCCAGACAATATCATTTGCAACTCAGGGGTTTAAACTACCCTGTTTTACACGACGTCCAGAGAAGTCTTGAGCATAACAAATAGGCCACATCGTTCTAAAGGGCATGAGCTATATTATTACACTCACAAGACTTTAGGTGGAATAAGTTCACACTAAACAGGGGGGAGAAATGCTAAGCCAATAATAAACGCGGTCCCATCAATGGATGGCACAGCATTATAAGGACATGGCTCCTATGATGAGTACGCTTCCAATGGGATTTATCCTTCAGGGCCCTCCAGGGATACTACCTTGAGTGTCCCTGCCTCTGGGTGTTGGGATTCCCTGGGGGCCCCACACCGAGTAAATAGATCTCCATCGCTGGTTAGTTTTCAGAGCAGAGGCCTCACTGTGGCATGGAAATGAATGGCTGCCGTACCAGTTTGGAATGTGAGACGACAGGTGTAGCGTTTCTGTAGTGTATGCAGGATATCTCCTCCCTGAGCTATAATTTGTATAAAGGATGGACAACGCATGTCTGGGTAACCTGAAAACTGAATTCAACTGATGGCGTGACAGCAATGACAGAGTGGTGGCACCTGACTGCATCTTCATGGAGAAAACCATCGCCCCATGCTTCACTGGCAGGATGGCAGTCATTGCGTGTTGGTAGAAGAAGGGTAGATGGACTGGGGTGGGAAGAGACAAATATTATGCACAGCACAGGATGAATGATGCACGATACATGTTCATCAGGAATTAACAGAATTCTTTAAGTGGGAGCCTAACCAGGTGAGGATAAAGACATGTTTATTCATGGAAATATGTTGGGAGGTGACTTCCCAAATTGGGAAGTCACCTCCCAACATATTTAGAAAAACACATTTAATAAAGGTTCAGAAATCTAATCAGTACAAAAATGTATCATAATACTCTCATCTGTAATTTTTTTTTTTTTTTTTTATTCACACATCACCTGGTTTTTATTAAACCTTAGATGCAACCAATTAATCAATACATACATAAAAATTGTTTCCAGAAAAAAACATTATTTACAGGAACGAAAAGCGAACACTTTTCCTCCTCAGAAGGCCCGGTCTATGAAGTTGTTTTCATCCAACTTCTGTGTTTTCGATAGCCTCCATAGTGGTGAAGATTGACCTCACAAACTGAAGTACAGCTAACGACAGCGAGAGTCGAGCCCCCATCTGATACGAGCCCACCACTCGTCCAACGTTTTTGTGGTCGATTCCTCAAGGAACCTCCCCAGGTATTTAGCTCTTGTAGAGTGCAAGGGCTCACACACTAGCACAAGATGTTTCAGAGACTCAGGACTTTTGTTGCACATCCGACAGCTTAGTACTCTCTCTTCCTGGGCCTTCGTTCTCCTTTCTGTGACCACCGGTGTTGGATAAATGTCTAAGCGAAATCTTAGGAAGTTTTGGCGCTCAGACGGTGAGGGAAATCTGTCAAGGTAAGGTATGACCAAACCCCTACTGTAGTGTTCCACTGGTTCATCCACATACAGTTTGTAGCCTTTTTGCTCTGTCCGAATCCAGTCGAGGTCCAGTAATTTATGCTTCACCCTCATTGGGTTTTCAGTTAATGTTTTGCCCGAAAGGGCTAGAGACAACAGGATAGAAGAACAGGACTCATCCCAAGTTTTTAAGACTTCTACCTGGTTCCCTTCCATGGCCTCCTTGATTATAGAAAACCCACTTACTCCTGGTGGGTGAATACATTTCCTCAGGAAGGATAAAGACTTCCATTCCATTAGAGAGTATAGGGAGGATAGGCCCAGTTCCCTACGAACCCGTTCTATAGGTATTGACTTTGGAAGTGCCAAAACCCTCTTCCAAAACAGGCCTTCCAAATGGTTCCAGTTTTTGGGTTCCATAAAGAGGTTGGCCTCTGCTGCATACGTAAGTATAGGCGCGACTTTCAATTTGTAAAAGTCCAGAATTGGGATCATGGAAAATTTACAATAGCGCCCTTTAATAAGCAGCGCTTGAGATGCCAGGTTGTTGACTTTACTTCTCAAGTGGTCGATGCCAGGAACGTCTCCTCAACTGTTATTTAGGGTTATCCCCAGATACATCATTGATGCCACCACTGGTATTTGTTCTCCGTTCAGAGTCCAACGGCATTTGTTCCGCTTACTGACCCTGCCACTGTCACCCAGTATCAGGATTTTAGATTTTTTTGCGTTTATTCTGAGGCCGTTTTTGTGAATATAGAGAGACAAGTCAGTTAATTGCCTCTGCAGCCCAACTTCCGTCTGGTCAAGCAGTAGCAGGTTGTTAGCAAATAGTAGTCTGCCCACTGGATGGCCAGCGATTTTGGGTGGAAAACATCTCGAAATTTGTGAAAGCCTCAGCCATATCTGATATAAATAGGCAAAAGACCGCTGGGGCCAAGGGACAACCCTGCTTTTACCCATTCTCTGATAGAATTTCGTTGGACAGTAAAAACCCTCCTGTCCAACCTGATTCTTAAGGTGGTATCGCAGTGAAGGGCTTCCATGGGTTCTCTCAAGGCTAAGGGACAACCCCATTTCTTAAGTTTGTCCCACAGGATTCTGCGGTCCACAGAGTCGAAAGCCTGTTCCAGGTCGATCGAAGCGATGTAAATCGACCGTATCTTTTTCTGATTGACCAGGCACTTGAGTATGCTGATGATAAATATATTTAAACTGGTGCCGATCCCCTTTCGGAAGCCGGACTGCCACTGGTCCTGGTGGTGGGCCGTCAGGCTCCATTCATTTAGGTGCCTCAGAATAATTGCCGCAAATATTTTGCCAACTACGTCGAGAAGGGTGATAGGCCTGTAATTGCAGGGGTCCGACCTGTCCCACTTCTTGAAGATGGGGACCACTATAGAACGGGTCCAGGATAGTGGCAGACTCTTTTCTCCCACCACGGAGGTGAATAGTTTCAACATAAATGTTGCCCAGCCAACTGGATCCTTCTTCAGAATCTCGTTGGTCAGCCCATCTGGGCCTGCTGCTCTCGACACATTTGACTTCTCTATGAGATTGATTATTTCATGAATGTCAAATTTGAAGTCCCAGGCGGCTTCTGACTTTGTGAGTGACTTGATGGGCTCTGGCCCTTTGGATGCGTATAAGCGTTTGAAGTGCGCCTCCCAACTTGTGCAGATACTGAGTTTGTTATTTTAGATTCCTCAGGGGTATTCAAGTCATTTATTAGCTTCCACACACCTGCTGTGTTTTTCCGGGTGGCAAGCTGCAGCATTTTTTCACCATCTTGTTGAATGATTTGTTGTTTGCGGTGAAATAACCAGTTCTTAAAGGTATTTTTGGCTTTTTTGAGCAAGGTTAGATTTTCAGTTGTTTTGTATTTTTTCACTCTTCTTCCCAATCTGTTAATGACTCTCTTTCTTTATGCGATCTGAATGTTGAATACATGCTTCGGTACAAAGGTTGGCTTCATAGAGGTGGTTTGCTTTTCTCTAAAGGCCTGTAAGAAATCTGGGTATTGCAGTATACTGTCGTATTGGCGGAGTGAGTCTGAGTTCAATGCCAACAAGGAGGATGTTAAAAACGACATGTCTCTTTTGTTGATCCGTAATCGGTTACCTCCCGAAGAGACCTGGAGATTCTGATCTTCTTGGTGGTACCTCCTTGGTGGATTTGCAGAGGCCCAATCTGTGCATTCAAGTTCCAAGAGATTGTGATCACTTAGCTCTGTAGGTATTACTTTTAGGGAGGTCAATTTTGTTAGTAAATTTTCTGTGGAAAAGATGTAATCGAGAGTATTTGAGTGAACCCCCCCTCTTCCATGTGGCGGCCGCTGGTTTATCCCCCGGCAAGTTGCCATTGGCCATGTGTATATTTCTCTCACTCAACTCCTTTTCAAAGTCCAGTCCCCTTCTTATATTCTCTGCCGCCCTGGTAGGTAGGACTTCTATTTTGCTCCCTGTCTGGTCAAAGCACTCCATATTGAGGTCACCACAGAGGAGTATCGCCAGGTTTATCCTAGTAGTCCTGGCCTCGTTGATTTCCCTGAGCAAGATGTTTTTGGTACTTTGCTCATTTGCCGCGCTGCTTCTCCAGTAGATATTACAAATTAGCAGCGTCTGGTTCTTGGTTTCCCTGTGGGTTGCAGTTGTTTGTACAAGAGTGAACTGGATTTCAGAGTTAATGTTGGTTGAGGAGATTACAGTTAAGCCACTCGTTCTTTTTATTGCAGTTAGAAGGCCTGCCATTGGGCGACCTTTCACCCCCTTCGTGGCCGGGTTTAGGTATACCTCGTAGCCCTCCAGCACAGGTGTCTCCCTCAACCAGGTCTCCTGGAGGCAAATAAGGTCGTATCTTGTTAAAGTTATTTCGCTTTTTCCAAACAGATGTGCAAAACCCCTAGTATTCCAACTAGCTATTTTCTTAGCCCTAAAGGGGTTAGTGATGCTCTTGGACTGGCATTATGATGAACCTGCCAGTGTTCCAGCTAGCCAACTCCAGTCTTCTTCGCTGTGACCATTCTGTCCCACCATTCCCTTCAGAGTAACACACCTGCTACCCTTATGGATGCCAATTTTTAGATCATCTGTGCCCTCTTTAGAGTGGTTACCTATGTTTTTTGGGGCGACAATCTTAGCATGCGGGAATGATCTTTGGACTTCATCCAGTTCCTGGGGTGGAATTTCACTTGAACTTGTTGTGTAGTTTTCTAGTTCCTTTAATGTAAACCCATGAGCATTCAGTTTTGTCCCTTCTTTGACAAGTAAGTTTTTGATGTTACATGATTCTATGTGGAGGATCACATTGTCAAAAGAGGATTCACTAGGAAACTCAATTAGGTCGATGTCCTTTGAGTTTACCTGGTTATCTGGAAATCCTAAAGTTCTTGTCAGGGATAATTTGAACGCCTTGGTTTGTGGGGTGTTGTTAGAATCCTGCTCCCTTGTTTGTTTAGTTTTTTTGGCGGCTCTCACCGGCTTGCTGGTTTCTGCCCACGTGACAGATCGTTTTGGGTCCCCCACGGTTGTGAGCCCGTGGTAGTTACTAAGATGTTTCTCGTGCGCCTCTACTGGTGCCCTCTGTATTAACATGAGTCTTCTTTGTTCCATTGTCAGAAATTGAAGTTCGCAGTCTGAAGAAAAGGTATCTTCGCCCATATCCATTGATTCGTCAGACGATACCACCTTGTTTGTTCGCTTTGACCTCCATTTAGGAGTTTTCTTGTCCTTTTTCTCAAACATGACAATGGGCCTTGGTTCACGGCTCGTGGGATCTTCCTTGCCCACATTTTGGTTTGGCGCAGAGTTTATTTTTACAGTAGCACTTGGATGCCCGGAGTCCCTTGATTCTGGTCGACTAGTAGCCTGCTGCTGACAGTCGTTTGTCTCAGGTACCCTTATGCTAGTGTCGTCCGAGTAAGTTGACAGATTCATTAAATCACTCTCTGTGCCACTATTTGATGATTCATATTCGGAGTCTTCTTCACTAATTGAATCTTGGTCTATCCCCATGTAGGATAGTGGACCTTTTGTGTTCAGCATGGTCCTTGTACGGACTGCCCCAAGTCCTGAAGTTTGAAAGTTTCTAGGAAGAGTGTTTTTATTGGACCTAGTCTGACTGCGGGCCCTCTTTTTAGACACTACTGGAAGTGGTTTAATTTGTGAGGTTTTCGTTTCTCCACCCTGTGTGTCAGAAAGAGGTGGTTGTTTTTTCAAGTAGGTGTTTGAACCCTTTCTATTGAGAACCATCTCGGGGCTTGGCAATTCCCTCAACCCTTTTGATTGGACCTTAAACATGTCGTATATTTTGATTTGAGATCTTGTAAGGTCAGCCCCCGATTCCCCTGATTTGGCAGACTTGTTCTTTTCAGGCAAAGGCAGGCTACTAGCCTTGTCCTTATTGCTGTCTAGGGAGATGAAGACCAGGTTTGATGGAATAGCCGTGGACTTTTCTGTGTTGGTTGGTACGTCTCTTGTTGGAACTACTATGGAGTCCTCTCTTGATGGCACAGTTATGGGCGGTGAATATGATAGAGCTGAGGAGGCTGGAGACTCTGCGCATGCAGGGTCTATTTGAGCACTTAGTGACAGTGAGTTGCAACTCAACCTGTCCACTCTCCGTTTTTCTTTCTGGAGAATTATTGGGTCCAGTATGCTCTTGAGAATTTGCGTAATTTGGTCGGTGTTTTTGTCCAGATTAGACTGGAGTGCTGAAATAAAACCTTCCACGAAAATCATCTTAGAATGCAGCATGGCGAGAACCGTCGTTTGGTCACGGAGTTGCTCAGTTTGAGTCTCAATTAGTTTCATGAATGGAGACATTGTAATGGCGAAAGCTGAAATCATTTTTGCATCAATTTGCGCAGTTCCTTGAGACTGCTCCTCAACCTGTGCCGCTGCCAAGTCCAACAAAAGATCTTCATCTGACAGAAGGGCTTGACAGCATTGTTTTTTACTTGAAAATGGTGCCTGCTGACGTACTTCTGCATGGGGAGGCCTACTGGTGGGCCCCCCTGGCCAGTGCGGCACGGGCTTTTGATGTGGTGGTTTGTCTACAACGTTAGGGCGAGCCCTGGGACCTGCTCCAACTCTTTTTTGTTGGTAAATCAACAATAGTGAATCCTGGATTGGATATGGTCCAACATTGCCTTGTGCCGTTGTGGAACTTTGGCCCATGCTAAAGATGTCAGTGTAGGGACCTAGATTGGTGGTAAGGCCAGGAGGGTTCCAACTTTTAGCAGTTACATTGTAAAGAGATGTTTTCTGTTTGAGATGTGTGTCTGCTCCAAAGGTAAATAAGTTCCGTGGTAACAAGGCAGGGTCTGAGGTGCCGCTCTGGCCAACCACTTGGGATACATTCATCAGAGATGGCAGACCTCCTTGGTCTAATGATTGGATTTCCTTTTGGGGGATGTGCGGAGCTGGTAGTGGACTGGCCGTTGGTTTTAGTGCCTTCTCACCCGTTTCCCCATGTGAAAAATCGTCCCCTTTTTTCAGGGGACGATTTTTCGTCCCCGGCTATAGGTTCCAATGACGGGCGCTCAAACGGGGTAACAGGAATTGAATCAGACGTTTCATTTGTGTTTGGCGGTGGGGTTAATGTGGCTTGTCGGTCCGTGGTGCCCCCATGTGGTTGCAGTTGATTTTCATGTGATGAAGTAGCATTTGTAATGTCAATAGATGGCGATAACACAACCCTTGACATTGTCTGTAGGTGATTTAAAAGTCAATATTTGCCAGAAAGAGTATTAGTAGTAAGGTGTTTATGTTTACCTTGACTTGAGGTAACTGACGTTCCTTTGCTCTGAAGTCCCGTGCAGCCCGTGCTGACTTGGGTGCTGCTCGCTGCACTTTCTAGCAGCTGATGATGCAGCACACCGTACGTCGCTCTGCAGGCTTCCTTCGAATGGAGTGAATCGTGGGTATATATCCTTGGCACGGCGCACGGCAAAGCAGCAAACAGTGAAACAGTGTCCACGAATTGCAGACCGCCCTTAACACGCATCGAGCTTTACTCCGCATGGTGCTGGTCCTGCAATTTTGAACTCGGCTTCCTGTAGGGAGGAGCCACCCAGTTCGAATTTGCTTAGAGGAAAGGGGCTTGTGAGCCGGTGATTATGGGAGTTGGAGTCTTCACTCGATTGCCAGCTTATGCACTCCCTTGCATCACACCAGCCTCACAGAGTTTCACCCCTCGAAGTTCGCTTAGTGCCAGCACAAAGCACAAAGCACGAGTGGTGTAGAGAGTCCGCTCACTCGTAGCACAAACTGTAAAGTGGGTAGCGTCAAAGTCTACGGCAGCCGTGGAACAACCACTAAAAGCCCTGGGTCCAAACTGGCTACCAAATGATCTATTTAGCACCACCATGTTCTGTGGTGGGCTTCTTTGTTACACAGGTGTTCAACGCTCTTATTAGCATCAAGTATATTCCAGACAGCTCCAAGACCTGTGTCATTGTGTCAATTTTTAAGAAGAACAAGTCCATCGATCCTCATATTGCCCAATTACCCTGTTGGATGGCACATCTAAGCCTTTTGCAGGGATACTACTCAATAGAGTGGAGGACAGGGTTAGGGAAAATAATCTCCTGACTGAGACTCAACTGGCCTGTAGGGCAGGCAATGGTACAGTCAACCAGTGCCTCATTTTCTATCTAATTCTGCCAAAGTATCTGCTCCTTTTCTCCAGTCTATGTAGACCTGAGTTTGGCCTTTGGCCATGTAGGCAGGAGACTGCTTTGGGAATATTTGGACCAATGCGTATTCCAAGACCCTTGATCTGGATGGTAGAAGCACTCCATACCGATTGTAAAGTCTGGGTCCAATATGGTAGTGGGGGGATGACCAATCCCATTAGGGTAGTGAAGGGAGACAGACAGGGGTGTGTTCTCGCTCCCCTCCTGTTCAACGTCTATATTCATTCCCTTATACCCACTCGGGAAGCCACTAATGGCCACATTCCCCAATGTGGGGTCAGAAGGCTACCCGCCTTAAGCTATGCCGATGACACAGTCTTACTCGCCAGAACCCCTAAATCCTTACAGATACTTGTGGATGCTTACCGTGGCTATATGAAGGATCGAGGTCCGACGGCAAATGCCAGGAAATGCTCTGTCATGCGTTTCTCGGTTACCACTCAAAGATCGCTGCATATCTTGTTCTTTCTGAATGGCCATAGGTTAAAGCTGTGCACAAATTTCACATTTTGGTAATGGGTTTTGCCTGAGAGGCAAGGAGGAAACAATGCTGCACTTAATGTTGTTTTGCCGTTTTTAAAAAGATTTTTTATTGTCATCTAGTTTATTCAACTTTTCACAACTTATTACATTAGATCCAAGGTAACAAACTGACAGCGACCACAATACCAGTTAAAAACGTCAATAAAGCAAGAATCAACCCTCATTCCACTCCCCTCACGATAAGGGTTCCAATATCTTTGCAATCATCTTTCCGAACATACTAAAAAAAACAGAATACAAGCATGATTATTTCCCTCCATAAATTCTTCCCATCCCCGGTCCCCAGGTGGGTTCCTCCCCCAGCCCACTGCTGCACCTGCCTCTGCCCCTAACTCCATCAACACTTTGCACTGACACAGGAGATGTCTTACTACACAGTCTAGTACTCCCTCGCCACACAGACGACATAGCCTGTTTGCTTGGGTTCCTCATACCAAGTCCCTAGTTCAAACAGGGTATTTTTTATCAATTTCCCATGTTCTTACCATTGAATTTCTACTTTAGGTAGTCCCATGCCAGATGATTACCCAAGTATTGTAGTATGCAGGTGGGGGCACTGGTCATTTCCTGGATGTAGCACACACATTCCGCTGCATAATTTTTAGTAGCAAGATTAAGTAACGGCTGCTAAAAGCCATGCCCAAGAGCAATGGGCTTCATTGTTTGCTTAAAGCACCACAGAGATGTGCCCAGGGCGCTCACAGGGGGAAGTACTAACCATTTAATTGCCTTTTGACATACTTTTACAAGATTACTACCCGGCATCAAGGTGGCTCTTGACCTGTACACCTCTAAAATTGAGTTTTGTAGGGCTCCTTCCAGGGCATTAGTCAGCTTCGAGAACAGGGCTAGGCAGTCAAGGTCTATCTTGTGTTTTATGGACATGGGAGTAAAGTCCAGAAATATCATCTTACTTGCAGTGAAGGAGGGGAGCCACAGCAAACTCTTCAATAGGTATCTTTCAAGTTTGCACGTTTCTTCAGCCCTGACCAATGCCTATGATTCTGTACCATAAAGAATCAGAGGTGCCACTTTTGCTTGATACAGCTGCACCAGTGAGCCCCTTCTGTAATGGCTTGGCAGGCGAAGACCGATGGTCTGGAGGGTTTGCCCAGAGGAATGCCAGTGGTTAAGATTCATTCTAAACCTTCCAGCCATCACCCTTTTGTTTTTGCTTTGTCACCCCACGTGGGTCGGGTATGCCCAGACCTGGGTCCCGTGCCTGCCAGGCCTAGAGACCCAAGCTACTCCTCACTGATGAGGCCCCACAAGGCCGAAACATGTTTGGCGATGCTTGTGGTCTCGTGCAGAAGGGATGTGACCTAGGAGTTCAGGCTGGACTGCCCCTTTTGGTGTGGGGCTAAGCCTGATTTGCATAAGGTCTTTCCCCTTCTGTAATGGCTTGGCAGGCAAAGAACGATGGCCTGGAGGGTTGCCCATAGCTATACCAGTGGTTAAGATTCATTCTAAACTTTCCAGCCATCACCTTTTTGTTTTTGCTTTGTCACCCCGCGTGGGTCGGGTATGCCCAGACGTGGGGCCCATGCCTGCTAGGCCTAGAGACCCAAGCTACTCCTCATTGATGAGGCCCCACAAGGCCGAAACATGTTTGGAGATGCTTGTGGTCTCGTGCAGAAGGGATGTGACCTAGGAGTTCAGGCTGGACTGCCCATTTGGGGTGGGGCTAGCCTGATTTGCATATGGTCTTTCCCCTTCTGTAATGGCTTGGCAGGCGAAGAACGATGGTCTGGAGGGTTGCCCAGTGCAATACCAGTGGTTACGATTCATTCTAAACCTTTCAGCCATCACCTTTTTGTTTTTGCTTTGTCACCCCGCGTGGGTCGGGTATGCCCAGACGTGGGCCCCATGCCTGCTAGGCCTAGAGACCCAAGCTACTCCTCACTGATGAGGCCAAACAAGGCCCCGTGCCTAGGGAATGCTTGTGGTCTCGTGCAGAAGGGATGTGACCTAGGAGTTCAGGCTGGACTGCCCCTTTTGGGGTGGGGCTAAGCCTGCTTTGCATATGGTCTTTCCCCTTCTGTAATGGCTTGGCAGGCGAAGACAGATGGTCTGGAGGGTTGCCCAGAGCAATGCCAGTGGTTAAGATTCATTCCAAACCTTCCAGCCAACACCTTTTTGTTTTTGCTTTGTCACCCCACGTGGGTCGGGTATGCCCAGACGTGGGGCCCATGCCTGCTAGACCTAGAGACCCAAGCTACTCCTCATTGATGAGGCCCCACAAGGCCGAAACATGTTTGGCGATGCTTGTGGTCTCGTGCAGAAGGGATGTGACCTAGGAGTTCAGACTGGACTGCCCCTTTTGGGGTGGGGCTAGCCTGATTTGCATATGGTCTTTCCCCTTCTGTAATGGCTTGGCAGGCGAAGATGGATGGTCAGGAGGGTTGCCCAGAGCAATACCAGTGGTTACGATTCATTCTAAACCTTCCAGCCATCACCTTTTTGTTTTTGCTTTGTCACCCCGCGTGGGTCGGGTATGCCCAGATGTCGGCCCCATGCCTGCTAGGCCTAGAGACCCAAGCTACTCCTCACTGATGAGGCCAAACAAGGCCCCGTGCCTTGGGAATGCTTGTGGTCTCGTGCAGAAAGGATGTGACCTAGCTGTTCGGTCTGGACTGCCCCTTTTGGGGTGGGGCTAAGCCTGATTTGCATATGGTCTTTCCCCTTCTGTAATGGCTTAGCAGGCAAAGAACAATGGTCTGGAGGGTTGCACAGAGCAATGCCAGTGGTTAAGATTCATTCTAAACCTTCCAGCCATCACCTTTTTGTTTTTGCTTTGTCACCCCGAGTAGTTCGGGTATGCCCAGACGTGGGTCCCGTGCCTGCTAGGCCTAGAGACCCAAGCTACACCTCACTGATGAGGCCCCACAAGGCCGAAA
This sequence comes from Ambystoma mexicanum, assembly GCF_040938575.1. Classification (NCBI taxonomy): domain Eukaryota; kingdom Metazoa; phylum Chordata; class Amphibia; order Caudata; family Ambystomatidae; genus Ambystoma; species Ambystoma mexicanum. Next base: position 638,082,829 of record NC_090922.1, on the reverse strand, counting down.
CATGTTTGGCGATGCTTGTGGTCTCGTGCAGAAGGGATGTGACCTAGGAGTTCAGGCTGGACTGCCCCTTTTGGGGTGGGGCTAAGCCTGATTTGCATATGGTCTTTCCCCTTCTGTAATGGCTTGGCAGGTGAAGACCGATGGTCTGGAGGATTGCCCAGAGCAATGCCAGTGGTTAAGATTAATTCTAAACCTTCCAGCCATCACCTTTTTGTTTTTGCTTTGTCACCCCGAGTAGGTCGGGTATGCCCAGACGTGGGTCCCGTGCCTGCTAGGCCTAGAGACCCAAGCTACTCCTCACTGATGAGGCCCCACAAGGCCGAAACATGTTTGGCGATGCTTGTGGTCTCGTGCAGAAGGGATGTGACCTAGGAGTTCAGGCTGGACTGCCCCTTTTGGTGTGGGGCTAAGCCTGCTTTGCATATGGTCTTTCCCCTTCTGTAATGGCTTGGCAGGCAAAGAACGATGGCCGGGAGGGTTGCCCAGAGCAATACTAGTGGATAAGATTCCTTCTAAACCTTCCAGTCATCACCTTTTTGTTTTTGCTTTGTCACCCCGAGTAGGTTGGGTATGCCCAGACGTGGGTCCCGTGCCTGCTAGGCCTAGAGACCCAAGCTACTCCTCACTGATGTGGCCCCACAAGGCCGAAACATGTTTGGGGATGCTTGTGGTCTCGTGCAGAAGGGATGTGACCTAGGAGTTCAGGCTGGACTGCCCCTTTTGGGGTGGGGCTAAGCCTGCTTTGCATATGGTCTTTCCCCTTCTGTAATGGCTTGGCAGGCAAAGACCGATGGTCTGGAGGGTTGCCCAGAGCAATGCCAGTGGTTAAGATTCATTCCAAACCTTCCAGCCATCACCTTTTTGTTTTTGCTTTGTCACCCCGCGTGGGTCGGGTATGCCCAGACGTGGGGCCCATGCCTGCTAGACCTAGAGACCCAAGCTACTCCTCATTGATGAGGCCCCACAAGGCCGAAACATGTTTGGCGATGCTTGTGGTCTCGTGCAGAAGGGATGTGACCTAGGAGTTCAGGCTGGACTGCCCCTTTTGGGGTGGGGCTAGCCTGATTTGCATATGGTCTTTCCCATTCTGTAATGGCTTGGCAGGCAAAGAACGATAGCCTGGAGGGTTGCCCAGAGCAATACTAGTGGTTAAGATTCATTCTAAACCTTCCAGTCATCACCTTTTTGTTTTTGCTTTGTCACCCCGCGTGGGTCGGGTATGCCCAGACGTGGGTCCCCTGCCTGCTAGGCCTAGAGACCCAAGCTACTCCTCACTGATGAGGCCAAACAAGGCCCCGTGCCTTGGGAATGCTTGTGGTCTCGTGCAGAAAGGATGTGACCTAGCTGTTCGGTCTGGACTGCCCCTTTTGGGGTGGGGCTAAGCCTGATTTGCATATGGTCTTTCCCCTTCTGTAATGGCTTAGCAGGCAAAGAACAATGGTCTGGAGGATTGCCCAGAGCAATGCCAGTGGTTAATATTCATTCTAAACCTTCCAGCCATCACCTTTTTGTTTTTGCTTTGTCACCCCGCGTGGGTCGGGTATGCCCAGACGTGGGTCCCCTGCCTGCTAGGCCTAGAGACCCAAGCTACTCCTCACTGATGAGGCCCCACAAGGCCGAAACATGTTTGGCGATGCTTGTGGTCTCGTGCAGAAGGGATGTGACCTAGGAGTTCAGGCTGGACTGCCCCTTTTGGTGTGGGGCTAAGCATGATTTGCATATGGTCTTTCCCATTCTGTAATGGCTTGGCAGGCAAAGAACGATAGCCTGGAGGGTTGCCCAGAGCAATACTAGTGGTTAAGATTCATTCTAAACCTTCCAGTCATCACCTTTTTGTTTTTGCTTTGTCACCCCGAGTAGGTCGGGTATGCCCAGACGTGGGTCCCCTGCCTGCTAGGCCTAGAGACCCAAGCTACTCCTCACTGATGAGGCCCCACAAGGCCGAAACATGTTTGGCGATGCTTGTGGTCTCGTGCAGAAGGGATGTGACCTAGGAGTTCAGGCTGGACAGCCCCTTTTGGGGTGGGGCTAAGCCTGCTTTGCATATGGTCTTTCCCCTTCTGTAATGGCTTGGCAGGCGAAGACCGATGGTCTGGAGGGTTTCCCAGAGCAATGCCAGTGGTTAAGATTCATTCCAAACCTTCCAGCCATCACCTTTTTGTTTTTGCTTTGTCACCCCGCGTGGGTCGGGTATGCCCAGACGTGGGGCCCATGCCTGCTAGGCCTAGAGACCCAAGCTACTCCTCATTGATGTGGCCCCACAAGGCCGAAACATGTTTGGCGATGCTTGTGGTCTCGTGCAGAAGGGATGTGACCTAGGAGTTCAGGCTGGACTGCCCCTTTTGGGGTGGGGCTAGCCTGATTTGCATATGGTCTTTCCCCTTCTGTAATGGCTTGGCAGGCGAAGAACGATGGTCTGGAGGGTTGCCCAGAGCAATACCTGTGGTTACGATTCATTCTAAACCTTCCAGCCATCACCTTTTTGTTTTTGCTTTGTCACCCCGCGTGGGTCGGGTATGCCCAGACGTGGGCCCCATGCCTGCTAGGCCTAGAGACCCAAGCTACTCCTCACTGATGAGGCCAAACAAGGCCCCGTGCCTTGGGAATGCTTGTGGTCTCGTGCAGAAAGGATGTGACCTAGCTGTTCGGTCTGGACTGCCCCTTTTGGGGTGGGGCTAAGCCTGATTTGCATATGGTCTTTCCCCTTCTGTAATGGCTTAGCAGGCAAAGAACAATGGTCTGGAGGGTTGCACAGAGCAATGCCAGTGGTTAAGATTCATTCTAAACCTTCCAGCCATCACCTTTTTGTTTTTGCTTTGTCACCCCGAGTGGGTCGGGTGCCTGCTGGGCCTAGAGACCCAAGCTACTCCTCACTGATGAGGCCCCACAAGGCCGAAACATGTTTGGTGATGCTTGTGGTCTCGTGCAGAAGGGATGTGACCTAGCAGTTCGGGCTGGACTGCCCCTTTTGGGGTGGGACTAAGACTGATTTGCATATGGTCTTTCCCCTTCTGAAATGGGTTGGCAGGCGAAGACCGATGGTCTGGAGGGTTACCCAGAGCAATACCAGTGGTTAAGAATCATTCTAAACCTTCCAGCCATCACCTCTTTGTTTTTGCTTTGTCACCCCGAGTGGGTCAGGTATGCCCAGACGTGGGTCCCGTGCCTGCTAGTCCTAGAGACCCAAGCTAATCCTCACAGATGAGGCCAAACAAGGCCCCGTGCCTTGGGAATGCTTGTGGTCTCGTGCAGAAGGGATGTGACCTAGCTGTTCGGGCTGGACTGCCCCTTTTGGGGTGGGGCTAAGCCTGATTTGCATATGGTCTTTCCCCTTCTGTAATGGCTTGACAGGCGAAGAACGATGGTCTGGAGGGTTGCCCAGAGCAATGTCAGTGGTTAAGATTCTTTCTAAACCTTCCAGCCATCACCTTTTTGTTTTTGCTTTGTCACCCCGAGTGGATCGGGTATGCCCATACGTGGGTTCCGTGCCTGCCAGGCCTAGAGACCCAAGCTACTCCTCACTGATGAGGCCCCACAAGGTCGAAACAAGTTTGGCGATGCTTGTGGTTTCGTGCAGAAGGGATGTGACCTAGGAGTTCAGGCTGGACTGCCCCTTTTGGTGTGGGGCTAAGCATGATTTGCATATGGTCTTTCCCCTTCTGTAATGGCTTGGCAGGCGAAGACCGATGGTCTGGAGGATTGCCCAGAGCAATGCCAGTGATTAATATTCATTCTAAACCTTCCAGCCATCACCTTTTTGTTTTTGCTTTGTCACCCCGCGTGGGTCGGGTATGCCCAGACGTGGGTCCCCTGCCTGCTAGGCCTAGAGACCCAAGCTACTCCTCACTGATGAGGCCCCACAAGGCCGAAACATGTTTGGCGATGCTTGTGGTCTCGTGCAGAAGGGATGTGACCTAGGAGTTCAGGCTGGACTGCCCCTTTTGGGGTGAGGCTAAGCCTGCTTTGCATATGGTCTTTCCCCTTCTGTAATGGCTTGGCAGGCGAAGACCGATGGTCTGGAGGGTTGCCCAGAGCAATGCCAGTGGTTAAGATTCATTCCAAACCTTCCAGCCATCACCTTTTTATTTTTGCTTTGTCACCCCGCGTGGGTCGGGTATGCCCAGATGTGGGCCCAGTGCCTGCTAGGCCTAGAGACCCAAGCTACTCCTCACTGATGAGGCCAAACAAGGCCCCGTGCCTTGGGAATGCTTGTGGTCTCGTGCAGAAAGGATGTGACCTAGCTGTTCGGTCTGGACTGCCCCTTTTGGGGTGGGGCTAAGCCTGATTTGCATATGGTCTTTCCCCTTCTGTAATGGCTTAGCAGGCAAAGAACAATGGTCTGGAGGGTTGCACAGAGCAATGCCAGTGGTTAAGATTCATTCTAAACCTTCCAGCCATCACCTTTTTGTTTTTGCTTTGTCACCCCGAGTAGTTCGGGTATGCCCAGATGTGGGTCCCGTGCCTGCTAGGCCTAGAGATCCAAGCTACTCCTCACTGATGAGGCCCCACAAGGCCGAAACATGTTTGGCGATGCTTGTGGTCTCGTGCAGAAGGGATGTGACCTAGGAGTTCAGGCTGGACTGCCCCTTTTGGGTTGGGGCTAAGCCTGATTTGCATATGGTCTTTCCCCTTCTGTAATGGCTTGGCAGACGAAGACCGATGGTCTGGAGGATTGCCCAGAGCAATGCCAGTGGTTAATATTCATTCTAAACCTTCCAGCCATCACCTTTTCGTTTTTGCTTTGTCACCCCGCGTGGCTCGGGTATGCCCAGACGTGGGTCCCCTGCCTGCTAGGCCTAGAGACCCAAGCTACTCCTCACTGATGAGGCCCCACAAGGCCGAAACATGTTTGGCGATGCTTGTGGTCTCGTGCAGAAGGGATGTGACCTAGGAGTTCAGGCTGGACTGTCCCTTTTGGTGTGGGGCTAAGCATGATTTGCATATGGTCTTTCCCATTCTGTAATGGCTTGGCAGGCAAAGAACGATAGCCTGGAGGGTTGCCCAGAGCAATACTAGTGGTTAAGATTCATTCTAAACCTTCCAGTCATCACCTTTTTGTTTTTGCTTTGTCACCCCGAGTAGGTCGGGTATGCCCAGACGTGGGTCCCCTGCCTGCTAGGCCTAGAGACCCAAGCTACTCCTCACTGATGAGGCCCCACAAGGCCGAAACATGTTTGGCGATGCTTGTGGTCTCGTGCAGAAGGGATGTGACCTAGGAGTTCAGGCTGGACTGCCCCTTTTGGGGTGGGGCTAAGCCTGCTTTGCATATGGTCTTTCCCCTTCTGTAATGGCTTGGCAGGCGAAGACCGATGGTCTGGAGGATTGCCCAGAGCAATGCCAGTGATTAATATTCATTCTAAACCTTCCAGCCATCACCTTTTTGTTTTTGCTTTGTCACCCCGCGTGGGTCGGGTATGCCCAGACGTGGGTCCCCTGCCTGCTAGGCCTAGAGACCCAAGCTACTCCTCACTGATGAGGCCCCACAAGGCCGAAACATGTTTGGCGATGCTTGTGGTCTTGTGCAGAAGGGATGTGACCTAGGAGTTCAGGCTGGACTGCCCCTTTTGGGGTGGGGCTAGCCTGATTTGCATATGGTCTTTCCCCTTCTGTAATGGCTTGGCAGGCGAAGAACGATGGTCTGGAGGGTTGCCCAGAGCAATACCTGTGGTTACGATTCCTTCTAAACCTTCCAGCCATCACCTTTTTGTTTTTGCTTTGTCACCCCGCGTGGGTCGGGTATGCCCAGACGTGGGCCCCATGCCTGCTAGGCCTAGAGACCCAAGCTAATCCTCACAGATGAGGCCAAACAAGGCCCCGTGCCTTGGGAATGCTTGTGGTCTCGTGCAGAAGGGATGTGACCTAGCTGTTCGGGCTGGACTGCCCCTTTTGGGGTGGGGCTAAGCCTGATTTGCATATGGTCTTTCCCCTTCTGTAATGGCTTGACAGGCGAAGAACGATGGTCTGGAGGGTTGCCCAGAGCAATGTCAGTGGTTAAGATTCTTTCTAAACCTTCCAGCCATCACCTTTTTGTTTTTGCTTTGTCACCCCGAGTGGATCGGGTATGCCCATACGTGGGTTCCGTGCCTGCCAGGCCTAGAGACCCAAGCTACTCCTCACTGATGAGGCCCCACAAGGTCGAAACATGTTTGGCGATGCTTGTGGTCTCGTGCAGAAGGGATGTGACCTAGGAGTTCAGGCTGGAATGCCCCTTTTGGGGTGGGGCTAAGTCTGATTTGCATATGGTCTTTCCCCTTCTGTAATGGCTTGGCAGGCGAAGACCGATGGTCTGGAGGATTGCCCAGAGCAATGCCAGTGATTAATATTCATTCTAAACCTTCCAGCCATCACCTTTTTGTTTTTGCTTTGTCACCCCGCGTGGGTCGGGTATGCCCAGACGTGGGTCCCCTGCCTGCTAGGCCTAGAGACCCAAGCTACTCCTCACTGATGAGGCCCCACAAGGCCGAAACATGTTTGGCGATGCTTGTGGTCTCGTGCAGAAGGGATGTGACCTAGGAGTTCAGGCTGGACTGCCCCTTTTGGTGTGGGGCTAAGCCTGATTTGCATATGGTCTTTCCCCTTCTGTAATGGCTTGGCAGGCAAAGAACGATGGCCTGGAGGGTTGCCCAGAGCAATACTAGTGGTTAAGATTCATTCTAAACCTTCCAGTCATCACCTTTTTGTTTTTGCTTTGTCACCCCGAGTAGGTTGGGTATGCCCAGACGTGGGTCCCGTGCCTGCTAGTCCTAGAGACCCAAGCTAATCCTCACAGATGAGGCCAAACAAGGCCCCGTGCCTTGGGAATGCTTGTGGTCTCGTGCAGAAGGGATGTGACCTAGCTGTTCGGGCTGGACTGCCCCTTTTGGGGTGGGGCTAAGCCTGATTTGCATATGGTCTTTCCCCTTCTGTAATGGCTTGACAGGCGAAGAACGATGGTCTGGAGGATTGCCCAGAGCAATGCCAGTGATTAATATTCATTCTAAACCTTCCAGCCATCACCTTTTTGTTTTTGCTTTGTCACCCCGCGTGGGTCGGGTATGCCCAGACGTGGGTCCCCTGTCTGCTAGGCCTAGAGACCCAAGCTACTCCTCACTGATGAGGCCCCACAAGGCCGAAACATGTTTGGCGATGCTTGTGGTCTCGTGCAGAAGGGATGTGACCTAGGAGTTCAGGCTGGACTGCCCCTTTTGGTGTGGGGCTAAGCCTGATTTGCATATGGTCTTTCCCCTTCTGTAATGGCTTGGCAGGCAAAGAACGATGGCCTGGAGGGTTGCCCAGAGCAATACTAGTGGTTAAGATTCATTCTAAACCTTCCAGTCATCACCTTTTTGTTTTTGCTTTGTCACCCCGAGTAGGTTGGGTATGCCCAGACGTGGGTCCCGTGCCTGCTAGGCCTAGAGACCCAAGCTACTCCTCACTGATGAGGCCCCACAAGGCCCCGTGCCTTGGGAATGCTTGTGGTCTCGTGCAGAAAGGATGTGACCTAGCTGTTCGGTCTGGACTGCCCCTTTTGGGGTGGGGCTAAGCCTGATTTGCATATGGTCTTTCCCCTTCTGTAATGGCTTAGCAGGCAAAGAACAATGGTCTGGAGGGTTGCACAGAGCAATGCCAGTGGTTAAGATTCATTCTAAACCTTCCAGCCATCACCTTTTTGTTTTTGCTTTGTCACCCCGAGTAGTTCGGGTATGCCCAGACGTGGGTCCCGTGCCTGCTAGGCCTAGAGACCCAAGCTACTCCTCACTGATGAGGCCCCACAAGGCCGAAACATGTTTGGCGATGCTTGTGGTCTCGTGCAGAAGGGATGTGACCTAGGAGTTCAGGCTGGACTGCCCCTTTTGGGGTGGGGCTAAGCCTGCTTTGCATATGGTCTTTCCTCTTCTGTAATGGCTTGGCAGGCGAAGACCGATGGTCTGGAGGGTTGCCCAGAGCAATGCCAGTGATTAATATTCATTCTAAACCTTCCAACCATCACCTTTTTGTTTTTGCTTTGTCACCCCGCGTGGGTCGGGTATGCCCAGACGTGGGTCCCCTGCCTGCTAGGCCTAGAGACCCAAGCTACTCCTCACTGATGAGGCCCCACAAGGCCGAAACATGTTTGGCGATGCTTGTGGTCTCGTGCAGAAGGGATGTGACCTAGGAGTTCAGGCTGGACTGCCCCTTTTGGTGTGGGGCTAAGCCTGATTTGCATATGGTCTTTCCCCTTCTGTAATGGCTTGGCAGGCAAAGAACGATGGCCTGGAGGGTTGCCCAGAGCAATACTAGTGGTTAAGATTCATTCTAAACCTTCCAGTCATCACCTTTTTGTTTTTGCTTTGTCACCCCGAGTAGGTTGGGTATGCCCAGACGTGGGTCCCGTGCCTGCTAGTCCTAGAGACCCAAGCTAATCCTCACAGATGAGGCCAAACAAGGCCCCGTGCCTTGGGAATGCTTGTGGTCTCGTGCAGAAGGGATGTGACCTAGCTGTTCGGGCTGGACTGCCCCTTTTGGGGTGGGGCTAAGCCTGATTTGCATATGGTCTTTCCCCTTCTGTAATGGCTTGACAGGCGAAGAACGATGGTCTGGATGGTTGCCCAGAGCGATGTCAGTGGTTAAGATTCTTTCTAAACCTTCCAGCCATCACCTTTTTGTTTTTGCTTTGTCACCTCGAGTGGATCGGGTATGCCCATACGTGGGTTCCGTGCCTGCCAGGCCTAGAGACCCAAGCTACTCCTCACTGATGAGGCCCCACAAGGTCGAAACATGTTTGGCGATGCTTGTGGTCTCGTGCAGAAGGGATGTGACCTAGGAGTTCAGGCTGGACTGCCCCTTTTGGGGTGGGGCTAAGTCTGATTTGCATATGGTCTTTCCCCTTCTGTAATGGCTTGGCAGGCGAAGACCGATGGTCTGGAGGATTGCCCAGAGCAATGCCAGTGATTAATATTCATTCTAAACCTTCCAGCCATCACCTTTTTGTTTTTGCTTTGTCACCCCGCGTGGGTCGGGTATGCCCAGACGTGGGTCCCCTGCCTGCTAGGCCTAGAGAACCAAGCTACTCCTCACTGATGAGGCCCCACAAGGCCGAAACATGTTTGGCGATGCTTGTGGTCTCGTGCAGAAGGGATGTGACCTAGGAGTTCAGGCTGGACTGCCCCTTTTGGTGTGGGGCTAAGCCTGATTTGCATATGGTCTTTCCCCTTCTGTAATGGCTTGGCAGGCAAAGAACGATGGCCTGGAGGGTTGCCCAGAGCAATACTAGTGGTTAAGATTCATTCTAAACCTTCCAGCCATCACCTTTTTGTTTTTGCTTTGTCACCCCGAGTAGGTTGGGTATGCCCAGACGTGGGTCCCGTGCCTGCTAGGCCTAGAGACCCAAGCTACTCCTCACTGATGAGGCCCCACAAGGCCCCGTGCCTTGGGAATGCTTGTGGTCTCGTGCAGAAAGGATGTGACCTAGCTGTTCGGTCTGGACTGCCCCTTTTGGGGTGGGGCTAAGCCTGATTTGCATATGGTCTTTCCCCTTCTGTAATGGCTTAGCAGGCAAAGAACAATGGTCTGGAGGGTTGCACAGAGCAATGCCAGTGGTTAAGATTCATTCTAAACCTTCCAGCCATCACCTTTTTGTTTTTGCTTTGTCACCCCGAGTAGTTCGGTTATGCCCAGACGTGGGTCCCGTGCCTGCTAGGCCTAGAGACCCAAGCTACTCCTCACTGATGAGGCCCCACAAGGCCGAAACATGTTTGGCGATGCTTGTGGTCTCGTGCAGAAGGGATGTGACCTAGGAGTTCAGGCTGGACTGCCCCTTTTGGGGTGGGGCTAAGCCTGCTTTGCATATGGTCTTTCCCCTTCTGTAATGGCTTGGCAGGCGAAGACCGATGGTCTGGAGGGTTGCCCAGAGCAATGCCAGTGGTTAAGATTCATTCCAAACCTTCCAGCCATCACCTTTTTGTTTTTGCTTTGTCACCCCGCGTGGGTCAGATATGCCCAGACGTGGGGCCCATGCCTGCTAGGCCTAGAGACCCAAGCTACTCCTCATTGATGAGGCCCCACAAGGCCGAAACATGTTTGGCGATGCTTGTGGTCTCGTGCAGAAGGGATGTGACCTAGGAGTTCAGGCTGGACTGCCCCTTTTGGGGTGGGGCTAAGCCTGATTTGCATATGGTCTTTCCCCTTCAGTAATGGCTTGGCAGGCGAAGACCGATGGCCTGGAGGATTGCCCAGAGCAATGCCAGTGGTTAATATTAATTCTAAACCTTCCAGCCATCACCTTTTTGTTTTTGCTTTGTCACCCCGCGTGGGTCGGGTATGCCCAGACGTGGGGCCCATGCCTGCTAGGCCTAGAGACCCAAGCTACTCCTCATTGATGAGGCCCCACAAGGCCGAAACATGTTTGGCGATGCTTGTGGTCTCGTGCAGAAGGGATGTGACCTAGGAGTTCAGGCTGGACTGCCCCTTTTGGGGTGGGGCTAGCCTGATTTGCATATGGTCTTTCCCCTTCTGTAATGGCTTAGCAGGCAAAGAACAGTGGTCTGGAGGGTTGCACAGAGCAATGCCAGTGGTTAAGATTTATTCTAAACCTTCCAGCCATCACCTTTTTGTTTTTGCTTTGTCACCCCGAGTGGGTCAGGTATGCCCAGACGTGGGTCCCGTGCCTGCTAGTCCTAGAGACCCAAGCTACTCCTCACAGATGAGGCCAAACAAGGCCCCGTGCCTTGGGAATGCTTGTGGTCTCGTGCAGAAGGGATGTGACCTAGCTGTTCGGGCTGGACTGCCCCTTTTGGGGTGGGGCTAAGCCTGATTTGCATATGGTCTTTCCCCTTCTGTAATGGCTTGACAGGCGAAGAACGATGGTCTGGAGGGTTGCCCAGAGCAATGTCAGTGGTTAAGATTCTTTCTAAACCTTCCAGCCATCACCTTTTTGTTTTTGCTTTGTCACCCCGAGTGGATCGGGTATGCCCATACGTGGGTTCCGTGCCTGCCAGGCCTAGAGACCCAAGCTACTCCTCACTGATGAGGCCCCACAAGGTCGAAACATGTTTGGCGATGCTTGTGGTCTTGTGCAGAAGGGATGTGACCTAGGAGTTCAGGCTGGATTGCCCCTTTTGGGGTGGGGCTAAGTCTGATTTGCATATGGTCTTTCCCCTTCTGTAATGGCTTGGCAGGCGAAGACCGATGGTCTGGAGGATTGCCCAGAGCAATGCCAGTGATTAATATTCATTCTAAACCTTCCAGCCATCACCTTTTTGTTTTTGCTTTGTCACCCCGCGTGTTTCGGGTATGCCCAGACGTGGGTCCCCTGCATGCTAGTCCTAGAGACCCAAGCTACTCCTCACTGATGAGGCCCCACAAGGCCGAAACATGTTTGGCAATGCTTGTGGTCTCGTGCAGAAGGGATGTGACCTAGGAGTTCAGGCTGGACTGCCCCTTTTGGTGTGGGGCTATGCCTGATTTGCATATGGTCTTTCCCCTTCTGTAATGGCTTGGCTGGCAAAGAAGGATGGCCTGGAGGGTTGCCCAGAGCAATACTAGTGGTTAAGATTCATTCTAAACCTTCCAGTCATCACCTTTTTGTTTTTGCTTTGTCACCCCGAGTAGGTCGGGTATGCCCAGACGTGGGTCCCGTGCCTGCTAGGCCTAGAGACCCAAGCTACTCCTCACTGATGAGGCCAAACAAGGCCCCGTGCCTTGGGAATGCTTGTGGTCTCGTGCAGAAAGGATGTGACCTAGCTGTTCAGTCTGGACTGCCCCTTTTGGGGTGGGGCTAAGCCTGATTTGCATATGGTCTTTCCCCTTCTGTAATGGCTTAGCAGGCAAAGAACAATGGTCTGGAGGGTTGCACAGAGCAATGCCAGTGGTTAAGATTCATTCTAAACCTTCCAGCCATCACCTTTTTGTTTTTGCTTTGTCACCCCGAGTAGTTCGGGTATGCCCAGACGTGGGTCCCGTGCCTGCTAGGCCTAGAGACCCAAGCTACTCCTCACTGATGAGGCCCCACAAGGCCGAAACATGTTTGGCGATGCTTGTGGTCTCGTGCAGAAGGGATGTGACCTAGGAGTTCAGGCTGGACTGCCCCTTTTGGGGTGGGGCTAAGCCTGCTCTGCATATGGTCTTTCCCCTTCTGTAATGGCTTGGCAGGCGAAGACCGATGGTCTGGAGGGTTGCCCAGAGCAATGCCAGTGGTTAAGATTCATTCCAAACCTTCCAGCCGTCACCTTTTTGTTTTTGCTTTGTCACCCCGCGTGGGTCGGGTATGCCCAGACGTGGGGCCCATGCCTGCTAGGCCTAGAGACCCAAGCTACTCCTCATTGATGAGGCCCCACAAGGCCGAAACATGTTTGGCGATGCTTGTGGTCTCGTGCAGAAGGGATGTGACCTAGGAGTTCAGGCTGGACTGGCCCTTTTGGGGTGGGGCTAAGTCTGATTTGCATATGGTCTTTCCCCTTCTGTAATGGCTTGGCAGGCGAAGACCGATGGTCTGGAGGATTGCCCAGAGCAATGCCAGTGATTAATATTCATTCTAAACCTTCCAGCCATCACCTTTTTGTTTTTGCTTTGTCACCCCACGTGGGTCGGGTATGCCCAGACGTGGGTCCCCTGCCTGCTAGGCCTAGAGAACCAAGCTGCTCCTCACTGATGAGGCCCCACAAGGCCGAAACATGTTTGGCGATGCTTGTGGTCTCGTGCAGAAGGGATGTGACCTAGGAGTTCAGGCTGGACTGCCCCTTTTGGTGTGGGGCTAAGCCTGATTTGCATATGGTCTTTCCCCTTCTGTAATGGCTTGGCAGGCAAAGAACGATGGCCTGGAGGGTTGCCCAGAGCAATACTAGTGGTTAAGATTCATTCTAAACCTTCCAGCCATCACCTTTTTGTTTTTGCTTTGTCACCCCGAGTAGGTTGGGTATGCCCAGACGTGGGTCCCGTGCCTGCTAGGCCTAGAGACCCAAGCTACTCCTCACTGATGAGGCCCCACAAGGCCCGTGCCTTGGGAATGCTTGTGGTCTCGTGCAGAAAGGATGTGACCTAGCTGTTCGGTCTGGACTGCCCCTTTTGGGGTGGGGCTAAGCCTGATTTGCATATGGTCTTTCCCCTTCTGTAATGGCTTAGCAGGCAAAGAACAATGGTCTGGAGGGTTGCACAGAGCAATGCCAGTGGTTAAGATTCATTCTAAACCTTCCAGCCATCACCTTTTTGTTTTTGCTTTGTCACCCCGAGTAGTTCGGGTATGCCCAGACGTGGGTCCCGTGCCTGCTAGGCCTAGAGACCCAAGCTACTCCTCACTGATGAGGCCCCACAAGGCCGAAACATGTTTGGCGATGCTTGTGGTCTCGTGCAGAAGGGATGTGACCTAGGAGTTCAGGCTGGACTGCCCCTTTTGGGGTGGGGCTAAGCCTGCTTTGCATATGGTCTTTCCCCTTCTGTAATGGCTTGGCAGGCGAAGACCGATGGTCTGGAGGGTTGCCCAGAGCAATGCCAGTGGTTAAGATTCATTCCAAACCTTCCAGCCATCACCTTTTTGTTTTTGCTTTGTCACCCCGCGTGGGTCAGATATGCCCAGACGTGGGGCCCATGCCTGCTAGGCCTAGAGACCCAAGCTACTCCTCATTGATGAGGCCCCACAAGGCCGAAACATGTTTGGCGATGCTTGTGGTCTCGTGCAGAAGGGATGTGACCTAGGAGTTCAGGCTGGGCTGCCCCTTTTGGGGTGGGGCTAAGCCTGATTTGCATATGGTCTTTCCCCTTCAGTAATGGCTTGGCAGGCGAAGACCGATGGCCTGGAGGATTGCCCAGAGCAATGCCAGTGGTTAATATTAATTATAAACCTTCCAGCCATCACCTTTTTGTTTTTGCTTTGTCACCCCGCGTGGGTCGGGTATGCCCAGACGTGGGGCCCATGCCTGCTAGGCCTAGAGACCCAAGCTACTCCTCATTGATGAGGCCCCACAAGGCCGAAACATGTTTGGCGATGCTTGTGGTCTCGTGCAGAAGGGATGTGACCTAGGAGTTCAGGCTGGACTGCCCCTTTTGGGGTGGGGCTAGCCTGATTTGCATATGGTCTTTCCCCTTCTGTAATGGCTTAGCAGGCAAAGAACAGTGGTCTGGAGGGTTGCACAGAGCAATGCCAGTGGTTAAGATTTATTCTAAACCTTCCAGCCATCACCTTTTTGTTTTTGCTTTGTCACCCCGAGTGGGTCAGGTATGCCCAGACGTGGGTCCCGTGCCTGCTAGTCCTAGAGACCCAAGCTACTCCTCACAGATGAGGCCAAACAAGGCCCCGTGCCTTGGGAATGCTTGTGGTCTCGTGCAGAAGGGATGTGACCTAGCTGTTCGGGCTGGACTGCCCCTTTTGGGGTGGGGCTAAGCCTGATTTGCATATGGTCTTTCCCCTTCTGTAATGGCTTGACAGGCGAAGAACGATGGTCTGGAGGGTTGCCCAGAGCAATGTCAGTGGTTAAGATTCTTTCTAAACCTTCCAGCCATCACCTTTTTGTTTTTGCTTTGTCACCCCGAGTGGATCGGGTATGCCCATACGTGGGTTCCGTGCCTGCCAGGCCTAGAGACCCAAGCTACTCCTCACTGATGAGGCCCCACAAGGTCGAAACATGTTTGGCGATGCTTGTGGTCTTGTGCAGAAGGGATGTGACCTAGGAGTTCAGGCTGGACTGCCCCTTTTGGGGTGGGGCTTAGTCTGATTTGCATATGGTCTTTCCCCTTCTGTAATGGCTTGGCAGGCGAAGACCGATGGTCTGCAGGATTGCCCAGAGCAATGCCAGTGATTAATATTCATTCTAAACCTTCCAGCCACCACCTTTTTGGTTTTGCTTTGTCACCCCGCGTGGGTCGGGTATGCCCAGACGTGGGTCCCCTGCCTGCTAGTCCTAGAGACCCAAGCTACTCCTCACTGATGAGGCCCCACAAGGCCGAAACATGTTTGGCAATGCTTGTGGTCTCGTGCAGAAGGGATGTGACCTAGGAGTTCAGGCTGGACTGCCCCTTTTGGGGTGGGGCTAAGTCTGATTTGCATATGGTCTTTCCCCTTCTGTAATGGCTTGGCTGGCAAAGAAGGATGGCCTGGAGGGTTGCCCAGAGCAATACTAGTGGTTAAGATTCATTCTAAACCTTCCAGCCATCACCTTTTTGTTTTTGCTTTGTCACCCCGCGTGGGTCGGGTATGCCCAGACGTGGGTCCCGTGCCTGCTAGGCCTAGAGACCCAAGCTATTCCTCACTGATGAGGCCAAACAAGGCCCCGTGCCTTGGGAATGCTTGTGGTCTCGTGCAGAAAGGATGTGACCTAGCTGTTCAGTCTGGACTGCCCCTTTTGGGGTGGGGCTAAGCCTGATTTGCATATGGTCTTTCCCCTTCTGTAATGGCTTAGCAGGCAAAGAACAATGGTCTGGAGGGTTGCACAGAGCAATGCCAGTGGTTAAGATTCATTCTAAACCTTCCAGCCATCACCTTTTTGTTTTTGCTTTGTCACCCCGAGTAGTTCGGGTATGCCCAGACGTGGGTCCCGTGCCTGCTAGGCCTAGAGACCCAAGCTACTCCTCACTGATGAGGCCCCACAAGGCCGAAACATGTTTGGCGATGCTTGTGGTCTCGTGCAGAAGGGATGTGACCTAGGAGTTCAGGCTGGACTGCCCCTTTTGGGGTGGGGCTAAGCCTGCTCTGCATATGGTCTTTCCCCTTCTGTAATGGCTTGGCAGGCGAAGACCGATGGTCTGGAGGGTTGCCCAGAGCAATGCCAGTGGTTAAGATTCATTCCAAACCTTCCAGCCGTCACCTTTTTGTTTTTGCTTTGTCACCCCGCGTGGGTCGGGTATGCCCAGACGTGGGTCCCATGCCTGCTAGGCCTAGAGACCCAAGCTACTCCTCATTGATGAGGCCCCACAAGGCCGAAACATGTTTGGCGATGCTTGTGGTCTCGTGCAGAAGGGATGTGACCTAGGAGTTCAGGCTGGACTGGCCATTTTGGGGTGGGGCTAAGCCTGATTTGTATATGGTCTTTCCCCTTCAGTAATGGCTTGGCAGGCGAAGACCGCCAGTGGTTAATATTCATTCTAAACCTTCCAGCCATCACCTTTTGTTTTTACTTTGTCACCCCGCGTGGGTCGGGTATGCCCAGACTTGGGTCCCCTGCCTGCTAGGCCTAGAGACCCAAGCTACTCCTCACTGATGAGGCCCCACAAGGCCGAAACATGTTTGGCGATGCTTGTGGTCTCGTGCAGAAGGGATGTGACCTAGAAGTTCAGGCTGGACTGCCCCTTTTGGTGTGGGGCTAAGCCTGATTTGCATATGGTCTTTCCCCTTCTGTAATGGCTTGGCAGGCAAAGAACGATGGCCTGGAGGGTTGCCCAGAGCAATACTAGTGGTTAAGATTCATTCTAAACCTTCCAGTCATCACCTTTTTGTTTTTGCTTTGTCACCCCGAGTAGGTCGGGTATGCCCAGACGTGGTTCCCGTGCCTGCTAGGCCTAGAGACCCAAGCTACTCCTCACTGATGAGGCCCCACAAGGCCGAAACATGTTTGTCAATGCTTGTGGTCTCGTGCAGAAGGGATGTGACCTAGGAGTTCAGGCTGGACTGCCCCTTTTGGGGTGGGGCTAAGCCTGCTTTGCATATGGTCTTTCCCCTTCTGTAATGGCTTGGCAGGCGAAGACCGATGGTCTGGTGTTAAGATTCATTCCAAACCTTCCAGCCATCACCTTTTTGTTTTTGCTTTGTCACCCCGCGTGGGTCGGGTATACCCAGACGTGGGGCCCATGCCTGCTAGGCCTAGAGACCCAAGCTACTCCTCATTGATGAGGCCCCACAAGGCCGAAACATGTTTGGCGATGCTTGTGGTCTCGTGCAGAAGGGATGTGACCTAGGAGTTCAGGCTGGACTGCCCCTTTTGGGGTGGGGCTAGCCTGATTTGCATATGGTCTTTCCCCTTCTGTAATGGCTTGGCAGGCGAAGAACGATGGTCTGGAGGGTTGCCCAGAGCAATACCAGTGGTTACGATTCATTCTAAACCTTCCAGCCATCCCCTTTTTGTTTTTGCTTTGTCACCCCGCTTGGGTCGGGTATGCCCAGACGTGGGCCCCATGCCTGCTAGGCCTAGAGACCCAAGCTACTCCTCACTGATGAGGCCAAACAAGGCCCCGTACCTTGGGAATGCTTGTGGTCTCGTGCAGAAAGGATGTGACCTAGCTGTTCGGTCTGGACTGCCCCTTTTGGGGTGGGGCTAAGCCTGATTTGCATATGGTCTTTCCCCTTCTGTAATGGCTTAGCAGGCAAAGAACAATGGTCTGGAGGGTTGCACAGAGCAATGCCAGTGGTTAAGATTCATTCTAAACCTTCCAGCCATCACCTTTTTGTTTTTGCTTTGTCACCCTGAGTAGTTCGGGTATGCCCAGACGTGGGTCCCGTGCCTGCTAGGCCTAGAGACCCAAGCTACTCCTCACTGATGAGGCCTCACAAGGCCAAAACATGTTTGGCGATGCTTGTGGTCTCGTGCAGAAGGGATGTGACCTAGGAGTTCAGGCTGGACTGCCCCTTTTGGGGTGGGGCTAAGCCTGCTTTGCATATGGTCTTTCCCCTTCTGTAATGGCTTGGCAGGCGAAGACCGATGGTCTGGAGGGTTGCCCAGAGCAATGCCAGTGGTTAAGATTCATTCCAAACCTTCCAGCCATCACCTTTTTGTTTTTGCTTTGTCACCCCGCGTGGGTCGGGTATGCCCAGACGTGGGGCCCATGCCTGCTAGGCCTAGAGACCCAAGCTACTCCTCATTGATCAGGCCCCACAAGGCCGAAACATGTTTGGCGATGATTGTGGTCTCGTGCAGAAGGGATGTGACCTAGGAGTTCAGGCTGGACTGCCCCTTTTGGGGTGGGGCTAGCCTGATTTGCATATGGTCTTTCCCCTTCTGTAATGGCTTGGCAGGCGAAGAACGATGGTCTGGAGGGTTGCCCAGAGCAATACCAGTGGTTACGATTCATTCTAAACCTTCCAGCCCTCACCTTTTTGTTTTTGCTTTGTCACCCCGCGTGGGTCGGGTATGCCCAGACGTGGGCCCCATGCCTGCTAGGCCTAGAGACCCAAGCTACTCCTCACTGATGAGGCCAAACAAGGCCCCGTACCTTGGGAATGCTTGTGGTCTCGTGCAGAAAGGATGTGACCTAGCAGTTCGGTCTGGACTGCCCATTTTGGGGTGGGGCTAAGCCTGATTTGCATATGGTCTTTCCCCTTCTGTAATGGCTTAGCAGGCAAAGAACAATGGTCTGGAGGGTTGCACAGAGCAATGCCAGTGGTTAAGATTCATTCTAAACCTTCCAGCCATCACCTTTTTGTTTTTGCGTTGTCACCCCGAGTAGTTCGGGTATGCCCAGACGTGGGTCCCGTGCCTGCTAGGCCTAGAGACCCAAGCTACTCCTCACTGATGAGGCCCCACAAGGCCGAAACATGTTTGGCGATGCTTGTGGTCTTGTGCAGAAGGGATGTGACCTAGGAGTTCAGGCTGGACTGCCCCTTTTGGGGTGGGGCTAGCCTGATTTGCATATGGTCTTTCCCCTTCTGTACTGGCTTAGCAGGCAAAGAACAATGGTCTGGAGGGTTGCACAGAACAATGCCAGTGGTTAAGATTCATTCTAAACCTTCCAGCCATCACCTTTTTGTTTTTGCTTTGTCACCCCGAGTGGGTCGGGTATGCCCATACGTGGGTCAGGTGCCTGCTGGGCCTAGAGACCCAAGCTACTCCTCACTGATGAGGCCCCACAAGGCCGAAACATGTTTGGTGATGCTTGTGGTCTCGTGCAGAAGGGATGTGACCTAGCAGTTCAGGATGGACTGCCCCTTTTGGGGTGGGGCTAAGCCTGATTTGCATATGGTCTTTCCCCTTCTGTAATGGCTTGGCAGGCGAAGAAGGATGGTCTGGAGGGTTGCCCAGAGCAATGCCAGTGGTTAAGATTCATTCTAAACCTTCCAACAATCACCTTTTTGTTTTTGCTTTGTCACTCCGCTTGGGTCGGGTATGCCCAGACGTGGGCCCCATGCCTGCTAGGCCTAGAGACCCAAGCTACTCCTCACTGATGAGGCCAAAAAAGGCCTGTGCCTTGGAAATGCTTGTGGTCTCGTGCAGAAGGTATGTGACCTAACTGTTCAGGCTGGACTGCCCCTTTTGGGGTGGGGCTAAGCCTGATTTGCATATGGTCTTTCCCCTTCTGTAATGGCTTGGCAGGCGAAGAACGATGGTCTGGAGGGTTGCCCAGAGCAATGCCAGTGGTTAAGATGTATTCTAAACCTTCCAGCCATCACCTCTTTGTTTTTGCTTTGTCACCCCGAGTGGGTCAGGTATGCTCAGACGTGGGTCCCGTGCCTGCTAGTCCTAGAGACCCAAGCTACTCCTCACAGATGAGGCCAAACAAGGCCCCGTGCCTTGGGAATGCTTGTGGTCTCGTGCAGAAGGGATGTGACTTAGCTGTTCGGGCTGGACTGCCCCTTTTGGGGTGGAGCTAAGCCTGATTTGCATATGGTCTTTCCCCTTCTGTAATGGCTTGACAGGGGAAGAACGATGGTCTGGAGGGTTGCCCAGAGCAATGTCAGTGGTTAAGATTCTTTCTAAACCTTCCAGCCATCACCTTTTTGTTTTTGCTTTGTCACCCCGAGTGGGTCGGGTATGCCCATACGTGGGTTATGTGCCTGCCAGGCCTAGAGACCCAAGCTGCTCCTCAACAAGGCCGAAACATGTTTGGGGATGCTTGTGGTCTCGTGCAGAAGGGATGTGACCTAGCATTTCTGGCTGGACTGCCCCTTTTGGGGTTGGACCAAGCCTGATTTGCATATGGTCTTCCCCTTCTGTAATGGCTTGGAAGGCAAAGAACGATGGCCTGGAGGGTTGCCCAGAGCAATGCCAGTGGTTAAGATTCCTTCTAAACCTTCCTGCCATCACCTTTTTGTTTATGCTCCGGCAGCATCCATCCCGGAGAGTTGACCAGCCTACCTTCAAAGGTCTGTTGTATGTATTTTACCCAGCCTCCCTCAAGGACCCCGTTAATATCTCTAACAGCTGGCTGTCTGCCAATGACAGTTTTCCAAAATTCAGTCTTATTCTTAGTAAAAGCTGCCAGTACCAGCTCACGCCATCTCAGACACCCCATGTCGTACCTGTGCCTCTTCAGTCATTTCCCATAGTTTTGTGTGGCCCTTTTAACCTTGTCACTATGATCTACAGGTTGAGTCTCAATCTGTGCTATTTCCCGTAACTCTCCCCTTAACCTCCTCTTCCTATCCCTGATTACCGTGTCATAGTGATGCCAATGGGGGTTCTTAAGCCCTATGGCCATCCGACTCATGAATTGAGGCTACCTCATGGCACAGCTGGGGATCTTAAGCAAGTGGGTTTCAAACAAGGATATGGCCTGCTTACCTTTTGCCACCAGCAGCTTTTCAGCCTCAGTTAAAAAAGAGCCCAAAATTGTTCTTGCTGCTGTTATTGCTTTATGTAGGTTTAGGTCATTCCATGAGATCCGGTTCAAGGCAGGGTTAATGCTTAACAAACAGGTCGATCTCAGGCCAGGAGTTAGTCGTCTGCAGCCTCAGATTTATCAAAATGGGATAGTGGTCACTCTCCGAGCACTGATAGATGCATATGTTCTCTACAATGGTGGGATGTTTGGCAGTAAACATGTAAACTAGAATACTGCTGCCCCCTATTCTCGCCCTTGTGAAGTTTGTGGGATTATCCGAGTGGTGGGCACCGTTGATATGGCAGAAAAGCCATATGAGGCCAATAAACAGGTGCAGCTCATCCCCCATTCGTTTACCCTATCCAAACCCCCTGCTGCGCCGGCGGCTTCAGTCAACTTACATAGCCTGATATCTGCCCCAATGGCAGGTGGATCCTGGTGTTGACATCTCCACATAGCAAGACCGGACCTTTGTAATTCATATCCCCTAATATGGCCTCACTTCCCTTAGCATGGTCGAAACCTCCCCTGCATAAGGTGGGACGTGCACATTTATATAGAACAATTCTTGGGGACCAGGTAAGCCCATCTGTTGGGGTAGAGTCACTTTGGCCATAAGAATGTTCGCCGAATGTAAAGGTACTTCCACCATTCCCATTTGGTTCTTAACACCTAAGGCAAGGCCCCCTTTGGGACGTCCTCTAGGGCCCTGGATCCATCCACCACCAACGGTTCTGTTAACCAGGTCGCCTGGAGCAAAACAACAGTTAGCCCATCTATGTAATTAAACAGCTCATCCTCCAGGAAAAGGTGGGTGTGTGCCCAGGTGTTACAACTCAGCAACAAATGGTGGGTTGGGTCCGTGGTTAGGAGTGAGCAGCCCCCCACACCTCCGCCAAGGCCGCCAATCAAGCCCAGTGAGACTTGTCACCCATATCAGCCGAGCGCCTTTGCGTCAGTTGGGCCAGAGTCGTGGTGGGGGCTGCAGAGACCTGTGCCACCTTGGCAACCTCTCTGGGTGTCCCCGACACCATCTGCTTCCCCCCACCAGTGTTTATGTGTTTGTGATTAGTGAAGCCCTCCAAGTTGATAGTAGAGAAATCATAACCTCGTTTTAACCCTTTTACAATGATGCCTGAAAAATGTTCTTAGTGAGCATCTTCAGAGACTGGCTATTCTGTGTCTGCTCTCTTTCCCCGATCCGGGGGGTTGCCTTTGACCTTGCTTTTTTTTAAAGGTAGCTTGCAAACAGAGAATGGCACATCATTATCACATCATTAAATCATTGTTTTAAATTTATTTTAGGGGAATGAGATCTGACCAATTGCGATTTTATGCTTTTTCGGAGACCCCTCCGATCAAGCAACGAAACCCGCCTGGAACTCAAACCATACCATAAGAAAAAGCTTGGAGGCACCTCCTTCTACCACTTAGCCACAAAAACCTGGAACAACATCCCAAAAGAAATAAGGAACACTGAAGATCACCTTAAATTCAGGAAATCACTAAAAACCTGGCTCTGCATCACCACAGACTAAACCAGTAAACCAAAACTGGAAAGGATGGCTAAACCAAAAAGACACGGACATCCCGGACCTGAGAGAGTAACGCCCAGGGCACCTGGACGGGTGACACCGGCTAGACAGGAACACAGGCGATACGCACGGAGACTGAGTCAACTACCCAGACAATCCAACCAACACTTTCGCCCGCCCCTTAATTAACTACCGCCAAGTACCATATGGGTGTGGAATTATCAAGATATTGGCAATCACCCCACTACCTGAGAGGTTGTCATTGGCAGGTGAAATGGCCACAGAAGTATTAATTGAAGATAAGGGGAGCTATGAGAGAGCATGTTAGAGGCAGGGGCTAGAGGAGTAAGGAACCTGTATGCCAGTCAGACCCAGATCAGGACAGAGCCACAACAGGGGAGACTACGCAAGCCGGCGCTTCAATTCAGGATAGAGATGCAAACTAACCAACCCTACTAACAATTTCCCTTTCTGCATACACCTCTCAAACTCCAAACCAAACACAACCAAAACCTACAGCACAACAAACCGCACAAACTTCACTACACTACAACAACAAAACAGAAACTCACATAGCTTTTCACAACAGTACACAACGACTACCAGCCGCAAACACCCCAGGCCCAGCCAACGGACCCACCGGGCTGAGGCCGCCAACAGCACATCACTGCTCTTGTGCACTTTTCCTGCTTCCTCCCACTAACTCAACCTCCCCTCCTGTTTCAGAGCCGCCAGAGCGCCAAGGGACCACTCCGGTGGTGATAGTGCGCGGTACAAATGTCCTTTAACATTAACATTGACATATTTGTCAGTTTATTCTATGATATATTATTTTATGTTTAATGTGTTGTTTGATGGATCTTTGTAATCCGAAAAAACCGATTTGACTGACTGTCTGACATCCACTTCTTACAAGATTGAGGGGTCAAAAAAATCAACATACGCTTCTGCAAACCTATCAGTGATAGCTGAACACACATGAGGAAAATGATGACAAATTCCTGTTCTAATCTGTGACCAGGTTGCACTGACATTTCACTGAACAGCACAGACACCTAGGCTAATGCACCCACCAGCGGGTGAGAGCCAGGAGCCCAAACAGTGAAAGCAGGTAGAGTAATACTGGGTACCTGAGCAAAGAAGTCCTTGTGGCTGCGGGTGGCGTGGTGGTACCGCTTGACGAGCAAGGCTCTGAACTGCTGATGGACAAGATCCGAATCCTTCAGCTGCCGGGAACCTTTGCCATCACTGCCAGCAGCTGGTCCTGGAGGGAGGTCTTCTGCAGCACACTTTTCAGAAGCCTTTGGAGGAGTGGCCTTTGGCGCATTTTCATTGTCAGCACCTGAATACAACAAGGGCAAGATTACGATGAGAAGGGAAATGAATGGCCACCATACAAATGACTTTAGACCATATGAAGTGAGCAGTGGAGGAAAATGCAGAACCACTAACACCAGGAGGATTATGTGGGAGTTCACACTTATGGGGGTGGCCTGGTTGAGAGCGATATGTCAAGATCGCCTGAAACGTGACTGACTCTGTGGCCCTAGCCCTAACGCCCTGCTGGAAAATTGACTGATTTCACTACAAGGTGTCAGCGGGGAGCAGGGGAGGCATCTCCTCTGCATTACACTTGAGATACTCTGATATGTGAGAACATGTGTGGATGGTATTTATAAAACACAAACTGGGATGGGACGCGACAGAGCGCTGTGCATAAGGGGAGCACACAAGGGTCACAGGTAGGAAGTGGCAGTAGCAGGAATTGGCGGGGAGCCCGGAGGCGGGCAGGGACAGTCCTAGGAGGCACGAGGCGTGGTGTGGTTAAATGTCTTACTAGTCAAACCGGCAAGGGCATATCTGTCCTTGGTTTCTCATCTGTGTATTAGAACTGTGAATAACCAGTGCCTCTTTATTCTGCTCAAAGGGGCACTCATTCTCTCTGTTATGTTATGTCCATTTCACTCTCCCACTTTCTTAATTTCTCTTTCTTTCTCTCTCTGGTCTTTCTTTTTCTTGCTCCATTCCTTCTTTCTCCTATATTCTTTGTTTCTTTGTTTCTTTTTCTATTTTTCTTTATTTCCCTTCTGTGTTGCCTTCTATCTTTCCTTTTCTCATCCTTTCTGAGTTGTCTTTATTTCTCTCACTCGTGCCCTGTGTTTCCCTTATTCCCTACGTCTTTCTTTCCATTGAAAGAAATAGAATGAATGAAAAATTGGGGGAAAAGGGAAGTAAGCAGAGGACTGAGGGAAACAATCATGAGGAGAAGGAGCAGAGAAGAGAACCTCAATCTTAGATTTGGGATGGAGCACATGAGAAGACATCCAATTTCACTGCTTCGCATCAACAATTACAGTGGTGGAGGCAGTGGGGTGGGGGCATCTAGAGGGGCATCTGCCCCCCTTTGCTCCTCCTTGGTGTTCAGTGCACCCTCAGTCTCCCGCTGGCACCCGATTATCCGCCCCACTGGCACCAAAAGCTGCCTCTGCCACTGGCAACAAAACAATTCCAAAAACACAGATCTAGTTGTCCTGAAAAGGAAAAGAATGAGAAGAGTATTTAAAAGTCGCCAGAACAGAAGTGGCAACAAAACCCAAATGAGAGAATAATAGAGGAAAGAGCAGTGGTGTGCATAGAGACTAATATGGGGCAAAGAACAGAACATTTTGGTGTGCTGAACTACAAAGACAGAGAAGAGGAGGAGTGGCCAGCCCAGGAAACAGAAAAGGACCAGTCAAAGAGATCAGAGGAAAACCAGGAAAGAGCTGAGACAGATAAACCAAGAAAAGATATAGAAGAACAAGAAATAGAAAGATCCACCGTCTATCGTGTCCAAAGCCAAAGACAAATCCAGAAGAGTAAAGGTAGGCGAGAAGGGCCGCTTCAGTGAAGTGGGCGGGGCGAAAACCGGACTGCAGTGGCAGCAAGAGACAGCTAGACTCAAGAGACACACAATTCTGAATAAGCAGCACATTGAAGAAGTTTCAAAAGAAAAAGCAGGTCCGAGATGGGACGCTATTTGAAAGCATTGAAAGGGTCAAATAAGGATTTCTTAAGCATTGGGGGATAGTTGCATGTTTAAAGGAAGAATGAAAGATACCAGTAGAGAATGAATAGCTGAAAAAAGAAGTTAGAAAGGAAAACATAGGGTATACCTGAGGGATGTAAGCTAAAGGATGACGGTTCAATGGGGCAGCTGTGAGGTTAGCATGCTGGAGCAACAGAGTGTGAGAATCTTCAGAAAGAGAGGCGAAGCTTGAAAAAGATGGGAGGTAACAGGAGGAGAATGTGGAGTAGGAGAAAGAGACAGCAATGAAAAAATGAAGATTGTTAATTTTTGAGGTAAACTAAAAAAGTGATGCCTGAAACATAAATAAAGTAGTGTAAAGTGGGGTCGGGAAGATCAGGTGCCAGTATTTAGTTATGACGGGAGAATAGACAACGAGGATGTGACGAAATACAAGAATGACAGATTGATAGTACAGATGCTTAGCACGAAATAGCTCAAGGCCCTGGGACGTGTGGCGAGAGGAGCGTGCAGCAAGACCAGAAGGACAAGGAGATTTCTCTGTCACCGTTCCAGGTTCAGCAAAGAGTTACAGGAAGAATGAAGACAAGGCACCAGAGAGGGTACACAAAAAGAAAGGTAGAAAGAGTCAATGGAGGGAAACCAGAACGGAGTCCGAATCAGTTAAAACGCTAAGAGCAGAAGGTAATGAATAGACATTATTAGAGAATGAGGAAACGTGAAAGCAGCAGAGGTCTCAAAGCAAAAAAACAGGAGGGAAGGGGGGAAGAAGAAAGAGGATTGTAAAAGAAGACAGAAACAGATGGCTAGCTGAGAGCAAGGGAAAAACAGAAATAGGAACATCAGAATGATGAGCAGCAAAAATGAGATCTAGAGAAGGATGGGAAATTAAGATGAAAAGTTAAAGGAATCAGAATCACTCATAGGAAGAAAGGAACAAGAAGCAGAGTAGAGTGAAGACGAAGATTAAAGCCGTCTAATAGAAAGATTG
This sequence comes from Ambystoma mexicanum, assembly GCF_040938575.1. Classification (NCBI taxonomy): domain Eukaryota; kingdom Metazoa; phylum Chordata; class Amphibia; order Caudata; family Ambystomatidae; genus Ambystoma; species Ambystoma mexicanum. The sequence goes on along the minus strand of NC_090922.1, from coordinate 638,056,860 downwards.
GGGAATCAAAAGACGAAGAGCCAACAGAGAATCGATATCATCAACGAAACACAGAAGGGAGCTGGGAGAGCAATTAGAAAGGCAAGGCTATTAGGTCTGGTAAAAGAATAAAAATAATGCTTGACAGAAGAGGCGATCTTCAGGGAGGGAGGGGAATGGATCCATGATGGATGGGAAAGTGTAGCAATCCCTCCGCTGGTGCAGGACTTTCAAGGAAAGGGAGAAAAAGCACTTTGAGAGTTAGGGAGAGTAGCAGGGGTAGAAGTATTAAAAGGAGTGATCCACGTCTCAGTCAGAGAAAGAAATCTGACATTAAGAGGAAGGACGAGGTTGACAATAGATCAAGTCTAATTACAGAGAGAACTAGCATTCCAAAGAGTTATTAAGACTGAGGGAGAAAAAGAAGAAATAATAGGAAGATAAATGAGATAATCAAGATTGCAAGAATGAGAAAAAGAAGGACGGCTTTGAGAGGACAAAGGAAGAACAGGGATGGGATGGGTCATGGAGTATGAGAAAATACTAAAAAGGGGAGACAGCAGCAGACGCAGAAAGGGGCAGCAGGAGCAAGGAACCGTAATGTAAACCGAGCTGGGTATGAAGTAGCAGTAACAGCCAGCTGGTGAAAAAGCAAAATACACAACAAGACCCCTAACGAGATCACCATGTGTGTGGGGCCCCAAAAAGAAAAGTGGAAACTGGCGGCGTTATGATGGTAGCCCAGAGATTTGGAGACTGGTGGCAGCATCAAAGTGAGCACGCATGGAGGCAAACAACATGCAGTGGGTGCAGGTATCAAAGTATTCAAGTGAGGCACGAGCAAGGTGTCCAAAGTTCCAAAACAAACATTGAAAGCTAGGGGGACACAGTCACGCAGGTGGGCAGGGAAATACAGCCCTAGGACAAGGGAACCCAGAAGCAAGGTAGACTCAGAAATAGTCACTCGGATAGTCACACAGATGGTAGCAGAGTACTGTGAAGACATAAGTGAAGAGTCATCAGCTGGAGAAGCAGTCAGGAGGCCAGAGATGGAACACGCAGAGAGTAATTCAAGAGAGAAAGGGGAGGAGGAGCAGGAGTGGACCCACTTGTTGTGCTGATTTAAAATCAGGAGGGAATAGAGCGTAGAAGCGAAGATGAAAACGCCAGTTTGATCAGTCAGAGAAATATTGGCGAAAAGGCCACGCTGGAGGCACTGAGTGGGAGACACCCTACCAAAGGCTTCAGCGTATAAAATGCTCATAAATAGGCCCTGCATGAACACCAGTGGAAGTCCAGAAGAGAGAGCTTGAGGTCACAGATGCAGAGCACAGGGCTCAAATCTCCAGAACAAAAGGGGAGGTGAAAACCAGTAGCACAGTGGCCAAGGTCGGCCCCCAGGTAAGAGAAGACACAGCTGACAAAGAGCTAGCTGCAGGAGGGCTTGGATCTGGGCTTGAACCGGGGACAGATGTTTGGGTCAGAGTGCATGTGTGGCAGTATAAGGCAGAGCAGCAGAAAACAGGCTAACCACACCGTGGCCATCGTTTATGCAGATAAGCCCATCACTGGTTAGCTGTAGTAGTTGAGGACAGGTAGGGTGCCACTAATCCATTCTATGCATTTGCCCTGCAATGTGGAACCAGTGTGGTGACCAAGGCCGGAGCAGGATGAATCTGGCCATAGTGTGTTTGCAGGTTCTCCTTTATCAAACATGGTCAAATGAGGCCAGAGCAGAACGGCAATGGCTGCAGTCACAGGCTTCCATAACCAAATATCCAGGGCAAAAGCTGCAGGCTTATGGAAAAGCATAAGGACACCCGAGAGAGGAGCGGCAGGCGAGCCAAAGTAGGGGCCTCGGTGCTTTCAGTCGCTTTTGCCACAGTCATGATCCCTGTTGCACCTGACAGAATGTTGTTCGAAATAATGATTGACGTACTCGAAAACATTTTTTCCCGGAGGTCACTAAATGTATCACTGAGTCCAGAACCACTGTGAACTGCTTGACTATTATGTCAATACAACCAAGGACATTGGACGATTCCATGTCATTTCAACGAAGTAAATTACTTTGATGCAATTTACTTCATTGACATTACTTTGAAAAAATACTTTAATTTTTTCTGTGGGGTTCCCCCCAAGCCTCTTTTCCTCTTCACTTACATTTCCACCTCAAACCCCTGCCCAGCCTCCTTTTACCCCTTACACCATAATCATGTGTTTTCGAAGTAATTTCCACAAAGTCAATTACATCAAAGTAATTTGCTTTGTGGAAACCACGGGATACCCATTTGACGCACAGACACGCTTGGCTTTTTGCTGCTTAACGAACAACTTCTAAAATAATGTGTTGCTATTCTCTGTCCATGTTAAAAATGTTGCGGTTTTAAAATGAAGACCCGTTATCAAAGGCGAAGAAATTGCAGGAGTGGAGCTAAGATTGTGGATTGCAGCAGGATCTTGAATCAAGACTTTGGAATCAAGAGCATCTCACGTGGTCCACCTCAGGGACGCAGGCGAGAACCTTTGCTGGGTGGTTGTTGCACAAATCACTACTCCCCAAATGTTCAAAATACGGGAAATGTAGCAGTGGGGACAAAGCCTAGCCAAGGCCTGCAGATGCATTCCCCAATCCTAAATCCCGACTGTAATCAGACTATGAAGCAGGTTTTGTGGTTACAATCACAATAACAAAATCAACATGTATGTATGCACTTTTAAACATGTGGAATTCAGATGTGTTCATGCTTTAATAAGAGATGTCTCCATTCCCCAACTTGCTGCTCCTACGGAAAGGGAAAGTTAGTACAACACACATTACTGGACTGTCTTAATCAACCAAACAGTGTAGTTGATTGAGTGCCTTAGCCTTGAAATAACAATTCCCTGTGGTGTTGCTGCAGTTGCCTCCATGAGTATTTCCATCCTGCATTGCACCCACTGGGATCATACTCTGACTTCACTCGGTGTAGAGAAATGGGCAAGTCACAATAGCAGATGACTGAGGTGGTACAAATGCAGAATGCTCCGATAAACCAAATCATTCCTACCAAATCAAGCCTGCTTGCTCTATCCAGGGGCCCCCTCTGCCGAGGCATTCTTCATCACGATCTCAGGCAGACTACAAGCAAAGCTGACGAAGTCTAAATATGTTCTAGAGCAGTAAACTACAGTGAACAGGCAACATTCGGGATGGGTAAACCTTGGCAGATTGGGTTTGGAATTACAGAATTCCTCTGGATGGAAGCTTAGCTTTCATGCATTTACTCTGGTATTCATTGGGAGGAATCCTCCTATATTGATGCACATCAACTATATGGAAAGTATTTTATAGTAATTAGCATTTCTTTAATTAACTGAAATGTTTCCAAACCGGTTTACCCATCCGCAGTTGACCTGCGTTACCTTTATTTTGATCAATGTTGACAACGGTAGCTGTGTTATCCCCCAGGCTCGTTCGCAACTTCCTCTGTTCTAGCATCCACTCCTCTGTGATTTGGGTTACAACAAAACACAACGCGAATGAAGACACATGACAAGCCAGACATTGAAAGTGACATGAGAAGAAGGACATTAAAGTGGCTCCCCACCACACCCACAGAATGGGACATGTTCATCTCCAGCCCCCGCCCTGCCTGACTGATCTCATGCAGAGCATGCTGGTCACTCTCTGTGATCTGCTCCACTGTTTTCCCCAGTGCCATCTCATGGTCCACTGTTTACATGGCGGCTTCCTAGTTTTTACTCGGATGCAGATTTTGATACCTACAACTCCTTCTACCTGTGCCCATTTTCAGGGGTGAAATCCCAAATACACGGCCATGTTGGGGGAGGGATGGCTGGTTTATCATTGGAAATGAGTGCTTCTATTGCACATTTCAGTGGGTGGTTTCCCACATGTTTACATATCAACTTCTATCTTTATCAATGCTCTCTGGAATTCTCAAGGGATCGTCAATAAAGTTACTTATACTGTGGCCTCTTCTAGGGTTCTACAAGAGGGGTGAGTAGGCACCAGCGCTGTTTTCATATGAAGGTTTTGAATTAGGAAAGTAGATCCTAGGGAGCACTCAAGAAAACCAAACGTGACACCGTTGTATGTGAGTACATCTAAAATATAGACTGAAGTAGGGAAACCTCAGAGCTGTGTGCCTGCTCATTCTTGGTGCTTCCTGACACCTACATTCTGTAGGCTTTTTACCCAGCACTCCGCGCTTGAACATTCAGAGGATGGACATTTCCGTCCTTTGCGACAGATATGCCCTGATGATGGATGTATTTCGGAAATACATGGGCCTGCATTTTCATGTCTGCTGCTGAGATACTGTTTGTTCAAGAATAATAAAAGACATGCAATTACAAGATTACACATTACCGGTTTTACTTGATTTGAATACCCAAAGAACCCTTCAGAGATGGTTGTCTCATAGATCGAGCACACAGCAATGACGTTTTCCTATGTCAGTCTTCATTTTAGTTCTTCTAGGTTCTGCCATAAATGTACTTCAAAATCTGATCTCTTCACCTGAAAACGCAATCCCTTGGCCTCAATGGTGCCTGGATCTCTGCGTTTGATGCTGCTTTGCCTGCTGCCGATAACTCATTGCTGTCTTCTTTTCCCTATACCGTTCGGGCTGCATGCATTCATTCTCTCACCTTCCTTAAAATCGCTGTGCGAATTTCTGTAATCCCCTTCTCTGGGCGGGTCCTTCCGGTTCTAATAAATCTACCCCTGCGTCCATCATCTTGCTATGCTTTTGTGATCATCATGATCTCTAATCCTGTATTCATCTGTGCCACTTTCTTTTACAGCGAATTTAATGCCCACACCTTCACTGCACAAACATGTCTTCTCATGCCTCCTAGCTGTTCCCCAGTTATTCAGACTTCCCAAATGACATCTCATGTACCCCATATCCTGGTGTTAACATCTCCTTTACCTTTCTTTCTTCTCATGTCACCTTAATTTGAGCTTCTCTCGCCTTGATTCGTACGTACTCTCATCCATGAATTCTCCTCACTATGCACAGCTTGTTTCCATCCTATGGCTTCCACTTGTTTGCTCCGTCCACCACTGCATGCTCTGTCCTCACCACCACGTCTTTCCTCTTGCCTATCGTCCCCGGCTGTTTAAAGCATCAACAATGTGCCCACCCGGACTATCACTTCTATCCTTGATGTGTTTGATTCACTTACCTCCTATACACCCTCTTGAATCTCCTGCAACCCCCAAATGTAGGCCGATGCCACCCTCACTTCTCTGACCTAGTGATTCACAGCCGCCTCTCTCTCTCTCTCTCTCTCTCCCTTCCTCTCTCTCTCTCTCTCTCTCTCTCTCTCTCTCTCTCTCTCTCTCTCTATCTTTATCACTCGCACTCTCTCTCTATCTCTGTCTCTCTCTCTCTCTCACACCCCAATAACCACACAGCTTGAACCCTTTCCAGCAAGCCATACTACTTCATTGTACTATTGAAAGGGAATATAGAACTTCCAAAATAGGCTTTCAGAGAGAGATGGGAGGGCAAACTGTAGGACCTTGGTTCCAATAAATGTGCAAAACAAAAAAACTATCTGCACACATGGTGTGCCATTTACCTGGATTTCCTGTCCCGGCCCCAGAATCCGCAGTTACCTTCAGGAAAACCTGTGAGTAAAGAATCTCAGTCTCAGTTACATTTACTTGCATGCATAGATACAGAGAAAATGATTGCACATCAGGAAAAGCCAGGGTCATCCTAAATTGCTATGATTTATGATTGCATGCCCCACTAAATCTCCTTCCCGCTCTGTCCCGACAACAATGTGAGTCTCTTGTGCCTATCCAAGGCCTGCCCCTTCTGATGTGATGTGCTACATGTTGTGTCCCCTCTCGTGGTAACACCACCTACTCCAACTAGTCCTGCCATTTTTCTATGCAGCCATAGTGAACCATCTTCCTAAAACACATCCTCTTCCCATCTGTGCTCTGTGCAGTTTTTGTTCAAAACTCTTTTTGCTCTACAAACACATACAAATAAGAGAGTGTAATGTATTTCCTATGCTTTCTGTGAGTAAAGGCGCCCTTTGGGACTTACTAGGCACTCCATGCAGCAGTTCACTGTGGCAGCCATAGTCGGATCACCCATGCTCCTTTCGCAGCTACCCATGCTGTACTGAATTGAAAGAACTACACGCAATGTAACTCTTGGGGGTGAATAGGTGCTGTGCATGGCACACCAACCTTCTTTTGGGCTGCTGCTGCCACACAATAAGAGCCAGATTAGAGTTCCATGATGCAGAGCCACGCTGCACATCTCTTGCTTTGATTACTCGCGCTGCACCATGGAACTCTGGGCCACAGAACCCCTGCCTGGCTTTGAGAGGATAGAAGGTTGTCCGCCTTTTGGACAATCGGCAGTTGTACACCTTGACACTCTTAATACCCTCCCGACCCCATAAGGTCCCACAATGGAGCCATTGGGATAACTTCTCAATGACCCCGACATCTCACTCCACCAATATGAGGATGATATCCAGTTGCACCTAAACGTCACTGGTACCCAGGCCATCGAATGCCTCGGTGATGTCCTTGCCTCCATCTAAGCCTGGATGACAAGCACATACCTGAAGCTCAATCCCACAAAGATGGAACTTGTGTTCTACTCAGCTCCTCATCTAAGAAGGATAGCATTCTAAAATGGCTAAACAACATGCAAGTTGACAGTAGCACCCTGCACCTGGCCCCAAGTAACTCAGGTTCAATATAAACAGCACTCTCTCCTTCCAACAATACATCAACAAAAAAGGCCCAAACAGTCTGATCTAGCCTTCCCCTCCCTTGCAACCAAATGTCCTTCCTTCTAACTGAGGACTTCCGAACAACATTCCATACTCTCACAATCACACACCTTTCTGGGGAAACGCCTTCCTCACTGGGACTGTGGCGATGCACCTGGCCTAATATAGGGCTGTCGGACATGTTGCAGCATGACTCTTAACAGGAAACAAGGAATTCAACCACATTTCTCTCATCCAAGAAGAGCTGCACTTGCTTCCTATCCAAGCCACAATATGCCCAGCACAGGTGATTACGCGGTTCATCAACCACTCAGCTTGTTTTCTACAATGTTATGACCCCGCTCGCATACACACATACATGAGGAAACCATTTACTGAAGTTTATAAACTATTGAGTACTGTCACGCCCTCTTGAATCTCCCGTGCAAAGCACTTGGATGTATTGATGGGTTTGAGAGCTCTGAAAGTTTACAAGCATAGATCTATTGCTGATATCATCCATGGACAATCCCTTTCATTTTGCACATTCACAATTGTGTGCAGAAAGCCTCTGAGGTTAGTAGACGCTTAAGACAGTAGTTAGACGCATAAGGGCGTAGTTTTTTTTTTAGCATGGGCATGTCTAGCGCTCCATACACGCTATTTGTTAATGTTCTGGTTATATGCTACTGGAAAAGGGCTTATCTAGAACAGTTTTGATATGAAGGAATGGGAATGATATCTACATTGATGAATGGCCTATATTTGTATTAGGTTGTCCATAAATGTTATGTGCTGCCTTTATTTTGGTACAATACTTAATGATCAGCTTTCTGACGTAAAGCGAATTAGAATTGGGGACAGTAAATGTCGATCGGTTGATTGCAAATATTTTGAATAAACATGCAAATCACCTTAAAATTAGCAAAACTTCTGAGGATGAAACTTCGGCAGTAGACGGTCAGATTCCCAGAACACTCCGATATCACGCTGCTTCCTTTAAGACACGTTTTGCCCCAAGGTTACTTTGGTGTGTTTGCGCGTCAGCACACTTTCACAACAGGGGTTTGTTAGGAAAATATGTTTACTTTTTTTTAATGGATGTTCTCTGAGTGTTTGGCGGCAGGTTGATGCCCGCTGGGTGCAGGGTGCTGTTGCGTTCAAAAAGAACTGATGGGCGCATGCCAAACTGCCCTACCGTGAAAGGGCAAATATTTGGTTGCCAGTCTAACTGCCGCCTCTAAATGGAAGCATTTGAATATGTTTTTTTTTTAACAGGGCCCTTCTCTTTCTGCCTGATTCTCCCCTATGAAAGATAAGGAAATGCATAACTGTCATGTCTTTAGTCCCTGTTTTCCAGCTCTGGTCCTTCCTCACCCCAGACCAGGGAAAGTCCCCATGGGAACTTGCACCCCAACCCTCATGCCAGATGAATAGTGAGGGGCACTGCACCTGAAAATAAAAGTGCTGTTAACAGGGGATGGGCTACACCCTGAGCTCTTACCTTACTAATGAACACAGACACTACCGTGAATTTTATAGGGATCCAACAGGGATCCCTCTTTCTTAATCAAACACTTAAACTTTCTTAAACAGTTGCAATCCCATTCCTAACATCCCCCTGACTTCAGTACCATCTACATGGGATCTGTTGCAGCATCCAGCCCTTCCTTGGAGGGGTCTCGAGGACCCATAAGGTGAGTCCTACCCAAAATACCCCATTCCTTACTCTCGGTACAACCAACATGGAGTGTGAGGCCGGAGGATGGCCTATGTGGGTGGTGCCCCTACTTAGGCAGCCTCAGGCAGACCGCCACGTCCTCACGCCAGGGTACCTCCCCACTACTTAACATCCTACACTCACTTACTTCCCTCTACTAATTTCCCCACTCGACTTCCCGCTACTTAACATGTATATTATTTATAAATGTACACTACATAACATTTAATATACATAACTATAAACACTAACAATGACATACAACACATAAAACCCATATAATAATTTCACAATGGGGGTGACGCTGCAGTCAGTCACCCCTTTACAGTACTTTCCATGGATCTGTCCTTGGTGGCTGCATGGGGCCTGACCCCACTTCTTTCTTCTCTGTGGCCCCATTCTCCATGTGGGGCCACCAAAACACACTGCACAATCTGCGCTATGCTAATCATCTTGGGCACCGCAATGCGCATGTGGGTGTCTGACCTCTCATCACCGCCAAAGCCTTCTTTAATCTTCAGGATGGGCCCCATATGTGACCAGCAGTCACCACCGTGCCCACATTTCAAATCTTCTGGGCAGCCCTGCTGGTGTGGGGGCCACCCACGTCACCACTGTGTCCCAGCTGTGTCGTTATTACTTCAGACCATGTCCTGTTACCGTGGGGATGCCACTGCACTCACCCTCGTACCCCATGTGCCATCTTAAATTCATGCAGCATTCCCATGGCAATGGGTACTCAACCATTGATCACCACCACGCCTGCAGCCTTCGTTGCTTCCCGGTCTGCCTTCCCTGCACTGCATCACAGAGGTGCAGTGGCAGGCCACCGGCCCTTCACCTGGGCAACCTTGCTGCTGCAGCCTGGGGCTTCTCTTCACCCAGGCTGCCATCACGAGGCAGCCCGGGACTTACACTGTCCCACTCTTCACCTGGGTTGCATTGCGAGGCAACCTGGTACTTACTTTCACCGCTATGCCTTCAGGGTCAGAGTGAGCTTCTTCTCTTCACCTCTCGGTCTGCCTCACCGGCCATGAGGCGGACTGGCGGGGGGAACTACCAGGCTGCCTGGTTTGGTCTGCCCCCCTCATGTGGCACAGACTTGGCAGTTCCTTTTAGGCCCAGGTAAGCACCACTCACACTGTCTGGGCTCTTTCCTTCTCTGGGTCCATGGTTATCATGCCAGTCACCCCCTCATGGGGCACAGTGCCACAATGTCTGTAGGCCCCAGGGTGTGGGAGGCTGAAGGCCCTGGCCCACAGGGGTTATTTTCTTTTCCTCCCCTCTTTGTTTACCTTTCTTTTTTTCCTCTCCGTCTGCTGCTGCTCCTTCTTTTCTTGAAATGTCTATCAACTATCCTTTCAACTGCCTTTACTAAAATCCACTTTGGATTCTTTTGTCTATGCTGCCTAGTCCATTCTTGTGCCGGGAGTTCTGTCTCTTTGTTCTCTTTTCCTTTTCATTTCCTCATCCCAAACACAAAACAAATAATACTGAAATCTGGAAAGCTTTCCAAATTCTATTTACAAGTTCAGAAAAGTAATTTACCATAGCATGTTCTGTCTGATGTGCACTCAAAATAATCATGTAAGACTGTGATTAATATGGTCGTTATCCATTGTGCATTATTTATTCATATTAATGTGTTTTCCATTTGCCATATTAGATGTGTTTTCCACCAGCCAACATGTGTTTCGCCCACCACCGGCTTTCTCAAGGCTCCATCACAACATCATTATGTCCAAATTAGACTGGTGACCTATTTCTTTGTTCATTGAAGTTCAATGTTCAATTACTTGCCAACGCAATTGATCTTCTTCCAAATATGTCATATATATTCATGACAAATTTTGCGTTGTTTTTTCATATTGGTAATATTCAAATTGACTGTGTTATTACCATGTTCTTTGCCCCATGCCGAGTTGTATGTTCTACTAATAACAGTGAGGAAGGAGAGTGGTACAGCGCCACATCTCATTGTATGGCAGAGTTTTAGGGTAGTTTTTTTCGCTTCTTGCAGGTGCCTGCTATGTTCTACCTGCTATACTTTTTATCTAAAATACTCACAGAACAACGATGAATCAAACACATCCCTTTTGCTGGATTTTGCATTGGAAATAAAGAGGTGTGATACTGAAGATGTCAGATGTGAAGATATGAAAACGTGAGGAGTTTACAATCAATAATATACAACCATATGATATCCTTTGACCTGGCTGTACCTTGGTCACTTACAACAGAAGAGAAGTTAGTCTCTTTAGAATATTTTAAATGTAGAGTGCCCAAGAGCAGTACATGCAGAATAATGATGGACACTGTCTCTAAGTATAAGCGGGAATCAGTGTTATGTGTTAAAGAATTTACATTTAGTAAATCTTATAGCTTCTGTCTCATTTTCTATGCTTCTGTGGGGTAATATCGATCACAATTTCTTTTTTTAATATTTTTTTATTTTTTTATTGTTTAAAGCGCAGACCTAGCTCGAGAGCAGTGGGGCAGGTGGTTTGGTGTTTGGCTGGCTGGATTTTAAGCGGGCATGAGCGTCCACCAGTTTCATAGCAGAGTTGCTGAATAATTCCCGGAGGCCCAAGGCATTCTCTTTGGTGGGGAAGTCTGAAATGTTTGATTCCAGCTCATTAACTGGGAAGGTTTTGAATAAGCAACGTTGAGCTGGGGGTTTAGACTTACCTTTATGAGTCATAGTTTAGGGGGTGACTGATAATGGGATGGCGCGTTTTCAGACCAGTCAAGTGGGATACGGTCTGCACAGGTGATGCAGGGGGATGATGTGAAGACGAGGGGCCTCATTACAAGTTGTGCGGAATGCGTTTAATGGCGTCGGTAATGGTGCCGGCGCCATTAAACGCATTCCGCACTATTACGATGTTCCCTCGTGGGACCCGATGTGAACGTAGCGGGTCCCGCGAGGGAACCAGGGAGCTAACAACGGGCCCTCTTGTAATGGGCCCTTTCTTAGCTCCCTCCCGATTCCCATTCAGTCCTATGGAGGCTCGAATGGGGAAGGTCCGGTCCCGGTTCTCTGAATGGGGAAATACCGGGCCCTCCATACTCGGAATGGCTCGGTATTTCCCCATTCAGGTAACCCGGACACGGTTTTGGATGCAGCCATGGCGCCAGTAGCGCCATGGCTGCCTCCAAAGTCGTAATGAGGCCCTAGGTGTTGCCTTTGTTGTGAGTGGAGTGAGCACAATTTGCTTAAGGTGCATGGATGCGGTCAACAAGCGTGATTTGAAGGTGGTTGTCAGCCTGTGACTCAGGGACGTTAACATTACCAAGAAAGACATTATTAGAATGTGCTAATTTGGCAGAGGGGAGTAAGTTGGAGATGTCTGCAATGAAAGAGTCACTTTTGTGAGGTGGTCTGTAGATGAGGTGGAAGGTGATGGGTTCCTTGTGTGATAGAGGGAACCAGCAGGCGAGTGATTCAAATGAGCGTGTTCAGGGAGAGGGAATGATGGAGCATGGCCAATCACTATGTGGATGTTTGCCACTCTACCTCCTGGCCACCCGTGTGGGGAAGATGGGGTAAACCAATTTGCAGTGTTGAACAGGGCATCAAGGTTGTTGTACAAGATAAGGTCAGCGGTCTCTGCAGCGTGAACGACTGTGGAGTGAGCACTGATCAACATAAGAGGGCGTGTGCATGTGGTCCGTGGGTGTTGGATGGGGGCAAGGGCAATATTGATGAGGTCCGCTCGGGTAGTTTGCCGGGGCTGCCCAGGGCACTTGGCCATTCAAACCCTAATGAGATTGGGGATTGGCTGTGAAAGGAGGAGACACATTGTGATGTGTTTTGGTGGGAAGCGGTAGTAGCGATTAGTTTGTAGGCGAAATGCAGTTTAGCGGGCCAGGCCATTGGCCCTGTCAGGCCCAAACAGGCAGAAACAGGTGAGGTGCTTGTCTTTGCCCATCCTTTGCTAAGGACGGCGCCAATGAGGATGCCTAAGGAGGACTGATTAAATAGGTGTTGGGTGGAGCAACTGAATGGCGGGGCCGGGTCACGTGACCAGCAGCCTACTCAATGCTGTCTGCCTGGAGCTGGCCTAGAGTCTTTAAATAGAGGCTTGGAAGGCCTGAAAACTGGAGGTGGGCGAAGCAACTAAGTGGCAGGGCCTGGTCACGTGAGCAGCAGCCTACTCAATGTGGTACATTGGTATTAAGCGACTGGAAGTGTATTATGGTAAGCAAGGGAAAGGCTGCACCACCATCTTCAGTAAGTATAAAAAGGAATAACTACAGACGACAATCATACAAAGGGGTCATAAATACCCTGAAAACAGAAGATGGGCGTTTTGGATATAGTTTAATTTTAAAGCCTTTTATCTGATGGTTACCACTCATACCTGGCCAGGTGCCTACTCGTCCCACCCAGGACAAAGTTACCCCACCCACAATGCCACTGCAGTGCTGCCTCAGTGGCCAGAGAGATCTCAAGACTGGGCCCCATGGATGAATTTTGTGACCCACTGGAGGCTAGTGTAAGTTATCGCATAGGCATTATCAGTGAGGATGTTTACAGGGAATAGTTCAGAAGAATCAGCTGTTAAAGACTACGGCTCCCATCAGCCACGCATCTAATAATAATCTTGGCAGCCAGTTTATCACTGCTGGTATTTTTTCTGCTCTCTTCAGAAAAGCTTTGCAATGAGGTTTACAGCCTGGGGCGCACCTTGCAGGGTCAGAGGTTGTCCAGTAGTGCTCAAGTTGTCTGCAATAATGTAAGGTCAGTACACAGTTGACTGCAACAGCTCCTACACTTTGCTAATCAGAGCATTACAAAATTGTGAACAGGCAGGGCTCCCACACTCCTAATGTACTAGATCATGGGTCATTGCCCTCAGTTAAGGGACAATCAAAGACAATTCCTAGAGAACTGAATGTAATCTGAGAACAAAGGAAACAACAGACCCAATTTACTTGAAGATAAGGAACTTATTTACTGTACTTCTAAAGCACCTGCTGATTAGGTGCACCATTAAACATTCAAATGCACCAGAGATTAAGGCGCATAGTTAGATGTTGAAAAGCACCTGAAGATAAGGTACTTGTTAATCATCAAGAGTAAAGAACCCAGTGAGTGGTACAGCAAGGTTACGGTATGCACAATCACAACACAGTAGAAATAGGGGCCATGAACTGAGGAATGTAATAACAGTGTTTACATGCTTCTGTTTTCATACAGACAACAGCAATACCAGCTGGATCACATAGGTGATACCAGAAGGTTATTTCCCAGCCCGCTTTCCGTTCTTTGCTCCGCTCTGTGACAGAGTGTAATACTAGCTGAAGTGCCAATTAGATACAATTGTGCACTGCTGCTTCCGGGTCTCCTGTGGGGAATCAATGGGTCTGCTCATAACCAGACAAATCATAACGCAACCAGTAAAATGATTGCACTGGAACTTCAATCCAGACTGCAGGAAACCAAGATTAGAATGGATTGCATAGAATCCAGGCTTGAAAAAAACAATTTCCCGTGTGGCACTGGGCAAACCGACCGTTTAAAAAAATTGGATAATGAGGCTGTGAATCCAGAGAACAGGATAAAACGCAGCAATACAAGTACATTAGGTCTGCTAGAAAACGTAGAAAACACAGACCCTTCTGAAGTTTCCTGGGTCTTACTTTCCAAAGCTCCTGAACTTTTTCATTTTTCCAATATTTCCAAATTATCATTTTTTATTTTTGACACATGACTACAATAACAAGCGTAATCAGACCCTGATACCACTATGTAACCATTGGAACATTTCAGACCCCCAATAACCTAACAGCACTCAGCAAAGATTATAAAAAATGGGGGTTTCACACTCGTCTACATATTCACCTCAACCAGAAAACCTAACTGCCTTGACAAGAGAGCCCACTGTCTTGAAACCTCTCCAGCATATGCATCGCAATTGAATTGAATTCCCACCTCTCTGCTCAAAATCCCAGAAAGCCACCCAAAAGAAGCCTAAAATGCAGGAGCTCCATGTTCACCTTTTTTATTACCCCTCACTGAACTTTCAATCTCCAGAAATGTGCAATTCCTTAAGTGCCCTCTCCAGGGCAGCCCATTCCCTATCGCTTGGTTATAAGTCTCTAGTGGGTCCAGGACAGCTCTAGCTCTCTCGGGTTCCAGAAGACACAGGTTCAAGAAGACATAAGAAGGAATACTCACTCGCAGACCCAGTTGCACAAATGCCCTGTAAAGGGCCCCAAACACCCTCCTCCTACAATAGGTTATCTCACTCATGTTGGGTAAAACAAAGACCATCCTCCCCTCATACAGAAGCTCACCTCTCTTAGATGTGACAACGTGAAACAGTTAATCTCTCTGCCTGCTCCTCAACCACATCATAATCATTTGGCCGACCTTGCCTCCATTGTCTCACTTCCCTCACTTCCCTCACCAGTCCATGTCAAAGCTGCAAATCATCTGTTGGTATGTCGGGCTGATCTCGAGTCCATGCAGAACATAATGCCAATGGATGATTAAGTGAAATAGTTAGACTCTTTTTGGGGGAGTTGGAAACAAATGTTACCAATTATCCTAAATCTCAATTAACACTCTTTAGGCAGCCGAAACATGTCATGTCAAACTTTTCTTGCACTTTTCGAATAATTTTATTTGGATACTGCTTGTAGCTAAAACAATTTGGTGGGAAAATGTCCCAATTATTTCACATGCATGATTGCTTTTTTATAATTGCTTCATTACTTGAAAAACATTTGGTTTTATTCTTTAAATAGCTGTTGCCCGCAGCTCTGCTCGTGTGGATTTTGGGTTTTCATACAATAGTGGTTCTCCCTTCAGGTGCTAGGATTACCAGAGAGTTAGGTGAGTTCACTCTGGAACAGGACATCCAAAAACTGGCCATGCGAGAAGCAGTCTTCCCATAGGTCAATCCCTGCTACCTTTAAAGTGGGCCCCTGACATTTTTTGATGGTCATGATGAAACAAATCTTTATGGGGAACTGAAGTCTTTTGAATTCAAACAGATATGCTGAAGTTATAAGAGGTATTTGTGCTATGAACACGGACTCCGCCTGGTCAGAGCTGGTTAGCACCGTAGCCTCAACAACATTTCTGTGGGGAGCTTTCACTCACAAACTGGTGCGATAACAGAGCTTAAGTGGGATGAGGTTCCGCAATAATATCACAGGTGCTCTGACTTTGAGAGGAAGTTTGTGTTTGGGAAGACCAGCAGTATTTAAAGTGTTCAAGAACTCAACAGGGTTGTGGACTGCGTCATCACTTTGACACACTGGGTTTACAGATTTGTGCTCCATTCGGACTCCTCTGAAAGAATCGATAAGTATCTTAATGATTATGGCAGCCATGCTGTTCTTTGGCGTTACAATGGCATGCTCACATAACCATTCTGTAGATTTCTCCATTAGATTTGGTATGTTACAGTACATTTTGGATGTGAGGTCGGCTATTGAATTGACGACTGTACCTAAGTCTGAAGGGATGACATTTTTCTCTCAAATACGGGATACTCTCTGTTACCAATTTTTAGAAGCAGTTCGGAAGCATACTTTATAATGAAGATTTAAAATTTGAGATATAGGTATCATAAATAAGTTTACCCCCCCCCTTTTCACCCTCTTAGGGATGGAATTTCCTAAAATCCTTCCTTAGTGGGTGCCTAAATCATGAAAACAATGTACCTTCCAAATTTCATGTTCCTAGGTTAAACGGTTTGAGCTGGGCGTTGATGAGTCAGGCAGAAATGCACCCCCCCCTTCTAATCCCTTAAGGATGGAATTTCCAAAAAATCCTTCCTTAGTAGGTGCCTATGTCATGAAAACAATGTACCTTCCAAATGTCATGTTCCTAAATTAAACGGTTTGAGCTGGGCGTTGATGAGTCAGACAGAAATTCACCCCCCCCCCTTTTAATACCCTTAAGGAGTGAATTTCCAAAAATCCTTCCTTAGTAGGTGCCTAAGTCATGAAAAAAATGTAATTTCCAAATTTCACAATCCTAGGTTAAACAGTTTAAGCTGGGCGTTGACGAATTTGTCAGTCAGTCAGGACTCTTTCTTTTATGTATATAGATACCTCTATCTTTAACTTTAATTCATTTACTATATTCTATGAGCATTGTGTCGTAGAAACCTCATGAAAATATTTCCTATTATAGGTTACAGAAGAAAACTGAGGGATACGGGCAACATAAGTGCTATTTACATGACCCCAAAGCCCAGAATATATCACTGGCATGTAGCCATCTGCAAGTCCAAAATCTGATTTTGTACGTTTTTAGAGAGAATAGAGGTTATAAGCATGGCTACGGGGTGCTGTGGCCATATATTTCACATGGGATGAATCTATTTTAGCATTCATTTATGTTAGAATAAATTGTACAATCTATCAAAGCATCTGGACAATGACAGTCATTGCTTTATTAAAGAAATACACACAGACTGTACCAAAATAAATAAAAAATAAATACATTACATAAAACACATTTTCTGCAGAAATTAATACAATTGTTATACACAAAGTTCACATAAAAAATACAATACAATCAATGGTTACTTTCCATCAAAATGTAATTCAAATATATATAGTAAAAAGACAAAATTCCACACACATGTATACATCCATGCCCCTTCAGGTTATTTCAAGCAGTGCTAGGTCACTAGCATGCAGTTGTCTGAAGCCTTGAGACATGTCTTTCTTGGGTTAAAGCAGGTATGTATGAAATAGTACTGTCCTGTAAGACACAGATCATTTTCTGGAGCTAGGAGTTGACGTTTAAGCTCATTTGCGTACCCACAATGCTTTGCTTGTGTGGCTCTGAACTGGATGTGAACGTTCAGTTATGGCTTTTCAATGGAGAAGTGGCATGTGCGACTTGGCTCAAATGGCGTATTGTCCTTTCACATTTCTGATGGAAGAGTTTTGTCAAGCCTATTAATCCCACCTTACTTTGCAGGAGATTATTAAAAGGGTTTTGGATTCGTAAATTGCTGGGGTTTTCTACATATTGCAATCCTGGATCAAACTAGTCTAGTTAAGATGACTCTCATCCCAAAATGTCTATATGTCTATATCTTCAGATATATAGAATCCATATAGATTAGAGCATTCCATTAAGATTTAACAAAGCCACAGCTGAAAAAGCCGAAACGTTTTCTCTGTGGTGGGAAGTGATGTTGGAGCCTGAAAAAGCTATGTAATAACTGGGAGGGAGGATTTGGCTTACCAGATTTCCAAGTGTGCAGTTGGGTCTGAGGCTCAACAAGATAAAGAGCCTAGACTCCCTACGTATTGTATGTGACACTAAGATTGGGGACCCTAGGAGAGTGAGACCAAAAAGCCTGCTGGTTTATGCAAACAATTAGCTCAAGGTGAGTCTTGAGATACATCAAATACATTTTTGACTGCACTTTGGTACAGGACAATGGAGCACTCTCAGATGCATTTCCGGGTGAAGAAGTCCCTGACTGGGCCTATACAGCATTGCAAAGACGGGGTCAGTTTTCCTATCTAGGGGTTATTTGGTCCTGTGATCAAATCAAAGCAAAATGTGATCTTTGCAACAAGGCTTTGTTCAGGTTTCTGCAGCTTAGGTATTTTCTGAAGGAAAGGTCAGTCAATTTAAATAAAAGAGAACCGGCAGCTCCGGTAACCAGTTTACCAACCAGATGCACTGGAGAGCATTTTTAAAGCGTAAGATTCAGCTTCTTTTTTTTCTTCTAAATGATTTTTCAACTATCTTTATTGTACTTTCCTGAATGTAATCGTAATGTATCCTTTGGCGTTCCTCTTCCCACCCTGACCAGGGATCTTAAAAGGGTATTCCCACTGCCACTAGCTCCTGTGGGGGATGGGGAAAAGCCCCAGAACTCGGCAACATGCCGGGCCACTGGCAGAGTCTTTGCAGTGCCCACTTCCGCTGGCACATCAACTTGCTGGGACAAGCGAAAGATGATTTTGAAAGAAAACATTCCCCAAGCGATTTGTGCAAGAGAGAGGACACTGAATACAATTAAATGATCAGCACATGTATATTCAGCTATAATAAATGAAAAAATAACTTTTGGCTTGCTCCTGAAGTTGATCTCCATCCAGGTAAGATCGGAAGTGTATGAACCTGACCCTGAGAAGCAGCGCAGTAGAAGTAGTGACCTTAGTGACAGTTCTTGGGGTGAATTTGAGGCAAATCCATGGAAACATTTTGGGCAGAGGAATGAATGGGCACATAAAGACGCTTTCTTTGACTTCAGGGATCAAAGCCACAAACATGGAGCTGGTACTGCAAGCTTTGATAATGGAATGCTGCCTTTTTGTGTTCTACCACCATGCATATGCTAAGCACTGTGCGTAGTGCATCTGTTGGAAAACACTGCTTGGTACAAGGTGAGTTTAAGGAGTGCGTCAGTCGAGAGGAGCTGGTCATGGGTTGCACTTTGAAGCACTCTTTTTCCTCGGGCAGTCCATATGCACAGCCATTCCTGATCAGAAGAAGTGCTGCTGGCGGGCTAATTGGGTCACAATGTCGGTGTGGCTGAAGCATAACATCTAGAAAGGTAAATCATGTTGTGCCTACAACCAGTTTATTCGAATATGTGTCCAGTGAGGCAACAACATCATGGCTTACGCCACCAATTGCAGTGATGAATGTGGGAAATCAACCAACGTGCCAGAGAAAGACATTGCGGTGCTGTCTTCGAACGCCTTGTGCTTCAGATCCAAACAGCTATGATGCCTGAGGGGGGGACTAACTGGCTGCCACGCTGGTCAAAAGCTATCAAGAACATCTTGATCCAGGATTGGAATGACTTAGAGCAAGACATGCTTGGCCACCAGGTTGCAACATACCAGATCTGTCATGGTAGCGTTAGTGGGGAATTCGGCACGCCGTGTGCCCACTACCTGCAACAGGAACTCCTGGAAAGCTTTGTCTTAAAGAAAGATCAAGTATCTGAACAAAACTGCAAGTGACCCTGTTTTGCTACCTGCACGCACGGCAGTCCCACAGCTGCAGGATGCCGCGCTCACTGCTGAATGTGAACATCTCTATCTCTTCCTCCAGGCCGCCAACACTATGCTCTGGTGACAATCAAAGAGGTATCCACCGGAAGCCTCTGCAGTGCTTGACTAATGAACTCTGACTTTGGAGCTCGCCAATCGAGAAATGTTAATATCAACACATCAACGATTCAACAGGGAAGCATGTGCACTTGAAATACATCTATGTGAAATACCTTTATTGATAGGCTCTCTATTTACTGGTCACAATACCTGTCGTTTATCCCGAAAACCTTGGGGGGAAAAGCCGAATGGGCTTTTTATGTGCATTCGGCATGAGAAAAAATTAGGAATTCCCAAAATGTCAAACAAGGTGAGCGGGAGTTGCAGTGGTGTCCTCCGCTCCACTTGATCAATATTACGGGAATTCAGGGGTTGCGGGGGTGTCCCCCACTTCCATAACAATGGAAGCAGGGGAAAGGGATAGTAGAAAAAAAAAACAGGGAAAAAAATGGACCCTGCGGCAGTAGTTCCGCCCCACAATGGGGAGACGGAACACATGTCGCAGGGAGAGAGCTGTGAAAAGCAGATCATGTAAGTGCGCTTCAGGTAAGATATAGGGGTAAATGGGTGGAGGGTAGGGGGATTACGGGCAGGGGTTATCTACGTGATTATTAGGCGCAACACATTTCAAATTCGAATTCTTCGGATTCGAGATTTTGGGCGCTATAATAATCACATAGATCCATACCTGTGAGTGGGCCCAGAACGGAGCTCTTCCTACTAGCAGTGTAATAAACAAACCAATATAACCAAAGAGCAATGTCTCCCTATCTGTTCCTCTCATGGTCTATTTATGGGTCAGATTCCTTTGAGGGTTCTCAGGCCTCTTTGTACCTTTTCCTCTAACTCCAAACCTTCAGTCTTGGGACCTGTCCTCTAGACAATATTACAAAGACTGGGTCAAAAGGTGGAAACCAATTTCCAAAACAGGTCTCTCTTCTTCACCACAAAGTAACATCTCTAGAAATCAACAGTTTTTGTCTGGGTGATTTCCAGGTATCACTTACAGTCATAAATACAGCGTTTACTTCATCCCAATAGATGTAATGGTCACTTGTTTCCCTCTTGGTAGGCCGTAGATAGTGGAGGATTCCCCAGTAGTGTTAAATGGCTAGTCTTGCTGCACCAAAATGCCAGTTTAGTCACGTAATAACATTTAACATGCTTGCTTTATCATAAATACCCCATAAAAAGTCATGCCAAATTAAGAAATGGCTAGACTGGCTTGACCACAATGCCACTCTAGGCATGTAATAACATTTAAAATGCTTGATTTATCATAAATGGCCAGTAGGAAATGCCATGCAAATATGATAAGTGTGTTACATGGCGAGATTGGACTGCATTGCTGCAGCCAGTCAAGTTAAGCTTGATGCCTCTGGCATGACATTTATTTTTACTGGGCAACATTGTTAAAGCAAACATGATTTTATATTTGCTTTAACGTTGATGGGCAGTAAATAAATACACCCTTTGCCCCACATGTTCTGTCTTACTTGACATGTCATGCCCCTCCTGTCTTACTGCTATTAAAAACTGGATGTCTTCTCGCTTTCTTTCCCTTAACTCTGACAAAACTGAAGTAGTGTTTTCCCTTCCAACTCCCTTCCCCCTCCCTCTCCTCCTTTCATCCATTGTCCTCCCTCTAATCTTACTTTCTTCCCCCACACTCGCAATTTAGGCTTTCACTTCGACTCTTCTCTCACTTTTTCCCACCACATCTCACTCACCTCTTGCACTTGTGGCTACCACCTCTATAATATTTGCAAAGTCCGCTCCTCCCTTACATTCCATGCTACTAAACTTTTAATCTCCTCCCTTATCTTCTCTCGCCTCTTCTACTGCTCTTCCTTACTTTTTGGTCTACCTGCTTCACATCTTGGATCCCTCAAATCTATCTATCACTCTGCCATCCGTACCCTCTGTCTCCTCTCCCCACAAGACTCTATCACTGCTTCCCTATCCTCCATTGGCTGGCTCCCATTTCACTCTCAACTTAAATATATTTTCTCTGCCTAGTCTTTAAATCTATCCACGATCTTGCTCCCCCTTATCTCTCTTCCCTTCTCTCTTTCTACTCTCCCTCTCGCTCCCTTCGTTCCGCTGACCACTTCCTCCTCACTGTTCCTCGCTCCCCTTGTGCCTCCTCCCGTTTCCGCTCCTTCCAACTCCTGGCCCCCCTCCACTGAAACTCCTTACCTCTCTCAATCCACTCTATTCATACATTTTCCTCTTTCCGCACGTCCCTTAAATCTCTCCTTCTCCATTCCCCGTCATGATACCCCTCCCACTTTTTTCTTGCTCCCCCTCTCCCGCCCTTTCCCTCTTCCCTCCTTAAGCCTCTCCCTCCATTTCCCCCCACTCCATCCTCACCCCTTCCTTTCCCTCCTCCTCCCACCACCCTCCCTCCCTCTTCCACCTAGATCTACTCCACTTATCCCCCCCTTCCCTCTATCTAATTGCTCTACATACTGTTTTGTTGACTGATTCAAGTTTGTAATTTGCTTCTATTGTTACTGTTATTATTATGTTAAATGTATCCTGTTGTTGTTAGAGGTGCAGCGCTTTGGTCTAAAGCGCTATATAAGCCTAATAAATACAAATACATGCCCATATCTGATTTGGTGATGTATGGGAAGGGGGTGCCCCAAATCAGAAGCCCACTCACCAGCACGGTTAGTGCCCCTTACTGTGCTGGTGAGCAGGCTGATGATTTGGGCACACCCACTCCCCCCACACACCCAAATCATTCACTCTTTCATTTACACACGCACACACAACATACACTATTTAATTCACGCACCCAAACATAAACTCATTCATTTCATTGGATCCACTTTTCCAGGCCGGCTCAGCGCTTCCTGCACAGGCCTGCAGTAGCTGGCGTTTTCCCTGAAGTACGCCCCGGAAGCTCTGTATGTGCAGGGAGTTGTAGGAGCACCCTCTCAGACGTTCAGAGGAGCAGTTCCCCACGCTGCATCCCCAATGGGACATTCAAGGCATGCAAAATCCCCCCCATGCTTGCATGTCCCATTGGACATGCATGCAGGGGTACGAACTGTCAAAGGGAAAACTATTTTCTGTTTGACACTTCAAGAAGCCAGCCCAGCAGCACTCTCTGCTGTTTGTTGCAGCTGAGGAACCGCTCAGTGTTTTTACTAGGCTGTCTTGGCTGCAGATTGGCCAAAATGGGTGGGCCGACACTCTGTCGCCCATTATGTTATCCTAACAGCATCTTGTGTAACCTTTCTGAATAAATACACTAAAACACTAACAGAACGCCATAAAATACCCAGCCTGATTTAATCTGGAAAAAGAGGATCACAGGCAAGATAAATGGATATATGCGTGTTTACCCCAATTTTAGGCAGGTGGCCACTTTTCAGTTCCACTTGGGGTTAAGGCAAGTGGCATCTTTCCAGTTCCACTTGGGCGCTGCACATATTTTATATAATTGAAAGCCCAGATGCCCTACCTCGAAGCCTCATTCACTGATTATCCCAATATATACTTATTGGTTTTATGCATTTACAATGACCTATTTTACATTTTGTGAGGGTGTGAGTGTGTGAACAAAGTGAGACATAAACCCAGGACAGAAAAAAACAAAACAACAGAAATGACAAACAGGTGACTTACAAAGGAAACCTTAACCTAGGGTGGCAAGCGCTTACAAATAATGATTAGGACTGTACAAAGAAACAAAAGGACATTATAAAGCAGCACTATAGGGAGTGGTGGTGTCAAGTAGGGAGGATGAGGAGTAGGTAGCGGGCGCTCCCTCTTTGGCAAGTAAGTGAAGTTTAATCCAAGCATCAAAGAAATCCCCAATCTGGATGCCTATGATTGAGATGAAAACGGTTTCCAATGGAGCGGGGTAAGTAAGGGGAAAGAGCGGAAGCAAGAGGACACACAGTGGAGTCATGTACAGTGAGGTTGAGTGTAGAAAAGAAGCACTAGGAATGAGATGGCGAGCAGACAGAGATGCTGACAACCTGACAACCCGACAAGCTGACAAAGGCTTTTGATCACTTTGCAAACTTGTCGAAGAAACTTGAAAAGGGAGGGCTTGTGCATGGAGAGCCAACAAGCCTGGTGTCAGAAGTCAGAAGTGGGGTAAGATCTAGGTAGGCTGTAGTGAGTGCAAGTAGCGGCGTTGAGGACTTTGTCTAGAGGGAAGAAGGAGTAGCGGGGAATGTCAAGGAGTAGGCATGAGTGAAATTGATGAGCGGGATGGTGCAGATTAGAGTTTTCATAAAGTGTTGAGTAAGAAATTGATGAATTTTCGAAAAATTATTTTTCTTAACAAACTGGTTGTCAATATTTATAAAAAGACAATGCACATTGATATGAATAATCCCTCTCTTCCGCTGGTCCATTCTCTTATGTTCTGTCGATTAGGGGAGAAGCAGTCAAGAGTAGAAGGAATAAAAGGGAAAGGTGGCAGACAGAAGGTGGGCAGGGGAGGGAGGTAGAGGATAGTTGTAAGAGTTGTAAGAGTGTCACACATTTTACAGGTTTTAGAGGAAAATTAGTGGGCAAACCTATTAGCACAGAGGGAGGAGGCGATGGATATTGGCCTGGGTGGTATGAGAAAATCCTGAAGGGTAGATCAAAGCTTATGGGGTCATTGAGAAGGGAGGAGTCTAGCTTTATAATGGAGGAGCATTTGGCAGTATCCAGTGGGGATAAGAGGACAACAAGGGCATTTTTACCCCCTAGCAGTATGTTATGTTATGTTATGCTACGTTATGTTATTTGGCATTTATATAGCGCTCTATACATGATTGGTATGACCCCAAAGCGCTGGTAGGTTGAATGCCCTCGAGGACCATAGTCCAGGTCAGTTGAGAGAGTAGGGTGTCGTACGGTGCTTGGGTGCACCAGTTATGTGTGCAGCTGATGTAATTGCTTGATGGTAGCTGCATCCTAGGATTAGGTGTGGTGGTACTGATATCGGTTGAATGTGTGCAGTATTTCGGGTGGACACCAAGACAGGGTACTGGCTGCGTTAGGCCTGTAGGACGCATATGTGTGCAGCTAGGCCGGTTTGTCATGGGGTACAGCTGCGTTTTATTAGAATGATGAGGTGTACATGGGGTAATGTTCGTATGTGAGCAGCTAGGCCGAATTGATCGAGGGGTGTAGCTGCACTCTAATTGTGTGATGGTGTAGAGTAGAGAGTAAAGCATAGTCATATGGGAGGAGAGTGTTTGTTTGGAGCTATGACCTAAGGAGATCGATATTCTGCATTTCAGGTAAGCGGTTGCTTAATAGCGAATTAATAAGCATATTCAGTGATGACATTGTTCGCGATCTCATTGAGCATTAGTCCTCCGGTTGTTGTGGTTCAATCGTGGTCGTGGTTGGTATTACGGAAAGAGACACTTTTATAGAGCTTTGCGGAACGTCATACAGTCTTGAGTGTGACGAATATGAGGGTGAAGCTAGTTCCACAGAGTTGGGTCCAACGTTGAGACGGCAGATCCTCCGATCCTGACAGAGTTAGAGGTTGGAATCAGTAGAAGGAGGGCAGTGCTAGATTTTAGGGTGTGGGATGGGAGGTATGGCTTTATCTTTTTTTGTAGGTATATTGGCTGGTCTTGCTCGTTAAGTGATGCATAGGGTCTTGAAGGTGTCCCTTTGTCTGACTGGGAGCCAGTGGAGAGTGCGGAGAGCTGGTGAGATGTGGTCTCTTTAACCCAGGGCAAAGAGCAGTTATGTAGCATCGTTTTGGGCTCTTTGGAGTTTGTTGAGTTGGTATGCCGGGGCTCCTAGTTATAGGGAGTTGGCATAGGCGAGTCTCGAAATTACAATAGACATGACTTCGGCAAGTCTGTTCGGGTAGGACAGGTGAGGGTCATGGATCTAAGGGAGTTAAGATAAAGGCAGGTGGCTCTAGTGCAGAGTCCACCCAGTGGCCCCCTCACCTATTATGGCGGAGCCGAGGAGCTTGCCCAGTGAAACACTGAGCACTCCCTCAGCTGCTTTTCCAGCTGAGGGAGTGCTCCTGGGCTGGCTGAACTGTCAAAGGGAAACACTGTTTCCCTTTGACAGTTCAGTTCCCAGCCACACATGCTCATTGAGCCATGCAAGGCTGGGGGCGTTTTGCTTCACCAGCCTTGCATAGCTCATTGGAAATGCTGGCTGGGGCACTGCATGACTGTATGTGCGAGGGGGAGCTCCTGCACCTCCTCGCACATACAGATAGAGTAGCCTGGAGCGGGGTGTTTCAGCACCCACGCTCAGGCCCCTGCAGAAGGTATGTTTATGTTCATTTATTTTTTATTTAAATATGTGTATGGATGTGTGTATGCTTGTGTTATGAGTGAGTGTACTCATGTCAATGATAGAGTGATTGCTGTGTGAATGTGTGTGTGTGTGTGTATGACAGACGTCCAGTAAAAAAGGTCAGCTCCAATTGCAAACTGTTAACTTTGCAGAATGCACATCTTAAATTTAGGAAACTGGATATGTACACTTGTGCAAATATCTGCATAACTGTATGAAATTGCAACACAATATGAATAAGGGTCACTAACATTCTGGAAAAAAACAGGAACTGTCTCGACTTGCTTAGAGAAAGTCATTGGATTGGCGAAACAAAAGGCATGTGAGCCAAAAGGTTATTGTTGGCTGTTGATAAATGCACACGTAGACAACTTATGAATATGATGTAATATTCTCAAAGCTCTTTTACACAATTAGAACCACTGATAGTGAGACTAACAAGTATTTGCAAGTTTTTATTGAGTAAAAGCAACAGGCCTTCAGTGCACAAGCGTTGGGAGATACTTATGTTCTGAATGTTCAACTGAATGTTTATTAGTTCAGTTGACATGAACATTACATTTCTATTCTCTTGATCTGAATGGCCCACATGTGAGGTGTTTAGCCAGACTAATGGGGCCTATTGGGCCTGGAAAGCCAGTGTATGGTTGGTGCTTGGTTTCAGGGTGTTGGAGCAGGTCCCCCAAAGATATCCGGCTTTGGTGTAGATATGTAGGTCCTCCTCGTTGGAAAAGCTATCAGCCATCCTTTCCCATCACTCTCTGGCCGGCCTCCCTTGGCCCTCCTCCTACCCCCACCTGCGAGGCTAAGAACCACCGCGCCATCTTTGACTCCACACTTTCCTTCTCTGCCCACATCTCTGAGGTCTCGAAAAAGTCAAACTTCCTACTGCACCTCCTCAGAGGTACTCTGCCTTTCCTCTCCTTCCGCCAGAAGCTCACTATCTCCCAAGCTCTGGTACTCTCTAGGTTGGACTATTGTAACAGCCTCTTTCTAAATATACCTGCCTCTACTCTCCGCCCTCTGCAACTAATCCAGAACAGGACTGCAAGACTTGTCCTTGGCCTCAAGCCCTGGGATTGTGTCTCTCCAGCTCTGAAATCTCTCCATTGGCTCCCAGTGGATGCAAGAATTACATTCAAAACCCTCTGCATTGTCCACAAGGCTTTCCGGGGCCTGGGTCCTAAATACCTTCACCGATCCCTCTACAAATACCTCCCCTCTCGAGCTCTTCGCTCATCTACCTCTAACTCCCTCAAGGTCAGTCATTTTTCAAAGAAATAAGCTGGGGGTAGATCTCTGTCCTCGGCTGGGGTCTCCCTCTGGAATAGCCTCCCTACCACTCTAAAACTTGAGGAGGACCAGCTCCAGTTCGGAAGAACCTCAAGACCTTCCTCTTCGCTCCCCCTCTCCCCTGCTAATCTGCTCTCTCTTGGCACTGTGCACCTGGCCACCCTCTGTCCCCTGGGTCCAGGTACCTGCTCAGTCTGCCACCCTCCTGCACTGTCCTCTGGCCACCCCTTGCACTGGGCACTGTATCTGTACCCATACAGTCCCCCACACCCCCATTTTCTTCTTTTTCTGCACTTATCAGACTTACCCAGTCTGCTGCTGTAAACACAGCACTTGCCACTTGCTGGCTGCACTACCACTGTTTATTGCATCTATTATCTATTTATTTGTATTTATCATTATTTATCTGTTCTCCTCTGCTCCGTACTTTCCACTCTCCCCCTTCCATTCACTTTTCCCCTTTCCCATGAACTCGCGCATTCTCAATGTCACTGGGCCTAGTAAAATCGTTGTTGTGTTCTCCCCTGTTCCCCTACCTTGCATTGTCGTGCTCTGAAACACTTGTGTATGAGCGCGATACAAATAGAATATCATATCATCTCATAGCCAAGAGATGTGACCCATGTTGCTGCTACACCAGAAGAAGAGGGATCCTCTCCCTCAAGCTATTTCGACTAGTAGCAGTCACACTATGTTTAGAC
The DNA here is from genome assembly GCF_040938575.1 of Ambystoma mexicanum. NCBI lineage: Eukaryota > Metazoa > Chordata > Amphibia > Caudata > Ambystomatidae > Ambystoma > Ambystoma mexicanum. The sequence continues at coordinate 638,029,065 of NC_090922.1, read as the reverse complement.
TCTTTAAGCCTCATAAGCTAAGTTTGGGATTTTACAAACTGCCTTTCGATTTTAAATATGATGTTATTCTATGTGAAACAGTCAACATAAGATTGACCTCATTAACACCCCCTTGCCTTCTTTTGTCTGCTGTTAACTCCTTTTCCCACTTTGTCCATCCTCCCCTCTCTCACTTGTTTTCCACCCTTCTGTAAGTGTTTTTATATATGTTTGGCTAGGCTCACATAGATGTGACACACCAATTGAATGCCCCTTTGATTATACAATCCCACATGTCTGGCATTTTCTAATAAAGTTGAGGCCCGAAGTGAATAATGAGAGAAAATGCTTCTTGGCAAAGCGTATCCCTGTTGTATGCGAAATCCTGCACCAAAATATTAAGCGCAGGATGGGTGCATTTGGGATGCAGCCTTGAGCAGAGAAAACTGTAAGGTTTAAAGTGTTCCAAGAATGAACTATGCTACATGTGAAATGCAGGCTGAGAATGAAAGTACGTCTTTTGCAGGAAATACTGCAAGCCATTTAATCAAGAGTTTCTAGTTTAGTTGGATTTCTTCATGTGTCTTTAAAATGTGAACAGCATAGGTAAAGATGATGTCATTACAGCAGAATCCAGTCAATGTAAGATTATATGATATGTTCCTTCATTCTGCCATGTTAGTAATTCATTCAAACTCTATTGTTTGAAAATCAAGCATAGGAATGAAAATGTTATTAATGTTGTTGTATCATATTTGATGTACATGGAAAAGAGAGGTTTACATTTATAAATGAAGAAGGTGGGGTGAAAGCCTATAAAAATAGCCTACGCAGAGGATAGAGAAAGAAGTCAATAAGTCTGGATTATGGAATACTAGCCATACCCCCGGCATTGCCGTGTCTGTAGCTGATATGCACATGGGAGTCTGCTGTAGCTTTGTGTATGTTATATTGTGTCCTAACTGCCTATCTTTGAAAAATCACAAAAATCGTCAATCTCCCAGAATCGTCTATACTGATAGCACAGGGCTAGACCCTGCTCCACCCCTGTGCAGGGCAAGTGGGTGGGTTTGGTCAAATTTCACTGTCGCCTGTACACCCCAGACTGGTATGTCGACCTTGGGCCAATATTTCAGCAAACCAACTGTTGTGGGGCTGGAGCCACAATCAGAAAAACGTCAATCTCCTGAAACCGCCTACACTGATAGCATAGGGCAGGACCCTGTTCTGTGCAGGGATAATGGGTGGGGTTGGTCAAATTTCACTATCACCAGTACACCCCAGAATGGTATGCTGACCGTGGGCCAGAATTTTAGCCCACCAAATGTTATGGGGCTGAAGCCAACCCTGAACATACAAACACACTTTCACAAATATATCTATATATAGATTGGGTGAAGAAGAGACAGTAGGGAAACAAATGGAAGATTCCAGAACAAACTAACTGACTCTTAGTAGATGGCAGACCAGTCCCTCAGTATGTCCATTGAGAGGAAGGAAGCCAAAGCAGTGAATAGATGGATGTCCAGTTTGCACAGATGAATTGACTTCCAAGCCAGCCACCTAAATTGAGGGTTTTGTTCATGTAATGATGCCTGTATAACTGGGTCCGTGCCTGATCATACCAAAATCAAAAATCACCTTTTAAAAAGGTATATAAAAAGAAACCCCTACTAATTTATCTAAATGCAAGCAGTGACATCACACAATTAATGCCACTGTGTAGAGTCGTAGTATAAATTGGATATTTGTGTGATCAAAGCATCTTGACAGACTTAACTCTATTCATTAAGAACTGTGTGAAGTGAAAATCCTCTGCATACTCTTGTCTGTCAATGCCTAGGCAGAGTCAACTGTAGTGTTGGAGGGAAGAGAATTCTCAACTAAGTATCCGTTACTGGAGAATAGTACATCTCCAGCTGAAAAATCTAAAAAGATTGAACGCATCACATGCAGACTCCTTTAAAATAGTGCATATATAACAATTGAGGAGACACATGCGCGAGCCCATCAGCATTTATGTAACACTACCGCATCATCCTTGTCTGCACATTTTGAGTGCCAGGTCCAGCAAGCAGGAACATCAATAGAGGCTGCATAAAATTGATATCATTATTTTAAACCCATTTCGATTTTTGAGTTCCCCACTGTCTGTACTTTGCCCTGAATTGTGGGGTGGGGTTTTTATAAATGATTAATTGTAATAAATGAATAATTGGCATATCACATCTACGTGAACCTAGACAAATGTACTTACACTTCCGTATTTGCAATTTCCTTCCAGCACTTTAAAGCACCCTTAGCTAAGCATAACAACTATACTAGAAACCAGCGTGACAAAATACTCTTCTTCCTTCTCCTACTCCCTCCTTCAGGCTAATGTTCCATGTTCCCTCTTACCCTCACATGTAACCTCATCCCTTCTCTCCTTTACCCCTATCAAAGCTTTGAACCACCATTGGGTGGTATATGTGTCATACAAGCAGTCAACGTCAGATAGCGCCCCTTCTCCCTTTCCCTGGTTCCCACACTTATGTTCCCTCATTAATTATCTATTTTCTCCTGCTTCCTTCATTCACACTCCCTTTCTCCCTCTTCCCAGGTCCCCTTCAGCTCTTTGAAGCAATCTCACAGTGTGGCAAGCACTACACAAGAAAACATAGCATAGCAAAGAGCATGCTTTCATGCATCTGCACTGTGAGTATATGCCTTTCACATCCTGTAACTCCCAGTACTTTCCTCGTAAACAGCCACATTGACGTGTTTGTTCATGTCTCCCGGCTTCTCCTATTACCATGAGCAAACACTGCCCTGCTCTTCCTGAACAGATACGCAATTCTCGACAGTTTGAACCCCATCTTAGTGCTTTAAGCCCCATCATAACACACCACAGGGTTAGTCAGTAACCGCCTGGCTACCATGACATGCCCTTGCCGTGGCGGTACATATTTACTCCATCTCCAGTGCCTGTAATCATCAAATTCAAGTCCTGATTTCTCAGATTTGCGATCAGTCCCCGCACCCTGACCTGGTTGCATGTTCATCCCAGGTGTTCATCATGTTAATAGCATCTCTCTGTAAAGCGATAACCATCACCATCACCCTTACCATAAGGATCAATTTCCTATATTCCAAATTACCATGTTCAATTGAAAACCAGCCCAAAACTCCTCTCAAAGTCACCCCATGGATTTATTTCTAACGTGACCCTGAGAACTCGGTGTCGGTCCTTGGGAGCAGCACCCTAAGAGGGTTTAGTTTGCAGATAATCTACTGTAAACATACACATAACCTTATTTTCTCCTCCTTCCTCCTCCTTTTCCCTCCTTCTCTGCTCTCCCCGTCTTCTGTTCCCTCCTCACTCTCTCCATGTCTAGCCATCTCCCTCATTTCCCCATTCTCTTTTCCCACTTTAAAATTTAAGGTACCCTCATGGTGGTATAAGAGCTATGCAAGAACCACCTTAACATAGCATTTGCGCTGAAAGGAGGTCAATGCACACTGTTTATAAATACAATGGCCTCCAACTGACATCATTTAATTGACACTTATTCTGTGAATTATTCTGTAAAGATAACTTTGTATAGCAAAAAAGGCACATATTTGTGTAGAAAACTGAAAACGTAAGGTCAAATCTTTGTTGACCGCCTGTAGAGACATAGGGCCTCATTAGAACCCTACCGGTCCGGAAACAAGAGTGCCGGTAAGCTCACCGGCACTGTTGTTTCCGGACCGGCATATTACAGGTCTGCCTGTCGGAGCTGCAGTGCCCGAAAGGTCTGACCCTGCCAGGCACAGCGGCCATGGTAAGCAGACCGGTCACTGAAGCATTGGCACCGTTAGCAACGGTGTCAGTGCTTCCGTGTCCCCACTCCCATAGAGCCCTAGCGGACTCTATGGGAATTGGGACTTACATTTTACCAGCGCCTGACTTTCCGGCCCACAGCAGTAGTAATCTCCCGGTGGCACAGGAAAGTCAGGCGCTGGTACATTTTTACGGGTCCGGCGGCAACCCGCCGGTAGCACCGGCAGGATTATCTCTGGGCCCATGATGAGGCCCAATGTGTGCTCTTTCTGCAGGTTGATAAACCGCAGCCCGTTCCATGGGCAACTCATCAATCCCCCTGCATTCTTCCAGTGGGCAAGCGTTGCTGAATACTCTTACCTCCTCAAGAGGGGTGTCCGAGATGCCAAAGCTGCTGAGTCCTAGGTCCCCGAGGCTCTCTTCCAGTTCCCTGAAGAGGCTTGCATAGGCCCGGTGCTTGAAGTCTTTGCTGGGAAGAAGGTAGACAAGTTCCTGCCCAATGCTTTCCATTAACTTAGCATCTGGGACATGGTGGTGGACCAGCTCTGTGAGGGCACCCACGTTCCCTGGAAGGATACAAAAACAGCAGATCTATGTATTGTTTTGGAATCTGTACCGATGTTCTGTACGGCAATATTTCATTAGTGATGAGTCATAGTAATTTCTCATTATGAGTAAACACATATGGCCCCATTCACAATGACTTGCACCGGAGACAATCAGGAGCTGCCCACGAGCACCTCAGATTTGCTCCCGCTACGTCATGCCTGATTTACACAGCATAAAACTGGAGCCAATCCAGAGGTACCCAGCCTGTATCTAAGACGCTCTTGAGCAAATCTTTGTACATATGCATCGCAAAGTTTCTCTAAGCAGCTCTAGATTTGCCCCGGTTTTAGGCTTTGTAAATAAGATATAAGGAAGCAGAAGAAAATCGAAGAGGCTCAGGGCATCTACTCATGTGATCCAATGTAAATCTTTGTGAACCGGACCCATGGTGCCCTGGAGGCGGAATGGCCGCTGTATTTACTACTTAGCGTGTCTGTGTGGGTTCATAGGGGGGGGGGACAGGCAATTCATCATGACACATATGGGCCTCATTACAAGTTTGGCGGTAGCCTTGCCGGTATAAACTGGCAGGCTGCCACCAAACTTGCAATTTTTTCCAGCACCCGCGAATGGGCAATTACCGAGTCATTATGGCCTCGCCGGACCCGGTAATTGCCCTTTCGCGGGTGCCGAAATGCATTATTCCCCATTCCTATTTGAGCCCCATAGAGCTCAATGGGAATGGGGAGGTCGGCATCTGAAATGATCTGCGGATGGGTGCCGTTCCACCAGTCAGGTCTCGCTCAGAGTATGCCGGTCCGGTAACAACAGCACCAGCAAGCTTATCGGACCGGCACACTCGTAATGAGGCCCACGGTTGTGCTTTCAAGCACTTGATTGCCGAATGAAGGATGAATTATAATAATTTCAATGCAAATGCTCTCATTATTTTTTAATATTACATATATATTCATAAAAGTACTTCACAGTTGACAAACATGTTCATTTATTCCCAGTTATCAATAGTATGGCTGTTAGAGACACACACACACACACACACGCACATAGACATACCCCTACTATAAATATAAGCGTATCTATGTGTATTAGTGATGCCAGACACCCAGAGAAACAGCCCTTACACGCTGACCATCCACTGATACATCTGAGCTAACCCAGGCATCTCCCTTTAATATCTACCAAATGTGCGAGAGCCGCTCTTCTGAGAGCGAACACGGCTAAATAACCTGTTCTTTTCAAGGGAGTCCACTCAGCAGAGTCTCCAATCACATTTTAGCCACTGTTTTACCGGCAGACTCTTGTTGAGGGGAGAATGGACTAGCATTTCGATGCTGGGCTGTCATTGGTTCAGACTATATGCCAATGAGTGTGTATCTTCTGGTAGGGCACAGTGAGCTAAAAAGGGAGTGTATACCCTCCTGAGTGAGCCCCATCCCATCAGCAGGTTATTTGGAATATGCACTCTCAGTAGCAAGGCTCTGGCACTTTTGGCAGCACATTCCTTGAAGTTAAAGGGCTAAGCCTTGGCGGAGAACCCCAAAGGTGGTGAACAAATGGGCGTCACATATACCTGCCATCTCACCACCTTTTTACTGTAATGCCCACATGGGTCAATAGTGACCTTCCTGTACATTATTTAACAGAGGATAGTGGTGATATGATCTGATCATGTATAGAATTAATTTCCATTATTCAAACAGTGAAAGAGATGGTTTTAAAAAAATGACAAAAATACATCATACCGATATTTGAAATCTGTATCTCAAAGCACCAGCATGACCTCAAAACTATAATGATGCACAGAACTTCAGCTTGCCATATGTGACAATGGCCCTCATTACGACCCTGGCGCTAATGGGTTAACGGCGCCGTAAAAGGCTGCGGCGCCGTTAACCCATTAACGCCTTACTACGAGGTCCCTTTGCGGGACCCGACCTCAACGGCTGTCCTAGACCAGCCGTTAAAGTAGGGACCTTGATGCTAAGTACGGTAGCGCAATTTGCGGAACCGTACTTAGCGCCTTCCCCAGTCCCATTGAGCCCTATGGGGCAAAAATGGGAATGGGGAAGGGCCACAGCTCCAGCATCCGACAGTAATGCATTGCAAATGTATGCAGTCAACCAAGTAGATGACCCGTAGATCCCCTGAACTGGAAAGCCCTTCAGAAAAGTGGTCACAGGCAACAGGCCCCTGGTGGAATGCGCCACAATCCTCTCCAGTGAGTTTTGTGTGCAACCTTGCAGGTAACATTCCATCTGGTGATGGTCTGCTTCGGCACAGCCCAAGGCCACAGTATCCTGTCGACCTGGTACTGATATGACCTGGATGTAGAGTGACTAAGGACCCACTTAGGGTCCAGCCTATGAATCCTCCCTTCTGCCTTCGATGGATGAGACAGCAGAAAGAAAGCTGGAAGAAACGGCGAATGATTGATGTGAAACTGTAGGATAACTCCTCATCAACCAGACAACGGAAAAACAACCTGCTAGGGAAAAAGGATAGTGCACCCTTTTTCAAGAAGAACAAGAGCTTTATGTTGTTTACAAAAAGGAAAATAAAGACAATGGTATTATAAGGGCACTACCACAAAGCACTCTCTCCTCCTCAATATGGTGGCCACTTCATAAGCACAAGAATCGTCATTAATGACATATTCAGTATACAGTATTAATCCCCCACCATCATTGGCTACCACCTATATACATGCTAATAATCACATGTGACCCCTGTGCTGATTCGTGAGGACGTCTTCACTTCAGAATGCTGTAAGGTAATTGGTGAACTTAAAAAAGGCAACATCCTACCTTCACTTCTAACCATGTGATGTGCACCTGGTCATCAACATGAACTTAGCAGATAACTTCAATGCCAGTCTGATCCTTGTAAACAAGGCAACTCTTTTCTCATTCCAGACACGTAGCTGCCCTCATCGTACCTCCCACCATAATCATATAACTTGGCATCACACTTGGCTCTCCATGGCACAAATCATGGACCCTGCTTTGCTCAGCTCCCCCCCCCCCTGTATCAGCTACCCCTCCTGTGGTATGGTACTAGGGTCCAACTAATCCATCTAATTCATGAAAGACTTAAGACTTATTCCTGTGCATGTGGTAGTTCAAATAGAATGGCCATTCGTCTGGGGGGGGGGGGGCTGGTGTCTTAAATCTCAGTTCTTGTTTTGGCAGCTCAAGACCTCTGCCCCGGCACCCATGAGCATGTCCCTCATACTGGGCTGCAGCCAATATCCCATTTGGCTTCTGGCATTCCTACCTAATTGTTCAAAGGACTGACTTGATAAAAATGATATGCGAGTATGCATGCGTGTTCCTTGCCGCGCCTGGGGATTGGAATGTGATAATCAAGCCAAAGAGGAGGCCTTGTTGGTCTGTGTTTCCAACACGGCCTGTGAGGATTCAGGCCTACTCTCGATTAGAGCCGTAGTACATATTATGAATGTCTCCCACATGCAATGTATTCTACGTGACACTATTGCAAAGTGATGGATAGTATTCCCCTACATAAGCTGCTAAACTACAAGTGTTCCCTGTCGACTACTTCCACCCTTAGGGTCCTCTCTCCTCACTGTACCGTCCTCTAGACATTCTCTGCAGTTTAATATATTTTTTGCAATATAAATCGTTTGGGAGGCGCAGTAATCTGAACATGTATCCCTTCTCACTGATAACTCACTGATAATCTTAGGCAAAAAAAGTCAGCTTCACTTCCAAGTATCACCTTGACCTTTGTAAAAATGATGTAATGACTATCAGCCGACAGGGACTGTAGCTTGCTCGCTCAAATGGCTCATGTTACAACCACCAAGAAGTAATTTTAAGTACAATAAACTTTAAGTCGCAGCTGTGTAATGGTTCAAACGGCGGTGCCATTAGCTGTACCAAGGCCAAATTCAGGCCCCCAATGAGCCTGGATTTATGGTGCAGATAGCAGATCACCAGTCCTTCAGTAATTGTGCAACAACAGGTATCGCAAAGGAGGTTCCCGACTTGGGCATTCTCATAAAGGAGGACAGCGCAGCTAGGTAGTGCCTCACACGGGCAACCGCACCCCCTTCTTCACCAGTGACAATGCAGAGTCCAGGACTCTAGACACTGAAGCCAAGGAGGGGTCCATTTGCCATTGATCATAACAGCTGCAGAAATGCAGCCATCAGCACGAAAAAAGCTTTCACATGCTCTGCTGTCCTGTCTGGCACTGACCAGGAGGGCCAGCACTTCCTTGAATAAGTCATTTCCTTGGATCTACAGGTGTTGAAAAGGCAGGCTTGAGGGTAAAGACTGACTGGGCCTGCTTCCTGGGCCAGAAGTTCTGAAAACACTGGGATCCTCCAGTGACTGAGGTTACACAGATACGCATATCATATACACATTGGCCACTTTGAGGCCACCAAAATTATGGTCCCCTATAAAAACGGAACTTCTTCAGGATCATCTGCATAAGCGGGATTGGAGGGTTGCATATGTCTTCTTCTAGCTACGTGGAATCAACGGGGCGTCCCCCAACCCTGCCCATTTGGCACCTCCCTGGAGAACAATTTAAGACATTTCCTGTTGGTATAGGTTGCAAACAGATCCATCTAAGGCACAAACCCAGCATCCCAAAGATGTGATCCACCACTCAGTGATGCAGAGACTACTTGTGCGACAACAAATACTTCCTGCTGAGAGTGTCCACCCACACATTTCTCTTCCCAGCTAGATGGAAAACCTGGACCGAGATGCTGCTGGCAATCAGCCACATCAACAGAGGCAAAGCCACCCTGCTCAACGTGCGGGAGCCGACTCCCTGTTCATTTACCTCATCAAGTTCTGTTGTAGGTCAAGACCATTACTCTCTTGCCCTACAGCTGTGATTGGAATTCCCTCCGAAATTGGCGCATTGACCTAAGCTCCAAAAGACTGATGAGAAGTCTGACCTCTCTTTCTGTCAATCTCTTTATCACATCCATTTTTGTGATGCTTTTGTTTCTTGAAACTTAGTTTCAAAGTTTTTTTTTCCTCTCTCCTTCTCGCGTTGTCTTTTGTGATGTTTTATGCGTGGATTTTATAATTGCTTTGTTTTTGCTATTTGCATAGGGTTATAATATATTAATATATTTAGGTGAGGGTGTGCTAGAATTCTAGATATATGTTAATAGTGTTAGTGAAAGGATATTGTTATTGTATTAGCTTTTGTTGTTATAATTCATTGAAACCTATGTGATAGAATTATATTTTGTTGGAATTCTAATAAAATGATGGTACAATAAAAATAAAGGTTTTTCCCTGATACCTGTTATTTTAAATTTCTCATGGTAACTTAGTATCAGCAGCAGCCTCATATGTTTACACGCACTTCTAGGGTGTAAGGGCTCCTCTTCTCCAAATAACATAAAAGAGAGTTGGCATTGTCAGAGGCCTGGCGCTGAGGCTGGTTTTCAAGCAGGAAGTATTTCTGTGATTTAAAAATAGCCGAAGCAAAGCATTAAAATTATTTTAAGAGATTGGAGAAAGAGGTCAGGATGGCTTCCTCTTTATGTGGCACGCTGCGGTAGATACTTTAAAATATTAAAAAGATGCTTGTGAAACAATCCTTACAAACAAAGACAAAAATAGAGACAAGATCCCTTTGTGGTGATCTCACTAGCACATGCAATTCGCCCTCGCACACCACCTTAATCAAGAAACCTGGAAGGTCGGATTGAGTGGGGTCAACCTACCTCACTCTTGCCATAAAACATTACCTGGAACAGAAAGAACTCTGCATCCTGAGGCACAACCAGACAACACCACCACCAGTTCCAGGTCAACAACAGACTAAAACTGAAATGGTTCAGTTGGGCACATGACTCCAAGAACAGGAGTCTTCATTAATCCCAAATCGCCACCTCTACCCCACTCACCAACCAATCTTTTTCCACCCTCCAATGAACATGCAGAAGATCTTACAGACAGATGTTTCACACTTGCTCATACTGGATTAACCTCACCCCATAGCTCACACCTTTATCTCTATCATCCCCTCTCCCCCAATGGTAGTGGCTAGAACTGTCTAACAGCACAGTCATTTCATAGATCTTTGGTTCTCCTTTACAGAATAGAAAGGTCTCCACTCCACAAACCACATAGATCCATGCCAGCATTCAGACCACATAGATCCATGCCAGCATTCAGACCACATAGATCTATGCCAGCATTCAGACCACATGTCTCGGGAGGCTAGCTCAGGGGCAACATGTTCGCCTTGGAAACAAGACGACACGGAGCAACACAGTTTCGATCCCCGGGTCCGCACTTAGAAACCTCTGGGTATTAAGCGCGTTATAAATAACCTATCATATCATGTCCTAGAACCATGCCAGCATTCGGACCACATAGAACCATGCCAGCATTCAGAACTCTTTACAACACCTCAGATCTGCCTTCCCCCATCACACTAACACTGTAATCCCTGCTTTTTTCTTGTAAGGACACAAGCAACAACGCTGCTAAAACGGTAGAGTCACGCTTTAGAAAACCACTCTACATTACATTTAATGAAAGTCAAAATTCTTGTTGAAGCCTGTACTTTGCTCTCTAGCCTTTTCTGTGTGTGTATCATTTGCCATATGTTGCTTTCTGGGATTTGGTTGCTCGGGTCCTGTTTAAGGGTAGAGCAATGAGTTGAGAAATGCTGTCATCATGGTTGTTTCATCTTCAAATTGTACCTGTATTCATACTGTAGTCCTGCAATACAACTCCACAATGGTGCATGCATGGCGCTAACAGATCTACGTAAATACATGGAAAAATTCACTGCAAATCCGAAAACTTGGAATTCTGTGTTTTCGATTTTTGACACATTTCATGGAAAATAAGTGTGGGTGGAGATCCCCAAAGTTCCTCGACCCCCCACCTTAATTAACAGCTCAACTCGAACCCCCTTCAGTTTTTCCGCTTGAAATGTGCTAACATTCGATTAAAAATATCCCATGTTTTGTGATTCGCAGGGTTTGCATATGAGTTTTTTTTTATGATACCGCACTGGGGCTACTTGAACATGACAACCACAATAGGTTTGTGTTGGATGAGCCCACCTGAAGGCAGGGATTGGGCCTGCTGTGCACAGATCATGCTGCTCTGTCATCTTCCAGAAGCGAGGTACCTGCCATCAACATGGAGTGATTCTCCTGTGCTTTTTGTTACACTCTGACTAGCTTTAAGCTCAGTAAGTATCTAGGGTTAGGTGGAACACCATGGCCAATGCTGGCAATAGATGGAGGATCAACAGCAATCAGGCCTTTCCACCATTCACTCCCACAACATGAAATTCGGGGTGATATGCCTCTGCTTCTCTGACTTGTATGAATGCATCAAATCAGAGAAGCGGGGGTCAGGTGACCAATCAGTGACCATCAACATTTCACTGAATCAGAATGACAGGAATGTTCCATGGGCTGATGGCTTTGGACCCCAGCTGTGGAAACCGACTGGCCGCCACACTGGACAGAGCGGCACCGCAGGCAGAAACCAGAAGGCCCAGAAGGCTGTGCAGTTTCCACGTGGACATTAGCACACCGGTGACGCATGACATGTCACACATGAGGGTGAGGCATTCTTGCCTGAGAACTGGAACAGAGGTCACCTGGGCGCTGACCACCAGATTGTGGGTTATTGCATATGATGGAGTTATCCGTCGCAGGTGGAGATTGTGTCACGTGGGTAGGACAAGCAGAGTTGTTCAGGCATTTGGTGCTGGTAAGCCATGCCCCTTGAAGTTGCAAAATGGTCTGGTAGGAGGCTTATTGTTAATGTAACTAACTCAATGTACCTTACTTTTTTTCTGTATGATCCTCATTGTTGAAAACGCACATTTTTGGGGTGCGTTTACTCTACCGGTTTCTCTCTCCATGTCTTTACACATGTACAGAAATACAACTGACTCTGTTGCTGCTGTCATGGCTATTGTAGAGGATTTATTTGGCAGGTTACCACACAGCCAATCAGGTGCCCAGAACTCTGGGCAACCTGCCTAGCTGTAAGCGGGACCACTCGAGCCAATCGCAAGGCATTGCAGCCCCCGTTGTTGAAGTGAAGCAGAGAGGCACACTATGATTATGCTCGGCAGGTGGTGAGAAAAGTAGAGAAGGAAGCTTCCAGTCCTGTTGTTTGACTACAGATTATCCCAGAGTAAAGGCCAGGCAATCTGCATGACTTGGAGCTTCTGCTTCATTGGAAATAGCATGGGCCTTCTATGCGCCCTGCTTGGAATGAACCACCGAGTTCAGCAAATGCCACCAATAAACCACATTACGTGCCACCTGCACACACGGTACCCAAAGACTCTGATTTGCATGTCTTACCATCCAGTTCCTGCTCTAGGGCATTGTCCTTGTTCTTGGGCGAGCAGCTGGGGCAGGGGCACGAGCAGTCAGACTGACAGGAGGCCTGTGGAGACGAGAGAGGCAAGCATTTACTGAAAGTGTCAATGTCAATCCTATAAGCAGGGCAGTCACTGGTGCCCAACATGGGTTGGAATATTGAGAGACGAACAGCCAATCAGCTCATTAGTCCAGAAACATGTGCTAACAGAATTACTGACCTTGAAGAGGGCCAGGAACACATGTTATAGTCCTGTATACTCCTATGCACCCTCACCCACACACAGGCCCACACATTAGGTGACACGAATAACTGTCATTATTGATCAATCAACAGCAAAGCACACTCAAAACTTGCCTAAAATCTGTGTTCTCTCTCCCCACCATGAGAAAGATTCACCTCTGCCCCAGCCCTAAACCGCCTCTCACGTCAACGATCTAAGAATCTTCCCTCGGAACACATTACAGTGCAACCCTGTCATTCTGCGAGATTTATCTCATACAGGTATGAGTGGGTCCGCCTTTACTCCCAACTATGTACAGTGTTGTGTTGCTCCAGATGGATGTGACTGCATTGAAAAATATGTACCAGGCTCTGCACCCACAGTTCCTGATCTGAGGGTCTGTTCTTTTTTTTTTTTGGTACCCTCCATTTAGATCAGAAGGAGAAAATACAGGATACAGCCTCTTCAGATCCCACCCCAATTTAACATGCAAGTACCTCAGCCTTCTGAAAGGTCACACCCCATCAGTGGCATCGCCAGGAATCACATTTAGGGCGAGGGCACAGAGGGGACCAAAGAGAAAAGTAGGGGGGCTGCCTATAAAAGGGCAATGTGTGACGTCACAAGCACTCCTGCAGAGAAGCTTTTGTGCACACCAACTACCACAGCCCACTGCACCTCCCCTCCCATCAGAATGTAGGCATGAAACCATGAAGTCACTAATGACCCGTAATTAGCGGTCTTGTGCACTACATTCTGATGGGACGGCTGCAGGATGAAGTTAACTGGTTTTCAGTGATGTGCAGCAGTATTACGGCCGTGTGGGAGCACCATTTTAAAACATTATTTTTAAATGAAATTCTCCAAAAGGGGTACCTTCCTGAGGTTGGCGATCCTTCATTATGCTTAACCTCAAGCACATATTAGTAAGACATATGTATGTCCCTTCAATACTACAATAAAACAGGTCACAAGCCACCACTGCAGGCACTTTCCGGCCCCACTCTCTACATCACTATCACATATCTCACCTGCGGCTCACCAGACCTTTTAGGATGTTTCTATCCTACCTCTGAAATGTAATTTAACACACACTCCTGCTGAAACAAACACTTGCCCCTACTTCTTGTTTTTCCTAACTCTTTCCCCCTAGGCTGTCCTTTTCCCTCTGAACCTAACCCTGACCTCCCTTCCTATTTCTTCTCATAGCAGAGATTCAGGTCTGGAAACCCCAAGAGAGGGCACAAACGTTCGCCAGTACAAGCCTCAGTGAAGGGAGACTTCTACGATAGTAGCTTGTGGGCTACAACTATTGCTTATATTGAATTACTTTACGTCTGGGTGGTCTTTGGACATAATCCACAACATTGAATAAATGCATATGCATATTTCTAACCCGTGTGGTTTAATGGCAAGTTCTTCTGTTCATTTGACTTTTTATTTTAAGTGCAGGGTTCAATGTATACTTTTGTCCACATGATCGACTTTTCATTTGCTGCTAGCTACAGGTTTCGCCAAGGAATGTATCCTGTGTTAAGGAGAATGTTTGCTATCTGGTGAGGTTGCTTCTGAAACACTCATCACTTTAAGAGTTTTAGAAGCACAAACTATGTTCCTGCAAATGTGCAGCAAATGGAAACCATTTAGTAAAAGATACTGATAACCCTGCATGTCTTGCTGGGTTGTCCCTTGCTGTGATGTCACCTCCTGTGACTTTGCTATGGGTAACGTACGCTCATGTATTCCTCAATTCCTTTCCTTTTAGGATTTGCACGCAAATAGAAGGATGCGCGTATGCAAACTGCCCGTTTTGGATTGGCCAACTCTCTAAACGACCCCCTGATGTTTCTCTCGCTAGCCAAGGCTCCCGTGCCAGAGGGAGACTTTACCATGGCAGGGAGTGAATGGTGCAGAGGGTCTCTCAATTAGCTGAGCACAGTACCGAGGGGAAGGAACTCCGCTCATTTCTGCCTTCTGTTAGAACCAGAAAGGCAGTCCCCATTGACCTTGAGAACTGGCTCGACTTCCAGTGTCACGTCAGGTCTGAAGATTCAGTGAATTGAAGAGCAGAGAATGCTGCGGCCGAGCAGACAGTTCTGCAAACTAATCCCAGTACTCCAGGACTTGGTCAGGCGACAGAGCAAGCATGCTTCTCAAGAGGTCGCATTCTTGAACGTTTTAATATACTGTCCCAAGGATCCTGGATACCACACAATAACCAGTAATATTCATTCTTCAGGGGATGTTGCTACAAATCCCAGTACACCATCACCACCGTTAACACCGGACATTGCAAGTCTATGAATCCAATATTACGGAACAAGGGCCACTACACTTGGCTCAAGAGGAGGACAGCTGTCAACCCAACCCACCGACATATTCATCAGGACTAGCTTCCACCGGTCCTGCCCTAACCTTTGGTCCTTTTGCTGTAACCTTCAGAGGCCCTGTTCTCCATGGCTGTGCAGGTGTACCCTTAGTACAACACCCTTCCAATAGCATCTTTATCATTGTTAACTTATGACAGTTGCTTGATTCGCTTGACATAAACACAGCACATACAAATACACTATTTAATAACACCAAGTGAATGATCAAAACAATAGCTATTTCTGTATCTGCTTATATCTGTCATTTCTCTCCAAAACCTTGGAACGGGTTTATCTACATGCAGTTGTAAGCACATCTTGACCTCCACTCTGTCTGCCTTCCATTCAATCAGGCGTCCACCCTTGACATTCTCCTGAATCTGCTCTACTTTATGTCCCTAATTCCCTGCTCTTAGGTCGTCATATTCATTGGTCACCTCTGTTAGTGTTGCACGCTGCTTTTCAGGCCACTATGCCTTCTCCTGGTGCTCTGTTTCCCAATATTTATGATCTCTCCATTGGCTTCTGTATCACAATTGGACTCTTTTTCATGAATTATGTATAGTTTTTAACTACACTGTATTGCTGGTTTCACTCCTGTTCATCTCCCCGCTTTGATTTTCTGATATACCCCTTCACTTCCCTACATTCTCCATTTCAGTTTCTCTTGACTAGTACTCGCTCTCTTGCTTCTGTTCTGTTGCTTTGTCCTACTTGCACCTACTTTGCAATGGAACTATCTACCCCTTCAAGTGTGGGCTGCCTCTTCCTTTGATATTTTCTGTTCTCTAATTTAAGGAAAATGAATTGGTTTCTTATCGTGCTTAGAAACACTTGTGTACAGGCGCGTTATGAATGCCACATCATATCATACGCCACTTCATGCCTGACTCCAGCCTCTAAGTGCAGGACCCTGTACTGCTCAACGTAGAAACATAAACATATTGGGCCTCATTACGACCCAGGCGGTACGTTACCGCCTGGGCCGTGACTTGACCACCATGGCGTAAACTACGTTTACGCCATGGTGGTTGGCGGACTTACCGCCCCATTCCGACCTTGGCGGGGCGGTAAGTCCCCAATCCCCATTTACCATTCCCATTTTTGCCCCATAGGGCATAATGGGAGTGGGGAAGGCGTTAATTACGCCACCGTAAATTACGGTGGCGTAATTAACTCCATGGTCCCTTAGCGCCATGGATTTTAACACCTGCTAAAAGCAGGTGTTAAATCCGCCATGGCGCTAAGGGACCTCGTACTCAGGCGGTAAGGGTCGGCGCTGTTTACGGCGCCGTAAACCCCTTACCGCCTGAGTTGTAATGAGGCCCATAGAGCCTAATTCACAGAAGCATTTTATAATGGCAAAACCCCATAGGAGAACGGTCTGTGAATTAGGCCCATAGTTGCTAGATGATTACCAGTGCGGAAGCCATATTGAAATCCACTAAGCCTTAGATAAATTGATTACTCTTACCCCTATGCCCTTATCTGTATGCAGCTGTTGAAATAATCAGAGACTGTACTTGGGTGCGAGAGGGGTTGATGGGTTATGTGTGACACCATTCAATGATACATATGTCCCGTGACAACAGGCTGGATATGGAGAAGCTAGCAAGAAAGAAAGCAAGATGGCGGCGGGCTCAGGCGCTGCGGGAGGGAGGGAGAACGCATGACGTAGGTTCAGGATCCCTTACTGTTTCTTTTCTGCCGTGATCCTTTATGTTCCTCATCCGACGAACCAGGGTGAGGTAGAAGCCAGTGCCAAAGCAGTTCTTTAGGAACACGGGAGAGCCGGAGCAGTACAGTTTCCCTTGCGATATTATTGCGATTCGATCTCCAAGGAGGTCCGCTTCGTCCATGTGATGTGTGGAAAGGATGATGGTTCGGCCTGGGGATGGAACAAAAGGAAGGCGTCATGGGCAACATGCCACCACTGGAGCAAGGCACACTGTTCTTATGTGATAAGAATGTAAACGTTATGTGATATGTACGAGGAAAAAGAGAAACTTAATGAAATGACTAGGAAAAGAGGAATCAATGTCAAATTTACAAAATGTTTACTTGTGAGAATTTACTGAACACATTAGGTGAAATTTACTAACAAACAATTTCAATCATTTTGGCAATTAACTTTAATTAGTTTACTTTTACAACTCCTCGTATTGTTTGTTATTTGGCTTTTTCGACAAATAAGAGCCTTACGTTCTCTGGTTTACAGAAAACCGTTCTGTGGAGGAACTTTGTCGTGCTTGTACTGCATTACACTTTATCTGCAAACATCTTAACCCATGTCTCTTCATACTCTCGCTGTCTCAGACCTTGAAGTGCGCCGGGTCCTCCAGAACGTGACAGGTCCCTGCCATGCCTGTAGTTCTAACCCGGATGGGCACTGGGCACCCATCTCTTTGCTTCAGTCCAGATCCCAAGCCTGCTCTTGTTGGCTGCTGTCCTCTAGTGCCCCCCTCAACACTGTGGTCGGATGAGTAATCAGACTCACAGTGAGCGGCCACCTCCATGGAGGTGCACCTATGCCAGCCACACAACACCTACCGAAATTGCTTAGCTGGGCGTCAGTTCCCAGGGTAACAACCAAGCATCGATCAAAAGCATTGATTTCATTTTTGCTATTAGGTTTCTATGAAAACCATTTGACATGTCCAGTCTGTTAGCACTGGAATTTATTTTTCTTCTTCCTGTTTTTTCTACAATGTGTTGAACATTTTGGGGTTTTCTCCATGGCTTTTGCACTCATATATCTGCTGTATAATGGACTGGCAGATATCAGCACACAATGTCCAAACCAAGCACAAAGTACAAGAATAATTTGTCCAACAAAAACAAAAATACCTAAAAGATATGGGGCATCTGTTCTTCTCACTACACAAGGACATTAATGTCAACAATGTCTCCCCATGTACACTCGCTTCTTACTCTTTCATTTTCCGCTGTCTCGTTGAAACGCGTACGCCGCCTGCAAATAGGATTTGCATCTGGGGATTTCTATGGAATCCGCCTGGTCTTGACCAGGTGCAAAACCGAGATGGATTCCAAAGGAATCCATATGTTGTGTGCCTGAAGGAACATCTCATGCAGACGTACAATGAGATGCACTGATGAAATGATGGAGGACTGAGCGGCAGAGATCTTATCTCTGTTCAATGCCGCTCCTCCATCTTGTCACAGGTCCAAAATGGGGCGGCTTTTAATGGAGGTAAGAAAAGCATTATGCCTCGCTTTGACTCTTCCAGTTTAAAACGTGGACCTGCGCACCGCCCATCCACAACAAAAACCCTTACTATGCAGGGAAGAGGAAACAGAACAGAAGCAGGTTTAGGCTAGAGGGAACGAAAGGCAAACACATGATGTGTGACGTGTGTGCTGAAAACCACTTTAAAATGTTTGCTTAGGTGAGAGGGGCAGAAAGGGCAGACATTGGTGTTGATTAAAAATATGATCATATTTGATGAAAGTGCATCAGTCTCGCAAGGTAATGACTTTATTTGACTGGTGTGGTCTGATAGCAAATTCCCCGTTGTCAAGCCCTGCATATATAGTCCCATTTCCCAAATTGTTAATATGAAATGATGAGGTTTATTGTAAACTTTAGATATTTTCAAAGAGCATTAGACGAGAACATTGTGTCCTGGTTGTCTACAGGTATGGAGATCTTTGTGTATCGCGACACCATAAGCAGTAGCGGAACGGCATTGGGCAACTCTGTGTCATTATGCGTTATGGCCCCATCTTCATGCAGCGCATTACCATGGCGATATTTCAGCAGAAGATCCCAAATTGACCGTCTCGAATATGGGTCTACCCCCGACGTCGGCTCATCCAACACCACAACCTTTGCATCACCGACAAAGGCCAAGGCAACAGACAACTTCCTCTGCATTCCACCTAAACAAGAGAAGCAGAGGAATACACCATAAACTTTTATGGAGAAAACTGGAGTAGAAGAGTCTAGAGAAAGGTTTTATGCCCAACCAGGAGAAAAAAAACACACATTGTTATTTACAACCAGCGCTGATAATTAGGATCCAATCAGATTATGAAAGTCATAAAAAGTGAAAGAAAAGCATACTTTCTGCTGATTTTAAAAAATCATGAAACTGTTGTGGTAAAACTGCAGACAGTGCTTCAAGATGAAAAGCAGATCGGCAGGAGAATGACCTTAAAAGGGACCATTTGGTAAATGGGGAGTGTTGTAAATAGGAGTAGAAATGCTCACTGTTCACACACATGCGGGCTGTGGAGTCTCTGATGCACAAATCTACAGATGTATAGTTCCAGTTACTCTCAGCTATGGTACAGAACAGGAGTCACGCAGTGCAGCCACCGGCCATCCTCACATCAACAGCTCAGGCCCCCAACTGACACACATGGCACATTCAGACACAAAACTCACCCAACATTCTCCTGAGCTGCCAATCATCACACTGACCAACATTCTACCAGCATACATCAAGGGCCAGCAGGACAGGACAGGGCTGGACATACATTACAACATGGGGCAGTAGTACATCTGTGATCACCTGAGAGATGCTGAGCCTCTTCGTCTCTTTTCTGGGGGATCCCGACGTCTTCCAACATGGCTTCCATCTCCTTCTCGGCCTGCTCCTTGGATTTACCCTTTAGCTGGGCATAGAACAGGATGTGCTCTGCCACTGTAAGGCTAAACAATGTCCAGAGTAAGAGGACAAGAGCACATGTAAAGCAGCTCACCATGCAAACAGAAAAGGAGTGTGTACTCCTGTGTACTTATGTGCAGAGTGGGAAGGATACCCTTAACACTGGAAGGGGATTCACTGGGTTTGTGCTATGGAGAACAACCAGTAGCCGCGGTCCCTATTGGCTTTCTTACTGCCTTTAGCTTCGCACTTCCTTTGTCTAAACTTCTAGAGTGCAGTCTCTAGGTTTACCCTCTCTTGCGCCCTCAAGGTCTGCGAGGGGAGATGGCACTATGAGGATCTGTATAAGGAAGTGGCAGAGGTATGGTTGCTTTGGAACAAATAACTGGTGAATGTGTGGGGTTTTGGTTGTTTTGTACTGCAGAGATAATGTCCCTTTAACTACGAGTTCTCACTTCAATTCAAAGTTTTTTTTCTTCAGATAACTAGAACGATAACATCCCTTTCATGAAGGTTTTCCCCTAATCTTTGTAGATTTTTAATGATATGTGCTAATATACCCACAGGCCATGCACCTGACACTTCCTTGGCACCCAATGCCAATGTGCTGGCTGTACATGGCCCTTTCGTCCAGGAATGTATTTTGTCCATAGGGGGCCTGTGGCCATGCCCATGCAGCCCCAAGCCATCCGCTGGGCATGGCTTACAAAGCTTTTGGTCTTGTATAATTCTTTCTTGCTAAATGGCCTCAAAACAGAGGTACACATCGTATACCCTTTTTTCGAGGACCATAACGGAAGAAATCTCGCCATCTGGTGGCTATCCACTGAGGGGAAACCCAGTAAATGAAATTAACGGGGTCTCTGAATGTTGTGCTAGCTCTCTGACTATCCCCCTATAACTGTGCTGCAAAGTTGAGATTGCCGTGCAGGGCCGGCCTTAGGGCAGGGCCACCCGAGCGACCGCCCAGGGCACCCTGCCATTAGCCCCACACGACGCCAGCTTGGGGGAGTCTTTCAAGGGCTACCCTGAGCTGGCGTGGTGGGAGAAGGCACAGCAAGTGCCCTATCGAAATTAAATGCGCTCCACTCTCTTGATCGGAGCACATTTAATAACAAAAGGGCACCTGCTCTGCCAATAGAAAAATGTGGCGCTCCTCCCTTTCCCCTCCCGCATGACATGGGGCACGCAGTGGGAGGGGGAGCCACATGTTGGTTTTGCTGCCCGGGGCGCCGAGGCTTCCAAGGCCGGCCCTGCGCCGTTGGTTCCGCGGCGTGCAGGGATTATGTCCTGAGCAGGGCTGGGACATAGTCCACATGGGAATAAACACTGTCCACAGTGGAAACTCAAGTGTCTTGAGCTGAGGTTCTTTTCTGTTTTTTTCTGATGGTGTATTTGCTTTGTTCCCACCACGTACAGCAATGGCTTGTGTTCCTGTCAGTACGCTCCAGTGTTGAGTGGCGACAGTATTGTCATGTATATGTTATTTTTCTGTTTTAGCAGTGATTCATTACTGGGAGTAAAAGTGGTTTAAAAAACATTTTTGTAGCATACAATTGTTGCATCAGGTCGCAAACGTTCTTATGACAGTCCTTTCGTATTGAGTCCTTTGCTTGTGCGGCAGCACTGCGATGTGACCATCTTTATTAAGTATCAATAAGGGTTCCCACTATTTAGGTATGTCTTGTGTTCACAATGCCAGCTGTGAGACTGCTTTTTAGAGCAGAGGGCTGATTCATTTGACTCGTATGCCCTCTGCGTGAGCCCTGAGGGGTGTGTTGTGTGCTTTCCTTTGCTGTCTCAATTCTTGAAGGGTCCATAAAGGCATAGACCGGGTAGGGCCTGAGCGGGCAAGGCCCACCCAAAATCTGTAAATGCCCTCTCAGCAGCACTGTGTGGACATTTACAGATGTTAATGTCACTGCGGTGGGCCCAACTACATTAGGTTCAGGCCCCACTTGTTAGACATCTGCTACACTTCAGAGCCATGATGAGCAGGATGAAATACAGAGCTATCTGCTACACTTCAGAGCCATGATGAGCAGGATCAAATGCAGAGCTATCTGCTACACTTCAGAGCCATGATGAGCAGGATGAAATGCAGAGCTATCTGCTACACTTCTGAGCCATGATGAGCAGGATGAAATGCAGAGCTATCTGCTACACTTCAGAGCCATGATAAGCAGGATGAAATGCAGAGCTATCTGCTACACTTCAGAGCCATGATGAGCAGGATGAAATGCAGAGCTATCTGCTACAATTCAGAGCCATGATAAGCAGGATGAAATGCAGAGCTATCTGCTACACTTCAGAGCCATGATGAGCAGGATGAAATGCAGACGATGAACGAGTCGCGGCTCTGCCATTGCTTTTCTTCTGTTCTCAGGGGTGCCTTTCTCAGGCATGAATTTTTGGGCATTCGTCACTGCAATGGGTCATTACCAACTGAAAGACCCCCGTGTAGCTCCAATTAACTACCAAACCTGTATCTGCTTTCAGGACAAAGGGGGTCATTACGAGGTTGGAGGTAACCATGCCGCAATTTGCGGCATGGTTACCTCGTTACCGGGTACCGGGTACCGGGTTCCTCGAATGAGGAATTACCGGGCCATTCCAACCTGGGAGGACCCCGTAATTCCTCATATGAGGAACCCGGACCCGGTGCATCCCCATTCGAATTCGAGCCCCCATAGGGCTCAATGGGAATGGGGAGGGAGCTAACAACAGGCCCGTTAATAACGGGCCCATTAGTAACGGGCCCGTTGTTATCTCCCTGGTCTCCTAGCGGGACCTGCTAAAGGCACCTGGTTTTACCAGGCGCCCTTTGCGGGTCCCGCGAGCAGACTTGTAATAGGGCGCTAAGGGGTTAACAGCGCCAGCACCATTACCAGCGCCGTTAACCCCTTACCGCCCAGCTCGTAATGACCCCCAAAGTGTGTAAAACAAAGCTCCCTTTTAGAGATCATTTTATAGCCATGGTATCTACTACCTTGACATTCAGAAAAGGGTTTGCTTTCATGTGGATATCAAAGGTGCTTCCGTCATGCATTACAGAAGCTGGAAGTCTGTGGCAAACAATCTCTATACCTGGTGACCTGTTTACACAATTTATTTTAGAATGGGGATCACGTTTATTTTGACGTAGCACAAAAGGCAGGTGTGAAATGTACACATCCGTTTTCACAAATGCTTTTTACACCATGTCATGTTTTCATTCATTTGTACGGCAGAGAAGGGTCACATAACGAAATTGCCATTTTCACCACTCCCATCCTCTCTGTCACACAAAGGCACAAGCATTAACATCAGCATGACATTTTCATGCTGGTGCTAATGATTTGGGTTCCAATCATTGGGTTCCTGCCTGATTTTTTATACGGCTATTAGCAACCAGATTTCAAAGCAACCGATTGCAAAAACCGCCTGCTATGCATAAATAGCAAGTGCCATTTACTCGATTTGCACCACAAAGTGAGAAAAAAAAGGCAAGCAGGCGTTTATGCCTCCATTTACACATTTTTTGCACTTCATGGTACCAATGACTAAAATTGCATGCAGGGGACCTGTTTGCAGATGAGCGCTGGACCGAGTTGCAGTAACGCTATTTGCGTTGGCGGTATCCCAGTGGATTTAAGGCCGGTATACTGACAAGCTTCTCATTTGGCCATTTATCTTATGTGGTTTTGCTAACTAAATACAATTATCGTATATATATGTAAAGTAACACGAGTGCGTGGTAGTACCGATAATACGGTAGAACTCTCATTAGTGTCAAACCCTCTGTAACAATTGTAACCGCAAGCAACTACTACTGAAGTAATCACCTTTGCAAAGCATTAAAACGAATTCCTATGTGTGTTAGTTAGTGAATTAAGCATGTATCTACCTTCTTTGTGTAAATAAGAATACATTTATATTTTTAATATAACATTTACTGTGTAAGGGTTTCTTTGGACTATTGTATTTACTGGGTTCAGTGTTCTTACCTACAGTTCACATCTTCCTCCTGTCATAAGCCTGGCTGCTCTGCCACTCTACCAAGATCCTTTGGGTAATATAGACTTATACTAAGAGTTAGGGACCTGTATACCAAGGGATAGTTTTATAGAGTCTTACCTCAGGTGGACTTTAGGAAATCTCCCCTAATGCAGAGCAAGGATGTAGATTGGGAAAGGTAAGGCGGATTGTAGTGTATAAGACGTAGCTATTTTGTGATTTGTCGAGAGCCATGGTAAAGCTGCGCTCCAGATTGCTAATGTAAATAGCGTGCTGGACTGTGGTGTCTGACAGAGTGGTGTTTAATGAGTGTGGAGAGTTATGCCGCTGCATCTGTGGTGGGTTAGTGTAGTGTTTAGGGAAAGTTAGTGTAGGCATTTCTCTTCAGTTGGTGAACATTCAACTGTGTTACGTATGCTGCTTTGCTGCTGGATTTGTGTTTTAAGATATTTTGTCAAAACAAAAGGTGATGGCTGGAAGGTTCTGAATAAATCATAACCACGGGCACAGCTCTGGGCGACCCTCCAGACCATCGCTTTTCAGCCTGCAAAGCCATTACAGAAGAAGAAAACCCATATGCAAATCAGGATTGGTCGTACCCGATGACACAGATTGGTTTCCTGGGACCTCCCCTCTGGCTGCCCACTGAAGCCTCAAAGGCAATGCAGCTGCAGCGGCACTCAGTCTTACATGGAATTATGGTGCGATGGGCTGGAAATGCACCACGAGCCACCAAATGACAAATCCAACCAAGAACCCCAACCACAGCCACTGCCATGCCATGCTGGCAGTAATCATCACAATGTGCATTTTGTCTTTAAATCCTGTCATGTTTTTGCGCAAAGCCACTGGTCCAATGGCTGTAAAATTGCACCATTGGTTGACAATTTGAAACTAGTTTCCAAAAGAATTCCTTTGCCACAACGAGAATGGGCCACCGTGCAAGTAAATTTGCCCCGGCCACACGAAGTCTCTGGAAGTAGCTCCTCCCCTACCATTTGATGCATTAAGCGCCCCCGACACCCAAGGTGTTGGTCTATTTGTGGCCCAGCTCTGCTAAGTGACCAAATTCATTCTTTCATTTATTCAAACTAGCACTGTCTAGCTTTCCTGAGGCTGGGGTGGGGTGGAGGGTGCTGGCTGCCTTCCTGGTCGTATCACCACTTAGATAGCATCAGAACGTCCCTTCTCTGGGAGGCAGGCTACTCATTAACTTGTCTCAGTTACAGCAGTTCAATGGACTGTTATTGTGCAAAGGGCGCTGCGGTCTGTGGCACAGGTGGAAATCAACAAAGGTCCAAGGTACTGTTGAGATCATTTCCAGAGGGCCAGCTCATGAAACCCTTTCTACAAAATGCTCACGTGGCCCACCGTGTTCTCAAGTCTACTTATGAAGCCGACTACAGACTGTCGGAACAAGCCCCGGGCATTCTCCTGTTAATGCAAAAAACAAACTGCATACAATAATACAAAATACAAAACCAACAGCTGTCATAAGACCCACATAAAAACAAACTCTTAATGGCATTAGGAAAGGTTTACAAATTGCAAATGGTTAGGAAGAGCAACTTGATTGCCAAGAAATCCAGCATAACCTGCACCCACCGGCCCGCAGTGTGCATGCCCCGGACCTGCAGTGCAAGGGCGGAGTCCCATCCAGACCGTAGTTTGGGGAGGTAACCATTGCACAAGATTTTTTGTCTAATTTATATAACGAATAAGCCTCTAAGCACTGAATAATTGGTATCACTATTATTCCCCCTCGCACTTTTACCCCTTCCGCCTTCCCCTGCATTTGCGCGATCTCAATGTCATCTGGCCTAGTAAGATCGTTGTCTCTGTCTTCCCTCGCTCCCCCCTCCCTTGCCTCGTCGCGCCTTGAAGCACTTGTGTATAGGCGCGTTATAAATGCCATATCATATTATATCATATCATATAATTATCCACTTTCTCGTCAGCGCTGAGTCAGACATTTGCTGCAGTGCTTTAAGTGGGGTGGTCAATTTAGGGGGGTCTCTTGTTAGGGAGCATAGCCTAAGTATGAGTGTTTCGGCCATGCCCCCAACAAGAGCCCCTCCCAGTCCTTGCATTCAAGGAGCCGTGGTTAAAGAATTGGCTGCAGGGGTCGCTGACCCTCCCAGGCAACCCTTTAACCACACAGCTCCTTGAATGCAATGGGCTGCCTGCTGAGTGATGTCTCTTTATTCCAAAACAGTAGGAGGGCTGGTTGGACAGCCACTCCTTTTGTTTCTGAGTAAAGAGCAAGCATGCAGTAGAAGCCCTGTAACCAAGCATGTTTAATGGGCTTCCTGCTGCATGTTAGCTCTTTAATCAGAAACAAAAGGAGGGGCTGGCTAACCCAGCCCTCCTCCTGTTTCTCAATAAAGAGACATCACAAAGCAGGTTTAGCCGAAGCGCTGCTCAGTTGCACAGTTGTCTGTAGGTGACTGCATTTCGGATTAGAAAAAAGCAAAGACGGTGCCTTTTCTTTTTTCTAATCCGAAATGCTGACACCTGTAGGCAGCTGTGTAACCGCACAGCACTCAGCTAACGAGCTGCTTGAGAGGTTGGCATGGCTGGGGCTAGTCAGTGTGAGTGCCGGCAGGGCCCCGGCTTGGGAGCCCATCTCGGAAACAGACAGGTCTAGCCCTGGCCCACTTAAAGCCCTGGTTCGATGGCATCTCCAGGGCGAGTGTACTGCCCCTGAATTATCCACCGAGCCAGCTCAAACTTGCATATAAAATGCAAGACCAGTACGCCACTCCTGTGGGAACAAAGCTGCAATTTCCAGATTCTGGGTGCCTTTATTTTAACAAAACGAAAGGTGATGGCTGGAAGGTTTTGAATAAATCATAACCACGGGCAAAGCTCTGGGCAACCCTCCAGACCATCGTTTTTCAGTCTGCCAAGCCATTACAGAAGGGGAAAAACCATATGCAAATCAGGCATGGTCCTACCCCAAAAGGGGCAGTCCAGCCCGAACTGCTAGGTCACATCCCTTCTGCACGAGACCACAAGCATCCCCAGACATGTTTCAGCCTTGTTGGGCGTCATCAGTGAGGAGTAGCTTGGGTCTCTAGGCCCGGCAGACTCGGGACCCACGTCTGGGCATACCCGTCCCACTCGGGGTGACTTTAGCAAAACGAAAGGTGATGGCTGGAAGGTTTTGAATAAATCATAACCACGGGCAAAGCTCTGGGCAACCCTCCAGACCATCGTTTTTCAGTCTGCCAAGCCATTACAGAAGGGGAAAAACCATATGCAAATCAGGCATGGTCCTACCCCAAAAGGGGCAGTCCAGCCCGAACTGCTAGGTCACATCCCTTCTGCACGAGACCACAAGCATCCCCAGACATGTTTCAGCCTTGTTGGGCGTCATCAGTGAGGAGTAGCTTGGGTCTCTAGGCCCGGCAGACTCGGGACCCACGTCTGGGCATACCCGTCCCACTCGGGGTGACTTTAGCAAAACGAAAGGTGATGGCTGGAAGGTTTTGAATAAATCATAACCACGGGCAAAGCTCTGGGCAACCCTCCAGACCATCGTTTTTCAGTCTGCCAAGCCATTACAGAAGGGGAAAAACCATATGCAAATCAGGCATGGTCCTACCCCAAAAGGGGCAGTCCAGCCCGAACTGCTAGGTCACATCCCTTCTGCACGAGACGGGGATGCTTGTGGTCTCGTGCAAAAGGGATGTGACCTAGCAGTTCGGGCTGGACTACCCCTTTGGGGGTGGGACCAAGCCTGATTTGCATATGGTTTTTCCCCTTTTGTAATGGCTTGGCAGGCGAAGAACGATGGTCTGGAGGGTTGCCCAGAGCAATGCCAGAGGTCAAGATTTATTCTAAACCTTCCAGCCATCAACTCTTTTGTTTTGCTATTGTCATCCCAAGTGGGAAGGGTATGCCCAGACGTGGGTCCCTTGCCTGCTGGGCCTAGAGACCCAAGCTACTCCTCACTGATGAAGCCCAACAAGGCCGAAACATGTCTGGGGATGCTTGTGGTCTCGTGCAAAAGGGATGTGACCTAGCAGTTCGGGCTGGACTACCCCTTTGGGGGTGGGACCAAGCCTGATTTGCATATGGTTTTTCCCCTTTTGTAATGGCTTGGCAGGCGAAGAACGATGGTCTGGAGGGTTGCCCAGAGCAATGCCAGAGGTCAAGATTTATTCTAAACCTTCCAGCCATCAACTCTTTTGTTTTGCTATTGTCATCCCAAGTGGGAAGGGTATGCCCAGACGTGGGTCCCTTGCCTGCTGGGCCTAGAGACCCAAGCTACTCCTCACTGATGAAGCCCAACAAGGCCGAAACATGTCTGGGGATGCTTGTGGTCTCGTGCAAAAGGGATGTGACCTAGCAGTTCGGGCTGGACTACCCCTTTGGGGGTGGGACCAAGCCTGATTTGCATATGGTTTTTCCCCTTTTGTAATGGCTTGGCAGGCGAAGAACGATGGTCTGGAGGGTTGCCCAGAGCAATGCCAGAGGTCAAGATTTATTCTAAACCTTCCAGCCATCAACTCTTTTGTTTTGCTATTGTCATCCCAAGTGGGAAGGGTATGCCCAGACGTGGGTCCCTTGCCTGCTGGGCCTAGAGACCCAAGCTACTCCTCACTGATGAAGCCCAACAAGGCCGAAACATGTCTGGGGATGCTTGTGGTCTCGTGCAAAAGGGATGTGACCTAGCAGTTCGGGCTGGACTACCCCTTTGGGGGTGGGACCAAGCCTGATTTGCATATGGTTTTTCCCCTTTTGTAATGGCTTGGCAGGCGAAGAACGATGGTCTGGAGGGTTGCCCAGAGCAATGCCAGAGGTCAAGATTTATTCTAAACCTTCCAGCCATCAACTCTTTTGTTTTGCTATTGCCTTTATTTTAAGACATTAGTTACAAATCTTCTGTTTGCTGTGGGAACATGTTGCATAACGGAAATTTTGACGACATGTCCCAGAGGGAGTCTGAGACCATGGGGCGTTTTTCCATATCTTCTTCCAGCACAGAGAAAAGATCAAACAGCAAGGAAAACAATGACCACCAAACTATTTCAGTGAGGACTCCAATCGCTCCAGTTTCTGGGGGTTTGAGGTCCTGCAAACTTTGGGGGTGAGGAGGTTTCAGAAATGTGCCCGCGGTCGCCAAGCAAGGCTGGAGAGGTGTTTTATTTATTAGCATTTTTTTTTAAAGCGCTCACACAGCCTGGGGGCATCGAGGCGCTGTTACAGGAATATGTCTTAGTTGAGTATTTAAAACGCGCTTAATACATAGAGGTTTCTAAGCGCGGTCCCGGGGATCAAACGTGTGTTGCTTCGTGAGGTCTTGTTTCCAAAGTGAGCACGTTGTCGCTGAGCTATCCTCCCGGGACTAGCAAGATGCCTCCCTCCACCATAGTGGAGACTGCCCCTGTGTGTTAGCAGTGCACGGTATAAATCAACATAACATAACATATGGCCCTACAACATGCAGTGGGGGCATGGTAAACCTTTTTGTTCTGTTTTCAGTGCTCATGCCCCGGAAATACAAAAACACGTTGTTTCAATTTGTCTCGGTTTCTTTAGGTGAGTAGAGAAGTCATAGGGAGGGAGGGATTTGGGGCATAGGGGTACTTGGGATATGGTTTGTCTAGGTTTATCTCCCGAGCATCCCTTACTACTCACTGACGTCATTGGCTTTTCAGCTGAACATTCATTTAATGCCATTTTACTTTAGAACACAGTTAGGGCTATAACAGGGAACTCACTAGGAACAAAAACCTTGATCATTTGGTTTTATAATTTGGTTATGTAACCTTCCATGAGGATATAGGCTGTGAGGATGCAGAAATAAAATGCATAAACCATGCGCTTTCCTCCAGAAGAAGGCTTCAGCGCACACTTACTGGTGGAAGAGCACGTTGTGCTGTGGGCACATGCCCAAACTCTGCCGAATAGTGTCCATGTGGGTTTGGATGTCTCTGCCGCGGATAAATACAGTGCCGGCTGTGGGCGGATACAAGCCCGTCATGATGGACCTAGCCAAAAAAAAAAACGTTAAGGGAGAAGAGAATTGCAATTATTTATAATCCATAAATGTTTCACTAAAATTAGCATTTTCCCTGCCGACCACTAGATGGCAGACTTGCGCTTCCAAAGAATAAACACAAAACACTAACTACTCCAGAATTGTACATTAAATCACCTGTGCTAATAAAGAAGGGGAGCTGGGTAGATGGGCATTCATTTTGCCTGTAAAATAGCTACTAAGGTGAGTAACCATATTTTCAAAGCAAAAACAGGGGTACAATTGCACTATAATAAACACAGAAGAGACCAACAGAGGCCAGCCTTTAATATGGTGGACTAGAGTGATTTATGGCCACGCAATGGTGAGTATATCCGTTTTTTATTCTCATGTCACCGGGATTTGGGGTACCTTTAGCTTCCTGTGGGCCATTGGCATTATTTTGGAATTCGTTTGAATGGTTAAACTCTTCAGAGGGATATGTGGCTTTTTTTGCAGGGTTTTAGAGTAAACTAATGTCGATGAACTTGGATGGGAGCCCGACATGGGCGCGGGGTGTACCTTTATCACGTTTAAGCCTTCTTTTCCTGCATCCCTTCACTCATTTGTATTCTCCTTTTCTTCCTCAGGGAATCATCCCATTTTCTTCCATCTCATCCCTTCTTTGCCCACAAGGTGGCAGCAATACGATGTGCATGTTTTTACACTGCGCCTACTTCACTGCAGGACTTGCAGGCACCTTTAAACTGACCTGCGTGCGCAGTTGATCAGACAAGGGTTTGTTAACTTTGTTTGTGGAGCTGGCGTTAAAGCGTTGTCTGGAAAGAGGATATTTGACTATTTTTCAGAGGCTTGCTAGGGCATGGGAACCTGTCGTGAAAATCTGGGAGTCCTCGTCACCCTAACAATAATTCAGTTCCACTCCCGTGTTACTCGTCCAGTGACCCGGCTTCTATGTGTTTTACCGAAGAATTTTCACCGCAGTATTTTATTACTGCACTTTTTTTACTTTTATTTTGCCTTGAATACGAAGTTTCTCTCACCGCTCCCCCTACTATCGCTCCATCCTACATTGTCTAAGCCAAACACCCCCTGGCATTATGTGGCAGCCATTTGGTATAAAATGGCGATGACAATTCGGCAGTGGAATTTCATCCGTAAGAAGACTATCCCCGAAGCAGCGACTCCCTCCAACACAGTGCAGAACTGCCAAGTTTCCCCCGTCCCGTGTGACACCATCAGCAAGCGTTGGCTTTTTGTATCCCCCCCAACAACTCCGCGACTTTCTCTCCCCAACCAATAGACAATTTTCCTGAACGAAGACCACTCCCAACGTTTCTCCCACAGACACCACTTCGTCCCTTTAACCAACACAGTGACTACCTCGCCAATGGAACGACCCCCAGCCCAACACAATGATCGTCTCACACAGCACACACTTATTTAGGCTTGGGGGAAGAGGTCCTTATGGACGCGATGTGTATGCGTTTGTCTTAAATTATTTGGTTTTATGTGTTTTGTTTGAGATGCTTCCCCTTGGGCATGGACTTTGGTGAAATTCGATGTCGCCCCCCCACGACACCCGCGGTCCCCTTAGTCAGACAACCCCAGCTGTTGGGTCTCAGTGAATCCTTCATACAAGAAGCCCGAAAGGCAAGTGCCCTTGTGATCTTGCACCATCTTACTATGCTAGGTAGGGTGACCAGATTTCAAAAGTAAAAAACCGAGACAGGGCAACTAACATAAACGTAGGACTAACCATTGAGAGTGGCTCTCAAGGCTCTACACCTCAGTGGCTTTCGAAGGAGAAGGGGGTTTAAGTGTTACTATTCAAATAGACACATATAATGAATTTATCACAAACTAACACTATCATAAGTTGTAAAATGCAGCATTTCTTCTGTGTGAGATTGTGCGTTTCTGCCTGTCAGCTATGGAGACCTACTACAAAATACCGGGACCACTGCAGTTTCCAATGGGAACATATCTTGCGAAAGGGGGACAGAGCACCAAATCCCGGGACAGTCCCTGCAAAACCAAGACGTCAGGTCACCCTACACTATGCGCCCCGCAGGGCAACTGTGCATGAGCTGAGATTTTGCCTTATCTGCAAGGATTGGATGGGAGGAAGTCAGGCCATAATGATAGGCCAATCCCCGTACTCGCTGAGCTCGGTATCACCCAGCGACTCCGCCACCTGGAGGATCCTGCAGGCCAATAGGTTGCCTAAGAGGTCATGAACTCTTCTGGGGTGGGAGGGGCCTTAGTGCCCCTGATGGTGGTTCTTCTCCATTGGCCGCCGATACTGCTGTAGACTTGTGCTAGCTTGATCTATCTGAGAAAGATAGGCTGGAAGCAAATGGCCTGTTCACCAAAGATCAGAACCATTTATTATTTTTCATTGTAAGTGACTGAGAGCAGGTCATCTTATCTCTCTGCCACTTCCAAAGGGACAGTAAGTGAAAGAGATCCTCTGTTGGGTTGTGTGGATGAAGAGCGGCCTACAAAGGGGGGTAATTACCCACGCGACTTAAAAGATGGTTTATCTAAATTTGTTTTGGTCAATTGCCTTGGAAATCCTGGCCTCTGTTAGTACTATGACATTTCTCCTATGGTGTAAGTGTATATCACACTTTACACCATGCCAGCTTAAACCTTTCCCACCTCGAGCATACTTTCACATGTACCATAGTCAAATGCTTGAGCCACTTTTGTATTTTGTAGCCTACTGAACAATTGTTCTATCAATTGTGCTATCAAAGTTGACTGTGCCCTTCACAACTAGTTCCCAAAACCTACCATGCCACTAAAGCCTCAAATACTTATCCGTGCAGGGTCCCAACTGTGGGACGTCACCTGAAAATCTGTACACATGAGCAAGAATCACCTGACCTTCCGCAAAGCCCTGAATCCCAGCCTCCTCCCATAATCTCGACCTGGATCCAGGATTGCACATTTCGGGTGCTACTGCACCTGGAGGCGGTTCAGTTCATGGTGTCCACAATGGAAATACCAATTCAATTTCATTACAACCATGAATGAGTTTCATTTTGAGACTTTTCATGGTGGCAGTTATGCCATTTGATTTGGCAATTTCTTGCACGTGAATCGCGAATATTCAGATGCCATTTTCTTAAACTCAGGCCTTAACACTCCCCCGCCCCACCAAGGCGGTTAACTACCAAGAAATGCACCCCCAGGAGATTGCTTTTGTCCCAAATATTCGACACTTCTTTGATGGGAGGGCAGGGAAGCTAGTCACGGAGAGGCTAAGACTGCCACCTTAAAGCAACACAAGATACCCCTTGGCGTAGCGTGGATCAGCCCGCGGGGCTGGAAATGTTGGCATGTCAGGGCTTGCTTCTTTGCAAGCTGCGGGCAGGATACATGCAGGCGCTTCTCTTTTGCGCCAACCTCTACCCAGTCCCTGTAAGCAGCAGGTGCAGCACTGTCTTGCTGTTCCACCGGGTGGCTCAGAGCCCGCACCCTCATATATAATGGTATTGGCATCGCCCATTACATAGCCATACTCTCACCGCCCTTCCCACGCCTCACTTTAGTGTCAGCAAGCTAGTCACCCCTCAGCATTCTAAGGGGTTTTCACCCTACTCTGGAGTTTGCTTATCTCACAGTGGAAATATCGCAAAAATGTGTTGTTGACGGTCTCTCGCCATGGGTTCGTGAGGGCAAAGCATTCTGGGGAGACGTGTGTGGAATGTTCACAGTTCTCCCTCTTCCTTTCTAGATTTTAACAAGCTGGTTTCGCTTTAGCTATAAGCTTATGTTTCAAATATGAAAAACAGAAGTTAAAAAAGTCATCAAGAGGAGGCTGAGTTTGTGTCTCTGTTACAAATCTAACCAAAAAATCAACAAAAAAGAAAAGCAAATAATCATCAGTAAAGTTAAAAGTGATATATGCTTATTAAGAGTTTCCTTGAGTAGCAGTGGGTGTCCTTGCTCCTACTTTAAAGGTCGGCTCAGCTGTGTAAAGGTTAGGCAAAAAAAGAAATGCACGCAGTGTGCACTGCTCAACCCGGACCTATTAACCAAATCTTTTCCTGGGCCTATTTTTTAAGTCAGTCTGCCACAGGGCATTATGGCGGGTTCATCTCTTCCTAGGAAATGTGGTGGGGTGGTGGCCATCTTGGAACAGCTGCCTGTGGCACTTCATTACAGGGCAATTGGGAATGTTTATTGAAAGTAGAGATGGAAGTGTAATATAAATCATTGGCACGCAGTACCACTAGTTCTTTTAATTTTTACAGAGCATACCTTTAGTTCAAAGGCTCCAGAAACGAGTCCTTTGACGCTTTCTCTTTTAGAATCGGCTCAGGCCGGACATTCAAGCACTGCCTGCCAGCTTCCCAAATCCCAGCTTGGCAGACACACACACAGTGTGCGTGGCTCTGCAGGTCGTTAAGGTGCTCAGGTTGCAACCACATTTCTTTTATCAATGGCAGAGCCTTTCCGATGTATGATGCAACATTTCCAACTCAAAGAGCCTACAAAGCACCAGTTACCTTGCACATCTGTGCGAGTTAAAGTGAGCACACAAAGCGCCAATTTAAAGATTTGTCTATATCCATGATGTCTACTAACTTGATATGCAAAGCAATAAAGTTGCTTTATGTCACTAATGAAATGTTCTGAACATCATGAATAAACAACGTGCTGGGAGTTTGTGACAAAGAATCTGCATATCTAGCTTTATTATTACACAACTTCTTTTATTACATGTCTTAAATCACTGAAGTACAGTGGGGTTAACTAGATTGGTCAGGTTGGCATCATCTTGCATTCTGGTACTTTTAGTTTACCATTCATGATGTGAAAATGAAAGCCATGATATTCTTTTGGCTCAACATGTTGCTATAAGGGGCTTTATTAACAGTTTGTTTTTTTGTAAGTAAACTCGATAAGACATTATTACTGTAAACCTTGAAATCCGACTATTTGTGATCCTGGTCTCCCCCTACCCCCGCACGGATATCTGTCCGGCCATCCCACTCCCGCCTTTTGGATGCAGCCAGAGTACCACTAGTTCCCTTTTCCACTTCCACCCCTGATTGAAAGGGATACAGTAAAGGATAAAGTAAGCGTGGAAGGCCTACTTCAAAGAGAAGTGTAAAATATGCCCTCACTGCAAGGGTTTCTTCACAATGTAGCCCCCCTATATAAGCACAAGGCTTATATAAGTATCTGAGTGGCATCATTCTCGGAGCCCCCTTACCCTACTGGGCAAAGGACCTCTGTCATTTTGTACTGCCTTTAAAAGGGTTGCTTTCAATCTCTATTTGATGGCGGGACGGTTACCCCACCCACAGCTCTCTTGTCGTGGCCGTGCCCAGAGACAGGGCCTTCCACACTCCCCATTCATTGGGACAGGCTTCCACAAATAACTACAAGGAAGCAGACACGTCTTTCTATGATGCGTGCACATACAAGGTGGTGGTCTTCCCAGCTCCGTTGTGGCCTAGGAAGGCCGTGATCTGGCCCTCGTAGAACGTGATGTTCATCCTGTCCACTGCCGCCCTGTAGGTGTTTGGGAAAACCTTCACCAGGTCATGAACCCGGACTCCAGCGATCATTCCTGGCGGCTCTTTCTCGAAAAACGGGTTTACTGAAAGAAAATTTGAAAAGGGTCAAAGGAAAAACCAATGAGACATACAGATCGAAAGAATGCTTGAATGAATGGGAGGTCAATGCTGGACTCATGTTGGGATGAATGGATGAACGGATGAATGAATGAATGACAGATGGATGCCGAGTGTATGCTGCATACATGTTGAGCTTAGTGGTTACATGAATGTGGATGTTAGGTCCTTTTTTGATAATGGAATACATGAATGACAGGCAGAAGTTAGATACATGCTTGCTGGAAGTATGCTTTGATGAATAAATGAATGATTAGTGAACGTTCAGATAAATGAAACTGTCTCAAAATAAGATGCTTGATGAAAGTTTAGATGCATTGAAACGTCTCAGATACTTCAGAGATGGATATTGGTACTTCAAACTCTAAGAAGAGATGGATGCTGCATGCAGGCAACAAAAAAACAACTGAACTCCGGAGACCACTTGGATGAAGAGATAATCAAAGGAGCAATGGAAATTGGATGAATGTGTTGGTGGATAGGCGTGCAAATGAGAGATGGATTTGTGGATGCGAGAATGGGTGAGTGATACTGGATGAATGATTGGATGAAGGCCTGCAGGTTCAATGAGTGAATAATAAGCAGATGTCTCAGGGAATTGATGCATTCAATAGATTAATGATCATGAATACCCTGTGATGGCGGGTGCTTGAATTGATGAAATCATGATTAGAGGCATCATACAGTCAATAAAGGCAATTCTCTCATTACTCCCAATCAGGATGATAAGCACCGGGATAAACTAGCGAAAGATGGGTTCACCCCCAAAAAACTGATTGGGCCATATCCCATCTAAATAGCAAATCCTCTGGCCCCTAAACCTCCTCGCAAATGACCTCCTTAAATTCCACTGTAATGACCAGAACTCTGTGCTGATACCTCGATATGTCCGCTGTGCAGCGCATCACACCTTTCCCGTTCCTAGGCGAAGTGATGTCAAAGCACCCATATGTAGAAAGACGGTGCGAAGGACACCAGTCATAGCGGCCAAGTAGCCTCAATGAAACCGAAGTCAAGATTTACATCAAAATCCTATTTAAGAATCTTGCGGAGTGGGCCTAACACGACAATGTGATACTAGAGGCTCAGGGGGGCTTTATGTAGGTGCTCTCAATGGTTGGTCGGGCTTCGCCATCCAACACATTACAAAAGTACAAAAGATGCAAGTTTGCCAGTCCGATAACTACGGTACCAGTAAGCTTGCCGGTACTGTAGTTACCGGACCGTCAAACTATGAGTTCTGCTCGCGGGTGCCTTTTCTAAGCATGTTGGATGCACCGGCACCATTCTGAAGCACCATTGAGCCCTCAAATGGGAATGGGGATTAATGCATTCCTGCGCCCGAGAATGGGCAATTACCCAGTCAGGCTGGGCCATAATGACCCGGTAATTGCCCATTCGCAGGTGTCCGAAAAAATTGCAAGTTTGGCGGCAGCCTGCTGGTTTTACCGGCAAGGATACCGTCAAACTTGTAATGAGGCCAGTCTATAAATAGGGTGCAGTGTATTCAGCATACTGAAACAAGGCCATAAAAGTTTACCGCTCCTCCAGGTGGTAAGCATTGTTATCTTTTGCATTCCATATCATTGTCGATAGTATGAGATTACCACTGCAGGTGATTACAACCGGAGATAAATAGTGTGGAGGTAAACAGCACGGAGATAAGTACAAAAATAGCACGGGTCATAAAATGCAAATTTTGAAAGCAGTATGAACGGCCGGCAGAAAAAACAAAAATGTGAAGATTTTATTTAGTTTTGTGACAGCATGTTACACTTCACTTTACCTTGTGGCAGTTGTTTACATGGAAGAGAATGTTCCAGACACGGCTAGAGCCGATATTATTTTTGGAGGTAAATATGTCTGTTTTAAGAGGTCCTATTTTACTGCAAGGGGATTTTCTGGGGTCGATGCATTTCCTGGCAGCAGTTTGTGTTTGCCAACAGCAGGGAATTTACCACAGGCAGGAAGATGGGCTTTGCGAGGACTTTGGAGCCATGCACAGCCAGACATTCCATCCTTCAAGAGATGATTGATCATGAAAGCACCTGTTGAGAGGCCCCAAGCAAAACTAGGGGCAGGTCCACCCTGGGGCAGGGTAGCATTCCACCAAGCACCACTGCCACGCGCAATAAGCCACCACACACTGCCTTCAAGGGCAAGATGGGGCAGGAGATTACCGCTGGGGGCGACTAGGAGCAACACCGACCCAGCAAGAAAGGTCCGGGCCACAAAATGAGCCCTCCCCAACACCTGCCCTAGGTGACTACAACAAGACGCAACCAATACAGGGAATACAACCAACACCTGCAGCAGCAAAGGAAGAAAGAGGAAGAAAGAACCCCTGCAGCCACCGAGAAATAGCCATTTCGATCACTGATCACCTGGTCATTGAGGTCTTTGTCTAACCCAGGCCGGGGAGCTACAGCCATGCAGTGCCAGAAGCAATGCTGTGATGGCAAAAAGGCCCAAGGAGGCGCGAATGGTGAGGAACAAAGCAAAGCAAGCAAAAGGCCATTGGGGCCAACTGGCCGTGAGCCACCCTGCCAATCCCAAGCATTCTCCCCTTTCAATCCTTCCTCTTTTGTTTCTTTTTCTTCCTCTCCATCTCACTTTACTAATCCTTTTTCATGTTCTCCTTTTTTGTTCTTTTTTTCCCTTGCTCCCATCTACGTTCATCCGAATTGCATAGTTTTGTCCATCCAAATGCTAAATGGTCGATTGCCAATAAAATCGAAACCGATATCAGACAAATATTTTGACAAAAGATATTATTTCAAAGAATTGTCCTGTATTCCATGGACACATACGTGAGGGATTTGGCGGGTGTTTGGGATGCGTAAGTCATTTAAGGGCGTCAGTGACTAGTAGGCCACGACTTGCACCAGACTGTCTTCTCGCTTGCTTCTCTATTCAGGCCTGCATGGCTTCCCTCTCTGGCTGCCTAATGCATTAAAGTGCTGCATAGCGCCTAGGCCACACCACGAGCATAGCTGCCTAACCTCCGGATTTTCTTCGGGACTCCGGGGAAGACCCTGGAATCTCAGGAATGTTTGCCGTCAGATCCTCCACCCGATTGGCCACCGGCAGAAGTCTTTGGCAGCCAATCAAGTGGAGGTTTGCACGTACCCGGAAACGGCACGAATGTGCCTCCTATGAGCCCGTTGTTGGGGTGGGGGGCAGCTTTCACTGATTGCTTTAAAAAAAATCCTTGCAGGACTTCGCCACCGCGGCTCTCTGCCCGAGTGTGGCTTTGTCTCTGCAGCAATGACTGTAACGCTACCAGCACATTGGCAAAAAGAATACAGGTGAAGCAAAATAACGCGCGTTTATTTTGCTTCACCTTTCATTCTTTTTTGCCGACTTTCAATGCGAACTCGCATTTCTTTTGCTTTCGTTCTTTTTGCCCAAGTTAGGGTGGACTCAGCCCCATTGAACCACAGCCATCAGGTTTGCAGACTGGACAACTAACCACTGCACTAAATAACCTGATGAAAACAACTAAGGTGAAATGTCCAATTTCGCTACTGCAAAATTCAGGGAAAACCTTTGTATTGGTTCTTGGTGTTTGCATGTGCACATTTCAACGTGTTGATTTTATGGAAGGCGAATGCCTTTTGTCCTATGCAATTTGGGTGGTTGTGAAAAGGCAATTTAATGAAAATGCATATTTCAATTTGAACTGCACATTTCTGACGTCACATCACATTACAACAGAGTTTACCTTTTTTGACATGTGGGCGGGGCCATGTGGAAATGGGCGGAGGTTTGTGTAACTGTGGGTGGGGCATACATCTCCGGATTTTTGATTTTCAAATGTAGGCAGGTATGACCACGAGTGGGTCAGAGGAGTGATGTTTAGCAGCAAGTGCGCAACAGAGGTGACCCTTTGGGCAGTTGTGAGTGAG
The DNA here is from genome assembly GCF_040938575.1 of Ambystoma mexicanum. Taxonomy (NCBI): domain Eukaryota; kingdom Metazoa; phylum Chordata; class Amphibia; order Caudata; family Ambystomatidae; genus Ambystoma; species Ambystoma mexicanum. Next base: position 637,989,581 of record NC_090922.1, on the reverse strand, counting down.
TGACGTCAAAGATGATTTTGAGACTTGCATGGTGTCTGGGATCCCTGGGACCGGGCATGTGGGAACAAAATGATTGGTCCTACCCACAGCGACCAGATGTCCGAAGCCACCTGGAAACCAGAGTCTCAGACTGTGTGGTCCACTGCAAAAAACTGTCCAGCGTGTTCCATTTGCCAAGGGCTGAGAAGAGAACACAGACGGTTAATCAAACCCAGTTCATTAAGCCCTGAGCTGGTGCTACAATAAAGCAATTGCAAGCAGCTGCCTATAGCATCGCCAACAGAGGGGAGCAAGGAAGGTCCCATTTTGGGCCTAAAACATTCAATTTGGACTCCTTGCGAGAATGGGTTGCTTCAAATTGACTGGAGCAGCGCCATACCTTGCACCGGCCCAGATTAAACGTATCTGTGTGCAGGAGAATGTAGTTGTTGAAGCATGCGGTCCATAAAGCAGCCCTATAGGCGAGGGTCCAGTGGGCCTTTGCCTCTCAGGTGTGTCTTTCTATGAACATTTGGAGACATATTAGTGACCAAGGCAAAACAAACTGCACCTACATCTAATGCCGTTTCCTGGCTCATTTATTCTGAAACATTTTAAAACATTCATATTGTAAATTGTAAATAATCAATTTTAGATTGCCCTACTTAAACTTTCTAGGCCTCTGCTATTGTTTTAATTGTATGGTCTGTTTTAAACCAGCTAACAAACGTTACAGAAATTGAAACTTGAAATGAATGGAGATCGTGTTTCAAGCACTGGCTCTCCTTTTACAAACCGTGCTGATCTGCTACTTGGGTTGAATGAGTTTAAATGGAGGGAACTGCACCTCCCAGAATGCACTACGTTGTTAAATGAAACCCTGGCACTGCAACATGGTAATCTGGAGTCACGGAGGCATCTGATAGGCTGACTAATCCCCCGGGGAGTTTACAGCTAGGTCTAGCCGACCTTGGCAAGCGAGGATCCACTCTGTGAGGTCACACTCACATGGATGTGAACGCAACATAAATGTTGGGGAGGGGCACACATCTGCTTTTTATTTTTATTTCTAATCTGTGTCACACACACTTGGGTTAGGGTGTAACAGAGAAGGTCGGTTTAACTTTCAAAAGGACGTTTTCAGAAAACTGCCGGGAAACCCCCTGTGGATTTCTGCATTAGAATCTTGGGAGTACCCATGGAATCATGTGACCTTCTCTGCATAGTCCATAGAGCCCCTAGAGCAGCCTCAATATAAGTTCCAGGACAATCAGAGTGCCCTGGGTAGTCGCGGTGCAGGTCCCCAAGAGCCAAGCCACAGCTAGCACCCCACTATCAGCGCCCGCACCTTCAAGATTCTTGCAGAGCCCCGACATTGGAAGCAGTTGCCCTATACTTCCCCGCGCTTTAGTGCCCTCCATATGAGTGATAGATTCCTTATTATGTTATGATCTACTCAAAGACCCTCAAAGCGTTCTAAGTATCAATGTCGGCCTCAGATTGGGCCCTCATTGCTGGGTTTAGACTCAAAATGCTCTTAGACCAGGAGGGCGTATCTGCATTATCGATATGACTTTTCTAAGGTCACTCTTAGTGTCTCAGGTAAGTGTCACAAGAGTCCTCTTTGGGTCCTCACTACCAGACCCAGTGAACTCAGGATCAGGGTCAGGATCCTCATTGGGCCAACATCAGTATGAGTGCATACTGTTCGTATGGTGCTGTGAGGCATACTACCAGCCGCCTCGCTCTTAAATGCCACTTGTGTCCGTGTCAGGCTCCTCACTACACCCTCAACGTGTGTAACATATCAGTGGCAGGCTCCTGATAATGTCCTCAGTATTAGAACTTGTTTGTTATAATTTATTTATTTATTTGCATTTTTAAAGCACTCACACAGCCTGCAGGAATTGTTTGTTAGTTGCGTAATTGTTTTTGTCTTAGTTGCGTATTCATAACGCGCTTACATACCCAGAGGGGTCTAAGCGCGGACCCGGGGATCGAACCTATGTTGCTTCGTGTCGTCTTGCTTCCAAGGCGAACGCGTTGCAGCGGAGCTATCCTCCCGGGACATAATGCCGTTGGTATTGGTGTCAGCCTTCTTGATGCACCCTTAATACTAGTGAGGGTGCTCTCACAGAACTCTGATTGTCGGCAGCAGGCCGCTCATCTTCCTGACAGCAGACGTGGCGCACAGATTGCAACTTGGCATCACTCAAGGGCTCCAATGGAGGTGCAGCCAGAGGACATGTACAGTCTCCTTCTCCTGAATAAGGGAAGACCTTAACTGAGGCCGACCCACACAGCATCAGTGGTATTCCCCTAAGGATTCACACTCCATGAACCCAAAACAGGCAACTGTCCTCATACAGCATGTGTTGACCCCTACGGTCCTGGCCTTAGTCCCTGGCCCTAGGACTAATACCTCTGTAAAGCGCTGCGTTATGCATCTGTACTGTTGTATACCTCTGTAAAGTGCTCCGTTATGCATCTGTACTGTTGTATACCTCTGTAAAGTGCTACATTGCTTCTCAAAGCAGGTCCGCACTCAATAAATAAAATAATAATAACAAGAATAATAATAATAATAATTACATAATAAAATACCTCTTATTTTCTTTTTTTTTAAATGTGCTAATGTAACCGATTTGCTGCTTTTGCCATCATGTACCTTGAACTGAAAATCGCTAACATTCAGCTCGGATCATTTTAGCATGCCCAATGGAGACTAGTCTGTACTGCATCAGTACCTTGCTACAAAGTGATCCCCTAAAACAATACTATTTTAGGCTAAAAATGTCTTCATAGATGTTTATTGAAGGGAATGTAACAAGTTTGGGATGGAACAGTTCCCCCATCCCATGGAATACATGGTGATTGTGATGTCATCAGAATTGTGTATTTCGGGCAATTGGGATCTGTATGCAGTAGTCCAAGTGCCTGCTGTGTTGCTGTGAACATGTGTGAACACTGTATGCGTTCCTCCTCGGACCTCATAGGCAGAGAAGAAACAGGTAGGCGCAGCTGTTTGCGCTCTGCATCCACATTGAGGCGAATAAACACGTTACATGTCCATAGACGCAGCCTAGGAATTGGGACAGAACAAGATGGAGCGGAACTCAGCGGAACTTGTTGTGCAGGAGTTCTGCTCTGTCTGAGACGCAGAGGCTAGCCCAAGAAACTTTGTGACCCATTCCTAAACCAAGTCTCACACACGCGCTGCCTCCGTTTGAGACGACGTGGCACCCGAGACTCAATGTAGAAACAGCCAAAGCCTCACATCCTGTTCAGGTGCCGTCCAAATTGGTATACATATATATCTTGCAATTTACATAATCATTTTTGTTAGGGTGAGTATTGTGACCAATGAAATGAGCATAATCCAACTGCCATTACTCCTAAAAAGGGTTTCCTCCTGAATCAAAGTCCGTCCCTCTCTCACCTTCCATGCTACCAAACTCGTAATCTCCTCCCTTATCTTCTCCTGCCTCTTCTACTGCTCTTCCTTATTATTTGGACTACCCTCTTCTCATCTTGCCCCCCTCAAATCTATCTACCATTCTGCTGTCCGAACCCTCTGTTTCCTTAACCCCCGTGACTCCCTCTCTTCCCTCGGCTGGCTTCAATTTCATTCCCAACTTAAATTTCACTTTCTCTGCCTTGTCTTCAAATCTCTCCATGGTCTTGCTCCCCCTTATCTCTACTCCCTCCTCTCTTTCTACTCTCCTTCCCGTTCCCTTCGTTCAGCTGACCATTTCCTTGTCACTGTACCCCCGTCCCCTTGTACCCCCTCCCGTTTATGCTCCTTCCAACTTCTAGTTCCCTTGCACTGGAACTCCCAATCCGCTCTACCCCTACCTTCTCCTCATTCCGCACCTCCCTTAAATCTCTCCTTCTCCATCTCCTCCTTGAAACCCTTTCCCCTTCCTGCTTCCCCTCCCTCCCTATCTTTCCCCTTGAATATCTTCCTCCCCTCCCCTACCCTCCCACTCTCATCTTTTCCCCACCCCTCCTCCTTCTCCTCCTTACCCCTCTCCGTCCCACACAGTCCTACTCCACTACTCTCCCTATTCCATCCAGTTAATTGCTCTTCTTGCTGTTTTGTTGATTGATTCATATTATAATTTTCTTCTATCGTTATATCGTTATGTTTTATGTATTAAGTTGTTCTATTGTGCAGCGCTTTGGTGTAAAGCGATATATAAACAAATAAATACAATACAATACAATCACGATCACAGACATGTTTCAAATTAAAAATGGTGGGCACTTTTAGGCTCCTAAAATGCTCTTTGTTTTTCTGCAAATCCCCAGGCTTGGGTTCCATGAAGAGATACAGTGTTACTTCTGGGGCCATGCCCCTGGGCCCCTTCCCCATCCCCACCCCACAAGGAGGAGAGGGTCCCCTGAATACATTTTTTACATTTCCAGCACTGCATAGGGGGCTCATAAGAGCTGCATCCAAGGGTCCTCAGACTCTGCTGTGATTGGTGATGACCCCGAGTGTTGGTGCTTGGCACGGATGACACAATATTCAGTTGTTCTCCATGATCACAAAGAAACACGACAATCCGTTTAGTGGGAAGTTGATAGGCCATATACCCTACTATTATGCACCCGAATTACTTGTTGCCACCTGCACAATGAACTGTGGGTGTCTGAATTAAAATCACTGCGTATCCATCAAGATGTCCCAGAGAGTTAAATGTTTACACTCGACAAATGTGTGCAGCCTGCAGGACAGAGTTTCCAAGGCCAGCGGGAAAGACTCATACCTTCCAATTTCCATGGTTCATAAATGGACTATTATTAAATGAGGTAATAACACTTATGCCGCCCTCATTTTGCACCTTGAAACTCTTGTGTATAGGCACGTTATAAATGCCATATCATATCATATCCTTATGAGTCTGCAGGTAACCGTTACCGGCAGACTCACCTTACCATTTCCGCCACCTGATATCCCGGTAATACTGGGATATTATTGGTGGTGGGGGAACGGTAAATCTGCCGGTAGGGGCTTGCACTACCGGCAGGTTAAGCCTGCTGGTAGTTCACTGCCCTAACGGCAGACTTGTAGTTTTCTAGATCGCCAAGCTTGTAATGAGGGCCTTAGTAGCACTTGTGCTCCTTTGTCCCGGGAGGATAGCTCAGTGGCAACGTGTTCACCTTGGAAGCATGACGACGCGAAGCAACACAGGTTTGATCCCCGGGTCCGCGCTTAGAGCTCTCTGGGTATTTAAGCGTGTTATAAATACGCAACTAATATAAAAAACAATTAAGAAACTAATAAATAAAATCCGGTAACAGCGCCTTGATGCCCACGGGCTGTGTGAGCGCTTTAAAAATGCAAATAAATAAATACGTAACAATTGAAAATGTTATATAAATTCTTAGATTGCACCCTCCTCCTGCTGCAAACCAATTAGGGCAACCAAAGAAGACTTGCTTGCACCAACCAAAAGGTTGTTCACAGAGTGCAATCCCATGGCACTGTTTTGTTTCACCCACTAGTAGCACTTGCTGGGTTTGCTGGCACACTCTTGGTTGGGTTGTTGCGGCACCTGTGCTGAGGCATACTCCAGAGTGGAAGCTGTTCAGGCAACCATGTTGCTCAAAGAAGGAAGAGAATTCTGCAGATCCTACGTTTTGAAAACTTTAGATACACAAGGCAAGTTGGCAATTGGTTGGCTCTGGACCTGTATCTCAGAGTTGGGTGAAGGCTTCTTCAATAGGAGAGAAATCATATTGTGGTGGCGGTGTTGGGACCTGCACCATACAATGAAGAGTTTTAATAAGACAAGGGAGGTGGGGTTAGGGTGGAGACCCATAATACACATATCATGTTCTTTGCAGAGCACATCTCTCTGAGAGGCCGTGGGAGGACTGGGTAATCCTAAATACTAAGCGGCTGCGCAGGGCGCTCCAAGCTCCAAGCTTCGGATGCAAAACTGACCATAGCAGAGGCAAGAGTTTCTCTCATTTTGGAGCAGAGGTACAGGGATGGAAGCATGTTCCTAAACATGGCGCAAGCATGAAGTCCTGCACATGCCATAAGCAAGTGGTGCCATACAAGTAATCATCAGCATCCTGTGTGTTCTTTTTAATGCTCCTGGTCTATGTTCCCTGTTTGATCTACCTCACCGTCACAAATCTAATCCACAACCCACTAACCACCACATATTAATGCAGCCATCCTAGCACCGCTGAGAGTTGTCTTACATGCTGCAGTGAGACTCAAATGTGTCTGCAAATTTGACTAAATCACCCGACCCACATCAAACTGCACTTGCTCCCGCTGAAAGTACATATCACATTCAAATCCTGCTGCACTGGAATCACCCAAAAAGCCTGGGGAAAAAAAGCCTGAATGGGAGATTTGGCCGGATATCGGCTGCTCGAGAATTCCGAATGGCCGAAAAGTTCGACCAAATCCTGCATTCGGTGCTAAGAGCTGGAGGGGTGGCGGGGGTGTCTCCTGCACCCTTGTTCACTATAATGTGAGGGGGCTGCAGGGGTGTCCCCCGCAGCCGATCCCAAAAAGCAAAAAAACAAAAACAAAACAAGAAAAGGACCCTGCAGCACTGGTTCCCGAACACAGAAGTGAAAGGGTACAGGCGTCGCAGGGACACAGCAAGGTAAGTAGGGGGATGGGTGTGGGGGTGTGGGTGGGGGCCAAGTTGGAAATGTTCAGCGGAGAAAAGACTGAAGGTTATTTCAGAAATATAATTTTCGGTCTTTTCTCCCTCGAACATTTCCGTCACAGGCTTCCAACGCTGATCCGTTGCATCATCTACAAGGATGTTCCCAAATTCTGGAACCTTCTGCCTGTCAACACCAAACTCGCACCCTCACTGCTACATTTAACGATGCAGCGCAAGACCCTCCTCTTGAAGGAATGGCTCTTCCTTAACAACCGTTAACCTCGCCACCTAACCTGAGACTGCGATCTGCTCCCCCGTTTCCTCCCCTGATTGCTTGTCGATCCCTTGCTGCCAAATTGCCTGCCCTTTCTGGCCCCTGTTAGCTCCCCGCTCTCTTGTATTGATCCCTTGCGGTCTGCTTACCTCGCCATGTATTCCGCCCTCTGAATTGTAAAGTGGTACATTGTTTCTCGGATCTAGGTCCGAGCTCAAAAAATACTCTAATAATGATAAAAGGCAAACTCACACCGGTCTTCCTCTGGCATCTAATAATTTATCATATGTAAATTATTTCTGTTTGAAATTACATCCTGTTTCAATGAAAAAAAAACAAATAAAACGGTTATTATTTTTCTCCAAATTCCCATGTAGAGTTGGGTGTTTTTTCTCTTTCACAGGTTTGCGATATCGGCATCTATAATAGGAAGGATGCCCATTCGTAAGGTGTCAACTCAAATGTTAAAACCCAAAACAGTAACAACCATGAATTATCAAGGTCTTCGCCCACCCCTGTTTTTCTGCACCTTTCCTGCTCCCAATGACCTGCACCACAAAGACAAAAGTCACCCACGCCGACGCAAGACGGGAAAGAAACAAAATGGACCAGATGGCCAGGCGGCACTGGTGGAACATCAAAGGGGATCAAACAGCGTCAGAAATGTGAAAGGCAACCATGCAATCACCAGAAACGGTGCAAATGGGGCCAAAAGACAACCTCAACTGTGAAATCTAAGCTAAAATCAAACACCCGGAGAGATGAAGAAAAGGAGCGATTGTAACACTGAACGCTGTGTTGCCAACATTGGGCCTCATTACGACCCTGGCGCTAATGGGTTAACGGCGCCGTAAAAGGCTGCGGCGCCGTTAACCCATTAGCGCCTGATTATGAGGTCCCTTTGTGGGACCCGACCTTAACGGGTGGTCTACACCAGCCGTTAAAGTAGGGACCCGTAAAGGGACCTTGGTGCTAAGTACGGTACCGCAATTTGCTGTACCGTACTTGGCACCTTCCCCATTCCCATAGAGCCCTATGGGGTGAAAATGGGAATGGGGAAGAGCCATGGTTCAATGGGGAATTACCGCCCCGCCAACCTTGGAATGGGGTGGTATTCCCCATTGAACTATGGCGGACCCGTTACAACACCGGCACCAAAAATGGTGCTAATAGCGCCATGGTTTAGCGCCAGTGTTGTAATGAAGGCCATTGTGTTTTTTACTGTGTGTTGATAACAGATTTAGGTTTTAGCCGAGTAGCTCTCATACCAGCAGGTGCAGGTCCATTGGGCAAGAGGCTAGTTCAAAGTGGACACGGGCAAGAAGTGGCAGTCCTTGCAGCTGCCTTAGGGCAGGAGTGATGTGGTAACCACCAAAATGAACAGGGCAGTAGCTTGAAATACGACCTTCAGGCGAGCAAGGGTGCATTTAGGCAACCCAACCAAGACCAAGGTTTCCTGTGTCAAGCAAAGAAATTACTAGGGCTTGAACTAACATGCAGGCATAATTGGTTGCTGGGGCTGGGGGGCTGCGGGGGCTATAGTCCCAGGTCTTTTGGTTGTAGCACTGGATAGAAGCTCAGGGGTTACAACCAAAAAGGCTAGCTAGTCCCCAGTCCCAAAATTAGCATAGCCCCATATCTTCTCCAGACCCAGCAACACCCCTGCAGCGGATGCATAACCTTATTAACCAACAGCAGAGACAGGATCGGCAGTTGGGGTACTGTGTCATTTGGAGTGCTTTATTCCCTGTCAGCGTGGGTATTTCTGCATTACTCTGGCCGGATTGTTCATCCCCAATGCTTGGATAATTTGCTCCAGGTGCTAAACATGCTATTTGTGCCTTGAGGGTGAGATTTATGCACCAGGGTCGCTCCTATGGTGCTATTTCCGCTAGAACAGCGATCAATTGTGCCCTCAATCCTTCCATACACATATGCATGTTTTTGGAGTGGGAAGTACCACAGTCCACGTTCAGCAGGCACAGCTTGAAAAAATGGGACATGTATCGTGTATATTTCCCCCAAGGCACTGGGCCCCTTTTCACACATTCCCTCAACTGGTTATATAGGGCAGGTACTTAAACTTGCCATGGAGAAACATTTTGAGCAATATAACAATTTTTGTCAGATGTGTTACGGTAATTTCACCAAAGTGGCATTACGTCATCCGAAACCAATCCAAGGTTTCCTTATTTTCAATATATATATATATATGTTGTTACCACTTGCTGTTGAATGACCAAGGGAACTTTGGGGCGTCTTGCGTCATGCTAGGGTTGCAACATCGCAGTAGGAAGTCAGGCCGGCCTGAGCTGGCCTAGGCAGGCCGCCAATCCAAGCTACAAAGCTGCAACAACAAATCACTACACAAACAAGTGATGGAGTAACTCAGCTCTCTGAGCAGCGGGTCAACCAGGGTTGTCAGTCCTTCTGCCTTACCACCGAGAGCCGAATGCAATCCGGCCAGTTATGAGAAAAGAAATTAGGACATCACAACAGATTAATGGCAGTCATCAATACCGGGTTTTCCAAACTGGTTACACGAGATCTCTACGCCAAGTCACGCCCTGAGAGAGTCCGTGAGATTGTGGCCTAACCACTGCAAAGGCTGGCAATTGGATCACCAAGTAGGTGACTGCTCTGACCTGCTGAGATTTCACAGTCGCCCAACGGGAGGCAGGACCATACAATGTGAAGCCAAAGGATTTATCCGGATTTTGAACTGGCCAGTCAGTGTCAACTTCACAAAATACTGCTGTGTTTAAAAGGACTGTTTTTTTGAACATGGAAAGTGCAACTGCAGGCACTGGGGCAGAGGCGTCTTCATGGGAGGGCAAAACGGGGCACTTGCCCTGGACCCCCACCTTGGAAGGGAGCTCCACTATGCTGCCTGATCTAAAGAAGTCACTAATTTTAAAGAGCACACGTCATGTTATTATAGGGTGTGCTCCCGGGGCTCTAAACATATTTCCTGTCTGTTGTTGACAAGAACATTCTCCTCTGATCAATTCATCCTGTTGTGCTTTCTGTGTTTGCTGTGGTATATATAGTTGGCGCATTCACACGGCACAACTCTGTAGCATTCTCACCTTTCTGTGGGGATTATACTGATCAAGTGAAATAGCCGAAGTTGAAATGCATATTGATACGTGTCAGGGTGGTCCAGAAGATAGCTCCGTGTGCCCAGCACTGATTGCAGAGATCTGTGTTCACATGCAAGATCACAATACCAAATTCCAGCAAGGCCGACTCAGCCTTTCCCATGTCTGAAGATGAGAAACCTGCATGTACATGTACTTAGTTTTGTAGCACAATAGGTGCTATTATCATCAATGTACCTGCACCATATAGCGAATGCTATGGAGACTAACATAGCATCAGTGTAGTGAAGGTCTAGACATTTCTGCTCAGATGGGGACAAGTAAAGCCTAGGCTGCTACCGCCAATGATGATCATAACATGTTAGTCCAGACAGGTGATTGGATATCCAAATTCAAGACTGTGGAACCCAAGCATCCATGTTTGTATCCTGGCTTTGCCAGTAGACGATACAGTGACTCTGGATCTTATATCAGTGGCGTTATTGTGCTGTCTTCCGTGAAAAGGTTTGCCATCTGAAACGCAGGTGGCATTGCTTAGCCTGTTACCTCATATTTCTTATACGTAGGCCATTTGAGTGGAAGGGGTTCTAGAAAGAACAGGGCAGACCACATATTGCAGGACTCTGGCAAGCACATTTCAAAGGCTGCTTATTTGACAAAGAAAAACCAGTTTGCTTTTTTGTACAATTGAAAGGTTTTTCTGCACATCTGTAAATAACAATTTCACGAGCCTGTGTTTTGAGTGTATTTAAAGCTTTTAAATACTTACATCTTTTAAGATCACATCAGTTAGAATGATTGTACTTATACTCATACTTCCCTTGATGATGGAGACAATGAAGCTAAAATCATTCCCATTTTGCTATTATAACATTTTGTTTTTTAAAACGGCCATATTGGGTTATGTGCTTTGCGTACTTTCCACGTCTGTTCTATAAAATGGGATAATTTTAGTTCATGGTAAAAACTGGAAAAGAAAGTGGTGAATTGCCGGTATTGCAGAGTGGACGTGAAATCCCAGCTTCACTTTAACAAATGTGTGATCCTGGGCGTCTCTTTTAATCTCGCATTGCCGAACCTGTTAAAATTGCCAGTCCCTAAATCTTTCAAAATTGTCAGCCCTTTTTCTCAGAGTATGATCCTCAAAAAAGCCTCACTCATGGTTTGACTGGCTGTGGTGTTGCTCCCTCTATAATAATAATGACCATTGATTATTGCACACCACTTGTTTCTTTGCTGTCTAATTGCAACAGTACTAGAGAAGCATGTTTCCCTTCTAATCAGTGTGCCTGGATACAGACACCTTCCTGGTAGCTTCTAATCATCATCCATTATCTATGCTATGGTATTCATAGCTTTCTCCTTGCTTCCAATTGCTCTCCTGTATCCACGTTTCAGCACTTTTGCATTCTGTGAGGCATCTAATCTGAGTTTTCTGCCTATTCTGGATTATGTGCACCTTTTTCATATGCTGTGTGTCCTGCATTTATACTATGGCCAGTATACCTTCCTTGCGGCTATTGATGAAAAGGGCCCTGTACCTTTGCTAGAACAAAAGTACTCTTGTTGTGGGCTGCTTTTGTTGCCCTTGAAATGCTACTTGTTTCTCATTCTGATTACAGAGAGAATGAAGAGGGTTAGGGGACGGAACAGGAGTTTCCCATGTTTATTTTGATTGCTGCCTGGCAGTATATTAAGCTATGGGTGGTGATCGCAACTGCCCGGCGGGATGAGGTGGAGCCACTAAATATTCTGGATCCCTTAATCACTTAGGTTCATTGGAGGGGAGCCCCAAAGGTGTATGTGTCCCAGGCCCCAAAAGTGCTTAAGATGGTCCGGCTCTGGGGTTGCACCAGAGGGGCTACACCTGAGAGAGAGCGCTTCCTCCGTTTAGAAGAGGGAACCTACAGGACTACAGTTTTCTCCGATGAGCACAGCTGAATTGCACTGACATCAAAGCAAGAGCTTCAATCAGCCAGTTGTGATGTCTGGGATTAGTCGTAGCTGGAGCGGGATGCAGGAGCACCTGTGTACCCCCGGTGTGCAGGAGCACTGCTGAGGGTCATTGAGTTGCCAGCTGGTGAGCTGCAGTGTGCGTGTCCTGGTCACGACAGTGCGATGCCAGATAGCTGGGAGCAGTGGTGCCATACTTTGCAATCAGAAGTTACCCTTGATCCAGTGCCATGCTGAAGGTATCCTGCATACGCAGGCTGGCAGCATGGCGTGGACCATTGCCTTGCTGATTAGGCATTTTGTTTGCATGGGTCAGTTTAAGGACATATGTGTAGGGATTGGGGAAGACCCTGTGTGCACCAAATATAGTGGGGGTATTGCTTATACATATCCATGGTCATTCTGTTTAGGGCAGGTCACGGAAGACTGTGGATATAACCTCCTGTGGACCAAATTTTTTCCAAGTTCCCTAATTTGTACTGTTGAGACTTAGTGTGCAAACAGTGCTCTAGTGTTCACTACTGCCTAAATGATTACTGATAGAGCCCAGGAAATGTACATCTAGAATATTGCTCCCTGCTTGCTGGAATCCCTGATCGACTTTTTGCGACACAGTCTCCTATGACGACCATGGAGAATGTGGTTAATGAGATGTCTATCCAGTCTCGTGTGGAAGTTAAGGGATCTGATCAAGATCAATTGGATTCCAAAACATGGCAGTCTATTATGGGAAGAATCTTTCGACAATATTATACCTCAGCTTCCGTCATACAGATCTGATATGGCCTGCCAAAATGATTTGACTGTGTCACTGCCACTTTTCAATATGGTGGATTCATCGGAACCAACTGATTTGATGTAATGTCATATGGGGCTTGGGGTTGGGTTGAAAAACAATGAACAGCAACCTACAGTGACTGGTCCAGCGATCACTGTTAGTATGACTGCCCCTGGAATTTTAGCGTTTATGGGTCCCTCCCCTCAGAACACTCTTACCCATTTTAAGGATGTTGGAGAAAGAATTGATATTGATATTTAATTTCCATCGCGCTCGTACACAAGTGTTTCAGAAAGAAAGAATGGCCGACTTTTCCATTGAAAAAGACATTTGCACAAAAAAATCTAAAATGCTCGAGATCTGTGATCCTGACCGTAGAAAGTTGGTTAGCGATCATAGGAATCTTGTCACTATTAATGTGGATAGATCAGAGAGATATGAAACCAGAGAAGCCCTGAGAAACAAGGTCATCTTCTGGTTGCGGTGTAGAGTGGGTCCTGGTTGTTCCCGAGCTCAAGATATGAGGCTTTTGCATAGGGTGCAAGTTAAGGACGGGTCATGGGGATAACAAGGACTGTATTATTATTGGTTGTGGCCAGAATAATTTTCCTTGTTTTTTGAGACTTTGTAAAAATGTGAATTTTCCATCTTCCATGACAAATCTAAAGATTGTACTGGACTAAGTATGTTTTTATATCATGTCGTAACCATGGAATGTTATTTATTTAGCTATTTTTGGCCATTTTGAACCATTTTCTCCTGATGTTCTAAAATGAAGATCAGTGCTTGATTTTGTGTTGCTTGTGTGTCCTGTCTGCGCTCTCATGCCCTTGGGCCATTGTCCCAGGGTGTTACAAATAAATAAAAAATAAAATAAATGAATGTCACAACTCTAAAATCGCAATATAATCAGCCAATTGTGATTTCAAAACCCTTTAAAGGAGTGTTTTTCTTTTACTTACTAGAGGTTTATTATATACACGGCCATTTTTGTGTCACAACTAGAGGGACATAACATAAGCAGACACAACTCCATAATATAAAGGTAAACACAGCAAGGCATTAGGATTGCGCTACTATTATCAATAAGGGTTCCTGTTTCCCATGTTTACTGATTTGTACCTGTAAATAGAGACATAAATCACCCTTTTGCCATTCATTATATATTTAGAAAGGACAGAAAAAAGTGGAAATGCAGGACTGCCCAGTGGGCACATTACAGAAATGTTGAAATGGTGCAAGTGCAGTTCTGCATTCTATTAGCACTAGCATAAACAATGTGCTAGTCAGAAACCATATCTCTCCAATGCATTTTTACACCAGGACCTACTTTGCCCTATCACTAACACAATTCAGTTTAAGCGCTATGGAAAACATTACCAAGGTGTGTGGAAATGGCATTCTCCATGTCTCATGCTGTTTACTGTGGGTTTCCTGTATTTTCTCATTTTCAATGTATTACATGACTTTTCATTTCCCAACTGTATTCAATGTACTGCATGAATTAATTTACCAATGTATTGCGTAACTTTTATTTTTCCCAAATGTATTTTCCTCTGTTTCCCCTGCATTGTGTGGGTGGTCGTGGAACCCAACACCATGCTCCCTCTAGGAACCAGTTCTACCTGTTGCTCAGCTGCAGGCTGGGATTGGCCCTTTTCCACTCTTTCTCCCATTCGCCCCTCATCCTATAATTTCAATCTCCCCTGTGACCTGACACCAAACCTCCATGAGGCCTGCAAAACAAGTTCCACTTGTGACCATCATGGGTAGTCGGGGCGGAACAGGACCAAGTTGGGCCCTTTCATTTTTCCCGTCTACGCTGCACCCTATAGTTTCTAGCTCCCCTTCCCTGGAACCACACAGAAACTTGTTCTCCCCTGGGGCCGGGATGGGGGAGCCCTGGAAGGCCACTTGTCCCACACCATGCAATTATCCTCCCCTCACTCTCACTCTCTTATTTGATTGCTGGCAGAGGTGTTCTGAAGAGAGGGAGGCAGAAAAGCTCAGTAGGCCCCTTCAATGGGTACCCTGTCTTCCCTTCTCCGTCCTTCTCCTCTCATTCCTCCTGCAACCTGCTATACTTGTCCACCAGTAAGGCTCCTGGCCTCACTGCCCGGCTCCCCCTGTCCTCTCTCTGTGTTTCTCTGCCTGCTCCCCCTGCCTCTCTCTCTCTCTCTCTCTCTCTTTCTGACTGCCTCCCTCTCCTTCTCTTTCTGTGTCTCTGTGCCTGCCTCCCTCTCTCTGTATGTCTCCCAGTGTCTCTGTGTTTGACTCTCTCTCTGTGCCACTCTCTCTCTGTGCCTCTCTCTCTGTGCCTCTCTCGCTCTCCCTCTGTGCTGCTCACTCTCTGTGCCGCTCACTCTGCCTCTCTCTCACTCTCTCCATTGCTCTCTCTCTCTCTCTCTCTCTCTTCCGCTCTCTGGGTGTGCCTAGCCAGTATGCCTGCCATCAATGCCCCACCTTGTGCCCACAGCCCAGTGCAGACAATCATTCATGTCCAGTGTTCCTAACTTACTCTGCTGGCAATGAGCCTACTTCTCTGCCTGTAATAAATCTGTTCCGGATTTATGCAAAGACTTCAGTGCCTTCTTTTGTGTTCCCACTTTTCTGTGTAGCCTGCCTGTTATTTCCAGAGGGGAGGGGGGACTCAGTCTACATACACAAAACACCCTCACTGGGGTCTGTTAACTCCCTAGCCCAAAACTGTAGCCCTGCCTGGGGTCTCCCTCACAGCCTCCCCCATCTTGGCCTGCACTTCCACAGTTTAAAAAAAATAAAAACTTGAAAAGAGTATGATTTTGCACAGGTGCAAAGGTTCAGTAATACAGCCGCTGGTTGTCAATCATGCCTTGCAGGCCAATGGCTTTGCAAAGTAACACAACATGGAAGCTTAAACAGTTTTTAAAGTGAAAACGGATCCAGGTTCAATGGACAAGAATCCAGCCATGTAAGCTCCCCTTAGAGGAAGCCAAGCACTACATTTCTCATTTCAATAAGCATGAATAAATACTAGTTGCAACTTATTTTTTTACAGACCAAAAAATAAAAGTGGATGATTACAGTTGGCAGTGTTGAATAAAAATAAATATCATGAAACCTAGAGCCTTATATTTACATTGACCCACTTCTGAGCAGACATGGTGTTGGCACCCGAGTTCATATTAGTAGATGTTCATACCAGATATCCAATATGAAGCCTATACACTATACCATGTTCCACGTCTGCGGCAGCATGGTGGACTCTAATTCATTTCTGGCTCTGTCTCTGCCCATAAAATTTTGATAGCCCCCTGCGTTTATCCCTTGCTGACAGTAGCCCGTCCACTTGCTTTAGCAGTCATGAGAGTTGCCAAAAAAAGAGAGCACAGATTTTTTAAATCTATAACTCTGAGTCATTTGGTACCTCTGTATGTTTCTTCGTCTTTGTCTTTTCGCTCCTTCTCCTCTTCGTCTTTCTTTTGCTTCTCCTCTCTCTCCCTCGCCTCTTCTTTCTCTCGCTTCTCTTTGTGCTTGCAAACCCCTGCATCTCGTGCCTTCATTTCTTTGTTGTCAGTCTTCGGGGCTGCTTTCTCGCTGGAGTCCTTGTTTAGCTTGTCTTCTTTGGTGTTCTCATTTTTATTGTCCCGATTATCTGCAATCATCAAATAATTAGACTGAGATGTGAGAGGAATGGGAATTAGAAAGGCAGAAAAGTAATACAATAATACCTGTGCAAGGTATGTGTGTTTGACGACTCCGGAACACAATGGAGCTTGTAATTACGTGGAGGGGACCTGTTAGGTTTACACTTTTGAGTAAACATGTTCCTGCCACATAATGTTCCTCATATGCATGGCAGAGTGCAAAATGGGAGTGCAGAAAGGTGCCATTCAAGCTTGTTCACCACCCTTTTTCACTCTGCCATGGACATTGTACA
Source organism: Ambystoma mexicanum (assembly GCF_040938575.1). Lineage (NCBI taxonomy): Eukaryota > Metazoa > Chordata > Amphibia > Caudata > Ambystomatidae > Ambystoma > Ambystoma mexicanum. The sequence goes on along the minus strand of NC_090922.1, from coordinate 637,972,936 downwards.
AAAGCTGCCTGCAGGAGTCGTTTACAATGGGTTCCTTTGGAATCCGCCTGCTATTTCCTGTAGTAAAATGGAGGCAGATTCCATGGGAATCCACAGCATTTTCACCAGCATGAAAATACATGCTGGTGCAAATGCTGGAGTTGTTGTATGTCAAAGAGGAAGTGAGAAGCAGAATCAAGACTTACGATCTGCGCCTCCTCTCCACTGTACAAGTCAATCAAAATGAGTCGTGAAGTAAATATAATGCATAAGACTTTTACCCATTAGATTTACTTCTGGCTCAACGAAAATGAGCTCCAAAGCTTCAACCTATTACATTCTGAGAATCTTAGATTTGTGTGACATCAGGTGGGTGGCGCCATGGCATGTGTCGTCCTTCACTGGAATGGCCCATTGTACTCTCTCATTTCAGACAAAAGGTGTTTTTCATACATAATTTTAAACCCACCATAAGCTTGCTGGAGTTTGGTAAACATGTCCCAATGCTCCAATCGTAAGCATGTCAGACTGCGCCACACTAATGATCCCAACTGAGGGTGAAACGTGTATGTGGCTGTCTGCACCCCAGAGAGCTACCTGTTGCGGCTTGAGAAAGCTATACATACCCACAATGCAAATCTCAGTGATTCAGAACTGAGGGTGAATTTCCAAGGATGGCTACTCAGGGCTCGATTCATAACTTGACGCAGTGAACATGCCAAAGAACACGATTCACTGCGCCAAATGAGGACGCCCAGACTCCACCAGTATTCTCAAGTGGGCCTGGGCGTCCTTGTAGTGCACGACAGTGCACCTTCAGGATTGCGCCTGTTTTAGTCATATAACGGACGCAATCCTAAAATCTCCTGAACAGCATTTTTGTAAAATAATGACATATCCATTATTTTACAAAAATGCTGCTGAGAACAAATTTTTGTATAATAACGACATATTCGTTATTTTACAAAAATGCTGCTGCGAACACAGGTGTATATAAACACTTTCCTATACACAAAAGTAATCAGCTTCAACGTTGAAGCTGATTACTTTGGTGTATAGGAAAGTGTTTATATACAACATACGGGTGTATATGAACACTTTCATTTACACCAAACAAGGCTTCTTGTGGCACTCCCCCAGTATAACGGCTCCAAAATCGTACCGTATGTGTGCACGATTTTAGAGCACATATAAAACTGGAGGAGTTCCACAAGAATAGGCTTCCAAAAAGCCAGGTAAGGAATGTGGCGGTTGCTAGGTTGGTTTCCAACCCATCCTAGCAACCGCCACATGTATTCCAAAAGTGGCGCATTCCTACCGAATTCGGAAGAATGTGCCATCTTCAAAATAGGTATTCATTACCGACAGTAGGTCGTTAACCCTTTTAACGACCGTTTCGGTACTTAAGACCAGGTTGAGAATCGGGCCCTCAGTGGCACTGTGACATGTGTACTAGTTTGCCTGAATGGCCTACTCTGTCAGTTGGACTACACACCAACTGAGAATCTGGTCAAAACGTTTTAGAAAGGCAAACCTCAGGAATGGAAACATGGTGACTTTAAAGAAACGCCATCATCAAGTAACAGAGAGAGTGAGAGTAAATGCTCATTAGCAGAGCATGGGAAGAGTTGTGGGATTCCGGCCTCACAGCCTGCCAACAAGAGTGTAAATCAACAAAATGTAGGGATTCCACCGGACAGACACGTTATTGCAGTCATTATCCATGCTAATGCCAAGGATAGTATTCAACTTGCAGTGGGAATGCGTGCATGTGGTATGTACACTTACCTGTGCATCCCTAATGGAGATTCCGTTTTTCATTGCACTCCATGCACAAAACACCTTCCATACTGCCATCTTTTGTTCATTGTGAAGACAGGAGTATACCAATTGTATCTCCATTGAAATGTAATATATGTGCATTTTTCTAATGCACATTCATTGTGGCTTGTACTTTTGGTGGATGGACAAGCCCCAACCTCCCCTCAACACCATGAGGTATTCCCACGTTCATGACTCGTATAGCCTCTAGGGTCTCTTCATAGGGTTGTGCTTGAAACTGGTATTCACAGAACTCGGACACCAGGAGACCCTCGTAGCAATCTTCATATCCTGTGTTTTTTTGTTACCCATCAATTTTTGACATGCTGCTTAAAGCCAACACCCAGCAAAAACTCTAACGCACAGAACACACAGTGTAAGTGCATACATGTACGCTAGCATGGTAACTTCAGGCCTGACCCCATCAGCAAATTAATTGGTATCTCTACTCTGCTCCTTCTGCACCCATTGACTCACACCTTTACCCCACATTGCTCATTTGCTTACTTAATTTCAGTATTGTTTTTGATACTGAAGGCCATGAAACCCCTCACCAGAAACTGCACACCAATGCCATAGCTTCCACGAGGCTCCATGCCATGTACGGTACTTTCAGCCAGTCCATCTTTTTCCTGCCCTTTACATGCTAGGATTTGCAGTGTTGTTTTTTCTATATGTGTAGGTTGTGACAGACATGACTCTAGCATGGGGGGGCCGAGGATTCTTCACAACCTGGAGTAGGTGGCCTACCAGGGCAACGCCAGAGACAGACCTACCTAAGAGTCAATGTGGCGGAGTTGAGCGGGACTCCTTTCCCCACCTCCCCAATATGCATGGAGCCATTTATGTACATTTGTGCCTTTCTTTAAGCTGATGCCTACCAGCCTCTGTCCTGGCCAGGTCACTCCCTATAATCTTTCAGGCGGTTCCCTGGAGGCAGCAACATACTGAGTAAAAGCGGGGATAAAAGTACCACAATGCACCTGGGCCCAACAGACAACACCTGGCCTGGAAGAGGCATAATGGACTGGTTACCCAAATTAAAATGTACTACGCTTTCCCACTCAGGAGCCATATGAGAAACCCAACACCTACCCCTCAATCCCCAGACTGTCTCCAGGGGAGCAGCAGCATTCGAGCTGGAACCTTGAGGAAGTTTCTCAGCATTGGAGGAGATCAGGAAACACTCCCCAACACTTGTGTGTAGTGTACAATGACTTACTTGATCCAGGAGGAGAATAGAGAACAAACTACCACAGCGACCGCATGTCTGGCTGCGAAGAAATTGAGACTGAAAACACGGGGGGAGAGGAGGAAGATCCCTGTGAAGACTTCCTGGGAGCATTCTAGCTCATAGGGGAGGAGTTGGGATTAGCAACAGAGATTGGACCAGGGAAGTAGGCGACTCAGGTGCCCAATGGGAGCAGAGTGAACTTTCTAGAGAGAAAGGGATGGGCTATAAAAAGCCAGAAGAGACAGTCTGCAATGAGAGGTGTTCGGGTGAGGTCGGAGGAGTAGCAGGAGGTCCAAGAGACCAGAAAGGAGTGTGCCTCAGGTGCATGAGGACACGGAGGAGACTTTGCGCTTGTTTGGAGAGAGTGAAGTCATTGCTGTGATTGAGAGTGTGGTACAAATGCTTCCTGTATGCTTGGCGGTGAGTGATAGAGTGGTTTGAGATACATGAGGTAGGAGATCAGGAGAGAGGTGGGGAGTTGAGAGTGTTTGAGAGAGAGCAGGAAATAGAGAGAGAGAGAGAGAGAGAGAGAGAGAGAGAGAGAGAGAAAGAGGTAAGAACAGGAAAGTTAAGTTGGAGGCAGGGATAGGATGGTGGATAAATACAGAGGAGGGAGTACAGAGAGGAGGAGGAGCAAGAATAGGAGGGGTGTGAAGGGATAAGACCAGGAAAATGAGGGTCGTACATTGGAGTGAAAGGCAGAGAGTCTTAGACAGTAGGGGTCCTTGGCTGTAGTGAAGCAATATTTGTCAAGATCTTTTTAAGAGAAGGGAAGTCAGGGCTAGGTCAAGGGAAAGCAAACGGGGACCATCCATAGATTTGGAGCCCCAGTTATCTTTTTCTGTCTGGCTTTTTGTTTTAATAAAAACTGAAAAATTATTAACTGACCATGTGACTTACTGAGAATCTTGTCACCATGTCTGCAAGTTATGACATGAAAAGCACTGTGGGATAAACAGCTAAGACTGACGCAAGGACATTGTGCCGCCTGGCGGCAGCCCTGCATTGCCGTACTACCCCTGAAGGTATTACTTTAGTTTATGTCAATTATGGAAAAGAGGATTCACCATATTTAATTAAGCTTGTTTTCCGGCACCACCACAACCCCCGGTTTCTGCTACGGTTCCCCCCCTTCGCCTTCACTTTTTACCTATGTCCACTTACAACCTCATTCACGGCTCTGGGTTCCTATGCCAACCCCACACAGGTAAACAAGCACATTACAGACTGTGTAAATAAATACCTGGCCCTCGTCTGCTGATGCCAACCTGAGCGTGAATGGCCAAAGGCCTGTTCCAGCACAATCAAGAGAGAACTGGCACCCTTTCCATGAGCTGGTCATTCTTTTAGCCAATCAGGAGCCTCACCTATTCAACGCCTTTACCAGATATACCAATCCTCAGCCTAGCTTTGCTCATAGCCTCCAAAATGTATTTAACTGCACATATCAACACAATAACGAAAGCGTGATTTGCCCTTGCAGAATCTAAGGCAGGGCCATTATTGTGGGTGCAATAACGAACCCCCGATTAGACTCTGCACACTCCTTGGATGAAGTCTCCCCATCATCCATTCACCTTTATTTAGACAAAGTCCCAATTTGCATTTAATCCACTTTATTTGTTTGACCGCATGTCTACAAGAAGATCATTCTAACCTCAACATATTTCGCCAGACAGCAGGAGAATTCATCTGTAAAGGTAACAGTGCACACTTAACTGCTCGTGGATAACTCGTTTACCCTAGAAGAGCTCTGATGAATCCAATCACAAATTGCCTTTTGACTGAAATGCAGGTAAAGTTGCAATTAGGATACAACGGCGGCACCCAATCGGGATAGAAGGTACAATGTTTAAGGCCTAACTAAACGTTCATGCATGCTAATGTCATGGCAAAGTCCAACGTGCTGCAGATACTAATTAATTAATCTTGTATTACCCGCTTAACACCGGAAAACCGGTCTCTAAGGACTGGAGCAGGATTCGAACCTGTGTTGCTCTGACTTGTCTTGCTCCCAAGAAAAACGCGCTGTCCCTATCCTCTAGGCCCCCGTTTGCATATTAACTCTCCCGATGTCGGACAACATGTTCAAAACGAGATGCTATTCTAATTGTCCACTTGGAGAACGTTGGTTCACTAAATGGAGTTGGTTAAGTCAATATGCTTTTGAATTGTTTCTTACAAACGTGGAAAGACTGACGATGTTTGGACTAATGAGAGAGGCTATTCCTGGAGAGTCTGTCCTAGCCACATTATGCCTGCCATGTGGCTTTACTCAGACATGCATTCAGCTGTTGCACAGAGGTTATCGTTTGGTCTGCCTGCATATTTCAAGCCACCTGTTCCCTGTCGGCATTTTCATTCAACTCTGTGCTTGAATTTTGTAAATTAAATTAAAACCTATTCAAACTAAAACAAAATCTGTTTTTAAAGTTAACCTTCGCAGGGCTGCAATTTGAAGGGGTTCTGGGCACAAAATCGTGAAAACCTACACATCAGGGAAACTCGGTCTGTGAGTTTAAACATTGCTGATTCTGAGTGGTGAAAGGCTTGCAAGGTGTACCTGCTTTGCCTTTCCACAGACACTAATGACTTTTCACAAATCTCTTGGGGGGAGCGAAATATTCAAGGAATGTAGGAGATGCCTTGCTGTGACTGCCTCCTCGGCAAAGGGAGACATTTCAGATTCCAGACCTCCGTGCTGTTGCTTCTCTGGAATGGGGACCCCCTGGACCTCCCCAACCAGGCCAAAGCAGCCCCATTGCTTGTGGCCTGCGTGGGATGGAGGCTACCCACAGACTGAGTTCAATAGACACGCCTCCCGAGGGGTGCCTGCGGCATGATTCAAAATCCATATTACTGGGCCATGCGTGTTGCTCTGGGAGACCATGGAAGCAGCAGGCTGGCTTTACATCCTTTCTGGTTGCGGGGATCGGAGACCTAGCCAGGACTGTCTCACAAGTGGGGCCTGAAGCTCATGTAGTTGGGCCCAGCACAATGACATTAACATCTGTAAACGGACACACATCGCTGCTGAGTGGGCCTTTACAGATTTTGGGTGAGCCTGGCATGCTCGGGCCCTACCCTGTCCACGCCTCTGGCAGGGATGTGTGCTTGAGTTGTCTGGAGTGACTGTACCTGGCTGAGTAGAAGGCTTGTGCAGGCCTGAGGTGGTAGGACTGGGTGTCCTGGAGTTATGCATGCTCATGTTGCTGGATGGAATGTGGCTAATTTGGTGGGACTGTAGTTGCTCAGGCTGGCAGTATTGTATGTTTCTTAGTTGGAGATTTGACTGAACTGTGTGTGCCTCAGTTACTGGTGCGGTACATGCCTGAGCTGTGATCATTTAATGGGCCCCAGGGGTGCAATTACATGTGACTGTGCTTGAGGGCTTTTGTATGCCTAGGTTAGTGGAATGGTGTGTTCGTGGACTGGTGGCACTGTACTTGTCTAATGATGACTGCTGATTTAATGTGATTGAGTTGCTGGCACTATGGGGCACATCACGAGTTTGGCGGTATTTCCTCTGGTAAAGTTTCCAATCTTGCTCAACTTTACTGCATCCAGTAATCATGCGGTAATCGGGAAGGTCATCCATGCCTTTCCCGTAATCCCCATTTTGGAGTCCTATTGGACTCGATTGAGGAAATAAGATCTTACCACATTTCGAAATACCAGATGGGTGATATAGCAGCGGTAATGCTTTTGTGAGGAGGAAACATCCTCCACACAAAAGCAGGAGGAGTTGAAGAGTTTCAGTTATGAAACTTGTAATTTGACTGAGTGGTGAAATATCCTGTTCAGAAATACTGAATGTTTTACTATTGCCGCCAAACTGGTAATGAGGCGTTTTCGACCTCATTTGGTGCGATGGTACTCGCCTGCAATGCAGTGATTTAAGAAGCTTGAGTTGGTAGGTCTCCATTGGTAGAAGAGTACGTGCCTGAATTGCTGAGAACTTTTGCCATTGTGACTGCCTGAAGGTTGCTGTTATATGGGCGGTCTCAAAGGATGATGACCCTTCGGGTATGACGCTACTCAGAGACTATGAATCTATACCTGGTAATGCGGAGAGATAAGGACGCACCGGGGAGAAAAGGTGACTTATTTCACAATGAACTTGCAATATTTCCCCGAGCTATTCCTCATCATAAGCCGCCGGTTTATGCAGTGGGCCAGGTGAACTTTGCTGCCGGCCAGTTTGCTTTCATGAGAACACCTCCTAGCTTGGCCCCTTCAGGCAGGCCTCTGCCCTGGTCACAGCACCAGATCTAATCTAGTAGCTGCTCTTGATGGCCTTTGTCAGTGCCTGAACCTTAATTTTGCTGGATTGGTCCTCAACTTTTTGACCCAACGCCAATCCCGCCCTTGTGTCCCGCCTATCTGCCTGTACGCACTGGGATTCTCAATCTCACAGTTAATGGCATTACTGTGTTTGTTAGACCAACATAAAATGGACATAGGCGCATGATATGATAATGATATAAGTTATTTATAACGTGCCTGTACACATGTGTTTCTATGCACAATGTTATCAACACCGTGCAACAATATTAGTCCTACGACTAGAGCCTTAGTGGACATGATTTATTTAACAGAACCCTAGAAGGAAATCCAGCGGAAATGTGTGATCCTGATAACAGCGATTTACCAGCTTCAAGCACTAGGAGAACACACAAGGTAAGGAGGCACCAGCAGCTGTGATTCAAGGGAGGCTTGTCTTCATCTTTCACTAATTTACACAATATTTGTCATGGCACTGGTGACCGGTCGACTGTGAAATGTTGACGCAGGATGTGCGATGTGGACACTTTCAAAACAAATTCAGCCTCAGAGCTGGAACATCCAGACAGTAGGTTTCTTAGATCCCTTGTAATTGATAGGGCCGCTGCAGCAATGCTTGATTCTGCCCTGGTATCTACAATTGGTTCTACAGATCCTTCAAGCACACCCCTTTAAACCTCCTGAATCTTTTGATATTATGTTTTTGACAATGAAAAGCATTTTTCTCCTCATTATTACTTTAACTTGGGGAATTAGAGAATTAGGTGGTTTCCAACGTATTTAATAGGGCAACCAGAGGTAGTCAAAGTAGCTTGTGCATTCCTGCCAACAGACTGATGGACCCCAAAGCTAGAGCAGCCAGAATCTGCCTTTAACCGGAAGCAATCCTGATCCTGAATTAAGTTATATAACTGTGTGCTCCCTGAACCTGGTGGCAGATGAAAATATAAATATAAGCAATGTCTGGTTATGATATGGTGGTCTCTGGGAATCCACAGTTATACTGGCCAAAACCATTTGTTGTCATTATTTTGTCAACTTGGTTTCTAGTGCCCTTCCTGTCAGTGCTTCCTATCTATTGATCTTCTGGGACCGAGTTTTACCCAAAACCAACCATTTGGGGGCTGCAACAGCAAAAGAATTTGGCTTCCATGGGAAAGGCGTGTGACCTTTCAGGAAGATAGGAACTGTCCCAGGCGGGTGGGTGCGGGAAGAGGACCAAGGCTTCAAAGCCCAGGCTCTGCCATGCCAAAGGACATCACGGAAGGATGGTAATAAACAGAGACTCAGCTTGAGGCAGACGCTAGAAGAGGGTGGAGTTAGCCAAGGGCAATCAACAATCCACAGAAGGATCCCACCATCTTGGATTCTATCAAGGCTCCCAAACTTCCTGTGCCTGTGCCCCAACCCCACATCTTGCAGACAAAGTAGTCTAGGTATAACAACATCAGACAGCACATTCCGAAACAGCAGCCAGGAATGGACACCTTGCAGAAAGTTCAAAGAGAACCAACCCACTGTAGAAGAGTGCCTATTTAAGTGGATGAGACCCCCCATCAAATCATCATTGGCCTAATGAAGAAGAAAGATTATGCCTGGAACTTAATTGGGGTACAGTCTGTTCTAACTGCTGGTTGGACAAGGCCTAATGCAAGCTGAGACCACTCGCATCCAGAGAACTGGTCACTTGAGGTGACAGACCCTGCAAGTACTCTCTAAACCCTTCCTGATAGAAACGTGCAGAATAAAGGACTTACTTTGCCCCACAAGACCTTGGACATGTTCCCCTCCAGAACTCAGAACTCCAGAAACAGTTATGGACCCTATTTACCAGCTTCAATGGATTGTTTTGCTGGCTCGACCATCTCAAGAGCTAATAGCCCAAAATGTCGCCCTCATAATTACGATGGCCGAAATTTCTGATTTTTTTTTAACACCCCACTTACACCACACATATATATATATGGATATATATATGTGGGGGGGATATGTGATGTTATAGTAATATGTAGGGCCGCAGGGGGTCTCCCCCTGCATATGTATGTGGTGTAAAGGGGGTTACATTAAAATTAAAAACAAAGTCGGCATTTTCAGCCGTCATCATTATGGGGGTCGCAATGATCACATAGATCGTCTCAAGATGCTTTTCAAGCCGTTGCAACCATCCAGAGCTGCCTTTGACACTCACCACTTTTCAATCAGTTGTCGAGCCATCGACCCACTTGCTCCCTGCACTCCAGCCTTTTGAGCCAATAGCCACTGCAGAACTGCATTGCATTGTTGGACTTCTTCAAGCAGACTCAACCGATTCGAGACATTTGCTTATTTGAGCCAATACACTACTACAGTACTGCGCCACATCTCTGGATCATCTCGAGCCATCACAACTGCCTCAACGCTCACGATCCATTGGGAACAACTGAATCAAAAGGTCTAGAGGCCACCTCAACCCACTGCGTAGCACCTAGAAGCCTGGCACGGTGCTGTTGAGCCCCTTCAGTAATTCTTTAAAGTAAGTGAAGTAGTTCTGCCCTCTGGTCAGTCTTAAAGGACCCTAGTGACTAGTAGGACTCCACTCTCTAGCCTTGAAAATTATATCTTCAGTAAAGTTGACTTTGCAGCTGAAATGATTTCCTCTGCACATCTGCCCTGAATTTCAGCTGCACAATTGTGCTCTACGTGTCTACACGCAAGGTTTCTGCTTAATAGGCGAGGTGCAAAGCCCAATAAAGGCGATAATGCGGGCAAAGCAGATCTAAACTCTCTACTTCACTACAACTTTTGTTTATTAAACATATGGAAAAATAAAACAGCTCTAAAGCCATTTTCTGTAAATCTTAGCTTTTTAGCGCGTATTATTTTGCTTTAATGTGTTCATTGTAAGTGCACACTAGAATGTAACATAAGACCCTGGGAAGGGCCACTCTCACACCTCTCCTGCTGCCATTAAGTAAACCGCTGCCCATTAGTGGGGCATTTATGAAAACGAAGACAGTGCGAATAATAAAGGCTTTGCCACGCAGGGTGCCTGCAGCCAGAGTGGCGGGGACATTTTTCGAACACTTGTAGTCCCCTTCTGATGGGTTTCACAGAGACACTAGGAAAGAAAAAACACATGCATGGCTGCAAAAAATGGGCCATTTCTCTTCATTGTGGAACGTGTGCGGTTCTCCTCGACCAAACATTGAGGGTCTCAAACGGACAAAGGGATGTTCCTGAGCCAGTTGCTTAAGAGCGCCTGGAGCAGTTGTCCTCTTTGCCCCCATGTACTCAGCGCCTCTGGGCCTAAGAACTGCCCTATACCCAGGCTCACTTGCAGTTCAGTGACATTCCCTTAAACCGTAGGTGTGCTTGTTTAGGGATTTGGATTTGCGAGGGGGAGGGGGCCTGGTGATGGGGCTTCTGGGAAGCGGGGCAGGACAGCAGGAACATAGTTCCGATACTTCTTTTCATACACTTCGACCACTGGGCTCCCCCTGATTCATACCCACTGTCTTAGGGTTCATTTACCCTCTTTAGCGTGTGGAAGAGGTGGGTTGTAAGCACTGTGATGAGGTAAAGGTAAGGCTGGATGTAAAGAAGATTACCGGTCAGTAATCAAGGCCTTACAGCCGCTTCCCTCTTCCCAGTGCCAGTCCTTCCTTATAGCAACTGCAGAAATGACCCTAAAAAAATAAGCACCAGACCAAGGTTAGCTTGGTTGCCTTGAAGACCTGTTGCACCAACATTCCGCGAGGATGCAGGCTCCAGTACCTTAAATCGAGAGACTTACCCACTAGACCACTGGAACATCTGATTAGAACCCCTGTCAATATGCTTGTTAAGAATTTACTCTGCAGAAAATACTTAAGTGTATGCATGTTTAAAAGGTGCACTTTGGGCAATTTGCTGTGCAGCATCACAGGAAACGCTCCTGCTTTCTTGGGTTAGTTTCCTGATGTTAATGGTTTATTAATTAATGTTCTGAAATTGATATGTTTATTTGTGGGGGACTGGGGTGATACAAATCTCCCCCTCCATCTGACAACTCCCCGCCAGTGGCGGTCGCTTGTGGGATCCGACAAGTCATTATTTCCATTTCTAGCACTGATGATTATGGCACGCTTTTAACACTCACCACGCTGTCTCTTACAACCATGGCAGGATGAAAGGCTGAGATGACGGGACAGGAGTCAAGCCTGAAAAACAGATCACTACAGTCGCTGCATGGTCTAGTTGTGGTGCATGGTCTTGTTGTTTGGAAAGACGAGGAATTATAGGAGATGATGCATCCGATATTTCATGGCAGACGTGCGGTACATTGTCGATTCTCCAAGGTGTGGTCTAGGTGTATTTCAAAGGAAATTACACACATAGGGCCTCATTACGACCCAGGCGGTAAATTACCGCCTGGGCCGTACCTTTACCGCCATGGCCTAAACTATGTTTACGCCATGGTGGTTGGCGGACTTACCGCCCCATTCCGAGGCTGGCGGGGCGGTAAATCCCCATTAACCCATTTACCCTTCCCCATTCCCATTTTTGCCCCATAGGGCATAATGGGAGTGGGGAAGGCGTTAATTACGCCACCGTAAACTACTGTGGCGTAATTAACAACATGGTCCCTTAGCGCCATGGATTTTAACACCTGCTAAAAGCAGGTGTTAAATCCTTCATGGCGCTAAGGGACCTCGGAATCAGGCGGTAAGGGTCGGCGCTGTTTACGCCGCCGTAAACCCCTTACCGCCTGGGTCCTAATGAGGCCCATAGACATTTCCATAGCCAGAAACGTAGGAGCTAAACTCAAGCATTGCAAGGGCGAAGAACGTTTTTCTGCAAAAAAGACAAGACGCTGTTTAAGGTAGTGCTTTAACACACAAACGTGTTGCGCTTCACCTGATGTCTTTTTAAAGTTATTTCTTTACCAAAGTCGATACTACTTTTATTATTTAAGTTGTCTTTTTATAGTATTCGAAGACTATATAGCTAGTCTTTTTTTGTACTCCATACTATTCGTTTGAAGCAACATACTATATGAAGACTATTCAGCGTGCTGAATACTAGTCGTTTACTAGTTGAATACTAAACAAATGCTTGTTTCTGGTCTTTTAATCTTCATTTAGTATTGAATACTACATTACCACTATTGACCACTACTGAGTAGACAAAAAAAAGATGAAAATAAGATCTTCCATTTCGGTGAGGGTTAGTCTGTGGGCAAGTGTTCAGTGCTCAAGTGACATAAATAAGGTAAAAGAAATAGACTAGATTTGAAACCCATTCAGTTGTAATACCAAAAAAATGGACAGATTATACTAAGCGTGTAGCGCAATAGTGGAGAGTCCGTTATAAGTATCGTAATTGTGGTTACGGAACCCGTTTTGGTATGTTTAATTGGTTTATTATGATTGCACTCAATGGAACGTGAACACTATGCTGTAAATGGGGCTACCATTAAGGAATAGTTTACATTTTTGTAATTGATGAGTATATGAAAATTGTTCTTCTTGTATTTGGTAGTGGTGCAGCTAAGCATTTGATTGATTTGTCAGTAGCATTCAGGACACCACCTAATATTTGCATGGTTTTTTTTGTTTATTTGGGATTAAAGCATACACAATTTAGTCCTTCTGAAATAATAGCATGAATATGTCAGAAATGTAAGGTAATACATGTACAAGTAGTGGCATATTTGTAGTTCACAAAAACACACATATGTTAATACGATATGTATGCCGTTTGTTTACGTTTTGTTTTATAAATGGTGATATAAAGTATGCATGTGCAATCCTTACAAGCGTGGAGCCTAATGTATCTCCCTGATGAAGGCGTGGCTGTAATGAATACTTCTTCTGGGAAATTGTGACACAAATGGAAGATCCGTCATTGAATCATTCCACGCGTTTCTTTTCATAACGCGCATTAGCGGTCTAGTGTTTTTCAACATGGCGTCCTCCCGTTTCCTTAAGCAATGTGCAGTCCACCCCTTACTCGAGTTGCAACCCTGTTACTGCTTTGGGTAAAATGCTGTTTCCTTTTCTTTCGCATTCCTTCTTCTTCCTTTGCCCTGCTTGCTGCCATCCTTGCTACGCGCTGCTTCCTGCCTCAAGTTGTCCTGCCTTTTCTCACCCGCTTCGTTCCTTCTGTGCCTGTGGCTTCTGACCTTCATTTTCTCTGTTCTTATTATTCCTCTGCTTGGCTGCCTGCTCCCTTTGTGGTATTTTGCTGGACGTTGAGTATCCATCTTTACCTGCTGACCAGTTTCTGGATTGCTACTTCCACCATCCTGTTCCATATCTTGTGGGGTTTTCTGCCTGCTGGCTTTTTCCCCATCGACTGGCTGTTTCTGGGAGGAGTGCCCGTCTGCCCTCTGGTTCAGCATTTTCATAGGGCATAGTGGCAACCTCCTGGAACAGGCCATTTCTCTTTGAAAAGAAGCACACTTTGCCCAAGGAGAGCACCTGATCCTGTACAAGAACAATCCAACCAGTCATCTTCTTTGGACTCTACAGGTGAGCCAGAAGAGGGGTTTTGTGAGAATGGCCAATAGAATTGTTCATATTAATGTTAAAGGTATTTGTACCGTGCACCGTCACCAACGGAATTGGTCCCTGGGCGCTCAGGCGGATTTGCAAACAAGAGGCGCGAATGGGTTAGTCAGCAGAAGAGGGAATAGGAAGGAAAGTGAGAAAGTGGTGTGCTTTTGACAGCTTCAGTTTGGTTTTCATGGTACGCTGAGCTTTGGTGTGAATATCGGACCGATGTAGACCTCGTGTGCTGTTGGTGCGGTTTATGTGTTGTTTGTTTGTTGTTGCGGTGTGGTGAAGTGCGTGCTGTTTGCTGAGCGAGACGATGGTTGTGTGGATTTTCGTGTGAGTTAGATATGAAGTGATTTGAGCATATGGTTAATGGGTTATATATCTCTTAGTCCTTATAATTCTAGTTCTATGTATCCGGTTGTCCCATAGGTCGGCATATTTTTCATGTTTTCTTTCCTGTCCATCTAATTGTTACGAGTGGTTGTGTGGCACATTCCCAGCTGTGTTGTTGTGAACTTAGTGTAATAGGTAGGGGCTTGTCTTGTCCCCCACACTGGTACTGGTGCATTAATTAGCAATCACCCCCTCCTTTGCTATCTATTTTCTGTTGGTGGTCCATTGTTGCCTGTATATAGTTTGTAGGCCAAGGTCTTATCGATATATCATCCTTGTCCTTCCATCCCGATCTATCCAGGATCTTTCTTTGGTATCGTTCTATCATATCCATCTCTCAATTGGTAAGTTGATATGCCTTAGATTGTTCTTCCATAACTTCTGTTTATGGGCGGTAGCTTAGGAGATTTGGAGGATCGGTTTCTTTTCTCAGCGTCATTTCAGCTGTGTATATGCCCCCATAGGCGTTATTTTAGTTATGTGGTGAAGAGCCAGGATTTGATGTGAGAGAAAGAAGAACCTCTGAATTTTCTTTTGTTGTAGGGTTTTGGTTTGAAACAGATGTCACTGCTCGATCTGAGTGTCCTTGTAGGGCGGTGTAGGCTTAATTTGTCCCTTAGGAATTATGTGCCTTGGTCGCGGATTGCTCTGTGCACAATGCACATTGATTTGAACTTGATTTGCTGTTTTATTGGTAGCCAGTGTAGTCTTTTCAGCGCTGGTGTGATGTGTTCTCTTCGGGGTAGTTTGAGAAGCAGTCTGGCCGCCGCATTTTGTATGTGTTGTAGTTTTTATAGAAGTTATTCAGGCATGCCCAGGTATATGACATTGGTGTAGTCTACTCTGGACATGAGGAGAGCGATGACAGCGAGTGTTTTGCTGGTGAATGACAGGAACAGTAGGATGGCTTTTACCACTCGCAGGAGAAAGAAGCATTTCTTGATTAGAACATTTACTCGTGGCTCTAGAGTAGGTTTGTTGTCCATCAGGACTCCCATGTTTTTTGCAATCAGCAATGGGGCTAGGGTTGTACCGATTTCCATTGGCCAGGGGATGTAGTAGTTGTCTCCTCCGTTTTTTGTGATGATCATTATTTCTGTTTTGCCTGAGTTGAGTTTCAGGTAGTTTGATTCATCCAGTTGTATATTTCACAGAGGCAGTTCTCTAATGTTGTGTTGTCTTCTTGAATGTCTTGTATTTTGTAGACTATTTGTGTATCGTCAGCATAGCTTTAACAGGTGAGGCTGTGTCTTTTGATGATCATGATTAGTTGAGACAGGTAGATGTTGAATAATAACGGGGAGAAGGATGATCCTTGTGATACTCTGCATGAGGATTCTCTTGAGCTGGATATGAAAGGTTTGTTAGGAAGGATTTGATCCATAGTAAGGCGCGGTCAGTGATTCCAATTTATTCCAATCTCGTGATGAGGATGTCGTGGTTAACTGTGTAGAATGCCACAGAGAGGTCTAGAAATATCAAAGGGGCACTATTGTCTGAATCTGTGTTTGTCTTTACATCATCCCATATTGAGAGAAGTGCTGATTCCGTTCCTCTCATTGGTCTAAAGCCTACTTGTGCCTGGTCTAGCAGGCGGTGCACTTCTGTGAATTCTTGGGTTGTTCTGTATATGTAGGTTTCGAGCAGTTTAGCTGGGTACGGTATGTTGCGATGAGTCTGTAATTGGAGAGGTCCTCTACGTTTCCTGTTGCATCTTTGAGGAGTGGCCTGATGTATGCTGATTTGAAGGATTGTGGCACTTTTCCTGTTTAGATTGAGAGGTTGAAGACGTTCCTGTGGTATTCCATGGGTGTTCCTTGTGAGAGGATTGATTTGTATATCTCTGGGGGGCAGGGATCCGCGGGAGAACCTGTAATGTTGCTTTGAGTTACCAGTTTGATGACTGTCCCCACTGATATTAGGGGGAAGCTTCAGAGTTTGTTTGGGCGTTCCCCATAGGGGAGGGTGAGTTCCGTATTCTGCTCGAATGGTCTGCTTTGTATGGTCTGTTGGATGGTAATCATTTTGTTTTTGAAGTGGTCTGCTAGATCAGTGCATAACTTCTTCGATGGTATTGTCATGTTGTTGCAGCAAGGTGGATTTTTTATTTCATTTATAATTTTAAAGAGTTCATTTTGGGTGTTTGGTGCTTTGAAGATTCGGTTTTCATAGTATTTTCTTTTTGCTTTTTGTATTTCTGTTTTGTATGAGCGGATATGTTGTTGAAATTAGAATTTTTTGCCGCAGTATTTTTGATCCTCCATTCTAGTTCCAGTTTTTGGATTTTCCTTTTTATGGCGCTGAGTAGTGGGGTGAACCATTTTGCCATTGCTCTTTTTGTGTTAAGGGGTAAAAGTTTGTTCTTTGGTGATTTTGAGGCAATACACCGAAACTGGTTGGAGGTTGCATTAAGAATTGGCTGCATTTAGAAAATAGGAGGATAATGGCTTCGGCTAGCACCCTGGCCATCACTGTGCATTCCCATTTTTCGAAACCCCGCCTTCCTGCCGGTAATGGATCACAATTGGTTTAAGTGAACAGAATCAAAAGGGTTTGGTCACCCTTTCTAGCATATGCCCTGTCTGATGTAAGATTGTGAATGCTTGTCATCCTCCTGCAGGACGAAGTAGAGGACAGATAGAAAATGTGAGGACATTGAGACACCTATACTAGCATGAGGAGGGGGCAGAAGGGGGTTATATTTGGGAAGCTGGTGTAGTCAATGTTGATTATTTGGTTTTGTTTTATCAACAGGATGTAACAGGTGAGGCTGTGTCTTTTGTTTTTTGTTTTATCGACAGGATGTAAACTGTCGAGAGCAGCAAAAGGTTGATGCATCCAGCGTTCTTATGTGGATAGTAAACTGAAGGTTTTGTAAAATGTGAATGTGATCTAAATGCAAATAAAGATTTGGTTGAACAAAAAAAGAAAATAGGAGGATGTATGAAATGAGTATTAAATAAGGACATGTATTTAATACAGAGATTACACTAGGAGGATAGGGCAATGCAATACATTTGTGAAAAGATTGGTCTGAAATGTATTGGTACTTACACTATATGGAAATACCTTTTCCCCCTATTTGTTGTGAGAACTAATATTGATATTTGTCATCTTAATTATTAAAGAAAGTATTGTGCAAATTGTGCTGCATGAGTTTGCATATTTTCATGAATTTAGTATTATTTTGAAATTTAGGGACAAAAATGGTCAAATGTTTATTGTTTGAATACTAAATTGAAATGATATTAAGGATGGCATGAAGTGCATGAAAAGCTTCCGAAAAAAGCTTTCTGGAAACATTTTCCAAAATGTATCCCGAGGTGTACAGTTCTGCTTGTGTTAAACTTTTCAGAGTTACCTTATAATTATATTAACGTGTACAATGCTCACCAGTAAAGCTGCACATTCCAGTGCCAGATTAATGTGAACTCTTTCAAAAAGTGATATCGACTTCCTGTTGTACAATATGAGCTGCTCGCGCATTCAAATTACACAAGCCCACGGCCATGAAACCTGTGCTGACAGAGTAACACCAGAGATGAAACTGTCACATCATCGCAACAGGCACAATAACAACCAGAGGCCGCGCAGACTGCAGGAAACCCGAGATCCTGCTTTCCAGCAAAGGAATGGACCTCCCTCAGCTGCTTTATTTAATTCAGGTATTTTTATATGACAGGCACAGACCCGGAGGGCTCCGGGTCACTGTACACATCACACGGGGCTGGGAGGTGGGTACATCACAGGTGCGTCAAGGTGGCGGGCTATGCCCATATTAAGGAGTGTACCTAGCAGAGAGGCAGAGGTGCAGACAGGGTAGGGCCTGAGGTGGCCAGGCCCACCCAAAAACTGTAAATGCTCACTCAGCAGCCCTGTGTGGGCATTAATAGATGTTAATATCACTGCGGTGGGCCCAACTGTATCAGCTTCAAGGCCCACTTGTTAGACAATACTGGCTACCCCTCTGCAGAGAGGTAGTACACCCTAAGACACTAACCATGGTGTGGGAGCAGGGTGACGCTCGCAGTCACGTTCACTGGAGCTTTTGGTCAGGGACACATCCCTGGAGTCAGACATTTTCGTATTTATAAAGTGTGGAGTAGGAGCGGGCACAGCCAGCAGAGCAAAGTTCCGGGTCACTTGCGGGACTGCTGGGGAATGGCATCCGTTTTGGAGCCATGGGGAAGAGTCTTGTTGAGTCGGTGCGCATGTGTACGTTGGGAAGGCTTCTCTTAGGGTCCTTTCTTTAAACCATTACTCAATATTCTATCTCCCCGAGCAGTGCACTGTGTTCAGCTCACTGATGAGATAGTGCAGCATTTTGCATTTGATAGCCTTAAAATATCATAATAGGATGGAAATTAGATGGCTGCTGTTTAAAATATCATTTCACTTGTCATCGGCATTGCTGCCTAGCCCTCTAGTGACCAGAGCATCATCGCATGGAGCAAATCGCTATAGGAGCAAAGCCTGGAGGGTGCAGGACGGTGGGGGTGAAGGTGGGGGCAGCAGGAAGGTATGAGTTAACCTAGATAGGAACTTCAACTGATAGCATGCCTTTTGAGACTGTTTGTTCAACGTATATATGGTCTTTGAAGGAGTACCACAAGCTTTTGCAGAAGTCTAGTGACCTGGTGCATGCAGTGAGGGGGCTGGGATGGAGCCATGTCAGGAGCCAGGATTAGACCGTGTCAGGATAAAGTGTAAAAGGCAAAGTTTTAGTAATTATGACACTCTGCATTATGAATACCAAAAGATAAAAGGAAATGCATCTGTTCTACTAACACAATAACCCACTAATAAGTAATGAGCTTTGCTTGATGGGAATCTGTGAGTTACATTTCAATAAGACTGCAGGTATCAGATTTGCAACAGGGTTATGTGGGATGTATTACAGAAAGTTTGTGCCGGTGCAAGTTCAATTGGGACTAGAGCAACAATTGTTTTAGTGCAAAAACATATTTTGTAAAGCATTTTTGCAGAATTTGGGCTGTTTGACCGTAACCGAAAAGTTTGCGGTTCATTTGAAGCTAACTTGTCTGTTATGGTCAAACAACCCATAGTCTAGAAATACACTCCCCCTCGCGTCCCCCTTATTTACATTTTAGCGGCACACCTCCTTGGGTGCCGCCGACACCCCTGAGTCACTGCGACACTGGTTTCCTTCACGTATGTGCTTGGGAACTGGAGCTGCAGGGTACTTTCCTTTTTCTTTTTATTTTGGTTAACTTTACTCCCATATAAGGGGGACACCCCCACAACCCCCGTTCCCATAATAGGGAACAAGGGAGAGGTGGACACCCCTGCAGCCTCCGTTCCCCTTGTCCGCTATAATGGGTTTGTATGGCATATTTGTTCGAATTTGTAGGCTATACGAGATTTTCATATAGCCTAAATTCTGTCAAATATGCCATACGGTTTTTTATATTCACTCTTTTGGTGTATTTCCATTCTTGCAACAGCGCAAAAAGCTTGTAAAGAAGCCAACAGCAGCAATTCAGTGTATGTGGTGTCACAAACCTATTGTGGCTCAATCAGAGCCTGGACAAGACTGCTCTATTCGTGGGTAATTGCACTAAAAGGGCAAAAATAACAAACAGGGTGAACAGAGAGCCTGTAACTACTCAAACTAATCAGGATGGCCTCTCCACAACAGATTTTGCCAAGACCGGGTCCCACATTCTCCATCAGCAGAAGGAAATCACCATGCTGTAACTCACAATATTTTGGGTGGACTGTCACTCTTGGTTTTCTGGCTTTCCTAGGTGGGTTTTTGTTGGGTGTTGGACTTGAGCCCACCTTGTGTGAAGGTCCATATTCTCAGGAAAAAACAGGGGACCTTTTTATGTTTTCTGCTGGCTAACCTCTGGGAATTGAGCCACCGACTTGCCTCTGGGTCCTGGCTCTACTATCCACCAGCCCACTCCCACTCACCTCCTTAATGTTCTGCCATGTGTTCGCTTCTAAGGCAACCTTCTCATGTATCTCTTCCATCTCCTCTCTGTGTTCATGCTGCACGTGCAACCCCCAGATGCTTTGCCGTGTACTTGTTTCTCCACCCAGCCCTGGCTCACCCCCTCCAGACTCTGCGTTTGCCCTAAACCAAAAGTCCAAGTTGTCTCTCTCACTCCACTGGCACCCTCTTTTTTCCTCCTCTCTCCCTGTTATTTCACTTTCCTCCTTTGCTCTCCTCCTGATGTTCCTTCTCTGTTCATCCTTTATAGAACTAACTCTGCTCCACTCCTTCTCTTTTCTAGGTTCTGGGAACCGCCGTTTGGGATCTACTATGCTAAGGGGTCGTCAGGTGTGAGCTTTTATGAAATTGACTTCATGACAGGATAATCGTTGACAGCGCGCGCAGGGCTCTGGCCACACAGGAGAATTTAGCTGCACCGTCCCAGGCACAGCAGAGTGCGCCGACTTAAGCCTGAGCTGCCATCTTGTATCCAGATACCACACGTGTGCAAGAATGCAGTTCCAACGTAGGAGAACAACGTTCTGCAATTATTCACCCATTTTCCCAGCTTATGAGTCCAGTATAACGAATGAGTGAATGAGTGAGTCTTCACAAGCGGACACTCACTTGTGCCTGCTCTTATTCCTGTGTAGATTTCTCTGCACTGTGGAGCTCACTGTATGTTTTGGTGTTATATAGATTTGCTGGGCACTTCCACTTCGGTCTTGTGCAGCAAGTATGTTCTCTTAAAGGGATATCAGTGTTTTGTGTCGTGATGTAGTAAGCCCAGGCCTTCCAGCCCGATAATTTTTAGGATCCTTCCCATTTCGAATCCGAGCCCAGCATCACAGTGCAAGTGGTTGCATCCAGCCCCTTTGCCCACTCCAACCATCACCACCCAAAAGACAAGCATGTGTTACAGCAGGTAGATTTATGCATGAGTTCTT
The DNA here is from genome assembly GCF_040938575.1 of Ambystoma mexicanum. NCBI lineage: Eukaryota > Metazoa > Chordata > Amphibia > Caudata > Ambystomatidae > Ambystoma > Ambystoma mexicanum. The sequence goes on along the minus strand of NC_090922.1, from coordinate 637,951,801 downwards.
TAATGTAATACAATATGCAAGTGTTTGTGTGCACATACAAGAGATTAAATGCATGTTTTCATTTGTGAGTCTTTGTCTGTGATTGTGGTTATATGTAGGACTATGTTTGTGTGTGACACGTGTGTGTTTGTTTGTAGTGTGAGTGCAAAAGGCTTTCATACATTTTTGGCAGATCAGATGTGTTATTAAAAGTGCCAATGCAGGCATATGTGGTGTGTGTGACATCATGATGTACAGTGAGAATGCTGGACTATATTGTAGGCACAGCACCATAAAAGTGATATGCAGTGGCAATCATGCATATGTTGTGGGTGGAGCTTCATAAAAATGGTTTACAGAAGCATTGCTCACATATATTGTGGGAACAGTTTAATGAAAGTAATTTAGAGTGTCAATATTGGCATGTATTGTGAGTGCAACATGACAGTGATTTAAAGTAAGAATGCTGACATACATTGTGGTTGCAGCATCGTGAAAATGATATATAGTGACAATGCTGGTATATAGGCCACCATTTTATCAACCTACCACAGCAACCTAGTCATACTGGGAGACTACAACATCTGGTTCGCAAAAGAAAAATAATCCACAGTAAACTCACTCTGCGCACTCCTGGAAACTTTGCAGTTCAAGCAAATAGTAAATGGACCAACCCACAACTCCGGACACACACTCGATGCAATTTTCTGCAGAGAAGATCTATGCGCATCTGCGCCAACTACACCGATGGTATGGAGGGACCACTACTTGATACCATTCTAAATCACATCCCAAACCCACCTACCAGCCGAAAGGAAATACTCCATGCCAGCAAGGAAAGAAACTGGAAGAACCTAAACCTAGAAGCCCCATCAAACCTTCTAGACTGGACCCACCCAAGCAGAATGGAATCCACCCGAAACAACCGTAGACACAGCAGAAAACACACTCAACAGGTGAATCACCAAGGCCCTAGACCAGCTGGCATCAGCCAAAACATTCAAAGCAACATGAAAAGAAGTGACAGCAAAATGGTTACACAGAAGAGCTGAAAGAACTAAAAAAAACAACTGCAAAATGGAAAATATATGGAGAGAACAATACAACCAACTAGACAAAATAAAATACCAAAGACAGCTCAAACTATACAAATCACCAGTCCTCAAAGCAACAAAAATACTATTAAGCCCCAAGAACAGAATCAGGAAAAAGTCCACAGAAAGAACTCTTTAAAATCATCAAAGAGATTAGAAAACCTCATCCTGCAAGAATCGCACCATCCTGACACAAGCACTTTGTGACAACATCACCAACCACCTGAGATCTAAAATAGACACAATCCAGGAGACCATCAACATTGCCCAGGCAAATACAACTACAACTGCCGGACCACAGACACAGGGCGAAATGCAGACTATAGCAAAACTCACCTGCCTAGAACAAATCACAGAAGAAATCTTCACTACACTGATCAAGGATACCAACCTTGCAGGTTCCCCAAGATAGCCCTGCCCCCCTGACATCTTCAAAGGAATCCTAAACCACAGAACCCCATCAACTCACTTCCGGAACCTAATGAATCTATCACTCAAAAGAGGAATAGTACTGTCCGCCTTCAGATCAACATACATCAAACCACTCATAAAAAAGGAATCAGAAAGCGCAGAATACCCGAGCAACTACAGACAGATAGTCAACCTGCCCTACCCGGCAAAGGTCCTACAGAACCATGTATACAAGATCCTACTTAAATACATCAAAACAAACAGAAGACTCAACCGGTCACAGGTTGGCTTCAGACCAATGAGAAAAACAAAATCAGCACTCCTACCAATATAGGGCGACATGAAAAAAAACACAGACAACGACGCCCAATCGGCCCTCATACTACTGGACATATCAGCGGCATTTGACAGAGTCAGCCACGCAACACTAAAAAAAAGATTGATGGAATGTGAAATACAGGAATCTGCACTAAACTGGCTTGCCTCATTTCTAACAAACTGAGCCGAAAGAACCTACCTACCACCGTTCACCTCAAACGCTAATCATATATCCTGCAGAGTCCCTCAGGGATCTAGCTCTCCCCTCTGCTTTACAACATCTACATGTGCCCATTGATGAAAATCATTCAAACCCACATAGTTACCGCCTATGACTATGCAGACGACACACAACTGATTGTGAAAAGAAACCGAACCAAGGTACAAAATAGCCTCAACAACTGCTTCACAGACATCTACAATTGGATGACAATGAACAACCTTAAACTGGACCCAGCAAAAACAGAAATAAGGCTCTCACTCACAGGATTCAAAGGAGGGAACCCACAACTGGACTGGTCGGCTGGCATGAGAACTTAACCGGAGACTACCAATGTAGTAAATAACCTAAGAATACCAATCGACAACGGACTATCCCTGGAACCACAAGTCAACGCAATCACCAGAAAATGCTTGTTCCTCCTAAAACTACTCAGAGGATTACTCCTGTACCTCTCCTTCCCTCGCAGAACCCTCACAATCATATCCCTGATACTCGCAAGAATTGACTATGCAAACAGCCACTCCCTAGGAATACCGGAAAGACTCATCAAGAAACTTCAAAGGGTGAAAAATACAGCAGCCAGGTTCCTATTAAGACTAAACAGAAGAGACCACATCATGCCAGCACTGAAAAGCCTACACTGGTTACTAGTAATAAAAAAAACACATCAAATTCAAAGCACTCTTCATCACTCACAAAGCCTTACACAGACAAGGAGCAGAATTCCTCCGGGACAAGATTAGCCGGTACCGCCCAAGAAGGGACCTAAGATCCAGCAACGACCTACAAATAGTGGCAAAACATTACGAAAAAAGAAAATTCGCCCAAACAGCATTCTCACGTCTAATTGCTAACCTTCGGAACACATTGCCCATAGATATTAGAACCACAAAAGACCACATCACCTTCAGGAAAGAACTCAAAACCTGGATATTCAACAGACAATGGCAGCAGCAAAGGGACACCAGCAGCAATAACATCAGAGATAAATAACTAGAGAAGAGGCGAGTTTGGCCGATGAACCACAACCAAGATCCTGAGTAGATGCCATCACGTGGCAACCAAAGAGTCACACTAGGAGCTCTAACAAACCGACAGAATTACTAACCCACTCCCCCTTCCTGCTCCTTCAACATAACCAACGTCACTACTCCAGACCTTGGGCTAGCCGCACCACACATAAACTAACCAAGAATCAATTCTATCTTTACACCCACCATCTCTGAGATGCTGGAAGCAGACCAAGAGTGAACCACCCTACATAGTCCATAAAACTGTCAACATGCAAGTACACACCATGACACCAGGTAGTTTTACAGCAACTCTGGATCCCTTATGGACATTAACCAGTGTGAACATCCACATCCAACCCCAACACCACACAACACACTAACACCAACACAAACACTAGCACACACGGGAGGCACTGAGTCTTACCCATACAGTTACAACATGCAGGCCCTTCCGCACCAACTCCCACATGCAAAACAACACTGACAGACACCGGTTCCTCCTGGTTCCGAACTTATCATGTAATCTTATCCTCCCTAACCTCCCCACACCCTTTTCCTCTAGAGCCATGCAAGTGCCTGGAGACTGCCCCAGGGTGGTGCATGCTATAAATCATCATAAAATAACATAACATATATTGGCACCGTTTTACAAAACGAATTAACACTGGCATGCTGACATATTGCAGGCATAGTTTCATGAAAGTGATTTACAGTGGCAATGTTGGCCATTATTGTGCAATAACATCAACATTTTTAGTGTGAATGCTGTCATTTGTTATGGGAGCAGCATAATGAAATTGGTATACAGAGGCAATGCTCAGATTTCTGAAAGTGAGCTACAATGGCAATGTTGGCATATATCGTGGGTGCAGCTTCATTAAAGTGTTACATAGTGGAAATACTGAAATATATTGTTTCATGAAAATGATTTATATTGGAAATGCTGACATTTATTGCCATAACTTCACAAAAGTGCTTTACAGTGGCAATGATGGCATACATTGTGTATACAACATCATCAAATTAGTTTACAGTGGGGATGCTGGCATATAATGTGGTGTAGCATCATGAATATGATATACAGTGGCAATGTTAGCATATTTATTGGGTGCAGATTAATGAAAGGGATTGGCAGTTGTAACAATGGAACATATTGTGGACACAGTCGTCATAGAAATGTTGTAAAATGCCCCTATTTACTACTGGTTACCTGGCATCTATTGATTTTTGTTCATGTGTTACCCTAGAGAACCAAGTGTACGTTTTATGGCTTTTAACCTTCCTTTCTCTCAAATATCTTACTTTAACATGCACCATTTGAAACTATTATTTTAAAAATGTGGTTGCTGATGCTATTTCAGGGGAAGGTTAATAAATGATATAAGTGTCACGCTGGGACCAGAATCTGAAGCATCCAGTGCAATGGAACCTCCTCTTTCTCACAACCATTCTCTGTCTATCTCGGAAGCACAACCTTGCTTTTCTGGAGTCAGACACTACTTGCATGGCATCACCAGTATTCAAATCAATACAGATTTAAATACTAAAGTACACGTTTTATAAACCTTCAGCTCAACTACAAAAAAAAGGGAATATCTATATTGCATGCATTTTAAAATTAGCTAACACATTATTCAGAACAGTTACTCAATAGAAGAACCGCAGAACAACCAAGCAGTATCTTTTCCATGACACATTTATAATATGGTCTCCCAGATGAGATCTGCATGTTCCGTAGGACTCTGCTTACACATGTTCAACCATAGAATGAAGCTATAATGTCTCAAACTCAGAAAGGTATTTCACCTCTTCCTGCTTGACTTCCATCCAAGCTAGGGATCCTCTCCTTACCTAAATAGTGGGCAACATGTAGTCTTCCGAATAAAGCAGGGAGCTCCTGTGTGTTACGATGGATTTCTAAACTCTGACCTGACGGGCAGAGGTTCAGAAGGCCAGTCTAGTTTCTTGGAACAGGGTAACCTTCTGGACAAGACAGACCAATCAAGGTAGCGTTGGTGGCAGTCAAGACTAAGTCTCAGGAGGAGTGAGAGTGATCAAAGGCCCACAATGAGCACACACAATAAACAAAACCACAAATTACGCTCAGTCAGGTGTATATATCAAAAATACATATACATTTATTAAAGGCCTTTTAAATCAAACACAAGATGAAACCCCAGTAATATTAACAATTCTAACACAGCCATATACTAGTGAACATATATACATTAACTGTTATCCTAAAGAAATATTAAGCACATATGAATCCGCAAACTGTAACAGAAGAGGGTCAGACAGTGCAAATATACTTTAGGCAATTCTTCAGGAATCACAACCCTAACTGGTAGGAAGTTCAATCCCTACGAAGTGTGGAGCCTTGTGCTCAAAAGTACATTTAGCGTGGCAGCTCTCGATCGTGCGTTAAAGTACTAAACGGGTCTTCTTCTAGGGGCTGTAGTGTCTCAGGAAGGGGGGTGAGGCAATGAAGAATAGAGTACCACTTTACAAGCAGTGTCTCCACAAGAGGGCAGATCGATTTCCAGGAATCGGGAATAGGGTGGTAGCTCAGGCTACCCTAAGCTGAGTGGCCCTTGGGGGACACTTGTACGTAAAAGTCTATGGATGCACCTGGGTGCCACTGGTAAGTGATGGAAGTAGTCACCGACCCCCGATGCAGTCCGGACCAAACTTTGCCAGTCTAGTCCAGTTCGCTCGCAGGTTCGAGTCCAGCAGTTGTGCGTCTCTCCAGATTTCAGGGGCTGCATTCCGGGACTTCAGTCGATGGTGCGAGATCTTCACCAGAAGATTCAGTCTTCTGGTGAAGAGATCGATTCAGTTCCACTGCAGTTTGTCTTAGGGCACAGGAGGGCACAGCAGCAAGGCACCCACGAAGCTCGTCACCACAGCGGGGCGACACAGGTACCGCATAGGCTTGGGTTTGAGCAGACTTTCCTAGTTCCTGACCTAGGAATGCTATGTGTACGAAAGTTGGTGGAAGAGTGCCTTCAACCAAGAGTTTACGGTTCCCAAGGTCTCAAGTCAAGACTTGTGACAGCTGTGATTCCAGAGCAAAGGTCCCACACGAGCTGGTCAGTTCACTGGGCAGTCCAGGAACACTTCTGAAGGGGCTCGTTTGCAGGTTAAGCAGGAGGTGCCGAGAGTAGTTGATCTCACTACTCCAAAGGGTCAAAGTGCCCTTGCAGGCCTTCTGTGATCGATGAGAAACAGGAGCTCTGACGGACAACAGCAGGGTCAGGGTGCCACACCTTCCAATGGGTCTCCAGCTGATCCACTGATCTGGTTCTTTGGTTCAGGATACTTGGCTCCTTTGCTAAGTTTGGTGAGAACTCAGAAGATCGACTAAGAATGGGTTTTGAGTGCCTTCTTTTATCCAAAGTTTGCTTTGCGCCAAAATGAAGGGCAACCAATGGAAGATCTGCTCACATTCAACCATCCCAGACATGGATCAATCATGGACCACGGTGGGGCCAGTCATCCCAGCACACCGGACATCCTGGCACCCAGGATGTGTATTGGAACTAAACAGGTCCATCCCACATCCTGGGCACACACACACACACAAGGCATGCAGAAGCCTTCGAAAGACTCGGTTTGTGTAGGAGCCTGCATGACCAAATAAGGAATTTCCTGAGTCGGCACAACCTGGGGAAGGCTAAGGGATAAAATGGCCAAAGGACAGAACAAAGGACTTCGTAGCATGGCCATTTTAGCCACTAGCCACCGTCCTGGGCCAAACGCAGTAAACGCAGTTTGGACCACTGAAAAGAGTCAACATGCTTTAAAAAGTAACTGTTGCCACCAGTTCTGTCCTGTGCACATGTGTACATTCACCAAAAATCCTTTGAGGGTGTCTAGGGCCTTAAGAATGAAAAAGAGACCCCAGCGCACTGTACTGGAAGGTACATTGTGCACTGATAAAAAGTTACTAAGAAATGGCAACAAAGTGAAAGACTAAGGGAAACAAAGTCTCCCAGTACTGGCAGTCTGAAGGGCATGTCAGTTTCCCATTAATGAGATGATCTAAAGCCCAGGGGAGTACAATAGAAGGCTGGGCTCCACTGGTAAAAGTCAGGCTGGGATGGTCAGACAAAAGCAAAAGGTCGGGTGGGGTTCACAACTGGAGGGGAAATTACACATTAATGGAAATCTTAACACTGTGGAAGGATCAAATCGCAGAGGGAAAATGATACTACCAAAACCTACACACATCAAGGCAGTGAATGAATAAGGACACAGGAGATTTGCTAAGATGTGTGCAAAGGCATATCTTTCTGTGTGAATTTGGCCCATTATCACCCATGGGTGGTGCCACAGCCAATCGGGTCGCTTGGAACAAGGGCTGAACCTCACGGTATAAGCCTGCGTCCTGAGTGACCTCACAGCTGCTCGTGCCCGTCCACATAATTTCCCCTGCCCGCCCCTGTTCCCGCTCCCACCCCTGCCATCCCAGCTTCTGCCTCCCCAACCCTCCCCACCTGCCACTTACCTGAAGGGGTTGCGATGCCATGGCAACGCAGTGCCGCTCCCCTCAAGTCCACTTAGCTACCATGGAAATGGAAGAGAGGCTCCAATCGGAGCCTTGCTTCCATTGCAATGGCGGCCATGTAAGGTTAGGATTTCTTTGAAACAATGGTTTGCACACTCTGTACAACACGTTGTTTCAAGGAAATAAATGCCTGTTAGCACCCACGGACGTAAACCCACGGTGCTAATAGCCATAATCACTACTTTCTCAGACCGTACCAGGTGGTAACATCCTGGGGCCCTTATTAAAGGCCCAAGATTCACTGGTGCCTATTAACTCGGGCCACGGGATATCATTATGGCTATAGTAAGCCTGTGACTTCCAAGTAACCCAGGAACACATCTGAACACAATAATGGAATCCTGTGCAACCTGACACTTGAAGGACGGTGCTACGTTCACTTGTTTGAGAGATCGAATTCAACCCATTGTGTTTTTTTCCCATAGAATGCATTCTGATGCACCCTTCAGAGCACCCACTAGCACCTGCACACCGCACATGCAGAGGAACTGGCGACTAATGCTCTGCAAGTTCCCCATCAAATGGAGGCATGATCCTCCACTAATCAAGGGATTTCAAGATCGACATACTGCACAATACTAATTCCCAGAACCTACCCCCAACAGCCAGAGAGATATTTAGTGACTTTCACAAGCCTCCCATCTTAACACTTGCAATCAGAAATTTGCACCAGCACCCAATGATGGCAAGCGAGAGTGATAACTCCATAAAGGCAGGAGTGGGGGCTTCACTGGGAAACAAAGGGTAAAGAAGGATCCTAGACTCCGCGTGTCCATCACAATATTTAGCCACTGTTGGTCTACTGCCCCATTACAACCAATAATAGTTAAGCGAGAGATATGCCTACAGATAATCTCCTACCTCCTTCCCATTCTGGCGGCAGGTCCTCCATGTGTTCATGGACTGAAAGTTCAGTCACAACAGAATCCACTTTTAAAGAAAGGAAAAAGAAAAAAAACAATAATTAGTTCAATGAAGTCTTGCCCTGCATATTCGATAGATGGCATGCATGGCGGCTAAAATGCGATACTACATGCAACAGCATTACTTCCAATATAGCTGATTCAGGGTCAGGTGCAAAATTCAAGACAGACCATGGCATAATCTATTTCGAATAGAATACATGAACTGAACTAAATAAGGGTCATGATCTACATGGCTAAGTCAGGGCCCGTCGTGTTACTATGCAATCTCGTGATTTACCTGAACATCCCTAGATACTCTTGGAAAGGTGGGTTCACACATCTTGGTTGAACATCTCAATGCCACACAGGGACGTTTGCAATGTTACTCTACCACGAGTGTGCATTCATTGTATATGGAATTACTGAAGCTCAGGGATAATGTACATCAACATGAAAGGGTTCTAAAGCTCCCAATGCAGAATCGCTCTCATTCTTACGTTGTCCCTGAAGGTTTTACGTGATATCTACTGCAGCAACAAAAGCATCACAACATGTGGTGGACTACAGACATATCTACTGCCTTTAGCTTACTTTGAAAAGGCACAATATTAGTAAGAATGTCCTTACCAAATAATATGTCTCTCTGTACCCACCAGTCCCTCACATTGCCCTTTCCCCAAATAGTCACAACCCTCTTCAATAAAATGGCAAATACGTTCTCCAACCCATCAATTCCACAGAGTGAAAACAACAATCAGACTTGGCATCCACTCCCTCCAACCCACTTTCTCTTCTGCACCCTGTCAATCTACCTATTAATCATGCATATGTTTACGCTAGATGCCATTACTTCTTTAGTGTTGTTTTCAAAATGTTTAGCATAACAATTATCACTGGACATCTTGCTTGAGTACCAAAGACCATGTCTCGATCTTGCATTACAAGGACAGGGTAATGGCCAGCTGGTGCTCACTGACATGACGTTTTCAATATAGGTCTGTTAGCAGAGGTTCCAGAAATAGGGTTATTTCCTTTGGATCAGGACTGAAGCATCATTTTTGGACAATTTGGCAGATGGCCAAGACACAACAATTACCAAGACTTTGAAAAATTGATTTTTGGGGGTATTGCTGCTTCAAAACCCTGAACATGTATTCATTTATTTGTATTGGGTGTTCCATCCCAACACAAATCTAATGCATGTTAAAAATAATAGTGAGGTTGATGAATGTTCTGCCATGTTGGTATCCCAGAGCTAGTGGGTGAACAGGCCAGCGCTGGATTGTCAAAATTAAGTCTACCTGGTTTTCTTGAAGAACCTATGGTCTACAGTGAAACATATGAGGATATTTCCTGGGGAAATGATAATGAATATAACACAAGTATACATGTAGAGTTTGCAATTTTGGAATATATATATATATATATATATATATCTGTGTGATCAAGCGCTCTGCAAGCGTAAAACACGTTACCTTTTCCCCCGTTTGCCCTCTGCATGCTGTGCTTTTTACAAACAAAACGTTCCATCCATTCAATCTTGGTTGTCTTTTCTACTGGCTTCGATATCTTCTGACCTGGAGTATGGTCCACCTGACGGCAGCAGGTTTCTGTTTGTTTGATATATATATATATATGTATATGTGCATGATTAATGCTTGCTCCTCAATAGTTCTCTGTTAGCCTCAATAATCTCCTCAATAATCTACTTCGGCCTCAATATTTTGCTGTTCCTCCTTGTGCTGGCTCCCCTCTATGTTAACATGGCAGGTTCCCTCATACTTTCCGCTTTACATCAGGTGACCTCAGTTCTAAATATCCTCTCCTTCGCCATCTTCCCCTATTCTCAAATGACCAACTCTAAACAGAGAGGTTCTTCTTCAGGGTCTGCTGTACCACTGTAAGCTCGCCCGTTGTTCCGAGCCCAGCACCAAAACATGTTAGCCCACCGCCCAACTCATCTCTGTTCCTAACCCATCTTCATGACCCAGATGATGCTCTTTCAACTCCTTAGTCTTTCCCGTACTCTACAGCTTCATTCCCTGATGTTCCACGTTAAACAGAGGCTGTTTCTCCCCCAACCACAGTTCTTCAGCTCCATCCCAAAAACTCAGCTGACGAGTTTTTCTCATATATATTATCCCTTTGGTTTTACCATCTATACAAATTGGATCGGGTAGCAAAACATGCTTTCTGAACAACCGACACAGAACCGCCAGCTGTCCTAGGGCTGCTCGCTTTGTTGCCAGTAGGGAACCAGACACCGCGTGCCACAGTCTCTTTTTTTGTTCCTGTCCATGATTGATTTACATTAAAAATAGCACTTGTTCTAGCCGAGGGCGCCCAGCGCTTTTCTGTTACTGTGGAACTACTGCTCAATTGGCCTCCAACAATACAATCTGATAAATAGAGTGCGGTTGGGTTTGACTTCGGTATCATATGCTTTTTTGCAAAGGGTCTCATGAGAGCCGCTGCCCCCAAATTGCCCATGAATCCTTAATAAAGCCGGCATTATGCTTTTAACAACTAGCCCTGCAGCATCCACCTGAGTGGCCCATGAAAGAGCTTTGGTAATGATGAGGCTTAAATATGTTTTGCTTTTGACGCCCTCTAGAGTACTGGATACCCCCCAAAAAAGGGAGCATGTAACACTCTGGGCCTCACATGTGAAAACCATCTTTTCAGTAGAGCCAACCTCCTGATACAAACATTATTTTAGCCATTCTGCAGCATCCCGTGATGGCATGTGGTCGGGATGACCCAATTCAGAGAATCATGGGGTTGCTTTGAGGCAAACGCTTCAACACTATTTGTATTTATTATAACTTGGCAGAAATAAGATTGACTGCCCCTTTCTGAGCCTGATCTTGTAGGAATTGTGTTAGCCTTAGGCTTGCTGTCATCTCCTCCCTTTTTTCCACTTAGGTGGGATAAAAATGGGCATCATGGCAAGACCGGTGTCTGGATCCAGCTGGCACGTGCATAGTGCTGCTTACGTGAGGGGGAATGTCTGTTTCTTTTTATATAGATCTTAATTTTCGCAGTTCCCCCTGGCAGATAAGTGAAGCACAAGATGATGACCTCGCTTGCCAAGAATCACACAGTTTGGCCAAGTGGGCAAGCTGGCCCAGAAATCCACTGTAACCCTCTATCCCGCATCTCCCCCCTGTGACAGAACCACCATGACTCTCCCTCGCCCTACCTCTTGGATACTCCATCACTAGGCAAGATCGCCCCTCTAAAGGGGGAGGTGTAGCAATTATTGCCAGAGACTGCCTCTCTATCAGAAAGGTAGAGAAATCCTTGCATAACAACAGCGACTACCTCCAAGTCAAAATAACCCTCTCTCCTCACTGCACCATTACTGTGCACACTGTCTACCGCCCTCCAGGCCCAACAGGAGACTTTCAAGCCTCTCTCATTCACCTCCTCTCTGACAACCTCAAAAAACAATCTAAAGCCATCCTCCTTGGGGATGTCAACCTAGGTCTCCTGGATAGTAAGGACCTAGCAGCCAAATCCCTTGATTCAGCCCTCAAGGCTTTGGGCTACAAGAACACCATCTTTAGCCCAACTCACACCCAGGGCAGAACCCTGGATTGGATCGCACAGCATAACTGCCCACTCACCATCACCAGCAACACTCCCACCCCATGGTCTGACCACCACATCATCACATTTAGCATCCTCACCAATAGCGCCCCCGCTACTCCCCCACCCAAACCTCTCCCACCCTGCCTCACCAGAATCTCCCGCCAGCTCATAAAAGAAAGGCTACTGCCCTTCCTCCAAGGCCCAGCCTTCAGACCACCTTTCTCCTCAGACCCAGAAACACTGGCTACAGCCTATGATGCTGCCATCAAAGCAGCTATCAACTCCATTGCCCCTCTCAAACCCCGCAAATCTAAACCCACTACCCACTCCAACTCATGGTTCACCCAGGACCTCTTACTCTCCGCAATGAGAAAAAGGCGGCACTCACCCAATGGCAAACATCCCACACGGACAAGGATAAGATGATCTTTAAAGCTCTTTCCATCAAATACAAAAAGGCAATCACCCAAGCAAAGGCCAAATCTTTTGAATCCAGAATCTCGGAAGCTCAATCTAGCACAAAAGAAATCTTTGCCATTTTTAGGGAACTCGAGACACCCACTCCCACCCCCCAGAATTTCACCAAAGACAAAACATGGTGTGATGACATACAAAAGGCCATGCAAACCAAGCTAAGTCTCCTAAAAAACAAAATACTAGCCACCAAACTAGCCCTTCCTAATAAACATATCCCTGTCCCACCACCTGCCCCAGACTCCCCCAACCTTTCTCCTTCAAGCCTATTCAGGAAAAGGACATGATCAACATAATGAGGAACATCAAACCCTCAAACTGCAAAGGGGATGCATGCCCGGCCCCCATTGTCAAAGACTCCACTGAAGCACTAGAGCCCTTCCTCACAGCCTTCGTTAATGCCTCATTTACCACAGGGAAAGTCCCCCCCTCCCTCAAGGAAGCCTGGGTCCGGCCTCTCCTAAAAGAACCAACACTTGACCCCACCTCCCCTAACAACTACAGACCCATCACCACTGTCCCTTTCCTCCTCAAAATACTGGACAAAGCAGCCTACCTGCAGGTCCAGCACTTCATTGAAGAAAACAAACTCCTTGGACTCCGCCAATCTGGTTTCCGCCCCAGACACAGGACTGAAACCGCCCTTCTTGACCTGAAAAACCAGATGGATGATGCTAGAGACACGGGTAAACCAGCACTTCTCCTACTCCTTGACTTATCCGCAGCCTTCAACCTCGTAGATCATGACGTCCTATGCCACCACCTTTCATCCACTGCCAAATTTTCCCCAGAGGCCACAGCATGGATCACCTACTTCCTACAAGACAGAACCATGCAAGTATTCTCCGACCCAGCCTCCGCCTCACCAACCATCATACTCTGCAGTGTGGCCCAAGGCTCTTGCCTTTCCCCCACCCTCTACAACATATTCACACGACCCCTCTTCCTCATACTCGACGCTATGGGCATCTCCTACACCAACTACGCCGATGACAAACAGATCCTCCTCACCCTCACTGGCAACTATGACACCGACTCCCTGACCCTCAACAACTTCTACAACACCATCCAAGCCTGGATGGCAGACAATGGACTATGCCTCAACTCCGACAAGACTGAACTCCTCCAAGTAGGTTCCCCCGACCTGCTCAAAAACCTAGACTCACAATTTAGCCATTTCATCATCGACACCATCAATATTCCTGTCTCAGATTCTGTCAAAACCCTTGGAGTCTACCTGGATTCCAGCCTATCCATGGACAGACAAGTCAATGCAACAGCCTTTGCAGCTGCATATCATGCTAAACATATCAATGCAGTCAGACCCTTTGTCTCCAAAAAGAACTGCACTAACATAGCCAGAGCCATCACTGGCTCTAGGCTTGATTATTGCAATGTACTCTTTCTAGGAACCTCCAATAAAAACCTAGAGAGACTACAAGTCATACAAAACAATGCTCTCCGGGCAGCCCAAGGCATTGCCAAAAGAGAACATATTTCTGAGGCCAGGAAAACAGCCCACTGGCTCCCAAAGGATTGTCTTTAAAGCTCTGACACTGACCCATAAGTGCATTCACCTCACCGCTCCTGCCTACCTCTCAAAAAGAATTCCCCCTGTCTCCAATATCAGGCCAACTAGATCACCATATACCAACATGCTATCTGTGCCACTGGTAAAAAGAGCCAGAGCGGGCGGAGCCAGCTTCCCCTATCTCGCACCCATTCATTGGAACGCTCTACCCCCCACGATCCGAGGTGAAGCTTCCCTCACCACCTTCCGCAAAGCTATGAAAACTATCCTCTTCACATAAGGCCCCGCACATTATCATGAATACTCACGACATGACCCAATGCATAAGTTGTAACACAATGACCAACTGCAATGTCTTAACACCACCATGATGTTCTGTAGTATTCACAATGTATCAACGATGTTCTGTAGTATTCATAATGTATCAACGACTGCCACTATGCCTGTACCTGTGTAACTAAGTTTTTTGCAAGTAACAGCGCCTCAATGCCCGTGGGCTGCTTGTGCGCTATGTAAATATAAATAAATAAATAAATAAATGACTATGTAAAAATAATGACTGTCACTCAAAAGAAACGTGACTGGATGTGCCTGTGTTGTGAAGTGTATCTTGGACTTCCAGTACGTTGGATAGGCCAAACATTCAGAGATTATAGCCTATATAGTGTATTTTACAGTCTTTTGGCTTCCCCCTCACTTACCTCTCAATTTCCCACACATCGATCTATAGGCAGTAAGTATACACCTTGAGGCGGGGCCAGGATGTGTGCTAGATGAACTAAGGATGTGAGCAGAGATATGGGTGTTAAATCTGGACAGTAGAAAATGAGCTGTGCATTATCACAATGATCGTGATTATAATCATCAACATCATCTTCTGCTTAACCTCCAGAATTGACATTAGAGTGAAGTAAGGCAGGGGAGTTATTATCAGTCACCCTAATTATAAGCAAGAGGAGCTGGGCTGAGGAAATCCTTTGCACCAAAAAGGTAAGAGTCCAGCCATATGACAAAAGGTTTACTGTTTTTATTCAAAAATAATTAACAGGGATTGAGACGTGAACAATGCAACATACTCCAGTACTCTTTCGTCGATCTTGAGCCTGTCGTCAAGTTTAGATATTGCGTGATTTCCCAAAAATAAAGTTGCGCCCAAAAACCCAAATGGGGATCTGGATTGGTTAGTGAGGTAGACTACATATACATTGTATAGGGGGTTAGCACATCAAGTGGATAAAACGTATCTGGTGGCTTCTCCTACGACCACTTACTAAATGTTGCAACTAAGACATTTCAGGGTAGTGTGCTGCGATTGGGTAATGCAACAAAGTGTGAGCTTGACGTTAAAGATGAGAAGGGATTGGGCAAATAGGGTCTTCTCAGCCTTGGAGCTTTGGAAAGTTACCAGGCCAAGTGCAACTATTCAAGTTGGTGAGAACGGCCCTGAAGGGGCTGTATGTTCTCAACAAGTTGCCATTTCTGAACTCCTAAGCCTTGAGACAGAGCATTCGGCTTTGAATCTGGCATTACTTTTTCTATCCTTCTGCTTTTGGTTGGATGGGAACAGCCACCTTAGCCTAGCTCGAATGAATAGGCTCTATCTCCAGGTGTCAGATCGCGTCTGTAGGGATGGTAAACTTGATTTAACCTGCTTGCATTTATGGGGATTTGCAGCTTGTATTCTTGCAGGTGACCATGAGAGATCACGTCCTCCCCCTTGTATGGGCATGGCACTTCACAACCACTATGGCTGATGGAAGCCGCACTGCATCTATGAGTCTAGCCTATAGGGGCACGTGCTGCACTAGAGTGCCATCGGAACGTCAATAACCCATCCTTTTCTTCTTCATCTGCTTGACTCTGACCCTGGAGTCTCCCTTCCCATCTCATCCTGTGGCCAGCAGGCCCTGTGATCCTACACCCTCGTCTCTTCTAGGGAAGGTAAGCCCTTTTGTGGCTTAAAATGCTCAGAACGCTATGCTGGGTACAACAAGCTCTGTATTTCATCTGCAGCTCTGCCTGCCTGCCTATGATTGGTTCAACTGCCTTACATCTGCACCCATCAGGCTAGCTGGCAGGCAAATGCCAGCCCGCCCCCAAGGCCCGATTAAAGGCCCCTGTTCGTTTCTGCCTTCCTTCTTCATCTGCTTGACTCTGATCCTGGAGGATCCCTTCCCTTCTCATCCTGTGGCAAGGAGGCCCTGGGATCCTGCCCCCTCGACTCTTCTAGGGAAGGTAATCCCTTTTGCGGCTAAAATGCTCAGAACGCTATGCTGGGAACAACATGCTCTGTATTTCACCAGGAACATCTAAAGACTTTTATGGAATATGTGTAGCCTACTGCAACGTTGTGCCCCTCAGGGCTTTCCATAATGGGCTGTTTATTGTGCATTGTGCATTTAAACTGTGATTTTCAGGTCTTTCCAACATGGCCGATCCATTCCTCGTGGTTCGAGTTACCTCCCTGCAGCTCTGCCTGCCTATGATTGGTTCAACTGCCTTACATCTGCACCAATCGGGCTAGCCGGCAGGCGATTGCCGGCCCACCTCCAAGGCCAGATTAAAGGCCCCTGTTTGTTTCTGCCTTCCTTCTTCATCTGCTTGACTCTGATCATGGAGGATCCCTTCCCTTCTCATCCTGTGGCAAGGAGGCCCTGGGATCCTACCCCCTCGACTCTTCTATGGAAGGTAAGCCCTTTTGAAGCTAAAAGGCTCAGAACGCTATGCTGGGAACAACGAGCTCTGTATTTCACCAGGAACATCTAAAGACTTTTATGAAATATGTGTAGCCTGCTGCAACGTTGTGCCCCTCAGGGCTTTCCATAATGGGCTGTTTATTGTGCATTGTACATTTTAACTGTGATTTTCAGGTCTTTCCAACATGGCCGATCCATTTCTCGTGGTTCGAGTTACCTCCCTGCAGCTCTGCCTGCCTATGATTGGTTCAACTGCCTTACATCTGCACCAATCAGGCTAGCCGACAGGCGATTGCCGGCCCACCTCCAAGGCCCGATTAAAGGCCCCTGTTTGTCTCTGCCTTCCTTCTTCATCTGCTTGACTCTGATCATGGAGGATCCCTTCCCTTCTCATTCTGTGGCCAGGAGGCCCTGGAATCCTACCCCCGCGACTCTTCTAGGGAAGGTAAGCCCTTTTGCGGCTTAAAAAGCCCAGAACGCTATGCTGGGAGCAATGAGCTCTGTATTTCTCTTGGAACATCTAAAGACTTTTATGGAATATGTGTAGCCTGCTGCAACGGTGTGCCCCTCAGTGCTTTCCATCTCGGGAGGATAGTTCAGCAGCAACGTGCTCACTTTGAAAGCTAAACAACACGAAGCAACACAGTTGGTACTCCACGCCTCAATTGTTCTGGACGGCTGATTTTTGGCCCCTGTCGTTAGGTCCTCTCCCTATACCTGTGCTATCAGTTAGGAATTTGGGAGTGCACATTTCTGCTCCTCTGACTATGGATGAGCAGGTTGGTGCAGTATGCAAATCTGGCCATTTTAAACTTAGGGTTCTCAGAAAAGGTCTTCCTTTTATCCCCACTGTCAGTCAAGCTCCATTGGTGGGAGCATTAGTCCTCAGTGTACTGGACTATTGTAACTCATTATATCTGGCACAACCCGGCTATCTCATTGGACGTCTGCAGCTGCTTCAGAACGCCGCCGTTCGTTCCATCATCCGTCCGCCTTTTGGAGCCCAGATGACTCCTTTGCTGAGACAACTACATTGGCCCCCTGTTGCCCAGCTTATCCAGTTCAAGTCCATGTGTATAGTACATCAGGCCTTTTATGGTATGGAAGCAGAATATCAGCAAGTAAAGTTTACTCCTTACCAACCCACTCGCACTCTTCACTCACTAACAACGCGACGGGTGGCTGTACCCTGTTTTAAACTGGCTCGTAAGGGAGGTTGTGCTTTCTCAGTCGCTGCTGCAAGGGCATGGAACAACCTTCCTATCCCCTTGCGCAATACCCCAGATCACCTTGCCTTTCGTCGAAGTCTAAAAACTCTGCTTTTCTAATTTTGCTATGGAATTCATCTTACCTCCTCAGCGCCATGATGCCTGCGGGCTTACGTGCGCTTACATACATTTCCGTAACATAACATAACAACACAGGTGGGGGCGTGGCCAGCACGCAGGGAGTTAGGACGCACATCCACGCGACTTCCGCCCAAGATCCTGTAAATGATCCTGCAATGGCGCACACAGACTAATGAGACAGCAAATATATATAAATTAAGTTGGCGGAACCGATTCCCTACCCTTCTGTGTCCTTCTGAGAGAAAACGGACTAAGGGGACCACAGTGGCGGCTGATCTGCGGGGCCCCCCTGCATCCTCCAAAATGGCGCTGAGGGCTCTCTGAAGCGCGAACACCAGGGAGACCCGACATCGTCCCCCCTGCCGCCGGGCAGGTCCTTGAGCGCCTGAAACAGCTGAGGCGGCAGGAGGTGAGCCCTGCGGTCCCTGGGCCCGGGCACGGCTGTGCCACTGCTCTTCGCGGCCGCCGAGGATTCGCAGACTGACGGGCCCGTGCGGGCCGGTGGAGAGGCTGCGGCTGGGGAACGCGGCGGCGAGGGACAGAGCCCCCTGAGGTCGGGTAGGCGAACCGCGAGCTTGGAGAGAAGAGGCGGTGTCCGAATGTGAAAACAGGACCCGGACCACGGGCACTCGGGAAGTTGAACCGCCCGGAATGCCTGCGTTGGACTGGTGAGTGCTGCTGCCCCCGCCGGCCAACAATAAGGCTGGGTGCACGGGGGCCCCAGAGGACACAGAATTACCGGATAGCGGCGAGCGGGCGACAGCCATCCCCCCCACGGGACGGTAAGCAAACAGGGACACCCACAAATTACATGCAGATATTCCCCTTGATATCCTGGACTCCAGCGCATGCCAGTTAGTCCTGCTTGACCCCTTGTAAAGCCGTGACGGTGGGGGAGCGGCGCCGTCTGCACACGAGAACATCCACCTCTGGGGAGGGAGAGGCAAAATCAGCTCCCGCTGCCTCAACCCCATCAAGGGCGCAAGTAACGGACACGGGCAGGACCACCTCGCCCACCAATCCGGCTGCCACAGCCGACTGCTACTCGGGGGGTACCCACCCCTTGGGGAGCGAGATCCTAGACAAAATAACAGCAGCTCCAACCTAAAAGCAGACTGCGCGAGGAAGGGACAGGAACAGAGTCAAACCTCACGCCCGCATACAAACGATGCCCGGCAAGAAAATAGAAGTGAAGACTAAACAGGTCACCATGGACACTTTTGCCAAAGCACCGGTAAACAAGGAGCTAAAATCACCAGATGTGGCAGCAGCGGAGGAGTGCACCCCATGCCAACCAGATAACAGAAAAGATGGAGAGATCCTAGAGGCGATTGCCTCCCTAAAGACGTGCCTTGAAAACAAAATGGACATGGCTATAGGCACCCTGCAAGCATCCTTGGAACAGAAACTGGACACAGTTATGGTGGATGTGGGCCTCCTTCGCCAAGATGCCAGGAACCTGAAGGACAGGGTAACAACAACTGAGCAGCAGGTACAGCAAAACACCACAGACCTCACGGTCACAAGGACACAAATGTCAGAAGTGCTGCAGAGAGTCCGGTTCCTAGAGCGGAGAGCAGAAGATGCGGAAGGCAGGGCAATGAGGAACAATGTCCGCATAATCGGAGTTCCAGAAGGAGAGGAGGGAAACGACCCCACAGAATATGTTGAAAATATGCTTCTTCAGGAAATTGGAGCGGGGTCATTATCCCAGGGCTTTGTGGTGGAACGAGCACACAGGGCACTAACTAGGAAACCTCACCCCGGGGCCCCACCGAGAGCAATGATCGCCAAGATAATGAACTTTAAAGATAGAGAGAAAATACTGGCATTCTCAAGGGGAGGGGGAGAGATCACTAGAAATTCCTCCAGGATCACAATATATCCGGACTATACTGCCACTGTCCAGAAACAAAGAGCCCAGTTCGGCCCTACAAAAGAATGTCTCAGAAGGGCTGAGATAAGATACATGCTCCTTTTCCCGGCCAAGCTAAAAGGTGATATACAAAGGGAAATCATGCTTTTTTGAATCCACCGAGGAAGCCCAAGCATGGATGGACGCGCAGGGGATCCCCCAGGTGGAACAGAGGGACGTTTACAATGGAAGGGGCCAACCCCAGTGAAAAGATCTGCAGCTAACTAAAAACAATGACGCCAACATCTAATATACTAAGGGGGTCGGGAGGACAAAGACAACAGAAAGGAGAGACCAGCTCTACTCAGACAGGCTGGCTTGGGAAAAACCTAGCCCCCTAAGAAGATCGGATACCAGTTTTAAGGTATCACACTCCGGCGAGTCTGCTTTGCCCAGGCGAGCAAGACAAGAGAAGCGGTGAAGCCCGAGCAGGGGGAGGGTGGCTGGGCATTTGTTTAAATGTTGACGTTTGGGTTGAAGAAGTTATAGTTCATGTGTTGATTAACACCAAGTATGGCCGACTGGCACACGGCACCATCAACGGAGAGCACAACTTACGAGACTACAGAATGGTCCGAGTGGGGGCAGATAAAAAAAGACACACAACGGCAAAATAGGGGGACCCATCCCAGAGGCAAAGACGGCGATAATCCGGCAAGCAAAGGAAGGCGCCAAGAACTGGGGGCGGGGGAGAAGGAAAACAGGGTGACAAACGGAACGGAGGCTATGGGACAACGGAGCCAAACGAACCAATGTAAACATGAACCCTGATGAGAGACTCAGAGTATACGCTTGGCTGAACAGGATGAGAGTTAAGATAGCAATGCTCCAAGAGACTCACTTAACATCGGAAAAGCAGGCCAAGATGGCGAAGAAATGGGGAGGACAAGTATATGGCACCACATACTCGAATTACGCAAGAGGGGCACTAATATGGATTGCACCAGGTGTACCATTCCAGCTCATAAAGCAAGAAACAGATTCGGAAGGGAGACTTGTGTTGGTACACGGAATGCTAGAAAACAAGGAAATCTGTTTGATCAATACCTACGCTCCAAACCATGACGCAACTGAATTCTTCAGGAAAGTGGCACCGAAAGTTGCCCAATATAGAGACGCCACACTCATCTGGGCAGGAGACTTTAATTGCACCCTAGACCCACTCCTCGATAGATCAGATGACAAGTACAGGAGTCTCGCACCCCCAGCCAAGGAACTTCACAGAACCCTCACAAGACTACAGCTGGTGGACGTCTGGAGGCAGGTACACGGAGGTGGGAGGGGGTACACTCATTACAGCGCGCCCCACGGAATATTCACACGAATAGACTACCTGCTAACAGGCGTGGAATCCTTAATAGAATTCACAGGAATTGACATTAAAGCATGTACATTATCAGATCATGCCCCGATAATAGCAACATGGGCACACACCCACAGGACAACCCCGATACCGACATGGCGCCTCCGAGTGGAAGCGTTGGGGGAGAGTGAACTGGAAGAACATCTACATGAGGTGATAGAGGATTACTTCGAACATAACGAGGGTAGCGTAGCAAGCAACGCCACACTCTGGGATGCATTCAAGGTAGTGATAAGGGGGGTGGAAATTGGGAAAACAGGAGGGTTAAAAGGGGCGGCCATGGAGGAACTGGATAAAATAGAAAAAGAAATAAGGGAGGAGGAAAGAAGGGCAGAAAATGCAAGCGAGGAACCCAGGGAATTAGTGATGTTAAGAATAAGATGCATGGAACTCTGGGAGAAATTGGGGAAGCTAAATTACGGGAAATACCTACAGACACTGCACGCAGAAGGGGATAAACCCAGCAGACTCCTGGCATGGCTCACCAAAAATGAAAACAAGAGGGACCCTATCATGGTACTGGAAGATGAAACAGGGACAGAGGTCGGGAACCAAGAAGATATAAACAATTTATTTGCAGGCTTTTATGAGAAACTTTACGCTCCTAATCCGGAAGTGGAACCGGAAGATATTCCGGATGCCCTGGCTGAGATAGAGTTACCAAAACTAATGGCGGAACAGGCCCAACTTTTAGACGCCCCTATCACATTAGAGGAAATCGAGACAGTGATTTCCGACCTCCCCTCGGGCAAAGCCCCGGGTCCCGATGGACTTCCGGGAGAGTTTTATAAGGTATATAAGAGCACCATCGCCCCGAAACTATTAGAAACATACCAGGAGGCATATGAGAATTCACAATTACCAAACAGTATGTCGGAAACAACAATCGTACCGATCCTTAAACCCAGGAAATCCCCAAGGGCATGCACCTCATATAGACCGATTTCCCTTATCAACCAAGACGCCAAAATACTCACAGCAGTCTTAGCGAACCGCTTGAAAATGGTGATACCTACATTAATCCACTCAGACCAAATGGGCTCTGTCCCGGGGCGCAACACGTCATGGAACCTTCGTAGATTACATTACGTTATAGAGCAGACAAATCAGAGACGAGGCGAATGCGCGATGGTGTCACTAGATGCCGTCAAAGCATTCGATTCGGTCAGCTGGAAGTGGCTGCTGAGTGTTCTTGCCCACTTTGGCATGGGAGAAGGGTTCCTTAGATGGATTAGGCTATTATACAAAGATCCCAGAGCTAGAGTGAAGACAGGAAGGCACATCTCAAAAGCTTGGAGAATACATAGGGGTACCAAACAGGGCTGCCCACTGTCACCAATGCTATATATACTGGCCCTGGAGCCATGGGCGGTCTTTCTCAGGGCAGAATATGGAGACGCAGGCATAGTCATAGACGGGGTGCTACACCAGATCTCGTTATATGCAGACGATATCCTGCTCTTTGTAGAAAACCCACGCACTAACCTGCCCTGCCTTCTAGAAGCGGCGAAAGCATACACCAGGCTCTCAGGAATAGCCATCAATAAAGAGAAGTCGGTCCTCTTTCCCCTGGCTGACCTTAAACGAGTTCCCCGGGGTGAACTCCCGCATATGGGTCTGACATGGGGACCGAACTCCTTCAGATATTTAGGAATAGAGATATACCACAACACCGTAGAATCACACAAACGCAATACACAAGCAGCACTAGACAAAATACAAAAAGCCATGCGCTTCTGGGAGACGATCTCACTGGGAATGATGGGAAGAGCAGCCATCTTGAAGATGGTGGTACTCCCAAAGTTATTATACTATTTCACAAACATCCTGCATGCCATACCCAGAGTCTTTTTCAGAAAGTTGGACACAATGGCGCGAAGGTTCCTGTGGAGAGGGGGGAGGTGCAGGATTGCCATGACAACTCTACAAAGGCAGTACGAAGAAGGGGGAATCAGGTTACCTGACTTTGAAAAATACTATCTAGCAGGGCAACTCCAATTTGTGGTTAAAGGATAGTTCCGGGACTTTTTTTTTTTTTCCCTACGGGTCGGCCATGTGTTTGTAAGCATAAATCGGTAGATCGTAGGAAACTTTCCTATGGACCTTACCCGACTTTTCGCCCATTATCGCACTCGAAATCAGCCTCCATTTTGTGATAATCCTATCATTTCGCCGCATCGACCTGGCTCACCTGCCTTTGCGGCACTAAATCAAATCCCCCGCCCCTGAAACAGACTATCAAAACATTCATATTCCCTGCCTCTATCCGTGACGTGACTGAGTTGCGTAGGCAAACGCGCCCAGGCGTCTTCTACGCGACTCCACACAGACCCCGGAAATCAACACAGATCAGCTCACAATACAGCGCGCCACAATTCGGAATATGAAACTGTACTTTGAAATCAAACCGCAAGATTGTAAATGTGGTAAAGTACATTTATTTGACATCAAATGTTTAGAGAATATTCAGCGATTTACATTTTTATTTGCTCACGTTCCAAAAAGTTCGTATTGAGGAACGCGATGGTCCTTTGCTGTACACAGGGTCTTAGAGCATCTCACAATACAGCGCCACAATTCGGAATGTGAAACCGTGGTTTAAAAGCAAACGGCAAGATTGTACATTTGGCAAAGTACGTTTATTGGACATCAAATGTTTAGAGAATATTCAGCGATTTGCATTTTTCTTTGCTCTCGATCCAAATTAGTTCGTCTTGAGGGAAGCGATGTTCGTGTGCAGTACACAGGGTGTTGGTTTACGATAAAAATAAGCTCTTCGGTCGCACTGATAATCGCATGGCTGTTCCAACAACGAGGCACTAGGCCACCACAACGGTAGGTATGTTGCATCTAACCGTTAGTACCGCGTAAGGGCATACTTGTACTTGGCGATCGTCCCATAAAATGGTCAGGGTGGTAACGTTGTTCACGCGGAGAAGCAACTGGCGGCTGTAGAAGCCGTCCGCCGGTGTCTGGTACTCGTGACACAGACAGTAGTGAATGATGTACCTAAAAACATAAAAAATGAAATTAGTCTCACCATCAGATCCTTATTAAAATTATTCAATTCATAGCGAGGACAGCGCTACTGGGTGTACACAAGTGTTTAAAGGCGTGGCGAGGCATGGAGGGGGGGGGGAGTGGAGTACAAGGTAAGTAGCATAAAATAATAAATAAATAGGGCCAGCTGGTGGCAAGTGCAAGGTAAGTGCAGAACAAGTGCTGGGAAGGGGGGGCTGTAGGATACTGAGACAGTCCCCCAGTGCAGGGGTTGACAGGGAGGCAGTGCAGGTGGAGAGTGGAAGGGCCCAGGACCGAGGTCGCAGACAGTGGACCAGTTGTAGCAGGGGAGAGGGAGAGAGAAAGCAGAAGCAAAGAGGAAGGTTTTGAGGTGCTTCAGTCTTTAAAGCCACTGTATAGTAATGAAATTGCGGTATAAACTCATCAAAAGTTACTTACATTATATTTGCATTTTCCATTGTGTCTCTGTGTAGGGCAGACCCGAAACACCACTCCTTCTTTGCCGACGTTACTTCTTCTAATGAACGTGGCTCATCGTTTCGTTTCTGAAATTTTATTCATTATCTTTTCTTAGTCTTTCAGGATGGTCCCGGCCTGTCAAGGTCAAATCACAATAGAACCTTATATTGGGTCGTGGGCCGTTCCGCCACCCGAGCAAAACATCAAAGCAGCTGACCTTCACTTTGAGCGAGCACACATTTCTAGTTAGCTGCAGTTAGTTTTAGGGACATCTTGTCTGCGTGCCTTTTTTTTTATTGTCTCTATGGGTCGGCCATGTGTTTGTAATACGGAAACATTCTATAATTTTTGTAAAAATGATTTATATTTCTGTTTGGTTTAATTGCAATGGGCCTGCAACATGAGGAGACTCGAGAGAACAGACAATCAAATTACAATCATTTAAACCGTGATGTGTATTTCTCAATGAGCTCTGCTTTAGGTGGACATGGAACAGAGGCAATGTTGGGTGGCAATGCAGTTGTCCCCTGCATAGGTTCGTTCACCACTCCATGTATGTGCCTATCGAGGACATCTACGATAAGTCTCTCAATAAACTCATATTGCATATCCTCAAACACTGGTTTGATCACCCATTGTTTACTTCTTTTAGTGAAGGCCTTATTGTAGCGAAGCGTCCCTAAAGTTCCGGTCGTCCTACTTTGTTGACGGCCAACATTATGGTTATGTGCCAAGACCGCTAAAAGAGTCCGATTTATCATGCCTTCCATGCCAAAATGCAATCTTTTGGGCCTGTACTTGAGGCACATATTGTGGAACACCTCCAAATCTCCTGTGTGGCAGAATTCCGTGAGTCCCCTCAAAGCTTTTGTTATAGTTTTATCAAATACAATCTTTTCAATGGCTTTGTGAGTGGGTGATGAAGGAATCAACCACTTCTTCTTCCGTGCCTCCTCTGTGGACAAATGGCCATGTTCACATTTGTGGAAATGTTCATTTGTCGACCATCGATGTACGTTGCTACAGTGCAACATTACTGACCGCCATTTTTCCAGTAGAATTTCCAACGACCCTTCACATGTTTTTGAGCTCCACCAAAGATGGTTGCTGATTGACTTGGACCACTGTGAAATACCTTGCAATTCTTTTTTTTTACCTGCAGCCGACAATTTTTTATTGATTGATTTTGCAAGATGCCAAACGTCAAATTGGTGATTTATATTTTTGTACTCTTCTCTCATTGTCTTGGCAATTGAAACGTGTCTGTCCGTGGCTATCAGGTCGATCACCATTCCCCGCGATTGTAGTTCTTGCAATGATGCTACAAAGCCAACTTTCTCCATGGCCACTGAGGATGTACTTTGTGACACCTGCACGACCACCGAACTCACAATTTTCTTACTTTCCATGTCCTGAAAGTGGTAGGTGCAGTACTTGGCTGAAAATCCTGGGCTGTCGCACTGTCCATCACCGGCTAGCCTGAAGCGTTTGCCCGCGAATGTACTTTCCATTGACATTTTTTCCATTCTCCAAGCTTCGCTGATGGCTGGAAATAGATAATCGGTTTGGTATTTGTAGAACTGACTTTTCGCAATGAAATGGATTCCCACAAACTGAAAGAAATACTGTAACTTTTTAAAACTTGAACCACTAAAAAGTGCGGCCGCTGCACAAAGTAGATTGCCTGCTGGCAGTTGCCCCAGCATGGGTTGTGCAGACCATGCGAACGGATGATATTGTGTACAGGTGGCATGTATTTTAAGGTTAGTGCCTCGAATTGCACGAGTCACATTAATCAATGGCTCCCCACATACTTCCCCACCAACCCAATGCCCACATTTCATCATCATAATAATATCCATCAAACAGCTATCGAATACAATGAATTTGGCCTCTTTCCTTATACTGTCACTCTGCATCCCAGCTGGTTCGGCCTGTAACGTTGAGGACATGTCACTCGCATGAAAGGTACAATCTCTGATATCGTCTTCCGCTATGCTGAGTGATATTGATGGTGTTTCATTGTCGTCCACTTCATTCTCTTCCATTGCAACATCTGTTCCTTGTCCGGAGATGGGAGAAAAAAACAATGTCTTCAACTTTCGCGCGCTCTTATTTTTTGCGGGTGTGGATTCTGTGAATTGATCTCCGACTGCATCCAAACTACCAGGAGGACATTCACTATCAATGGCTGGTGGTGGTATAGCTCCGTTGTCAATCACTTCATATTCTTCCCATTGGCACGATGCATCTCCAGTCTCAAGTCCCTGCCAAAAGGTTTGACAAGCAACATCTCTCGTTCGCTTCACTGTCTGTGTAGATCTAGTTCTTACACCCACTCGCAACTAGAGGACAGATTAGAAAAGGGATGTTCAGTTTAAACACAACTTACAGTATTGAACTATTGACAGTGAAAAACAACATAATATAG
Organism: Ambystoma mexicanum; assembly: GCF_040938575.1. NCBI lineage: Eukaryota > Metazoa > Chordata > Amphibia > Caudata > Ambystomatidae > Ambystoma > Ambystoma mexicanum. Next base: position 637,924,458 of record NC_090922.1, on the reverse strand, counting down.
TGAACAGGACACTAACCTTCTTTTGCTTTCTTTTCTTTGAAACTTTCTTGCCTCGAACTTCAACATCTGGACGCTGTTGCTCCGACTCGTGTGTGCATGTCTCCACTTCCTCTCGCGCTGCAACGACTATATTTTCATGATAAGCACATCCATCACTCACTGAGGCTCCATCGACTCCCTGAAACATAGAACTTTCATTAGTATGTATAATAATATTGAAAACACAAAATGTACTTGGGGACCAATACCCATACGTACATCTCAATAGCAAAACACGAATGAACGCATTGTGTAGAACATTCAAACGACAATAGTTCACGCATTGTTGATCTAGTTAGATTGAACTGTCAAGATCCATACCTCGGGCTCCGCATAGACTTCCATTGATGATATTATTGAAGATGACGCTTCAGCAACTCCCTGAAACACAGTAATTGCATTAGTATGGTTTTCTATTTTGTTTAAAAGAACAAAAACTTTCTGCAGGCGTCAACGGCTCATCTAAATAGACCTGCACAAATGATCAGTTGTCTAAAATAAATAATGGATATCTAAATATGATTCGATTTGCTCCATCGTTGGAAGTGTCACCACCCAGAGATCTGCATCAACTACTAGGGGTGATGTTCTTGTTGAAGAAGCTCCGTCAGCTCCCTGAAACATAGTACTTGCGTTAATAAAGAAGGAAGTATAGCGGATGTAATCACGTCATTTGATCTCGCATGATTGATCTGTCAGTATCCATACCTCGAAATGCATAAGAACATCAAGGGACGCTGTAACTGCGGTGCACACTTCTGCAAGCTGTTGCGCCGACCCGTAACTGCATGCTCCCCCTTCTTCTTGGACTAATGCTCCATCGACTCCCTGAAACATAGGACTTTCATTAGTAATGAACACAATATTGAAAAAAGAAGACACATAGGAGGGCGACGACAGAAGGACATACCAATGGCTAAAAACGAAAGAAACATTGTGTGTAACAATCACGCTACAAGAATGCAAGATCTGATGATCTTCATCGATGGAACTGTCCGGAAACGTACCTCGAGCATCTGAGTGACATCTACGGTTGTCGTCAATGCGTTGGACTCCTCAGCATCTCCCTGAAAGACAGTACTTGCATTATTTTGGATAACAATAATTATAACTGAAAACAAAGACTAGAGGACGAGTACTGTGGTGTACCATTAGGTAAAATAATTACACGATCAATTAAAACTATTGATTTACATGCCTAAAACAAGTCAGTGTCAGAATAGCCAAGTAAGATTACCCGATAGGCGCTTGAAGTGGCTGATGACTGCAATAACGACACGGATGGAGAATCTTCCGCCTTCATATTGAGTGGATACATAAATGGGGAAATTATTGTTAGCTAATGCTACACACTACCGCAATGCCGAGAGATAAATACGTAAACTTGACTCACCAGTGGAGGGATGTGGACGAATAGAGTGGGAATAGCGGTTGAGAGCAATTTTTGCCTCGCTCGCGGTGTTTTCTTCTTTATTAGCAATGATGTGGAGTACATGTCTGGGCTAAAGTGCCTGCTGCAGATGCGGTATCGATCACCCCTCTTGTCCGCAAAGACTTCTAGGACTCTACTTTCTATCTCAGAGGCTGGATATCCGCAATATCGGACCCATTCTCTTATCTGATCTATTGTCTTAGGGAAAACATGCATTATAGTACCTTCAGATTTGTTATGGGTCTTCGAAGGGCAACCGCCAATGGAACAGGCAGGCATTATGGAAAGTTCTGAAAAGTAAAGATCAACAATTCTCTATGAATACCAATGTGTTAAAACATTAAATGACACATAAAAGGTTCAATGCAAGGTCCGTTTTGGTTCTTGGAACTATACACGTTATTCACATGCGGATAAGTATTTCAATAACTTTCAAAAAATAGAAAAAGTAATTTGACTAAACTCAGAACATGTGACTAGTTCCTTGCATGTACTGTCGTGAACGAAAAGAAAACATGGATGCAATTTGATGACTACTAGCAAATAGATATAAATAAAAAAATTGGGCGCAAAATGATTATGGTACATGGACTTACCTTGACGAACAAACAGTTGGATGCAGGGATCAGAGTAGTTTCTTGTCGTAGAACAGGGACCAGTTCACAGGTTGCAAACTGACGAGTTTGCTCAAAGTGGTCACGGAAGTTCACAGAGACGAAGAGCAGATAACCAGCACCTTCACGGGTTGACTAGCAAAGCGCAAAGAAGTTCTCATTAGAAATATGAAGTGGGTTATAAAGAATTCGAAACAGGGGTGTGTTTGTGAATGAATGACGTGTATATGTCGTGGCATTATGCGGTTTGCAGGGGGCCGTCCAGCGTGAGGGGGGATGCTTGGCAGGAGACACGGGGTCTGGAGGTAGACATGGGAACAACAACCCATGCTCTATAGACTACTTTGAAGTGTACATGGTCTTTGGCACCTCTTGGCCTTTATCGCTCCCTGACAGCTCCACTTGCCAGCACAAGTACCCCGGTGCGAACTGCCTTTGATAGGGCGGGGGGTGGATTGGGGCGGTGGTCGTGCAGACAAGACACAGGAAGACTCGTGAATGGAGACACACTTATGTGGATTGCAGGGGGCCGTCCAGCGTGAGGGGGGATGCTTGGCAGGAGACACGGGGTCTGGAGGTAGACATGGGAACAACAACCCATGCTCTATAGACTACTTTGAAGTGTACATGGTCTTTGGCACCTCTTGGCCTTTATCGCTCCCTGACAGCTCCACTTGCCAGCACAAGTACCCCGGTGCGAACTGCCTTTGATAGGGCGGGGGGTGGATTGGGGCGGTGGTCGTGCAGACAAGACACAGGAAGACTCGTGAATGGAGACACACTTATGTGGATTGCAGGGGGCCGTCCAGCGTGAGGGGGGATGCTTGGCAGGAGACACGGGGTCTGGAGGTAGACATGGGAACAACAACCCATGCTCTATAGACTACTTTGAAGTGTACATGGTCTTTGGCACCTCTTGGCCTTTATCGCTCCCTGACAGCTCCACTTGCCAGCACAAGTACCCCGGTGCGAACTGCCTTTGATAGGGCGGGGGTGGATTGGGGCGGTGGTCGTGCAGACAAGACCCGTTTGCCGCAGGGCCTCACCAAGGAGAGGCCATCTAACTGAATGTAAGAGGATGGCTGCAGGATCTACTACATGGAAGGCAGGGGGGTGAGTTTATAAATACCTCACCCTCCCAGGAGAATATATGGCGGTCATCTCTGTACCCGGTGCCCAAAAAGAGGATTTATTATGATCAACCATATTTATTATTTACCTATAACCATGTTTTGTATCAATAAAATCCAACAGCTTTTTATTGCCAACGCTTGATGCCAACCCACAAAATAATATATGTATGACTGCTGCATATATGGGTTCAACGGTTATGTGGATTGAAGGTGTGCGGCCAGCGTGAGGGAGGATGCTGGCCGGAGACATGTGGTGTGACAAGACAAGGGACTGGAAGGCTATTCAACGGAGACACACTAGATTCATTTAAAAAATCAAAACAACCATTGTTAAAATATATGTTGGGCTTTATTTTAGATTTTAATTAAACATAAATAATAAACATTACACATTGTAAAGTTGAGGTTGCAGCACATCGAGGGAAAATCCGCGGTATTGTCCACTGTCACTGGGGAAATGTTGTCTAATGGCAAGTACCGCACAGGCAGGTATTACTCTCCGAACGCGGTGTCCGAGCCTCCCGTGAAGCCACCAAGTGAAGCAACGATAGGCCACCAGCCTGTACCACCTGTGAAAAAAAAAGATGCAAACTGTATTAAACTGACCAAACTTTCTTATCAATGTCGATTCAGGTAACACATGTCATTTTTCTTAGAAAAAAATTATATCTAGAAAATGCACTATATGGAACCAATTTACATGCGTTCTAATGATATGTAAATGTAATTTTATATGTGGGAGACGACCATGAAATAGTGGTGGCATCACTGACATCACAAACAGAGTATACTTACTCGTTACTCGGATTACGCGGACGAACAGTGCCACGAAGTTCGTGCATAAGCACCATCATCATCCTCAACACTGTCCGTGAGAGGCAGGCTTCCCTGAACTCTGGCAGCTCGGTGATGCATTGCGGACTTTGCTCGCCTTCCTGCAGACTTTGCTCGCTTTCCCAAATGTAGGCCAAGCACCCGGAATTTTCACGGCAGCAGCAGTTCTCCTCCTCAGTTGGCATTAGCTCGCACCGATTGCACGTGCACCAGGTGGAGATGCCGTCCATGCGACATGGTCCAGGCTCTTCATCCGTTGACTGGTCCTCCCAACTGCCGTCCGAATCCCCATCGTTTTCGCGTGCTTGCCTTTCCAGTAGTTCCTCCTCGGTGTACTCGGGCTCGTACATATACGGCATTATTGTGGCCATTGTGCGGTAAAGATAGTAAAATAATTTACAGAGATGGTACAGGTGTTCACACGGGCTACAAGCGGCGAAGGTAGCTGACCAGAGCACTGAAACGAGTCACAGAATACTCAAAGTAACACAGAGAGAGTAATGGAATCGAAAATCTGCTGCTGTATGTTGTGAAACGGTCTGTTTATACTTATTGGGGAAAGAGGCGTCCTGCCATTTCCATGGCAACACGTCAATAGCTGAGGCGCAGCGATTGTTGACACGAGACGTGCTTGAAATGGGCAGTACGCGTCTGCTGATGTCAGGCTCAGGGGCGGGGGATTTGATTTAGTGCCGCAAAGGCAGGTGAGCCAGGTCGATGCGGCGAAATGATAGGATTATCACAAAATGGAGGCTGATTTCGAGTGCGATAATGGGCGAAAAGTCGGGTAAGGTCCATAGGAAAGTTTCCTACGATCTACCGATTTATGCTTACAAACACATGGCCGACCCGTAGGGACAATAAAAAAAAAGTCCCGGAACTATCCTTTAAGTGGCTGGGGGAGGACGAAGCTATAGATAAAACATTCTTCCAACCAGCACTGAAATCATACTATCTACGAGAGATCCCATGGTTAGACGAATCATTATGCAAGATCCTACCGAACATGCTTAGACTTGCGACGAAACCATGGGCGAGGGCGTGGACACTCCAGAAGGCGGAAGACCCTTGTTCGTCACAGATCCCACTAGCAGGGTTACTGGGCACAGACCTAAACACGCTCGCAATATACAGATCCCAATGGGAAGCCAAAGGAGTAGCACAAATAGGAGATCTGAGGATAGGCGAGCAATGGGCAGAGTTGCAAGACATGGTGGAGGGATTTGACATACATGAAGGCCAATTCATCCTATATAACAGGATGATACTGACAATTAAAAAAAGGTGGCCAGAGTGGCCAGAACAAGAAGACGTACAAGGAGAGCTGGATGCATGGTACGATGTAGCAGAAGGAGGACACACCACCTTGAGACTATATGAACAAATGTTGAGACCTAACAATTCACAGGTTCTACATATAAGAGCAAGCTGGGAAGAGGAACTCGGACGACCCCTTAGCGATGAAGAATGGGCTAGGGCGCTGAGATATCCCAAGAAAGTATCAAGGAATGCGAGGTTCAGGCAAGCACAATTATATGTCACGCACAGGGGCGTACCTTACGCCCAAAAGGATGAACGCAATGAAGCCGGGAGACCCCCGCACATGCCCCCGCTGCCCAGAGGAGCAAGCAGGCATGGTGCACATGTTCTGGACCTGCCCAGTGATAAAGGTTTTCTGGGACGAAATCAGACATAGGGTGTCCGGAAGCCAACTTTAAATACAAGAGGGGACACCTGAAATGTACCTACTGGACCTCCTCCCTAGAAAATGAAAGACTTAATATGTATACTGGCTAAACGGCGGTTAGCAATGGCGTGCAACTCGAAAGAGGGCCCAAGAACAGACTCATGGTGGGTGGATTTCAGAAAATGGGCAATGACAGAAACGGCGGTGTGGATGAGGGCGGCGCAAAGGGGAGAAAGTGAAATGGGGCAGAAAATGATGGCAGGGAACTCCCTGATGCAGGACTTATTCGAACGAAGAGGGGATAGTGAGGAGGAGGTCCCGAGAAGGGAGGAAGAACAGTAGAGGAAAGTGCAACCCCCAGAACAAGAAGGTGAAAAGAAAAGTCGCTAGATTGCCACACGGACAAGGGAAACTCAAATGGCAGGGTCGCCGGCCCACTCGGTGGCAAAAGAAGGAAAGAAAGACATTGATGCAGAGTGCCAAGCAGCCAGTCAAGTTACAAGTCATACGTTATATGTTATATGTGTGTTTGTTGTTGTAATGTTGGAAAACCAATAAAGTGTTTTTAAAAAAAAAACATAACAACACAGGTTCGATCCCCGGGTCCGCGCTTAGAAACCTCTGGGTATTAAGAGCGTTATAAATAACCTATCATATCATATCATATCATGGGCTGTTTATTATGCATTGCACATTTAAACTGTGATGTTCAGGCCTTTCCAACACGGCCGATCCTTTCCTTGTGGTTTGAGTTGTCTCCCTGCAGCTCTGCCTACCTGCCTATGATTGGTGCAACTGCCTTACATCTGCACCAATCAGGCTTACCAGCAGGCGAATGCCGGCCCGCATCCAAGGCCCGATTTAAGTCCCCTGTTTGTTTCCTGTTTGTGAGGTGAGCCCCCTCCATTGCCCCATGCTTCTCTCTGTGTTCCCCCCACCCCCTCAGTTGCCCTGTGCTTCTCTCTGTTTTCCTCCACCCCTTCCGTTGCCACATGCTTCTCTCTGTGTCCACCCCCACCCTCTCCTTTGCCCTGTGCTTCTCTGTGTTCCCCTACCCCCTCTGTTGCCCCCTGCTGCTCTCTGTGTTCCCCCACGCCCTCCGTTGCCCTGTGCTTCTCTCTGTGTTCCACCGACCCTCTCCGTTGCCCCATGCTTCTCTCTGTGTTCCCTCCACCCCCTCCATTGCCACATGCTTCTCTCTGTGTTCCCCCACCCCCTCCGTTATGCCTTGCTTCTATCTGTGTTCCCCCGACCCTCTCTGTTGCCCCATGCTTCTCTCTGTGTTCCCCCATCCCCTCCTTGCCCCGTGCTTCTCTCTGTTTTCCCCATGCCCCCTCCGTTATGCCTTGCTTCTATCTGTGTTCCCCCGACCCTCTCCATAGCCCCATGCTTCTCTCTGTGTTCCCCCCAACCCCTCCATTGCCACATGCTTCTCTCTGTGTTCCCCCCACCCACTCTGTTGCCCCGTGCTTCACTGTGTTCCCCCAACCCCTCTGTTGCCCTGTGCCGCTCACTGTGTTCCCCCCACACTCCTCCGTTGCCACATGCTGCTCACTGTGTTCCCCCCACCTCCTCCGTTGCTGCGTGCTGCTCACGGTGTACCCCCCGCCCCCTCCATTGCCCCGTGCTGCTCACTGCGTTCCCCCACCCTCTCTGTTTCCCCGTGCTGCTCACTGAATTCCCCCCACCCCCTCCGTTGTGCCTTGCTGCTCTCTGTGTACCCCCACCCCGCCCTGCTGTCCCATGCTGCTCACTGTGTTCCCCCACCCTCTCCATTGTGCCTTACTTCTCTCTATGTTCGCCCCACCTCCCCCCATTGCCCTGTGTTTCTCTGTGTTCCCCTAACCCCTCTTTGGCCCTGTGCTGCTGTGTTCCCCTACCTCCCCTCCGCTGCCCCTTGCTTCTCCCTTTGTTCCCCCACCCCCTCCATTGTCCCATGCTTCTCACTTGTTCCCCCCACCGCCTCCGCTGCCCACTGTTTCACACCGTGCCCCCCCCAGGTTGGCCCTGACTCTTTCTGCACCTTCTGTCATTGCCACCCCCCTGCTTAGCTACCTACCTCTTTATGCCGTCTCTGTCTACCCCACCCAGCCCCTTTTATTCTGTTCATTTCAGTTTATCATCCTCCCTCTGGGCCTCGCTGAGCTCTCTTAGAAGAGGTCTAGTGTATGTGATGTAGTCAAACACCCAGGCCCTGCAATAAATACATAGACCCAAAAATTGCTGCATTTCTCTTAGTCTTTGGTGGTGGCATTCTAAAAATAATCTCTGCTCTTTCAGAAGTTACCTTCCTGCCTTCCTGCGATATTAACTGTCCAATGTATAAAAAACCTTGCTCTGACAATATTGGAGCTTCGCCTTGTCCACCTCATTAGTCTTTTCTGCTAGCACTGTCAGCAACTGTACCAAGTCCTTTTGACACTGCTCCTCTGACCTGCTACATAGCAAAATGTCATCTACGTACTGAATGACAGTGCTGCCCAAATGTAGGTTCTGTAGGTCCATTTAGAGGATCCTATTAAAAATAGAAGGAGACTCACTGTACCCTTGAGGAAGTTTTGTATGTTTCCACTTTTTATTTCGATATAGAAATAGAAATGGCATCAGATCGTGTGACTCTTTGAGAAGTGGAATAGAGAAGAAAGTATTCTTTAAATCTATCACTGTGAAATGAGTAGCTTCCGGTAGAATACTACACAACATTGTTGCTGGATTGGGAACTAACAGGAATTCTGCTTCAATGATATTGTTCAGTGGGCTTATGTACTGAATAAAATACCACGATCCCCCTGTCACATTATTCACTGGGTACACTGTTTTGTTACACTGTTATTCTAATGGCATCAAAATCCCCTGCTGCACTAACACAGAAATTGTCTAAAAAATGCCTTTGTCAGTTTCCTGTAAGGGAGGCACGGTATCACAAGTGTCTCACCACCACTCCCAGAGGACCTCTCACCCAGGAGATCCTCCTGCATTTGTCCAACCTCAGAGTCTGCATCCAAAGGGGATGGCCATGTCCTGGTCACCTGAGCAAGAGTTCCCCAGGGTTTGGCTAGTGAGACATCCTTTGGTTTCTCACATTCCCTGGATAAAGAATATTGTTTCGCTCTTGGTATACTCCCCCTGGTTTGAGCTTTTACACTTGCACTCTTTTCTGTAGGTTGGTTTCACATGGGCACTTTCTCTTTGGCTGTCATCTGCTATTTACTTTGCCCATAAAGTTTTATTCAATTCAGTATTCAATATGCTTAATTTCAAGTTTTCATTCAGTTCGTTATTCAATATGCATAATTCGGCATTGTTTCAAGTTTTTCATTCAGTTCGGTATTCAATATGCATACTTCAACTTAATTTCAAGTTTTCCTTCAATTTGGTACTTCGTTACGTATGCCATGCCTGCTGGAAGTGCCCCGGCTTTTGAGTGGCTTCTCCAAACACTCACCGGTCCTCACATTCCTCTCCTTCAGCTCCTGCTGCTTCCTTTATGCTTCTCAGGCCGGCCTCTTCGAGCTCTGCGAGTACGTCGAATGCTGTTTTGCACATGCCAGCAACTCTGCTGCCTCTGCACGGATGCGGACAGAGTCCACACTTCTTTCCTGCTCAATTGCAGCTCCAGCTGGTCATTCTCCATCACGGAGGCTGCCACACCTGTGGCAGCCTAACAGCCCAACTCGTTTTGGGCTCCACAGGTCCTCTGGGATGTCGGCCAGTGTTCTGGCTCCTTCTCAGGTCCCACCATGGCTGCCTCCTCACGAAAAGGGTCCCCTGCTTGTCCCTCCCACACAGGTCTCCTTGTTTCTCTCTCTGCTGTTCTCTGTCTCTCCCTGTAAACACCTGCAACCTCTTGATAGGTTGCAGGTGTAGATTCTCAATTGGGCATGCCTGACTCTAATTAAAGGGACATGCCTGACCCTCACAGTACTCGGCAGGCATCTTCCTCGTCCGAGTACTAGAGTGGTGAAATGGGTCTTTAGTGTTCATTACTCTCAGTCACCTCTTCCTCGTCCCAGTACTGTCAGAGATCAAATGTGCGAAAATGAGGAGAAAAGGCTTACAGTAGCCTATAAAGGCTGGGGAAGGGTTAGGTTGGTCTTCAAGAGGGAAATGGAAAAACCATGCCTCTCTTGTGGGGACCTCACTCCCAATGCCCGAGGACCCTCCACACAGCGGATCCTCCCTTGCTTCTCTATCCCAGGGTCAGGATCCAAAAGCAATGGTCTTTCCCTTGCCACCTGAGTAGAGGATCCAGGGGTAGTAGGAGTGAGGATACCCTCAGGTTTCTCACACTATGAAGAACACTGTCTCAAGGTCCGAATAGTCATCTCAAAATAATTCTTCATCTGTCAAGTCAGTCAGTCTGTGCCCCTATCCTACCGCGATCACTGCACTCCACACTTGTCTTGTGTCATCAGTCCTGTATAGTGCTATCCTTTCGTCTCTCATCGTAACTGTCTCCAGTTCCAGTGAAAACACCTGCCCTTCTTCCTCATCTAGGGGAATCTCTGGTCTGAACAGAAATTTATTGGGCAAAAGAAGCAGTGTGCCCTGTATCCCTGTATCACTTCCACTCTATATTGAAATACCTTGGGGTCTACAGGCAGCCCCCCTCTGTACTGTCTGACCGCAAAAGGCATGAGTACATTCTTGTGCATTCATGTAGTGAATTCCTAGGGTAGAGCACAATATCCCCTGCTCAGTGAATGAAATGGTGATGTTAAGTCTGCTCATCATATCACTTCCGATTATGTTAACTGGTGTCTGTCGGTAATACAACAGTGGCATGCTAAGGTTGTGTTCCCTTATAGAAATTGGAAGTTCATCAGTAAAAGGAACAAAATCCGTAGCCCCAGAGAATCCTTGCGCATTCATGGCAATGCCTGACATAGGGCAACTACCCCACCCTAATACAGGAACTGGTCACCCTCGTATTCATGAGAAAAGAGAAAGGGCCTCATCATGCATTGGGCCTTAGCCCTTAAATGTGGTGGTAATGCTATGACTACTGCATTTAACAGTTGGCCCAATCATTGGACGATAAGTGCGAGTTTCACCTCCAGCTTTTTGTTGGAGGTAAATATGTCCCCTTGCTGCACGTTTTTGGCTGTTTTTGGCACTATTACCACTGGCACAATTACCACCTTTGGTAATAGCACACCCCAACCACATTGGGTCCTCAATGGGGAATGGGAATTTACCACTCTACTGCTGCTTGTGATCCCGCGCTTATAGCGCCGGACCGAATAGTGGTAACGCTATTTGCGCTGGCGCTATCCCAGCGGTATTTCCACCGGGATTCAGCCAGACTCCTGATGAGGCCCAAAGTCTTGTCACTTATGGTTAACCCGACACGTGGTTCCTCAATTGGGTTGGGTGCAACAGATAGGATTGAACACATCAGGTCAGTCTGTGTGCTGTCCTATTGTGGATATAAAGTCATCTCCATCCCCGTCCCTGCTGTCAGTCTTTCTAACACACAAATCCATGTCCCCACTCCTGCAGTCAGCGAGGGTAACTTACACCTCAAATTATCCTTGTCCATCTGTTGCCACGGTATATATTGTGGTCGTCTGCCACCCTTTTCTCGCAACGGAAACTGTCAGCCCCCCACCTCATATTTCCCTATGTCTTTCATGGTCGGAAATGTTCTGGTCATGCTGGTTCTCCTTCGTCCCAGTAGTGCTCTCAACCTCTGCGCATATGTAATAAATCCATCTGCACTATGCGCTCTGCCTTTGGAACGCTTGAGGCATCCATCAGGTTCTAGCTTAGCTTTCCTCTCTTGACAACCCCCTCTCCATCCCATAGTGTCTCCCACTCTGGGCTTACTTCCCTGGGACCGAAGAATTGCCACCGCCCTTCCTGGTCCTCATTTTCCATAGGTCCTCATCTGACCCTATGGTTCCTATGCTGTCATCATTGTCCTCAACCTCCTTGTCTTCAAAATGAAGCCTCCTCAACATGCGTTTCACCTGTTGTTTCCCCAATGTTCTGTCCAGTGAGTCGTTCCCCCTCCTCAATGTGGACCCTGCTATACTCCTGCTTGCCTTAGGGGCAGAAGCACTATCCCTCCTGCTCCTATGCAGTATCCCTATTCTCCTCTGTATTCTCTCTCTCACATCGTCATTTAAAGGCTTTCGTCCTGTCTCTACCTCCTTGAGTCGTCTCTCTCTACTCCTCTCTATTCTCCCTCCTGTCTTCTCTTTCCTCTTCTTTCTCTTCACTTGCAACGGCTTCTCCTTTTCTTCCTCCGCCTTTCTCATTGCCTACTCCTCTATTTATTTCTGCCTTCTTTTCTCTCTTTCCTCTCTTTGTTTCTCTTCTGCCTTCTCTGCCTCCTTTCTCACTTGCTCCTGTTCTTCCTTCTCTGCTCTGATATCTCTTTTCTCTTCACTTCCTCCATTATATCTCCCTATTCTCTGTCCTCTCCCTCTCCCTCTTTCACCCTTTGTCTCTGGACTTCCTTCAGTCTGCTCTGCTACGGTCCGTCCATCAAGTTTAAGCAGTATCTGTTCTCCCACCCACTCGTTTTTTGGGACTGTCACCTCATTGTCACCACTGTGTCCCTGAGCCACCTTGTCACCCGTCAACTTCGCTTGCAAGTTGCTGCTCTCCTTGTGTTCATCAATTATAATCCCTGTTTTTTTATTGCCCAGTTTAGCGCTACTAAGCGTGTCTTTGCTACTATATGCTGGTGGTGCATACAGAGGTGTTGGTGTACCCTGCCAGTGCTTTTAACTCCTTCAAGGGGTAAAATCCCTCGCGTTCTGCCAGAGAGTCTGTGGTTTGAAGAGGAGGAGGAGGAGCCATGGGCGCTTCGCCCACCACATCATGTTGACTAAGCAGCCACTTTCTGTTGGGTGGATCCTCTTCCTTGTCCTGAAACATTTTCCATAGTTCCAATATAGCTAATCGGTTACTCAATTTTTCCCCTTTATATGTAGCATGTAAATATGTGGTCATGTGTTGCAGCACATATTTGGAAAGACTGCCCTCCCGGGGCCATTTTGCCCTCCGTATCATGAGTATATTCCGCGCTACACTTGCATATTTCGTCCTGATACCACAGAAGGGACTTGCACAGGTGCCTAAGGGGTCTATCCACATGGTGGCACATCATTTTCTGACTGCCGATACTTACTTGACCTCAGGTCAGGATCTTTTACCCTTTTCAACAATTGTCAAATTAACTGTCACAATGTATAGTCAAATCTTAATCAATTTCTCCAAAACCACAGCAACTCTCAATTTACTTCGCCAGCCTCTCCGGCTCACCAACAACAAGGGCGTGCTCTGTGCACCACCCACACTCTAGTCTATGCCCTCAAAGGCCAAGCCACAATTCTTCCACGTGCTCCTCAAGCCCAACCCAAATGGTACAATACTCCTTTAAAGCTTCAATATCACCTTGTCTAGTTAAAAATCACCATCTTTAACATGTTTTTCTCTTTTTCCTTTTGCCAACAATTCTCTGCACCGCTGCAGGCCTCCACCCTCGCATCAATGCATTATGTCATGTTAACAACCTTTAGTGTGGCGTCACAAGCCCTAATGCTAACCCCAATACTTTGAGTGTACTCTCAAACCCCTCAATATCAACGACACAACAACACGAATAACCTACGGCTGTCTTCCTGCTTTTCTTATCACAGGGGATACCAACTCTTAAAAACATGTGGTCCTTCGTCTACACTGGAGCATTGAAATACATCTATAAAGATACACTAAGAAACCATCTTCCATGACCTAAAATAGCTCCTAGATATAGGTATATATCTCTTGATCCGTAAACTAAGCTGGCCATCTAGAAACAGGTATACATCTTTTCATCGGCAAATTAAGCTAACGCCTAGAAACAGGTATACTTCATCCGTAACCTAGCTAACGCCTAGGAACAGGTATACTTCATAAATAACACTAAAACAAATCAAAAAACAACAATTTCCTCCCCCAATGTTTGTCAGCTGGCTGAGTCTAAAGTTACACTCTGCAGATCCGCTGAAGCCCTCGGGCACCGTCTCTCCCACAATCTGCCACTCTGCCGTCTGGTCTGCTTGGCGTCCCACTGGGAGTGGGCAGGAATGTCTCCAAGGTGGCTCCTAACTACCTTCTCCTTTTCCACATGTGGTTTTCAATCCAGTCCTTGCGGGCCGTCATGCTTTCCTTAGGGCATGCGGTGGGAAAAATGGTATTAATTGCCAGGGGTCTTAGCAACCATCCTCTGCTACCACCTGAAATAAGGCAGATGAGTTATGATCAATCAGCCCAATTACAAACAAGAGGAGCTGAGCCGAGGAAATCCCCTTTGCCAAAAAAGAGTCCAGCCATATGACAAAAGGTTTACTGTTTTTATTCCAAAACAATTAATAGGGATTGAGACATGAACAGTGCAACATTCTCCCAAACTCTCTCGTCGATCTTGAGCCTGTCGTCCAGTTTTGATACTGCGTAACATCACAAAAATAAAGATGCACCCAATAAACCTAATTGAGATCAGGACTGGTTAGTGAGATAGACTAAATATACATTACATAGGGGATTAGTTCATCGATTGGATAAAACACATCTGATGGCTTATCCTACGACCACGTACTAAATGTTGCAATTAAGACATTTCACGTTAGTGTGCTGCGAATGGGTAATACAATAAAGTTTGAGCTTAACGTGAAAGGTGAGTAGGGATTGGGCGAAGAGGGTCTTCTCACCCTTGGACCTTTGGAAAGTTACCAGGCTAAGTGCAAGTATTCAAGGTGGTGGGAACAGTCTAAAAGGTGCTATATGTTCTCAACAAGTTACCATCTTCGATCTCCTAGGCCTTGAGACAGAACATTCGGCTTTGAACCTGATCTAACTTTTTGTATCATCTTGCTTTCACTTGGCTGGGAACAGCCACCTTAGCCTGGCTCAACTGATTGGGCTCTGTCTCCTAGGTTCAGATCACGTGTGTAGGGACCGCAATCTTGATTTCTCCTGCTTGCATTTGCAAAGATTTTCAGCTTGTATTCTTTTCTTGGAAGCGCCCTATCTCTTCTGTTAACTTGAAACTTTCCCTCTCTGTGTCCTTGGCAAGGCTGTGCACCGTGGCTGCACTAGAAGACTTGTCTGCACATCTATGTGGGTTCATCCTGTCAGCCTCCTTCTGTATTCTAGAGTCCTTTTAGCTCTTTCCATTCATCCCAGTGTAATAGTGACTTTCATCTTGATTTAATGGCGGCCCATGTTAATTGCATTTAAGCATCAGTAAGCAATTCACATGTATTCTTGTGCGACTTGCGGTTTCTGCATAGCAAGAGAGTGTCTGTCCTCTATCTAAGTGAGTCATAAGCATGTTCTTTGTGCCTACCAGCAATTAATCTAAGTGTCTGCATAGCTTCATGCAGTGATGTGTATGTGCTTCATGTCTAACGCATCTATTCCATGATGTCAGTCGTGATGTCATCGGCTTTCTTCGAGGTTACAGTCAGTCGACTTGCTCCATTGATTGCAGGCTCGCCTCTTCAATGACGTCGTCCGGATAGAGTCTACATGGCTGCCTGAGTGAATAGCGTTTCTCACATCTGTGATGCATCGATGATGGGGAGGAGGGACCCAGGAACAATGTACACCTTTCATTTCTTTGTCGCTGAGATGAGAGTCGGATAGGTGCAACAAGGGCCACGTTTAGGTCTCCCTCTTCAAGATGCACGTTGATCACCTGGGGAGGAGGGTGGCAATATAACACAATTTCTTTTGTGCCATTTCCAACATAATTATCTTTGGAATCAACTGTATTATGCCCAAGAGGTTGCACATGCCCCAAATTTATAATACACAGTATTATGTCTGGACTAGTTCTGAAGGCAATGATTGGGGAAGTCACTCCTGTTTCATCTTTGTACCACTGATCACACTGAAAAGCGCAAATGTGCAGATCTCACAAATAGTGATGTGAGGGTATGTGGCACAATATAAAAAGTTAATGTTCCGATTCATCGAGTGTGAGAGAAGCACTGGCTTACAGAGACAGATAACGTGAGAATTCTAGACAGGTGTTTGTGCATGTTTAACATTTCTTTCTTTTTACTGCTCTTGTTTCATTTTATTTTTATTAATTGGG